>NW_027269265.1:49859380-51186880 GCF_023055355.1 Agelaius tricolor | reverse complement strand
ACACTTTTGTTGTTGTTAGTTGCACTTATTTGCTCTTGAGCATGTCATATTGCCCTGGCATGTTTTCTTTTTTCAGACTTAACACAGTGCTCTTGAAGCCAACTTAACAGGGACTGCTCCACTGAAAGCTTTCTGAAATCATTCTTAAATTACGATGCATAATCACTTGAAATTAAGTCAATTCAAATATAAGTTTAATTTGGCACCTTCCACTTAACTGATTCCTAGTGTACCAAAAAAAAAAGCTTCAGTTAAGTACTTAAGATGACATTTAATTGGTCCTGAGTATCACACTACTCTGTGTAAAACTCTGTAGTCTTTAAAAACTTTAATCACTTCCTTTCAGCCAGGGCGAGATTTCTTAGGTGTATAAAAGCTTTAAAGTGGGACCCACCAAGAAATTTGTTCCAAACTCCACAGCTGTCCTCAGTGCTTCTTTGTACCTCTTGATAAGTAAAGATTTTCTTAGTTGGAAAGAGTTTAAAAATTATCAGGGATGGTTGTTGCTGTTGTTTTTTTAGCTCTAATTAAATGAAGGCAGGGAAGCACCAGTAAATAAGCAGTGGGAGGAAATAAGGAATTCTCATTGTTTCTGAGGAAACCTTTGTAAATGGGCAAGAGCTTTAGCAGGCTCTTTTACTGCTCTCTGCTTATCCTGAACAGTTATAGCTCACTAGGCTGAAACTGGAGTACCAGAGAGAGAAGTAGAAAGTTATCCAAAACTGCTGGCTTGTTTAAAAGTAATATATACATTATTGTTAGTCATTCCATGGCATTGGATCCTGCAGCTACATTTCAGTTAAGTGTTCTTCCATGGGCATGTTCTCTTGTTTCTTTTTTGGCAGTAGTGTATCTTTCTAACAGTATTTTAGTGCTTAGATGGCAAGCTACATTTTATCCATATAATGTTTAATTTAATAAGGCAAAATGTGATTATTTGGGTTAATTAGAGCATGTAAGAACTCTGTGTGTATGCACTTTTGATACTCACTTTTAAACACGTGCTTGTATATATTGATTTATAAATATTTGAGGTATATTTATGCAAATTTGATATACTAGCAATGCAAGGCATTATAGATCATTTGCAAGAGTGTTACAGTGTGAATTCACATTTAGGCAGTGAGCAGCATTCATTAAATGTCCGTGCTTCAGCTGTGTGCTTGCAGGGTGGTATTTTTTCCTCTAAGGCTTAGCTATTAAATCCACTGTAAAATACTGCAGAGTTGTACCTCAGCCTTTTTAAGTGATCACTTGACTCTGGTGACTGTTTGGTATGGAAGCCATAGTCAAAATATGTCTATTTAAAACAGATGTAGTCATTAGGAGGCCCTCCAAACCGTGCTGCTCAGCTTCTTCTAAGTCAAACTTCTTCTAGGTCAAAGCATCTCCTAGGCAGGTTCAGAAAGGGATGATTATCCCCATTTCCCCACATGTCAAGTGTAACCACACTGCTGCATTGACAAGGGGCTAGTGCCATAAAAATAGGACTCATTACTTAGTTATCAGACAAGTCTGTTGCCATCCATGCTCCTCATTCTGTCTCACTCGTGCTATTTAAATGTGGAGCTAAAAATAAATATTAGTCCTTGCTTATCAACAGGCACGGTAAGGAATTTTACTGCCCCAAATGCTGCCCAGGGTTGGCTTTGGATGGCTGTTTGTTGCACCACATTGCAACAGCCTGGACAGAATGCCACAGGGAAGGTCCTTGGGGCTTCTGTGATCCCAGAGGAGCTGAGTGCCAGTGCCCAGGGTGAATTTAACCATGGCATGATGAGCAGGAGGAGTGGGCTGTAATAATCTGAGAGAGAGAAAGAGCAGAGCCTGAGCAGGGCCTTGCCAGCAGCAGAAAAGATTGCTTTCCATGCTGCCCCAACCATGACCTCGGGATAGGGATTTCTGACTGACCCTGTGCCATGAAGCATTAAAAACGCAACAAAATGATCCACTGGGCACTCACTTCTTGACCTCCCTGTGAGCACAGAAGCTTTTCCAGCTCTCACTGAGAGAATGATATCATTTCTGTAGTTATCTTTACTGCTTTCAGACTGAGTTTCTCACCTGCTTAAAGAGAGCTGTGGCAACCACTACCATTTCTTCCAGTTATTCTCTTGTTTTAGTCCTTGCACTGCTGTCATTTGCTGATGGGCCAGAATAATGTGAAATTACCCCTACAACATTTCAGTTGTCTTTTCCTAATTTGTCATTTTGTTCAGACATCCAACACACTCTTTAGGACTAGGGGAGTTGCTGCCATTGTGTACAGAGAGTAGACAGAAAAGGGATGGCTTTTCATGGGGCAAGGACTTGGTGGTCTACAAGCGCAAACTCTCCTGGTCTCTCTGACCCTGCCACAGAAATCATCCCCTTCTCTAAGTGCCTGGCATGACAAGGGAACAAAGGCAGTAACTGTGGGTTTGGATATAGGTCTGGGTAGAGTTGAGCAGTCTTCCCAAAGCACCTCTTTGAAAAAAGCTCTGCATGATGCAAACAGGTGCTGCCACCTGCCAACAGGTGGTACAGGTGTGTTCTGGTGCTACAGGCCAAGGTCTGGAGAGCATTTCCCATCACCAAGTAAAGCAAACTGTGTCTTGAAGCCAAAGCTACCATTGCAGAAGAGGTTCAGTGGTGAGGCAGTTTGGGTTGCACCCCTGTATTGACTCCAGAGTTTGTCAGCATCACCCTGCTGCTTGCATGCTGCCCACATTACAGTTATTCCGTGCTGCTGTAGTGTGGAACATTGTGATCAGCCTCTGGATGCTCCTAAATTAAGGCAGATCATCTTTGCCTCCTAAGAAACCTCCAGAACCCAGCTGCAGCCATAAAGCTGCTATCAAATGCAAGCTGGATGCAGTTCAGAATTGGGGCCAATATTTTTAACAGCATGAAATTTTGTTGTAGGCCCTCTGGAAGGATTCTGTACATGAAAAGTTGAACTGGAGCAAAATCAAGACTTGGAGTCCCCTGTGTGGAAAAACAGGTGAAAAAAAGGTTAGCTATGTTTGAGAAGGGGGATGCATCTCTCATCTGTATTACAGATAGAGTCTGATGGCATTTATTGGGGAGAGGTGTACCTTTCTTTACTTATGTTCACAAATGCATTCTAATGCCATGACCTCTTTTGTCTGAGTTACCATCAGCAGAACATACCAACCATACCAATCTCATCAACATAATCAGAAAATAAGTTGGTATTTTACAATAGTAATTAAATCCTAAGCTCTACCCGCTTTGTAAGGGCCTGAACTTCTACTTGTACTTTCATACTGCCACTGGTGGCTTTTTGTTTGCATTACAGCAGCCTGAGAGCAAACGAAAGGCAAGATCCAAGATAGGAAGGCAAATTGGTTTTGCAAACATGGCAAAGAAAGTGTGTGAAATCAAATGCCAATATTAATGCAAGACATCTGCTCTCTGTTCCAGTTCTGAGCGAAGTAATCCAGTCCTAATTATACACTGCTGTGTCCTCTACCAGCTAAGGAGAATGGTGCAGCCATTCTTAGTACTGGTGTATAAATTTCTTCTTGGATCTGATAGATACATTAGATGCAGGGGAGGATTTTCATTTTTTGACTGTCAGTTGCTTTGGGTAGCACAAAGAGAGGGGAGGAAAAAGGTTGCAGCAGGAAAAGATCAAAATCTTCCAGAAAGGACTTTGCTCCTAGAATAAAAATTTTTCTTAGAGAACTTTCCCTGCAGACCTCAATCAATACTATTCTCATCTGAGTGCACATATTATTCATTAAGAAATATTGGCAAGATGTGCACTATAGTGTATGCCTTCATTAGAGCCTCCACCTGCCTGCTTTTATCAGAACATCTTCCCTAACTTTCATCTTCATGGAACCTGTTTCTGTCTTTGGATTCAGAGAGAAATCTTGTAATTTCACAGCATGGATTTTTTTTAAAACAAACAGACACCAAAATATTCATCTCTCTGGTTTTTGTATGTGTTTCCTCATCTCACATGTTAACGAACCAAGATTACCACCATTAGATTCAGACTGAACTGGATGCTGATGAATTCAAGTGCAAAACAGCCCAGTGCAACAGACCCTCCCTAACATGGGGATAGCTGGAATTCCTCTGTTGTGTGTTTGGCTGCCACACCATATCCTTTGTGTGCACCTACAGCTCCTGTGCCAGCAGCCCTTTTCCTATGGGCTCCACATTTTTAGATGATACATTGTTCAAATGACGTTATGGAGACCTGACAAATGTCATCCATGCAGGTAGAGGCAGAGGGAGCCACAAAACATACGGGACACTGGCAGTGTCTTAGGATATTGTTATCACAAAGCAACATGAGCCTGACGTTGCATTTTGTCTTTTCAATTCATCCATCTCCAACTATTTGGTGTCAATTTTGCCTGGTCTCTTTAGTGCAAGGCAGTGAAGAAAGAAGCTATCTTGCTGAAGAAGGGCCCTGGGATTTTTGGACAATATGCTGTGGTCTAGCTCCATGACTGGGACCCCTGTGCGCTGCTGCAGTTTAAAGAAGAGCTGATAGTAAGAGATGATGAAAAGGCAGCTGCATGGCTCTGTCTCTGTTCACCCATCCCACATTTGATTAGTCTCTGCTTGACATAAGGCTGGGAGCAATAAGCTCTGATCATAACAGAGTATGTGGCAACAAGCCCGAGAGCTCCACGTGTCACTCCAGAACCAGACACTGTCTCACTGGATTCCTCCAGAAACAACTGAGGCAGATGCAGGGATGCCAGATTTGTCTTCCAGGTCTATCTACTCCTATCTACTCTACCAAGGTGAGGAGTAAAAGGCAGGACTATCTGCAGAACACTGCAGCAGCAGCAATGGACTTTGAAGTAGAGAAGAATATACAGAAAAGTCAATTATTGATCCAAATGAAAGCAAGGGGCGTTATGAAAACACTGTCACTAGAGTTTATTCATAAGTTTGGAGGTGTCTTTTTGCTGCGATACGTGTGTTAAGGATTAAAGAAACTCTACACAGGCACTGTTGAAGAAGAGGTGGCAGAATCAGAGTCCATGTGTTGGTTTGCTCAGAAAGATTGGGCTAAAGGTGCATCCCTGAACTTTTGCTGAACTTCAGTTTGATACAGATTGAAATCTTACATCGCTGTTGAGACCTGATGGACCATACAAGTGGAAGAATACATCTCACTTGAGCCTGGGAGAGTTTTGAGAGGTGGAAGGAGAAAGAAGGCTTCTATCGGGAAAGCATCTCCTCCATTTATGCTTTTCCCAGGGAAATCCAGCCTGTCCCAGCTCCATGTCTGGGCCTCCTCTAGAGCCTTTCACTTGGGTCCTTAGACCCCTCCCTGCCTGTGTTGGTGCTGGGGAGATCTGCAGTGTGTCACACCCAACCTCACCCCCCAGCAGTTTGTACCCACTCACAAAACCTTCCTGATGCCAGTTTCTCATGTAGAAAGAAACTTCATGGATCCCATTGCAGCTGAGCTGTTCTGGACACGAGAGGTGCAGAATCTGCCCATTAAACTTCTTATGAAACAAGAAACAGTCCAAAAATTCACGTCTTGCTACTTTTATTAAAAAAAAAAAAATCCTTTTAACTTTTTGCTATGGAGAGCAGCAGCACAACTTCTAAATAACTAATTTATCCACTGAAAATTTCTCTAAAAGGTCATTACAGATTGTAAAGCCTAATGGCTTAAAGTTGCAGCCTTATACCATAGTGGCAAAGAACTTATTCTCTGGAGGTTTTATTTTTGAAGCTTTCCCATTTTATTCTATCAAAGGAAATTCTGTATTTTTAATACACAGTTTTCTTTGTTAAGGGAGAGCCTATATTTATGAAAATATTTAACATTCATTTCACGTAAAACATAGTAACAGAATTGAGTGATTTATTTTCACAATGCATAGGCAGAGAAGTAGAGCAAGCCAGAGTTTAGAAATAATTGAGGTCTGTAGATCTCAGGTATGTATTTAAGTGGTCTTTTGAACTGCCACCCATGTTCTGTGTGAACATAACTTTTCAGAGCACTTGTGATTTTCCTCCTTTACAGGGCTGCTGAACTGTAGTATGAGGTCAGGCCCGTGGTCACTCTCTTCTGACACCAGCAAGGTAGGTGCAAGTGATTCTGAAATGGGTAAAAATAGAGATGTTTTGTAGCTAATTTAATACAGACCTGTGCAAATTGTCTCAGTTATTTGTGTGAATTCAAGAAATAAAACCCATGTGTCAAACTGGCAGATAAAAGTCTCATCTGCTGAGAAATCTGACTTTGAAAACAGCTGCTAAATTCTCCATGTGCAGAGTAGTCTTTGGTATGGCCTGGTGCTGCTTCACTGTGGGATTCTTACTGGCATACGTGACTTAATCACCTTCCTTTTTTATTTTGATTTTTTTTTTAATCCTGTCAGCTGAAAGATAAAATAAAAAAAAAACATATTAACCTCCCTGATGAAACTTTATAATTCCCAACACTGAAACATTAACCAAGTCCTTAATTAAGGGAGACTGAAAGTAGAAGAATGCTTTTATGTCATCAGCTGGTTTTTGCTCCAGTCATCTGCCTCATTCAAGCATAGGATAATATGAAACCTCACGGGTCTGCTAAAGGCTTGACTTAAGTATACTGTGGACTTAGTGATTTAATAAGAATGGGGCGTTGTTCTTAAGAAACTTCATTTTCTCTTGCTCGTGCTCAAGCAAAAAGGAAAAAAGTATGAGCAGCTGGTGAGCAGGAGCCTCAAGTTAGACCCAGAGGTCTGAGCCCAAGCTCTGGCTGCACAAAGGTGTGTTTATTCCTGTGTGCCTCTTCCCTCACGCACTAGGAATAGCAGGAGTTAGTATGAGACCAGAAACGTTCCTAGGCAGAGCACAACTGCTCCCTTTTCTCTGTAGTTTCTGCAGTATTGAGCATGATGGCTTCTCAGAACTGCCTGGCCAGGGAGCGTGCGAGGCACCATAACTGAATGAAAACCAGTGCACATCAGTGGTGAACTGGCACCTCAGCAATGGTGTTGTCTGGTCCTCCTCCAGCAGCGAGCTGTTTTAGTGCTTTGTTCCACAGAATGGAGGGCTGGGGAGCTGAGGCTTTTTCCCAGACACTGATCTGTGTCAAGTTTTCCCAGTAACTCGTTATGGGGCCAGTTGCAGACACAAGTGCTTTTAAAAGGAGTAATCTAGCTGCTCTTCTCTAGTGTCAAGGTATTAAAAAAATAAGTGTGGTGAAATTTTTTGTATGAGACTTTTAATGTACTGGGTGAAGGAGGCTCAAAAATTACTGAAACTTGTTCAGTCCTCTGAAATAACTCTCTGAGCAGATATAATGGAAACAAACATAGGAAAATGCTTCACCACACTAGAAAAAATAATTTATGTAGAGTGAGGACTTTTATACTGGGATTTGTCTCTTCACCTTATTAAAGCTGTAAACCTAAAAATGCCCATGACTGTAACTGCAGGATTGCAGCAGATTGTTCAAACTGCAGGATGTGTGTTTGGGAATTAAATATTTTGGTGGTTTTGGCATTATTTTTCTCCCCTTGTGTGACGCTCTCTCATGTGCCTTCACAAGTGCAACATTCTCTCTTGATTTTTCCCTCCAGGCCTTTTTCATGCCCAGTGACCCCACTTTTCTTGGCTCAAGTGCAAACATCATTTCTGAAGAACGATACCGAAGTCAGCCTCTGTTTCCTCAGTTTCTTCCTATTCTACCCTTGGCATCCCAACAGTGACCTTGAGCTCCAGTGCATGCAGACAAACTTCTGCCACTCAGTAAGTCTGTGCTTAGATTAAACCACACCATCCCTGTGGCAAGCTCAGAATTGAGGCTCAAAAGTTGCATACCAAGATTTAGAAATTATGGCTTTGCACCCAAAAGGCTCCTTGGCCACAATGAGAAAAGGAATGGGCTCAAGGACCAAAAGCACGCTCAGAAATGAGTTGATGCACCATGTTTTCCAGGGTCAGCATTTTTCAAGTGCTGCTGTGCTCCTTCAAAAGGCAGAAAAAAAAACCCCACAAAAAACCAAAAAAAAAAAACCCAGATTCATGAAGTTAGAAGGACCAAATTCCTGTGGGTGCAGTATGTGCCACAGAGTGGAAATTAAAAACCAGAGAATTAACAGGGTTTGTTGTGTTACAAAGCTTGAAAGCATTTTTATCCTTATATGTGTGTACTCACAGAAAAACATGCTGCACTAATGAAAGACAACTTTATGTTCCCAATCCTATTTATTGTTTGTTGCCAAGCAGCCCAAGCTATGGGTTTGTTTGGTTTATTGTAGGGGTGAAGAGGAGGTACTTGTGGGGGTTTTGACCCCCTTGGCTATAGGTGATGTGTACAAGGTGTGCCTTAAAGAGAGTGGGTAGAGTTGCCAGAGAGGCAAGTTTAATAATGGGTATCTTGACAGGGGTGAATGTGAAGATGGGGAACTGAGTACGTGACAGCTCCCATGAGATGATGCACAGCACTATCCCCCCTGAAATCTATCAGAAATTGTCTGTTTCCCCTCAAAGAGAACCAGCCTGAAGAAAAGTCCAAAAAAAGGTAACATGGTGGGACCTAAATAAAAGCTAATAGATGAGCTGAGCTAATATTAGTTTCCTGATATATAAAGCCAAATGGATTAATGGATCAGCTCATGCATTGCCTAAGGAAACAAAAAGAAAATCTTCAATACTTCTGTGCACAGTGAGGACATGAACAATATGGGTCTTTAGAAAGTAAAAACCCAATTTGGGGGAATCAATTACTACTTCTTTTTTTCTTACCCTTTTTTTTTTTTTTTTTAATTTAAAGGAAGTTCACAGAGAGGTAAAACTTGGGTAACACGCCAGCCAGAAGTCATGCGTCTCAGACACCACAATGATGGTCGATCTCGGTTTGCATCAGCCTTGCCTGGGCTCTTTTTAGCATTCCAGCTCCAGCTAATGGAAATCAAGCCCATTATGGTAAACGTAGGAAGCAAGTACATTAATAGTGGGCACTGACATTAATTCAAATGGTAAACAATTCAGAACTGTTCCCAGTAACTACTAGATTATGTATCATCTTACCTGCTGCTTCAGAGGACTGCGCCCTTCACGGGTTTTTAAAGTACAGCAGACTGTCTGCCACAGAGTTTTCTGCTTTAGTAAACTATTTCCAAATTCTGCTTTGCTCCCTATCAGTCCCATATACTTTTTTCTTTATTGTTTTGGATGCGAGCACTTTCACTCCAGATCTGACACAGATTGGCAACGTCAATCTGTTCCTTACTTTAAAAACAGAGAGGCAGACGGGGCAAGTTTAGCAAAGGCAAGATGTGGGGGGAAATCTAACGCGAAGGTAGAAAGAAAAATTGAGCTTATTTGTACAGTAACACGTGTGTTAGAGTAATGCCTCCCTTCCTCGGCTATGCGCTCCCCCATCTTCTCTCTCACACACGTATATACACACACACTTTAACTGTGCTTTTGTGTTTTGTCAGAATTAATGAGAAAAGTTCCCTTGCCCTAGGGGTAATTAGTGTCCTTGGAGTTAAATAAGCTAATACTTAGACACCTCTGGCACAGGCAATTATGTTTGTGTATTGAATAATTGATTCAAAGAGGGGGGGAAGGGGCTGCTAATCAGATCTGAGCATAATGAATTGATTTAATTAACAGGGGAATCTGAGGGTCCCTGGGAAATGTGTGCATTTATTCAGCAGCAGGAGAGAGTGCAAAGCACATAAATTGAGAGAGAGAGCGAGCGAGGCAAGCGGCAAGTGCTTTTGCTTTCAGTGATAGGTTCACATCTTTCCTCCCTCCCACCCCCCCTTCCTTTGAATATAATTTTAGATTTAGAGTGAAATCAAGAGAAAAGCACTTTAGAAGCCTGGAAAGCTCTTGCAGTGGCAACAGCAAAGGGGAGAGAGGTTGTGAGCGATCACACGCGATTACATTAAGATAATTTTTGACAGCGCAGGTTGGGCAAGGACGGAGCAGGGGGAGCAGCCCCCGATATTGGTCCTCCCTTACCTTTTTTCTCTCTCCCCCCCGCTTCCCTTCTTCTTTGATCCCTAAACTGGCACTCGAGCTGCAGCGGCGGGGCCGGGGGCGAGGCGGCTGGTGCAGGAGCGCGGCTCCAGCTCTCCGGCGCCCAGCGCGGCCGTAGCCCGCCGCAGCCCCGCTCCAAACTCGCGTCCCGGGGCAGCGCCGGGGCGGCCGCGCCGCTGCCCCCGCCTCGGCAGCGCCCCGGTGCCCGGCCCGGCGCCTCGCCCGCCCCGGAGCCCAGAGCGGCGGCTGGAGGGGGAGCGCCCCAAGGAGCCGGAGCGGCGGCGGCGGCGGCCGCCCTCGGCGCCCGGGACAATGGTGCTGGACAAGGAGGACGGTAGGTGGGATCGGGGCGCGGGGCCCGCCGCTCCCGCCCGGGCGCCCCGGCGGCGGGCGGGGAGGCGCGGACGGGGGACGGAGGGAGGCAGCGGGCTCGGGGGAGCTGCCCCGCGCCGCGGCACGGCGCTGCCGCCCGGCCTGTCCCGCACCGCTCCGCTCACAAAGGGGGGCCGGGACGCCCAGGACGGCGGCCCCGCCGCGGCCGCGGGTCGCTCTTCGCGGTGGCCGGGCCGGGCCGGGCGGGGCGGCGCGGGTGTCCCCGGCCGGGCGGCACGGCCGCGGCCCCGCTGCGTGCTGCGGCCGGCCGGGGAGGGTCTGACACTGCAGCCCCGGCACCGGGCCGCCATCAGCGCCGCTGGCCGCAGCGTGGGTCCCCGCCGGGCCAGCTCCGCCGGCTCCCGAGGCCGCGGGTGCCCGAACGCCGCCCCGCGCTCCCACTGCGGGCAGGGCGGCCCTGCCTGCTTGTGTAAATGGCCACAGAACGTCCCTGTGCCGGGCTGACGGGGGCTTCAACTCGGAAAAGTGGATGCTAGGCTCAAGAGACAAGTGGGAGATGCTCTCCTTCGCTGTTGTCTTTTTTTTTTTTTTTTTTCCCTTCCCCTTCCCCTTGTCTTTTGATCTGGAGTTTCTGCCTCAGAACGGGGAGAGCCTGCCCGCCGCGACACCGCCGAGTGGGACGGGGCACGAAGAGCAGTCCCGGGCTGGCGTGTGCGAGCGGCCGTGTGGGAGGGGGCCGAAGCGCTGACAGCCACCAGGGTAAATGCTCGCTGCTCCGGAGAGGTGCGTGGGGAGGGAGCTCGCTGCACGCTCGTCACATGCCTCTGGGCCCTCGGAGAATCTTTTTTTCCTCCAGTTTCTTGAAGCCCTCTGAAGCAAACTGATGTAGTGTTATTAATGGGGTCTGTAGTGCTCCAGTGGAAAGCGCGTGTGTTGGAGAAGAGGGAATGAACTTGTCTAAGTGGTCAGTGAGAGGTAACAGCAGAAAGACTTTTCTCATCCCTTGCCCCCTGTGCACTTAGGTAAAAAGGTTAAGTAATGACCGAGGAATTAAACACGGGTAATTTCTCGCTGTCGTGTGGAACAAGGTTTGTGTTTCTCTCCAGCCTCACTTTCAGGGGTAACCTGCGTTGCAGGAGTCCTCTGAATTTTGCTCAACTGCTGGAGGAAAAGGGAGGAAGGGCTCTTAACATCTCTATTAATAACCCTTAATAACAATAACCGGGTGATGTCTTCATGCCGGTGACTCTGTCAGGGGGTGCCTGGCAGCCCGTGTCTGTTCCCGTGTGATTGACAGGCTGCCAGCAGGATGCTGCCTCCATTGCAGGGCCAAGAGGCACAGGTGAGCTGCGAGGACAGACCGAGATCTGAAGAGGGTTCCCTAATAGGGGTGTTTGGGCTCTTTCAAGTGTCTCAGATGTACTCATTAAACACGAGGAGCTCGGGGCCGGCCTGACGGTGCTGTAAGGAAATGAAACTAGAACCCTTGATTATCCAGACAGTTCTCAACAGCCTCCTTCCAGGAGAATTCATGAGTGGCTGTGTATAAAAGGGAATAATGGTGGTGGATGGGAGAGGTAAAGAGGAAATTAGTGCGGGGTGCACTTATAAAAAGGAGCAAAGTAGGAAACAAAGCCCTGATGAGAGGGATGTGAAGACCAGAGTAACAAGGTGCAGTAATGCCTAGGAATCTCCCGTGCTGTTGAAGTAGTTATGCTCAAGAAGAAATTATGGTCACTTTTAAAGATGCCCTGGAGAAATAGGGGACAGAAGGTGAGACTCAGAGAAGAAACTCTTTTTATGAAGAGGTCATTTTACCTTTGTAAGTTTCTTTCTCCTTGAGTCAAATGGTCTCCACTTGCCCGCTCATCTGTAAATGTTAAAAGGGGATGCTGGACCTGCATAGGTTACAAATGGACTAAAATGGAAGCTTTTGCTAACTAAACCAATTCCTTTTGAAATCAAGCTTGAATGAGCTTAATAAAAATGGGTCTGTTTTACTCCCATAAATGGCCCTTTTTATTTTCCTTTTATTTTTCTTTTCCCAAAAGCCGGTCTGATTTTTACCATCTAAAAATCCCAGCGTTGTGGCTACTATCCAATTCTCCCCTTGATTTAAGAGGCTTTGCCATGTAGAGTTTTTCTTTGAGGGGTTTTCTTCTTTTGAGGTCTCTGGCAGCGGTGGGGGTATTCATAGTTATTACTGCCTAGAGAAGGCAGGATTTCAGGATTACCCCTCCCAGAAGTCCTGGTGCATCGCAAGGCATCATTTGCTGCCTTGTAGATATCAACCCCTTGCTTTGCATCCCTGAAGGCCACTTGGGAAGCTGGGCCATGGCCATTGGCCTCAGGAGCAGCTGCCCACTCTTTCAGCTTGGGGTCTTAGGGCTGTGTGCCAGCCCCAGTGTGACACCAGGATTGCCCCATTGGTGTGAGAACTGCGGATTTGGGTTTCCACTCCGGGTTTGTGAGCAAAAAGCTTCCTTGGCAAGCACGCTCTGTGGTGCCAAGAAGCAGTGGAGACTCAGTAATACTCTTATGTGGGTCTTCACAGATATCATTGAGGATGAAGGGGCAGACTGAAAAAATAACAACAATAATAATGTTTCTGACTTGATGTGTTGTGGCATCACGTCAACTTATGTCAGGGAGGTAACAGCATTTTGTATGTTTGAAGTGACATAATATAACTTGACTGATGCAACATGACTTGATATTAGGAAATAGTGGTTCACAGTGGAACTCTGGCAGGTATCTTCCCCGAACAAATGTTAGGAACTGAGAGAAGAGGGACGAGAGGGGTGGGGGACAGAAAGGTTGTGAGAGAAAAACTTCAAGGCTCTCATTTTAGTCAGTTTCACTGTGTAAATCACAGCAGAATTTGCTGTGGGCAAGCCAACCTACGCACCGTGCAGCGCATTTATATATTTCAAGATAATGAGAGTTAAGATATTTCTGAAATACGTAAATGTTTTGATCGCAAAGACCAGATTTCTGCTTAAAAAAGTAAACTGACATCAGGTAGCATGATTAATTCCAACAGATTGTGTTAATTGTCGTTGACTTAAATTGCTGTACAAATGTGTTGGGGGTTAGAAAACTTTTTTTTTTTTTAATTGTTGGTGTGTGAAATGAGTAAGCAGATAAAGTGTTTAAAAAAAAATCCGTTTGCACAGGGAGTAATCCAGCCTCTTTGACATGATGGAGCAGTAAAGGAATGAAATGTACATTGATCCAGTACTGCATATTTTTTCATGAGTACATTATGTCTGCTAGTTTGCTCTGCTGCAGAAGTCAGCTGTGACAGACAATGGCTAACTTCATTTTTATCAAAACCTTGCCTTTCATGTAGTTACCAAATAGTGGAAGTTGAAATGTACCATATATTTTGGGGTAATTCTGTCCTTTTTTGAAGGTGGCAGGGTTGAAAAGTACACAGCAAGGATGGAACATTTTGGAGTTCACCATTTTCTGGTGGAGGCCAATAGTATATTGGAAGTGGTAAAGTGCCTCAAATCTAAAAAAGGCTGTGGCTTTGTTAGTTTTTGCGTGGATCCTTTTAACTATTAGACTTTAATCTTTGGGATAAAGTCCTCCTTCTTTCTAGCTTGTGACACTTCCTAAAAGAAAGTGATTATTTATGGTGGTTGCACTCTTATGCTAAAATACATATTCAGCACTTGCAAACTAGTATCACTAGGAAACAGGAGTTGTTGGAAGCACTGGATGAAAACAGCTCAATGTAAACCGATACATTTAACATCAAATATTCTCAAGGACTGTTAGGATTAAGTATTGTGAATGAAGGGGGAAGGAAAAGCCACTTCAGCTGGGGATAAGGAATCTAATTAAAAATCGGTATTAAGGATATATAACTTGAGCCCGCTATCATGCTCTTTAGAGTACTGTTGTATCAGTTGTAAAGGGGAGGAAGAAGTATCATTAAAGCAGAAATGAAATGTTTTCTCAGATTAAAAGACTGAGATGAGTGAAACGGTGCTGTTGATCTTGGTAGCGGAGTGTCTGATCCCGCAATCCTTGTGAGAGCCAGTGGAGACAACAGATAGGAATGAGAGTTGCAGGATGTAGGATAAAAGACATGGGCCCCCAACTTGTCATTTTATATCTGAGCATTGATGGCATTTCTGAAAAGTGGAGCAAACCTGTTAAGTGTTTGTATCGCTTCTGATTAGGTAAATTCATTTTAATATCAACCTAGTGAAAACGGAGCTGCGTTCTCCGGAGTAGTACACCCTGAAACCAATACCAACGCGTGAAAACAAACCCAAAATGTTTGCGCAGAAAATCCGTATCAAGTTTTAGGTCACCAGAGATGTGTGAAATGTAGCTGGGAGCAGCGGGGGCTGGCGTAACATCAGCTGCGGAGAGTTGAGAGCCTCTGACCTGCCCGGGCTGCTGCGGGGCGCCAGCCACAATCCGTGCTCGCAGGGAGGGAGCAGGGCCGGAGCAGGGCCGGAGCATCCCTGCGCCCCGGGCCCGCGGAGCTCACGGCGGCGGCGCAGGTGGCCCCGCGGCCGGCGGCACCTGGGCGGGGGCCGGGCGGGCTGCAGGTGGTGCTGCTGAGCCGGGAAGCCGCGCTCCGCCAGGAAATCCCGGCAGGAGCTCCAGAGGGGGCCCTGGGAAACGCGTGCATTTATTCATCGCAAGTGTGCAAGGCTCACCAATTGAGAGGCAGAGGCAGCGCTAGTCGGGCTTAGGTATTCTAGCCTCTGCGAATGTAATTTCGGATTTAGATTCAGCTTAAATCCAAAGGGAAAACACTTTATAAGGCTGAAAGCTGTGTAGTTGCAACAGCCAGGGTTATGAGCTATCAAAGGCAATTACATTAAAATAGATTATACTGTGTAAATTGAGCCATTTAGAAGGTGAGAACCAAAGAAACAGCTCTTCTTTCTAAAACCCCCTTCTTTCTAAATTGCAGTTTTAGTTCCTTGCAATTCTGAGGCACAAAAGTAGGTGAGACTGCTTTTGTATCTGCAAAGTGCTTTATTTCTGAGTGTAATTCTAACTGAGTGCAATCTAGGTTAAAAGCTGGACAACTGGGTAATTAGAGCTCACTTGCTGCTAAAGGACGATCAGCTGTACCGTAGCTCATTTGTGTTCCCAGAGACTTGCTCTCCTCTCCCCTGAGCGGAGGCTGCTGGAGAAGAAGCATCTGTGCCCGGACTTTTCTTGATTGCGGAGATGATGGTGCTGGACAAGGAGGACGGTAGGTGGGCTGAGATTGTGTAAGCCTGTGCTCGGTGTCTTCTGTGTGCTGCTAATGTAGAAATAAATAGTTTTGAAACAGACGTGCGCTGTGCATTTCAGAGTGTTCTGCTCTGAGCTTCTGATGTTTTTCTCTTGTGTAGGTAAAAGCGTGCTTGCTCTTTATTTTTTTTTAATCTCATTTCTGACATGATCGGACAGCCAAGAAGTGTTTACTCCGGGCTCTGTTTGCTGAAGGACGTAGCAGAAACAGCTTGATTTTTTTTTTTTAAATATCTATGTAGATTTTTCTTTCTGCAAGTTACTCTAATATATCCATTGTAGCCTGTTTGTTTTAACAGCTTTATTTGTAAATCTAATTTTGAGATTTTTCTTTCCCTTTCATTTGCATGCCATTTAGGTCTCTTTAATGTGCGCCTTTAATATCTATTTCTCACAGCTTTTCTTCATAGCTATAAACATAATGACAATAAGCTAATAAGCCTCTGTGGCAAAAAAAAGAAGTGTTGGTTTATTCTAAGAATTTACTCTTCTTTTAATAGCAGAAGTGGAGGTTCATTTGGGATGTAATTTCATGAATGAAGCTGAAGGAGAGCTTAACTGATTTTAGGACTTCACATATGCTTATTTTTTTAAGCTTAGTCCTTATCAAGGATGCTTAAGGGGAACAAATTGATGTGAGGAAGATCAGTGTTAGTTAGCAGCCTGAATGACCTGATGCTATCTTTTGCACATTGCCTGCCAGGGTGTGCAACTTAACTGCTCAGTCATCACTAGTTTCTGGGATGAAGGTGGTAAGTTCAATCACAACTTTTTAATGAGGTGGGTTTTTTTTTTGCTGAGGCTGTTTTGTGGCTTAGGTCTTCCCTCACAGCTCGTGCACTGAAAGCAAGGATTAAAACTGAGGCAGAGCAGAAGGGTTCTGCAGCCATCCACATGGACTTCTATCCATGGGGCTGCCTCTTGCCAAGGACCTCCGCCTTGGTGGCACTTCGTGCCTGGAAAGTGGGAACTGCATCTTAACAGGTAGAAATGCCTGTTAAAAGTTATCTCCTTATTTCATTCCACCTGTATAAATGGATGAAGTGGGCCATGTAATGGACTTCCCTGATCTTTTAAAATTTATTTCGGGAACCTCTTTAAAAGTGTTTAAAAAAAAGGTCGTAGGCTGTCGCCATTGGAAAATAAGAGAAATTACTGAATATTTGTAAGACTGTAGACAGGAAATAGCTTTTCACTGGGAGCAAAAGTGCTTGGAGAAATTGGAAGTTGGGCATTTTGGCAGTAGCATTGATTTTACTTGAATATATATATATATACTGCTTTTTAAAATATTTATGAGAAAAATAACTTGTAATTCAAAGTCACTTACTTTCCTGTGTCGGAATCATGCTAACTGTGTTTTGTGACTAGTACTGAAAGCTGCTCAATGCTATTAAGTTGAAATTATATTATTTTTATTCCACAACCCATATCTGTCTTCTAGTATTTTACAACTGAATTAGTACTGCACTGCAGAATAATTAGGAAGGCTTGACTATTGAAAGACCAGAAGTCTTCTAAAGTTTCTCTTCCCTCTCTCCTTTCCTTGCCTCCCAAAAAAGGGAGTATTTTAGACCTAGCATTTTGAGGTCTTACCTCATTGTAAGTTTGATTTCTAAAATTCTCCCTGTGGCATATTCATGCATGTAGAATTTGAATCTAGTTTCTGGGATGGCATGTGAGGTTTTGTTTCATGAAGCATGTGGGACTATGAAAAAAAAATGAGAGCTTTTCACAAAGACTTGACACCTTTAAAATACGAGACCAAGCAGAAATGCATCATTATCAGTGCCCCCTTGTATGCAGATTCAATCAGATTTGGACTAAGAGTTGACCAATGTGAGATCAAAGTCCCTGTATAAGTTGTCATGCCCTTCTGAATTTATTCCGTGCTAATTAAGTTGGCATCTCAAAACTGTGAAATAATCTTATTCACGGGGAGAAAAAACCCCTAAATCATGGGCTTTATTTCTGTTAAGATATTGTAAGTTCCTTTGTTAACACAGTAGAACTTGGAAAAAAAAAAGAGTAGATGTGGAGCATCTGTTACACATCTTCTAGATCAGCTTTGCAGTTGACTGGCCTGTGGATAAAAGACACGCTAAGTGCTTGAGTATTGCTTATGCTGGGAAAACAAATGAAGCTAACAGGGTTTCAAAGGCTTTGAAGCAGTGTCACTCTCAGAGGTGTTCAGTTGTTTTCTTTGGCAATATAAGTTGAAGCAAGCTAGTTTACTTTATTAGAGGCATAAGGCTACTCTTGTAACCTTCCTCTGACTAAGATGAATTTGGCTGGCTGACCTTATTTCTTGCTGGACCACACGTGTTGTGCTGGGTTTGGGTTTTTGGGGGGTTTTTCTTCCCCTCTTTAGGATTCATCTCTTTTAAAGGGCGGCAGCATTTTCTGTATTTTGTTAAATCTCCCTTTTCAATTTGTGCCTCCCTACAGAACTATGTTCTGCTATGATGGAGCAATGCAAATCAAGTAGAATAGCCCAAATTAATTCTTCACATTGGCGGCAGTATGATTGCCTGCATGGAATCAATAATGCATCATAGAGGGATCAAATTTTGGAGTATAATGTGTGAATAATGCTTGACACAAAACAAAAATTCAGTCATCATAATAGCAATTAGGAAAAAGCTGCAGCTTATCCCAGCTGTAATCTCTGTTAACAATGAAGCACAGCCTGGTAATCAGCATGTATGGTATGAAATGCACTAATAGAAATCACGGCTCTTTGTTATGTGTGTGGGGGGTGAAAGTTTCCTTTTCAGCTAACTTGTGCTGTGTTAACCAGACATGGCATCCTTCAACCAAATTGTGGAGTGTGTGTGCACTTGTAAAAACACTGATCAGCTGCGTGTTCATCCCGATGTTTGCATAGACAGGAGCCCCCCAAATCACGGGTCCTTTGTGTTTTTAAGCAGAACTCTGATTAAACAGATCACAAGAGTAGGCTGAGTAAAATATCCATTAAACATGTACCTTGGTTTTATATAGAAAGAGAATTTCATAGTTACTTTAAAAATTAAAAGAAAAATGTGGATACTCAGTGGTTGTGTGCATTGGGGTCTAAGGTTGATGGGAGGTATTTAGGGAAATGAATATTAGGTAATTGGAAACTGGATTAGTGGCAGCAGTTGGGTTCCCTGTTGTGTGAAAGCCCATCTTGCCCCACACAGAAGGTAAAAAACCACAGCATTTGGAATTGGAAAAGCAGAGAAATGGATTGTATAATGTCAGTGACAGGACTTGTGCCACAGCACCCTGCCTGGACAGCGGGGCTGTGGGCTGGCTTCACAAGGGACTGTGCCAGCTGCCATGTGGAGGTACCTATAGATAGGCAGATGGATATGGAGCGACACCTATCTCCAGCAACACAGGTCCAGGCAGTCCTGTTCTGTGGATAAAAATCATGATCCACACAAATTGTGCCACGTAGCTGTTCTGCGTGCTGCTGGTGTCTTTTGTTTCCCTTCGAGCGTACCTTTCTCAGGTGTGCCTGTTGAGGAGTCATGCAAAGTGAGAAAGGGAGATGGCATGGTGGCTTTTCCTCATGAGACATGGAATTTAACTTTTCTGTTGCCTAATGTTCCTGAAGCTCTCTTTTTCCTTTTTATCTCCTGTGCCACTCTACGTCGGACCCTCTCTGTGGTCCACCGATGTCTAGCTTACCATGTGTGAAGAATCCCTACACATCTTCCCAGACATCAGCTTATTCAAAAGCTGACTGATGAACGTTACCAAAGACCTTATTTTTGCCTCTTTAGCTGAGTTACCTGTTGGTTTTTTGAGGGCTTGATCTTCACACATATGGTTTTGGTGTGGTTTTAGAGGTTTGGTCTGCCTTTAGTTCATGACACAGTGTCCTTTTGTGACTCAGAATTACAGCAATGGATTAAAATATTCGTGAAGAGGAGATAAAAAGTTATCAAAGAAGTATTCTAAATAAAATTGGAGCACATTTGGCAGCAGAACATGAGACTTGGTTTGGCCATAAAGGACTAAAAAACCATTTGGACTGTTTCTCCAAAGCTGACCAAATGCGGAGTTAGAGGTAGTTCTTCCTGGAGATGCCCTCTGCCCTTGAAATGGCAAATATGGAAGCACAGCAGAAACATGGGGTAGTAAAGTAATGGCCTAAACCTATTCAAGAAATGGAGGCTACTGTGGTTGGAGCACTGATAACCTAGATATCCATTAAAAGAAATCTCATCCTATGGGAAGGAGTGAAAGGAGGTAGCAGGCCCAAGAGGAGCAGACTGCTTTGTATAGGAGTATGGCAGGCAATCAAAAAGTTCCTAGTGTTTGTTCAGACTAGATGGCTGAAGGATCTGGGTAGGATGTCATCATACTTCACCCCCAGATGCTGTTGACATGTGATAATTGCCTGGTTGACATAACAAGCGTTGAAACAGTGTAAGGACATTTTTCAGCTTGGGTAATAGGACAAAGGAAGCAGCTTGTTCTTGGAAATCAGTTTGCTCTAATTTTGGTTTAATGCAGTAGAAAGTGTACTTGATACCCTGGCAGCAGAACATAATTCGTCTTCTTTGGAGTTAGTGTTAAATTTTATTATCTTTATAAATACAATGTGAACATGTCAGCCTGTTTGTCATAGCCATTCCAAAAATGCTCTCTTATGGTAGAATCTTCGGAAAAATTCCTTTTAAGAGCAGTGCATTATTAATAAAGTAATCCATTAGGTCTGGTGATAAAGGGTCACAGCAGAGTCTGAAATACGTTTCTTAAATGGTTAAGAAATTTATCATGGTTGGAGGATTAATTGATTTCATTTGGAAGCTTTCTTAAGGTTTTCAGGCGTTGTGTTTAGAGAGGGTTTTATTCTCTTTGGAAATATGCTTGCTGCTCAAAGTTTTGCTTCGCTGTCATTAGCATGAACATTTCTGCTAAAGGCAAATTGTTCTTTAGCGTTATGACTGATTGCATCTGCGAGGAGTCCTCCTTAGGTAAAGAATATGAAAGTTTATGGCAAATAAGGTATTGTACTTGAAATCAATCAGAATAGTGGCATCAAGCATTAAGTGTTGCAGTACAAGAATAAAGAAGGCACTGCAGATGCTGCTAAATGCTGAACTATAAAACTCCAATGGGTCTATATCTTTTAAAAATTGGACAGAATTGTCATCATTTAGAATACATAGACATAGTTTTAAACCGTATAGAAATCACTGCCCCCAACTTCAATAATGTGCGTAACTGTTGCCAGGGAATGATTTATTCAGTGAATGTAGCTCCTATTCACTGAAGACTTGGGGGTGGAGGGAAGGGCGTTTTGAAATGAAAGTTATTCACTATTAGATTAACATAATTAAACCTATCTGAGAAGAATTCACCACAGCTACCGGTTTTTTAGTTCTCTGTGTGCGTGTTTTCTCTGTCCTCCAGTGGGATGACTCCCAAGCCCAAGTTTCCAAGCACGTTGTGGGGTGCTCTCCATGCAAACAGATGCTCAACTCTCCAGTGAATGTTCTTGCAAACTATTTTCTACTTACATTCCATATCAAAGCAGATAATGGATACTCATGCCCAAATTTAGAGGGTTTTTAAGTTTCATTGAATATTTTCGAGTTCTTTAGACCAATGTTCAGAGTTCCTTGTGTGCTAATCAAACTCTGAAAGTGTGATTTGGGCAGTGAAATTATTATTTGTCTTCCTTTTAAACAATTTATATCAACAGTTCTAGTTTCTCTTAGAGAAAAAGTGGATGATTGTTGCATATTCATGACTGAACTGCAGAGAACTTGGACCAGCATTAAACAATTAACCCTCTCGCCAACATCCATTTGAGTAGAAGCCAGGGATGTTCCTACTTGGTTTATTATGGATCTGAGATATAGAAATGTATTCCGGAGGACTGTGTTTCTAATAAATAAAAAGGCATAATGAGAATGTAACTGGGAAGGAAGACAAAAGCAGCCATGCTTTAAATTGTTAATGATGGTGCCAGTGGCTGCAGCTTTACCACAGCTGTTTAAATTGATCAGCTAGTGAAAATGTTTTGTTTTGGCATTTTCCCTGCATGTGCAACTCTTTCGAAGGGACTTCTGGAAGCTTTTCAAAGGGGAATCATGATCTTTTTTTAAACCAGGCTTAGAGCACCAGAGCTTCCAGTATTTTGGGATGCAATATTTAAGGATGCAGTTCAGTTTTTCTTTTGTAAAGTTTTTGGCTGATGAGCCATTATTTCTCCTAGATATCCTTTACCACTTTTTTTCCCCTCCACAAACACTACAAATGACTCCCTACCCATAAAAGCTGAGGGAACAGCACACTTCCTAGCTGTTCTTTTTTCTTTTTTTTTTTTTTCCCCATCTCTATTTTACTGATGCTACAGAGTTTGATCAGAACAGCAGAAAGGGGCTATATCGATTTGCTATGCATCTTTTGGTCAAGCATCCAGTGTGAAATTGTTCTATAAAATGTACTTTTTTAGAGGGAACTCGCTCCTAATTTCTTTCCTGGTTGGCTCTACCTTGCAGCTGAAGTGGGTTAAGCAACACCTCTTTATCACTTGTATCCTTTCCTTCCATTCCAGAGAAATGGGGATACCTCTCAAAAAGATGCAATCTCTTCAAGGCAGGTAGGGAGGAGAAGATTGGACTTTGTGTGTGTTCACAAGTGGTGTGGTAGAGAAGAGATGTTTGGGCAGAGGACTGGCTTGAGCTGGTGAGCCTTGGTGTCTTTCCCAGAGCACCTCCTGCCTTGAGCTCATGAGCTGAGCTGCCTGGGACCTTGTGTGAAGCCTCTTCCTGGCATTCCTGGTGGCAGGTGACTCCTGGACAGGCCATGCTGTAGATAATGTTGAGCAGCCAGGTTTCTGCGTTAATGTACTTGCAGTGAGGGTGGGTACTGAACATTATTCAGGATCCATTATATATTTATCCTTATAGTCCTTTGTGGAAAATGATTTCTGTAAGTACCCTGTTACGGTTATGAAAGCCTAAATAAGCATCAGTCTCAAACCCTTTGACCTGTCTGCACAGAATGGAGATCTGTTTTGAAAAGGACTCCTTTATATCTGTTTTTACTCCATGCCCTTCCATTCATTTGCCTATACAAAGCAATAAAGGGTAAAACCAAAGTAACATAAATTGGTCTGTCTTCCTGAATCCATGTCTCGCTAATGTACCCAGATTAACTCAACTGTAAATTGTCTCCTTTGGATGTCGTGTCTTGCTAAAAGTTTCCTATATGATTCATGATTTGGATTGCTTTTAACAGCTATTGGCTAAGCAATATGGTAAATGTACAAGGTGATGCAATTGGCATTAGTGAGAGGATGCACAGGAGCATGTAATGCAGTCAATACTACATTAACTACTGATGCCCAATTACAGAAACTGGAAGAGTGGCTTTTAGGAGCATTAGGACTTGCAGAAGAGCTGAGATCACCTGCCGCTCCTTGCCTAAAAGCTTCACCCTTTACGCGCTGGGATCAAAGCAAACATTTAGTTGCTATTTTGTCATGTATAACAACGAAGGTATTCCCACCCCCCCCTTTTTTTTCCAAAAAGTGTCACACTGATGCTTTTAGCACATGTAAAATCCTATCTCTGTATTTCAAGACTCTACTTCCATCTCCTGGGGCAAGACTTTATTTGAATAAAAACTCTTTAACCACCTCTGCATTTATTGTTTCTCTGAAGCTTACTATTTCAGCCAGTTTTTATTTTAAAGAAATACTAAGTGATATTTAGAGTGTCCTATTTCAGTGTGCCGGAGTGGGCTTCCCATCGCTCCCCCCAGCTTCTTTCCCTTTTCTAATCTGTATGTGATTGTTTGTGACCTCAGCTGGCTCCAAGTCTCTAAAAAGTGTTTTAAAATACAACCAGATACCACATAAAACAGGATATTTGAGTGTGCAACCTTTCTGCAGTCCACATTCAGATTAAGCACACATTGTTTCCACCACTGCTTTTAAACCCATTTGCAGGAGATGGCAAAGGACCACATTATACTAAAAAACAGTGCATACTTTCAGATTGAGCTGTGTGATCACAGCTTCTAAATCTATTTTAAAAATAATGAGCAATGTTGCTGTTACATGGCAAAGCTAGCAACCCACAAAGTTCCTCTGGACTTGGAGCGAGATGGGAAATTAAGCAGCTCTAAGAACACTGAAATATTTTAATATAAAAGACAGCTGGCAGGTGGCTTATTGCTCTTGTTGCAGCATTTGTCTTTACTTCCAGCTATGATACTTGGCATATCACTGCTGCTTTTAATCCTCAAAGCATTTTGCAGTACTGAGGAATTTGTGCTCCCCAAGTGATCGTCCCCCGGAACTCCGGCCTGGATATCTGGGGGATGTGCCTGACCCCCATGAGGCCTGGGTGGACTTTTGTGTTTTAGCTGTCCCTGCTTTGTTCCTCTCTGCTGGGCCTGGGTCCCACCTTGCCTTCTGTCCCATGCTGGGTTAGGAGGTCAGAGCTCTGCAGAAGAAGGGAGAAATAACTTCTGGATCTCCTGGGAAGGACAGAGTGCTATTGAAGCAATTGCTCTCCTTAACTGTTTCGGGGGCAGTTTTATTGATCCCCTCTCAATTGGCAATTTTAATTTTGGGGTTTTTTTCATCTCGGAGGTCCTGTCTAAGCAATTGCAAATTGTTGAAGAAAATCCTTCGCTGTCTTCCTGCCATAATTATGGGCATTGGTCACATTCCCCTCCTGCTCCTGCCGTGACTGTGAGCAAGGGGCTCATGCCCCTCTTCCATTTTCTGGGGGCAACAGAAAAAAACAGGGTAAGGCTGTGCTGTAAAACATCCTGATGGTCTACAGGCATTTTCTCAGTGACCTTTTTTTTTTTTTTTGGGTAGATGGTGCCTTAAGTTCTCAGCCGGAGTTGTGTCGCTTGTCCGTGTTGTGTTTGCTGCGGAGCCCCCGGAGCTGTGCCCCATAACAGGGCTGCTCCGGGCTGGTGGCTGCGGCCGGGGGCAGAGGAGGAGCCTGTTATTTTTAAGCCCGACTGTTGCTTTCAGGTGCCGATCGATGCTCTTTTGAACGTCTGGGGGAGGAGAGCAGAAGGTGACCTGCTGGTTTTCCCCTTGCACTAATGTGTTTAAAAGGTGGCACCAGCAGCGGGGGCGTGCGGGAACTCGGCTGAGCTGTGCCTTCAGCGCGCTTGAAACGCAGACGAGTATCCTGAGCTTGATGCACTTTCCAAGCTGTACAAACAATGTTTGAAAAGTCTGAAGTACCCAGCAGGGCGAGTCAAAACGTCCTTGAGCAACTTTGTATTTAGACAGTGTTTTCTCTGTGCCTTTGATCAGGAGGGAACAGATGTGCCTCCTCTCATGTGTGTGTTTGTGCACACCCCCTGATGTAGGCGCATTCCCTGTCCTTGTGCAGGGCTGCAGTATTTAGGGTATGCTGTTATTCCTCTTTGTTCTTCCTTATTACTGTTGTTCTCTTGCTTTTTTGTTGTTTTCGTTTTTCCAGGGAGTCTAAGTTGGAATTTAAAGAGGTCGGACTAAACAAGGTTTTAACTTACTCTCGCTCATTTCCTTATCTCTCTTTAACTTGGATAGAGTGGAAAAAGAATATGTATATAGTAATGCTCCCTTTAAAAAAAAAAAAAAAAAAAGAAACAGTATGCATATATATATAATCGATTCCTTGACTAGTTTTTTGGAGGGGCAGGTTTTGAGCATTTGGTCTAAGTGGGCTGCTCAGTGAAATTTGTACATTCATAAAATAGCTGATTGAAAAGCAATATTTCAGATAAATACAAGCCAGCGATCTATCAGCAGTTGTAATAAAAGCTGGGCTTCAGGCTGTGATTTTATTTTGAAATAATAAGAATTGCTTTATTCTTTTTACTTGAGTTACCATGGTAATTCTGTCGTGTAGCAGTGTTATATTGATTTAGAAAGTGGACAGTAATATTTCTTTTGTGTTATTCTGTTTCTAGGGGTTGATTTCTAATTTCCACTTGGAGATTACTTTTATAAATTTCTTAAGTCCTTCCACTTTTTTCTCTAGCAGTGTAATTTTCCTCTCACACATTGCTATTTTCTGAGCTTATTGGTTTGCTCTTATTTTAAATTAAACTTGCTGGTTTCAAATATTGAAATGACATCTTTGTCTGTGTCTGTACTTTGGTTTAGCAAAATATTACAGTCTGCTGTTTTATGCTTAATAATTTAAGGGAAGCTTTATGTCTGCCATCAGTGGTTGTTGGTAACTCATGACTAAACCAACACAGAGCTCAAACCTCTGACATTTTAATACCATGTAATGGTGCTTCCACCCTGCACACTGTTTGGGTTTTTCTTTAATCTGCCTTGTGTGTGTGTCCTAAAAAGAATGCCAATTAAATTCTGAAGAGATCAGGAGGAGCTTTTGGGTGGAGCTGGGTCTTGGCCACTTTAGGTCTCTGTCACTCTTGAAAGAAGCACTGGTTTTATCTATGGCACAGGTACCATTCCTGACCACTCATATTTCTTTTGCAATTAAGAAGCTTCAAGTTTTCTAGAGGTAGAGTTTTGACTTCCAGAAGTGCTTGTACACATTCAGTGACTGGGGAAAAAGTAACAAACTGCTTTAGCTCTGTACAGGATTGTTAGATAAGATTTTCCCAACCATTCTGGTGCTGTGCAACCTTAGCTACAGAGCACTGCTCTTGGATTGCTGCTGCTTTAAGAAATGACAGTCTATAGCAGTCTGTGGCTGTTCCTTGTGGCTTCTCTTTCTGTTTTTGTGAATGAGAAATAATGGTTCTATTCTGAACCTGGGAGAAGAAGGGAAATGAACCTCAGGCATCACTGTCTTCAGAAGCAATGTTTTAGATCCTGAAACCAAAGCCATAAATTCTGCTTTCCAACAGGAGGCATTCAGATGAACTTTTAGTATAGAGGGTGGGATACCTACTTTGTGAGAACTAAGGACAGGTTTCCTGATGGTATAAAACCACTGGTAGGTTTTGTGGTGCAGGTATCTGGTGGGAGTGGGATTGAAGCCATGTGCTGTTTCCCCTTGGTTTCATTCCTACACGAAGCTCACAACAATAAGAAAAGGAGCCCAGGAACCCCAGCTGATCTCTTTGAGGATCATTGGAACATCTACAAGTAGGAATTACCCCTAGCTGGAAAGGGCAGAAGAGGAGGAAAAGGGTGGCTTGGACAGATGGTGATTGACTTCAAAAGGACTGAGGTGTGAAGTCGGTGGTAAAAGGCAAATGCAATCCTGAATGAATTGAACAAGAAATTGCTAATAATGATTCCTGTTAATAACGCTGGAGAGAGGCACTGGTAGACCTTGTCTGCTATGGGTAACTTGTAGATCCCTGAAGCTAAGGGACAGTAAATCCATGTGGAAGTAGGGGCAGAGAGGATGCTCATGAGGAGCAATCTGTGCTTCAGCTCGTCTGCCTTTGTAAAATGAAGGCTGACTGGTCTGGACAAGCACTCTGGGAGGAGAAACACCAGGGACAAAGGAAAAGTGGACTTTTTACCCCATTAGAACAAGTAGTTGGAAATGGCTAAGAATGTTTCTAGGCTAGCAATTTAAAAGCTGCTGGGCTTCTGGTCTCTTAGATCTGCTTTCCTCAGAGGTAGTGGGGTGAAGTGAAGTGAAGCTGACTTGCTTGGGTTCGAGAAAGGGATGGAGCAATAGCCTCTGGCTGCAGGAGCTGGGACTCACTAGTCCTTCCCATCAGTCCATGTTGAGGCATTTATGTCACAGCCTGTGAAGCTCTGTCAATGTTTCCATAAAACCCCTGTATTTTCATGAACATTCATTTATGGCGAAAGTCTGCACGTAAGATCCTGCCTGAGGTTACCTTTTTCTTCCCTATTAAAATTTTATAAACCTGTCACTTGGCTGGGAATTTTAGTTTTCTGTGAAAGTGAAATAGAAGGGGGGGCCCTGATGGGGAAGCATGGAGGTTATAGTGTCATTTTCTTCCTCAGTGCTCCCTTTAAAAATAAATAAATAAGTAAGTAAAAAGGCACAAGCTACAATCTTACGGGTGAACTCCTTGATGAGAATGGCAAAAGCCATGTCTGCAGGTTCTGAACTTCTTTTCAGTGATGTGATTTGGTTTGATCTGAGTGTGAAAACGCATAAGCAGCTGCTGCTCCCAGAAGTCTCCCCTAGCTTTTCTGTGTGCAGGTGTTGCTGTGCTGCTCAGCTTGAGAGCAGTGATCCACAAACTTTAAACCCTTCAAATGGGTCCTGACCTGTGAGGCTGTAATGGCCCTCGGAGCCTTTATGGCCCATCAGATGATGTCTGTTACACATTAGTCTGTAATAGTTCCAGAATAAATAACTTCTTTTTTTTTTTTTTTAAATCAGTAATTATATCTCTCCACAATGGAGTGCAGTGGCTCCTCATGCTCAAACACAGTTTTAAAGTAATGCAACAAGAGACTGTTTAATGTCTCTGACAGTCTCAGTGCTGAGCACAGGTCCTCTGTTTTCTTTCTTCAGCATTTTCTTTCTAGTTCCTTACTCGTATTGCAGCAAATCCGTGCTACCAGCAGCTGGCATCTCACTCCAGATTCTCTGTGATGTGGTAAACAAATACCTCATATTATGGGTCTTCTCAAAATAATGATCTTGTCTTTCCCCATCACAGTTGCTTTTCAGGAAGAGCTGATAATTTGCAATCTTCTTAGTAGGGCTTTATGCTCAAGAGACTAACCTTGCTATGGTGGGAAAAAGGACCAGCTGATTTAATGGACTTTTTTTAATAATCATTGCATTCTGTATCTGATCTTTTTGTGGGCTACAGTGCTGCCTGCATCCTAAGTTGGGATTTGGGTTCACTACCCCCTACCTAAAACGTATTTTCTTTCCCTATGGTTCGTTCAATTATAACTCTAGGATATATCTTCTGGGACTGAGTAATTGGCTAGGTCAGAAGTAATCTTTATTTTCACTAGAGAGATGTTTACAAACTGATGCTGTAGTATCTCTTTAAAACCCACTGAGAATCTGATTAAAGGCCTGAGGATCTTCTGCAAAGATTGCCTGCTCCCAGTTGACTTGAAAGGGTCAGCATGCTGTCACAGTTTCGAGGACTAAGAATTAACTTAAGGCTGATTCAAATGCTACTCTCTGTGTACAGCATTGATTGGACTGCTTTCAGATGGCAAGAGGTAACTTTATCCTGCAGCATGTGTGAACTCCATTTAGTTAAATAGGGAAGCTGAATGAATATGCTTGCTTGTGGCAAGGGAGCTCAAAGGTGAACACGTTCTACCCCTTCTGCCCTGAATTAAATACTTTGGGGAGGATGGGAGAGAAACATAATTCTTGTGGTAACATGCTTGGGATACTGACTGCTGCAGCTGTTCTTCCTCAAGTGCAGCTCCTAAGTATCACAAAATCTTCCCTTCCCTTCCCCTATGCACAGTCTACCCCGTGGGCTTGATCATAATGAGATGGGATTGCTTGTAGTGGAAATGGCAGCAGAGTGCTCTTTTGAATGGGAAAATTGAACCCCAGACCAAATAAAATTAGCTTGGTGCAGCATTATCACTGCTCCTTTTTTCAGGGATTGAATATTTTTAACCTGGTTTCTTGTGAGCATCAGTGTTCAAAGGCATCATGAATTAATGTGGGAATGACATTAATGGTGCTGACTCACACAAGGCTGTGGGGTTTGTGGTGTCACACTTGCAGTTGCTAGCATTGGAGTAGCTTTTAAAAAGGCCCTGCTGAATGCAGCTGCCTCACACAGAGATGGGCTCAGTGGGAAGCAATGCCAGGCTGCAGACTGGTGTATTCCTGCTCCATCAGGGTCTGGACCAAAGCAGGCACTGCTGCTGCTCCTGCTGCAGCCAAGGCTGTGATGTGGGAGTTCTGCTGAGTACCTTATGGAAAGAAAATGGGCTGGGCTGAGCTGTGCTCCTGACTTCCTGTCAGCCTGCTCACCAAGCCAGTGGCTCCTCAAAATGATGGAGCATCCCCAGGGAAGGTGCCCCACCAGCATTAAAACTTCAGCCAGGACACAGGGGCCAGCTAGTGTAAGTCAGCCAGCATCTTGTTGAAGGTGGGGATTCCTGATTTCCTGCCTCCTGTGATGCCTGGTATACTGAAGACCTTCCTGGTGACAATCACAGCACCGAGACCCTTCTTGGGGTTTGATAGAGACATCAGTGCTGTTCCCAACTGAACAATCCCAAGAGTTTGGTGCATGTGTGTTAAAGAGATCACATTTCCCTGAGCAATTTCTTAGAGATTCTTCTGGGTTGTCTTGGGGTGAGTGCAATGTGACTGTAAGCCAATATCGCAGGCTAAACTAAAACCTTGGTGTTTCTTGGGTTTTTGGGGTTTTTTTTTTCTTTTTTTGTCTTGCAACTGTTGTAACAACTCCAGGAAGAGGAGATGCTGGAAATGCTGACAGGCTCTGAGTTAGAGCAAGCAGAGAGGCCGTGCTGCAGTAATGTACTGCTCAGCTTTAATTGTGCCCAGTGCAATTTCTGTGTTCCCCGTGGGCACTTGGCCATGCTTGCATCCAGAGCTGCAATTTGCCAGTGGTCACTCTCAGAAGAAAAATATGTGTTGGCAGGATCCTCAGCAAGCTGATGGCTACCGCTGCACCAGCCAAGGTGGAGGAAAAGAGAATCATTTTGATGTCTCCTGAAGGTGACCAGCTATGAAGTCAGACAGTTTCCATCTGCAAGACTGGAGAAATGACACCAGAGATTGACAGTCATGTCCTCACTTCACACGTGCTCCCAGGCTGGAGGGGCCGCTGCCTTGTGGTCACAGCTGTAGTTCAGTTGTGGCATGTTTCACTGTACACAACTGAATCCATTTTCTGTACAGTAAACAAAGTTCTGATTGCCTCTTGAGACAAATATTTTCACCATCTTTTGCCACTGTAAACTTATTACCGAATTAAACACTGCACGAAGGAGCTGTGGACATGCTGCAGTAGCCCCCGTGCTGCACTTGATGGGTACTCAGTGTTTGCTGCTGCTTCCTTTCATCCTTTTTTCTGCTCAGGTTGGTTGGCTCCTTCCTCATCACTGCGTAAGATCCAAGTGTCTTAGTCTCAAATGATGACTTGTTTCCCACCCTACTCCTACCCCAAACAGGTAGATAAAAATTTGAGCTCGCCAAATCCCGAACTGTCCTTAGGGTTTCTCAGTGTGTGCTGTTCTCATTCAGCTTGTGGGCTTGCAGCACTGACTCTCCAAAGAATGCTCCTTCATGATGCTTAGTCAAAGAAAGCAAACATTTATTTCTTGGTCTTGGCTCAAGTTTCTATCAGATCTGCAGAACAAGTCAGTTGTGAAGATGATTACTCTGTCCCTTCTACAAGGGAGGGTCATGAGAGTTGTTAGAGTACCAGCTGTGAACAGTGTGACAAGTCTCATTCTGTTTCAATTAAATGAATACACTTGAAATGGTATTAACCTAGTTAAAATTTTGCTTATCAAAGCAAGATCTGTAAAGCAAGCCAGGTAAGTGCCTATTACTTGTGTTTGAAGTTGTATGAGAATGCAGGAGGAGGAGTTGATTTTGAACTTTCCTCACGCTGCATATCACGATCAAGCGCTTGAGGCAACTTTAACATCTGAATGATTTCGTCATTTAAGTGTTGATAGCAGGGCTGTATTTACTCAGCATTTCCCTGCCAGCTCTCAGAGCACTCCTTCCACTTAAGTGTTTACCCTTGAGTTCAGGAAAGATGCCTACCCAGTGAAGGAAATGTTTTGCACATCCTGTGGATGCTGATTAGTAGGATTTTCATGAAATAGATGCTGAAAATGCTTTCTATTTACTGGAAGAAATCACTAAGACATCATGTAGGAAGAAAAACCCAAAAGGACTTGATCCTGTTTGTGTTTTTATTTTCTTGGTACTTTGCTGTGTAGATCCGTGTATGCCTAGAGAAGAGTAAGAAATAGCCTCTAAGTTAGAATGCTTGAATTAGGCATCAAGAAGAAGTTTGAGAAGTGCAATGAGAGTACAGTAACTTCCACAAAATAGCAGCATTTTGGTAATCCTTGGTGGAATGAAATTCTGGGTTCCACATCTCAGGTGTGAATGCTACATGGTGAATTGCAAAAAAGCCATGTTAAGTTCATGTGGTTCTTTCTGCAGTGCCAGACCCACGGACAGATCAGCATGGGTGCTGGCTGTCAGTCTGTTTCCAGTTTACTTTGGGAGTAAGATTTTGTGTTCTACTGCATCAAATGCTAATCTGGCTGTGCTTTTTGTATCACTTATGCAATTTAATATGACATCCTCACCTCCCCCCTTGCTTGATTTACTCTGCAATATACAATGTATTATGATAAGGTGCTTTTCCTCTAAAATAGGGAAAACCAATTTGGGAACAATGCACAAACCAAATAAGGCACATGCTGATATTTTTTAAATATTAGCAAAGAGATATGCAACAAAGCACATTTCCAGTATCTTTGGAAATGTGGAAGTAAACTGGATCTCTTTGTTTTGGAGGAGGTAAGTGTAGTCACCAAGGAGAAAGGCATGCATGCATGAGTTTAAACCAGGCATGCTGGGGGTTTTGTGGGTTTCTGGTACTACTGGCTCCAAGTCAGAAGAACTGCTGCAGGGGGGATGTGGAACCTGCCATTTTTAGAATATACACAGAAGAATATTTCTAACTACTTAAGTAAGGGTTTGTCAACATTTGGTCTTTATTTGACATGGTGACTGATCAACTCATATTAAGTCTTTTCAGGAGTCCCATGGGGTTTGGCTGGTTTTGCTCAGGGTGCCTCACAGGAGCCAGATCCAGCGGGAGAACTGGCAGGTGGTGAGTGTAGCATTTCTCCTCTTTGTGCCACAGTCTGTGCAGAGGGCTCAAAAGGGTGGTTTTGTGTCCAGTTCTGCTGTGGGCTAGCAGAGTTCTCAGTGCCTCCAGCTTTGTGGCTGTCCTGTGGGAAGCAGTACAGAGGGAGCTGGTGGTGCTGCTGGCACAGGGCTGGGTAGCAGAAGCCAGCCCCTGTTTCAAGCTGGAGACAGCTGAAGGTACTCCATGGGCAGCCCCCAGCCATGGCCAGGGTGTCCCTTACCCTCACCAGCTCTGCCCCAGCTGAGGTGCCTGGCTGGAGGCTGTGTCTTGCTCCTGCCTGATAGTGCATGGCTGAAGGGGATAGTGTGATGTGTGTGGAACAGAGAGAGGAAGTGCAGAGACCTTCCCAAGAGCTGTGGCTGAGCCTGTTTGTCCCGGTGCTGGCTGTGGTGCAAACCTGGAGGTGCAGCCATTTGCCTTCTGCATCTGAGGAACTCTTTCTGCTTTATACCTTCATCTTCACAGCTTTGCTCAGACATCTGAATGGCTCTGTACTCATCCTGCCTCTTCAAAAGATAGAAATCTTCATTTCTCCCTCCATTTCTGAAAAGCTGAGATTCTTGAGTCCTTGAATCATTTCACTTGCCCTCTGCTATGCTGCCTTTGCTGCATCCCTTTTATATAATCACCGCAGCTCACAGTATTCTGTAATACAGCCCCAGTCCTCTCTCTAATAGACTGCTATGATGTCCATGACTTACATCCCTGAATTTTCATTACTGCTACAAAGACTTTTATACACTTTAAAAGGGAACAGATGGATTCTTCCCTATTTTGGAAGAGATCATTCGTGCCTGTCCACCTTCTCAAGTTCACCTATTTTCATTACTTTAACTTAAAATGATTTGTGGAGCCTTCTGAGCTCTCAAAATTAAACTGGAGCCTGAATAAAATTTGAACCTAGATTTCCCTCATCTAACCTAAGGTAGATGATAGCTTCAAGGGAGGACCTAGAGAATAGTTCATTTTGGTTATAGTTCAAAACAGTAGTCAGTCTGTTCTTTCCCACTGAGCTCTTTGAGTTGTTCCAAGGAAGCTCACAAAGAGCCTTTCTGAGATTGAAGTGGGAACAAAGTGCTAATTGTTAAATTATCTTTTATCCCCCCAAAACCTAAGGAAAATCATCTGAAGGATGTTAGTTGCATACAGAGTATTTCTGTCTCCATCCAGTGCTAAGTAGTCTGTTTTAGAAAACCTTTGTTTTGTTCTTTGCAGCTCTCAATAGGCTTTTGCTCTCAAACAATATGGACTCTAGCAGGTGGCATTTTTGGCAAATGACCTCTTCTCAATACCAGGACGTTCAGATGTTGGCCCTTCTCATCTTTTTCAGAACTGTTAAAATAGGAGCTGAAGGGCAAACGCGCTGCTAATAGGGTGAAGATGCGCTAAGATCTTGGCCTGGAAGAAAATCAAAATATTGGTTTCCAAGGAATTGGGTTGCTGGTGAGGAGTGTGGTGTGATAGCTGGGTGTAGGAGCTGGCAGCACTTCCCTCTCGAAAGGAATGACGCAAACTTACAAGAGCAGGTCCTGTGCTGTGGCAGAGGTTAATTATACGAGTGGTTCTGCGACTCGCGGCTTTTCCTTCTGTGCTCTGCTCACATTTGCCTTTCTGAAGTGAACCGCAGTAATGTGCACAATTCATGTGTCTCTGTCTGATTTTGGTTAATTGTAGTAGTAATTACTAATTTCCAACCCTTGACCTGCTTTTTTAATCGCATTTTTTAAACGATCTTTTGGAATTCGGTGTTTGGTTTTTAATTTAGATAAATTGTGCTAAAATGTTCTTGAGAGAGCTGCACGCTGAGGTCAAAAGCTTTATCTGCACCATGCCCATTTTCTCTAACCTATTTTAATAATCACAGCTGCTTTCTTTAATGGGTAGCTTTTGTTGAACTATGCTAAATCTGTCCTGTTTAGACCAGGCTGCTGAGGAAGCAGTAAAAGAGAGTGCTGTGGAGTGGCCCTGAGGCTTCATGGGTTGGGGGGTTCTAGGGCTGGGTTTCCCTTTTCCTCCCTCCTTGCTTCCCTTGCAGCCCCCCAGCTCCTATAACCTGAAGCCTTTCCCTCCCCTTTTCCCCACAGCTAAGAGGGAAATGCCCTCTGCTGCTGCTGTCCCTGGGCTGTGGGACTGCCTCTGGGATGACTGGCCACATCCACCTCCCCTCTGGACTCTGCCAGGGGAGGTGGCCCTTCATCCCACAGATGAGTGATGGTGATCATGACCAGCAAGGGCTGGTTGTCAGCCACCTCGTGGGAGAGCTCTCTAAGCTTTTAGGGAGGCCATGTCTTTATCCTCTGCTCTGCCCAGGCATAGAAGTGGGTGTATCTACAGGCGGAGGCATGGTTTACTCTGGCTGTTTGTGGTGAATTGTACGAGGTTTCATGCAGAATGGTTGCCCCACCTTTCTCCTGTCCCCTCTTTATGCTTCGGATGGGGAATGTTTAACCCGGTGTGACGCTTTCAAACTTGGAAATGGGTATTAAAGAGCAATTAGCTGGCCAGCCTCCCTGGATAAAACAGAGAAACCTTGCCAAAGATCTTCTTGTCTTTAAACATTTGTACAAATCTCTTGTCAAATATAGAAGTAATTGCCTTCGCCCCCTTTCTTTCTGCTCTCTCCTCAACCACTTTCAGTCCTGCATCTGGTTTAATATAATGGGTGTTTGCATGAATGGCTTAGTTAGCCAGAATGGTAATAAAACACTTTAAATTTATTGTGACATTTGGATTTAATTAAAAAGTACACACTTAGAAAAGTAAAACATAATGTGTAGAAGGAGTCAGGAAGATTTTTCTCCTTTTCTTCCAAAAAGCTAATTAGAGTTGTATTTTAAATTGTTTATGTGCTGCTAATCATTGTAATAAATCATTTATACTGAGAAAGACACACTCTAATGTGCTTGTGTAACTGTTTATGCTCTCAAGTTTCTATCATGAACAAATTGATCTGGAAGTGAATTTATTAACCACTGGGGAAGAAATCATTAGTGCCTTCTCTAAATATTCCCCAGGTACCCTTTTATTATAGTAGTTTACTGTTTTAACTAAAAGTAACGTTACAGGGCCTTGGTTTAATTATGATGCAAATTGACTTTCCATCATTTAGAAGGAGGAGAAACTGCCTTTTGCTGGTAAGATACATCTACGTTATATCTGCCAGAGCACCTCGCAGTTTACAAAGGGTTTTTTTTCAGGAAAAAAGTTGTAAACTGGTGTGGGGACTTTATGGAAGTTTTAAAATACTCCAGAAAGTTTAATCTCTTTAATCTACCTGCCCTTTGATAAAGGACCATAGGATAAGGTAAGTGTAGCCTGTTATGTTATATCTTTTGCAGCTGGCAGCGCATTTACACTTGGAAAGCGCTTGGTGCTTTTTTTCACAGTGCTGGAGAGCGCTTGAAATCTTTTGGAAATAATCGGCGTTGCTGGTTCCCCGTCGCCAGCAGAGGCACCGATGGATGCAGAGATTGTCACACATAAAACAGTGGCAGAACTGCAGTTATAATCTGAGATTTTTCTGGTTCCCAGTGCTTAGTCCAAACTGGGAGCTGCTGGCATTCCAGCTCTTCCCAAGGGTTTTTAGTGTGGGCTTGTCCTGTGAGTCCGGAGGTGGTGGCGGAGCGCACAAATCCCCAGTGCCCTGGGCTGAGGGACAGCTCCCATACTTGGAGGCACTGCTGAATTAGTTTTCAACACTTGTACTTCCCCCTGGTAGTAAATTGCATTTCCCACCCCACCCAAGAAACCAAAACTGGGAATTGAAAGCTCCAGTTAATGGCAGTAGGTTTTGTGGGTGCTTTTTAAATTTAGCTGCTATTACTTGAGGACTGAATTATTTATTTACAGGTCTAACATCAGGCTGTTGGGTGGGAATACCCACAACATGTAGATTTATATAGTTGAATTGGTGGTTAGGCAGTTTTATTTGAAGTCCTCTGGAACTTGATGGGAAGATTTAATTTTCTATAGGGTATTCTTAATTTTAAATACAATAGCAACAAAATATCAAAGAATGCCCGCAAGCAACCTACCGAACAACAAAACCAACCAGTGCTCAAGTTTTTGGTAAAGCAAACAGTCTGCAGCTCTTTCCAGCAGAGAAAGGAGAGTGAACATGAGTAAAAATGTTTTTCTAGATACATACATTATTTGGAGGTGACTGACGACATTTGATGGTAGATGTACGTGTGCTCACACATCACAAAGACGGCCTGCTGCCTCGGGGAGTTGGGCAGTGTAATGCCTTGGGCCTTAAGTACCTGCACTTTTATTTGTACTGTTTTGGCTTTTTTAAAAAATATGATCCTTACCTTCTCGTGGTTAATGTTGTCTTTTTCTCCTTAGCCCTAGGGAGGCTCACAAGTGACAAACGTTTGTGTGTCAGTCCTGGCCATGTGTGTGCTGTGCCACCAGCAACCTGTGGGGGTGTCTGTGTATGTGGGAAGAATTTATTGGTGCTTCAGTTACAACATGTCACTGAAGTGGCTTTTTATTTCTAGATTTTCCCCAAGACAAGTTATTTTTTCTTACAAGATGAAGGTGTTCATTCTCTATCTCCTTTTATTTTGGATGTTTGAAATCTGGTAGCATTATATACACTTTGCTGGCAAAGTGGAAATTTTTTTGAGACTTCTAGCTATTCATTTTTCCAGAAACCTACCATGCAGTGTTCTGCCACATTAGGTTTCTCTAATAAACCATGGGAGGATGTGATCAAGATCTATTACTGCCTCTCAGTGTGGTCGCCACCTAATTTCATGAGGAGCTGTAGTGGCATTTAGCTTTGCTGTTTGCAGGTTTAAATCTGTATTTCAAAAGCCTTGCTGTGCTAACCAGGCTTCAGAACTATAAGGAACCAAAGGACATCATATGTCTTCTAGAAAATGTGGATTTTTTTTTTCTTTTTTCTCACCTTTAGATCCTTTTATGGCCATTTTCAGAACAAAATATGAGTCCTTTAGTCATTTTGTATTCTGCTGAATCTGACACCTAGAAATGTAAACGTGTCTATCAGAATGCCATTAATTGAGAATAATAAATGTCCTTTTATAAATGAAGTCTTTATATAGAGGTGACTCCTGCTGGGATTCCTGAAGGCATTTTTCTTTCAAAGCACAAATATTTCAGCACTTAAAGCAACATTTGATATCCTCTTGCCATTTCTGTGGCCTGAGCCTCTGCATTGCTGTGGCTTCTTTTTCCCCTCTCTACACTTTACAAGGTGCACTGCATCCAAACATGGACTTTTTCTGCAGAATTGTCCCTGAATTAATGCTACTCAAAAATTGCCAATGGCAGTTTTATAAAAAAATCCCAGAGTTCAGAGATGGCTTGTCCTTTGACAGACAGAGGGAGAGGGAAAGGAACCAGTGCAGCCATGTAAGAAATGCAGTTAATGGAACAAATCTGGTGCCTGTTTGCCCCAGTGGAGCCAACGAGGACAAGTTGTTCTCCACCACCACGTGCTGTGCAAGACCAGCTTTTGTGGGCAGGCTGCTCATGCAGCTTTGGGCCCATGTAAGAGTGTAAAAAGCATCTTGAATGACACAAGCCTGTGTCTGCAAGCTACTTAAATAGGTAGCCTTGGAGAACCAGGTCTGTAGGTTTTGAAGCAGAGCTCTGTTGTAATTCCAAACTTTCTTAATAGCCTTGGCACACAGTGGACTGATGAGATTTAATACCTGCCCTTTAAGCTTCATTTTGTCTCCTTCCCTGTTAAAAATTCCTTGCAGCTGGGCATGAAATTACTCAGGTTGCCCCTTCTACTTGGAAGGCTTTTAAGATGTTGGCATCCCAAAACAAAGGGACAGTGGCTCTTGTGTGACATGGCAGGAGCCTTTCATGGGTGGGTGAGGGCGGACCTGGATTGCAGAAGTGCTGATGGAAATTGCCACTTCACAGTTTAGGATAAAAATGAGGCAATCCATGTTCATGGTGAGTAAAAGTGAGTAATAGTTTTAATATATTAAGGCTGTGGAAGAGGCAAGGACGTAGGTTTGCTCTGATATTGTCATGCAGAATGGGAAGAAGTGGTGCCATGGTTTAACTCTTCACTGGCCTCTGAGGAATGTGCAGGTCCCTCTGCTTGTTCAATCTTACCAGGGTGGCATGTAGTGCTGCAGTGGATTGGCACAAGGAAAGCCACCAAATAGAGCTGTGATGAAGCCATCCATGGACTACATATCAAAGACTGATCGTTCTCTGGTATTTATAATGCAGAGCATCTGTCTTACATGCCAACTTCCAAAATATTTCTATGTCTGCTGATAATGTGATGGTAACTGTGGAATGCAGCTTTACCAATTTTGATGCTGTATAACAAAAACATGATCTCAGGGGTTTATGAGTATGATAATACATTAACATAAAAGTACAACTGTTTCCTGAAAAAATAGGCATTCCTCCCACCACAACAGAAGAGAGAGAAAAGATATTGCCAGTGGAGGTTTGCATATTGTACTGCAAGTGTATTTTGACACTAGAAACTGAAGAAATGGGAAATTAGATATGTCTGGGGAGTAATTGCTAATCTAAGTGTCAGGTTTGATACGGGCAGACTCTGTGGAACCAGTAGCTCAAATCTCCGGAGGGCTGGCAGAGCCCTTGACCTTCGCAGCAGCAATGAACTGTTGTTATTGCTGAGGGCTGGTCCTGGAGAGAGGGATGGACAGATCCCAGGCGTGGCATTGGTGCCTGTTTTGCATAGATAGAGCATGTCTCAGAGCATTCATGCATTGGAGAGGTTTCCCCTGGTTTTCTTGGCTGTTTGAATCATGCTGCCTGTTGGCTTTACTCCTCTCTGGAGATGGACACATTTCACTCTCGGGTTCTGTGGGTTGTAGTATAGGAGTCTCTGGACAAAAAGCATGCAGTGTCAGTGCTGGAATCATAGAGCTTTTTTTAAAAAATCAAGCTTTCTGGTTGCTCAGGCTGTAGAAATAGTTTGTCATGGAGCTCATTAAAATAAAAGTAAATATTTTGGAGTACCTGATTCATGTCATTGGTGATGTCATAGAACAGTGACAAGTTTTTGCTTCGCAGACATCAGAGATCAGCTGTAGGCTTTTGAGCACGAGATACATGTCCATCAAAGCTGGCCAGCAATCCTACTGACAGAGTAGAGGGTGCTTAGCAAGTTCATTTCAGAGCCATCTTATTGGTGGTACCCACAGAGAGGGAATTGGGAGATAGAAGAGAAAACAACAGGGAGATGTCACTACTGCAGATTTTTGAGACAACTGAGCCAAATTCTTCTCAGAGGGGAGCAGAGGCTCTCACCTGGGAGAGGAATTCCTGCCAGGAACTTCCAGGGGAAAATACCTGTGTCCCAGGCAGCTGTCATCAGGGGCAGACAGAGACACAGTGGGACAGGCAGTGGAGAGTATGGCAATGGTCCTGCTTCAGCGCTGGGAGGAGGGGTCTGCCCTCCTCTGGTGTGCCTGATGGACCTGCTTGGGAGTGGAGATGGGTTTCAGCTGCCCTAGGTTTGGGAATGAAGTGAAAATAAGGCTGAACCCACATAAGAAGTGAGAAGTCTCTGGAGAAGTCTTCTGCTGTTTAATTCTCTGAAAGCAGAGTGGCAATTGCACACCCGGCAGTTGCTGTGAAATTGCTGCTACAGATAAGCAAAACTGGGATAGACATTTTTACTTGGAGTTTAGGGTGCCTGAAATGCAGATATCTATTCTTTTTCACCCAATTCGTGTTTGTAAGCGGTTCAGTTAAGGATCCAAATGGATCTTGAGCTTTGGAAATCCTCATTCACACACTTCCATTAGGTATTTGATCTGGAGCAGGTATTGTTTTTCCTTATCAGATTTTTGGTTCAATGTGAATTAGGAATAAGTACACTGGTGGGCTATGAAGATGAAGCAAAGTAAATTGAGATATCTGTATGCACATTACCACTTCAAATACTGCTGGCACTCAGAAAAAAAAATAAAAAAAAGACCTCCTAGCACTTGAAGTAACAAATTACTCATCTCACGCTTTGCTGTGGCAGATCATGGTTTCCTTTAAAGTAACATTCTTTTTTCCTATGCTTAGATAATTTAGAGACGCCTCTGAAAAGAGGTGCTGCATGGAGTGCAGCACAGGTGAGGTAGATTGGAGAAAAGGATTACAGTTTGCATGTGGAGGCAGTGAATGTAGGCTGCAGATAAACGACATGGGTTTAGAGCGATCATTGCTGCTGCAGCTTGATTATTTTTCTCAGGGACAGGCACTGGCTCTCTCCTTCCTTTGAAGAACTACAGTACTCATGTCTGCACCATATTTTGTATCACATTTGTGCTGTCTTCTGTTCCTCCACTACCTATCCACCTTCCTGTCTCACCCAGAAGCAGGATGCTGCGATCGTGGAACTTCTGAGTCTTCAACATGCACAAGAGCACCCTGTGGCCTGTCCAAATACTCATATCATGCACTTCATGCATGTAAAACATCTGCTCCAGAGCTTTAAAAACGAAGGTTGAGAGAAGCTGATGAGGCTTTGGGAGCAGTCAGAGCTAGGAATAATGTAGAGTTGTTCCTTAGGTTAACAGGTTAGTGTAGGAGCTTCTTTAGGTTAATAAGCAAATGTTTGAAGGTGTTTCCTTACTTAAAGGTGTGCTGAGAGCCAGTTGGGATTGCTTGCTTGGCCTGGGCAGTAGAGGAGGGCATGGCAGGGCTGGATGTGTGTGCTGGGAAACCAAGCCTTGGGTCTTGTGTTTCAGCTAGATGTCCAGCCATATTTCTCCAGGACTGTATCTGTTTTATGAACAAGCAAGGCAGGTAAGAAAGAATATACAATTTGGAAGCAATAAGGTGGGCTTTGCAGCACCCTTGCCCTTAATGACTTTTATTGTCACAAACCTGGTTAATAGATACTTATAGTCTGTGAACTTTTTCTTGAAATATCAATGTATGTGTAGCTTTGTTCTTTTGGGGGAGAATAAATTATCTGCTGTTATTTGGCACTGGTGGATATGTTCCTTTCTTTGATACAGAGCAAATTTGCTTTAGAGTCAGTTTCTTGAACTTGTAGAAAAATTGTATAGCACTGAAACACTGGGAATTAATCTAAATAGCCAGTGTGAGGTGAAAATGCTCCCTATGCTTTAATTGGAATGGCCTGGTGAAAGCCAGTTCCCAGGCTGCCTCCCTCACTAACTGCCCACCTTGTGGCAGATTGACATAATTCCCCCATCCCTGGGGAACCATAATAGAGCACTCCCTGAAGTGCTCAGAATCCCAAAGGGAAATAAGGATCTCTTTTTTTTTTTTCCCTCTCTCTCTCGCCTTTTTTTTTTTTTTTCACTTTTTTAATGGGGTTTCTGGGGTGCTTATGTTCATCCAGAGGATTGTGGCTATTAAATAGAGGGGGTTTTAAAGGTTTTTCTAATTGCCACACTTCCTCTCGCTCCCCCCTGTTAAGTGGCTTTGGACAGTTGCAGAACTTTGATTTCAAATTTGTCTAATCTCTTGAAATATCTAGGTAGGGAAAACTATTGTAACTGAAAATGGCTCTGATTTTTTTCTTCCTTTCTTCCATTTTAATAGATATGTTTAGTCTACTTTAAAAGCTTTCTGGAGAACCTTTTCTAAATGGCTAATTTAAGCTTGTCAGGTTTTAATTATAATCTCTCTATACACAAGTTAAGATGCTTAATGCTTAAAAGTGAAAAGTTCTGAATACAAAGCAAACCTGTGTCAAGTTGCAGAGCACTCTTACCCGTCTTAATTGCTTCTGGTCTGAACTTTAACCTTAACTCTCCCATCTGTCTTACAAATTCTCTTCTCTCATCACAACCACTTTCTTTTCTGTGGAGTGCTGAGGATCTGTCTTAATTCGGCAGGAGTTTCAGTCTGGAAAAAAACTGCCATCAGGCTGTGGATGTTCAGCTCTTCCCTTATCCCAGCCTGTTCCTGGAGTGCAGCCCTGCTCTCCTGGACATCCCAGAGCATTCCCATACCCCTGCTGGAATGGGACTGCCTGTGGGAGATGGGGTACCTCAGCAACGGGAGAAGTGCCCTGATTCCAAATATCCTGACAGCTTCTGGTCTCAGTTAAAATCAGTCCCAACAGAATCAGTATGGCTTTTTTTGTTGTTGTTGTTTTGGTGGTTGTTTTTGTTAGCAGTTTTATGGATGTGTGGTTAGGCAGTTTATTCCTTTCTAGGACTGTTGTCTGCCTCGTTTTCTAGCTGTGACCCAGCCTTTGTGGCAAAGGTTAGTTGCATCTTTTTCTTAGATAAGAATGAGTTTCATTCAAGCTTAGAAAATTAGCCTTGGAAATACTCAGTCAGTGCAGATTCCTTCTGGAGAGTGCATTTAAAAGTTTAAATCCAAAATTGATTTGGAAGTGCTCTAATCTAAAATAACCCTGATGTTAGCATTGTTGTCTGCAACTCCTGCTAGCCCTGGCGTTCCGGTTCAGCGCGTTGGCACACGGTTCCCTGATGCTGTGAAATTGAGACTCATCTGGAGATACAGCCTTTTCTAAAAGGGATTGCAGGGCACTTAAGACTCCTTATTTCATTAGTTCAGTGAAGGAGTTCTTTTCAGCAGTCAGGAGTCTCATGATGAGGTGGGCAAAAACTGAGCAAATCACGCGGCGGACACTCGCGCGGAAATGGAGCGCAGGAAAAGCTGCTCAGTAAGTTTTTTGGCCCGGAAATGTGGCATTTTTTGGAGCTGAAGTGGTTTAGAATTTCATTTTAGTCTGAGGTTTCAGGCAAAGCATTAGTAGCTACATATCTGGGCCAGACTTCAGGAGGTACATTTCAGGAGGCTTTCAGTTGTGCACGTTGGATTGGGTCATATGATTATTATGTTTTTTTCATTGTTTCTGGCCAAGTGTAACCATCGCCATCTTCACGTATGTTGGTGAGAATTAAATGGAGCATGAAGATCTGAATTGAAGAGCAGGCTTCCACTTTAAGGGGATGGGTTGCTGCATGAAGCAGTGGTAATGATCCAGAGGAGCAGGATGCATTGAGGAAAAGAGTGAAGTGTGAGCACCATCCAAAGTGCAGGCAGCAGGTCATAAATTCTTTTAGTGGTGGTGGTCTGAAATTCAAGGAATAGGATTAGAGAGCTACAGTAGGTTAATGAAAATGGCTCCCTCAGGATCAGCTTGAATTCAACTCAGTGGTCAGTCGTAAGAGGAGGAATGTCTTGTGCAATTCCAGCTTCTCATCCATATTCTGAATACTGTGATGCTCCTGAATGCTTAATAGAGTAGAATATGCTCTGTTATGATATACTGCATGTGACTTCTAGGATGCTTTAATGCAAACTAAATGTCATGCTAACTTGCCCCAAACCCATAGTGCTCAGTTTATTCTGGAATATATGAATTGCACCAGGGTTTTCAAAGCCTTGCTTGGACATGGAAAAAAAAAAAAAAAAGGGGAACAAGAGAAAAAAGTCTTGCAATTCTACTTGTGTCTTTGCTGTTGTCCAGGCTAATAATGCTCAAATCCTGCCTCTATACGTCACCTCAAAGGAACTCATTATAGAATGAGTATACAACAGCCAAGAAACCACTTTTCATTCTTATCAGCATATTTTCTTGTAAAGAAGGGTAGCATTAATGGCCAGCTGTGGCTTGTGAGCCCTGACTTAATCAGAAGTGAATAATAAAAATTAATTTGAGGCATATAGTTACTAGCCAACTGCAGCTATAACAAATGTTTAATGATCAGCCTTGCACTGGGGGCTGCATACCTTTTCCTGGGAATGAAAGGGGAAATGTCCAGGGGTGGGACTTTCTCCGTCCTAATTGCAGTAGCCAAATGAGGTAGAGTAAAATCTGATTGTGGAAGCAAACTGTGGCTCACTAAGGCTTAAGTTAGACTTCAGTAAACAGAAGAACAGAGGTAATTAAGTATTTAGCCTCTGCTTTCTCTGCCTTCTCTATCTTCATGGCATTAAGAGAACAATTTTGGTTGATATTCTTTGCAAGGTACAGCAAATTCTTTCTGACAATCACCCTGCCCTTTATCTAGTCGTGAAATATTAAACTGCTTTGCTAGAGTCATCATGAAGGGCATTGTGCTCTCTGGGGTCTGCACTGGGAGAGGAAGGATTGGTTGTTGGTGGGCTACACTTTGTGTAAACATCTTGGGTCTTTGTCAAACTGCAAGGCCAGGTTATCCAGGGACCTCCTGTAGATGAGTGACTGTACCATACAGGTCATGGGCTTTTGTCTGGTCCTTCTCAGACAGCAGCTATACCTGAGCAAAATGCACTCTGCTCCTCTCTCTGGCTTCTGCTGCAAAGGACAAGGCAGTTCTGGGTCTCCTTTTCACTCAAACTCTCCAGCCACCGCTGGGTGTGACAAGGAGTTTGGAAAGAAGCAAGGCAAATCCTTTGGGAGATGGTAGTTGGACTTTCAAGGTAGTTTCAAGCTCCTGGAATCTGACTGAGTATTTTATGTTGAGTGCAGCTGTGGATAAAATCCAGTAAATCTGCACTAGATGTGAACCATTTTTGACACCTCTTCTGAGACTTGTGTCTTGTACACCTGAAGCTTATCAAAGGAAATCCACAAATTCCACAGCCTTTCGGAAGGTTGTGTGGCATCACTCAAAACTTCAGGGCTTGCAGAAGGTTAGGGTATTATTTGTGTCTAAAATACAAACTCCGCTTCCTAAATCAGTATTTATTTATTGGTTAACCTGAACAGTGCTCACCTATGCTCACCAGTGCTCACAGATTGAGACTGAGAGTCTCCACACACAGGCACTTGAAACTGTGACCACCTCAGCCTCTCTCATACAACAGAAAAAGCACACCACTTAGATATAACTGGGGGGGGAGAAGAGATGGGATGCTCTCTTAACCTTGGTTTTCCTTTGCTACTTTCATGAGACAAAATTCCAGTCTGCTTTATTTTTGAAGTCAGCAAACTGATTATATATTGTAAAAGATCAGTGTTTTCATGGGTGAGTAGTAATTACTGAGTAATGGCTTAAAACATTTCCTGAAGGAACATAAAGCTGTTTTTAAAAGTCAAGAGTACATTAAAAGGATTACCATGTAGATTTGATTTTTAGATAACACTAAAATGGATCCCAAATGGACTTATGAAAAGGGATGCTATCTCTTTAATGGAAAGTGCATGGTCTGACAGCTCAGCATGCAAATGGTCCTGCAAAGGACTGGCTGTTGTGTTTTTTCCTTTCAACAAGAAGACAAGGAAATAGCTTGCCCTTCTCCTTTCAACTTTTAATAGCAGATGTGTGTCTCTGGTTTTGCTAGGAAAGGGAGAAGAGGATAGGTTTGGTGGATAACTGCATCTTTCTAAATCACTGGGGAAGTATATTTCACGACTCCTGGAAGGTCAGTCAGCAGCAATTGTATCTCTTACACAGTTTGCATTAAGTAGATAGATTCCTTCTGCATTCCCCATAGGCAAATCTTTCCTTGCCTCTTACATGCAAATAAATTTTAGTCCTAGTATATTTATTGCAGTAATCTTGTGCAGGGCATGAACATCAGTGCTTGCCTTGGCAGTAAGTTTGGACAGGGCAGGAGGGGCTGTTATATTCGTACTACAGTAACTTGTAATCATGATAGTATTTTCTATTTCAGAGTTGACAACACAACTTTTTGGTGATTGATGGTATAAAATGGGCTTTTGGCCTGAGTAGGATTTCTTCTAGAAACATTTAAAGGAGTATATTCATATTTCATTAAATACAGAGCGCACCAGGATTCCAAATCCTTTTGTGGTATTGCGCAAATTATTGTAGGCTCCAAAAGTCTTGAGAAATTTCTATAAGCCTGTGAAAGCCTTAGATTGGATAGTCATCATTGCCTGCATTAAGGGCTGTGACAGATTGCTTCATCAGTGTACACAGAGCAGAACATCAAATGGCCATTTGGCAGTGGGCACTGAAATTCTATTAAGGTTGCCGAAAGCTTAGGTTGACGTTGTGTATGTCTGCAAAGAGGCAGAAGAAAAGATGATGGTGATTGAGCAATGATATAGTTCTATTCTCCTTAAAATATTCACATACATAGCATGCCAGGTCTGTCAGGGTGGTGTTAATGTTTCACTGCTAAACCTGAGCACTGCTGCCCTGCACGGCTTTGCTCGTGTCTCAAAACCTCGGTACGTTAAACAGGTCATTTCAGCTGGGAGGGGAGCATTGGGGAGCATCACACATCAGCATGAAATAACTGAGGAGCTTTTACTTCTTCAACACTCTTTGGGATATTTAACTTGATAGAAGGTTTTTCCGTTTGATTTTCTTGCTTGTTGAAAAAGGGAAGGGACACAAACCCTGCCTTGTATTTAATTTTGGTACACAGGTTATTCTTACAAGAGCTGAAAAGTAAGGGATGAGTTCTTACCTTTGTGACCATTTGGCTCAGAGACTCTTCTTCCACTCCTTGGCTCTGACACCCAAACCCACTAAATAGACAGCTTTTGAGGTTGGTGTCTTTTCTGTGGTCACCTGCAAATTGATGGAATATATAGGAATATGGGATAAATTTCAGGCCAGTCGTCCCAAATAATAGTTTTTTTCTCATTCTTACACTGCTGGAAGGGTGGTTTGAGGGTAGTCACTCCATTGCCAAACTTTTTTCTACTACAGACACTGAAGGAGGGAGCTGGCCACCTGAAATCAGGACCTTTGCCAGACTGCAGTACGCTAAATTGTGACTAATGGAGAAAACTTGATCAGAATGTTCTCAGATTAGGTTGAAAGTAGGAGAAATCTGCATGTCTTTGTACTGCTTCCAGGGCTTCAAACAGTAAAAATGGATTTTACTGAAACAGTGGATGTGCTAAGAATAAACTTTGGACATGTGCCAATTACGAAAAATTAAAGCTCAAACAAACACATTTTATGAGCACAGGGAAAACATTGCTTCCTGAAATGATTTATAGAAACTGTCTTGCAGCAACAATTATTATGGTTTGTGTTTAGTCCTGCTGCCATGTGTTTCTTTATAGCTACAGGTTGGCCTCTGGTAGGAGAAACTCTGTAATTGAGAGAGGCTAAAAACAGGTACTGGAAGACTCAAAACTTGTGGGGAAAATTAAAGTCTGGATTCTACCCCTAAACTGTGTGTCCTGAATCAGGACCTATGTTGGTGCAGATTCAAATTATGCCAAAGAATTACTTTTTGTTATGTTGGTCTGTCTGAGAAAATGGCTTTAAAACATGTGAGATTGAAGGGGGGTTAAAGCCATTCATGAAGCTTTGGGTCACTTTTAGGCAGCTGAAACTGCCAGGAGACACTAGACTCTAAAACATATTTCTCTACAACTTGTCATGAAATGTATGGACAAAAAAAGTTGCTGTGTCATTGGGCAGAGGACTTAGAATAGTCAAAATAGACGTGGTGATCAAAATATTGCTTCTCCCATTAACTGCCCTCTCTAACTACTTTTTTGCCATGCTTGGGAAATTTGTTCAGTAATGATTCAGAAGAAAGAATGCCCCAAATGAATTGCTAAAGCCACTGTAAAAATCACCAGCTGCATACTGCAGCATGAAACTGGCAATGAAAAAAGATTGTGGTTTCTCATTGAATAACTTTGATGAATGGTCTAAGTCTTACTCATAAGCATTTAGTTGCAAGTACGTGGTGTTCCAAATGTAAGGTTTTAATTGGATATACAGATGACATGATGAGTTTCACCTTGCTGGCTGTAATTTTTCTGATGAAATTCTTGGTGAGGATGCCCGAGACAGCGCACTCTCCATTCAGTGGGAGTGCAAGGTCTGACTTGATTCACAGGGTGAAATATTCATAGAAGGTGAGTAATACAATACTGGGAACACAAAGTGAGTTTCTTTTTAGGGGAATGAAATTCACTGCATCTTTTTGGCAATGACTGTCTGCATTTACTTAAATGGGTGATGCAGGGCTCTAATGCTTTTAAATGATATCAGATCCTCTGATAAAAGACATAAGACTGCAGCCTATTTATTGTGATGAGACAGGAGTTAATAAGATTACTCCTACTCTTCAGTTACTTTTTCATCTTTCGCAGCCAAATGCTGGGGGTTTTGTTAGCAGGCAAAAGGAGGTCAGTTCATTTAAAGGGTGTTGATGCTAGAAATAAACATTTTTTTCCCTCAAGTGGAACTCTGAAACTTAGGCTCAGTTGCCTGACTGCCAAACCCCTGGTCTTTAAACCAGAATTACTTTTAGCACTGGAATGCTGCATCCTTATAATAACCACTTATATAATTTTTTTAAAATCTTAAAAATATTACAAATAATTAAAAAAAAAAAAGAATAAGGGTAATGTAAACCTGCAATAACTGTGGTGTTTGGCAGAAGAAGGTACAGAAATGTGGTAGTAGTGTCTAAAGGTACTGCTCAAGGAAGAATTTGTTCTGGAGAATAAAAACAATTCCAGTGCTATGTTGTGCAAGGTTCAGTACAACAGGGAGTGATTGTCACAAACCTTTTGCAGAGTAGAAGTATTGTGTGTGTATAGTTATTTGCTTTGGTGTTGAACAAGCTTTTACGCTTAAAGTAGGTACTCTGAGGAAAGGTGTTGGGGCTTTAAAAAAAGAAAAACAGAACAGCAACAAGGAAAAAACCCAAACAAATACAAACAAACAAACAAAAGTCCCAGCAACAACAAAAAAGCCAACACCGAAAAACTTGTCGAGGGAAAGAGTTAAAGCCATCTGCCTGAAAGCATTGTGTAAAACATACACACAATGTTGGGGAAATAAGCCAATTATGTGTGCTTCACAGGAGGTGGGGGACTGACCTTTGTGTATAATTAGTTCTTTTATTTAAAGCAAAGATTTTGAATAGAATAACTAATTAGCTGTCATAAATGGCAAATTGAAGATTTTGGCCGGGTTCCTTGGGGAGAGTGGGAGGAGGTCCCTCCTCCCAGCCCGTACTGTACGCTCCGGCTCTCCTCATTAGGGTTGTTTTTAGTTCTCCACAGAGGTAATGAGGAGTGCAGCCACACACTTCTCCGAGCCCCCTCTAATAAGCCATGAAATGCAGGTGGAAAAGAGCTGCCTCCAGCTCCTGCTGCCTTCTCCCCACACATGTGGGTGTAGCTGAGGGGGGCAACTTGGAGTGGAGGGGGTCTGAAAAGTCCTGGTGATATCACCTGTGTTTTATGCTCTGGACTCGACTGAATAAAATACAGGCAAGCTGCAAAGCCTTGAGGCATATATCATTAGCTAGCAGTCCCCCATTACTCTTTCAGACCAATTAACCTTTAGAGTTGCATTAGAGAAATTAGGTGGTGAACTTCCCTGCTTTCAGAGGGGACCTCTAGCTCTGCTGCAGACCAGAGCACTGTGGAGCCGTGCGCCGTAGGACCAGTGCAGATAACTGTTATTTAAAAGGTCTGCCATTTATGAAAAGTTCCCAGGCTCTCTTGGAAAGGAGGCTTTATGAACAGTGCCCTTAGAGGAACTGCAGCTGATTGCCATGTGAATAGAAATATCAGTAAAATGGCTTAGAAAAATTTAGAGGTGTACTTAGTGGACACTTGTGTTATAAGGCCAGCTGAATCATTTTACAGAAAGACTCCGACTGAGCAGATACAGGCTGATTAAAGCTTGTTTGTCCGGCTGTGAATAGTGGTAAAGTTTGGATTACTCACTACAATAACAGCCTCTTTAGACACAGACATAAATTTCAGTAAGTCCAGAGGTGGTGTCTATAATTTTTTAATGTGCATTGGAGCTCTGAGCACTCAGAGTGGGTTTAGTTTTGTATTTACCAGCAGCAAGTCTATTAAGCTGTAAAGGGCAAAGAAGGGAGTGTAGGTAGCCAGAAATAGAAAGGATTCATCTACTGTTTCTAAGAAAAGAGAGCACTGGATGTCTAGCAGCAGGAGAGGAGAGAGCAACTTGATGGTACTTTCAGAATCTGGCAATAATCAGTGTTCTCTTGTGATCACATATTTAAATATGTGAGCATCCAGCTGTTAATTTTTCTAGTTCTGCAACACTCCTTCTCATTTTCTTATCCTCCTCCACAGAGCATGTGTGGAATTTGTCAAAGGTGACCCCTTTGTTTCTTGACAGCCCCAGTTAGACACCGCATGTCCCTTATCAAATTGAACTGGATATCTTGGCATTTCTAGGCAAGTACTGGGAGGAAATGGACATAGAGAAATGAAGCAACATCCCAGTCTTGCAGTGGGGAAATTACTGAAAAGAAAGAGCAATTCTCCAGGTGGTTTGTGCCTGCAGAGCCCAGGCTGCTTCAGGTCTGCTGGAAGGGGGAGGCAGGAGGAGGAAAGCAGGGTTTGGTGTTGATTGTGTCCTCTCTGTGCAAGCCTCTTACTGTGAAAAGGGTTAAGCTTCTGAGATGCTTCTCTCTTGTTGCTTGGAAATGACATTGCAAGCGTTCGAGGAACCCTTGCTGATCAAGTTTGGCAGTTTTTGAAATTTTGTTTCACGCCTTGCCTGCTGTGTCAACTCACCAGCTAATTGCAGCTGCAACTTTCTGTAGTGGCTTGTGTGCTCCGTGCAGACCGGTTGGTTGGGATGTCGGAGGGAAACCTCACAGCCCAAAATGTAATTTCAAAACACTGAACCTGACCAGCAGAGGCTGACCTTGCTCGTTATTATCTGAGTGGGAATAGCAGCTTTGAACATCATATGATCTCTGAAATGGTACCTTTTTTCATTAGAAAGCCCCCTGCTGAACGCTGACCAAATACATAGCTTTTTTCCTTGCTTAAGGTACTGCTTAAAAATATATCTATATCTGTTCCTTTGCTAGTTATTAGAAGCAAATCAAAGTGTTACATTCCCCTTACTTGCAGAAGGCTCTCATAAGACAGTGGTGCTCCTGCAATAGCGAGGAGCTCAGATGGCTTTGGAGAGCGAGAGCTGCCAGGGCCACAGATGGAACAAGAACTGCCCCTGCAGTCAGCCCTCAGCCATCCAGGCCTGCTTGCCACAGGAGACCCTCCTTACCTGCCCTAAATGATCAAACCAGCCTCTCCTAATGGTCCAGCCAGGGTAGCATCCCTGCACAGCTGCCCTTGTGCTTGATGCTGCTGCTGCTGCTGCATTGGCACCCTCTCTCTGGGTGAGGGCAGCTGTACCTCTGAAAGGGCACTGCTTTCAAAAGTGAGGCTTTGGGAAGTCCCATCTGGCTGAGGATCTTGTGTTTCTGAAGTACAGAGCTGATCTCAAGCCCCATCCATGCAGCAGCTCTCTTGAGTTTAAGGTGTGCTGGTTAAGTGGAATCTGTGTCTTTCCAGGTGCAGGATCCTTGTGTTACCTACACAAACCTTGCAAAAAGATTGTATGGTGACCCTTCTTGTGAGAAATCCTCCTCTCCCTCTAAGGGTACACATTTAGAGAGCCTGTTTAGGGGGTGAATAATGACTTGCTGGTGTCTGGGGCTCCTATCTAAAAACATAATTCTCACATCTAGGTCCTGGTTTTCATAGGTGCGAACTATTTTCTTTCATCACTGGTACTGATCTTACACAGCTTGCAAATGCAAATTCACATGCTCACCCTTCTCTGCCTCACAACAAGGCAGACTTTTCTCACAATGTGCAGTTTTCCTGGAGTGGAGTCAGGAAGAGCATGGAAATTACTTCAAAATGGAAGCTTCTTTTTGCTATTGAGAAGTATTTTGGATTAAAAAAACCCAAACAACCAAACAAAGGTGTGCCTAGAACCACAGGGCCATTTCCCTCATTCTCATAAGAAACTCTCACCGGTCACATGGGACTTGTGCAGTCTGATCTGCAGCATAATCCACTTCTGATGCTTCCCTGTCTTGTCCCTCTTTTCAAATGTGTGTGTATTTCTCTGTGGCTTTGTAGAATTTCTCTCAGGAGCATTACAGGTTGCATATGTGGCCAGTCTAATACAGATACAGATTTTCACTTAATTATTGCAGATTTGTCACTGGTGTCCAAAGTTTGCATGTAGAGACTTGGGTTTTGAGTGTGCTGCGGCAGAGGGCAGGAGTTCTTTAAGGGTTTTTGAATGTTACTTGGCCTGTCTCTGTGCTGCTGAGACCACTTTGATTACAGATGGATCAATACCTCGCTGTTTGTGTGGAGGTGTCTTAAGTGCTATTGTCATCTGCTCGGGCTCTGACAGAGCAATTATTACTGTGGGAGTGGTGGGTTTACATGTGCTGACCATTAGCCACTCTCAGGTCACCCTGGCTTTTAAGGAGAGCAGCAAATGTCACTTACTGCACTGGCACTGGCTGGGTCCTCTCTGCTTAAGGGACTGTTAATAATTCTATTATCAGGCTGCTGCTTTCTGGGACATCCAGCGCTTCCTGCAGAAAGGGTGGATTAACTTTGTGTAAGAGTATATAACCAGTGACACCTGCTGCTGTGCCACAGTGTCCCTTCTCATCATCTCTGCATTGGTTAAGCCCACAGTGTGCTTGTTACAGGCCCAGCATTGTCATTTTTAGTGACTGACACCAGTAAAAATATAAATCATAACGAATTCTGGTGTCTCAGTGAGTTAATTTCTTCTTTCATCATTTCCTGTCATGTCCTGTCCCTCACCCACAGTACAATCCTTGTTTATTTTTCCACCTTGCTTATTGATTCCATAAAGTCCATTCCTGCCTGGCTCTTAAACTGAGAAGGGTTGATGAGCATCACAGTGCTCACCATGGCAGGCACTGGCTGCTTGGAGAGAAGGAAAAAGCTGGACACAGCACTGAGGGGAAGGTGACCACAGCAAGTCCCCCCAAGCCTCCTCCTGAGCTGAGTGTGCTGTCACCACCTCATACCCAGCTATCTCATGGCTGCTTTGCAGTTCCAGCAGGGGTTTCCAGGAAGGAGGAAACTCCTGGCTTTGTGCTACCTTCTCCAGTGATACAAGAGGAGGAGGAAAGCTCTGCTTTGCTTAAGGAATGGGGCTTCATTAGTGGCAGAGGGGCACTGGTGGGGTTATTTTCAGCAGTTCTCAAGGGCTTTTGAATCAAATTTCTTTTGGAGCGGCCCCTGGCCTGCTCTGGCTTTCAGTCAGGATTCACAAGAGAGGAAAAACAGTGGCATACCACATCTTTTTATACCCACTCCTCTCCCTTCCCCATCAAACTCGGCTCAGATGCTGAATCAGGGGGGTACATACCGTGATGGCCCTTCTGCTCTTTTTAATTGCCTGTGGCAGGTAATTAACAACACAAGGGTGTGGGTAATGAGGGGAAAAAATAAATGTTGAAATTTCAGCCAGTTTATTCTGCTGCAAGATGTTGGTTGGAAAGAGTTTGGTGCGTTGTGTCAGTCCTGCCCTTAGGAAAAAAGGGCTGCGAGCGTTGCACTCCCTGTTAGCCTGCGACAGCAGATGAAGTTGGGATTCCTTTGACTGTCAGCTCCATGAACATGAGCTTCCTTTGACTGTGAGCTCCTTGTAATGGCAGCAGCAGCAGTGTTTGCCCCCAGCCCGTGCTCTGAAGGAAGTGCTGTGTTTGCCTTGCAGGCGTGCCGATGCTCTCCGTACAGCCCAAGGGGAAGCAGAAGGGCTGCGCCGGCTGCAACCGCAAGATCAAGGACCGGTACCTGCTGAAGGCTCTGGATAAGTATTGGCATGAAGACTGCCTAAAGTGTGCCTGCTGCGACTGTCGTCTTGGAGAGGTTGGATCAACTCTTTACACAAAAGCAAATCTCATTCTCTGCCGCAGAGATTACCTGAGGTAAATACAGGGACGTACTGTGGGCTCTTCCCCAAGCCTCTCGGCGTGCTGCCGGCTCTCTGGCTTCCTAAAAATGTAAAAAACATGTGCTTGTGCATGGCCAGCCCTGCCCAGAGGAGACTGGAGTTCCTTGCACTGTCTAGGCAGGGCTTTTTATTTGCACTTAGCCTATTTGGTAGTCTGAGAGGTGAAATCCTCCTTTTAGGTGAAGGTACAAGATGGAGGCCATAAGTTTTTATTATTATTGTTATTATTATGGACCAACAAGAACAAACTCTGCTTGCTGAGTAAGTTAGGAAAAACTCTTAATTCACCTTGCATATCTCTGATGCAATACTCCTGCATATTGACTGAGACCTGACCAAACCTTTACCTTTTCTTTTTCAGTCATAGCTTTTAGACAGACTTCTAGGCTTGAGTAAGGTTGCACCCAAGGGGCCCTTGTCTCTTTCCTAACTAAACAGAGCAAAACTCAAAAATTACGGATTAACTTCGAAAAATGTTTTTGTCTGAGGAAATCAGCAGAGACCATCACTAGCTTGGAGTTAGAACCATTCTGTCAGTGTGTGTCTGCAATACATAACAACACATGGGATTTTTTGCCTGATGTGTATGGGGGTTTTCTGCAAAATACTTTATGCAAACATAAATGAATATTAATAAGACAGCAGGCCTAATGCAAACATTATTATGAGGGTCACACTGCAAAACACTCAGACTTTAGCTTTGTTTTTCCTTTGGAAGAACGTACTTGATCTCCAGCTAATGTGTGTGTTTTCTTTTATTTTTCCTCAAGCACTGATAGCATTTCCCAGGCAAGCTCAACCAGTAGAATCCAAAGCCAAACAAGCCCAACACACTGTTGTAAGATGGGGAGGTAAAATGCCTTCTAACCTTGCAGTGTTCAGGGGCTGCCCAGATTAGTGTCAGTGCTCAGATGCTTCGTGTGTTTCAATGTAAAATGTATTTCTGAAAATCTTCAGTAAATATTTCCCTTGTAAACTTGAACAAACAAGTTTCTCCTTCTAAAGATGAGAGATTAAGTGCTGAGCCAAACAGAAGGACTGAGTCTATCAGCTGCCATGTGGGAGCTGTCACCTTGCCCTTCAGCCCAGCAGTGCACAAGAGCATCCTGCCCACAGGAGGGTTTTGGAGCTGAAACTCTTCAGGGCACACGTGAAATATCTCAGCTGAAATCCTGCCACACAGGCAGCACTTGCAGCTTCACATCTGGTTAGGTAGAGTGTGTCCCCAAATGTAAGTGAGGAAGGAGGAGCTTGGGTAATGGTGAACACATTGAGGTGGAAAAGACAAGATAAGCAGCCTTTGGAAAAATGGAAAGGGTGTGAAAGGAAAGAGTTAACTGTCTTCACTATAATGAAATAATTTTTGTACCTTCCTCAAAACTTAGTATTTACTAATGTCACAAGTCACTTACTCTGGAAGCATCCTTAACCCTGTCTATGCTAAGCTAAAAAAATGAGCTCCAGAAAGTTCAAATTCAACAAAGAGTTTCCACCTCCAAATTAGCATTTTGGTTGTTCTTCGTCAGCTCAGCTATACTCTTTCTGTGTTGTGGACATAATTCTGATGTGTCAGTGAAGATGATTTCAGTTCCTGATCTTCCCTTTTTGAGGAAGCCTTTCATCACAGTATCACAATTGGGTCATGCTAGATACTATCACAGGGACCCCTAAAATCTCTCAGGAGAGCTACTTCCAGGAATAGTTTTCTTTCCAGGAAGAATAGCTGCATTATTTTCAGAAGTATTTGTTAGTACTTTATCTTCTATACATTATCTTTTCTTTATCTTGTTTGCACCCAGCTTGCCAAGTGGTCTAGGTCTCTCCATCTGTCATCCTCCACTTCGTTATTTATCACTTGACTTTGTCATTTCTGGTCTTGAAAAAGTGTTGTGTTTGTGATTTTTTTTTTTTTAATTTGACCCTGAAGATAGATATTCAGCTTTATTCTCTATGTTGCAGAACCCTGCTAGAAATACTGAGCTGCACAGTGTTTCCAATTTACATTTGCTTTTTGAGACCTATGAGCTACCCCATGTTTTGTCCATTTAATAAGCACCGTATTGATTTTGGTTTAGTCTAGTTTCATAACAAAAATAATGTGTGGCATCAAATCAGACATATTAAAGTGCCAAAGGACAGCAGTATTGATGCTGTTAGGTTTAGAAGGACCTTTTTACCACTGGAGTTGTAGAGCACTTTGTTTCTTTCCTTGGTTTATCCCAAGAATGCTGCTTTGAGGTGGAAAAGCTTAACCTGTGATTTTTCCACTGGCCCCTAGATGATGTGAATTTTCTGGGGCACACCAGAAGCCTGTGCTGGGGATGGAAAAGAAGCCAGGCATTGCAGACTCCAAGAAGTGGCCCATGTCCTGGTTTTGTGAAGAGAGGGCAATCCATGACCTGAACCTTGGAAGGCAACAGTTGGGACTCGTGTTTGACCATGGCCATGCAGCCTCTGTCCCAGCACCAGTTAAATGTGGTCTCTGGAGCAAACTTCTGTGCCTGGAAGGTTCCTTGTAACACCTCTGTCTCCCTTTTTAAGGTTGGAATAGTTCCTGTCCTGACAGGGAGGAAGTCTGTTGCTATTTGTTCCTCATGGTTAAACTGTGAAGACTTATGTGGCCTGTACATTAAGAATTTTACCTTTATCTGAATTTAGGGTGTTGGAGTTTTGACTGTTTTTTGTTGGGAAGAACAGTAGAGTTGTCATATCCTGGGAAATTTGTCGAAGACTCAGCTAGGAAGGAATAACATTAATTCTGTAACAGCATTGTTAATTAGCTTTCAGCTGTTTAGGCAGCTTTACAGCTATCATGGCTTCTATTCTTACAAATAGGTAAATTTAGATTATACTGGGGTTTTTTGAGGAGTTCTGCTGAACTCCTGGGGTCTGTTCCCCAGATGCTAAGGGACCCTTTCAGACTCTGAGGATTGAGGCATTGCTACGCAGTCCCATATTTACAGAAGTATAAAGCAATTTTTTTTTAATTTAAAACATCTTGTATTGCCTTCTACACATAATATTTCTTTCTTTCTCCATTTTAACTATTAGTTCTATTAATAGAAGGAGTTAAAGTTGCCGTCACGATCTTCTCTACTGTCTGTTCCCTCCTGGTAATTTGAATTTTTCTTCTTAGAGAATTAACCATTCCCATCATTATGTAGTTCCTTCACATCAGTAGTTTTTAGAGTCTCTACCCACATTTTTTTCCTTCTTGTTAAACAGCTCACGGTGTTTGGTCTCCTAGTCAAATTTTAGCAGAATTCATCCCTAAAAATAACTTTTCATCCTTCACACTGTGGTTGCACCACAAAGGGAGCACTTTACCTGGAGAACAGTGAGAGGAATTCAGTCAGAGGGCTCCTGGAATGTTTTGTTGTCAGTTTGCAGCTCAGGTGTCAGTGAGCCACAGCCAGGGCAGGCACTGGGGCTAGGGCTGGGCTTGTGGCAGAGGGTCAGGACAGTGACAGTGCCAGCTCCTTCCCTGCTGTGGCAGCGTCCCTGTGGAGCTGGCTTTGTCCCAGGCCCTGGGAGCACGGTGGGCTGCCAGCCCTGTGTGCTGATCCCCGGTGGGTTTTCAGCAGAAATCCTTCCAGCGTGTTCCAGGAGCTGCGAGCACACCACAGCCTGATCATTTGTTTCAAAAGATAAACTGTCGTCATTGCTCGTGAAGGAACATTTGTTAACCTTCACTTTTCATAAAACACTTTCTTGCTCATTTTTTAATCATGAAAGATGAAATTGGATCTCGAGTTGTTATCCTTGTGGTATCACCTCAGTCTCCAGCTGTGTCTCGATGTATCTTTCAATACATTTCATCTCAGCAAATAGATTTACCATTTGTTTCATAATCGCAGTTCCAGCATTCCTACCTCTAATTATTTTTGATAAGCAAATGCTATTGAAGGAGCTGCTTGTGGGACAGAGCAGCTTAGCATGCAGGCTCAGATGGCTCCTCGCAGCCCCCACGCAGCGATGTGCGTTTGTTCCGAGGCATAATTAAACATTCACCGAGCTCCGCTTCACAGGGACGGGCTGGGTGTTGCATCAGGATTTCCCGAGAGGAGCTGACAACTTAAATTTCACTGTGAAGTGCTGATGAAGAACGTGGTTTTTCCTTTTTACTCAGCATGGTGCCCTCACATGAGCAAAGGCGAGTCGGGCTCGCTTTGAGAGGAGCAGAACTGTTGCTTCTGCGTGTTTGATATGCTGCTGTTGGGAAAGTTTTTCATCATGTTAACTGATTGGGGCCTTAATTAGACTCCAAAGAAAGCTCAAAACCTGCATTTAAAAATGATGGTGAATCAGTAAAAGAGAAGGGCTTTCCGGGAAATCCTGATGCTGTTCTCAGGGGCTTTCATGGCAGCTCTTTTCACCCACTTTCCCACATGTTTGGATCAGGGCTGCAAACTCATCATGGCATCACTCTGCAAATGGTGTGGGTGCCTCCAGGGAGCAGAGCAGCCCTCTGCATCCCACCTGAGGGACAGGGACCTCCTGGCAGGACTGCCATCCCCTGTCACCCCTCAGCACTGTCTGTATCACAGAGGCCTGAACTCCACCCTCGTCAGCTCCTACTTCCAATGACTCAGATGCCAAGTCCTGGGGTTTTTTGCTCTGCTCCAAATGTCCCAGGACATTAATTCTGTCAGTGAAGCGCTTTAGGAGCCCTTTAGAAGTGTTCTGTATCTGGCAAACTTGCAGGGTTCAATTTTCTTGTGATAAGAGCACAAACGTGGGTGCCCTGCTCTGTTGGCACAGGAGGATGTGGACAAATTCCCTCCTTCTGGTGGCCTTTCCCAAGTCAGGGACAAGAGCCCTGAGCCAAACCACTAAACCACAGCTGGCTGTGTGAGAGCAAGCCTTTGGGAACTGAGATGTGTGTGCCCCAACAGGCAGATTTTAAGTTAATCTCCCCAAGACATCATTAATGCTCAGAATGTGGCTAGAAGCTGCAGCACCTTTGGAGCAGGAAGGAGAATTTGGGATATTTTTTCCCTTATGGAGAAGCACCGTGTGCGTGTATGCACCGAGAGCATGTCCTGCTGGATTTTCAAGGGACATGTTTAGTGTGGGAAGGAGAGGTATAAATGCAGTGTGGCTGAACAAATGGTGTCTGCTCAGAGCCTAAAAATGTCACTAAGCTGAAGTGCTGCTTTTGCCTTGCAATAGGGAGCATCTTGCATGCTGCATAGGACACCCTCACTTCTACACTTGGTGTCTGTACAGATTAAGGAGGATTAATTAGGCTCAAAATACAATGTGTCTTGGCAACATTGCTGTGCTTTGTGATGTTAAAATACAGATTTATTTTTTTTTCCCCCTGCAGTAGCTGGTCCAGGACTTTCTCACAGCCTGTGCCCATACTTGGTTTGTTTGCTTTTTGCCCTTTTTTTTTTTCACCTCCACAACTTCTCACTGAGGAGGAAAGCTAATGGGGAGTAATTCTGCCTGGCTGTGATAAACTAGCATGCCTCTGGCACTTTCAGCTTTGCAGTTTTCTGGGTGCTGTGTTTAAGCTCTCCTAAGAGGAGGTTGTTGCCCTTGAGCTCAGCAGTGCCAGAGCAAGGATGGGTTTAAGGTCAGCAGTTCCAGTTACACCCTGGGAAAGGGCAGGAGGTCTTGGACTTCTCCCTGCTCATGGTCCCAGCATCTCTGTAAATGCCCACTGAAAATATAGAGAGAGAGGCCAAAGGAGTGAAAATAAGTGAACACTCAGATGTGTCCTTCAAGTGAAAACAGACTCCCTTGAGCAACCTTGAAGTTCAGGCCCAGCAGTCTCTGAACCAGCGCGGTCACTTGGCCAGGGGCTGTTTTGTACTGGTTCAACTCCCCCTGCTCTGCTGTCCTTGAATGCCAAACCCTTTGGCATGTGAGATGTAAATTCTTTGGGATTGAACTTGAAGGCTTCATGAGAGGACAGCTTGACCAACTTCATTAGTATCAACATGCATTTCCTTTCCTTCAGCTGACATGACTTCCCACTGCAGCACTGACAACGGGGTCCTGGATAGCAGGGTGCACCAGCTAATAATGTATTTGCCATGCTGAAGGATCTCCTATCACTGAGGCTTTCTCTAATATTACACAAAGGCTGATTACAACAAAGTTATCTGAAGTTGCTTTTAAGATTATCCTTTTTATCTTTTTAAGTGATGTTCAGGCTTTCCCTGCATTTATTGGTATATTCAATACTCCAGTCAAATCACACTTGTAGCTCAGCATATTTCTAATATCCACAGATGGGAAAGATACTGATAGCAGTATTTAAGAGCCACCCTCCCTGAAAAATCAGTTGTTTCTTTGTTTCAAAAGGTAGGGGCAGAACTGTTTCTTTTCATGAGGATGGATTTCAGTTACATTAAGCAAGTTTAGTTCTACGGCAGGCCCTGATTAAACTAAGAAATAAACAGCAGCAAGCAAATAGAATAGGTGTATGGGAAAACCTATTTCACCTTCTGGCTGGGGAGGATATGAGCATGGAGTTCCACAGTTCTTCTAAAACTTGTATATCCAGATAATCTGGATATATAAATATGTAGAAAAAGATGCAGTTGTACATAATATCTACAAATGCAGATATTTATCTGTAGGTTGGTGTTTAGTCCTCCTTCCGTTCATAACTCTTATCTTTCAGTGTTGACAATAACTTTTTTGGGGGGCAAATTATCAGTCTCCACTCAGCTGTTTGAATTTCGAACTTGTTTTGTTCTTGTGTTTAAAATAATCCAGTTGACACTGCCAACCTTTCCTTTCTGTACCATTACTTATTTTTATGTTCTTGTCCTGCTTCCTCTTTTTGTGTCTCCTATGAAGTCAACAGCTCCAAAATTTTTTCTCTTTCTGCAGAGGGGAGATTTTCTCCTCCTTTTTTGATTGCAAGCTGTTATCTAGTCAGACACGAGGCTAGAGGGGGCGAGAAGAAATGGGGACTCTCTCCTTGTAGGCAATGACTAAACCAGATTGTTGTTCCTAGTGGAGACAGAAATAGGCAAACAGGTTCTCAGTTTAGGCCCCCTGAACATCTTGGTTGAACAAAAAAAATCTGTTAAAAGGTGCTAAACTTAACATTTTTGTATGAGAAGTTTCTTACTGTTTTCCCTACCGTAAGAGCCCTTTAACATTCTTTTTCCCCTCAAAAAAAAAAAAAAAAAAACAAAAAAACCCTGCAGGGTGCTGTGGCATTACTATGGTTTGAATTAATTTGAGGTGTACTCACAGAGCTGCTGAGGTCTGGATCACCAAGCACAAGACTGATCTTTAGCCCTGACAAGACTACATAAAACCCATCCTCTGACAGTTGCCTACTGCTTCCAGGAGCGCTCCCTTCTTTTCCCATAAATTCATTTGCATTCAGGGCTGCTCCTGTATGCCAATTAGCTTTAATTTTTACTATACACACTGACATCAATGCCCAATGAGAACAGGGCATAGCAGGGTTTTTAGTGTGCCCATAAACTACAGAAAATTGTCCTTGGACAAACTCCTGCTTTTAGACTGGCTGACAACAATAGACATGGTTAAGTTCAGGCTAAGAGCCATTAAACATAATTACTACCACAGGGTAAAAGTTTAATTGTGCTAAATTTTAAATCTGCATAGTCTATGCTTATTTACAAGCTGGCTGGATCTTCCTGTTACATAAAGGGGAATAAATCTGTACTTAAAAATTGTTGCCTTTTAACTTCAAAGGGAAGTGAATAAATAGGGTTTTTTTAGAAGAAGCAAAACAACCCCAAACTGAAAACTTTCTGTATTCCCAGCTTCTTTTATGCCAATGGCTCCGAGCTGGTAAGTAGAGGCTAAACATCTTCTGATAGATTTTTCTAATGTGCTTCAACTTCGTGTGTGTGAATGTGTGACAGAGTGTTGCATCTGTTATGAAGGTGTCTGGGGGACAGAATGCAGATCAGTTTGTTCATGTGGGGTTATTTTAAATTTAACCACAGATGGGGCTTGGGGTGGAAGGCTTTTCCTCCTGCTCCTTATCTTCTCTCCCTCCTTCCAATAATGTTAAGCTCCCCACTTCAGGAAGTTTCAGCTCAAGAAGCTTCTGGATCAGGAGATATCAGAGGTGGCAGGTTTTCTACAAGCAAACAAAAAAAAAGGGCAAAAGATTCTGTCCATTTTGCATTTTCTTTCAACAGATTAAAAAAATGTCATGTTCACTGAGCTACAAGTTACAGCGTATTTTTAGAAGAATGGTGAATGCATGGGGCTCTAAATCACTCCCTGAAAAGCAGATTAAAATTAGGAGGTGCTAGAATAAGTGTGAAATGTTCATCTGTTGGGAAAGGAAGGGTATGGAGGACTGTGAAACTTGATAGAAGAGACAAAGATTAGCACTCTGACTTGCTGGAAGCCACGTTATGTAGACATTAGAAGGCAACACGATTTCATCTGGACAGAACATAAGCTTCAGATCTTATGCAAACAGTCAAAGCTGTTTAACAATTGGTTTACCCCCAAAACCCCTGAAAGGAGACAGGTGAATACGATGCCAAATACATTTTTCATGTTTCTTAAGCTAACTGTTTAAATAGTTAAGTGAACATCTGTCCAAATTTCCCCATCATTTCCATTTAGAAAAGTCTCCTATTTGAAGGCTGAAGAAAAGCACCTGCTTAACAATGCAAATGGTGCTGTCTGGGGCCCCTTTATTTTGTTTAATCTAGATTGAGCTCCACACAACTGTGATGCTAATGAATAATGGATATTTTATACTTGTGCATGTAGCAGTGCTGGGCACAGAGCAAATCTAGGATTAACCTCCCAGTTTCCCTGCCTAATGCATTTGACTCATTTTTTTGAGTTTGCTGTGACTTGGGTACTCTAAAAATGGATGTCTGGTTTTATGGGAAATGGGAAAATCCTGGCAAAAGCTGTCAGGCTTTGCTGTGCCCAAGTGGAAAAGGGCAGCTAGGCTGAGGAGGGGAGGGATGTCTGCAGTAATGGCTTGATTTGTGAGTGGGTGCTGAATGAGAGCCAGGGTGTTCCAGGGTGGAGACCTAGACGCTTTTCAGAGCTGCATTTTTCCAGTCCAGTCTGCTGGCGTTAGGCAGCCAGGGCTCATGCCCAGCTGCCTCCCCTGCCTGTGGGGGCAGGAGCAAGAGGGGTCAGCTTGCAGGGAGAAAGGGGCTGCCTTTTGCTGGTGCAAATTATACAGCTGGGATTTCACTCTGCCTTTCAGCCTTCAGATGATGGAATCATGGGGGAAGAAATTTTGGTACTCCCTTTGCGGATTTTCCATCCTGCATGAGTGTTTCTGTTTTGGTTTGTGTGATTTAGTTCTGAGGGAAAAAATGTAGTGCTGTTTCTTCATAGGAAGGCATGGGATTTTCCAGCCAAACTAATGAAAAACCCCTGATATCACTCCTAAAGAAAAATAAAGGTGGGCTTTCTTACAACTGGAGAGCGAGCTGACTTCGGGAGCACTGTAGGAGGGTGGGAGAGTTGTGTGTAGGTTTCTATAACACTGCTGGGTGTTTTAATTCACAATTACTGGCCAGTAATAATTAGTATTGATTTGCCTGGCAAATTGCAGGTTTAGAAATTGGTTATAGATTTTCCTGATGTTTCTCATCTGTGTGCTGTGGAATCAGGCAGAACCGATGGCTTGAAACAAACCGCGAGCCCAGCTCTGTCGGTGGGCAGCGGCGCGTTGCGTGCACAGAGCTAATGGCCAGCAGGGATTGCACCTCTTGAGGCTCATCACCCCCAAAACACCATTTCTGTCATCCCCTAGGCCAAGTGACTAACCACATGTGACCAGAGGCTGGGGTGAACCTCGGTTCTGTCAGCCCGTGGCACCGTGCCCCTGGCACACACGGGGTCTGCAGGGACACCTCGGGCTGCGGGCTGCGGGGAGGATGCCACAGTCGTGCTCAAGTCCCCCGGCAGGAGCTGCAACAGCAGCAGACATCTGGGGAGACAGATAGTGAAAGCCAAGATGAAAATGGCCAAGCTTCCAGTGCTGAAGGGCTGTCCTGGAGGGTGGGGAGCTGAAGTGGAACGGCTGAGCATGCTGCTCAGGCCGCCGTGGAAGGGCTTAGCTGGCTCCCGGGAGGGCTGGGGAGGCACAGCCGGGGAGGAGGGCTTGCTCTCTCTCTGAGATGCCTGGTGAAATGCTGTGCACTCATTGCAAGTGAAGCTGTGCTTTTTCTTTTTAAGCAGCAGGTAAGTGAGGTTCTTCCTGAGCTCTGTTACAGCACAGCCTGCCAGGATTGGCAAAGTTTGCAGGACTTGTGTGTCCTGCTGCCAGCCTGTCCCTCCGCCAGGCTGCGGCCAAGCGCAGCAAGCCCTTGGGGAGCAGGATGGGCAGCACCCAGCACCTACCCCACTGCTGCAGAGAGGCAGATAGTTTTTGACTGAAATTTTGTGAGCCCCAAAATAGTGCTCTAAGTGTTTAATGCTTTTCTCCATTAGACAGCAAATTAGCCCTAGGCTCACAAACCAAATGAAGTTTCATCTCGATGATCGGAGCCTGCTCACCAGGCATTTTTATCCCAAGTTCCTGCATGCTGGTTGGTCAGTGAAATGGAGACTGCAACTTCTATTTATTGGTGCAATACAGTATTTGATACTGCTAATTACACTTAATTAGTCCTTCCACCATTTAATTAAAATGGCTTCTAATGATTGTGCTTCTTTGGCAGGCTCTTTGGTACCACCGGGAATTGTGCTGCCTGCAGTAAACTGATCCCTGCCTTTGAGATGGTGATGAGGGCCAGAGATAATGTTTACCATTTGGACTGCTTTGCCTGTCAGCTCTGCAACCAGCGGTGAGGACACAGTTATTGTACACACAAACTAATTTATACCTTTGCCTGTGAAACAGGGGAAATGTTTGATGCACACTGCCCAGCTTGGGCTCACAGCCTGGGGGCAGGGCTGGGGCTGGGCTGCCAGACTGACCTGGGGGATCCATGTGAGTACCTGTAGCCCTTTTACTGCAAATCCCCTTGGAGCTGGTGGGAATTGGAGGGGCAAGGGGGAGGACACAGACACAGACTGTCCAGCTGCTGCTGAATAAAACAAACTGCTCCAGCGTCCTTTCCGGAGCTGCCTTCTTTGCAGAAGGCAGATGATGGGGAATGGACCTCCTCTAGCAAACTGACATTATCTCACTTAAATCATGTTTCTGACATGCTCAAAACTGGGGGTGGAAAAGAAGAAGTATAAAGAGAAGGGACAGGAAGGAGAAAAGTACTCTGGCTAAGCCCTTTTCAGCACTGGGAACAAATCAATTTAGTTGTTGTGTAATTAGTAGGGGATCTTGGTGGTATAATTTTGAGTGGGGCTTATTTACTTCTGCTGGGTGGAAGATGGACATCAGGGAGTATAATAAAGGGCCATGCACAGTGTTTTCACTTGAACTACCTGTAGCCAGTTTAGTTTGGGAGGGCTCTGAAAACTCTTCCCAGCACCACGTTTGTTGATCATCGTAGGCAGAATGGAAGCCCACAGAACCAGATGTAATACTTTATCACCTTCTGATGCATCCAGCTGTCCATCCTTGTCCAAGATAGACCTGGAACTTCTTGCAGGTCTTATTGCTTGCTTAGTCAGGCTGCAGTGTGTGCCCAGGGTCGAGGGCTGTGCTGGTGTTCCTGTTCTGGATCTGTGGCTGTGTTTCCCAAAGATGAAACTAGGATGCAATGCCTCATCCCATGGGGAAAGCGGGAGAGAGATGACAAGACTTGTGGGAAGATGGAGAACCCAATTCTGTAAAAGTCAGGCTAAAATCCTGACTTAAACAGTCTAGAAAAGAGTCACAGTGGGATCTCTCACGAAGCAGCCATACATAAGTGAACGCAAGCCCCTGCCAGCTCCCCCTGAGCTTGGGAGATGCTGTCCATCTCTGCTCCCGCAGCCGCGCCCGTGGCTCAGCCCGGGGGTGAATTTGGTGCCAGCGGGGCGGTGCCAGGGCGCGGCGGAGGCGGGTGAGGTGCTGTCCTCGCTGGCAGTGCTCGTTCCAGGTGCGCCAGTCCCGTCAGTGCTGTCCCCGCACGGGCGCGGTGGCAGTGCCGGGCCGGCAGTGACATCTAGTGGCTCCGGGCCCTGGGCTCGCTGCGGGATCTGGGCTGCCCAGTCTTGTTCTGCGGCTCTTGAGCACAGAGCTGATCCCACCTCATCCCCCGAGATGCTCATCTCACCTCAGTTCTGGGATTCGTCTCCAGACTCGGGAGTGTGGCGGGTGCTGCCAGGCTCAGCCCTCAGGATCAGCTCTTTTCAGCCTCCTGATGAGTCCTGGGCAGGAGAGGCTTGCTCCCAAACTCCACACCGAACCTGGGGCTGTAAATGTCCTTTCAGGCAGAGGCTCTGGCTGCACAGTCAGGAGTGCTGCTTGGCCTTGGAGTCTGAAGGCTGAGTGTCTCTCATCAAACCCCTATTTCACCCTTCTTCTCTCCCAGAAAATCCTAGTGCTGCCTGGTTTTCATTTTCTGTAATTTCTTTTCAATTTCACCCTTTATTTCAAAGGCTCCAAAGCGCCTCCCTTCCCTCTCAATTGCCAGCATGGTCCCACTTTGTCCTTCAGACAACCTCCAGGGCTGTCACTGCCCAGCAGGAGAGTGCAGGTAATCCCCCCATTCTGGCAGAGTTGTGCTGTGATGCACAAGGGATTTGCTCAGTTTGTGAGGGGCTGAGTTGTTCTGGAAGATGGGCTATGTGTAGATCCTTGCTTTTGGCTGAGGTCAAAGGGCTGCCAATTTTTATGACTTAATCTGTGGAGATTTGGGCTTGAAAGGGCAGAATGGAAGTGATCCTGTAACAGACAGCACTGGATGCTGAACTGAGAACATGAGATTAAGTAACCCTAAAGTCAGAATTGCAGAGGTGGATGCCAGTTCTGGTTCTGAATTGGAAACCTCACTGGAAACCCCGTCTTGTTCTTCAGCTCTGAAAAGATTTGATGATGAAGACCTTTCCTCAGTTCTCTTCCAGCTTCCTTGCCCTTCTATAGCTGGGCTCTGAATAGAGTGCTAAATCCATCACAGCAAAATCTCTAATATTTTTACCAAGTGTGCAATGTTTTCATCACTTTCATTCCCTAAAACATCAGTTTTACATCAAGTCCTGCATTACCACTCATGCTGCCATGCTTTAAACTGTTCTAAAGTTGTCATGGTCATTGTAGTGCTGGATAAAACCTGGTCACTGCTGTGGCTGGCTGATAGGTCGGTGTTACAGGGTTGCAGGAAATCCAGCTCCTTCTCTTGCCATTATCTGAAGTGTGGGTTTGCTGGGAAGAAAATCACTCTTAAGGAATGACAGAGCAGGTTCAGCACCTGTTTCTCACTGCTGCTGGCTGGAATTTGATTGCCCAGACAGGCTCTGCAACATCCCTGCTCTGAGCACGGGGGCTGGAAGTGTGAAACTGGGCCTGAGGTTTCCAGTTGTGATGCATCAGCTGAAGAGATCCCAGTTTACTGGTGGGTTTGCAGGACTGGCAGGTAGAAACAGTTGCCTTTCCAGTGAATCAAACCCTTCTCCCAAAACTTCACATCACATTAAGGTACCCCTGTAGAGCATTTCAGTTCCCATGTGCTTGTACACACCCCCACACCTTCCAACTCCCAAATTCTCCAGCTCCTCCTTTGGTTCCTCTACACCCAAAACCAGCTTTGGCAAGAGACAGCTGTTGATGGTGCTGGTGGCAAGAGTAATTTTTGCATTTCTCCTCCTGGAGATTTATATGGCACTTAAGGTGGGAATAAGTAGTGAAAAGCAAGCAGCTGTGTCTGTTATTTATGGTGAGTAAACTGCTCCTGGGGCAGGTGGTGTTAAGGAGAGTGTGTGCAGTACAGTTTTTACCATAAAAGCTGTTAGTTGAAATTAGGAATAATCTTTATCTTTTAAATATGCAGAAAAGGTTGAATTTCAGAACTACTAGAGCATGTGCCACAGAGGGAAGAAGATGGAAGGTCTTCAGTGAAATACTGTAAAGTGTGAACTAATGCCCAGTTCTCTCTGTACCAACTTGGCAAATTAATCAGCTTATATGCCGGTGTCCAGTTGGAGAAAACTTGTGCCTGTGCAAGAAAACTTGTGCCTGTAAAGAAGCTCTAAGGTTATCAGTCCTGTTCTTTTAGCAGAAAATACTCACTTTTATGGAGATGCTCTGCCTGAAGGTGCCTGAGTTACAGATGATGAAAGCACTTTAGACAAGGAGTAGGCAGTGCCAAAGCTCTGCCTGGGAGCAGGGGAAATGGGCATTTGAGGTCTGCTAAGTCTCCTGGGGATGGGGTCACCTCCAGTGATCTTCCTGTAGCTATTTGGCCTTGCCAGAGGCTGGTACCTACCCTTTCCTCTCAGTGCAGAGATGCCTTGAGGCACAGTGCCTGACCCAGGGTGTCTCTCTGCTTTAGGGTCCTGAGGCTGGTTTCAGACTCAGCCCTTGGGGCAGCCTGTGCTCTGGTCTGTCATTGCCCTGCCAGTGTTATGGACAAAAACCAGCCCCTGAATTGGGTGCAGAGAACATTATTTGTTATCTTAAGAAGTAAAGATTAGCTTCTGATTCCTGGGCAAGCAGGCAGGGCGGAAAAAGCTATTGGCTGTCAATTCACACCTCTCCGATCTTATATGTGGAACTTTTTTGACCTTAATGGTCAAATAAAATTGTTAAATATCACAAGCTTCTCTGTCAACTTCAAGACAAACAGAACAATTTACATGGTATATAGAGAGCAGTGCCCTTCGCTCAATGAAGATAAAGGTTAGGAGTCCAGCCACCGAGAAATTTCTATTTATTGTTCAGCACTGTACACAAGGGGGTGAGGGAGGACTTAATAGCCAGTCCTTGCCTGGAAATTAGTGTAAATACTGCTTCACCCGAGGGAGCTGTGGAAATGTGGATACCAGCAAAAACTTCAAATAGGCTCCGTGTAATATCACCCGCCTGACTTCCTGGTTGGAGAGCCAGCATCTCCTGTCTGCAGGGACAAATCCCTGAACTGCTCCCAACCTCCTCCTGGAGCCAAGCACGGATGTGCCAGGGAAAGGACAGCAAAACCCTGGGATGGCAAGGGCGGAAGCACTGGCAGAGCTGGAAATCAAACTCTGCTCACCAGAATCACCTTCGGACCCAAACTGCCTCAAACTCTCCCCGTTCTCACGTCTGTTCGTACTCACACCCTCCAACCCTTTTGTTTTATCTTCCAGATTCTGCGTGGGAGACAAATTTTTCCTGAAGAACAACATGATCTTGTGTCAGATGGACTATGAGGAAGGGCAGCTGAACGGGAGCTTCGAGTCCCAGGTTCAATAACAGCCCCTGCTTGGCTGGAGCACTGTGGGATGGGCGCTTGGCCGCACGAGCAGCGAGGGCGTCTGTCAGCTTGCCTGCAATATTTTTTTAATTCTTGGTCCAGAGAGGACTATATACATTGTAGTACTTTTCCCCCCCAACACAAAGCAGTTACAATTTTAGATGTACAGTTGTGCCTGCTTAGCTGAGCACTGCATTGCCTGTATGTTTGTGAGTTTTTGGGGTCTGGGGGAGGGCTCTGTACAGTCTGTTTTCTGTATATAAACTGGAACATTTATTTTATGAAAAATGTAATGCAATTTTATTACTGGTGTGAATTAAAAATTATGAATGTTTCCTGGTCATCTTTGCCGTGGTTTCTTCCTCATGTGGCAAAAGCCATTCCTGTATTTCCTGTGCTTTGGCTGAGCAGACTGTTGGAAACGTGTACATAGCTCCCTGGAAACTGCATGGATCACAGCAGAGGCAGGTTCTCTCGTAATAACTGGGGGAAATGCTGCTGCAGGGTTGTGGAGCCTTCCATTCAACCACCTGCTTCCCTGGATAATGGGGGAGAATGAGCTGGGGGCAGGTGGTGGCTGGGAACCATGGGCATGGCTGGCAGGGCTGCTGTGCCGTGCTGGGCTGCTGGCTGAGAGGCTCCTTGTGGATTCAGACAGGGCATTGCCATGGAATTCCTGCTGGCTGCCTGATCCAGTGTCTCCAGTCTGGGCTGCGAGGAACAGGCTCCCTGCAGCCCTGCCAACAGGTGCCTGGGCATTGATCAGCATATTAATTTCAAGGCTTTGCTAGGCAGTGGGATTTTCCCATGGGACATCACTTGTCCAGGTCAGAGCTGCTGCGAGAGCTGATGTCAGGGCTGGGACGTGACCGGGCGCTGATGCAGCAGATCCCTGCTCCCAGCCCTTTTTGCTTACTCTGTGCCAGGTGCTTTGACCTCCCACGAAATAAAAGCGATCAGATTTGAAGCATCTCCCAGAGAAAAAATTCTGAACTGTGTTCCTGCTGCGATGCTTTGTGCAATGATTTTCAAGGTTATGCAATTCATGTGCAACCCACTGGACTGTATCAAACACATTTCTTTGTACAGTGAGTGTCACTTTAATATAGTGCACCAGTAGCTGTAAAGGATGGCTGCAATTCTATTTATTTTGTCTTCTTGCTTTTTCTTAGATTTACCCCCCTTTCCTTTAATAAATAGACACCGAGTACTTTTTTTCTGATGTGACTTAATTGGTTGCTGGTCCTGGGTCACTTGTGTGTGTTCTCTGAATTGCAAATACCGGATGCAGTGCAGCTTGGTGCTGCTCTGCCTGTTGCATGAAATGCTTTTATGTACACCTGTGCTGAATAATGGCTAAGCAGAAGCAAAACACCACCAGACACTTAGCATGCTTCAAAATATCGCCTGTCATCTAGAGCTACCTCAGACATGTGGATTGATTCAGTGATTTTGCTTCACAAACAGATGTTTTGGGTTGGGAGACCCAGTATAAAATGTGTGGCCTCATCCCTTTTTATTCCCATAAACATGGAATAGCAATTAAAGAGCCACTTAGAGCTGCCTATGGGTATGTGGTGTTTAAACTGCTGTTCTGTTTTAGTGCTTTTTGGGCTGGGGGGAGGTTGCCTTTTGAGAAACTGTAGAGTCGATGCTCTTTTTGTAGAGGCTATTTGAGGCAGCCGCCCTGGGGCTACGGAAGGGGCAACTTGTTGCCCAAGTGTTTCCATTCCTTGCTGAAATGGGCTGCCAGACAGCCCCTGCCCCTGCCTGTGCTCTGGACTGATGGATCCCTGCATGCCTGCCTGCCCGTGGGATTTGCTGCAATTCAGCACACAATGGCTGGGCAAGGCTGCTGTCCTGTGGTGAGGAGGGGAGCAGTAAAACCAAAGCAAAACCACTCACCAAACAAGCTGGAGGGGCTGCTCAGTTTCAGTTCAGATTCTTAGGGAGGGTTTTGGTACCAGTTTAAAAATTGAGTCCTTCAGAGAAAGGTAGCTTAGTTACACCATGGGCCATGACATGGGAGCAGTGGCTTCCCATTGCTTCCCTGCACTTGCCCTTGCTGTGAAATGCAGGCACTGCTCCCCTGATAGGGGGCAGGGGCTTCATTTCTAATGGGCAACCCTCTTAATTTGTCACCATTGCTGTAGATCTGATTCCTGATACCTAAGGAGGAATTTCATGATGTTGGCTCATGCAAAGGCCCCAGCTGGAGACTGGGTGGATGGGAGGAAAGCCTGGGGCAGGACACAACTTCTCAGTGCTGAATAGGGTGGGGCAAATATCCAATTGTCTTATATTTAAAAAATAAAAAATACAAGGAAGAAACTGTGCAGCATCTGTGTCCCTCTTTTCTGTGTCTGCGCAGCAGACAAGGCCTACCTGGCACAGCCCATGCCCCAAAGAGTGTAGGAGGTGGGACACCTTTAAAAATAAAAATCCCAGGAGGACAATGCAATCATGAATTCTTGTCTGAATGCCACAAATTTGCTTAATAGAAACAAGGGCTGGAGTGCAGGCCTGCTCTTGAATAATCGCTTCCACTCTACGGAGCAGAGCACGGAAACCTTTTGATGGTGTTATAGTCATCACTTGGCATAAATATTCATTCAAGGAATCAGAGCAGAGTAAATGGCATTTTAGCTGCTAATAATTTAGTATTAGCAGATAGCCTTTTTACTGCTAAAGATAACCACTGCTTAATCAGTTTAGTGACCACTGGCATATAGTATGACATTTAAGCCTGTGCCTCAGTCCCCGTGTTGAGGACACGGCTGCCGGTGACCCCTCTGCCCAAGCCTCCATCGTTCCCAATGTCAGCCCCAGCTGCCAACTGCACTCAACTGGCTTTAACTTCTGCATTATCTGCCATTTGCCTCCTTATCTTAGATCAAAGAGGAATTTTAAGTTCATACTATGGATGTTAAAATCTAGGATCTTCTCTCTCTTTCTCTTTTTGTGGTCGGGGCTAATGGCTGATCACAGCACAGTCTAATTTTGAGATTAAAAAACAAGCCAGTGTTTAAAGGCAATCAAAATCTTAGGCTTCGTCTCCATTCATCTTTAATGCTGGTGTAATTGCTGCACAGATTCTGGCTCTTCCTGCAGACTTAATTTATTTTATTTTTGGAGCATGCCCCTGTCTGTCAGAGGGATGTTATACTTCCCTGAGCAGCATTAGCGCTATTGAGCACTCCGCCACCGGCAATCCGGCTCACCCCATTTCATATCTTGCCAAACAAGTTAATCTAATATTAACAGCGGTTTGTTACCTCGTTGTTAGCTTAATTTACTTTACAAGAAATGCTATATTTGCATTTCATCCCTCTGTCACTGGCTTGTGAACCGCGCTTCCCAAGGCCAAGAAGGGATGGCTCAGTCCCTCGGCACAGCCCTGCCACACGGGGGAGGGGGCCATCACCCCCACCAGGCATCTTCCCTAATTGGCCAGGGGGGATGTGGGGAGCTGGGAGGAGGATTTCCAGAGCCACAGAGCAGGTCCTGGAAATGCAGAATTGGGAGTAGCACAAATGCTGCTGCTGCTCTTCCAGTAATAGAGCTGAGTCGTAGACAGCGGCTTTCCCTGGCAGCAAAAACATACAGGAAATGTCTTTAGTATGGAAATCAGCAGGCCTCTGGGCACGGGGGCAGACCTCTGCAACACCAACAGCTCCCTCAGGCTTTCAGGGAGTGCTCCCTCACCAGCCCCTCCACACCCCAGGGGCTCACCCAGGTCTGTCTGTCTGTCTGCCAGCACAGGAGGGCCCTGCGCCTCACTTCCAAATGGCTGGGGTGAGGGAGCCGTGAGCAAAGTCCTGCAAGCAATCACCCAAAAGCCACTTTCCCCAAATGATCCACAGCCCCATGGAGCAGTGCCAGCTGATGTGCTTGGTGGGCAGGGGGATGGAGCTGGGGATGCTCCACGGGGTGATGTCAATGATCCAGTACCTGGACTGTCCCAACTGGGTCAGGGAATGTGGAGTTGTTGGAGGTGGAAATGGCTTTCCAGTGAAAGCCTCTGACTTAATTGTTCATTAGCTCACTCTGTGTCCCATTGCTAAATCCTGTCCTTGTTTATGGAGCCCTGGCCTCCCACCTCCTCCAGCAGCTGCTGCTTAAAGGAAGGGAATGGCCCCGTCTGGGTGTCTTGCTCTGGTTTTAACAGCAAAATGCTGAAGGATGCCAAGGGCAACTCTGGCCAGGCTGAGACATCTGGCAGGGCAGTTTTGTGGTGGTGAAAGTTTTTTGTGAAGGTCTGAGAGAAAGTAGGGCTGGAAGGACCAAACCCAGAGAAACAGCAGGAAACAGAAAGGTGGAATTCAGTAGGGGATCGGCTGTAGATGAAAGCACCAAATATTGGGTGATTTTTGTGAGTGATTGGAGAGCAAGTGCCCAAAACAGAGAGCAGTTTTGCCACAGAAGCACTATGAAGCCCCTCAAAAGTGATGTAAACAGTGGAAGTGTAAATACAAATGCACATCCAGCCTCAACTGCTGGCTGGCCTCATGAACCTGAAGCTGCAGGAGCTTCCTGGAAGGAATGTTTCACTGCTAACTTAAATTATTTGAGGAGAGGAACAAGGTGCTGCCTGCTGTCTGCTTGAAGGGGAGCAGAGGGCCCAGCTGCCTTCTTTAGTCCTTGATAATAACACTGCTGGAAAGAAATGTTGCTAATGCAACCTGGGCTTTTATAGGTGATTTTACTTAGAAAATTACCTTGAGAATAGCTTTATTGTTATTGAACAGAATCAGGCATTTTCTTAAAGGTCTTGACATCCCTGCAGAAACTAGAAAATTGTGATTTCATTTAATGAAAATATTGTTGTTTAAAACCCATTTCACTCTGGGGCTTACCCACAGCCCCACGTGCCTCCCAGCAGTGGAAAAGCATCGATTTCCTCTGGTCTGCCTCTCCCTCTGCAGCTCACATGGGGATTTTTCACCCCCAAATGCTTCCCTATGCACTTTGCCATCCATGTCTATCCCAGTGGGGTTACATATAAGCCTTTTAGTGATAATAGAGTGGCCATCAGTGCTGCTCAGAAATGCTGCCACCCTACAAGGACAAAGCCTGGTGACAGCCACCCTGGAGGCTGCTGGATTGCTCTCCTCCCCTTGGCTTTGGGTCCTGTCACAGTGGTGATTCCTCAAGCCGTGCCCTCCAGATGGTGCCTCAAGGGCACTGCATGTTCAAAACACTGCCCAAGGTGTCCCTGTCCCCATCCTCCAGCAGCAGCTATAGGAAGGGCCCCAGCCCTCAAGAATGGCTTTTCAGAAAGCCTGGTTTTTAACCTAAGTAGCCCCTTCAATGGTCAGTGCTTGGGTTCAGAAGGAGGAACTTGGGTTTGCAGTTTGGTTTTCTGGGAAGAGCATATCTTTGTCATCATTTAGGGGTTTTTTAATTATTATTTCTTAAAATTCTTGCTGAACAGAGCCCAGAGATGCAGTGAAGCATCTTGCCTTGGCAGCACACACAGTGAAGTCACAGCAGCCTTGGGGGCTGAGGCAATGACCTCTGCCAGAGGAGGAGGAGGAGGAGAGGAGGAGGATAGGAGGAAAGGTGCCCCAAAGTCTCAGCTGGAATGCAAAGGTTCAGGACACAACATCTTCCAGAGCAGGATGCCTTGCCTTTGCACCTCAGAGGAAGCTCTAGGAAATGCCATCCTTTGGCACAAACATCAACTCTGTGGCTCGGTTGTGGCCTCAGTGACAGCCCAGGGGCTGCTCCTGGCTGCCCTGAACCAGGTCCCCTCACCCCACTGGGGAGCAGCAGCCTCATAAATAATTCCTCAGTGCAATGGCAATGTTGTAAAACATGAATATTTAGTGCATGCATAATAGTTGTTTATTCATAGTTAAATGTCAGCTGATGAAAACATATCTAAAAGGCTCCATTCCCGGGGAAGCACAGGCAGCTGGAGGAGATGGGATGCAAAGTCACTCTGGTTTTTGCCACACTGATACCCAGGGCAGCAGTGATGGACCCCTGCACTCTCCAGCTGCAACATATTCCTGCTCCCTGGTGCCAGACCTGGGGGAGCCAGTGCTGCCACACTCTTAGCATGTCCATCTCCCACAAAGGGAGGGTTTCAGCTCTGAAACCCTGTGCCAGAGCTGAATTTGGCTGAAACTCTGCCAGTTTGGGGTGTGCTCTCCCAGCAAGGGCGATGGGGTGGCCAAAATTTTGCAGGACAAGGATGCTGTGGATGCAGGGATGTGGCCAAAGGTGCAGGCAGGCTGTCCCCCCTCCTCCTGCCTGTCTCCTGCCCGCTCCCCTCACTAGCACCAACATTACACACTTGGGAAGGGGAGAAAAAAATAAAAAAAAAAAGAGAGAGAAATGAATTATCAGTAAAGAAACACAAACTTATGAAGGACAATATTTTCTGCTGTCAATACACACAAAGAGACAAAAATTGGAAGCTTTTGAGGAAAAGAAATGCGTCTGAACTTCTGAGAGAGAGAGAAAGTACTGAAAAGCCCTGCCATGCCGAGCTCCTCTGAGGTAACTTCTGTGCTTGGAAAGAATATTTCAGAAGACATTTATTCTTTAGAAGATGCCAAAAATGCAAGACTTGGCACTTTAACAAAACAGAAAAAGGAAAACACATAATCTTCTTAACTAGTAAGTCTTTGAGCCCAGGATCACATTGTTGCCATATAATAAAAAGGGATGTTATGCAGTAAATTGGGCAGTTAAGAATTCTGTGCATACTCAAAATCGTGACATTTCAAGGACAATAAAGTTGGCTGGCTCGTGGCCATTGGCCATACGAACAGAAAACAAAAAAATGGATTGTCAGCTGGTTATTCATACTGCATTACAAAACAAGTCTCCCAACAGGCAAACACTCTTTATTGCTTGTGTTTTTGCTCCAGAAATATATTTTTTAATTAAAAAAAAAAAAGAGTTCTCGCAGCATTCATCTTACAAATGTTAACCCCTTAAAAGACAATTCTGACATGCTTTGCCGCTGGCTTTTCCACTTTATAAATGTTCTACAGACAAGGAGAAAATCAGAAGGAAAAATTTATTTCTCACATGGCATAAGTGTCTGTTTCTTTATGGGGAGAAAAAAAATGAAGAATCCAGGCATTTGAGACAGCTTTTATACTATTAATCACATGGGATGCAATTAATCATGTGGGATTAATCTGTTGTGATTTTTGGGGTGTCTGACTTGAAATCATCCCTGGAGAGTTGTTTTCCAGAGCAAACATAGAATCTGTGAGCGTGTGCCAGGTGATGTCCCCAGAGCTGGTCCCAGTTTGGTGATGGGCTGCAGAGTAGGGCTGGTGGCTCAGGGAAGGGGACCTGCTGTGGGCAGAACATTGTTTTGGCTGTGGCTGTGTAACTGCAGCATGTGTGTCACTTCACCCTGAGCTGCAGGGCTGCCCAGGCTCCCCAAGGGCTGTGCTGCTACTGCATTGTTACACACTGTGCACAGACAATGATTCCTGCCTCCTCCGTGGCTGCATTGCACACGGGCAGTGATGCTGCTCCTCCTGTGCATCCTGCAGGCCCTGCTCGTCCAGGTTCAGCCAGGAATGCTGAGGCACATCCTGCAGCTTTCTGACATGCTGGTGTGTCCTTCCTCTGTCTCTTTAATTGTCCCAGGGGGTCGTGCTGGAGCAGCTGCAGGTGGTTTGCAGCATGATCAGGGCTACCCCTTCTGCAGGTGGTGGTGGAAGCTGGTTTGGGGTGAGATGCTGTGAGTCCCTGCTTGGAACAGGTCAGTGGGCTTTTTTTGAGCTTTTGTTTGTCTGGAGAAAGTGCAGGATGTGTCTGCACATCCTGGGCGAGGGAGTGAGCCTTGTGGTGGACACAGGGTATGTGCTGGTGCTGTGTTGTTGTTCTGGCTTCTTGCTAAGAGCTGCAATAGTATGTAAGGAAAGGAATGTGAAATCACTGGTGAAGTCACGTCCCCTTGGCTGGAGGACAGGTCTGCTGTGGGAGGGAATGATGCCCCTGCTTGGTCACAAAGTTCCTACCCCCTCCTGCTGGGTTTTGGGAGAGAAACTGAGTCAGGCTGTTGTGGTGAGAGTTTTCCCCTCTGTCATTTAAGTAAATCTGTCCTGACCACAACTTAGGGGAGAGGCTTGGTCAAAAAAAAAAAATCTGTTTTTTTGGAAAATGCTGGTTGGTTGTTTGCAGAAATGGCACCGGGCTAGATCCTGAACTAATGCAAATAAACTTGTTGCCTGTCAAGCCACTGTATTTCCCTCACCCTCTGAGTCCTGCTCTTCTATAGTAGCTTCCACTTTCTGTGCCCCTGGTTTCCAAACAGTTCCCTTGCTTGCTCCCTCTGCTTCTCCCTCTCCTCCCAACTTCTCCAGCATCTTTTTCACAGTGTGATTTCCTCAGCCTTTCTTTCATATTTTAGTCTACTTTTGTCTCTCCCCTGGCCCTGCCTATATGTGTGGTTTCCCATATTTACCTTGGTTTGCTTGCACATTCTGCGGGACAAAGCACAATGCTGCCATTTTGTGGATAATTAAATCCTCCTGGTTGTGGTCCAGCCAGTGGGACAACTCATGCAGGAGGGTATAAACTGCCTGGATTTGCATGCACAGCCTGTCATCTGCTGTGAATCATTTTGGGATGCTTTTGCATGAGCGAAGCTGTTTAAAAATAAATTGTATTGTATTAGACTAATGGAAGATAATAAATTCAGTTGGTCTTTTAGCTTAAAATTCATCACTGTCTGGAGCTGGAAGGGGGGAAGGAGCTGGAGGACATTGAGCCATCCGGCAATTAATGGCCAGGAGCTCAGCTCTTGCCAGGCTGCCATGATGCCCAGCAGTGTCACACTGCTCTGGCAGCTTGAGGGTAGCACAAGCACTAAACCCCTCTTAAAAAGGCAAAAAACTACCCAAAAAAACCCCCTCCCTTCTTTTAAACATCAATTAACAAAATACCCTTTAATCAAAGCCTGCTCCAAGTGGCACTAGGCAGAGGGCTTATTCCAAGATCAAAAACCTTTGAATTACTGAAGCCTCTCAACCCTCATGGCATTTGATGTCCCCGTGCTACAGCAGGGAGAGCTCTTTTTTGGGTGGGGGGGTGTAATTTCCCCAAGATCAGAACATGTCAGCTCTGCTGTGATTTTGGCCAGCACATCCACCAGTGAGGGAGAGGGGCTGCAGGCTCAAGCCTGGAGCCTGTGCAGGTTGTCCCTGGGCAGTTTTGGGGAGAGTAGCTCACAGAGTGCACGGCCTGTGCTGCCTCGCTGCTGTGTCACAGCGCTCCTGGGACAGCGTCCCTTGCAGGGACAGGTGCCCTGCAGCCCCATCCTGCCTGGGGGTACTGCAGGCAGTGGATTTGTGGTTATTTCTGTGCATCACCACCTGCTCTGAGCACTGCTGCCCCTCTCCCGTGTCCCCGTGTCCGTCTGTCCCAGCACCGCTGCAGACAGACTGCAGCACCGGGTGGCTCTGGACAGTGTCCCTGTGCTGTGACAGCCCCTGGTGCCAAGCCCTGGCTCTGGCAGAGGGGCCTCTCTCCCATGAAGATCCAGTTGCTTTTTCCCTCTGTGTGGATGATGCCTTCCCATCCCAGTGCTGTTGGGAATTTGGGGTGATTCTGGTGACTTTGCAGAACAAGGGGGCTCTCACTCCTTCCTACAAGCACATGGAGGGAAAGGAACTTATTAATAGAGCAAATAACTCACAGTGAATAATTCCTTCAACAAGCACAACTCCTATTTTTTAATATCTGCATAAGGGGCTGTGCTCTTCCTGAAGCTGTTTGTACTCAGAATTAATGGAGTTTGGGGTTTTTTTCCCTTTTGGTTTGGGGTGTGTGAGTGTGCTCAGGCTGTGTGGCCAGCTGCAGTGCCTCACACCAATTGCCTCTCTGGTACTGCCAGAGTAGCCCAGCACTCTTCCTCTGCACAGCCAGGACAAATTTCCTAGAAATGTCCTAATTCCCTGAAAATATGGCAAAAGCCAAGGCTGGTGTGGACAGGATTAATATTCACCTAACAAAAAAGGCTCTGTAGAAAAAGATTGTGCACTGCTGGAAGGTGAAGACAAAAGCCCTCTAAGCAGGGCTGCTCATGTTTAAACTCACCTGAGTGTTTGAGAAAGTGCCCTGGATGAATTTTTTTTCTAGTAATTTTTATTTTCTTATGTTTGACTCAATACAACTGTTAGTTTTCTTTCACGTTTCCAGCGGTGCTCCGCTGAGGAAGCCAAGAGTAAAATTTATGGAAGGAAAAGGTGCAGCAAATAGATGCTTTGGCCTCTATAAAGTACTCCTGCCACTTAAGAAGCCACTTGATGAATGGAACCTTTGGTTGATGTCATTTGCTGGCTTTGTGAGTGGCTTCTCCTAAAGTCTTGCTTTGAGGAAAAGCATATTTTAAACAGTGTGTGTATGATCTGGACTCTGTTGTTACAAGTGAGGCTCAGGGTCCTGCAAACTCAACTTATGGCTGATAACAGGATCAAGCAGCCCTGGGGTAACCCTCCTCCTTCAGCTGCCCCCAAACATTGCATTTACAGCAGGAGATAAAGGCTGTGAGAAAGTTGCAGGTACAAACACACCATGCTTTGAACCTTTGTGGTCTTTCCTTGCACACAGACCTGGTAGGGCTCATCTGGCCAAAGTTAACCCTGCCATCCATGTCCCAAATCAGGGTCCCAAGGGGATAAAGTGGCAGGGGCTTTCTCAGCAGCAAGGTATGATGGGCAGCACATGATTATGTGGTTATGGCTGGCTACCCCACAAAAATAAAGCAAGCTCAGGTTTCATCCCCATTAGCAAAAGCTCAAACCAGTGCCCCTTCCCCGTGGCTGGAGATGGTCTGACACAGGAGGAGGCTCCAGGGCTGCCTGCTTGCTGCAGATATGAGAGGGGGAATTTGGGATTAGGGGTCTGGTCCTACAGCATTCTGCTCCAAGCCTGCCTCCTCTCACACTGTTGGCTCTGCCCTGAGTTTTTCAGGGATTTCTTGCAGAGCACACCACTGCTGTGGTGCAGATCACCTCCAGTGCCACAGGAGCATTCCCAGTGTGTGTGTGTGTGGGGGGCACAGGAGCCACACCTGGGCTGTACCTGCAGTGGGATCACTGCCCTGGTAAATTACACTGCTCAGGAGTTCACTAGATCAACTTTCTAGTCAGCCCAGGTCTTTTTTCTTTTTTTTTTTTTTTTTTTTTTTTTTTTATCCAATTAACTGTACATGTTAATAAGAAATTTTCTTTTTATATAAAACTGAGCAATTTTTTTTTCTCTGCCTGGAGTACCATAAATTGACCTTTTCATATATAGCTTCAGTGTCCTGGGACTGATTTGTGGATATATTGCTGCTTAGAAAGGCTGTAATTTACAAGTGATTGTTTGGAGGGCTTCAAATTACCACCACTCATATATATGGATATATAAACAAAAATTGAAGCTTCTTGGGACATTCTACATAAACAATTTTCTTGGGAAGAAAAAGGATTCTCAATAAAAATAATGATAATAATAATAAAGCCCAGGGGTTTTTTTATATCTATGCCACTATATAAAGTAGGGGTAGATTACTTCAGTCCTTCATTTATATTTCAGCATTTCTGGACCATCTCCTCTAACATTTTATCTTTTTTTTTTTCCTTCCATAATATATAAATAAAATCCTCCTATATTACATTCCTGCTGGATTTGGGGTGTGGAGGTAGCAGAAACCTTGCTGCCCAGCCCTGCCTGCCTGTGCTCTGAGAAGAATAGGGATGGGAAGGATTAGCTCCAGCTCCCTTCATGAAATATCACTTCAGCTTCTAAGTCTCTCTCACAGGAAGGTGCATGCATGCACCAAGAGAAATACTTTGGGAAGCTGCTCGTGTTTTTTATGGCCCTGCTGCTGGGAGCTGCTGACAGTGTCTGCTCTCAGCAGTCAGGCTGTTAATGCCAGATACCCTCAAGTCCCTGTTTTACTTTGGAAGCTATTTCTGTAAGGTTCTTTGGCTTTCCTGGTCCATGACAGAAAAACAAGCAGGGTCAGCAGGAGCAGGCAAGGGCACAGTTGCAAGAGGAGCCCTGCAGCAGCACCACTGAACACCCAGGGCCGTGCATCTGCTCACAGCACTTGTCCAGCCTCCAGTGTCTGTGCTTTGGGGGCAGCTGCAAGGAGGTGTCATATTGTAAGGTAAAGGGGCCTTTCAAGCCATTAATTTGTCAAGTTGCTGTTTATATTATGGGGTGTTTTAGCTCCTGTGAACTTTGAGGCATTTACAACACATGTGCTGTAGTTGTGTGATTTTTTTCTCAAAGTTATAAGCAGGTTGATGGAAGTTTAGATGACTTTATGTGACACGAAAGTAGATCTTTTAGTGGTAGTTAATGTTCCTTGCCCATCAGAAACCAAGTAATATTTAGTCCCTGTATTAAAGGAAGCAACACAATTTGCCTTCAGCTGCCAGAGTGCATTTCCAATGAAATGTAAGGGTTTAAAAATGAGCACAACTTGAGTAGAGGAAAAGGGATCTCGATGCAACAAGAACATGCTTTTAATTGAGATTAGTTGGTCCCTATTCCATTAGCAAATGCCATCCCATGGACACTGTTCCTGCAGAGGCAAGCAGGATTTATCAGCCTCGGTGCTCCCTGGTGCTGCTGCTCTCCCAGGGAGCCGCACGGAGCGAGGCGGGACAGGCTGCTGTATATCACCCATCTCCTCCTCACCAAATGATGATTCAGATTCACACTGAGATCTATAAAAGTCAGTGGTTTATTGCTGTCTTGTATTTCTGTATTAACCACCTCATTATCATCCCAAATGGAGTATAAATCTGAGGGTATCCAGTTTCTCCAGCCCGTGTGCTTGCGCTCCCCCGTCTCCTGCCATATAAATCTCGGCTCTGGGTAGCAGGAGGGACCCAGCTCCAGAGAAGGCAGGGTTTGTAAAGGAGCAGCTTCCCTGCTTGGGGCAGGCTGGGCAGTGCTCCATGTTCTCCTGACTTCTCTGCTGCTCTGGGGGGGCAGTGGCACTGGTGCTTGCCAGGAATGCTGAGGACACAAGCAGTGCCTGCTGCCCAGCCACACATCCCACCCCACGTTTAGGAGATGTGCTCCCTCAGAGAGAGGCCTGTCTTTGGGGTCTGGGGCTTTTTGTGGATAGGTTGCTGGCTTTGTTCAGCCACAGGGTGGCTGATAGGAAGCCAGTGGCCACGTGGGAACCATTGGAGAAAAACCACAAATGTCTGGGAACCATTGGGGAGAGCCCCAGGCAACCTGACCTCGGTCACACGCCGCCTGCTTTTGGCACTTGGTGTCTTGGTCTGGTGTTAGACAAAGCCCCAGACAAACAATGAGGCTGGACCAGGCTGGGTCAGATCATGTCACAAGCAGCCATGGCTAGGAGCAGGATGGATCTTGAGGTGTGTGGGGATTCACTGCTCTGCAAAGCCCTGAGGGCTGCCAGTGAAGCCCCTCCAATGCACTGACATGAGATTTGATAGCGCATCCGCGGCTCACTGCGTGTCGCAGTCAGAAATAGTTGTGGGATCTGTCACGTGATCTTTTGACCAGGATTTCTCATCCCTGAGAACATGTGCCATCAGCAGGAGACAACTTTTCCTGCAGTTCAAAGCTAACCATGTGTGCTTCTAACTGTTGGTGAAGAATGCTATGCAATGAAGTGTAGCTTTCCTAAAATAAGCTGGGGGGAAAAAAGGGCAACCTTTGGACCAACCAAGATGTCCCAAAGGCAGCAGCTCTGTCCCCCTCAGCAGGGACACATGTTACTTTTCTCAGAGAGCTTCTCTTTTTTGTTTATCTCATTCATTTGGTGAGAGGAAACCAAATGAACCACGGGGAAGGCAAAATAAGTTTAAAATTATAATTATTTTCTGTTTCTGCATAATACAAAGCACTTTTGGAGCAGGTGCCTCTTAAAACCTATTCACCACTACCAGCTATTTTTTCCACTAGTTCCCAACCAAAAAAAAGCCGTGAGTTTCCCAGTATTTGATAAATTACACCCCTCCCTTGCAAATTATTCTCCTTCAATATTCCACCACCACCTCTGGTCTTGACACATGGGCTGGAGAGGGCAGCAAGCTTTTAAACCTCATTTAATGCTCGTACCCAAGAGATGCAGGGTTTTCTGGGTTTCTCAGAGGTTGTAGTTACTTCTCCCACTCTGCATGAAGGCTTTTTTAAAATTATTGTTATTAGAATCACAATGCTGCTGATTCTGAGCTGATTCAGGCACTCAGGTCATGTCTACTCTAGAGCAAATCTTTGGAGCAGGGAAAAAATATCAGGGACAGATCCATTAGGGACACAATGAAGAGCCTGTTTGATGTTATGTTCAATGCTGAGACTGCCATGAGGACTTGTGGCTCTTCTTCTCTTCCTACTCCTTGTCCATGAGCTGCTGAGCTCCCCTCATTGCCTTCCCTCTAGCACCAGGTTCCCCTCCCTTTGCTCTTTGTTGTTGGCCACTGAAATATCATGTAGTTGCACAAGGTGGTTTGTTCTGTGCCTGATTTCCCTCTTTTGGGTCTCTTCTCCTCACAGAAAGAACCTGTTCCCATTTGGCAGGTCCTGGGCTGTCGGCTCCAGGCAGGTTTTCCCTCATTAACCCCTGAAGATGCATTGGTACAATGTCAGTGTCATACACTCCATCATGCAGTGAGAACTATTAAGTGCACATTGTTATTCCTGGATTCAGACCTACACTGCCTCTTTGCCTCCCTGGGAGCCTCATGTTAAGATCAAATGTGATGTTATGGATGGTGGTTAGAGTGAGCAATCTTCCTTCCTCTCCTGCTCCTTCTTTTTTACATTTTTTCCCCTCACTCTAATTGATCTTTCCCACGTTGCACCAAGCAAAAGCAATTGGGGCTGGCAGCACAGTCTTTTTTAGTGTTTTTGGGGTGTGGTGGGAGAAGCACCTGCCAGCTGCTGGGGAAAGACAAGGTAATCCTGGTTTTGAGACTCCTGAAGATGCCCAACATGCAAAACTTCTCCATTGTCCTTCTGCAGAACACAACATTGAATTGGGAATTTTTTCTACAGAAAATTGTATCTTCTGCACCACTGCATTGCCTTTCCAGAATGCATTTAGGACTCTGAAAAACATTCATGTCAGGAAGCCTACAGGCTCTCCAGAGAGGAATCTGAGTTAGCAGCAAACAGGAGAGTGGACTCAAGCACTTCCTTGTGTGCACGCTCCTCATGCACCCAGGTGTTAAGAGGCAGGTTCCCCAGAAAAGGCAGAGTATTGCAGACAGGTTCCCTAGAAAAAGCAGAGTACTGCAGCCTCACTGGTGATGGAACCAGCTGCCTGCTGGCCCCTGATCAAAACTTGGAGACACTGGTTTGCTCAATTCATGCTTATGGGTACAGTCTTCTCTTTTAAGCACTGGTTCAGTTGCTCTAACATAATTTTGGGCTCTTGAGGCAAGTCAGCACCAGGAGAGGGTGAGAAGAAAGGAATTTAATCAGAAAGGAAGACACTTCCCCAAAGCTTCATTCATATTTTGTGTGTGCATTTTGCTGGATTGTCCCCACAGGCACACTCAGCATGGCTCTGGTCACTGCAGACTCCTCCAGGCAAAGACAATTTACCCTGACTTTGGAGCTGCCACGAATGAAAGGCACTTAACATATGCTTCTGAAAGAAGAAAACCTCTGTACTCCTCTCCTCGTCATTCACTTTCAAATTGATAAGTTAAATACTGTACTCCAGCATAAACATTTCTCAGGGACAAAGTATAAACATTTCTAGTGGAGTGCACTTAATACAATTTTGTTTGCCAAGTGGTGCTGCCTCCTCCCAAGCTGCCTCTATGAGAGGGTTTTATTTAAATGGAGATATAAATTAATTGCACTCAGCACAGCCTCTCATCCCAGCTCTCTCCTGCATCCGTACCCTTGGACTCTGTGAAGGGAAGGGCAGGTGGGAGCTGTGGCAGCTGGAATACTGGCAGGACACCACTGCAGCCCTTCCCCTGCCTGCTGCCTGCCTGGTCTCCCTCGACTATTTTTTTCCATTGCAAGACATATGACTAGATTTGCTTTGGTTAGATGGATGCGGATGCAATTCCATGAAAGATCTCCTTCCCAAGGCAGGGGTTAATGCAATGTTTTGTGACCTGGCTCTACAGTGAAGGGTGAAATCAACTCCCAGACAGCTGGATTAGATTAATATATGTCAGATATTTTAAGGTTTCATTCAGGAGAAAGCCTAATTTTAGACTTTGATTGAATGACCGTCATGGTAATAGCATGGATAATTTCCTTTCAAAACTGGTAAAAATTCGATGATGTCTTAAACTGGGCCCAGTTATTAACAAACCTGAGCTTTCTGACATCTATCTATCCCTTCTCTACCTGAATTCCTGTTTAGGGGCAAATTATACAGAGACTGGCTAAACCTGCCTTTCCTCCAATCCCTACTCATCATGCATTTTGTTCATCCCTGAAACACTTTGGAGCAAAGTAAGGAAAAGTGCCATCCTTGTGAATGGAAATCAATTTTACCATCTAGACCAAAATTTCCATGTTTTGCAAAGGAAAGGCACAGTGGGTACCAGAGCCAGGTGTTTTGAGTGCTGTGGAGCCTCCCTGCCCCTGCCACCTTCAGAGGATGTTGGGCAGTCACACACTCATGGCATCATAGAATAGGGGACCTCAAGCATCATCTGGGCCAATCTTTCTTGGCAAAAGCATGACCTGGAAAACAAGGCCCAGCTAAATCTTAGAAGTGTCTGAGAGTCCACCATTTCCCTGTGGAGATTATCCCAAAGGCTGATTGTGCTCATTGGGAAAAAATTTCCTCTTGTGCGTATCCAGAACATCCCCAGGAGTAACTCATAGCCATTACCATGTCTTTTCCATGTGAAAAAGGGAGTTTTGATCTTTGCAGTCAGGAGCTTATGAACTGTTCTGGGGGTTGTTTCCTCTTCTGTGAGATGTCAGAACAGCTACATGGAGAATTTTGCCTGAGAGGTTCCTTCCACAGCTGTCTGACCTGCTCATTGCGAAAGCCAAGGGGAGGCTCGGGGCAGGGGGTGAAGGCTGGGGATGGAAACTTCAGCTCAAGTGCTAGGAAACCCCATGGGTCCCAACCTGCTTGAGGCTCCTCCAAATCTCTGCCCAGCTCCTCCCTACCAGGAGTGGCAATCTGTCAAGCCTGCAGAAACAAACTTGTTCTCATAAAACAGCAGTAATTTTATGGTGCGAGAGGAGAAATGTACAGCCAGCATCTTGCTGCTCATCAGAAAAACAGCAGCTACCTTTTGTACAGCTCTTGGGTTTTTTTTCTTTTTTTTTTTTAAGATTAAAAACCTCCCAAGGAAGGCTTACAAAGTTTATGGCAGAGGTATACAAGAAGCGAATTAAAATTCCATAAATATATTTGCTGGCTAAAATTTATATATCCTGTATTCCTCGGGTATCTAATTAGATCCAAGAAGAAAATAGCCCTGCAAAGGATAGGCATTTTGTTCAAATAATTTTTAAAAATTGAGCTAAATAATGGCCATTTTATACTGCACACAATATAATTGTTCTTCTTGTGTTGGGGAGCAGTTATAAATTATCTGGTGTCCCATTCAGCCTCGTTGTCAGGCCGAGTACCAAACAATTGTGAATATAGTTACTGGGCATGTAAATTCACAGTTTTCTGACAACTACACTGTTACTGCTGCTGCTAACTAACATTCTGCATAAAAAATGCAATCCCTGGGAAAGAAGGAGCATTTATCTAAGTGCTGACATTGAAACATTCTGAATAACTCCTTGAATCATTTGTACTATTATGGGGAGAAAATGTAATTATTGTAATCAGCCTTGAGTCTGAGGCCATGTTGTTTTAAAAAAAAAAAAAAGAAGGGAGAGGGGAGGGGGAAACCAGATCTGAACAACGAAAATGAACCTTGATAATGGAGCAGCCTTGAATTCCACTTCATTTATCACACTAATGGATGTCAAGATGACCTCAATCAAACATTTTGTTTTCCAGTTTTAAGCAATGGAAAATGTTTTTTTTTTTCCTCTGGGAACAAAAAAAAAAAAAAAGGAAAGTTATTTAAATTGTTCCTAGTAATTACATTAGAGTAGAAGGTCAAAGTCAATATGAAATAGTATCAACCAACCTTTTGATGAGTCTTGTCCAGGCTCTTTGCTGGCACAGTTCACACATTTCCATAAGCCCAGTGCAAGCTTTATGTTTCTCTTTCCCTATTCCTTGTGTTTTTATGCTTAACTAGAAATCCCATTTTGTGGTGTTTTCATTTGCAGCCCCAGTAGTATTTCATCTAACATTTTTAAGTAAATGATCATGTGGTTTAAACACCACCCCCCTCACTAACATACTTCAGGATTGGGTATAGCTGTGAAAAAGGCAGAGAAATCTGAATAGAAAGAAGTTTATGTCAGCTGCATTTCATGAAAATGTCGTGATTCACCTTGGCCAGAGGGAAGCCTGATGACCTGGGGAGGAATGACCCATGGGTTGGGGGTGACCTGCTGGAGGGCAGCTCTGTGGAGAGCAGCCTGGGAGTCTTGGTGGTGATGAGCTGTCCATGAGCCAGCAGTGTGTCCTTGTTGTCAGGAGGGCCAGTGGGACCCTGGGAAGAGTTGGCCAGCAGGTTGAGAGAGCTGATCCTGCCCTTCCAGTCAGCTCCACTGAGGCCACTGGAGTGCTGTGTCCTGTTGTGGGCTCTTCTGCACAACAGAGACAAGGAGCCACTGGAGAGGGTCCAGCAGAGGCCTCAAAGATGATGAGGGGTCTGGAGCATCTGTTGAGTGAGGAGACTGTGGGACTGTAGTTTGGAGGAGAGAAGGCTGAGAGGGGATCTCCTAAGTGCAGGAAATATCTCAAAGGTGGGCTAAGATGATGGTGCCAGACACTTTTCAGTGCCCAGGGACAGGATGAGGAGCAATGGCCAAAAACTGAAACACAGGAAGTTCCATCCCAACATGAGGAACAGCTTCTTTACCCTGAGGATGGCAGAGCACTGGGACAGCTGCCCAGGGAGGCCATGGAGTCTCCTTCCCTGGAGACATTCAATCCCACCTGAATGTGTTCCTGTGTCACCTGCTGGAGGTGACCCTGCCTTGACAGGACTGGATGATCTCCAGGGGTCTCTCCCAACCCTAATAATTCCATGATTCTGTGATTTGATATTTCAGTTCAGTTATCTCAGCAATGGACAAGAGCATCCCAACATCTGCACTTCTCCCTGTGACTGGGCAAACTGTTGGCTGGATCCAAATTTAGGCAGGGCCCAGAGCTGCCTCTGCTGGCTTGGTGTCTTCTGGGTCATACAACTTAGTTCTGGACATTGAGTGAAAGTGTCAGTCCCCCCCTCAGAAACAACAAGCTGGGTTTTATGCTGCTGTGCAAGTACAGGCCATAATCTGCACTGGTGTCACCTGCAGCAGCCAAGATACTGGGTGTATTTTAACTCATTTAATCTGGCAGCATTTCTGTGGATACAAAAAGTGTCTTGAGTTATCCAGGACTTGTTCCACAGGTTTCCAAACATGACTGTGAGCTGTAGGAACATGAACTGCTTAAAAGCTACGAATCAATTATTTCATTGAACACTGGCAGCTTTATTTAAAAGAAAGAAAAATCATCAGTCTGAGAAAGGAACCAAGGAGGAACTATCTGTGAGCTTTCACCATCCTTGCATCCCCCTGTAGCTGTGGCAGGTATAAACTTGTCTCTCTTGTATTGTCTTTTGTCTGTGGGGCATGAGGCAAATGTAGTTTAATTTCTATGAGTGCCTGAGAGTCTTTCACATGTCCCATCAGGGTGTCACTTGTCACAGTTTTTAACCATAACATGTAGTTGTCCTGGTGGTCTTACACAATGGTCATAGAAGGCCCTAAAGGAAGACACTTTTAGAAGATCCAGGTCCAGGTTTTGAACCACATTTACTACAGCAGATTATGCAAATCCTGTGTTTAGGCATCAGAAGTAGCCCAAAGTCCAGGTGTGTGGACTGCAGAGATCTGTATACCCTCTTGCACCATATAAATTGAGTTCTCTATTCTCTAATGCAAGATTATTCCTGTCTTTTTTACTTTTAACAGGATAATGCTGTTCTCTGTTGACATTTTCTACTACAGCTTGTAACATTATAAGAATATCTGGATTTTTAATGCTGAAACTTTAAAAAGTGCTTGTGTCAGTGTCTTTGAACAGCAAAAACACCATGGGTTTATTTAAAAGACATCTTTCTCCTTTAGAAAAAGATATGATGCAGCAAATTATTTGTAAGAAATTTGCAACACACCCCTCCTCCCAACCCAACAAACAGCTTCATGGGACAGATCATTGTGGGCCCCTGCTCGCTTCCAGATGAAGCTCTTGGAGCAGTCTGTGCCAAATAAATAAACAACTTTGAAATGGTCAGAAATCACCCATATGGTAAAACATCACCTCTCCTCTCTTCACCAATAATTCACTATTTAGGAAAATACTTTGCAAAAAACGTGGAACCATGTGGTCCACGGAAGGGGCCCTCCTGTAGGAAGGGCAGAGCCAGGCTGGCCCAAGTCCCCTGCCCTCCCCAGCTGGGCAGAAAGTATCTGCATGGCAGAAAAGAGCAGGAGCAAACAGGTAAGAGCAGAGGAAAGATGTTTAATGCCTAAAAGGATGTGTATGAAAGGCAGGGTATAGACCTCAGTGTCTTCCTTGGGAATAACAGTGCACTGTGTGGTAACCTCAGGCTAAAAGACAGACCAGTGAATCATAATAGGAAAAAAAAAAAGTGTGGACATTTTTAAGTTAAGCTTTTAAGAATAAATAAATCTGTAGAATGTAACATAAATCAGCTGTGTCTTTCCCCCTCCCTCCCTCCCCCACCCCCAAACACTCGCTAAAGCGATTGGAAACATTTGGGTCTAAAAAAAAAAAGGGAAAGCTATAAGTGCTTTTTCTTTCTTTTTTTTGCCAAATCATGCAGAAGATGCTGGCAGCTGCAAAGATTCAATTATACACAATGCAAAAAATAATTTAAAAAAATAATGGCACTTGAAAAAAAATCGCCTCTCCAGAAATTGCGTGGAACAATAAATCTGTTAATTAGCTAATTAATATTCAATTGGGGTCAGTGGGCTTAATAGAACCTTTTTCTGAGACCCAAGAAATTTTCCAATCACAATGTTAAGCCTGCCCACTTTCATTATCATCTGAGCACAGGCAGCCCTTATCAGGCCGCCAGACGCCCGGGAACAATGCGGCACCATTATCATCCCGGCGCAGCGGGCGCGGGTACCACCGTCGGATGTTGCAGGCTGTGAAGTAAAAATGCTTGAGCATTTAGGGTAATTGATATATGGGTTCTGCTGTATTGTTTAGGGCTGTTTGTTTGCTCTAGTGGTATTTAAGGCAGCGGAGCATCAGAAGATTGATTTTCATTGGTTGCCATTTTTTTTATTTTAATTTTTTTTTTTTCCGGCGGAATCGATGACAAGTTGTCAGTGTGGGACCCTGACCAATAGCATCTGGCAAGTGCTCCCCATGGCACAGGGGTGCTGCTGGCCAGGCACACGGGGAAGTGTGGGGCAGTGTGCTCCCTGCGCCTTCTGCCAAATCCCATCCAGCGGAGACGCCGTGGGAACGCTCCCCTCGGTGGGGCGGACATTGAAACCCACACGGCCGTAAAAAAGGACACGTTTAAACCTGCCTCGCTATAAAAAATGACAAAATGCAAGATCTATGTTAGGAGCGGTGGTGGTGGCTGCTTTTATTTATTTTTCCAAGGGCCTGCAGTTTTCTGCTGTAAGGCCTGCTGTCCATTCCCTCTCTTAATATCAAAATATGGAAGTGGGTCTGGTGGCTTTGGGTGTCCCCACTGCCCCCCAGGTGATGAGAGTGCTGTAGATTACAGCTTTTGGAGTTCACTGGACTGAATACGGTTGTTTATGGTGTTCCACAACATTTCATGGAACAGTTTGCGAGTGAAATTACATTTGTTGTTTAGCTGGCCGTAAATCCTCCAGGTTAGCATGGAAAGGCCATCTAGGTCCAAGCAGTTTGACACAGGCTCCTTAAATCAGCATCCCAGGCCCCTGGCATGTACCACACTACTCTGATGATTAGGTTGTAAATGGAAAATACAGCTGGAGTTCCCTCTGCAGAACGGGGACTTGATCTACAGGACCTACCTGCCCCTTCACTTCTCCACCAAGCTGCACCTCCACACGCTGCTGCAAGTGACCAAAGAGGGTAAATGTAGCCTGGATACTTTGCAGTTTAAGGTTTCTCAAAAAACTTGTCCATCAAGGAGCAATGCTGCTTTCCCCTCTTGGCATGGGTCCCTCACCAGCCCTATGTCTGTCTTAGAGAGCAGAAAAAGAGGGAAAGATTTTTCACTGGAAATGTGGAGACTGGGAAATCTTGTTTCTTCCTTTCTTTCTGTTTCTGACAAAGGATTCCTGTAACCAATATTCAAGGCAGAACATTATTACTTCACAGAAAAATTGAGAGTTTTGCAAGTATTTCCCAGGTGATGTGGCTGTTGGTTATTTGTGTACTTAACCTGAAAACAGAAACTCCTGGTTATGGATGGCTTAGCCCTGAACCTACTGGAAAAGAACATTTCAGGTGATTTCTTGCCAGTGAAGCTATAGCTTAAATGGTTTACAGGTATGGGCCTCATGGTGGCAGCTCTTATGCCTGGTGCACCCCAAGGAAGTTTTCTCTTCCAGGAAAAAGCAGATGTTTTTTGAACAGGGATATTCCATGAGGAGATGGGAAGGTGCTGTACCTGGGGAGACACCAAAATCCACTCCCAGCTCTTGGTAAATGCTTGTAATTTCTCTTCTGTCCTGCTCTGGTTTTTCCCCTTAGCTTTTTGAGACCCACTTCACAGTGCTCACAGACTTTATTTCAGGGGTATGGGCTGGGGAGGGGGAAATCAAATTTTTCCTTTCTTCTTCAACTTTCTTGCAAGTCACTGGACTTTCATATTTATTTCCTGGGTAGCCTATGTGCAATTATTCTGATTAGATCCCTCTTGCCACTTCTCTGCTATAGCACACATACCCTAAACCTTAAAGAGAAAATAAAAGCTGTTATTTCCTATTTTCATAAATGAAAAGATGTTTCAAGTATTGGGAGACACTGAAAGAAATTCTGCAGTTTGAAGATACTTCAACTTAACTACTAATTGCAGGGGACCAGTGGGCGTAATTTTGGCACTATATTAGCTTTGCCACTCCATGAATAATTTGCATACAAAATGCTTTATTTTGGCAATCTATTAAAGAGCTATACAGTATTTGTGGCTTATCGCATTCACGCAGGAAGCAGGATCCTTGGCCATCTCGTTAAATTCTGTTGATGCATAACAATTTAAAGCATGGCACAAGCTGGTATGACATTTAAAGATGCCTTCACTTAATTATATTACACAAATATTGGGTTGTTTATCCTTGGGAATAAAGTCTTTTTGAAGTCAAAGTTGGCATGCGTATAAAGGAGTAAATTTTAACTGATCCCTCAAGTGGGCCTCCTAGCTGCAAATTGGGGTTCTTGCATTTTTTAAATTATTTGTGATAAGAAGCATTACACTTTGAATGCAGCCACTGGAGTTTGTTTGGTACTCCCTCCCTTCTTCTCCCCTAATGGAAAATACAGTCTTTAGCAATAAATCAGCACATGAAACCAGAGGGGTAACTGCAGGCTGGGGTGAGAAATGGGACAAACGAGGCATAAAGAGTCTGTGGCTGCAAAAGGTAAAAAGTCCTCAATTTGGTCTTCAACAGGAGGAAAAAAATCATGTAAGGGGGTATACAGACTGTGTGCACAGAAACAATGTGGAAATTGGGTAAAAGAAAAATCAACTTTTTTTTTTTTTAATCCCCAGAAGGATAATCAACATGAAGCAAACACTGGAGTCTGGGTTTCTCTGTAAATAATAAATTGAAAGGCTGCAAATCTAAAATTCATATTGTTCACTTCAGTTGGCTGCTCACACTTTCTTTATATACATATATATTGCATGCACAAGCTGAAGGGAAGAAGAGTGAGAGTAGGTTGGACAGAGAGGTCTCCAGCCCCATAAAAGCGAGAGATCCTAGATGAGGAAAATGAAACCATTCAATTGCCAGTGTTGGGAAGAAAGTGTGATCATTTTGCTCTGTCAATGATGTTTAAAATAGAGAATTAGTCAAATTTTGACTTGCTGGACAATAAAAGAGAAAATTGCTGTGTGATAAAAACTCTTTATTGGAGCAGGAGCTTTCCTCTGTTTCCTGCTCCACTTTGACCAGGAAAGAAAAAGGCAAAACCCCACAAATTACTGAACAATCCTATCTATCCTTACTCATAAAGGAGTGGGATGACCTTCAGATTGTGGACAGACCATCACTTAGAGGGCTGTTGTTGTTGCACATCAGTTTAATGGCTGTCTGTCCCTTTCTAGACTTATTTTAGAAGTAGAATGTGGTAGCTTGAAATGGCTTTGTTGGATAATCAGAAACATTAAGTTCACCCAATTCTTGTGTAATGTAGGAAATATGTACAGTATTTCACTCTCACCAAAACCAGCCATAGAGAAGGCAGTCATTGGACACAGTTTAGAGTGCTTGTCTAATTATAACTAATATTTTTCTCTGTTAGTTTAGTGAGATACTCTAATAGAAAAATTAAATTTATATATTTATATCCTGTTTCTTAGCATACTCATTCAGCTATTTGGAGGAGGTTCAAAAAATGGTACATATATATATATAAAATTTAATATATATAAAATTTTAATTCTGTACTTTCTCGTAGCCATTGATCTTCTGGCTGCAGCTCTGAGCTCTGGTTTACCCAGGAGCTCCTTTGCCCCTAAAGGTAAAGTCTCAAAAAGCTGAGATGACAGGCTGGTCCTGGCATGGTGGCCACATCTCCTCCTTACCTGTCCTTTGCAAAATTGCATTGCTGTGAATAAATATCTGGAAAAAACACACAGACCAGAGGGAATTGGCACCACTGCACCTGAGCTGCTCCTTGTGCTCAAGGAGAAGTTTGGGCCCTCAGTCTACATTTGGCCTTGATGTGTGTGTCCTTCCTATAATTAATTAACTAATGAGCTGATATGAAGTAATTTTATATATCATGGACTATTGATAAAATTGGTGTTAAGTATATTAGCAATTAGGAAACTAAGAGGATGGTAGGAATCCTTACGTGCAATTAACTACTCTGACTTAAATTACCGGCCTCCCATTATCCTCCGTTCGATCTATAAACTGTCCCTTACTGAAGATGGATGTGTATGGATGCACTCCTGGAGAAGCTGCACCACATCTCGGACTGTGTGCCAGTGCAGCACGATGGATCTGTGCCTGGCACTGCATCCCACACCCCAGACAGACAGACAGACAGAGGCGCCTGAATGTCCTCGAACACACAGGACTCCTTAGCCTGAATCCCACTGCGTTTTGGTAAGGTTTAAGAGACCTAGCTTTGCATTTCCAGTGACTGAAGCACAGGAGAGCAACTCCCACAGAAATATTCTTGTGGATCAGAGAGGAAAAGTCTGCTTAAAGCAGTGCCTTGTGGCTGTGCAACCACTTGAACAGCACTGAGACCTACCCTGGTAAACAGCATATTCTTTACTGTTTTACCAAGTGCTGACCTAATATTCCTCTTATGCTTTCTATTTGTTGTGAGATTTGGTTGAATAAGTTCTTGCTTCATAATAAACATCTCCTGGAGTTAATGGACCAGCAGAGAGGCTGCTGAGCTCCAAGCTGTACCAGCAGCCAGCGACTCCCAGGGAATTATTTGCAGGTGCAGGTACTTGGCAATGCCGGGGTTTGCCAAACGCAAGCAGTAATGACTGGCATAAAAATTTTGGCCAGAGTGTTAGATGAGCTGGGCACAGTGCAAAGCTGTGGCTCTCAGATCTGCTGCCCCCAGCTCAGCAGCAGTTCCACCAGAGATCTGTCTGCCATCAGGAGAAGAGCCTTGCTGCCAGAGTTGTGTCACAGGCTGTGGCACAACGTGATAGTCTGCTGCACAGCCTAAGGATGGAATGGGGGAAAGTAAGGCAAGCCTGCACCATCAGCTCATACCCATTAATAACTCTGGGATTTTTTCACTTTCTTTGATTTATTTTCCCTATATTTTTTCATGCTGTCATCATTTGTCACTGCTGTGTGAGCCAGCAGTACTAGCCCAACAGCCCCTCACAGCCCCCCCTAGCCCAAAGGCAGGTGCCCAGCCCTCCAGGGTTTTAGTGGCAGTTGTATCAGGCACATCCAGCCTTGGTCCTTGTGGGATCAACCAACTGCCCTTTCTCCAGGCACTTTTCAATGTGTCAGCAGAGCCATGAGCTTCAGAGTGGGCTGGGAGAGTGGCTGGGAGCAGGGCTGGAGGGAACAGGGAAACACACATGGGGTGAGTGCCAGCCCACATGGCTTGTGTACTTCAGGAGCTCTTTCATTTCAGTGGATGATGCTTGATTTGCAGACAGAATTTGGGCCTTTGGGCTAATTTTATTTAACCTTGCAAGATCTCTTGAGAGATTTTTAATGGGGACTCTGTATTAGCTGTCCCCACAGCTGCACATCCAGAGATTATTTAAACTTGAATGTTTTCTCAGCCAATCACTGAAAAATCACAACCTATCACTTCTACCCTCTTTGCCAAGCCCTTAAACCTTCCTTCATCCCAGCGTATTTGTAGCTCCAGTGCCTCTCTCTGAGGGTGTTTCTTCAGTTTCTGAGAATGGGACTTTCTAAACCAAGCCATACTCGTGGCATTCTTCTTTTCCTCACTTGTGGGAAACATCTGTCAGGAGTAGCAATAGTGGTGTGCCCAGAGGCTTCAACTGAGCTTTAAACATAAAATGGGGACTACAGCTGAAGTCCTGGTAGCAACTGGAAGATTCCAACCAAGCAGAAATTAAAGACAAGAGAGGTTGAATGACTTCAGTAAAGATGCAGGGAGAGTCCCAGAAATAACAAGTCCCCTGAGAGCCTGGTAAATGTTCTACTTTTTGATCTGCCTGTCCTTTGGTGACTAACCCTACCTGGGGCTGCAGAGGGATGGATGTGCTGCATGGAGTTGGGCTGCACCTGTATTTCTGGCATGAGAAGGATGGCATTGAATCACACCCCAGAATAAGTTGCATTTAAGCTTGTGTGGGAGGTGCACGTGCCTGCAAAGGCATACGGTTTTACTCCTGAAAATTACCTTGGTGACAACAGATGACTATGAACATGCTCTCAGTCTTATTCATCTAGTTTGCTTCCAGCTCCATCAGGCTTTTTGGGTGGGTGTGTTCTTCCAGGGTCTGGTTGGAGCTTTACAGGTGTGTCCATGAGGTATGTCCTACCCCAGACACACTTGGCTGTTTCTCATACATGACAGGAACCTGCTGTGCTCCTTCTGCTGGCTTTGGTGCCCTACACTCCACAATGACCTGGCCTGTTTGGTGCTCCTTGTTGTTCCCATGTACAGAGTAACACCTCTGAATAACACGGTCTGTGACACCTGTGTTGGCATTGCTTGTGCTAAATGCTGAATTGAAAGAGCTGAATTAAATCCTGAGTGGATATAAATCAAGGTGGCTCTACTGAAATGCAGTTTTCAAGCCCTGCCCAGCCATCCTTTTGCCCACCATGTCCCGCCATGATCTTCATTAAGCTGGTTAGTCAGAAATCAGGATGAGTGATAATTTCCTTTTCCCTAACATGAGAGTTATCAGCTGTAGGACTTGAGCTCCTGTTCAATTAGCTCTTAGTGTCACCCTCTCCTACTCATATTATATAGAGTTTAATAAGTGGAATGTTATATTTGAAAAATCACCATTTAAATACCTTATTTATGTGGTTGTTTTTGGGTTTTTTTTGTAAAGGCTAAGGAGTAAATTAAAAGGGATAAATAATGGAGAGATTAGATGCCATGTACATTAATTTCCTGATGTTTTTGTCATGTATGTAATACAAAGTACCACTACCATCATTACTCTACCATCATCATTAACAATGAGATCTAAAATTTACACATATTACACATGTTACTATGCCATGCCTTAATTTTCTTCTTGTATCTTAATTATGTCCATTATCACAAATTATCAGTCCTTCCTACCAGCACCCACCAGTGCAGTGGTGTTCCCACACAGGTTGGGACCTAGTTCAGCACCACCTAGGAGGGATGCAGATGATAGAACATTTGTGCCAGTCAGGCTGTAAAAAGCTTGGATGTGCTGCTGCTCTAACAAATGAGACCACTGTTGACATGGCTTTCCACGAATTCCTATGATTTGCAAAATATGATGTTGAGCAGCCAAATATGTTACATTACTGCTGACTATGAAACAGGGATCTAATCTGAATCTCATTGATGCTAATAAACATTTTTACACCAACTTCAAAAGGCGCTGTTGGATCAAGCAGCAAATTATTTTTCTCCAGGGTATTTAAATTTTGATGTGTCCCACAGAACCGGAATCTCTGGGGTCTAATGAGCAGTGTGCAACTCTTGCCCTGCTACAAGGGAAACGTAGGGGCTGACACAGATGAAACAAGGAGGATCTTTCCTTCTGCCAGCTATCTGACAGTTGTGACAAATTGTCTTCTGCCGTGAGGTCCTACTGGAGACTCGGCCGTTGGTACGGGGGGCAGGGTCAGCAGCACAAACTTTCAGAGCTTCAAAAAAGGCCCCAGCCACAAGGTGCTTCTATAAAGCACATATTTCTGGCCTACTTGAATCCAGCTGTGTGACTTTCAGGTCAGGAAAGAGGAATTACAATACAATCTTAGCTAACTTTTGATTCTCCACAAAAGGTCTTAACAAAATTGGATGAGTTTCATATGAATATGTTAGCAGGGTGTAGAATAACTCTTTGCTTGCCTTCTTCTCACTGAACTGGTAGGTAGCCTTTCTAGTGTGAATAGAGGCCTTTTTTTTTGTAATGAAAGACTTACGAAAAATATAATAAGTGAATGGAAAGAGAAGCACAGTAAGTTCTGCATGTTATTTTTAGTAAATCACAGGTAATCATAATACAAAATCCTTGAAATATGATGTGACAAAAATAATCAGAAATCAAGCTCAACCTGAAAATTAAAGGCATCAGCTCACAGAGTTCATGAAAGCAAGAATATATTTTAGACAGTTTAGTTAGCATATTGCAATCTATTTAGCAATGTACTTAGCATACCACTGCATCTGGTGCAGTGCTCTGTTCCTTATTAATTTTCAATACATTTATTCACCTGCTTTATACTTCAGATTTGCCGGGTGCTGCCAGATGTGCTATCACATTTCCTCAGATTGAATCCAGAGTTTGCTGCCTATGTGCCTGATGCTGCAACTCCTGCAACACCTGCACTTGCCCCAGCCAGAGGAGATGGGTGTAAGGAGGCCAGTTCAACATCCACTGTGAAAACGTGAGGTGAAAATTAATTATAGCATATACTATATGTGATAGAAATGAGTTACGGCCCAATTATGTCTCCTGTTTCCATTCAGATGAATTAATGCTTGTTGTGAGCCCTTGGGAATTCAGACACACTTTAAACTTGTAATGAGTGCTATCATTATTGCTTTTGACAGTCATTGAAGTATAATTATCTGATCATCTATTTAAAAAAAAAAATCAAAACTTGTTATATATGAGTTTTAAACTGGCAAATTACAGAACAGTCACCTTAGCAGCCCAACCACTCAGCTATTTTCTGTAGTGGCACTGCCATCTCCTGGAAAAATTGAAATGGTTCTCGCAAATTTTTCACCTTGAAAGAAACTTTTCAAGAGCAAGAGAGAGGTTAAGTTCAAAAGCCAACCAGCTCTTAAATTTGAGGCTGTAGGTGTTGCTGGGATGCCTGGTTTTGTTACATGGCTCTTTGTTATCAGAGGATTTTGCTGAGGAACAAGAATGGATGTGGTATGTGGAGTGTCGTGGGCTACTCCTAGCAAAAGGAGATGGTGGGAATGACCAAGTGCTCCAGCACTTTGGTGTTTCTTTACAAAGCATAACCCTAAACACAAAATGGGTTGCCCACCAAGGAATTTTGCAGGATCCTTTACCTAATGCCCCAGCACTCAGTTACCCAGGAACAGCTGCTTTCTGACCACAGGATTTTAGCAGTAAAGAGGTTTCTATTGCAGCTTCCATCTGAAAGGAGATGACATTATAGATTTTTGTCTGCTTTCTTGGCCTTTTCTGAGCCACCCTGTGATAATAAGCATTGAACCAACTTACCAAGCAGTGGTTCTGGCTGTGCTGAAAGATTTCCCCTACCTCCAAGCACACCTCCCATGTTTCTAGGTGCTGGGTTAGTTTTCTTATTCAAATGTTATGGTTTTCCATGACTTGTTTTCAGGATATTTTCATATTTTCAATCAAAACCAAGTGGATTTTTTTACTCAAATTTCACTTCAAATTGCTGTCTCTCTGCTGGGCAGAAGCTATGTGTGAACTATTTATGTTTTATTACCATATCCAGCTGGGCCCATTCCCATCTCCACGGTGCTGGAACACAGGTACATAGGCTGCTCTGTCAGCCAGCCACACACAGCTCCAGCTGCACAACTCCTGCTCCCACCACACTCTGTGTGCTGCAGGGATCCTGACCTCAGAGACATCCAAAAATTGCACAGCCTTTCACTAATCCTGTGGGTTCTGATATGGTTTTTTCTGCCTGTGATGCATGTAGGATATCAAAGCTGCTGCAAAGGAAGTTCCCAGCACTCAATTGCCCAGCCTGCTCATTTCTCACTGTGCATAGTGTTGAATTGCTCTCTGAAATAATCCTGTGGATAGCAGGATTTTGGAAAGTGGCAACCACTTTTTTGACTATGGTCAAAGCAAAAGTCATGTCTGGCCTTCCTTTTATTAGAAACACCTGATCTCCTCCGTAAGATTTTTACATCACACTTTGTCATAGACCTTTCGCTTAGACAAGAGCAGTTTTCTTTTAGGCAAGAAAACTTTTCCTGTGGTTTTGTAGGATAAATGGATGTCAAGCTGGTTACTTGGCAGTCTCTTCCTGCAACTGCACCACTGATAGATGAGGAACATTTGCATGTCTGCAAAGAGAAGAGAGACAACAGACTCTTTTCCCTCCCTGGACACATCTATTCCCTTCAGCCAGCAATAATTTTCTCTCATGCTTAGAGCAGTGTTTGATATTAGTTTCACAATAAGCCTATCTGGAGACCACATCAGCAGTGCAGAGATTTTACCCAAGACAGATTATGAATCTACATTGCTTCTGTTTTTCTAAGTATTCAGATGGGCATCTGTCAAGATTCCTCAGCCACAAGCCACTGCAAGTGTCGCTTGAACTGGCCTTGTAAGTAGGGACAGGAATTCCTATGGCACTCCAAAAAATTATTTCTGAAGAACTCAAATTTTTCTAGTGAGTTGTTGTGCTTTCAGCTCTTTTGTACTGAGTAGCTAATAATGGTCTTAAAACAAAAACACTAACCAGAAGGTTCTTCAAGTCTGGAAAAGTGGCAGTTCACACTGCTGGCCACCACAGTGCTCCCTTTCCTCCCCTCCCACAGCATTTCTGCAGTACTGCCAGGCCTAAAAATGCACTTTCTGTAACAGCAGCAGAACCTCCCCACACTGCCATGTCTGTGTCTCAGGTACAGGACCACATACCTGCCAGGGCACTGGGATTTTGCCACTAAAGGTGCACTGGAAAGTTCAATATTGCTTCCATGTTCAATTTCAACCTGGAATCTTCAAGCTTAGTGAAGGCTAGCAGATAATATCCTTATTTCTTTACCCAATGTCCAGCTTGCACAAAGACATCACTGATAAAACAAACTGATGGGAAACGACACGCTTTTCAGTATTTTCAGCATCAACATTTTTTCATGTGGCAAATGTTTTTCATAAGCTGAAAGCTAAAGTTTGAGCCCACTTGCAGTTCTTAGATAAAACTTGAGGCTTCTTGGTACTTCTGATGCTGCTTTGAACTTATGCACTCATTTGATGAACAACTTTTCCTGGTACCTGTTTTTTAATTGAAATGCTTCTTTTAATCAGCACTAATTTCACTCAAAAATTTATGATTCTTTCACAATACATAAGTGGTTCTCTTAGAAGCCTCCTTGCTATCATGTGTTTCATGTACAGGTTGTTGCTGAAACACAGTGTTTCAATCATAGCATCACCTGCACACTCTTTTCCTTCAGCAGCTCTGCAGTCACTGCTACCTCACATGCTCAGCAGAAGTAGACACATATTTATTCCCCCTGACCCAAAAAGTAGCCCAGTATTACAACCTGCTCTCTTTGCTCATTAGCTGATTGCCTGCCTGAGGGGGCTGCAAGAGGGCTGAGCTCAGCAGGAGCTCCCTGGGCACACAGAACAGCTTCCTAAGGAAAATGTCTGGGCACACAGAACAGCTCCCTAAGGAAAATGTCTGGGCACACAGAACAGCTCCCTAAGGAAATGTGGTGCTGGTGCTCCTGGTCTGTCAGCTCCAGGTGACTCCCCATGCCCAGCAGGCGGGCCCATGGCAGAGGCACAGAGAGCATTTACAGACACAGGCACAGATTTCCCATCAGAACTGCCACAGCCATCCTGCAGGGGTCTGGTCTCACTTTGCTACAGACCAGGCTGCAGGGACAAAACCCAAAAGGCTCTTCTGGCAATCAGCATCCCCCAGCTGACACTAAGGACAGTCAAATACAGGTATATCTGAATCAGTGGTGTCTCCTTGCACTAGGTCATTATTTGGCCCATTCTATGTAATCTATCTTTTCTTTTCCTAATCCTTCTTTAGAAAATACTTTGTAGATGTAGATGATTATCCTTCTTAGAAAACAATGATTTATTCCTCTATGAAATGTATGTCTGTCTTTAGTTATATGAACACACCACTGGCAAGCTGAGCCTACAAAACAGTTGATTGATTTTCCTTGAAGTCCCTTTTCTCTTTCCTGGCTTCCAGTAAAGCAAAGGCCCCAAAAGGTGCAGCACCTTTATAGCAGACATAAATGTATATGTCACAGGTATCTGAAGGCAGTGACATGAACCCACTTCTCCACTCTTTCCTATACAAGTCCTAACTTGTTCTCCTTGGCTTCCCACAGTAAAAGATGCAGTGTGGACTCAAAATAATTTTCCCCCTTTGAACAGTGGCAGTCCTGCCTGTCACTCTGCATGGAAAGTGCCTGTAAGAGAGAGCACATTAGAAATGTTGATCTGAGTTATAAACCCAGGAGATAATCCAAATTGTCTGGAGTTCTGCTGATGTCAGTGAGAATTTACATGCACCCCAAGCGTGCTGGGGTCCATCCAGGTGCACCTCCCAAAGACAGAGGAGCTCACTGTACATGACTGTGCCTACATACTTGAACAGAGCCGGGCTTTGGGAAGCTGGCACCTTCCCCTGTGCAGCATCTTCTCTAAGGCACGCCTTGCATCATAATCAGCACCATAAACACTCCCTAAATTATCTCTACCTGAGCCACAATGAAATCAATTCAGCATTGAGAACTTTTATTTCTAAGTAAAGTGGAAGTTTTGCCTGGTAATGGATAAAATTGTAGTTTAACTGGCCCTAAAGGTGGCTGGCATGTGGTAAAAAGGCCATGTTCTCTGGTTCCTACTGTACTAAATGCATCCTCTAGCTGAAAGAAAACAGTGATTATCAGAAAGTCAATTGTCATTCTGCCTCTTTAGAAAAATTCCCATTAAAGATAAAGCCAATTTTAATTAGATTAAGTATCCAATTACTGTAATTACATTTTTAAAAAATTCACATCATGAGGATGACCCTTTTAAAAAGGGTTACAAGAATAATTAGTGTATTCATATTAACCAAAATGTATTGGATAATATTTATACCCAGAAGGCAAAGTACATTACACATATTTCACCTTTGGGGAAAGCTTGCAAATGTTTTGGCAGTGGTATGAATATTTATAGGGAAGAGCGTGCTTTAGCAAGATTATATGAGAAAGCATTTATATGCTCACAAATTTTTACCCAAGGGTAAAGTATACATAAAATGTAGTGCAGAGATTATGGATATGCAAAGTGCGATTTAAGCGCGGAATTCATATCAGTTTGTTTAATTAATTGGAGCAGAATACTACTCTTTTTTTTTTTTTTTTTTTTTTAATGTTTTTGGTGACAGAACGGCCACAGAATTCATCAGAGCTTTCTTTCTGCTGATCAATAACACCAAGAAAGGTGCCAGGATGTGTTCCTGACCACGCTGTGCAAGCAATCCCATCTGCTGCCGATACTACCTGAACAACTCACCACAGAGCTGCCAGTGAACACTGCTCATCTGGGGGCAAATCCTCCAGCCCTCAGCAAGAGGAAGACCTGAAGAGACGCCAGATAGGTTTGCTCACGCACAGAAGACAAGAAACCACCTCCTTGTTGCAGGCTGGCCCCAGAAGGCACGGAGGATGTGACCCATTTTTGCTGCTGTGCCAGCTCCTGTGCTGTGCACAAAGTTCCTGCTGCAGACCACTGAGACCTTCCCAGAGAGCTCTGCCTCCACAGCCCAGCCAGCGATTTCTGCCTGCTCTGCAGCTAATCAACAGCTTTGGGAATTGCCGAGGAATTACACTCTTCCTCACAAAACAAGCTCCCGAGCTTCTAGCTGGTGTTAGCATTGGCCTACTACTGCAGCGTTTGGCTCTCGACTGCTAAGATACTCTGCAGTGAGAATGCTTGCAGCATGCACATGGGCACCTCCCTAATTTAGGTGAGGAGCTGTGGTAGCACAGCTTTTGACAAAACCTAGACAAATGAGGAAGCTCTTTGTGTCACTTTTTAGTTTGATTAAGTTAAGAAATTTCTTCCTGATTTACATTTATATCAGAGATTGTTCATTTTTATAGCAATTTATACGTGGCCAGTCAAGAATGAGTAGACCAAAAAAAAAAAAAGATAAAAAGACAGGTTTTAAATGATTCATTCAAGTTCTTTCACATTAATTTTCTCTTCATTGAATTATCAGCCATCATTCTCAACCATTCATGCCTTTTCTGTTTTTCAGAACAGTTGAATATTGCTTTACATAATCTGAAGTTTGGTATTCCTGTGGCTCATGTAGATCCTTACCTACATATGTGGAAAATGTTCTGCCTTCTGAAGATGACCCTTCCTACACAAAAGGTAAAATTTAAAATAAGTTACAAATACTTGTGCAAAGGGATGGTGTCTTTATCGCTGATATTGCCAGCAAGGATAGCAGCACGAACGTTTACCATTTCCACAACTCCCACTCTCATTTGCTGGGTTTTCAGCTGTCTTGCAAAATAAAATAGCCCAAGAACATCCTTAAGGATGTTTTAAGGATCCTTAAGGAAAAAGCATAAAAACAAGGAAAAAAACCCCATCTCTGATTCATATTGGCTAAATTGCCTCTCAAGCTTTGTCCCCTAATAAGGAGAAACTGGAAAAGTCAGTAAGCATGTCATAGCAGAGAGACAGGTAGGTGGGAAAACAGGAGGGTCAAATAAATAGGAATAAAAATTAATTACTTTCTAACATTCCTGTCCATAAGTTCAAAATATTTTTTTTTTAATTTCTGTTGGTACCTGCTGAATATCCATTTTACTGGCTGAAGGGTATTTTGCTACATAAGTGTTGTTTCTGAATATTATAAACTGCTAGAGAACAACAATGCATTTTTCATGATGGAATGAGGGAATTGATTGTTGTCAGTGAACTGATGACACATTTCTGATCAAGGCAATGCTCCTTTTGATGGCCTCGCTTGTTAACTTGGCCTCTGGAGGCATCAAGAGTTGCTGACAAGTTTAGGAAAGAGGCACAGACACCAAAACAACAGCTCCCACAATTCCCATTTCCAGGAACAGGGACTCCCAGCAATCCTACTGTGGGAAGCCTGAAACCTGGTGAATGAGGGATGGGTGAAGGAGCTGTGGGAGGACACAGTCCAGCCAGGCTGGTTTGTAATGGCTGGCAGAGTCTGACCACGGACTGCTGTCTTCCCAGGGTGAAGGTGCTCACTAAGAAGGATTTCTGGAATTGTCCATCCAGTTCCAGCTGTTCATATCTCTTTTGAAGTAATTTAAGAGCCTGTGGTATTCTGCTGCCATAGTGGTCGGCAGCGTTAGTCAAAGCAATTCTGCTCTCAGCTCAAGTCTAATTAAGGGTAGCTCTTGCGTAAAGTGAGTTAAATTCAGTAGTCACAGCCCAGACCCCATGGAAAATAGTCTAATTCAACTGCAGTAATACAGTGTAATATAAATATAATGGAAATACAAAACCATATAATTTAATTTGACATGACTGACAGTTTTTTGCTTAAGTCGGTGAAAATGAACAAGTACAAACACTGAACTTCCCTCTTTGATCTTTTTATTTTAGTGCAATAGGGAGCTGGTTTCAGGATGACTTTGCACGGCAGCACCCTAAACAAACGCACTGACAAGAGGTATATTTCACACCCTCTTTTGAACATATATGCACATTTCTAACTTTTGTTGTTTAAGATAGTTGAAGTAAATTGATTTAAGCTTAAATATGGTCTGAACTTTTCTACATTTGTCCCATATGCACAAAGGAAGGAAACAAATGCACAAGGAGAATCCAGGTTAGCCATGGCCCCAAGCAGTGGTTTTACCCAAACTGCCTTCTTGCCCTTGCAGCCTGACTGCTCTAATTCCAGCGGTCCTGCCACAGGAAAGGTCCTGGCCCCTTCTCAGACCAGGGAGAATGGGAACAAGGCTCCCATGGATGCTCCAAGCCTTGTGCATCCTGTGCCCACCTACCCCATCGGTGCCATCACTGCCTCCAGCAGAGACCAGCTGAGACACTGCAGACCAGGGAAAAACTGGCAAGCAAGGACCAGAGCCCGGGAAACGGTGATGGGAGGTGAGGAACAATCCCAGAGTGGTCTCGGTTGGAAGAGATCTTGAAGACCATGATGCTATAAACACCCTGGGGAAAAAAAACCCAACACAACAAAACTGTTGCTGACTCCAGACCCTGGCCGGAGTCCGGAATGGGTTTTCCTTTTTGCCGACTCCATTCCGGACCCCAGCTGAAATCTGGTCCAGGTTTTCCAATTTGCTGACTCCATTCTGGACCCTGGCTATAATCTGGTCCGGGTTTTCCTTTTTGCCCACATCATTCTGGATCCTGGTTAGAATCTGGTCCAGGTTTTCCCTTTTGCCGACTCCATTCCAGACTCTGGCTGGAACCTGGTCCTGGTTTTCCCTTTTGTCTACCACATTCTGGACCTGCAGCTAGAGTCCAGTCCACGTTTTTCAATTTGCCACCTCCATTCCGGAATCCGGTCAGAATCCGGCCTGGGTTTTCCATTTTGCTGACTCCATTCCGGATTCTGGCCTGAATCTGGACTCCGGCTGTACTCCGGGCCGGGTTTTCCACTTTGCCGACTCCATTCCGGACTCCATCCAGAATCCAGAGTCAGTTTTCCTTTTTGCCAACTCCAGTCCAGACCCTGGCCGGAATCCGGGGTTTCTTGAGGTCAGTTGGGGTTTCTTGAGGTCATTTGGGTCCCTGCTGGGGTTACTTGAGAGCATTTGTTTCGAGGAAAACGCACAAACACCAGAGGTTTTTGTCCTCAAATAGGAGACTGAGGAGTCCTTCAGCTTTATTCGAATAAAGGGAGACAATCCACTGGGGCACACCGGCAGGGTTTTCTTCCTCACCATTTTGGAAGGGTCAGCCTCCTTTTATCCTAATTCCTGGCTGCATGTTCCCCTCTTCCTTTTCCCACTGGCTGAGGTACTAGGAAGGCACAGCCTTCCCGAACCGCCTACCACATATCCCACCTTGGCAGTACTGTTTTACCCAAACTTTTGAAGTTGAGGCTTGTGCCTTCCCTTGCATATGTCGGGTCTGCACTCTGCAACAAACCACTGCCCAAAGTCAGGAGAGACATTGAAACGAGTCTTAAAGACATTAACACCCATCAAATTGTTTTTAAAGACATCAGCACACATCTTTCATATCTAATCTAAGCCTACTCTCTTTCAATTTGAAGCCATTCCCCCTGGGTCCTGTCACTACACGTAGAAGAGACCCCTCTCCATCCTTCCTGCAGGCTCCCTTCAAGCACTGGAAGAAGGGAGCCCTGGCTCCAGGGCTGTCCCTCGAGGCCGCAGCCCATCCCATCCAACACGTTCCCAGGGCCGCAGCCCAGCCCAGCCCATTCCCTGCCATCCCCACACGTTTCCATGGCCGCAGCCCAGCCCATTCTCTGCCATCCCCACACGTTTCCATGGCCGCAGCCCAGCCCATTCCCTGCCATCCTCACACGTTTCCATGGCCGCAGCCCAGCCCATTCCCTGCAGTTTCCATAGCCACAGCCCAGCCCATTCCCTGCCCATTCCCCACACGTTTCCAGCGCCTTCTCCCGCGCTCCCCCCGCGCTCCCCTCACGCTCCCGCGCGGCGCCTGCGCGCGCCTGCGCCGCGCTCCGCCATGGCGGCCTGGACGTGCTGCCGGGTGGCCGCCGTGTCCTGCCTGGTGCTCTGCGTCTCCCTGCTCCTGCCGCGCACCTTCCTGCCCCGGGCCGGCGGCAGGCAGGAGCCCGGTGCCGCGCCGCCCGAGGGTAAGAGGCCGCTCCTCGCCGCCGCCCCTCCTTGTCCCCCCCCCGGCCGGGACGCCGCGGTCCCGCTCGGGGTGAGCCCGGGGCGGGCGGGCTGGGGGCGCTCCGTGAGGGGCCGGGGCTGCTCGCAGGGAGCTCCGCCGCCCGATGTGGAAACATAGCGGGGTTCCCTCGTGGCGCGTCTCTCCCCCCTGCTCATCCCTTAGAGACGTGTGGAGTGCCGGAGGATTCATTCGTGGTTACCGCTGTGATTCACTTTCTTCTTTTTTTAAGTAGCTTAGAAATTTCAAAATACCGTTTTATTTATGTGCTGGGTATTAAAGCTTCCCGAAAAGTGACATATTCATTCCACTTTTTTCGTTTGTTTGTTTTTTTTCATTGCAATACATCCCTTCTTTATTTTGTTATTTTGTTTATGGAATGCTTTTGTTGTTGCATATGAAATAAAAATTCATTTGAATCGTCTTCATTGTTCAGTTTCCTACGCCAGCATTTTAAACTTTTGTTTTCATGCACCAGCTCCTCATATTGCTGTGGCCATGTGATGCATTATTTTAGGCTCGTGTCCTGTCCATGTGGCCCCCCAAGCTGTGTCCTCCGTGCCTGCCCTCCCACTCTGCGTGTCCTCCCTTTTAAGTTCTCAAGGAATGGGTTCATACAAGCATCTCCCATCCTTTTCATGCCCATTGCCTTGTACTGTAGAGGTTATTTTTCCCCAAGGCACTATACAAGAGAAGCTGGTACCATAACCCCTGGTCTTGGCAGAGAAGGAGTTTTGCCCAGGGCTGCCTGCAAGCCAGAGGTGAGGCTGGTGGGAGCACAGAGAACTTACAGTTCTTCAGGGTGCTGTCCCACAGGGACTCATGCTCACTTCACTGTCTTCTGCATCCTTCCAACAGCCTGGTTCTTCCATGTCTGCGCTCTTCAGTGACATGGATTTCATTTAGTATTCCATTTCAGGGTTTTCTGAGGACCTTCAGGCTGAAGTTACCCCTAAAACAGTGTTACCTTGAAGCCAAATACAGGATTTCCATGCCACAACAGCCCTTTCATGGTTATCACGTGGTTACCACGTGTATTTTTTATTTTTGAGAAGTTGAAAGTAGGTTGGTCAGCACTGTACATCTGCAGGTGTGTAGTTCCATTGCAGGATGGAAAAACCCACAGAGGCCCAGCAGCCAGCCCAGGTGAGGATTGTGCAGCCACCTGCCTGAAGCAGGGTGGGAGCAGATGCTCTGGGAGGTGGTACCTGGCTCCCCATTGACTTCTTCCCCTGCACAGCTGCCCACTGATCCCACAGTGGTACCAGATGATGGAATTTGACACTCCATTTTCCCACAGCAATGCAGTCAAGCAGTTATCAGTTAATGCTGTGGTGCTCCTTCCTTTGGCTGCAGGTTGATCTGACAGAAAATAGCTTTAAAAATCCCAACAACAAACTTGCCCTCAATGATTTTCAGTGCCCCCCACTGATTTTCAGTGCACCCCATTATTTTCAGTGCCATCTGCTGAATGAATGATGTTTGTACCCACTCTAGCACAGCTGTTTCTGAACAGTGCTGTGCTGGGGTGGCTTAATCACCTGCAGCTGCAGTTAAATGCTTCAATTAGGTAACATGAATACTCTCTGCATCCTCAGTATTGTAAATACTCCCCATCACTGCTGCAGAGATCACAGGACAGCACAGGTTTGTGTGTGCCTGATGCAGCACAGGCACCCAGCCTTGCTGCCCCGTTGCAGCCCAGCACCTGCCTTTGGCTGAGGGTGTAATAACTCACCTCAGCTGGTCGGTTTCAGATGAGGGTTTATAGCCTGTGTTTTCAACTTGCTGGCAAGGATTTCATTACACCTGCTCTGTAGACCAAATTGTATTTCACCTGAAGTTATTTTTTTATTGGAAGAATAAATCTTGATTGAACCACTTAATTCATATCTCTGTCATTAGTTGTCCTCCTCAGTGCACTGATAACTGCAGTTACCTGGCAGGAGTTTCAGGGGCTTGAGGTAATCATGTCATTCTTGAAGTTAATAAAGTGCTTATGGTAGTCTTGGGGGCAAAATGTCTCTGAATAAAACATGCTTAAAATTTAGTATCGTTTGTTAGATCTAAATGTTACCAGAAGGCTTTTTATCAAAACAGGCTTTAGGCATGGGAATGGAACTTTCGCTAATAAAGTCATTTTCAGAGGTCTCTTTTAGGAAAATGGTAAGCATTGACCTATAGAAGTTAATATTATCTTGATGGATGTTCTTTTTCACAATAATAATTTCACATATATGACAAAGCTCACTTAAACAATGTACTGTGTTTGTATTACCTTCCTAGTTGACTTCATAGGCAGGCATTAGAATGTTCACCTTTTGTTAAAGAGGAGCAAAAGGGAGACCTACTAGCAGTTTTAAAAGCACATTTTAAGTCTAGTGTTCATAAATAAATGCCACACATTTTGTAAAGCCACTCTCTAAGTTGGTAGTTTCAGATAAACCTTAAAACTCCCTGACAGCAGCAGACTCTGCTTTCCTACAAACAATCAAGTGGCATCAGCTTTACAAAAACAACATATGACAGTTCAGGTAACCCCCCTGCTCAAATTGCATTTGTGCAATGCACACATCAGTTGCCTGCCTGAAGAAAATGATGTGGCAGAGAGAAATACTACCTAGACTAAGAGCTGCTGAATAGTACAGTAACATAAGTCTAAATAACTTTATAAATAGTTGAGTTGGGCCCTGTAGCAATTCCTAAAACCCATTAAGTAGAACACATAATAGCTTTCGTGGAAAAAAGATGCCTGAATGTTCTGAGTATCATCATGTGGTTGGCTGCTGTATTCATTGTGTTGTAAATACAGTTTTTAAGATTTGCTTGTTTTCAGTTGAGTGTTAATGTTGTTAAGATTAAAAACCCCACAGTCATTCTCATGTGAAAATGCCATTAAGAACTTCATCTACATTCAGAAACTACAGCCTTTTAAACACCACAAATGTTTCTGGGCTATAATTTCATTTTTGGACTTCAAGCTCCTGAAGGGACTGAGTTAAACAAAACAAAACATGCTCTGCTTGCCCTGTAGCTGGTTTGCAAAGCTGATTTGAAGCATTAAAGCTGACAGCATTATTAAATGTGTAGGATAAATCCTAGGTTAAAAGATTGCAAAGCCGGGGGGGATGTGCTTGTTGGGAGTTACCATACACAGCAATCAGTCTGCTCGGGCTGTCACAGGGGAGTTGGGAAATATTTCAAAAGCAGAGCAGCACTTTGGCACCCTTCAAAGCTAACCAGGGTTAGTGCTCTTCCCTCAGCACTCCCAGAACAGGAAAATGTCCTGTTGAACTACACACCATCCCCACTGGCAGCTGTGTAGGGCAGCAAACAAGGACCCAAGACATGCCCTTCTGTGCTCATCAGGTGTCACTTGGTTTTCTTGATGTTATGTTATTGTTCCTGTATGCTGTTGTCTCCATTTGAAAGTGGTTTGTTTCATCCCTGAAAGTGGGGAATCTTGTTCAGGTCACAGTGGCACCCAAATTGTTACATTTTCCATTTATATACTGAGCACTCAAGAGCCTTGTGCATATGCTGCTTTCACGTTGCTTGCGCCCCCAATTTCCTGTGTAATTTTCATGGGTTCTTCACAGTAAAAAACTATGGAAGATAGTATTTGTTTATTAAGGAAATAATTATAGAAGTCAATAGGGTAGGTTTAGAAACATGAGTCATGAAATTGCCTTTTAGAATTATCTTAATAATGAAATGTCAAGATGTGTCTGTCCTCTTGGCCTGATTATATTTAATTTAGTTGAATCTTTTAAAGCACAGATGAGGCCTTGTGGATAATTTAGAAAACTTACTCACTTTAAATACAGTTCCACCTTTGTCAGTTATTTTCTGCTATATTAATATCTCTCTTTTTAAAAAATAAATAATATTTGCATAAGTGTAAGATGTTTTATAAGTGTTTACCTACCCTGCTGCTTCATCCCCACCTTAGTGAAGCAGCTCTCTGCAGGACATCACACTATTTTCCACAGTGACCTACTGCTGCAGGGCATTGTTGCTGGAGCAGGGGGACTTTCTTGTAAATAAGATGCTATGCTTTCCATCACAGACTTTGAATAATTCACTAAAATTTAAGTGCCTGATAACAGCTTCCTCGAAATTAAGCTAATCTGAGGGTGGCTTTGGTCAGTGGTAGTGTACCCTGGCAGTTACACTAAAGAACTCATGGAATGTGTGCTATCATCTACAAGAAAAATGTGTTTTTAATAGTGGAACTTCATGAATTATTGATATCACTTCCTAGTAAGTGTTTATTGCAATTTTCTCTGCTCAGGAATTTAGCTGCCTGTGATGGTGTTTCCTAGCAAGACCAAATGTTAATTAAATTTTTCTCTTGTGTCTCATAAAAGCACTTGCAGCTGCATACTCACAGAAGTAAAGTCAGTTATTAGCAGCACCACTTCAAGCCTGCTTTTCATTTTCTTTCTGCAAGCACAGGCAGCCTGTCCCAGCACCAGGCAGCAATGTCCAGGCCATATGTGCCAGGGAGGGGGAGTTTTCCAGCTGGGATCAGGGAGTGAGCTCAGCCCGGCCTGGCAATCCCCATCCATGCTTCCATCCAGCCCCTCCCACCACCAAATTCCACGGCAGAGGAGCTGAGTAACTCAGCTCAACACCAGTCGGTGGAAGGAAGTGCAGGTGCACATCCAAGCTGGATATGGAGATGGAAAACAGGATATCAACTACACAGAGGAGTAAAATAGTGAATTTCACAGCAAAACTGTTGAATTGATGGCAGCAAGAAAATAGAATAATGCATGAGCTTAAATTTATCGAGGTTCTTGTGCCCTTCAGTTGCGTGAAATCATTTGCAGCACCATTTCAGGCTCTCTGCAGTCTTACTCTGGCATCTGTACATCCATTTATGCTTGCTCTCCTGTCTTGTGTTAAATTAGCTCTGCCTAGAAAGGTTAGAAACCTCTAAATTCTTTTCCCTCTCAAATGCCAAAGATAATATGTCCCAGGCTATATTCAATCTCCTGTCTCACACTGTTTTACCTTAGACCTTTTTAAGGAGAACAGCTTGAGGTAAAAACACTTTTCTTAATCTTTCATTACTCGCTTGGTAAAATCAGGTAAAATACTATTTCTTATGGCAATAAGCAAAAGTCTATGCTGGGCAAACACTGCAGTTGTGTGTCAGGGTGTTAGGTGGAAATGGTTTGGACATTAATACATTTATACATTAAATGCCTTTAGGCAGTATGAAAGATCAGGCTCACAGTGGAAAACTGATATGTCATTGGGGGATCTTGAGGAGAGAAAGAAGTAGGAATCTGTCATTTTATCCTGCTGGAGATGCTGATCTGTTGGGTATTCGGACAAGAATATACCTATTAAAATTCCTGCTTTGTTAATTGCCCTGCCAGCTCTTTCTCTGCTTAAAATCAGGAGATTTTAATTGTGTGATTCTACTCCTAATTGCATTGGAGAAAAATTGCTAGGAGTAAATGGCTTTAAGTAAGACCTAAAACTCCCAGCACTGCACATCACAAGAGACTGAGGGCTGAGTTTACAGACCCAGTCCAACAAGTTCCTTATTCTTCTGTGCTGGTGAATTGACAGAGAAAATAGGTCGCTTGCACCTGCTGCAGGTTTAGGCTACGTGTAAAAGGGTGGAAACAAGAGGAGGGAAATGATCACTGTGTGGTTTTTTTGCAGGGAAGCTCAGCCGCTTTCCACCGAGGATGCATTCCCACGCCGCTCCCGACGGCCGGGCTGTCCCTCATTTTCCAAGGTCTCACCTTACTGAAGCCGTTGCCAAAGCCAAGGCAGGTGGAGGTGGTGGCGGAAGCACTGGAGGAAGTGGAAGAGGTCTTGTGGGACAGATTATCCCTATATATGGATTTGGCATCTTCTTATATATTCTGTACATTTTATTTAAGGTAATTATTGAAAAAAGTCGGGGGGAAAAAAAAAAAACTTGGGAAAAAAAATTTATACTCTCATTTCAGTACTTTGTTCCATTTCAGCTATGCTCAAAAAAAAAGCTTATGCTGGACATTTGCCTGGTGGTCAAATGATTGGAGTATCCTGTGGGTTTTGCTATTGTAAAGACTAGCTAAGAATGCAGGGAAGGATTTCTCTGATTCTTCATTGGCTTCTGGCCTCTTAAATTTTTTTAAGGGTTTGTTTTTTTTTCCTGGAAAATGTGCAGATCTAGAGTAATGTTAGATAAATTTTGAATATACATGTAGTATTGTTTTCCCTGTTATATGTGGCTACATGTTATATGTACTTTATATGTCACATGTTGTTATTTGTTCCAAGAGTCTGATAGGAATTTTCAGCTGGCAAAATCTTCCAGGCATATTTCATGGTTTTGCTGGTGGGTGTGCTTTTCTGTGGCTGCCTTCTGGCCTATTTCAGTTTTCTGCATTTTTTTCCCATTGCCTCTGGGGCTTATCTGTTACTGTTGTGACTCATAGAAGGGCCATGTTCTTGTCCTCATCAGCTGGCTTCCAAGGGAAGAACTACTCCTGCAGAGCGGAAATGCCCCGCTGCTACACCTGGGAACATGAAGAGGAAAATCAGTGAGTATGGCTCTGAGTTAGAGCTGTGTAGCTGTTGACTCTGTAATGGTGCAGCAGGTTTCTTCGAGCTCTGGGTGCACTGTAAAGCTGATGTTTCCTCCCACCCAAAAAAAAAAAAAAAAACCAACCAAAAAACCCAAAAACCAAGCCAGAATCTTCTGTGTTGGAATGAGCAAGAGTTCAAAAGAATTACTGCACTGTCACTTTCTAATCCCATTCAGCCCATGAGGCTGTGATAGCAGCCTGATCCCAAGCCCCTCTGGAAGAAATGGCTTTTCATGAGGTTTGCTGAATTAACTGCACGGATTTGCTGAAAAGCTGTGTCACTAATGATTAAAAATGGATAATAGGATGTCCAGCTATAATTATTGTATAATCCCTAACAGTCTAGTAAGAGCACAGAAAGATACCATGAAAGCTGGTTTAATTTTTTTTGAATTGGTGAATTCTTAGCCATCATCAGGCACTTCCCTAATTTGTCCCTTTTTTGCAATGCAGAGTTTTCATGCATGCAATAAAGAGAGAAAATAGTATTCTGAAATGTTAATTTGATTTTTCCTAAAACTTGGTGAGATAGATTCAAGTATTTGTAGGCACTTATTAGATAAATTAATAAGTTTACTACTGAGGATTGGAAGAGTAGTTATCATTGCAGCATTTAAATGTGTTGTGTTTAGCTGGCTAAACTGTAATAGGAAAGGAAAGTACTTAGGGCTTTATAGAAAGTGGTAGCAGGAAGGTAATTCTCTTAACATAGCTGTAATTTTCTTGACATTAATGCACATATTAGGAATACCAATGTGCTCAGTGCTGTAGATTGTGCCTGGCAATTTTGGGCAATATATTAGCAGTGGTAATTATATTTTTTTCTCTGATGCTTGGTGAGAGAAAGTAACTTTGCAGTAAGTTAACTTTGCCATCATTATAGCCCAAAGAACTAATGGTGAAAATTATTCTGCCTTTTTTCTAGAGCTCTTCATTTATATTCCTAAAACATTCATGGCAAGCTGTAGCAGAGCAGGGGACAGGTCACTGGATTAGGAAGCTGAAGACTGAGTCACCACTTACATAGTGACTTGGAGGAAGTAACTTCCTTGCTCTTTGCCAATTCCCCTTCCTCTTCTTTTAAAGTCTCAGACATGCAAAATGATTACATCAGTGTTGCATTAAATCATGGCAATCTGTGCAGGATAGAGGTCTTTGTAAAGCAGGATGTTTGTTGATGTATTTCTCCATTCCTACTTGTTGAAGTTCCATTGTGCCTTTGTGCTGCTTAAATGGGTGTAATACTGGTAAAATTCTTCACCTTCTTAGGCCAGGAAGAGTAGGTAGAACTCTCTAAGCTGTTTTAGTTTCCTAAAAGGCAGTTTGGTTTGGTACAGCATTTACTACCTGTGATAAGGGGACAGGGATACATTTTCAAGGCTCCTACTGACAGATCTTGGGATTTTTTTTGTTTTGTTTTACAGCTGACTATGAGCTCACTCAACTTCAGGAAAGACTGAGAGAGACAGAAGAAGCAATGGAAAAATTAATCAACAGAGTAGGACCTACGTATGACAGGTGTATTTCAAATTAGAGTATTTTAAGGAGAGGTTCCACTCTGATTGGAAATTCAACTTTCTTTCATTATCTATATTAAAATAGCATTTTTATTGCTACTTCAAATTATAGAAGTTTGATTTTACAAATCCCAATTCTTGTTCTGCAGTTTTTCGCTTTTCAGTATATATATATTCTCTCTCTATATATATATATTCCCTATATATAAGATAAATAATTTTTTCCAACTTCATTTCCTTAACTAGAAAAGCAATTATCCCTATCTCCTCCCTTTGTACAGTGTGTTATTTGGGAGAAAATTACAGGTATATGTAAAAAGAAGATAAACCATCTACATTTAAAGTACATAAAACAGCCTGTTTTATGTGACCAAAATAATATCCTGAATTATTCTTTTCCAGTTCTATGGATTATTTTCCTAAATTGAAATGCTGTTATAATCTATGTAAATTCCTGTTAGAATAACCATAACATTTTTCTTTCAGGCAGAATTGTATAATAATCTGATTACATAACTTAGTTCCACTCTAAATGCATGCATTTGCTTCTAAATATAAAAGACAAAGGGTTGTAAAATCAGCATTCAAAATTTTATTATGTTTATTAACGTTTCCTACAAATCTGATATCACCAGTCTATGTTACAAAGAAACACTGGAAACAAGTCTATATTTTTAATGAGTAAAAAGAACAGATCAATAGGACACTGCTTAACTGCAGTGTGAAAACTGAAATATCATAACTATGAAGGTGAGGTGTGCAAAAAATGAAAGCTGTTCTGGTTGTTAATCATGTTAACTTGTCTGGATCAGCCAAGGCCTGTTTTAACCCATCCTGTAGGAATTCTGTGCTGAACATGCACATTTTGTTCATTTGTGGCTCAAGCCACTTCTCTTTGAGTGCAGTTTTGCCCACTTTGGGCAGTGCCCTGTACAGTCTCGGGCAGACAAGGTGCCCAACCTGCCCATGTTCAGCCAGGTCCCAGTGGGAGAGCCCCTAAACTGCCCTGGTTTTGTCAGTGGAACAGAAGGATCCTGCTTTGACTGCCACTCATGCCAGTGCTGGAGGGCTGACACAATGCTCTACACATTCCTCTAAGCTGACAGAAATAGGCTTAGGAACTGCCCAGATATTGTGCTGATTCTCAGGATGGAGTATTTTTTTTAGTGAGAAAATCGGTTTAGGGTCTGATCCAGTATTTGTTCTACTCTGTGTTATTGGCCCAAAGCCTCTATTTAGCAGAACTTCCCTTCTTTGTTCAACCAGACTATTTATATAGATGGGTCTAAAGGTCTCAGGGGAAATGAGAATCTGAATCTAATGAAGAATTTTGTATGTTGCCTCTTTGAAGAGAAGGGGAAAGGCACCTCTTGATGGAGCAAATAGCTGTTTTCAAACAGTTTGAAGCTCTCTTAATCTACTCATTAATTTCACTAATACTGGATAAATCTATTAAAATAAAACCTGTGGTTAGAAAGTGTAGTTAGAGTACTGAGCTAGGCTTTTCAATCTGGATATTGATGGATTTAAATAAAAAGGAAAGAATAAGAGAGTAAAAGTGGCTTGAGCTTTATCTATTGATCTGCAGTTAAACAGAAACCAGAGATAGAAATAAACAGAAAAGTCAGAGATAGAAATAAACTGGTATCAAGTTTCAACTAATGCTGAAAGACATTAAAGAAGACCCCAGGTGAGACCATGGCCCTTTACACCAGGTATGGCAAAGCAACAGCCAGCCTGTGTTGTAGAAAGAAGCAACCAGAAACTTGGATTTGCCTTTTTTTTTTCTTTAAATGAGTTGAAGGCCAACCTCCAAACGAGCTGAGGGGACTTTCTTCCAAACCAGCATACCAGTTGTAATTACTACACTGTTAAGTAGAGAAACAACCTTCCAGAAATGCAAAACTATCAAAAAGTACAAGTACAGGTACTTTTAATGAGGCCTAGCATGTTGCAAGAAAAATGAGGAGCAAGGTAAAGAAAGCAAGAGGAAAGAACTGCCTGTCCAGGTCCTCAACAATGTAACCACAAATTTCCATTTCTGATAGTTAGGTAAGAGAAATAATGCAGATAACCTACCTGTTTTTAAAGTCTTGTTTACCAGACTGTCTACTGGAAAAACTTCCTTTGTTATGATAAATTGAGTGATAGCTGTTAGTGAGCTCTTTGGGACTCTACAAAGTGTAAGTATTGCCATTGTGAAAAATAATACTTGTGTTGGAGCTACAAATACAGACAGCAAAAATAATGACCTTTTCTTGCACTGTAAACCTTCTGCATCTGTTATCCTCTGAGTATTCCTAAGTGCATTATAGCCTGGTAAATCTCCCATGTGCAAGCAGCCAGATGTCTTACACTGCCAGCAACCTACAGTAAGTCTTCCCAGAGGCCTTAAATGAAGTCAAAATAACACATGGGCTTTAGTTTCTCCCTCTCTGCAGGGAAATCTGCCTTTTAAGCAAGGTATTTGGAGGAGGAATACTCTGAAATACAGAGCCCTTGTGTTGCAATAAGACAGGAGTGTTTTCTAATGAGGGTATCCCACATATTAGGAATTTTCCTGTATGAAATGCCACAGTGATGCAGCTGCATTGACTGATCCTGTTATCTGAGCCAGCTTATCTGCCCAATGTGCTAAAGAGATAGGCCTCTCTGTCTTCAGCCAAGTGATATATATTCAAATTGAGTACAGTTTTGTCTGCTAAAGGAGGATTAGTTCAGCAATTCTGTCACAGCTTTGGTCAAAGGCTGGTGAAACCATTTCTTTTTGAGGGCCTCTTAATTCACATCTCAGATTCCACATCTGCATAAGCCAGGCTTTTGGGAAGGTGCTGTCTCACACATTCAGTTGTTTGTGGAACAGATTGCCACCACAGCCTGGGGGAAATCAGTGTAACCTACATGTAGTGTTGGGATATCAGCTTTTCAAACTGTGGGGCAAAATGCTCCTTGGTGGAAATGCAGAAAAGTGATCTCAGGGAAGCAGTTTAATCTAGGTGGTGCTAATCAAACCAGCTCCTGAGCTAAGTTCAGTTACAGACACCTGTGCCTGCAGGTGTGCACAAAATCCAGCCCGGATCAGCACTTCCACCACCATCACACCAACCAATCTTATTTTAAACCAGTGTGACTCTGCTGCCCTTAGTGTCACCATCATTCCCATTTAGGCAGAGTGCCACAAAGTACCTCTTGGAGTGCTGCTCCACTCCCAGCAGCTGGTAAGAGGAAAACCTGAAGAAGGACATTGCAAGTTTATTAGAATTTTGATAACTAAAATGAGGGCTTACATGACCTAAAGCCAAAATCTGCCTCCATCTCATCTCTTCCCATCTCCTCCCTATGCTTCACTGAGCAGCCTACTCAGTGAATATGCTCTTGGAGATCATCTGTCTGTCTGTCTGCTCTCCAGACCAGAGATCACCAGAGATCATCTGTCTGACCTCACATCCCACCTACAGTTCAGCATTCTGTGCATGCCAAGGGCCACCCTTTCAAGTAACTGGGGGCAGCAGCTTCTGACTCATACACAGATCCAAAAGAGCTCCAGAGGAGTGGCTTGAACTGGCATTACTGCTCAAGAACAACTTGAACCTCAAGATATCATAATTTTAAACTCAAGATGAAACAAGCACCAGTGGTCAGAACCATTTTCACCCCTGATGGCAGTCAGTGCCTTTCTCATTCTGGCCTACTGAGTTAGCAGACTGCAGAGCACACCCCCTCCAAACACTACCCTTTTGTCCATAAGATTTTAAGAAGCCTTGTTTCTTTGCAGAGAAAATAACATGTAATGACTACATGATCTTATCTGTTGGAAGCATTTTTGTTATAGTAGTTGTATTACCTAAGCAGTAATAATTACTAGATCCAACAGTGTAGAACCAGTCAAAAGTTTGCTTTCCATCTGATACAAATCTCAGTCCCTGTAATTCCAAAGGGCAAGGGACAGTTAAATGTAACACCTTCTTTCCATTCTTAAATCTTCCTTCCTGTTTCTGCCCCCCACCTCCCCACCAGGCTGCACTGTTGACTATCTATAATGACATGGTGATCTGTCCAACTTGCACATTTAATGGTCATAATGAGAGATTTTAGAGTCTTGACACTTAACGACTGTGAGGAATTTTGATCAGCCTCACAAACTACACATGTAGCACAGATTCAGAATTTTGTTTCCTTATAATACTTCATACGAGGCACTGCACCCTAATTCTTACCTAACACACTTTTAAAGGCAAGAAATTTCTGTAATGTCTTTTGTATAACTCTTAAAAAGCCATAACTTTCTTTTTATAAAAACCATAACTCTTTTTTGTGTGTCACTTTCATCTTGCCCTCACATTGGCTTTACCTGCCTTCCTTTACCTGTTTAAACTGCAGTCTTTTTGGATAAAGGGATAAACTATACCCAGCTGAAGTGCAGAGCACATGCAGATGTTGAGGAAGGATCACACTCCTCAATTGGTTTCTCCAGACTGTGCTGCTGGCATGGACCAAACAGCTGGGTTCAACCTCTTCTCATAGCTTGCAATAACAGTGGACTAAATTCTGGTGTCTAATATTTTCTAGCAGGACTCAAAATGTTACAACAGACCAGGAAAAAATGTTACTTCAACAACTTAGAGAAATTACTAGAGTTATGAAAGAAGGAAAATTCATAGATGACATCTCTCCTGAGAAGGAAGCTGAGGAAGCTCCTTACATGGCGGATTGGGAAGGTAAGCCAGAGCCTTTCTTACCATTACCTTTACCAAAAAAATTGGATAAAGATTACTCACAATTCCATATCCTTTCAAAGTTTTAGTTAACTTTATCCTTCCTTTTCCAGAAGCCAGTGTTTAAAACTTTGCAAGAGGTTGCTTGGCTTTTTTGTCCCCAACCATAACAGAAAAAAATAGATTTTGAGGTATCCAACATTTCTTTTAGTGTAAACACTGCACTATCTGCTGCCCAAAGTGGCAGATGAATATTCACATATGTTCCATCTGCTGCTGGGGCTTGACTGCTCTAGGTTTATATCTTTCCTTTTCTGTGCTGAGCTGGATTTCATGACAATCATAAAGCCCTTGGAAATCAGATCTGTATGTTTTAGATAACTTACAGTTTTTACTTTTGATTTGTTGCTCTTTGTTAGCTCCAGTGTTGTATAAGTCAACTCCAGGAAGTCTTTTAAAAACTATTTATTTTAATGTCCTTTCTATTCCTTGGTGTTTACCTGCTACATAAATGTGTTTTCAAGAAATCTTAGTTGAGCTGCTCTGTATCATAATTTTAAATGCAGACTTAATTTCTTGCTTTTTAAAAAGCTTCAAAAATTATCCAAAACATAAAGCATAAACAGTGACCTTGAGCTCTGCTCATAAAGTCAAGTTTACAATGTTATTTCTAAAATGAAATGTACAAAGTCATTGATATATCTGTTTTTTCAACTTTCTCATTAATGCTGTTTATAGCAAGTGTTCAAACCATGCATCAGTCAATCTGTAGGCAGAAAAAAAAAAGAAGGATCCATTCAAAGATCTAAGACACACCATTTTTACCTGCTAGCCCCCACAGCTTCCAGCAAAGCTCAGGTTTCACTCCTGAAAGTCAGGGCTGATATCCTGGCTCCCTAAACTTAAGTGAATTTTTTTTCATCGTCTCCCAAGAGGACACGCTTTGCACACTCTTGCCATGGATTTCATACTGTGATGTGTACATGGCATTAAAGAGCTGACAATTGCACTGGCAGTAGGAAAAACAACTGTCCTGGCCAACTTTGCATCCACCACTGAGGTCAGGACTCCTTTTAAATGCTGCAATACTCCAAGCTGCATATCCCTTTATTCCTAAGGTTATCCAGAAGAGACCTATCCCATCTACGATAATTCCGATTGCTTCAAGCGCAAGCAGGACACAATCCTTGTAGATTACCCTGACCTGAGCCAGCCCTCTCCAGAGGAGCTGGCAGAAAGAATGGAGGGCATGGAAGATGAGGAGTATCCTTATGATGAAACCCTGCTAAGTGATCTCACCACAGGAATGGGTGGTCAGGATTTAATGCAGAAAAAGGATGATGTAACTCTCGTTGAGGAGGAGAAGAGTGACCTTCCTCCCAGCCAGAGCACTGGGGAGTGCTGCTGCTGCTGTGATGAAGATCCTGCTGTCATAGCAGAGAATGCTGGATTCCACTCTGAGAGCTGCAGTGAAGTAGAAGAGACAAGCCAAGAGGACCTGTCTGTGGAGTCAGAAAATGATAATGCTGTAGTGGAAAAGCAAAAGATCAGTGATTCAGAGCAGACAGGCACACTGAGAAAGCGCTACACCAAAGTACTTAATTGACAGGGACAACCATCTGGATGGTAGAGGTAGAGGTCATGAACCGTCATCCACGTGCGTTTTGTTCCCACTGAGGACTTCTCTGTGCTCATCTCCTTGTACCTATTGCATTCTCATGGTACCAGTCACATCATCTGCCTGAAGCCAATGCCCTCTTTCATGCACTCATCATGGGTTACCATGATGCTGCCAACAGTGCTTTGCCCTTGAATTTTGAAGCCTTGTATTTTGGAGTAGATATTTGTGACTCGTTCCTTTTCAATTCTGAAGGAGTTGTCCTTGGTTTTACCCTTTGTCATCCCAGAGTTAACCAAATGTCTCTTCTGACTTTTTCAAAACCATCTGTGTGCTACCAGTTAGGAGAGTTAATCAAATCCTTATGTATACATGAGTTTACTGGGATGCTGAAGGACAAAACATGCCTTCTTTCTCTTAGCTCAGTGTTAAGTGGTCAGCAGAGCAGATCATAGTCGCACACATGACTCTCTCAACTCTGTCATTGCTCTCTACTCTTGAGAAGCTGCTGTCCACCAAGCTCCTTGGCTACTCCACAGCACCTTTCCCATTTATTCCATGTTTTTGGAACGGTAGCCTAATCCATGTTGTGTTACTTGTGTGAGCAAGACTGAAGCTCTGTGAGTTGTGCTTTAACTTTGCCTTAGCCCTGATGAAATTCCCAGATGATTGCAGGAAGTGGACCAAAATGTGTGAGAGCAACATCCCTAGGGATTAAAACCAAAAAAGCAGTGTTAAGGTTTGTCTGTAAAGGAGAGAACAGCATGAGGGGGACCCTCAGACTGAAGGTAGCAGGTAGGCTTTTGCTTCTTCCTAGAAACCTGTGGGTTTTTTATGCTCTTGAAATGCTGTTGCCAGGGTCATGTTGAGGCTGCTCCAAGTATGGGGTGAGGAGAGTGCTGGAGCCAAGGGCTCCTGAGGAGAGGTGGCAGGCAGTCCCTGTGCCCAAGGGACAGCCTTTCTTGTACAAGTAGCCTTGCAGGTGGGATGGACTCCAGGAAAAGTTCCCTCAGCTCTCATGACCCTCCTGCTTCTCCCATACCTGGGCACTTTTCAGGCCCACCATAACCCAAGCCACACCACACTCATGGCCCAGTCACAGTGGCTGTTTGTGATGTCACCAGTCCCCCGAGTGCTCTGGCACTACAGAAGCAGGGCCCTCTGCAGCTGCCCTCCATCCACCCAGCTCTGAGTGGCCCTCGATGAATGAATGGAAGAATGAAAAGCCAGAGCAGCGAGGTGGGTGCCAGACCAGCTTTGTAAGGGACGGCACCAGGGCCCCTTCCAATGATGACTGAAGAGGAAGACATGTACCAGGAGGAGGCTGTAGAAGAGGAGGAAGAGGAGGAACAAAATCCCCCCTCTGCCATGAGTGCCAGTGCCCTGAGTTCCCTGGTGATGGCCATGCAGAGCTTGGCTCTGTGCCCAGGAGGGGACGGGGTGCAGCCCAGGGACACCGGCCTGCCGGGGAACCGCCGGAGCAGTGAGCCGGGCGGCCGCGCACCTCCGCGAGGGACGGCACAGAGACACGCCTGGCAGCACCCAAAGGGGGACTCGCTTTCCCTGGGCCTGAAAAATGGCAACAATCGACGGTGCAGGAGGAGGAGGGGAAGGAGGAGAAGGAGGAGCATCAGCCCTTGCACCATGAGAGCCATTGCCAACGTGCGAAGAACGACACGCAGCACCTGCCTCCAGGAATTCTGGCGGCTCAAAATCCGCACCTGTCTGACTGAAAAATAAGCAACAAGACAAGGATGAAAATCCTGTCCTTCCTCCTTATTTGGTACTTTGGTGACAGCACCTGTGCTCCCACAACTCCTTAAGTAGGAGGTGTTTTTTAGAAACTTTCCAGTTCCATGCCCACGTCCTGCTTTGCTGGTGCCACCTTACATCCTGGGGTTTTTTAGCCTGTGACATCAACAGTTTGAGATAATTTTTTTAAACAGAGTGAAGTTATCATAATGAAAGCATGGAGCCCCAGGAATTTCTTCTTTGCAAACATGCTAGGGAATATTACAGAGTCCCAGCCTCCACACAGGGCCTGTCCTACTAACTCACCTATTCCATGTCCTGGCATCAACAATCATTTGTGGATTGCCATGCATTATATGAGCCCTTCCTTCTCACCCCCTACCCAACCCTTCCTGGAGCTCCTCAGGGAAAGATATGAATTTACTTGGCTTTCACCAGGCTACTGTGCTGAGGTGACAGGAGTTATCCCCAAGAGGGCCACTGAGGTTCCTGGGGTCTGGAGGTGGGGTTGCTTCAGTCTGAGGTCAACAACAATCCCTGATGGATGAGTGAAGTCAGCCTTGCATGAAGAATATGAGCAGACCAAGCCAAGAACGTAGACAGCTGTTTCTTTGGAGAAGCAACAGATGGCAGGAAGAAGTGCCGGCCTTCACATGGACGTCCCTTCTAGCTGCTTCATGGGAAATTCTTTTCAATGTTGGGAAATAAAAAAATTTAAAAAACCAAACCAATAAACCAAAAAAATAACAGCAAAATTTCTTTCTTCCTCTCTTTTTTGGGATTTGGTGAGTGCCTATGGATTCCTCTGTCCCCTCTTGGTCTCCACAGCCCTGGAAAGGTACTGATGTGTGGGGTATAGGCCCAGCCCAGGCCATGGAGATGGTGAGGAGTCCCACAGCACACAAGGGCAGGCTGAGGGAGCTGCCTCTAGTCACGAGGGTGGGGTGGTGGGGGAGCAGGTGCCCAGTGAAAGTGTGGATGCCCCATCCTTGTCAACATCCTAGGTTGGGTTGGCTGGGGCTTTCACCCATCTGGTCTAGTGTCAGCCTCACCCCAGTGTTCAGCCAAGCCCTTACATCATTCCCCAGTACTTCCAAGGAAACAGTAGGAGATGTGCTGGAGCTCTGCTGTGGATACAGGCACAGCCCAGTGTGAGGCTGACACCCTTTCCCTGGATTGTCACAGACTGGCAAGTGCTCCCTGGGTGTCACCAGAACTGTGACATTCTGAGGCAGACAGAAGCACAGGGCAGGCATCCCACTGCATCTACACATCCACCATGGGCCTCTGGGACACTCTGCTTAATAAAATAAATTGGATTCCCCTGCTCTGCACCAGTTCCAAGCCAGATGCTGGGTGCCCATCAAGGTGGGGTGCCAGCCTGGGGCTGCTCCCACAGAACTGCTCACATCAGTGCTGGGATGGGGCGTGGGGGGAGTGCCCATGCCACGCCACCCACCACAGCTGGGGCAACCCATGGGAAGGGCCTGTGCCCCACAGAGTCACCAGCCAGCCCTGTTTCATGCCACCCCTGCCAGCCCAGCCCCCAGAGTGCCTGTACTCCTGAATTATGGGTCTGGCCCACCAGCTGCCCTCACCACCACAGCGGCCAGGTGCCATTGTTCCAAACGTACCTGTAATCCACATCAGCTGGGAATGCACCAGGTACACATCACCACAGGAAAGTGGATTTGTGTTGATCAGGAGCTCCTCGTGGTGGCCATCATTCTCCAGATGGGAGTTGCCCACTGCTTGGCACAGTGTTATTGTGTGCTCCTAGAATAATTGTGCTGTACCAGACATTTTCTCCCAGGTATGCAAAAGTGAAGGGGGTCCCCTTTACAATGCCAGCTCTATTTCCCATCGTTTCAAACACTAAGAAGGATGTGAACACTCCTTTTACATGGAAAAAAAAAAAGGAGCTGAACTCCCCTTTCACATGTACCTTGCAAGGGCTCTAATCCCTTACACATTAGGAGCTGTTAGGGCTGCTTCTAACACCTGTGACAGAGCTAAAGGCTTCCTGTTTCTTTGCAGCAAGGTGGCAGAGAGCCTCAAGAGCTCATCCCTGAGCTGTCAATGGCCTTGGCAGCCCCTCCCCAGGGACCAGTAAGTGCTCTCTGAACACAGCCAGCCTTGCCCCCTGTAGCAGCTCACCAGCAGCCTTCAAACTGGGATTCCTCCTGTTTGAATAATATTTCATTTTCACCCTTTGCCTCAGCTTTCCCCCCTCTGAAACAGAAATGTCTGTTTAGAGGAGCGTTTTAGAAAATGACCATCAAATGTGTCTCCGATCTTCTCAACTATTAACTGCTCACCAGGGAACGCTCATAATTTGCAGGAGAGCTTAGCTGATCAAAATCAGGATTCTCAGAACTTTGATGAAGTAAGTAAATCAAAATCATAGGTCAGAACATCAGCAAAGCTGGGAATTTGAGAAAAAGTCACAGAAGCCCAGGTGAATGCCCACTGGAAGCAGTCAGGCTCTTTAAAAGCACATGTGATGTTTCTCACCTGGCAAATGAAATGGCTGTACTTTTTGTTAAAGCTAAAAGAAATAGCACATGTGTTGTTAAAACAAACTATTATGATAAAACTAAATTTTAAAACCCACAAATAGGCTTAGTTCTCCCTGAATATTTGAGAATGGTTACAGATTGTTTCAGGCATTCCATGGGATCAGAATAAAACAAAAAGTAAGATCCCTGCTGGCCCCAAAAATACTCTAAAGAGGATTAGTTATCAAATAGTATTTGGAAAACAGATAAATATCTTAGAAGTTTATGACCTAACTCTTTTCATTAGCAATTAGTGTCCATATCTTGGATTTTAAATTTTCAGCTAAGAATAAGAAAACTATTCTTACCTTTGAGAACACAGAACAATCTAGTGCAATAATCTTCTATCTAAATAATATTTACTTGCACATTCTAATAAAAGTAATAAAATCCTATGCTTCTAACCTCATGTATCGCAAACACTGAGGAAGAAAAACCAGGTAAGAGTTAGAAAATCATCTATATATCAATGGTTTTATAGTACCATGTATTTGAAAGGAAATGAATGCAAGATCAGACAGACTGAGCATCCCAAACACAGCTGGAAAGGTTGGTCTGCTCAAGTGATTTTTCTCAGCTTTGGAACTTCATCAGTTTTTGGGGGGGGGGCACAGATCCTAAAGAGCAAATGAACACCTCTCCTTTTTCTCAGTGATCTTCCTGGGATGGCTTGGATAGTGCTCACAGACCACTCCTCCTCTCTGCTGGGATCAAACACCTGCCCAAGTGCAAGATTACCCAAATTATATTGTTCCTGACAGAGGAAATTGTAAAAATACAGTTTAAATGGCACTGGAAACTCCTTATGTTAAATAACTCCATATCCAGTGGAAGTAATTTATTGAGGTGTTTCTGACCTTGGGTAGAGAAAGACATTGTTTCAAACAAAGTAAGTTTAATATTTCTGCACAGTGTTCTGTATTCACAAACACTAAAATCAGTCATTTACATAGTGGTAAATAAATACATTTACTCCAGAATACCAAAGAGTTTCTTTAAAAAAAAATTAATTTGCAAAAGCACATTCTTGCAGGTTTATCTAAAACTCTCTAAAGTCTGAACAAAAAGGGAGATGCCTGGCTACTCAAAATAGGCCAAGACAGTCTTGTGTGCAAACAAGCCTGACATGTTACAGCTACGGTGAAAAAACATGTCTGGTTAAATGTTAGTTGTCATGATTAGGTAATTTTTTGTCAAATTTGATATATTCCATTCTTTAAAACCCCATAGAATGTAAAGAAAATATAGACCATGACATATGCAAATTCTACTGTATAATATTGGTTTATTTAAGAAAGGCAAAGAGATGAATCAGAAAATGTTTACTGTGGGAATGAAAAAGAAAATTAAAATAAAAATAATTAATCTGCTTCTTCATTTTCTAGGGACAGAAACATTCATGTAGCACATTTTCCACTTCTTGAAGTTTAAGTAAACAAGTCAGAAACAAAGGTTATTTTTCTTTACAGGCAGATATAATCTCAACATATTCTAAAATGAGTATTTCTACAGCTGCTCCCAAACACTGGATCTTTCAGGCTGTCATTAGTTGGATGAAGACAGTGTTGGAAAGTACCAAATCAGCTCAGGGGCTACCAGGAACTCTCAGAAATGAACCATCTCTAGAGTATGTACTGTCTGAGATACTTCCAGAGGTGCAACAAATTACAAACATCCTCCACAGCCATTTTTTTGTTTTGTTTCCCTGCTCTTGAGTGTAAGAATTTGTTCAAAAAGGAGAAACAAAAGCCCCAGTCCTGTGATCATGGAGTAGAGATTGGTCCACTGTGTGGATGAATCCTGCTGAAAAGTTAGCTCAAAGGAAAAGCAGAGGGTTCTCTGTTATAGATACTCACATGGAAAGCATGAGAGACAACAACTTTTTGTAATCTTTTCAGCAGAAAAAAATCACTTGCTCAAAATGATTTTAGAAGAGGTTTCAAATAAGTGACTCCTTTAGAGATATTTTGCAATGATTAACCCCAAGGCAAATTAATAACATGGTTTATGCTGTCACTGTGAACAGAGGGGAAAGGAGATACAACCAAAGGACTTTTCTTAAGACTGTATCCATATTTATGTGTGTGTGCACAAATGTTTGCACATCTAAACCTAGAAAATGTTGGGAAAGTCATAAACTAAACCCATCCCACACTTGAAACTGACAATCCTGCTGGGCACATATGTACATCCCCTTTATACTTTGCATATGACTGCTAGAGGACCTGATTTTCCTGTCGCTGAGCACAGGATTTTAATTTGAAATAAACTTAGTTTCAATCATCAGAAAAGATGTTTACACTCTTAAGATAGTAAAAATTATTAAAGCTCCCATATTTGTCTTTTTCATAGATGTTTTTCAGTAAGCCACTGAAAGAGGTTTGTTCCTTTCAGACCTTGTTTCTTAGGGAAACTCCCTGTGATTTGCCAGTTCTTGTGCAGGTTCAGTTCCACCCTTAAATCATGGGCAAGGTTTTGTTTTTCTAAATGCACCGTGCAGCATTTGACATCACTGAATTTGGCAGCACATTTAATGAAAAAGGTGAACATTTTTCACCAACAGATATTCTAGATCCCCCCCTTGAGTGTCAACAAGTCTTCATGGGATGCATGTGAGAGCAAACTCTGGCCTCCCTTCCAAACCCAATTTCCTGAAATGTTCATGCCACTAATGCCCAATTTTTGTGATCCAGTTAAGCCCACATTTAAACAAAGACAAGAAGACATGAGGACTCTGGCAGGGACACACAAGTGTGGGGTTATGGAGACACAACAGAAGTTAGAAAGCAACATTGGTTACACCAGCAAGCTTGGGATTAGGACATGGAAATAAATGGGTGAAAATGACATCATGAAGAAATCTGTACAGAAATCGAGCAGTTTAGATGAGAAACAAACAGTATGGACAGAGTTCTTACCAATACAACACAACATGAGCAGTGACCATCAGTCTGTCACTGAACACTGAAACCCAGGACTCCCTCCAAGCAGTGCCAAGCAGTGTGCCCATTCTTCCCCTGGCAGTGAACCACCCTCCTGCCATTGCCAGCACATCCCCCTGCCCAGCCTGCACGCTGGGCTCCCTCCACATCTGCACGTGGAGCTCGTTTGCACTTTGCTCTGCTTCTCTGCAGCTGCACTGCCTGGATTCTGTGCTGCCTTTTTCTGGGCTTAGGGCTCAAAACAGTGCAAGTACAACAGAAAGGTGTTCTCTTCTGAAATGCAATGTGAGCACAAGGAAAGTTCAAGTGACTGAAAGAGCCTCAGGTCCCGGTTTTTGCCTTCAGGAGGAGCTCTTTCTTCAGGATTGGGAGAGCTGTGATTTAATGGCTTCGGTTCGGCATTTTCTCTGCTAAGCTTCCATGCAGGTCTCTGCAGCCGTGTCCTCTGGCTGGTGACAGACACACAAGGCAGGGGACAGCACACGGGGACAGGCATGCACTGTGACAGGGCAGGGTGACAGCGAGCTGTGAGAGCTGCATGGCTCCGTGAGAGACCCGCTCTGTGTGCTTTTCTGACAGGGCTTGCATGAATGCTAAGAGGGGCTCTCATCCTCCAGATCCAGGCAGACAGAAATGAAGAAGGAAAAAGAGAAAGGAAGATTATTTTCTGAGAAACGAGCATTCCCTCTGATGGGCTCTGTAAATAAACCTAGTTCTACAGGCATCATTTACATCATACTCCCAGAGTCAAGCTCTGCTACACTAGTAAAGCATCCTGGCAGCCACAAAATCCCAAGTAGAAAGCACACTGTTGTCAGGAAGCTTAAATTCATCATACAGGTGGCAATAAATCAGAGAGTGCTAAAAACTACAGCACTAGGAAAACAGGACTTGGGAAATGTGGCCTCTACTGTGCAGGTGCTGAGCTTTGAGGTACAGTTCAAGAAGCCAAAAATGTGGTAGAGTAAGTCCTAAGTGCCACCCTGAGAGTGCAGAGGGGTGAATCCCTTTACATGTTCACCAGGGCTTGGTCTGAAACCTGTTCAGCACTTTAAAATTCCCCAACAACCTTGAACTGCCCAACTTGATGAATACCCAGGTGGAAGATTATGCAACCAGAATTGAAGGCCACCCTACTTCAAAATGAGAACATATACACAGGGATTTAACACACTTTAATTCACAGATATTGACTTTATAGAGCTTGCACTGACTTAGTGCTCTGGAGTGTCCCCATATGGAAAAACCTGCACATGTTTGAAAGAAGAGAAGGTTATAGATGGGGTGGGAAAAAAAAATAATCAGGGAACTAAAAGCAAAAGGAGGAATTCCAGTAACACAGATTACCAAGAAGCTGAAAAGCATCTACCACCTGCAAGAAAGTGTTTGAAGTGATACCAAATAGGAATTCAACCTCATGGACTTGTGCAATGTAGTCCAAAAGAGAGAATAAATGGTGCTTTTGAAAACAGGTTAGGGTTTTTTTTGGAAAGAAAACCAACAAAAACCTTCTCATAGTATCACTGGACTCAGTAACTCTTGAAAATTCCTCAGTTAGAGCTATATTCCACAATCAGCTTTTTGAGGTGACACTGTTAGAAATCTTGTAAGAGTACACATCACTGCTGCAGCCCTACTTTAAAGCAGAAGTTAGAATTAACAGTACACAGAATTTCTTTTCAGCCTACATTATAAAACACTGAATCCTCAACTAAATACAATTAGGAATGAAATAGAGCCTCATTGGGTTTGGTTTTGTTTTTTTTTTACTTAGGAAAACTCAGTGGGCTTGATTTAAATATTTTGCTGAGCAACTTGTCAGTTCCTGACATTTTCTCAGTGTTCCCATGTTTGTTTGAGGTCATTCTCATAAATTAATCAGCATAAAACTCGATTTCAGTGCAACTTAATTGCCTGATGAAAACTCTGTAGTTACATGGTTTGGTTTTCCAGTATTCTTCAGTGAAACAGTTTAGTCTTCAGGATGAAGTTCAAAATGGAGACCCTCTGTCTCCTAGTGCCCACCTATTGCAACAGCTGCAACAGTAAGGAATAATAACATTTCTGGTTGGCAAAAAAAGCCTTCTGCCAATCCAGGCATACAGCACTAAGTGTCAGTGATTTTGTCTAGAAATCCTGTTTTTTTCTTGGATGAAAAGTTTATATTTTTAGTAACAAATACCAAACCACATGTAAGGCAGCAGGAAATGAGGCAGAGCCTTTACTAGAAAACAGGGCTCTATTTGTGTTTAGTACTGGAAATTCTGCCCTTCAGAAAGAAATGTTGTGGTGCACAAACCAGCAGCATCATTAGGCAAAACCCAAGGAAAGCATATTATTATATAATATGCTGAGACAGACAGATAGATATATAATATAATAGTTATGTTGTGTTTTTTCCAGCAGGACTATCAAGCTCTGCTCATACAACAGCTGAGGAAATTGCTGGAAAAAGCAGCTGCCTCTCAACCAAGCCCACTTGGTACACCTCTAACTACTTGAAAGACTATTTTATTTGAGCTTAAACCACACATTTGAAAATGTTTTTAAAATAGCTAAAAAATGCTGTAATATTTAAAGACACATCAGGATCAACAAAGTTCTACTTCTAGAAAGCTGGGAGATTCTCCCTAGGGAAGAGAACAGGATGGTAATGACTGGGTTATCTTCTGCTGACCCAGACTGGAATGGGGACCTCCTGCTATGAGCTGCCAGGGCTCAGAAACTTGTCTGAACACTGAACATCAAAGGCTGGACTTGATGATCTTGGAGATCTTTTCCAACCTTTCTGATTCCATGAGCAGTGCCCAAAGCCCACCCAAAACATTCTGGTTTTGTACCAGTGAGATTTTCTGCACTGGCAAAATAAGTGATCTCATGATGTAATTTTCCAGCACATCAAGACTAAATGTTAAGATTACACTTACCTAGATAGTAGGCCTTAAAAAAAAAAGAAAAGAAATTCAAAGGGAGTGAAAATAAAATATTCCTGCTGTTATTTGGTAAGTAAGTCAATATAGGAAAGGTACATGATTTCCTATGTGATGTCCAAGAGTGCCTAAGAGAATTAAGGAGTGCACTCTTGCCAGGCCTTTGGAATTCTCATCACTTAGTGTGTCCTCATCACACTGACAGCTTGCTGCACTCACAGTCTGGCAATCTGCATGGAGCTGCAGGATCAGAAGCTTCCTAAAGTTTCCTGTATCTCCTAAATGCAAGCTGAAGCTGCAAACCAAGCTTAAGGAAAGAAAATTTTAAACAAATAATCTCCTTGCAATTTCATCCAAACTGTAGGCATTAAACCTAGCTAGACTTTAATGTTAAAATTTATAAAAATGTTTATAAATTACATTCTGTTACTTTGAGAATTACTCTTACACTTCATAAATTACTGACACTTCTAATGGCATTGTGCCAACTGGGACAGCCTCAGAAAGAAGCCACGGATGCAGGGTGAAATGTGAGAAACACTGTAAACATCCCAGCTGGGTATAAAGGTAGTCAGAAATCATGAGGCTCATTGTTTTTAAATCAAATGTGCATGACAGAGTCAAGGTGGGCAGTAACAATAGTTCTGAACAACTGAGTCACATCCAAGGGAAAGGAAAAAAGCAAACAAAAATACAAAAAGGCAATTTGCAGCACAACTGCCAAGTGTCTCAGTTTGCTACATAAAAGCATAAATAGGTGATTGCATTAAGTCAACCTCTGTAATGTGTTCAGGAATAATAGTTTTAAAACAACAGATGCTGGGAAGTAGGACACAAGGAACAACACACACTGTCAGAAGGAACAGCGTATCAGATGGTTTGTCCTCACTGGTTTTTTCTGCACTTTTAGTGACCAAAAATAACACAAGGTTAAAAAATTGAAACCTCACTTAAATCATTGACAAGAATTCAACAGCATCAAGATCAGATCCTAAGAGATTGGTTAGTTACGTGGTTTCTACACAGGCAGCAGAAAACTTCATATTTTGGTTGGTTCAGGGAGCATTAAATGGAGTTCTGAGCATGGCAACACCACCTGTCACCCACCAGCCTCAAAGCACTCCTGGAAATCCTCTCAGCACAGCAGAATCTCTCCTGTCAATGGACACAGCCAGGCCAAAGCCCAGGAGTTCCATTCAACTCAGTGGAACTGAGGCACAAAGAGGTTCCAAGATTTGCACAAAGTCAGACACTCTGTTGGGGTTAAAGCTCAGGTGACCCAATCCCCAGGCCTGTGGTGAGTCAGCCTAGAAGATTGTGTTGACTTTAACACAGATTTTGACCCTTGAGGACTTTTTTTTTGCCTGTACCCAAGTGCAGAATAGATCATGAGCATTCCAGGTACTTGTGATGTTCTGACTCTCAAGCAGGACTTTGTTACAGTCCCTGTGCTTACCAAGCTTTTGTCAGAGTAATTTTCAAACTGCCACTGCAGACTTAAATAAAACCATGATAAGCTTCCAGTGTTTTTGTATAATCCAATTATGATGTGAATAGGGAAGGTTTCTTCTCAAAAATGTACACATAATTTTTCTGAACAGTGTCCTCTTCCTAGAGCTTTTCAGCAAACCAGAGTAGTGGTTCCATTAAAGAGTTTCAGGAAAGCCACTCAATTCAAATCTTCTCAGTAAAGGTACAGATAAACATACCCCTACTGAAAAAGGGGAATCGAAAATGTATAGGCAGTTAAATAAAATACAACATACAAAATAAGTTTTAATGCATTTTCATCCAATATACAGGCATTTGTGAGTATCAGCTACTGAGCTATAGTTCATAGCAAAACACCAAAGCATTGAGATAGTTGTGCAAATTCTTTTCTTAGTTCCTTGGCGAACAACAAAAAGAACTGAAGAATAACTACATAATTAATTTCAAACACTTACAGAGCAGAACCCTGGAAGGTACTTTTTGTACATGAGGAACAACAGGAACCTGATTCCATTAAGTAGCACATACAAGAGAAGCCTGCACCTACAGTTAGATTAACTCTACTGCAAGATTTATATGTGTAAAACTACTTTATTCTAGTAATCAAAAGGAGGTCTTTTGAGAAATCTGAGTCATCAGCCCATAATTCTAATAAAGGTGACTGCTGTGCTGTCCTTAATTGCCAAGCAAAGATATCTGATTGGTGAGCACAGGCTTCTGTAAAAGCAGGAAAAAAATCTCACAAATGATGTTTTAGGAGAGCAATGGGATAGTATGGGGCATTTAGTTAGAATGTCACAGGATGAAACCCAAAATCTTCCCTCTGACACCTGCAATACATTAGGAGAAACCTTCTCTGCCCAGAACACCAGGCAACCCCATGTCATGTCTTACTACAATAAACAAAGACAAAATAATCTGATTTTGTTCTAGACTCATCATCCCTTCAGGGCAAAAACTCTTCTTTCCCCATCCTTGTTTTATCCTTATGTGAAATCACAAATTAATTCATAATAAAATTTGTAAAAAACTATGACACAATAACGGAGAATGATTTTCCATAGTAAGGACTGGACTGATTTTCTGATTTTTTTAAAGGGCATCCCTCAGGTAGGGTAAGATTTTAACAGCAGAAAAGTAGGCCTAATGCCCAATACTTTTAGAGAACTCACTGCTGTCACTTCTTGTTTAAAGCCCCTCCTTTGTTCACAAGTGAGCAAAACCTCAGAAAGTTTGAATTGATGGCCTTGGTTCCCCATGGCTGATAAAACTCTGTGGTGTCATTTGACTCCACAATGACATCTTTCAGTTGTGCAGCCACCAGATTTTATTACAGAGCCCTTTTCACTCCAGCTCCTTCAGTGCTAGGACCTCATGAGGACAGCCAGCTGGGAATTCCAGCACTATTGTAAGGCAACTTGAATAGCAACAGATTTGCCCAGTAATTATTACAAAACCATTCTCACTGGTTTCTTAACTGCAGAATTTATAACAAGAGCCTATGACCTTACTGATTTATGTGCCATATATTATCCTACAGAAGGAACAGAGCGATGCCCAGCTTCTAAAAAATAAACTATTTTAGGCCACCAACACAATTCAGCTCACAAAATCACTTCCAACCTTTTGAAAAAAAAAAAAAAAGGAAAAATAAGGCAGCACTACAAAGGGAATCTAACAGACTGCCTCCAGGCTTGTGGACAGCTCTGCTCGTTGATTTGCAACCAATACTTTGGAAACTGAATGTTTACTGAGAAAAAGTCTGATTATATTTTAGGCAAGCTTTTTTATCTGCTACCTTTTAATGTGTTAATTTACTCTACTGAAAAGCCAAAGGGCCAAATTCACCCCTCTGATAAGGCTTCTATTATAGGAGCATCACTGAATGTGCACCAAAGGCATTATTCATCTCTGGAGAGATCACTGAGCAATATTGTCAAACACTTTTGAGCTGCACATCCTTGAAGAGCAGATAAAGGAATTGTAAAGAGAATGAGAAGGAACAGAACATCAGAGATGAAGAAAATTAGATAAAGGGCCAGGAAAAAACTGTTTGATGTAAACAGAGTGACAAGTTAGATTAAGAACTCTCATTAAAGCATGCAGTATTTGCCCATAGGCAATTCAGGCAAGGAATTTGTTTACAACTCTGCCAAAATCAACAGCAGATGCAAAAAATCATCAATATTGGGATTTTAAATAACATTAAATCTACCGTATCCAAACATTCACTAAGACTGTGTGAAGGAAATACACAGCTCGGGGCCATTCTATTCTTTGTCACACTGAATAAACAAGGTTATGCCCTGCTGCACACTGAATGCAGGCCCAGCAGAAGTTACTAACAGGAGTGTACCACTAATTACTCCTTGCTTACTTCAGTGTGCATCTGTCTCTGAAAATACTCACTAGTGCCAAGGTTTTATTACTGATGGGGAAGAAAATGTAACTTCACGAGGAAAATGTAATTTCAGGTATGACAGAACTTGGTTTGACTTTTCCAAGTTAAGAGGACAAAATTTAGAGATGTGCTGGAAAGCTTGTGGTATCATCTTGCATGTGACTTTTACCAGTAAATATCCAGCAAAAATTATCCATCAGAAATAATATAGATTCAAAATTAATGGTTGAAACTGCTGCTTCCAGAGCAGATGGTGGTGAAGGCCAAGTGAATCTAACCCAGCACCATGCTCAACAATAGTGAGGAATTAGGGTTTGGGCAAAGGGCATTAGGAGTAAATCCTATTCCAACTGAACCAGATTTAATGAGAGTTCCTCATTCCTAGTCCCAGGTTAACATCCCCCTCTAGTGACCTCCATTTATTGTGGGGAGTTTTTCCCTCAGCAGCTCGTTGGCTGATGGCCCTGTCAGACTCTGTTAAGATGATGGGAATTTGAGTCACCACTTTCCTCCTGGCATGATTACAGGTTAAAAAAAAAATCCCTGGCTGGGAAGAACACGCAGTGAGAGTGAAGTTACACAATGTGCTGGCAGCAGAATTGTCCCAAGAAGCTGAACTTGCAGCCTTTCCCCAGCCCCTCATTCTCACCCTTGTGCAGGAGTTCACTGCACATGAGTTTCCTTTCGTGCCAATTCCCTGGGGGGTCATGATGTGAGTCAGACCATTGTTATGATCTGGGTTAAAAATAACCCTTCCCAAAGCAGCTCCACCACTAAAGCCAGCAGATTGTGTGCTTGCACCACGAGACACTCAGCTCCTTTGACACAGTCTTGTGCAGGGACAGAGGCAGAAAACTGTGTCAGGTGCCACTTTCTCGGGCTCTAAAGTGTGACTGGCAAGGCACAGAATTCAAGCCATGCAGATTCAGCCATTCCCATGCTGCAGAGTTCTTCAAATCCACATCACACCTAAATAACAGCACTGGGAATCCCTGACTGGTTTTGCAGTAGTCCAAACATAAAATTCTGGTGGTCACTGGAGCTAGTTTTTAAAGGCTGAGATGAGGTAAGCAAAGGCCTAAGGGCCTTCTCTGTTAAATCCAAAGTGGGTTGACAGATGGGGATGTGAAATTGTGGGAAACCACCAGCTCAGAGCAAAACAAAGCACCCATGTGCAAAGCCAAAGTATCACCCTGCAGCTCATGACTCAGCACTTGGATCATTCATGGAGGGAACTGATGCTCCTTTCTGTCAGACAGAAGGTGTCTTTCCATTTTATACCATTGCATGGAAAGGCTCCTTGCAAAAAGATGAGGGGAAAAAAAAAGACAGGGCTTCCTGTTAATTAAAGAGAATATTTGACATGCTGAGTCTGTCAACAAAACACTGTTTAAAGCCATAAGACTTTCTTCCCATAGATTGTTTAAGGTTAGAAAAAATGCTGGTAATTATTTGTTTTCATCTCTTATCTGAAATTCCTTTGTCTGTATACTGGGATGGAGAGCTGAAGGCAAAGGTGAAGAGAGCATATTTCTTTTGTTAGTTGCAATGATACTGTCCAAATGGCACGACCTTAAGGAGAGCTTTATGGCCTGTCCCCTATAGTCAAAAAGGGCCTGTCAACTATGAGACAATCAGATTTGATCTCATTTTTACATTACATAATCTCTGGTTGTGCAGTGCTAGAGTTTATAAGGAATAAAAAGGAGGCCCTGAATACATGCAGTATAAAACAAAGCTACTACTTCACTCACATTTCCACACCCTTCTGGTGAATATATAAATTCTATTACTCTGTGTGCCACTCTGGACAACATTGCACAGAAAATGGCAGCAAGACCATTATTTTTAAAGATGTGTGACCATTATTTTTACAATGTGCTTTCGAGTTGCAGCTCCTGGCTTTTGAAATGTTCAGGAGAGAAGATAACCATGGTTTGTTCTTTGCCTGTGTTTTGTTTTGAAATGGTATTTGTTTGTATATTCCAGATAGATCAGAAAAATGGAGATGCAAAATATCTGCACTATTTTAAGCTATTCTGTGTCCTGCCAGTGTCTCATTTGTATGCAGCATACACTAGATTTGCCTAGAAGGATTTAGCTCAGTAGCTGGCACGTTTACATCAGAGAACAACATACACAGTTTCAATCGATTTCAAGCATTCTTACAAGGGGAAATAAATATGAAAAGTGTTTGTTGCTCAAAGTTCAAAAAATGCGATCAACAAATTGTAAAAGCTCAAAAGGCCAGACAAATTTAATAAAATATTTCCATTTACCTTCCTCAGCTTTACACAGCCTGTTCAAAATAATAAGACTCTCTGCAGAGTGCCTTTATCCAATTGTTTATATCACTTCATACAAAATATGTGTTTGAATTACCACAGCAATACAAGGATATAAATTCCCAGCCCATGAAATGCCAAATTCAACATAAGTTATGCTTTCTTGGCATCGAGATGTTTTCCTTTTCCCTTTCTGTACTGCAAATACATTTCCATTTGAAACAAATTAAAAAGCATGTAGATGTTAAAACATAATGACAGCTTAGAATTCAAGTGACTTGTGCAACATTATTTTGTGCTTTCCACTTCTCCATTTCCTCCTACTGCAATTAAAATTCATCATGCCCTACTACATGTACAATAGCAATGCATCAAGTTCAGTCCAGTAGAGGTTTTCAACCTTCAGACTCGGCTTTATACTACATGAGATCCTTGCACAATCAAAAAAAAAAAGAAAAAAAAAGTGCATCTTTTTTTCCTCATCTTTCTCTTATGCGGGATGATGTGAAGCTCTGATTAGTTGATGCAGGAATGCAACCTTGAGGTACGATTGCAGCCTTGGAATGATTCTTAAATGTAAAAAGAAACTTTTGGAGTGCTCCCTCCCTTTCTGGATTTTTAAAAAAGACACCACTATCATGGTGCTACTGGAGCCACGGTACAGTACATCATGGCACACATCCATAACACAACCAGGGACGTGAGAGACAACTCCTATTTACAAAAACTTGATGTCACTTCCAGAAAAATATGACAGGAGAAAAAAAAAAAAGGAAAATAGTATTTCCTGAATGTCCTGAATTTTTAGAAGATTCCTTTTACTTTCTCTTCAGCAACAGAGTGGTCCTCCATAACTGTATTTTTCCCTGACCTTTTTAGTATGGACCATAAGCGACACCAGCAGGAATTGGGAATCATATGGCAAACTGCTTCCTTCGAGAGGATGCTCACCCACGCCCCTTTACTCACAAGCCAGCTTGCTGTCAAAACTGGAAAGGGCAATGGAAAAGGCTTGTAGTGCACACATTGGGTAGTTGTAGTCCATGGTGAACACGTCCTCAGCCACGCGGCCAAACTGCATCACGATGTAGTCAGCTGCCAGAAAGGTCAGGAAAGGCAAAAGGCATTACTGTTGTTTGCAGCCCTCACTAAATAAGCAGGCATCCAACCCTACCCTCTGTCCCAGAGCAACGAAATACCACCCAAACATGCTCACTCATCAAACTTCACAGCACTTATTCATGCAAGTGGGTGTGCTGATAGCAGAGCGAGAAGCAGGGACAGCTTGAGTGATAAAGGGTTGCAAGACTTGTTAGCGTCAAAAAAAAAGACACATATAAAAAGTGCTTTTTGCAAGAACGGGGAGACGATGGCTTCTGTATAGACTGTTGAAGCCTCTTATACAGATCTCAATTAAACCTGCTCAGATGACAACTGTGAGGGCAGAATCCCTCCCAGACTGTGCCCACGGTGCTGTTCCTACACTGGCAGGCAGAGAGCTCTACTTACGATCATTATCGTGGATAATTTGGAAGTTCTTCACCGAGGCCTGGGTGACTCGACCGTGGAAATTCAGAACATAGGACTGGGTGTCATCATTCCAGACTGGGGTTTTGTTGTGCAGCTCAATGACACTCTCTGTGTTTTTGTTCTGCCACCTTGCAAGAAGCGTCTCATGTTCCTGCACACACCACACATACACACTTCAGTTTAACACGCTCACGTGACAAAAAATACATTAACAGGGAAGAAAAAATTCATCAATCCTGGCCCAAAGGCTAAACCCTCAAAACAACTGCACTGAATGAAACTGAGAACTGTGAGGATCTAAATGCAAATGTGCATTTGAGTTCTTTCCACAGTTTGATAAATGTTAGTTGTACCTTTTGTTATCAAAATACTTTATTTGTAGAGCTTTTGTGAGTCACAGAAGCAGTCTCACATCCCATTGTTCTGCAATTGTTTGAATACCATTTGATTAACTTCTAGACCTTCAGAAATGCAAATAAAAAACCCAACTCTACCTGAAAAAGAATTCAAGTAATCTTTAGTGCTGGCTGCTGGTAAGACTTACATTTCGTGGTCTGATGGAAACTCTTTCATGATCCATATTCATTCCTGGTATGATCACGCTCATTTTACGAGGTCCTTTAAACCCCAGGACATTTGTTTCCTAAAAATGTTTAGAAAAGATTTCATCATACTCTTTATTTTTAAAGTTATTTTTTTCAGCAGAGAGACACTGTGTCAGCCCAGGGAACTTGTTTGTTAGTCAACTCAAAAAACATCTTGAAACTCCCACCGTCACTGGCACTGCCAAACATTCTAGCTTTGTCTTAGAAGCTCTGACAACAGGAAAAATGGAAATAGAGAGGTTTCCAAAAACACTCCTAACACTGGCTGCCAGCAACCCTTAATATAATTTTTTTTTTTAGTCCCTTTGTTAAGAAAGGATATGAATTAACCAGATTGTTTGGCTACTGCCAGATCCCAAAATAAAGCAGTTTCAATTTAAAAATCACAAAATGCAGTCACACATTTTGATGTGAGACAAAATTAAATATATGGGATCAGCTCCATTTATTCTAGAGCCAGCACAAAAGCAAACAAAATGCTAGTCAGAACATCTGATAGCAGTGCTGTGGTTTTCAAAGTTTGCTTAGAGATACCATGGTAAAAAACCAAACACATTGACATGAAGGCAAATTTTCTAGCTATGAAGACAAGGAAAGTAAAGAAACCACATGGGCAGCAAAAATAAATCCACAGAAAATACAAATTCTTCCATTAAGAGTGATCTGATGCTTTCCTGACCAGCTTTTCTCAAGAGAACCAGAAAAAGTAAAGAGCAGTATTTTCCAGTAAAACCTGATTTTAGCATTAACCCAGTGAATGAAGCAGTGACCCCTTGAAGTCCATCTCCTCATGTCTTGTGATAGCTTTTTTTCAGTCACATGTATTTTCTTCCCCATCTGCCAAACTGAAATGAAGAGCCTTGGAGGTGCACTAAGGAATCTCAAGAAGAACATTCCCATTGTTCCCAGCAACATACCACAGGATGCCAAGAACCAGACCCCCAAGGCTGCAGCTGCTGTGGCTTTACCCCTGGGACATTTAAAAGTGACAAATTCAGCTGTCTCTGCTTTTACATTTTTAATTAAAATGTCCTGATTTCATGGAACACTAAACTTATTAAAACACCTCTAGTTTTGCAAGCAAAAATCCATGCATCTCAACCCACTGGAAACATCTGAAAATACCCACCTAAAATACCTGCAGCTTTGCCATCATCAGACCTTTGAAATAACTTTGCCTGTTCCAGCAAGTCATCTGGAGATTTTCCACAACTCATTAAAGATTTGCATGCGTGCAAGAGAAACTCTACTGGATTATTTTACTGCATGCTCCTGAAGCAATCCAGGCATATTCATATATCTTCCTAACTCTACACATTAATGGGAAGATTCTGCTTCTTTTCTGAATCATTTATGTCCCCTCCTTTGGCAGAGTAAAACGTGTTATCAGTTCAGTTGGTTCTGCATCATGGCAAGATGAAAACTGATATGACTGCCAGCAGATTTTATAAGTAGGAGAGACTCAGCTCAGCAGAGGACAAGTTCTAAGAAAAGATTCATGCTTATGCTTATTTTCCACTAAGTACTGACAATTTTGGGCTTCTCTGCTATGCCTTACAAGCTTTTCTTCTCCTCAAGCTGCAGTCCTGCTATACATAATTAATTTAGATGCTGACTGGTTGAAGACATTGTTGAAGGTAAAATTAAATAATAGTGCTGAATCACTTCCCTCCCAGCCAGCAGAGGAAAAAAACAGCACTATATTCTTTGGGTTTACTCAGAAACACTGAAATTGGTACCTCTGGCACATGATAAGAGAATGGTTACTAGTTGCACATTACTACCATCACCAATTATCACACACTGTGCTGGCAAATGCTACCCTTTTGCTAGGCTCACAGTGCCAAACTGAAATGATATAAACATGGAATATGTGAGGAAAATGATTAAAATTACCTCACCTCCTGCTTCACTCCCTGCTTCTCTTTTATTTCCCTCCTCCGCTCTTTTGTGTGTGGAAATTTCAGACTACAAAGGGTATTATTAGGGTAACACAAACCAAATTCTGATTTCACATCATTCTAATGCCACTGACAGTCTTGGCTTACACAGGAACACAAATATTGTTCACTGGCAGAGCCCTATTGACTCAACCAGGACACCAATGACTTTTTTCAGCTCAAGACCTAGCCCAGGATTGCTGCACTCTCTGCCTTAGCCCATCCAGTCAGCCTCACAATAAACTGGGCTGCAAGAGCCTCTCCCCAGGGCTGCCTTTAGAATATTGCATACTTTCAAGTAATTATGTGAGCATGTTGCTTTAGTGGCAATAGCTGCTGTGATAAAAGCAGCAAGGTGAATATCCCAGCAGCTCCCAGGAGATTCACAATTTTATCACCCCCATTTTCTTGCAGCCACTTCCCTTCCTTGGGCTTGTTTCACACAGCTGTGCCCTGTCCTTAATATTTTCTGTAGAAATTACCATTCTAAGGAAGGCTCAACTCACAGAACCCACAACACAGGAAGAGCACAATGCAAGTGATTGAGGCCTGAGTAAGAACACAGAGTCTTGCTACTGTACTGAAACCTGAACAACACCTCAGAACATCTATCAGCTGAGCCCACTGCCTGGAATCTGACACAAACTGAACTGAGAGATCCTATGGATCAGAAAATCCTGAAAACCCTCACAGAAAACCCTGCTACCAGTAGCACAGTTGCTCCTTGCTGCTCCTGGATAAATTTTGCCAACGATTCTGCAATCAGCCATTAGGTGCTGCTGCAGGTTTATTAATAGGCTGGGCTGCCAACACAAGGGGAGTAAAAGTGGTCAACAGCACCCAAAGAAACTCTGACCCTGCCCAGCTCTGCTCCTGTGGCTTCAAACATATCTTAAGGTGAGCTCCCAAAGAGAGCCCTCACCACACTTATCCCACAGTCAGGCACAGATGCAGCATCACTTTCTGCCTATATAAATTACACCTGCTGAGATGATTAAGCAGGTCACGCTCAGTAAGTTGGGTACAGCTTGATCTCCACATGGGTACTTGCTCAGATGAGCTGAGGGACAGTGAGAGGCATAGTGGTGCTTTCAAAGTACTGTTTTTATAGCTTTTGCTGCAGGGGAAATCTCAGGGCAGGAATTAAAGACTGCCTTAGGACAAGGGTGTTTCAGCTCTGCTCTTCCCGGCACTTTCTGCTCTGGTTCTGCTGCAGCCAGGAACAATAATCTCACTTCAGCAAACCTGGCTAGTTTGAAATGAAATACAATTCCAATTTCCTTTTGTCCTCTGGCCACAGCACACCTGCAAGCCTGCTGCCTTTCTCCATTAGTACCAAAACATCAATGGAACAAGTAATTTTCTTATACAAATGTACCCGTTTCAAACTGCTGATTACAGACATACAAAAGCAGCTTATCTCAGCCCCATTCTCCAAACAGTGGCTTTGGTTTGGTTCTTTTCAACACCCACACTTCTAATTACCTCTGCTGACCACAACAGCTTTTTATTTGGTATTGTTCATCATTCAAGTATCGTTTGTTGTTGACTTAAGCAATGCCTCCATTTCTCAATATGTAACTTTTTTAAATTGGCTTTGGTTTTCTTTTTGCATTTCCAGTTTGCACCAGATTAGTTGCCTGGCTCCAGGGAATGCCATCCTATATAAACCAGTAAAACTACCTTTATTAAACATGTATGTTCTGCTAGGCTTCTACTGAGACTTCAGTCAAAGTAACCTCAGACCCTGGAGTCTCATTTTAAATCACGCAAGCTGAATTTTTTTTTTTTAATTCTCAGAATTTCAAATCCAACAGGAAGGGATGGATATGTATCTGCTCATCTGCCACATTAAAACTGCATCCTAAGCAGCAGGAAGAGAATGTGCTGGCAGCTAATACTGCCCTCCTTCAGAACTCCCAGCACTTTGCAGGGAAGGGATGGCTCTCAGCTGCCTTGCTCATGGAAATCTTCCAGATGCATTGCTCCCCACAGCCCAAAGCTCACCCTTCTGGGAACACATTCTGTGCATACATGGGGTATGTGGTGGACCTCAGCCTTACAGATTTCCAGGCATCCCTATTAGATCTGGGCAGGAACTCTTCAGAAAAGTCATTCTTGGATATTTTTATCAAAGCTGTTGATTTGTGAAACCAGACAACTTTCCGTAGCAGTGTACATACCAGTTTTCACTGGAAAGGTTTCTTGGGCTTAAACATTTCTAAACAGAAAGAACACTCTCACCACAAAGGTTATTCATCCAGCAATCCAGAAACAAGAGCAACTGTGTTTCAAGCCTTGATTGTCTGCATTGCTCCTGACAAATGCTACTTACTCTCCTGTAAGAGCCTGGTTTCTTTCATTCAATCAAATTTTGGATTTTACTTGGGTTTTTTCCTGGTAAATAGGAGTTTTAGAGTTTTTATCCCAATCTCAGCCGCTGCAGACCTAGCTGTCAGCTACCAATGGTTTGGATCAGAGAGGCCTCCAAAACACCATAACAAACAATCACACTTTAGAGCAGTAATGCCATGTGCACAACTCTTCTCAGTTCAGGAGGTTCCCTCAGGTGGTGCCTGCAGGCTGTGATCCTACCCTTTCCTGCGGGTGATGTAAGAGCTCCAACACCCCCTTCTCACCAAAGGTGAGAGCTGGGCAACCCTGTTCAGTGCTCAACACTTTTCACCTCTACTTTGCACTGAGCCTCCTGGTTTCTCTGGTGGAGATCAGCTGCCTGGTTACATCAAACTCTGAATGCTGATTTACATAATGCTAAGTGAGAAGGAAATTCAGTGTGCTGCTTCAGAAAGTGAGCTGCCCCTCCTGCACGCTGTGCCTGTGAGCAGTACTTACATAACAAATAGCAGCTAGCTCCTGACGCAGGGTACTCGCCTCCAGGCTGGATGTTGTTTTCATTGGATTTACTCCATTGTCATAAACTGTAAACTTAGTTCCCATAAGATTTGATCTATCAAAAAAAAAATGGAAAATCCAATCACCATTTGTCAGCAATGCTGCTGAAGACATCTATCCTTTACTTAACTGTGGCCCCAGAGGAAAGGCAAATATTGGGTACAGAGAGTTGTTACTTCTAATCCCAGCTACATGGCAATTCCTGGATTAAAGGCCAAAATGACAAAAATGTAAAGGTACAGTACAGAAGTGTATACTAAAGGTCCCTTATCATCATGCTGGAGATTTCTGATAGCATCTTGCAAATTAGGAAACACAAGAAAGCTGTAAGGAAACACTCGGGTGGGGTTATTTTGTGGGTCTGCTTGGTTCCAAGATACACTTACTCGCTCCAAAACCATCTGCTTTCTTACCTGACTACTAAACTCTGTTAGAATATAGGGAGTGAGTTTTATAAAGCCATTAGTGAGATCAAATCTCTCCTATTGCAATGGAAAGGAGAGCAAAATACAGCACAGGCACAGATGATCTGAACACACACCCAGAGGCTCCACGGAGGGATCAACAGCAGACTGGCTGTACAACGTGGGGACAGACAGAAAAGGAACACGTGGCTCTGAAATAGTTCCACTACCTGTGAATAACTAATTTGGATCTTGAGGAGCAGGCAAAACCAAAGGGATTTTCAGACTGTGTAACAGTGCATTCCAAAGTATTTATATCAATAGAGGCTAGACACAATGTACTCATGCACTTCTGAAAATCCCATTAAGATAAGTTGTGCCGGTACACCCTTGAGAATTTGGTCTTTGAGCACTTAAGAGCTTCAGTCCTGCTGACTTTTAATAAAATGTGATCCTGTAAGTACTTGAGACATTTTTGAAAACATGCCTTGGGTACTGGTGATCTTTAAGACCACGATCACATGATGTAGTCAAGCCTCTAACTAAGAGGACAGTGAATTACAGGCTTCTTAATATCAAATGAACTTTGCATTATATGAAGAAATTATCTTTATTTTTATATCCTAGACTTATCAGTGTTTACCTCAGTTTTCCAATAAAACTCTCTCCACCCCGAGACAGGTCAGTTGGGTCTATAGAGATGAGGTAATTAGAGGTTTTACTCTTCTTTCGTTTCCTTCCAGCCAACAGAAACACCTAAGCAATGCAAAAAAACACATTCTAGAATGCTAAGGGGGTTAGCACACACCACTTCCTACTTTGATATAAGCAAACCATAAGCAATTTTTCTGTCTTCAAGCATCACTAGCAAAGTAGCAGAAGATCTCCTGGGATTTAGCAAAACCAGGAAAAAAAATCTGGTAAGGGAAAATGACTTCTCAACCACTCATTCCATTATTTATGGTTTAAATAATTAAATCTGATCTATTTTATTAAATGTTTCATTCTAGCTTGCTCTGGCTCTTCCAGCTGAATTGAAAGTAGATGCTTTTCAGGCCACAGAATGCAGAGAGCCTCAATTCCTGGCAGTCACATAAAGGTGCCATGCATGGATTATTTAAGGCCAAAGATCAGACATATGAAGAAAGGCAGTGGAAGAAAGGGATACTGTTGTTTGGCTTTGGGAAGAATGTAGGGTCAATCTAGCAAAAGCAAAAATGTATTCAAAATATAAGATTACATTTTCTTTGTAAGACTCCTTCAGATTTTTATTAATTTTGTTTTTTAATATTCAGATGCAACTGGTATGCCATTCAAGTTATGTTATGACCTTTTTACCATGCTCCCTTTCCAAGTGGAGGTAATAAGTAGGGTACATCCCTCGGTCCATTCCCTTCTTGTCTCTTGTGATCCTGCACTTGACAGTGACCCCCTGTGGGGCAGGTCTGACAGCAAACTCCTCCAGGTCATCCACATCTATGAGAGGCTCATTTGTGGAAGGACTGGGAGCTGAGGCCACTTCCTAAAACAACAAGCAAAATTCAGGGCTTTTTATTTTCCATTTACAACAGGTTATAAGCACAAAGGAACAGCATTTGATAGAAGCTGCACTTTTAAAAAGTCAAACCAAGGGTCATATTGTCTTGCTGGTGCTCTGTGTACAGACCCACCTGGTGGAGCAGAACAGGGTGGCTGCACAGACAGAATGCTGTAGAGGGCTTACAGAGCAAACCCTGGCTCACACCTTCCCATCCCACCACACTCCTCCTGTCAGAAAGGCCCTGCTCAAGGATAGGGGTGACCTTTGATGGAAGGAAGGAATGGGATAGGGAGCAAGAGTTTAAGCTCCAGAGAGATCTAACAAAGATGGGAAGTCAGTGCAGTATATAAAAGAGCAGGGCATCATTAACTGGCTTAGCAAGAGCTTGTGATTTAGAATATTTGAACCAGCTGAAGTCTTATTTTATGTTCAGATTGTAGCAGAGAGAACAGGGTGGGAAAATGGCCAGAAAAAGTCAATGGAAACAAAAGATCCTTCTGAGCACCTGCAGGAGGGAGAAAGGTAAATATTTACTGCTTCCCTCTCTCTTCATTCAAGTTCAGGCAATATTTGCCATTCTTTTCTCCAAGTCATTATTTTCATTGCTTGCTCTTGCAAAGCCTGAGAGGTATCACAGTAAATCACCTTGGAGAGACTCTAGTGCATATTAAACACAGAACAAGAAAGCCAGGCCTGTCCTGAGTGCACCCTGAAATTGTGCAGTACATGGCAGCTTGCACACCCCTTCTTCAGCACTCTCCCCTTACCTTATTGGATTTCTTGCTTGTGGCAGAACCAGGCCGGGTGTTACTGTTTAACTGTGAAGAACTGGAGCTGTCTTCATCCTCCTCATCTTCTTCCTCATCAAAATTCATGCTACTTGAAATGCCTGAGGAGAAAAACAGCACACTTATACAAAACAGTGATAGATTAAAGCTGCCCATACCTGCTGTAAAACACCACTTAACAGACTGCTGCACCCTGAGGCTCACAGGTGAGTGAGGGGGTGTGTGAGAGTGGTTCACTGTGTGAGGCAGAGCATGAACACATGGGTCAGACAGCAGCTCTCCTGAGAAGCCTAAACATTCAAGTGAAAGAGACAGGAAACATCATGGTTTCCATTCCACAGATCAAGGATCAAGTTACCCAGTGATACAGGAGCAAATATCTGGTCAAGAACTAAATTCAGATCACCTTCATCCAATCAAGTACTTCAAACACAATACAAAATCATCAAGCTGAAATTGGAGCTGAGAGGACAACCTGGCACAGCCACTTGGAAACCCTCACAATTAAAATACAAGCCCTTGCACAGCACACTTTTAGCTGTGTGATCTGCTGAAGAGCACATCCTAGACCGAGAAGAAACATTCACATCAAGGAAATGTTCTCCTGCATCTTATTTCATGTAAAGAATACTATCAGCCCAGGCCAAAGGAACTGCCTTACAGCCCTTGAAAATTTGACTTTACAGGAATTCAAAACCTCAGACATTTCAAAGGGAAACACAACTTTGAAACATCAAATAGGTCTTAGCAGCAAAAAGCATCAATGGTGGGACATTTGCCAGGCCTAGTTTTTCAAAGAGTATCATGCAGATGAAGCCACCCCATATCCAAGTTCAAGCTCTCTAAATTCCATATATTACAGGCTATATTCTATCCTTTAAAAAAAAACCAAAACATCCCTTGGTCCAGAATTCCCATTATGGGTAAGTCCAATGTAGAAGGATAAATGAAATGCAGATTTCCAGAGCCAAGCAGCATGGACATAATTAACTTTTTCCTTCTGTACTCACCAGGAACATGATCCAGGGCGACAAGACTGGATTGGGAGGTGGAAGAGGACCAGGATGTATTTGCATGGGGATCTGGGAAAGGAAAAAATCCAAGGGTTTGATTCTGCAAACCCTTCATTGAGTGAACAAGCGTAACCTGGCAAGAGGACTCCACACAGGGCTAAAGACTTCTGGGATAGGGCCACAAAGCTGCTGCTTGGATTCACAATTTCTACACTGCACCATCAAATTCACCTTCTACCTGCTTATACCTGCTGTGATCTTCACTTTCAGTACCTTGAATAAAGTGAAAAAGCCCTGGGTCACAGGGCTGAGGCTTCAGCAAACATCATTCACACTGAGCAGCTGTGCCACCAACGCTTCTGTGCATGATGTGCACTGCATGGTGGGGCTTGGGCCTACTTTGGAACTCTAACAAAATAAAAACCCTCAAACCTGACTGACATAAGTGATACACACAGATTCTACACAATATTGAGTCAGTAACATTGAAAGAAGTATTCAGATTCATATTCAGATGGCTTAAACTCTACTTCAGTCCCTGCATCCTCATCATCAAAGGATGAAATCTGGCTCTCTAAACTCTTTTTCTGGGAGCTCCAGGGACATGCATAAAGATTTTATTTTATTGTAGTTTAGTCTTCTAAAATATTAACTTGGTCTGTCACAAGCAGACAGGAAACCAAACTGATGTACAGAAATATAAACAACAGACATAGATTCAGTAATGGTTTTCTTCAGTTCAAATTTTGGAACTGTAGGTTCCAAAATGATGAAGATGAAGAAAAAGACAGCAAAAAAGGCAGTAAAATACTTTTTGTTTTTATTGCTGCTTCCAGTAACTTCAGTGCATGCCCCTTTAGAATATCCAGATGCACACTGGAGAGTGAAACACCACCAGAGTAGTAAGAGTGAGGGTATAAAAGCAAACCAGGAGCATCAGCAATGCTTGCATTGCATTCAGCTGCCCTGTGAAGGTCTCATTATCCACTTCTTCAGCTCCCCCAGTGCTGACATACACCACAGAGCACAACAGCAAAACCTTTCAATAGCAGCTGCTTCTGCAAGGGAGGCCTGAGTTCACAGGTCAACAGATATTTTCAAAGCCTGTAGAATTCATTCATTATTAATCCCACACTCATTAATCACAAGCATTATTTCTTAATAAGGACAATCATGTTCTAGGCTCTATGCATGGGTAATGGACACAGTCCATCTCCTCAGCTGGCAGCTGCACAATAAAGCCATAATTTATATCCACAGGCAGAACTGGTTTATTTCCACACCTGTGCTCACTATTTCACCACCAACACTTTAGTGAGGAAAATTCTGTGCCAGCCTTAGAAACATCTGTGCTCACAACCTGCAGGGAAAAATGCTTCAGGGACCTCCTGGTATGGAATCCCGAAATTAAACTGATCCCCTCCCTAAATCTCAAAACTTCAGGTGGCAAAGAACTAAGACCCAATTGCTCATTCCATGCCCTTTACAGAGACATATTGGAAACTGATAAGTGTGAGGACTACAAGTTAGTTATTCAGTGTTAAAACTTATGGAAGTCTGACTCTGTCCTAGTGACTCATTTGCTAGGGAGGAACACTACAGATTAACACTTTGGAAATTAAAAGGATGAATATTTCCTACAGGAGGAAAATTATTCTAGGATGGCAATTTCCAACAGATGGAGAAATCAAATAAAACATTTGGCATTTTCTTGCAAGTGGCATATTCTTTTCACACTCGGTAGCCTATAACCTCTTGTCTTGTTACAGAGCTTGACTCACTGGGGAAGGAGAGACACGTGCTAAGAGAAGTTTCTCTCCACCAGGTTAGTGCCAAAGAGCAGAACAGGCATGAACTAGGGCTATGCAAATGCAATGGGATTCAGCTTTTGCCATGAGACCAGTTAGCATTTCACAGAATCACAGAATAAGCTGAGTTGGAAGAGAACCTTCAGGGTCATGGAGTCCAGCTCCTGGGCCTGCACAGGACACCCCAAGAGTGTGGCCCAGAGAACTGTCCAAATGCTTCTGGAACTCTGCCAGGCTGGTGCTGTGACCACTGCCCTGGGGAGCTGTTCCAGTGCCCAAGCACCCTCTGTGAGAAGAACCTTTTTCTGATATCCAACCCAAATCTCCCCTGACACAACTCCAGGCCATTTCCTTGCATCCTGTCACTGTCACCACAGAGAAGAGATCAGTGCCTGCCCCTCCTCTTCCCCTCATGAGGATGTTGAAGCCCACAATGAGGTCTCTCCTCAGTGTCCTCTTCTCCAGGCTGAACAGACCACATGCCCTCAGCCACTCCTCCTACGCTTTCCCCTCCTGACATTCACCATCCTCATGGCCTCCTTTGGACACTCTCTAACAGTTTAATGTTTTTGCTATGCTGTGGCACCCAGAACTGCCCCCAGCACTGGAGGTGAGGCTGCCCCAGTGCAGAGCAGGGCAGGACAATCCCCTCCCTTGCCTGGCTGTGATGCTGTGCCTGAAGCCCCCAGGACACAGCTGTCCCTCCTGGCAGCCCGGGCACTGCTGGCTCCTGTTCACCTTGTCATGGACAAGGGCCCCCAGGTGCCTTTCTGCAGTGCCTTATCTTTGTGCACTTCTCCTTCTGCTCCTATTCCATGCAAGAGAAGCCTTGATGGGAGACAGCAACTCTAAAACTCTTCAGATGACATACCAGTAAGGACATGCCACAAACAGTGAAGTGGCAGTGGGAAGCCACATGAAGAGCTTTACCTCTGCATAAAGTACCACATGAATGGTGGGATACTCAAAACTTTCTCAAAACAAGCATCCTCTGCTGGTATCAAGCAGCAAACAATACACACATAATAAAAATAATTTACAGAGGTGCTGCTGGCATTATTTTAATGTCTTTGTGTCTCACCCAGCATAGCTCTGCTGTTAACATAAATGAATAAACCTCAGTATTCACATTTAAATAAAAGTGTCCCCCTTGCCTCAACTTGAAACACACTAGTGGTTCACTCTTGGCAGTGTCTGTTCTGAGCAGGAGTATACTCAGACCTGGTAAAAAAGATTGTATCATATATTTGAGAATATACAGAAGCAAACCAAAAAATTTCCACTCTCTGTTTCTATTGAAAATAATCACAAATTTGGAGAGAATAAAAATATATGATAACCTGGCAAAAAGCCATCAAAAGCAGAAGTGTCCCCCAGAGTAAAAATCTGAGTGCTGTGACCTAATTTGCAAATTCTGTGGGTACTTTTTAAGTCAATCAGCTTTAGTTTAGTAATGTGCCTAATAATTAAATATTCTGAGCCATGGTCTAAGGCAACACAATCACCACACAGATCAGAACTTGTTAGTCATGCCCAACACCCCTGCAACTCAAATGCCCAGGAAATAGCACACTTGGAGAAAATCTGCCCATTTCAGTTGGAGCTGCTCACATCTGCAGGGTAATGTCCCAGAAAAAATGAATCCTAGTGAGAACTGCTCTGCAGACAAGAGGCAGCATTTAGGTATGAATAGTCCATTCTACACGAGTCAAGTTTGCACTTACATTTTGCTCTTTATACACAAAGAGGTTATTCTTAAAGCATCAGAGCACTCTTGGCTTGAGCCATCTTTGCTTCAAAAGCTGTACACTGAAGAAGAACAACTCCAAAGCAAATGTCTTCAGAAAAGGCTTTGTGAGGGTTGGGGGATTTTTATTTTTTCCTTCCTACAGTTCGTGTCTAAGTGGAGATAACAGTGCAGGAAGGAAGAGGCAGATGCATGAATGTGTACATACACAGTCTATCTCCCAAAGCATGCATGCCTCTGGAAAAAGAAAAAGAAATTCCAGAACATTTGAGGACTCTGCGTGGGAAATGCTGCAGAATGTGGTGTACTTTTCACCTCTGCAACCCTGAACTGACACTACAAAAGCATGAACAGTGTGTAACTGACTGCACCACTAAAATGAATATTCTAGTTTGAATGTTGCTATTTCATGCTGGTTTTTAACCATCAAGTGAGTGATTTCCAGAGTTGTACATTATAAAAATGTGAACAGATGGATGTGAACATTGGCATCTGCCTGTACCTTAATAATGGCACTGCACTGCAGATGGGGAAGTTATCCCTGAGAGCCTGCAGAGCTCTTGTTCCTTGAGACAAGAGAGAACTTCATTGTTTTATATTTTTTTAGGTTTGGGATTTTGGATTTTTTTAGGAAACAGAACAGAGCCTAACAGGCTCTGAGGAGAACACACCCAGAAGTAACAAACTGTGCTTAGGCTTGGGCTGACAGTGAGAATAGGAAATTGAGTCAATGTCCATCAAGCAAGCAGTGAGAACATGAAGGAAGCTTTAGCTACTTACCTTTCTTCTGCATTGCTGTTCTAAGATCTTGCTTGCTTTGCTGTTGTTGGCCAGTAGCCACTTTGTCACCATCATCTTCATCATGGCTAGACTGTCCAACAGTGAGAATCTGCACTTGACTTCCTATCTTCTGAACATCATCTTGAAAAGCAGCTGGGCCATCAATCCCTGTGAGACAGCAGCAAAAGCCTTGGTTGTCTTTGTGTCAAGAAGTTACTGCAAAGAGAATTGTTCACTCACAAAACCAGCAGCTTTTCTAGGAGTCACAGATTGGATGTTCACACTCAATAATATTTCTAGACTTAAACAAGACCAAGCTAGCCTCCAAGCAAACACTTTACTTCCCACATAATGCAGTGGAGAATCTCCAGGAGAGGATCAGGATTTCACTGGTGCCCTCCTCACCCCAAAGCACACCTGCCCCATGCACCAGAAACGCTGAAAACTAAGCAGAAAAGAAACACACTGGAGAGAACTGATAAAGAAAACAGATACAATTTTAATAAGGGCACACAAATGATCCAGAAACAGATGAACCTGAGTCCTGGGTTATGCCATATCCCCATATAAACACCGCTGCTGTCATGAAATACTTTAAAGCTTCAAAAACCCAGAAAATTCACAAGTAGATCTGGCAGTGTATCCAACAGAGGGGCAGCATATTAACAAGCCTAAATACACCCTTTGAGTTAGCAAAATTGCCATACAGTTAATACATCAGAGCAAAACTATAAGGAAGATATTACATATTCCCTGGAGCCTTCATCCTCTTGAGATGCTTAAATCCCAACCAGGCACCAGGTCCTGAGCAACCTGCTGTGAGCAGGGATGAGGGACCAGACAGTGCCCAGAGGCACCTCCAGCCTCCCATGCTGTGATCCTGTGACTCCTGACCACAGCCAGAAAGAAATTATTTACCTCCTTATGGCTGTAAATCACCTCCAAAGAGAGAAAAAGAAAATAACGGGCGGGGGGGTGTTCTTACCACAAGCCAACTTCATTTTGTTTCTTCAGGGCAACGAGGTAAAACATCAGCCTGCAAATGTACTTCAGCTCTCAGTGAAGACATAGAGCTGGAATATATTACTAAATCAGCTATATAAAAATGCATTTCTGTATCTATAAAAATGGTAATATTTTCATGATATAGATATTTTCACTTCATAGATATAATAAATAGCATGAGCTGTATACTGCTGCTGTTGTGAAATTTTTGTTAATAAGCAAGCAGCATTGCGGAGAGTCAGCAAGCACTACAAAAAGCTAATTCAGTAAAGGAATATGGTGCTTCTCACACCAAACAGAGCTGAATAAACCCTGTGAGAAGGAGCTGCAGGGATTGGGATTTTTTTTGGACTGTGATCTGTAGCAGAAGTCTCCAAGAATACCATTTCATCCTGCTTTGCCAACAGCTGTCAACTTGCATTAAAAGACAGCTGGATTATACATTTAGCACGCTTAACTGTACTTTGCAATATCTGCTGTCACTGCCACTGCAATACGAAGCATAAGTGGGAAGAAGAGTGGTTCATATCCCCAGGAACAGCACTGGCTGTGCAGCCACCCAACAGTCTGACAGAGATGCAGTCTGACACTGCAGAGGTGTTAAACCCACAGAGTTCAAGACCACAAGGAGTTACTGCTTCATCTGCATTACACAGGCCCTGGCAATTCCTGCACCAAGCCTGCAAATTCAGATTCACTTGCAGCAAAGCTAACAACAACGACTAACAGCAAATAAATAATCTGTCCATCCAACCTTGAAGGGCTAGATAAAGTCCATGGAAATGTCTCTGTGACCTTGCTAGGATGACAATTTCAGAAGCAGCTCTGCATGATACAGAATGAACAGTATCATCTTCTGTGCTGCAGGTATAATATAGCAGTGAAAGAACTGCATTATCTTAAAATTTATCCTAGGAGAAGCACCACTGCAAAGGTGCTCTTGAACAGACAAGTAGCTGCTCAGATCCTCTGTGGTATTTTTAACAGCTTTACAATATTATTACAGCATTATCATTACAGTTGCTGCCTAAAGATAGGTTCTTACCTCAATACTCTGAATTTCAAAAGTGTTAAGCATGCATGAGTTTAACAAGATGCCTCATGCATATCATACCTAGCCCCTTGTTAAGCACTGGATGATACAAACCTAATTTTGAAAGCACTTTTCAGAAGGAACAAAACACCTTAATTATTCCTCTTCAAAGCAGACATTGATCTGCAGCAAATGAAATGCCTTCAGCAGCACTGGAGATTGCACTGAGGCTGATTTTTCCCCAGTGCCTGCAGAACATCTGCACTCCCATCCCATGCTGTCAGGAACATCGTGTATTATTAGGAGTCAGGACAAAGGCTGCACTGGCAGGTTACAGTTTTAGAGAAGAAAAATCAATTTCAGTGTTCTGAAGAGTGCATCACTGGTAGTGTGTGTTATTAAGCATTAGGAATGGTTCCACTGGTGAGCACATTTAAGGGAATGAAATATGTAGCAAGACAGAGAGGATTATAAAAAAAAAAAAGGAAAAAAAAAAGCCTCTGCTGCATTAGAACACTCTAGGTGCAAATGCAGCTTTAGCTAGTTAATACTTGTGTGTGTGCATAATCTTTGTAGCTACACATACATGTGTAAAATGGGATTAAATGCAGGCATACATACACATTTTTCTATATCATGAGATATAAGTGCATCTTTGTAAGCCATAGCTCAAAAGGCAGCTTTGCCACCACTTACCAAATGTCTGAAAACAGCTCCGAGCTTGTGCAACCATGATATTCAAGGGGCATCTCTCCCCCTGTTTGCCTCACTGACTCCTTTGCATCCACTCCCCAGAAGACTGGTTCTCAGTGTAATAAAACTAACCACTCATCTCTAGTTTCTGTGCTTAAGGACATGGCCAAAAGAGGCAAAGAAGCTGAGTGGGTTGTGCCAAAAGAGTTTTTATTGCTATGATCAGCATTTTTTCACAGTGCTTCCCAAATATCAGATAAAGTCTGACAGAGACAGCCTTGAATACCTGCTAAGAAAAAAGGGGAATTTTTTAGAGGCAAATGTGAAGGAGGGCAGAGAGGAAAGAAGAAGATTGGAACAACCCTCAGAATAGCAGTGCCTTCAGAAAAGGCCTTTTGGTACACTTTAGCATGATCATGTCTCAGATGAAAACCAGTGGTACCAGAAAGGAAAACAAAGCAATACCAGCGAAAAAAGAAAAGCATCAGTAAAAGAGCACTGCTGGCATTTATAGCCTGCAAACTACTATTCATCAATGCCTGTATTCTCTTAGACCTAAATCTTCTGGACAATATTTATAAATAGGCAGCACCAATCTGTTAAAAGCTGGTAATCTAAACTCCTGGCTGGCAAAAAAGATTACGTATCAGGGAAGGAACATAGCATAGAAAACAAGTAATTCTGCTTTACAAATGCAGAGCTGCAGGACAGGGAAGTTCTTGTTCTTATTTCATAGAGCGTTTAAGGCACAAGTTTGATGGATGAAGCTGGGCACACTGCTCACAGACTAAGAATATGATTAATAAAATGATCTGCCCTTTGCAGGGCAGACCTGAAGAATTGACCAAGGTCAGGCAGGAGCCCTCTGGAAAGGAGCACACATTTCCTGAGCTCAGTTACTGCTCTGACAAAGGAGTCACATCCACGTGGATAACACCCAGTGGTGTGGGTGCAAATGCTATTCAAGACCTCTGCAGAGCAGCTCTCCCTCCAACTGGGGACTGGCAGCACAGCCCTTCAAAGGATGGCCTGCTCTGAGGTCAAGGACAGGGAATCCCAGGGAGATCTCACACCAGAACAAAGAGCTTCCATCCTTTAGAGAACCTGGCTTAAAGCAAACCCTGCTGTCAATATTTTCTAAGCCACTTCCCATTATATTCCTAGGGGCTGTGCATCCACTGACAGGGGTTCAAGCAACTGCAAAATTACAAAGGCATTTGTTCAGAGGGAAAGGGAGCAAATAGAAATTCTTTTTTGAAAGGATGTCTAGAGGTGATTTAGTCCAAACCTCCACTGGACTATTGCTAGCACCAAATCAGGACAATAAAAGCAAATACTTGAGCACTAAGCTCTATACTTACTTTGATGCAATCTAAAACAGTAAATAGGAACTATACATTCATAAATCTTTACCCTTAGGAGGTCAAAATTACTTCTTCACAATCAAATTCATGTGTTGCCAAAGCACAGCCTGAAAGGTTTGTCAGATCTAGAAATTACAGGAATTCACTTGTTGTTCCTCCTACCCTTTTTATTTAGTGCCCAGGGAAGCTGAGATAAATCTACTTTACATGGACTTCCCTCCCCCCATCAGAAAGGAAGTGCTACAGTGAGAAATGATGCTCCTTCCCTACAACTGCTGCTGCTTTCTGAGCCAGCCAGTGTTAATGTAGCTGCTTGTTACATAGGAAAAGGGGACAGGATGCACAAATCAAAACACTCAGACAGGCGTGAAAGAGAGAGAGGAAACATGGGAGAAGCCAACCAAATCAAAACATGGAATAGCCACCCTGGCAGGAAAAGCTCTGTGTGTCAGAGCTGCTCCTCGGCTTCCTGGCTCCCAGAAAGTCAGCAGGAAATGCACAATGTACCACTTGCATTTCAAATAAAATTGCTGTGAAATTATTGTTTATTTTGATATTTTAAACACATCCAGGTTCTGATTTCACCGATGAGAAAGAAATCTTCATTTATGTTGTCCATGGCAGTTCAGAGCAGAATCTCCTAGAATTTTCTGAGAATGTACTTACATAGTCTAAGTGCAAGAGCTTTGGGAAGAGAAACCAAACCCAAGCAACCACCAATGATTTTCACAGAATGATTCCTGAATTTTCATATCAGATTTCACTTTGTATTAACTCCTGTTTCTCATGCTTTTCTGGGTTTTTTTTAAAGTTCCATTTTTTTCTTCCTGATTTGCCCCATTCATTGCACTCAGCCAAAAAATTCACTTTATCCTGTATATTTATCAACTTCTTCATAAACCTTTCCAAACAAAGTAATGACACCACTATGTAACTGTAATACTTTCATGAATCTCCTTTTTTAAAGACTCATCAGGACCTTTGATAGCTAAACATGCTCTGGTTTTGTAATATTATGTAGGGTGCATACTTTTCATAGGTTCCTGCTGCAAATATTTTTACTAATTTGCATGAATTTTCTGTTGAACCACCCAGTGATGCTGTACATGGGGTTCACTGTTATCCTGAATCACCCCAATCTGCCACAAATCAAACCAAAATTTGATCCACCATCTCCATTTGAAAGAAAACCATTTTACATATGCATTTGTTACATCTGGGTTTTTTTTTCCAATACTGAATATTTTGCTAAGCAATAAACTGTGAGACTGAAGCCTTCAGAAATACCAGTTTAATGAGCTAAGCTACTACAAAATGTCATCAATTTACTGCAGTTCCAGGCTCTGTCCCACAAAAATTATGGTTCTTTTTAAAAATAGGCACAGTGCACAGTGCAAACTGCCATTAAGAAATACCAGTAATAATCACAGATTTAGAAAAAATTGCTGAATACCATGTTACCCATCAGAGAATTACAAAGTGCACTGACATGAGCAGTTAGCTACATTCCTTTTCCTCTGCCAGTGTAACCTCATTAAACCTGATATTTCTCTCACGTTTGTCTTCAGCACATTGTTCTGATCACAGCTTCATCACTCTTCAAGCCACTTAAAAAAGCATTACACATCTAAAACCAGAGTGCACTCATTACACTACAGCTTCAACAGCTACTCATGTATAATTCAACAATTTTTGCTCTGAATTAGCTTCTTATTCATAGGATCTGGTCTAAGTGCTCTTTTTTCTTAAAGCACAAAGAGCTGGGCTACGCTTAGAAAGGGAAGGTCCACTATAGCTAAATACTAACAAAAACCTTTAAAATGCTATTTTAGCATGTTAAGTGCACTTACCCCTCAGCATTCATCCTGCTCATTTACAGGACATACAAAGGTTACACTCAGAGTGGAGACAAACCTGCAGTGATTGCAAAGCTAAAAGCAGAACCTAAAATTTCCCAAGATTTGCTCTAATTACCAATGAACTCCCCCCAACAAAATCCCTTGTGTTAAAACATGGCATAAAACCACTGCATCCTTTTTTATAGTTAGATCTGAAGTTATTAGCAAATGCATTCAATACTGTTATAAAAAAATCTTAATACTCACATCTATTTTTAAAAGTAACTGAAAATTAATACAAGTTCCACTACAGGGTTCTGTTGCCACTTGCATTTTCTTCATTCCTGAATTCAAAATTAGCTATGTCTGTAGTGGATTTATCAGCAAAATCCCTCTGGAATTTTAAGGATGCATTTGGTTTTATTTTTACATCAAATGAAAAAAAATATTTTGCAGCTTTGATAAGGATGGAAGACTGGAAATCCAGTCATAATCCTCCCAAGTTTACAACACAGTCAAAGGTAAACCAGTTATTACTCCAAGGGTGAAATTATACATGAATGAACAGCTAAATCCCAGTGTACAGAAAAAGTAGATGAGCTGGATGAGGGGCTATGTGTATGCTCTGAATGTACTTTGACTGGCTTTTATTTGCTTCTAATCATCAACATGAACTTCAGGAGAGAAAATATTCAGCATTTTCTTTGCTATAATTGACATATAATTGATGAATAACACCTCCACTCCCTGAAAACTTGGAACTGATGGGCAAATGCTGAAGGCCAGGGAAAAGCTCCCATAGCAGAGCAGGATAAGCAGTAAGAATTGCGTCAGAGGTTGAGGTTTCTTGGGCTAAAAATATTAGTTCCCAACACATGGAGCAGTGTCAGCATGCCAAAGTTCTCAGTCTACACAAAGTGACTTCACTTTCACTGACACAACTTGCTTTTATTGACATAGGCTAACGTTTGCCTGCTTGGGGGACTTTTCAGAAGATGAATAAAACTATAACTGGCATGTGAGAAAAATACTAGGTGTTACCTGCTGTGGGATAATAAAAGAACTGTGCAGCACAATATCTTCAGTTCTGAACACAGTACAGACACAGGCATGTCAAAAGAGGCATTATATGAGATAAAACAGAGCCTCAAGGCTATGCCATAACCATGATTTAAGTATTGGCTCACATAATGCTCCCTTTCAGGTTTTCTTTTAAACCAGCAAAAGAATTTTTACTCTTCAGCAAGATGTACCTCAAAATAAAACTTGGCATTTGTATTACCACGCTGGAATGTCATTACTTTTTACATTAAACTGGGAAACGTTCGCTTTCTGTTCATTTATTTTGCCAATAATTTTTACACTGAGTTAATTTTACCTTTGACACACAGCATCTTTTCTCAAATATATGAACAGCCTTTAGCTCAGGGCCAGGCTCTAAAGCCTGTATAACCTGGAGCTTCCCTTGCAGCCAGAACTACAGAGAGATGTTGTAGATTCAGATCTCAAGAATTAAGCTGCAATACGCAAAGGATTTGACTAAGGTAGGCTCAAGTCCTGCAAAATCCCTACAGATAAGCCCCAATACATTGACCTCAATAATTAACTTTATTAGTCATTGCTATCTTTAAAGAGACTTGTCAAGGATATACACTACTTTCTCACTGAAGCAACAGTGGAGAAACTGTTGGACATGCACAAGACAGAAATACAGTACAGCCCAGGCAGGACAGCGTTACAGTGGCCTTATTCAAGAACTGCAATTCATTGGAAAATTATTTCATTTCATTAGTCATTCAGCACCACATAAAAAGTAACTGTATGTGGTACAACAGCCTCTCTTTTTCTGTTTGTGTAAACACACATACATATATATTTTTTTAATTACCAATAAAGTAACTCATTACTTCTTGCACCTAGCTCAAATTGTAAATCTAAGAGTGGCAATGTCATTTCTACCTACCCTTTTGCCATTACCAATAGTGTATTTTTTTCATCTACCTCGTCATACACAAAGTCATTGCAGATAATTTTTCATACAAACACCTCCCATTTGTCAGCCAGGTGGGACAAAGCAACACTGAAGTAATAACTTGAAAAATCCCTTTGAGGATGTTATCTCAGTTTTGTTGAATTGATTTTCAAAGTGTCCCCTTAACCTCTAATTTGTACAGTTTAAACCTCACTCAGAGTTTTGACAGAAGCAGCTGCAATTTAAGGCTGCTTCTCCAAACAAGATTACTTTCAGATAATCTAAAAAAGCACACTCTTATAAGATGATTCTCTTCTTTTTACCACTGCAAGAAAACACCATCATCTTTCCTTCAGAACTTTCTTCCTCCTCTGCAATTTGAACACTCTCCTCTGGAAAAGACTCCATTTACAAATTTTTTGACTCCAAGGCTGTACGTGCCCAGACACGACCAAGTCACATCCACTTTCCAACCTCAGAAAAATTTCAGAAAATTACTTTTAGACAATTTTCAGATTTTCAAATAAATTATACAAAAAAACAAGAGAAAGAATTGACAGCAAAATAATGAATTTAACATCTGACATGCAGCTGCATGCAGCTAACCTTTGTGCTTCCCTTTTTTCTCCTTTCTGGTGCTGCTACTCTGACAGCTCGCAGCTGCTGCCTTGGTTTTTTTAGTTGGTTTCGGAGCTTGGGCGTCCACTACCACCTTTACATCTTCCTGTTCAGCCTCCTGCACTGCTTCAGAGATTCAGGGTACCCCAGCAAAAAAGAAAATAAACAGAGAGAGAAGAGAGAAACAGAGAGAGAGAGAGACGAGAGAATGAATTGAGAACTTTGCAAAGGCATAAAAGAGAAAGCAAACATAGCAGAGTTTGGTATTTCAGACAATTCATGCAGTGAAGAGAGCCAAGTAAACCAGAATTTGCAAAGCCACAGTAAAAATCTGGAAGTGTTAGGTTAGCTGAGATATATGTCCTTACATTTTTCTTCCTCACAATAATATATCAACTCCTAACTTCCAGTCCAAAAGTGACATCAGAATATTATTGTGTTACTGGGCTATTGTAGGAAGCATTTTTCCTCACAGTAAAGCTCTGCCAGAATGATCATCAACAGCGGCAGCATGAAGGCAGAAAAAATTTATTTTGACTTTGTAGCATCCATGCTTAAAGCTACATCCTAACTCTCTAAACAGGGAATCATCTGAAGGTTACTTTCAAAGCACATCTTGCACAGTCCTGTAACACAGCATGATGAGTAGATTGGCCATGCATTTTATGGTGAAACTATACCCAAGCTGAATTTAAAAACTCTTCCTACTTTGTAGCATACACAAATTAATTAATTCCTTGGAAGGACTCTCTACAAAACATGCATGGCATAAATTGTGTCACCATAATTCATGCAATGGTCCTAGTTTTCAAAGTAAAAAGAGGCTTTATCATTTTCCTAAAAGCACGACACACTTTGAAGGTAATATTTGAGTCTCTGAAAGCCACACACACCATAACTCTTTTCTCTGGCTAGACCAAACCTCAAAGTTAGATAAATATCACAATTGCCTTCCTGAAATGCATAAAGAAACTTCTCAAACCTCACGCCCCAAACTTTAGGTGGGCACCAAGAGTTTTTGGGGTTGGCTGCTGGTCACTGGTAAGTGCCAAGCCCATTGGCTTTATGTGCTGGCCATGTTTCTCTCCCTGGCACATGGGCTTCCCACCCTTTTTTTTTTCCCCCAAACTAAACTACTTTCTTTAAAAGGATGAAAAAAGTCCACTAAGGACCATTATGGGAAAGAACTGGTTCTCTTAAAATTACTTTTAAAATATCCAGACAAACTTCTTAAACTCCCAAAAGACTAAATGATTCTCAATGACGTGTGGACTGACACTTTTCTCTCTCTGAAGGGGGAAATTCTCCCTAAGCTTCTGGTCTGTGAAGCAACTTTCCTCTTCAGCAAATCCTTCAAGCGCACGAATAGAAATAGAAACACCAGGGAGATTCTCAGAGGAGAAAGATGAAACAGATTTAGTCATGTCTGTGTAGACTGCAGCTCCCAAACCCGCTGCTACCCTCCCCAGCACAGCAATCTGTTAGGAGTAGCATTGCACTCACAACACAGCAGGCACCTGAGGCACTCAAACACACGCTCCTTTTCTCATTGTGCAGAGGAAGGGCTCCCTTCCACAGAGAATATACATTAAATTTTTATAGGAGAGACCTGAAGTCTAAAGAAACAGCCTGTCACCGCCCAATTTTTCATGTCTGCCTTTGTCAAACACTAATCACAGGGCTGCAATCCCTTTGCTGAGTGGAAAGGAGCAGTGGAAATGAGTAGGGCAAAATCAAAGGAGTGAGTGCCCAGGGAAAATGGCACATAAAAGACACAGTACACTGGGTCCTACCTCCACGGGCATGGCAGCCTCAGACTATGCAGGGAACCAGAGTCAGCTCCCCACAGTCTTTAAATAGAGGTTATTTGCCAACCCAGCATTTATGCTATATTTGTACCTCAGTCTCTCTCTAAAAACTAGGCTGTGTTCTTTTAATTGTTTTGAAGATGGTAATCCATGTTACAATTAAATTCAGTTCTTTACAAATGACCTATATTAAGTGGCCAGGCAGTTCTCTAAATCATTTTAAATCTGGCTGTATTCATTCACTCAAAAGAAGCACCATTTACTTGGTCCAAAGCAATTATCAATCAGCAAAGGATGAAACTTTCTGACATTATTAATCTTCTCTATCTTGCAAGCCATTCTTTCATTTTACCAGTAAAGCCCTGATGTTTTTTGAGTTACTTTTGCCTCAAAACTTTGAGCAAGAGGCATCTGGTTAAAAATTCAGTGAGGGAGGTCCATAGGACAGAGAAGAGAATATTTCCATTGCTTTACTCTGTAAGGCAGAGAACAGGATTTCAGCCCAGTAGCCATTCTGAGACCCTGGCTGCTGTCTGTGGTAAATGTGCCTTTCAGACAAAAGTGATGGAGGCTGCAAAATAAGATTCAAATCATAAAGGTAATGATACTCTGCCTGGATTCATGAAAGGAATTGGCACAGAATGTCCTGTTTCCAAAGGATACATTTCTGAGCATTACCATTACATTTAAAGTACTACCTCTATAATAAATCCAAATTTAATCCCAACATGCCATCTCCACCACAAAACCACCTCATTCTTAGCTTTTAGCTATTTGGCAAATAGCAGACCTCAGCTAAGGCTCACCCACTCACTCATGTTTTCTCTGGTGTTGTCTGCAGATACCAAAGAAAGTTTGCTTTCTGTACAAATTCAGTTCAGGGCATATCCTTGCATTTAGGCAAGCTCCTGTCAACAGGCCAGCCAGGATTTGGATCCTTGCAGCCTGCAGACCCAAAGGGACAGTTCTGTGAGCCTCCCCTGCTCAGCTGGTCCAGCAGGCTTGGATGTGGAGCAAAGTGAAAAATCCTGTTTTCTGTTTCCAGTGCTCTCTCCTGCCCTGGAGAGTTGGAAGAAGGACCATTTCTAAGGCCTGTGTACTCACTCTGCAGCTGGTCATTAGCATGTGCAGCTTTGAACTTCTCCAACCAGCATTCCTTCCAGGCTGCCTTTGTGGAGATGAAGCAAGGCAGAGAGGCCGTGTTTATCCCCAGCCACGTTGCCAGGGGATCAAATGTCTTCCCCTCTGCCCTCTGCTGCATCTTTGGATCATTATCTAACAGACTGACAAGAATTTCCCTTCTCAGCAGGATGGAAACCTTGAGGTTAACTATAGCCTATGTTCTCCACAGGCTCTAGATAGCCCATAAAACAATTTACAGCTCCCTGCAAGAAAACCTGAATAAGGAAAATGAGATAAACTGGCTCCCTAAGTAATATTCACTGATACAACCATATGATCACATCCTTTTGGACATCAAAAACTTAAAAACAGTGATAGGCAGCACCAGAGGATAAATAAATTAAGAACCTTAAATGCAGCTATATGGGGATGAAATTTCAGAGACTGTCACTCAAAAATGCCTTAATTTCAGTACAGCTACCCATTTAGGCAGCTTTAAAAATCCCTACTGACGTTATCTTAACAGCAGGAGACTAGATTTGAAAATCTATCCTGATACTTCATATACCCACCCCAGATTATTAACATCTTCACTTAAAAAACACAGAGATTTTCCTTTTCCATAAGAATTATTTGTTTGTAACAAAATTTGCATTCAGACAAGAAAAAAATGGAGGAGCAAGTACTGTAGTGAGTCAGCATTCCAAACAGAAAAATCCACTGGACTCTCAGACCTGGTATTTCACTCTAGTTTGAACTTAATAAACTGTAAAAAAAATGGTTTTGAGATAAATGCCATGCTTACAAATAAAACAATATGTGACTTTAATTTCAGTACTATTCATCCATGTTCATTATATCAAATACTGACTACTAACCTCAATAGAGTATTAAAAAAGTATTTTTGGGAGACAGAAGGGAGCACAGATTGCAATATTAATTCAGGATCTAAGATGAAAAGAGGAACAAACAGCAAACAGTAACATAATACAGGTGAGTATGGAAGGGCTTTGTGAAGGCAGACAAGAGCAGTGTCCCAGCTTTGCCTTGCACCACCAATGTCCTAATTCAGAAAAGGGGAAAAAAGAAACCTTCCCATGAACCAGTTCTGTGATGGACAACACTCCAGGTTACAGGGATAAATCCACAATGCACAGCCAAATAAAAGGATGCAGTTTGTAAGCATGTGAGTAAACTATGATGCAGACAACCCAAGTTCTTTTTCAACTCTGTAAATTACCCACATATATTTATATGAGTGGATGAAAATGTAAAACATGTCTTTCCATCTGGCCTTCATGATGAGAAGTTCACACAGGAAATAAGTTTCGAAGCAGCATGAATGAAAATGCAGATTTCTTTTTGCCATTTGTATGACCATATTTCTTGATAGGAGTGCTTGTACACTCTTATGATCTTAGAGGAGGAAAAAAAAAATCTATGAATCATAACTTACCAATTGCTATCACATAAAAATGCCATGTGCTAAAAAAAAGGGTGCTTTTGATCAGTACATTATGCAAAGAATGAAGTAAATGAAAAATCACAAAAAGAAAAAACCATTCTAAAATTGTGCAGTCTGTCTGGAAAACACTTTAAGTAGAAAGAGGCTGAACCAGACATTGAGGTATGTGAGGCAAGTATAAGGCAAATATTCATTCTATTTACCAACATCCTCTCAACAATAAAAATGAAACCCAGAACAAGTACCATGCAAAGAAAGATCAACTACAGTTCAGTCAGTGTGTACCTTAACAACTCAATGGGAATTGGATGTCTTTTTCTTACTGTTGCCTGAGAAGCTCTTGTGTTTCACTGTAAGAATGGCTTGTTGCTTTTCTTTGTGAAGTTCTAGCCTTAGTCAGTCTAGCTGTTTATTTGGGCTGTTGCTCATTCTTAGTTTATTTAATCAACTTAGATTCTGAACTGGTCTACTATTTCTACAATCATTTAAAAGACACTGGAGTCTATCAGAAATATTCTGAAGATGGGCAAACCCACAATATTTTACAGTGCAATTAAATGTTTCTATTAGTTTTACCTAGACCACATAAATAGTTAAATACAAGGATCTGAATAAGGACAAGGACTTTGGTGTGTTAGTTACTGGTTAATCACATGCAAAGATTTAATTCCTGCCTCAAAATGCTTACAATCAAAGGCATTACTCCTTCAGCTAGTAACTTACAGTCAGATCCCAGACTCCCAAAACCTTACTGACAGTAAATTCCCCAAGGCTCCTTGCAGTTTATGCCTCTAACAGTGATGTGATGACCAGGCTGATGCTGCAAACCTCAAAATGCTCAGAAGTGAAACGGGATGGGTTTTTTAGTGCTCCAATAAAAGAAGCCAATGTACTTGGGAACTTGGTGCTGCTTAAGGACATTATTAAAAGCTCATTGATCTAAGAGTTCCTCAGAGAGAACAAGGGAAGGAATTAAATAAAAGATTCTTCTAAACCCCCACATACCTGCTGCCTAATCCTGAGGAGGGGGAAAGCAAAGGCAGCACGTGGAGAGTTGATAGCAATGAACTAGACTTTGGGAAAGCAGACACCTAATAAGGGAAGCTAAAATGATCTATGAAAAACTCATGCCAGGAAGATGAAAGACAGTGATAAATTACATAATTACTTTGTGATACTGGAGCCTTGAGGGCCCTGACCAGCCTCCCTGGGAGGTTCCACCCACACCCTGCCCATGGGCTTTGCTCCAGCTGAGCCCAGGGCTGTGCTGGAGGTGCTGCTCCCCAGCCTGTCTGCCGGGAGCACCCTGGCACTGCAGGCAGCTCCTCTGCCCCACGGAGATGTGTGCCCTGCAGCATCTCCTTTCCACCCTGACTGGTGCCCTGCAGGGCCCTGGCCCTGTTCCTCCCTTGCCATGCCTGGGGCTGCAGGGAATGCTGCTGGCAGCTCTGCCTGCCCTGTCTGCAGCCTTTGGGATGGGACTCTGCCTGCCAGGGCATTTCCTGTGCTGGGAGCACCTTCCCTCCTGGCTCCTGAGATACTGCCCAGCACAGAAAACAGCTAAATATCCAGGAGTAACTGCAAGTAAATACACTACAAGTGGGACATTAAAGGAAAGAGAAGGGAGTTTCTCAGGCCATTTCCTCTAAACTTTCCTCTCAAATAGTTCAATACCAAAAACCACAAAAAGACCTGTGGAACTCTTGCTACCCACTGCCCTCTGCTCCTTGCTGCTGGGTTAGTTTGTTTATCTTGGAAGTGCACTGGTGCAGTAAGAACTGCTGACAAATCAAACAGATGCTTTAAAGATTAAGGTGAAGAGACTGCAGCTGAAATAAAGATTTCAGAATATCTGCTTATTGGAAGTTAAGTATTTTGCCCACATGATGTTTGGAATGCTGCCTGATCTCTCAACATTAACAGCCCTTTGCAAAGAACATTCCTTGCTATCTTCAAAAAAATAAACTAATACCTACTCATTCCAAGGTCAGTGGAAAACAGGGATGGAGAGACACTCTTCTGACGAGGAGGCAAATATATGATTTTTTAAATTAATACTTAACTGATGTCATCTTTTAAAGCTGACAGCTAAGGATACTCATCAGAAAACTCTCATCATTCATGATAAATAGCAGAATGACACGTCAAATTTAAAAATCCAAAGCTATGAATTGTCATCAGAGGTCTGTTTAACACACCACACAGCCATTATACCTAGATGTGCTGCCAAACGCCAGAGGAGAAAAGTAAAAAAGTCATTCTGCCTTTTAACACATGGTTAATCTAAATTGGAAGTTGCAATGGAAATTACTCTGAGAGTATCTAATTGAAAACATTTTTAATTTCAAGTCTTATATAAAAACACCGCAGCTGCAACAAAGTATGGCAATATTAATGAAAGCATATCTGGCACTCATTCAAATCTCTGCCTTCCTCAATGCTGTGAAAAGAAAAATCACTCCCCAGTGGAAATTCACCATTTTCACAGAACTAAAATCTCTGTAAAAATGGGCTTTCAGCATTTGCATTAAATGTAATTAAATAATGTAATTAAATTGTTGCAGTAATTAGTGTATCTCTGCATGCTATTTGGCTCCAGGAATGCTCAGTATTTGCAATCCAGATTGAAAAGAACTGTATTTGTAGCAGAATTTTGCAATGTCAAATCAGGCTAAAATGTTTGTTCAGGTTTTCAACAAACTTCACAAAATAAGTTGAGTAGAAATACATGAAAACAAGCAAGCAGATATAACTGTGACATATTACAGAACAGCAAGTAAAATTTTAAAAAAACTTTAAACAAACATGTAGCAATATGTCCTTATGAAGGACACTGAATTTAAAATAAACCAGAACACATGAGGAGAAGACAATGTAAGTGATCTCTCCTACAAAGAAGGATTAAATTTCTTGTGGTAAATGAATGCCTTTGTTGTCTTTTATTTAGAATTTAAATTTAATAGCAATACAAAAAGTTGTTATTGGTTCTTACGTGGCTGTTTATAATGATGAAATAGGAACTGAGATGCATTTGGTACTGAGAAAGAGAGAGGCTTTATTGTAAATAGAGCCATAGAACAACATCATGGAAGTCAGTGGAAGGACACCTATTCCTTGAAATGGCAGGCAGATAAATGTGGGGCCCAACTCTACCCACCTGATCTGCAGGTGCTGTGTTACCACTGGCTGGGACTCCAGCTCAAACTAACCCCTTATAGACCTGAGTGCCAAGGAGATTTTATCTCATATTGGTTTTTTCAGCCTAATTCATCTCAGTTCCTGCAGGTAACTTCTGTTGTTACTAGTTAATTAGGCATTATGCCAACAACAAAAGGGTTTAAAAAAGATACACTATATTCAACTCATTTACAAGGTACAGTAGCTGAAGACTTCTAGCTGTAGGTGAAATATGGGACAAATGAGAAGAAATGTTCTGTGTGGAGACTCGTGCATGGTGGATTCTGCGGAGCCACTTCCTCACTGGAAGAGCAGCCATCTCCTTAAAAGACTCATGGTACCCAGAGGAATTGCTAGCAACCCTTGGCAGGGAACATAAATACCATTTTGTCCTCCCAATGTGTCATTTCTCTGCCTTGAAGTCATCTAAGAAAAAAAAAAATATGGCATTTCTGGCAATCCACAATTAGCTGAACTAGCAAAATACGGTGTTCTACTCTATCTACCTACAAGTAGCTCACCAGGCTGATGCTCTATTCCAGAACAAGAATGACTGACTTTCTACTCCAATCTCTGATAATGATTCTGGAATTAAATGAGTTTTTACTGCAAAGTAGAGTTGCCCATGAGGGAGCCATTGCAGCACAGATAATGGCATCAGAATAAGCAATGGCAGTGTATGAAGGAGAATTTCCCAGCACAGATAATGGCATCAGAATAAGCAATGGCAGTGTATGAAGGAGAATTTCCCAGCACAGATAATGGCATCAGAATAAGCAATGGCAGTGTATGAAGGAGAATTTCCCAGCACAGATAATGGCATCAGAATAAGCAGTGGCAGTGCATGAAGGAGAATTTCCCAGCACAGAAAGCCCAGCATCTGAGAATTGCTGAGATGCTATCTCTGACCTACTTTGCTCAAAGTACCATAGAGATATCTCCACACAGGCATCCAATTATTTGTGGAAATCAACAAGTACTTTTGTGCTACACAGAACCAGTGCAAGCTAAAAGAGAGAGCAGAGCAGGATGATAGGTGGAAAGAAGTGTTCTTTCTGTAGCATTTGCTAGCACAGGAATTGATTTCACAGACATGCTCATCCAAGGAGTGTAGTTCATTCAGTAGAGCATCAAGTCCCATCAAAGAGCCATTCTCAATTTGGAATCAGCATGCCTATAACAGCCACAAATGAACGGAAAAGAGCAGAATAGTTCTTTAGAAACAGCCCAGCTGTCTCATGCATCCGACACTGCCACATACAAATGTTTTCATTGAAGGGGAAAAAAAAAAAACTGCCAGCCCTGAAGCTCAATGCCACAGTTAAAAATGGTCATCAAACCCCAAAATGTTCCCTGCAAACTGGGGAACCGAAGACATTAAGCACATTCCCAGAGAAGGCCACACCAAAAAAGGACACTTTGAGAGTTCTTGTAATATTTTCAAAACCAACGTGCCTAACAAAGGATTTTACAAGGCAATAAAACACCCTGCTGGTAATTAAATTCTTCTAAGATGGCTCTTGCAAACTGCATGGTTTATTGCAAGGAGAGCTGTCCCAAGGGATTAACAAATGTCATGTTGAATATGAGAAACATTATATTTCTTTGCTTCTCTGAAACCTTGTGAAACATTGAAAGGGTTTGAGAGACAAATTTAGAACAAACTGATTTAGGGAGAATAAATCCTAAGTATTCCAATGAATGGTGTGGTATAATATGACAGGAAGGGTCACTTTTACCTTAAGAGCACAGTTAATCTCACTGAGAAAATCCACTCTGGTGCAAATTGGTGTACAATTTAGCTCAGTTAGTACATATATGAAATTTGTTACCAATTATGTGATGATAATGTCTTTTTCTCAGATTTGTGAAAATTAAAACCTTGATCAACTGGCAATATAAGGGGTTTAGTAAACAGCAGTATCTCTCTGCTGTAAGATATTATTTCTCAGAATAGCTCTGTACCTTTGATAAACTCTTGAGTGTAAAAGAGGAAAAAGAGAAAATTTCTATTTTGTCTGATTAAAAAATAAACACACTAAATGTTTGCGCTAAATCAAATATTTTGGTTTAGACTGGAAAGCAATTCAGTTTAATCTTTAAAAATTACATCCCAGACCCTGAGAAACAGGCAGTAAAGAGAAATATTACTATTTTTTAATATTTAATAGAAAAAAAAATAAAATAATACTAAGTTGAAAAAATAATTCTCCATCTGAAACCACTTAAGGTATCCTATTTGCTTGCAGAAACAAGATTAGAAAGGCCCATTATTACCAAAACCTCAACATTTAAGCAATGTAATTTCCAGATTCTAACAGTAAATTCTGTAGCTGTAATCAGCTAAAAGTTTCCACCAATTGCTAACAGGAGGAAAGACTCTGAAACCTGCACTTCTCAGAGCAGAATTTGTTATTGTGTACTAAATACCCACCTTGTTCTTATGGAAAAATAAGACCATCAAGTGAAAACAAAACAACGGGGAGACAAAAAGTCCAGCATGTGGAGTAAAACTGGCAGAAATTTGAACTGAATGCTGGGCTAAGGTTTTGTTTGCATAAGAGTAGGATACTGGTTGTTTCTGGTTTTTTTTTTAAACAGAGTTAGATTCACAAAGGCATCTTAAGATTTAATGTGTAAACCCCAAAACCTAAGTACTCTGCCACCTAACATCATTCCCAGCCAGAAAGCTGCCAACTGCATTCCCAATCAATATCAGTAGATATTGATTCAGCTCCTGCCCCACAAACTCATAATAGTCAGGGAAGGAAGCCTTTTGCTATTGAAGCTTATGAATCCCTTATGAATTGTATGTAACTTAATGATCTGCAAAACAAGAAAACTGGAAAATTACTGCTCTCTATAGATCTTGGATCATTCTTGTTACCGACCTGGAATGATAGCTACAAGAGTCAAATTTTGGACAAGGATTACCCAAGCTGCCCCTTAGGAAATCCTGAGGAAAAGTACACACTTATCACTTTAGAGGGACAAAAGCATGGACAATATGAGGACAGAACTAAATAATGCCTGGTTTCCTTAGGATTTATTTCTGATTATTAAGGTCTTTGAAAATAAATGGCATTATAATTTTTCTCCCCTGTGGGTGTGATGCCTTAAGTGACTCTATCCCTACTGGATCCTGTAATCTTTAATGAGAAAATGGAGACATTGTACAAGTTTGAAATGTTCTTCTCTACCTGTTTTAATGGACTTTGCAGAAACACAGAATCTTTGAAATTACCATCTTCAGTCAGAGCTGAACTTAGTTAATAGGTTTCAAATTTATCATTACCTCTGTAAGGCTTAAGTAAAATTACATGCAGAGGAACATTCAGAGTGGAGCTCATCAGCTCTACTTAGTAGGAACCAAGGCTGAAGACACTTAAATAGCCATGGCAGAAGGGACAAGCTGTCCCTTTCCCAGTTCAGCACTGAAATGGCAGCTAGGTACCTTGCTCTCTCCCATGAGGCTACAATTGCAAATTCTGATGGTTTTATCCCAAGTGAAGGATATCAATGTTATACTAAAACACGCAAAACAAGAGCTTTTGTTCTCCTGAGCATAAAATGAGCACCACACCAGGACTCTCAGCAAATACAGCTGCAGGAGGTGGCATTCTGTACCATGGTATATGGTGCTGCTGTTGCTGTTGAGATAGGATTCAACCAGCGGGGCCTGCTCCTCCGAATGTTTCGTCCTGCGCGTCCTTGCCCGGCTGTCCACGTTGGACTGAACCATCAGTGGCTCCTGGCGCTTCTTTTTCTGTTTCTGTTCCAGCAGTGCTCTCTGGAGAAAAGACAGAGAAAAGCATCTGTTACTGCCCTCCAAACAGCAGCAACCTACCCAGGAAAACAATGGCCAGCTTTACCCCTTCCCCGGCTCTACAGCCGCGGCGGTTGGCAGGCGGGAGATTGGGATGTCGGGTTACAGGAAACCTTTCCAAAAAACCACCACAAGCAGCCCACTGTTGAAACACCTTCTGCTGAAAACAGCAAATAATTAAAATACATCTTTCTGAGCAGCCCACCAGCTGTCAGAGCTTGCTTGGAAACAGCCCTTGGGAAAACAACAGTGTGAGAATACTGGCCGTGAAGCAATGGGAGGGTAAGCAAGAGCACGAGGCAGAGATGCCAATTTCAGTTTCTGTAAATTAAAAGCAGGTAATTGCAAACTAGAATCGAGCGATAATACTGGACTCCAGCCCAATTTAACAGCTATAATAGATGAACTTTAATTAAACACTTAAATTTCTCAGCTAGACCTGGAGAAAACCAAAACCTTTGGCATCCGGTGGCACCACTGGGACCTTATTTGAGCCCTCTTCCACAACCTCAGAGAACTGAACTGTTAATTTTACTTATCTATTACCTTACCTTTTCCTTGCTTCTGTACAGTGATATGTTAGCTTCTAGGAAGGAGATGCAATAAAACTGAGGAATAAAAATGGAGAGTGAACTCTTTCAGCTCCCTAAGTTGTGTTAACACCTCAACATGACTCCACCATAATCAGAATTAAGCACAGGATTATGGCATAAATAGTACTTGAATTTGAAAATGAGATGCTGTTAGACACGCAAGCTGATGAAATAGTGGCAATAGAAAAGGATAAAATTAAACTCACAAGGTTTAACTATAAAAATGACAACGTTTTTTGAGAAGAGGACCACAAAAAAAGTAAAAGCAGAAACCTCAACTCCCATTAAAGCTTGATGACACAATTCCCTCAGATTTCATGTTCTGACTCCCTTGTACAAGTCATGTAGGAATGCAGTCAGAAAATAGGCAACATAGCACACAGGGGCACTAGGTTATAGCCACAAGAGCTAAATCCACTGAATAAAAACTTTGTGGTTAACCTCTGTTGGCTGGTGTGACTGCTCCATCAGTGGGGTAACAAATACATTGTACAACAGCTTAAAACAAGTCCAAGGCAGTGGGAATCACTCAAACCACAGTCAGAAGACAAATTTTAATGGAAGTTAGACTTGTGAGTTAACTTCAGCTCCACAGATCTCTCTTCTGCATCTCCCAATCAGAGGATGCAATTTTCTATCAATTATCAGTGTTTTCATTACTCCAGGATTCAGACTTTAGGGAGCAAGAAGGTTCTCCTCCAAAATCTTACCTGTCTGTCAAGCTTCTGCTGACGCAGGCTGCTCCCCTCATCATCCAGAACACTGCAAAGACAAAGAGTACATAATTGGAACAAATTTATCACTCAAAACAACACCTAACAGCACCCAGTGGAGGAAACTCTCACAGGAGTTATCCATACAAAAAAGTGTGCCTGCCCAAAAAAATTTGGCTTCAGAGGATTTAAATGCAGTCCACAAAAAATTGCAAAACTCTGGCTCATACCAACTTCAACAAAAATATATAATCAGGCAGCTCACAAAGAAATGCAAAATCCACTGTCTACAGCTTGGTTTCTTTTCCACTCTCTTCTAATGCAAAACATCAATGCATAGAGCACAGAAATTGAAAAATTGCATATAAAGCCTAGAAAAAGGGAGGAGTGTAAGTGAACTGCTTAGCAACTCAGCAATATTTAAAATTATGGTAGAAAAATTAACCACCTAATCTTTTGCACACTGAAAACCATAATGTATTCCTGAATATTCCTGGATATTTATTCCTGAGAAGTCACACTTAGTGCCACACATCTCAACATTTAGAGGTAGGCAAGATGAACAGCATTGCTCAGTGCCATATTTCTCTCTGCTAATTGTTCCTTGTTGGGAGCATTGAATGCTCCTGTGCATTCAATCATTTTCATTAATTAGATATTAAAGACTGGCACTGAAATCAAAAAGCTATTTTTGCAAAGTACTTTAGCAAACTACTGACTAGGCTTTATTTTTCTGGAGAACAAAGGTCTCTATTCTAAGAACACTATAGTTAAACATTGAACACAGATAATTGAATCCTTTAAACAGTAATAGGTCATCTACAGGGAAAATAGTGTTATAGAACAAAAACAATAGCCTCTTACAAGGAAAATTAATTTTCTCCGACAATACACTTTTATAAAATGTTAGCCCCTTCTCTTATATCACTCTTAACAATCAAAAAGAGAAAAAAAAAAAAAAGATCCAGGACAAACAAACCTGGATTCTGACCTACTTACAAACCAACAGTACTGCAATGGAAATTGCATAAAAAATGTGAATCTCATGTATTAATTCACAGTCTTTAGGAGACAGTAACACTGTAGAAGAGTTAGAACAGCTAATAAAGGCATGCAGAATGCCCCCTTTCCTATGCCAGCATTATCAAAGACCTATAATTAAGCATTTCTGGTGGAATCAGCCTTTTACAATTTTTATTAGGTTATATGCTACAAAAGGCTGATGTTCCACAGATTGAAACTGCGCTGTTCAAGCACCTCAGGTATGAAATTACCATCTCTTGTAGAAGTAATGCATTGCCCATACTCCACAAAAAAGATTAAAGAAAAAACCCCTCACAGTCATAAAAATGTTCTGCTTTACACCAAGCATACTTCATTTTATAAATTACAGAAGTTATAAAAGGAAGACACACATTCCTCCATGGTATACAATATCAGGTTTGCAGAAGAGTGTTTCACTATGGCTGCAGCAGTATTAGCCGCACTGCCAGAAAGCAGAACTTCCCTAATGGAGATTTTTGGCCAAACAATTGAGTAAAAGATGCCTAAGTGTAAAGTTTCAGGCACAATGGCCTGAACAAATCCTCCTCATTTCAGACAATGCCTGAAAAAAAGCCAAAACCATGCAATGATGCTAACAGAGTCCCCAAGAACTGCAGAGGCAGCAATGCATACACCATCGCAGCATCCCTGTCCTGGCATGATACACTGCAGGGAATATGGGGGCAGGAAAACGTCCTGTGCCTGCATGGGAAGCCACAACAAGGCAAATTCAGGTTCAGGCACAGCTCCTGTGTGTCTCTTAATGCCCAGCTGTAGCATGGTAAACATGGCAGTTTAAATAACACCAAACAGATTTGCATTCAGCATTCCAGGAATGCAAAGCAGCTATCAGATACACCAGAGGACTGCCAAAAAAATATAAAACTCCATCCAAAAACTATGGATGTTGCAATGCTAAAACACCTCTCCACATTGTCCTTCTTACTGCAAGACTTTTTTTTTTTAAAGCTTCTGAATATATGCAATCAAAGCTGAGACTGAGAGCAGCACACCTTGAAAACCAGATGACAATGTCATCTGGAGCTTCCAGCTCCGTCCTTATCCACTTCATATTTAATAAAGTTCTGAGTAGTTTTCCACAACCTTTTTTAGGCATGCATAAATGACAAGCCTTGCATTTAACATTCAACAAACAAAACTGAATTCCAGCTTTCTTCACTAACACCAAGATTCAGTAGAATATGGTTGCTTCAACAACCCTCTCTCCCTCCAGGATGCTGGACTGGTATGAGGATGCCTTGCTCCCACCACTCTTCTGAATCCTTCACAGGATAACGTTAAAAAAGGCATTATTACCACCAACTCTATCTTTTTTAACAGTTACTTGCTTCCAGTATCACTGGAAAGCTGCAGTTCTGTCCTTTCTTCATGTCTAATTACACTTATGCAACTCCAAATAGAAAAGGGGTTCAGTTTAGCCTATATATTCTATATGTTACAACAACAGAGCCCTCCACTTTCAGACTGCACTTTGTGAGTGTTTTCTGCAGAACTGCTGGACCTTGGAGTTGCTGACCAGCAGCCAACATTTCACATTCCCCAATTTCCAATGAACAAAGTCTCCTGAAACTGGGTGACTTCCAAGATATGCCATTAAGGGAAGTCAGGGTTTAAATATATGCATGCATAAATAAGAAAGTAAATAAATAAATAATAGAAGCTCTGTTTCCATAGCAATTCCATCAGGCCCTCGCTCTTGCTCCCTTGAAAAACATCTGCAGAGCACTTTGAGATGCAGTGTGTAAGTGCCACCGACCCTTTTTCTCACACTTCAGTGAGTCCTTGCAGAAAGATTTAGCAGATCATCTCACCACAGCACCTGGCATTCTCTTGGATGCTCCAGGGTCCAAGAGCTGAAATCCACCTCTGGATTTCTGCCTTTTATTTCCTTGGAAAACACTAAAGTGTTTGAGCAGAAGCACAGCCTTTGCCCTTCCTCAAAAGAGCAGGAATCAATTGCTCATCCCTCTGGAAAGGTTGTACACATGGTGAGGACCCAGCCTGTCCTGCCCAGTCCTTTCATTGCACTCTGGTCCAAATAACTGGGATGGTCAGAAACTAAAGGCCCAGTACAGCAGAAAAACTGTGACTGAAAGATGGCAGGAAATAATCTCAAAAAGAGAGAGAGAGAGAGAGAGAGAGAGGCTGTTAGAACAATTCTGCCTACATGTTTGATGTGATGCTAGAAAATCCCAGGAGCACCATGAAACTCAGTCAGATTTAATAGAGAAATATAACTTTATAATTCATGAAAATTGAATTATTGAAGAGCATGCATACATATTAGCAATCTGCTCAGCACACTGAAGTATCCTGAAGATCCAGTAAGATTAATTTTCACTCCTATTAGATCAAGGATCATGCATCTGCCTGGCATCTTGGCTATGGCTCTGACCCACTTAAAACAAAAAGCGATTTTACACTATACATAATATTGTAAACAGCCTTTCAGCTCTGCAGTAATAGTCTAGTCCAAATTCAGCTGACAGGTCAGAGCTTGGATATATTTCCTAGCAGATTCAGGAAAAAAACATCCTTCAATACAGAACCTGAATAGTCCACCCATTAGAAGTTACTAGTGCTGAGTTTAAGAAGTCAAGCCTATAGCTAAATATTGTAAAGATTCCTATCAGTTGCTTCCTATCAGTTGCCTGGACCAAGGCCCAGAGAGATTTAAGTATTATCTTTAGATAGCATTATTTTCAAATTTCAATAATTGCATTTGAGTCAAACATCTCAACTCTTGTTTTTTAAAGGAAAAACATTAAAAGTAAAATCACATTTTAGTCGAAGTACTATTTTTTCATACGACCCTTTTAAGACACAAAATCTATTTTGCAGAAACAGTTTCAACACTAAATTCAATTTATAGTAAGCCAGGCTTACTAAAGTACTGCATGTCATAACAAAGATGAAAACATGTGAAAAAATTTTAGTATTCTAAGCTTTTAATAATCTCTGTTCCTTAAAAAACATTTAGTGAGAAACCCAAGACCAATCAGGTTTTAAGGATGGAACTTCATGATTACAGAAAGCTCCACCCTTTACTGAGATGAGATGAAGGCAGGAGATTCTGTAAGTCAATATCTTGCTAAATTTTTACTGTAATTCCACATGGGGTGATTTCAGTTAAAGTAAAATGTGAGAAGACTTAATTCAAATAACTATTTTCACAGCAAGTACTTCGCCTTTGCTCTTTGAAAATGCAAACTGCTTGTATTTCAAGAAGCCATTGCAAGAAAAAACAATTAAGAAGAAATGTTTCTAATTAGAATGTCCAAGACACATGTAGTCACGGATTTATTTAAGGGTTTTTTTTTAAAGAAAAAGTCTGCCACAGTAAAGCAGTTCTATTGCTTCTGACTGATGAATAAGGCAATGCTTTTGTTCCTTCCTGACACTGCTTCATTAAGGAACATTTGCCATGAAAATAACTTTTTTACCAGGACAAAGGTCCAACATCTCACCTAGCACATCTCTACAGTCCAACAAAGCAGACTCATACTACCACTAAACTTTAACACACTGTTTGAGAAGTGTCACCCTTGTATTTTCTCTTTTTGTTGCTTTATAATCTATTACTAACAGCAGCACCCAAAAACTCTGTGTGAAATCAGGGACCTTTGCACAAGCAAAATGAATATACATAGGCAGAGAAAATTCCTGAAACAAACAGTTCACATTATAAAAGATGAAGAATTGGACAAGAAATTGTTCCTCCCATTTAGAACACTGAACCAGAAGCAAATGGAAAATTAGAGGGGGTATTTTCATCTTGAGTTTTTTCTGCCATATTGTGAACTTCAATTCAAAAAACAATGGATGATCAAACCAGATAGAAAGAAAAAAAATACACCATACCAGACTAATCTTCAAGATCACTCAGATCTTTTCCATGCACTCCTGCTATGAAGAAAGCTGTTATGCTGCTGTGTCAAGACAAACAGGTTATGGGATCCTTAAGAGCACAACAGACTCAAAAGAACAAGAATGGGTGTAATGTGCCATTTGAACATTACAGTCTCCAAAAACACAGGAAATAAAATTCCTGTAAAGAGATAGCACTTGGCTGACTGGATACCATCTGTCATATTCACCCAATTACACTTCTCTTAATCTCTGTAAAGTCTCTGCAGTTCCATAAAGCCCAACTGCTCTCAATAATGTTACTGTTAAGTCCTTAAGAATGAGCTTTCCTGCAGCACTGATGAAATGCTGCTGTAAAAGCCCATTAATGGGGTTAGGGACCTGCAGGCTGAAGTCATGCTCTGGGGGGAATGGCACACATTTAGGTTCTTCAAACAAGGGAAATTCAACCAACTCCTAAGCAGTGAAGTCGGCAGAAATGCCAACACCTGCAAGTCCCCACGTAGAACAAGGTCTGCTGCCCCACAAACTGAGCACACCAGAAGCCACTTGGGAGAACATTATTGTATCAGGCACACAGGCTAATCAAAGACTTATAAATGAGATAAAGCACTCTGAAAGGGCTTTCTTCATGCTAGAAATCATTGACCCTTTCTGACCCTAAAGCAGCTGCTCAGTCATCTGATTTACAATAAAACCTGCAGTCCTCTCTTTACAGTAAAATGAGTGACTGCTTTCCTGGGCGAAATAAACCAGCAGAAGTCTGGATATTGAGGAGCAACCCAAGGACATTGAGTATTATTTTGCCCTTCTACTGCAAAGATCAGCAATAGCAGTGCTTGGATTTCTCCCATGTTCAGAGGGCAGATAGGGCAACCACCTACCCTTAGAGGCCACTTAGTCACCACTGAACTGACCAGGAAAGTACAGACACCAGGAAATCCTGCAGAAATGGAAATTGCATTTCTTTAGGCGAAGCTTCAGAGGAATAAAGTATTTCACTGTGACTCTCACATAATAAATAAAAGCATGCCAGTCCAGGAGTACAGCATCACCTCTTCTGCCAGTGCAGAAGACCCCTAAAAAGACTGAATATAATAAGGAAAAGGATAAGGAAAAAAAGGCAGAAACATGAAACAGATTTGTAAGAGAAGTATCAGCACCAAGCCAGCCACACAACAGAAGATGCAGAGGATCATACACTGTGCTGATGATCCAAATGGCACTGAAAGTAATGCCTGCAGGGCAGATGGTTGATAGCAGACTGCATTTGCAGTTACACAAATAATTACAGAATCAAACACATTATTTTCTTCTCAAATCCTGGATGGCAAACTAGTTTAAAAATCAGCAAATTAATGAGACCTTCCTGAAAGGTTGTTGGTACTATTTGCTCCAGTAAGGTTTATCTAAATGTCCTTTGTACATTAAGATTTATGACACTCATTATGTCTGGCAACAGTTCTGCAGATTAACTGAGAGCAAATGTAACAACAGGAACACATTCATATTTTTTTTTCTTAATTCCATGTAGATAATTGTTAAGATTAACTCCAGCCAAATCCTCAGCATGGCCACACAATTGCCAGAGATCAGGTTGGGAAAGCTAAAGCCCTGATAGAATTAAATCTGGCCAGAGATGTCAAGGACAGCAACACAAGCTTCTGTAAGTACACTGCTGAGTAAAGGAAGATGAGGGAAAAATGTGCCCTCTCCAGAAGGAAACAGGACACCTGGTTACCTGGGACATGGAGAGGGCTGAGGTACCCAGTGACTTCTTTGACTCAGACTTCACTAGCAAGTGCTCCAGCCACACAGCCTGAGTGCAGAAGGGAAATGCAGGGACCAGGAGAATGAAGAACTGCTCTCCATAGGAGAAAGCCAGGTTTGAGACCACCTCAGGCAGCTGGAGGTGCAGGAGTCCATGGCACCTGATGAGATGCATCTATGGGTCCTGAGGGAACTGTCAGAAGGAGCAGCTAAGCCACCACCCATCGTACTTGAGGAAATGTGGCAGTCCAGGGAAGTTCCTATTGAACTCAGGCACATGGAAAATGAGGAGAGGGTTGGTGACAGCAAAAACAGTGACAGTAAGGGCAGATCATGCCTGAAATATCTGGTGGCCTGCTGTGACAGGGCTACAGCACTGGTGGATGAGGGAAGAGACACAGACATCATCTTCCTGAACTTTTGCAAAGCATTTGACACAGTCTTGCATGACAACCTTGTCTCTAAACTGCAGTGGCATGGATTTAACAGATGGAGCTCTCAGTGGATGAGGAACTGGCTTGATGATCACACTCAAAGAATCATGGTCAATGGTTTGGTGTCCAAGTGGAGACCAGCCTGGAGTGGCATTCCCAGGAACAGTACTGGGACTAGTGCAGCTGTTCCTGACATGGACAGTGGGATCAAGGACACCCTAGTAAATCTGCCAACAACACCAAGCTGTGTGTGTGTGATGACACACTGGAAGGGATGCCATCCTGAGGGACTCTGGCAGGCTGGAGAGCCTCATGAAGTTAAACAAGGCCAAGTGCAAGGTCCTGCAGCTGGGTCAGGGCACAAGCACAGGCTGGGAGGAGAAGGGATTGAGCAGCCCTGAGGGAAGGACTTGCGGGTGATGGTTGATGGGAAGCTCAACAGGACCCAGCCATGTGAGTGCTCATCCCAGAAAGCCAAACGTGTCCTGGGCTGCATCAAAAGCAGTGTGGGCAGCAGGGTGAGGGAAGGGATTCTCCCACTCTATTCAGCACTCCTGAGACCTGACCTGTGTCCAGGTCTGGGACCCAAAACATAAGAAGCATATGGAGCTGTGGGAGCAAGTCCAGATGATGGCCAAAAAGAGGATCAGAGAAATAAAGCACCCTCCTATGAGGAAAGGCTGAGAGAGTTGGAGTTGTTCAGCCTGGAGAAGAGAAGGTTCAGGGGAGACCTTGTTGTGGCATTCCAGTGCCTGAAGGGAGCTACAAGAACAATGGAGAGGGAAGTTTTACAAGGGCATGTAGTACAGGACAAGGAGGAATGGCTTCAAACTGAGAGAGAGTCAATTTAGATTGGATATTAGGAAAAACATTTTTAGTGTTTGGGTGGTGGGGCACTGGCAGACGTTGCCCAGAGAAGCTGTACATGCCCCATCCCTGGCAGTGCTCAAGGCCAGGCTGGATGGAGTTTTGAGCAACCTGGTCTGGTGGAAAGTGTCCCTATCCATGGCAGGGAAGCTGGAATGAGATGATCTTTAAGGTCCCTTCTGACCCAAACCATTTTATTATTACATAACAGCATTTTGGTCTGTTTTAATTAGAACAGTTCATCAAAATAGATCTCCAGTTGTTACAACCTTAGGGGTATATGAAACCAATAGCAATTGTAGAAATCAAATTTTCTAAATGTTCTACTTAGACCGAGTTCTTGAAAAACCCATCAGTCAGGTAAAATATATTGTTAGATGCAGATGTGTTACAGGATATAAAAAAACAAACACTGACCATTCACTGAGCAAATAGCCAAAGAGACTCTCAGTGCTAAAGGGAAAAACAGGAGCTCTGCAGATATTTCAGATATGCTTTGAAGTAATGAGATCCAGCTTTGAGTAAAATCAGAACAAAACTGTAGTCACAGAAAAAAAAGAAACTACAGTTTAGGACCTGATATGCCTAGGCTGACAGTTTTCAGTGAGGATGATAAGCAGGAAAAGTGAAATGAAAAGCAAAACTATTCCCTACAGCACATTGCATGTTTTAAATAACTGAACTACAAGGCTGCCACTACTGCCCTGGAAAGATCAGTTGAACTAATATTTGTACAGATTCATTCTCTGCAATTACACAGAACTGAACAAGATAGCATATGGCAGTAAAATTCAGGTAATGAAAATATCACCTACTGGAAGAGCTGGGTTATTTCTCGCCCTCCCTCAACACACACAAACTCTGAACAAAACATAAGAGAAGGAATCTATGTCCCAAAAGAGACAGGTGAGTTTAATAAACATGAATGATGGAGCAGTAAAACACAATAGCCTGTGGGTGATCTATGCTAAAATTGTATTTAAAGTAGTTTGACGAGAAGTACCGGAACAGGAGCAAATTGTGAAGGGAAAAAAACCACCCGCTGTGACCTGGAGATACAGTACCTGCAATGCAGATGGATCCAGATGACAAATGACATGACTTTCAGGAAGTGCCTTTATCGAAAACACATCGCTGCCAGCACTGGAAAGATCCAGCCCGAGCAGCCAGGTTTCTCTCTCAGTACCCAAACCCAGCCAATCTCAGCTGTTAAAACAGTAAAATATATACACAAACAAACCAAACCCCTTAATGTACAAAGCACCCAACCACAACAAACAGTAAATTCAATGAGCAGAAACTAGGGAAAAGGATTGTCTGGATAAGGAGACAGCACTTACACATACATACACTTACATACAGGGAACAAGAGTTCCCTGCCTGGACCACAATGATTCTCCCATTCCATTACTGCTGACCAGGTAAAAGGTGTCACCCAGAACAGACCTCTGCTTTTTTGTGGAAAACACTGTGAGCCACTGTGATGAACAGAAAACCTGCACAAGATAACTTCTGGCTCCCCTCCCTCCCTGTCCTATACCTGTTCTATGAAACATGGGTTTGTCCAGTTGGCAGCTACTGAGCCTATTGTACATCAAACAGTCCAACCTTCCAAGACACCTGTAAAACCAGAGTAACAAACAAGTCTTAACTCCTCTTGGAAACACCTTTGTGAAGCAAGAATGAAGCCTCACAGGTACAGTAATTAACCTAGAAACAATGCTGGCCTTTAAAATAATAGCCTGATGGTGAAGTGTTTAACAAACAGAACACTGATGCCAACGGTAGGGTCACTGCTGCAGGTGTTCAGTGAGGCTTCTCCCTGCAGCAGGCGTGCAAACACAGGCATGAATATGTAGATCAAACATGCTGCTGCTGAAATGGATTATACTTGAGGTAATTCACTCATGCAGCAAAGTATTAACGGATCCCACTGCCTGTGCATGTGTTTAGGAAAAAGATGGAGTTGTATTTACTGGGTTTTTAAAGCAATAGTAAAAGTGAGCTGTCCATTTATTGAAAACATGAAGGTGAAAGAGATTATCTAGTTTACCTTTGCTGCTCTAACAATCAAAACTGAACAAAAATACAGTAAGAATTGTAACTCTGATAGATGCTAGTGAATTGAAACAGCTAAGCTCCCTTTTCCTTTTTACAGGTGGTTTTACAGTTTCTATGCAATACAGTTTCTAAGGAAAGACATGTCATTTCATGATAAATACTAACCGTGAAACAAAATATTTTGTCACTTTTCCCCCCCACACATACTATCTTTATAATCCAACCTAGTACTCTTTTGCTGGAACTGAGGAAAGCAAATTTTTCATTTTGGTTTGAGTTCTTTCTCTGTATTACCATCTACACTAGCAGCAAATACTGACAATCCTGAGGATTTTTTCAGAGGAAAATGAGTTTGTCAGATCCTGGTGCCTAAGTACATGGATATGGATTTCAAGACTGGCAAGATGTTGATGGCTGTCAAAAGTAGCAAACACCATTTGGCCTCTATTTTGTTCCCTACAATGAAAACTAAATCATTGCTTCTAACAGCACTCTATGCAGATGAGGTATTCCATACAGCCTGATCCTCATTCCTGGGCCCTGAATCCCCAAAATGATGAATTCAATCTCATGAGAATGTTGACACTAACTTCACATTGCATAAAAAGATGCATATGTATAAATCCCTCCAGGCTGGGATTTTTAATTATAAACTCCTGAAGACAGAGGATTATTTTCACAGTGTGCATACAGAGTGCCTGCACAGAAAGAGAGTCTTTCTCAGATTTCAATAAATCTTAGAAAACCATAGTAATAATAAGGCTGGAACAGTGATTTTCCTCCCCTTTAGTGAGACATAAGTATTCAATCCCGGTGATGTCTATGGCATTCAAAGATAATTTCAAAACAAGTTACATATTTAATCTTCCAATTTATCAGTTTCCTTGTGTGAAGATGATCCTGTGAGTAAACAACCTGAAGAGCATTGTTCTCTATTTCAAAACTAAGCTAATCCCTTTCCTTTGCTTCTGTGTGCAACTGAGTGTGGTAAATGGAATCCATTCTCAAGACCTAAGAAGCAGCAGAAAAACTTTACAACACAGTCAGAGTTTGCTGCATCTGTGAACCCACCTTGTTTGTGTGCAGTGAAAGCCAATTTTCTAGCCCTGTTTTCCAATGTGTCCTTTAAAGGCCCCTTCCAACATTACTGAACACATTCCAGCTTTTCTTTCCTTTTGTTACATTAAATGTTTTTTCTCCACATCTGTGTGTAACTCCCAGCCAAGGGAGCTTGCTTTCTCTAGTAAAAATAACTAGAGAGAGAAAATAAACAGGAGGGGAAAAACATAATGTGGGATGATACTATACAGAATCACATGGTTGTAATAGGAAAATACTTTTTGATGCATTTGGGGGAAAAACCTAACTTATCCCATTCAACCCATATTTACATACTCTGGCTATACTTTATTTAACCCCAAATATGCTGGCATGCTTTTTCTGTTTCAAATTGAAGAAAATAGCCCTTTTAATAGCAAAATGATCTCACTGCATTTACAAGTACTTGGAAGTGTCACATCAAGTAACAGTCTCAGTATTCTTATGCAACACACCTCTTTTTGTAGCATACTAAGATATGTACATTGCACAAGATTCAATCATCTTTGTTTTTCATAAACATTAACTATGCTCACTGATTTGAATTTATACACCTAGCTTATCACATCAGCTTTAAGTATTTCAAATAAATTAGTCAAATTTAAAACAGGTCAGGTATATGTTGTTGCAGTATTTTTAGTTCCATTTTCATTATGAATTATCCAAATCCCAACTATACTTCTTTTTGACTACTCTGTGACAATTTTTGTTACATCTGACAATCATCTTCATCTGGTTCTCTTTAACTGCCTCCAATGAAATTATCACTTAGTCTAATAATTACTCAGGATTATTCTCTCAACACTTCATAGTACATTGTGTGGTGCTACAAAAAGCTAAGTGAAAACACTTCACAGTACATTGTGTGGTGCTACAAAAAGCTAAGTGAAATGCCTTGCCACAGTGATGTATAAATGGAAAAATATTTTAAAAGCATTTCATTATTAAGAAGTGAGATAACTTGAGAAAAGTGATACATTATCTGCTCTATCCAGCTTGATGTCTCAACAGGAATCAGACGAGACATTATTTCCTCATGTTTAAGTATATATGCATAGATATATATATATGTGTGTGTGTATATATATACATATACATACATATATATATATATATATATCTAAAAGAAAAACTGGAAAAATACTACCTTTTTTTTTTAATACAGTCTGGAAAATTATGATCATTAACTGGTATGACTCAAATGCTGGATTCTTTCAGTGTTGGGCAGTTAATTGATAGATAGCAATTTCTTTCAGGACGCACAATTTTGCTCTATCAGATGTATACAACATGCAAAAATGTGTGCTGCCAGCAAGAATTGAGAATTATGAGAAAGGCTGTGGCAGAGGAGTCAAGCTAGCACCCAGACTCACAGCTTCAGAGAATGTGGAATCCGTGTCCCCAAAAATCTTGGATCTCCAGCTGAAAATCTCCTCTGCAGTATGCAGCTTATAGCTGGCACAGTTACTAAATTACTGAAAAATTAAGAACTAATGATCATGACCCAACTAATTCATATTTCTAACTACAACTTCCTTATTCAAATTATTGTTCTGGGCTTTAAAAGGCTGTCACAAGAATAGTCTGTGTGGTACAGCTTGAGAGCAAAGTCAGTCCCCCAGGCAAAGCATTTCAGACTCTGGAAAATCATTTTCACTTCATTTGAATCAGACTGAAAATAGGGTCTGATATATGCACACCACCTAATTTTTAGGGTTCTGTTCCTGAACTAACATAACTTATTAATGCCGGACATAAATATTGCCATCTAGACCTGCTCAAATGGCTAAGTATTTGCACAATAAAAGCTTATAGCACACAGAATGTTAAACACCAGAATAAATGGCTGATAAAACAATCATTCATTTTTATCTTTGCTTTCTAAACTGCTTGTCAAATATTCACAGTGCCATCAAACAGTAACCAAGGAGGAATAAAAAAAAAAAAAAACAAAGAAGACACTAAGATGCTTTTTATTGTTGTTTTGAAAACTCCTAAGATTTGCACAAATATATTACAGGGAAAAAGAGTAACCTTGTCTTTGAAACAAAGCACACATAAAATAATTAGATTTAAAAAGCTGTGTCAGTTCTAAGTATTTGTTTTTCTTAAACTGGCAAGCAGCTGTCATTCATGACTGTAACAAAATATCCAAAAGAACTAGATCACAAATATTTCAGCATTTATTCAATCTACTGTTTTTTAAACTGTTTGTACTGAAGTTAAGCATCCATTTTTTCCTTCACCACATGCCAGTGGCTAAGCAAAAGGGGTCCCATTGTCTATAAACTGATGGACAGCTCTCACACAAAGCCACCAGTATCCTTTGCTGTTCATGTACTGCTACAGATTTTCAGTATAATACGACCTCTCAAAATAGATAAAGGACACAATACCAGCATCATATCCAAGGAATTAAGCTGTGTAATTCTCATTAAGGTTGTGCCACTGATCCCTGCACATTCTCTACCGAAAATTTATGCTCAAATTATATACTTCTAGATACTGGTAGAAATTACAGTACTCTAGAATCAGATCATAATTACATAGGATTGCAAATTGTACATTTGTCAGCTCCTAGAAACAAAATGGATAGCCAAATCTGCAATTCCAATGGCTGCTTTCGTGCTAGATACAGATACTGCAGTTCACTTACCAATTAACACAAAATCTGTTTTCCTTGTCTTTTTCTTCTTCTTCCTCTGAGATTCAGGCATGTTATCAACCCACACAAAGACAGGGATAAGAAATAACATAGAAAAAACCAACTGACTCTCACACTGCATAGAACAGACGAATTCTCCTCTTTAAAACATAATTCAAATGTTTGAGCATAATGGGGTATCACTGGGTTTGGATACTTTTGGGGGTGTTATTCCCTTCTTTGTTTTTTAAAGGAAGATGAACTATAGTATCACTTTGAACTCCAACTTGTGGATTCAAGGTATGGAACTTACACAAATCTCCAATATGCAATTATATTGTGACAAGTATTGCCTCCTATGTGGTTACAACTTAATAAAAAAGCTTCAAGATAGAAAGAATAACCAGAATGTAGAATTTAGCAAATGTCACTCTTCATGTATTCAGAAAAAGTACAAATTGTTTCCCAGCCCAAATGTTTTGATCATAAAATAAAAAACAAATCTGTTTAAATGCACTTCAATTTCTGATTTCTAAACCAGCACAGCTTTAGAGAGCTACCACTGATGCAGCCATGCCCTTGTAGCAGATTTGTTTAAGCGTGACAGAAACAGGTCCTGAGGTAATTCAAGATATTACAGGTCTTGGATTTTGTGCTTTCCATTTTTCAACAAAGAAAACAAGCCTAATCTCATTTGCTCCCGTGTGCCATTTAAAAACGTAACTAAGCAGATCACAGCTGAAGTAGATCAGATTAACTGCTAAAGAAAGGTTGTGTTGACAAACTGCACTGAAAAGTTTACCAACACCTTTTGTGGATATGAAAGGCACAGCAAAAACATACAAACCTACTTGCCAGGAGGCTGTCTTGTATTTAACTTGCAAAGCAAAGGCTGGCAGAATGAGATGCAACACATTTTCATTGATCAGGTGCTGTGACATCCATAGCAAACCATTACAGGAAAGGGCTTCCACCACCCTTTTCATATCTTTTTAATACCTGGCTGATGTTGTCATTTTAATTATTCCACTTCACCTGGTAGAATGCCTGTTAGCAACAGCTACAGCAAAAGGAATCTCCACTGAGGACTGATGTGCCATGCACAGCCTTGTCTCTGGACACACCTGTAAGCCTGGTACTTCCCTCCTAGGAAATATTTTCAGTTAAAAAGGGTAAAATGTGAGCAGAAATACGTGATTATCAGCTTGGTTGCTGATTTCCTAGAACAGGAAGCAGATCATACCATACAATTATATTAAATTCAAAATATTTGGGTCTTGGTCAGAGAAGGATTAAAGTTATCTATCTCTCATGAAACACCCATGTTAATGTCACATTTTGTAGAAGGCAGGGAGCCTCCAGAAGTTTCAGGAACAATTCTCATTTCTGTGGGACCTGTATAATCAAATTAGACCAAAGTACTCAAACTTCAAATTCTTTCACTGACCATTCATATAATGAGGGGGTTCTGCCTCGTTTTGTAACAAAGAAATATTTATGCATTCATAAGGCCTATAATAATTTCTTCAGTTGATTAATTTCAACTAAAATGAAAGAGGGTTAATATTTCTAAATGCAGCAGATTTCATAATGAAGTTGGGGGGTGGATAGAGGCAAAGGCTTTAAACAGTCTCTCTGTAAGAGAATGTTTTGAGGCTCAGCTCCATAATATGACTAGAGAATGAGAATCCACATAGGGAACAGGATGAAGGACAGTTATAGGAATTCTGCTAAAATGCAGGGATCCTAGCCTTCATATGCACCCTAGGACCATTTCTTACAGATATATACAAGAAGATTCCTTCCAACACCAACATATTGTGAAGAAAATTGACTGGGCTCAGTTCTCACTATCCCACTTTGGATTTGACAAAGAGCAATAGAACTGAAATAAAAAAGAGAATCATATTTGGGGGAAGGAAGGGTGGAAGAAAAAGCAAATATAATTCCTTCCCCAATCTTGCTACTGAGTTTTCATCCTGGAAAAGCCACATTTCTGTATGTACAGGGTCCCTATCAGTAACACAGGGGTAATACATTTCTGTACATCTTTGCAACCTCTCCTGGAGTTCCACACCAAGCAGGACACGAGGCAGTGAGACACAAGCCTGGCAGTGCACTCCAGCACAATGCCAAGGTGCATCCAGCACACCAAGGGACCTGTCCCACTGAGCTCCTGAGCCACAGCCACGCTGTAAATCCCCAGGAGCATGCCAGGCAGAGGAGACAACCAAAGGTGTAATCAGCGAGCACGCGTCCTCTCAGCTAGAGGAAGCTCTGTCATACAAAGCTGGAGACCTCTTCTAACCATTTCAGATGTAATTAAACCACTTCAGGCACTCTGGGAAGCTATTTCCAAATGCATTTAAGTAAGGCAGAAAGAATGATTTTAGCTCTTGGACCATTAAAAAGGAGTGAAGCTGAGATTCCCCTTTGGGTCTAATCAAAACATACACCAGCAGATGTTTTCTGCTCCTCTCTGATAAATACATATGACTGTGTATCTTCTGGTTTCTTTATGAAACACTAATTGCCCACTGCACAGAAGGCCTAATTGATGCAGCATGTGATCACTGTTATTTGCACATTTTTCATAGCTCTAATACTTTGGTGCACAACCCATGAGTTTGTGTTTATTGCAGGATACAAGGTGAGCCATTTCAGCCTGAAGGAGCATCCACGGAACGTCACTCAGCTTCAGTCTGTCACACTCAGAGGGCTCCATCTTCTTGCTCACCCAGGACCTACCAAAACTGGAACAGGGTGAGGAGGTTCAGCAGAAATATGGAAAGAAAGCTGGCTGGCACAAGCAAGCTAGAAATTTATAAGACAGGAACAGCTTCCTGTATGAGCGCCTCCAAATGTGTTTACCATTGTGGGATGGCATTGCACACTACGAGTGCACACACTCTTATCTTCACTAGTGTCAAACTGGGGAGTGCACAGGGGGTCTGTCCAGACTGCCAGCCCAGAGCAGTGACCAGAGACAGCTCACCCACCCTTCTGAAGCTCTGTGTGCTGGCAAACCAGGCTGCTGTCCAGGAAAGTCTTCTGCTCTCCCCTCTCCCACCTGGTGACAGAAGGACCTCCTCCTGAGTTTGGAATCTACTTTAGAAAGACTGCTGCTGACAGTTCTTGGATGGCAGCAGAGACTTGGAATCCTGCTCAAATATTTATCTGCTTTATGATTATTAAAGGATTTAATTTAAAAAGAGCTGGAAGATTATACAAAATGCTGCCACTGACTGACAAATTTAGCACAAGCCACACTATGTCCAGGCAGTCTCCCAGCAGCACATCAACTGCTCTCCCAAAACCAACATCAGCCAGGTACAGAGGACACACACAAAAAAGGAAAGAACCACAGAAACAAGGAAAACAAGTGTCCTTAAGTATTGAGTATCATTAGGAAACAGAGGCAGGCATTCAATGATGTAAAAAGAAAACAGATGCCTTCACTTCCCAAAGTAAACAACTCAGAGATTTATTAATAATGACTTGATCATTGTTAGTTATAGACATATTCTAATGGCATGAAAACAAAAAATAGAAACAGTATCATAGCCATGTCATGAAAAATTAGCAACAAGACAGATGTCATCAAGTGCAAAGTGAAAAGAAAACCATACAGAACAATAACCTTCTGTTCACTCTTTATTGCAATATGTGCTCATGTTTGGCATTGTTCATCCAAGATCACAGCAAATGCAGTATTGCAGAGCTGGCTGTAAACTAAAACCCTTTGGGCTGAATTTTCACCCCAACACACAGAGACTTACTTTGAGGATGCTTCACAATGTCAACTGGGCATATTTACAGTCCATCACACAATGCAGTGAAAATCTCTGTGCCTCTAATGTATCTTTTTTTTTTCCAGAATAAGCTTTTTCAGAAGAAAATTAGTTGTTTTTGCCAAAGAACACATAAAAACTACACTGTTACATGCTGTTTGTCATATTGAATAGGCAGCACAATAGTCCTCCTCCTCCTCCCTTCTCATTCCACCACATTAAGTATTTTCAACAGAATCTGAGCATTCCTGAAAATCCAGCCATAGACAGGTTCACATTATTCCATCCTTTGAAAGGTCTATACCAGCCTAAAGATAAAATACAGTTATTCTGCACGGTTTTAAACCTCCTGTTTCATAACCTTTCTATTTTAACAGAATACAAGAAGCAATAAACATGATAGTCATTCCCAGTGAGCTCCCAGTTGCCTTACTATCTCCTTTAAATTGGTTATAGCTTACACTATTTGATACCATATCAATGAAAGGACAGCTTTCAGAAACTACAGCTATTGTAAGGAAAATTAATTTCCTAAGCTTTAAAATATTTTCTTCTAAGTCTAGAGTTCACTGGATTCTTTTACCAGAAGTCTTTGTAAAAGAATGCTAATTTATCAAACCCAAAGTTTATAAACTTAATGACCTCCACAGTTTCAGAACAAAATTTTGGGGAGACAGGCCCAGCACACACCAACAAAAATCCAAGCACTCATCTGAGGTATTAGAAATACCTTTCTAAAGAATGAAACAAAGGAGCAGAGACTTGAACACCTGAACTTGCTTATCCCACTTTCCATCTTATGCAAAGATACCTTCACATTTTTTCCAACAGAATAATCTGGAAATCACTCTGACTCAAGGTGCACAGGATAGGAGAACTTTTTTCCTTCCAACACTACTCAGAACAACCTACATCTTGCAAATCCTAAGGCAAATAGCATTAAATTAATAAAAACCAGAGGGTGCCCAGGAACAATAACAGGAAGGAAAAAGGGGGGAAAGGAAGGATAGAGGAAAGGAAGGACAGAGGAAAGGAAGGAAGGAAGTTAGGAAGGACTTTTAATTTCAATTAAATTTCCCCTGTGCTGGTTTTTCTTGATCTTCAAAATCTGAGAATGATATTCAAGCCCCAAGGAGGCAATTAAGAATTTTTCAAGCTGCATCAATACTGCCAGAATACTACAGTATATCATTATTTGAAATAGGCAACATTTAAAAGGCATCTTTCAGGATGCCTCAAACTTCGAGCAATGTCATGATCTTTTTGTTCTGATACCATGGCCCAGTTTCTCTGGGTATTAATAAAGCATTTCTTAATTAATATATCTGGTAGATCCAAGAATTATCCTAGTGTTCTGAAAAGCCAGAGCCTAGATTAGGTGGCTCATAGGTGGCCGGTGCTCTTTTAATAGCCAAAAATGAATATTCTTATTTCAGATCAGATAATGAATTCTACATGAAAAGTTATATGCCCATTGTGAACTGTGCTGTGGCAGATTCCCAGCTGTAAACAATTCCTAGCTGTGAACAATCTAACACATGTACTGGAAGCAATTTAAATGTGGCAGTCCCCAGCTCCTCCCAGAGTGAACTGCACCATTGCTGGAAGGAGTGAATCACTTGTGCATTTCTGATGTGGCCCATTACCAGTGATCTGGAAAAGGGGATTGAGGGTTCCCTCAGTCACTTCACAGGTGACACCAGGCTGGGTGGGAGGGCTGATCTCCTGGAGAGCAGAAGGCTCTGCAGAGGGATCTGGACAGGCTGGATTGATGGGCCAGGACCAGCTGCAGGAGGTTCAGCAAGGCCAAGTGCTGGGTCCTGTCCTGGGGTGACAACAACACCAGGCAGGGCTACAGGTGGGGGAGGAGTGGATGGAAAACTGTGCAGTGGAAAAGGACCTGGGGGTGCTCTTTAACAGCAGATGAGCACTAGAACAGAGTGTGGCCAGGTGGCCAAGGTGGCCAATGGCATCCTGGCCTGGATCAGCAATGGTGTGCCCAGCAGGACCAGGGCAGGGATTGTCCCCTGTGCTGGGCACTGGTGAGGCCACACCTCGAGTGCTGTGTCCAGTTCTGGGCCCCTCACTGCAAGACAGACATTGAGGGGCTGGAGAGAGTCCAGAGAAGGGCAACAGAGCTGGGGAGGGGTCTGGAGCACAAGTCCTGTGGGGAGCAGCTGAGGGAGCTGGGGGTGTTCAGCCTGGACCTTACTGCTCCCCACAATTACCTGAAAGAAGGCTGTAGCCAGGTGGGGATTGGCACCTTCTCCCAAGTAATTAGCAATAGGATAAGAGAAAACAGCCTCAAAGTTGTGCCAGGTTAGGTTTAGATGGGATATGAGGAAAAATTTCTTCACTGAAACAGTTGTCAAGCATTGGAACAGGCTGTGCAGGGAAGTGGCGGTGTCACCATCCCTGGGGGTATTTAAAAGCTGTGTGGATGTGGCCCTTGGGGACATGGGTTAGTGGTGGACTTGGCAATGTGGGGTAAATGGTTTGACTTGATTGTCTTGGAGATCTTTTCTGACCGAATGCTTCTATGCTTGCAGAGATGTAACAGTATGCCACACGCAGAGGCACATGAGCTCTGCCTTAAGGACAGACAATAAAACAGTGTCAACGTTATTCTAGGGCAAGCACTGAAAGTTCTCTAAAACCCTACACTTTACTTTTTAAATCTGCAGCAATAGCCAGTGGAGTGATTTAAGATTCAGTAACCTGGAAGAATCAATTATCAAGGTCTGACTCAATGGTGTGTAGAGACACCTTTAAAGTTATTTAACATTGCTCTACAGATGCAGTTTCCCAAAAGAGGCATTATTCACCTGTACAACTGAGCTTAAGTTTCAGCACAGAAAACTTGAAGCAATCCCTAGGTTTGCAAAACACTGTTTAATGGAAATTCACACTCCTGGCTTGAGTATTGGGATTTATATCTGCCAAAAATAGTGGGATGAACTCCAGAGTACAGTATGTGTCTTAGTCTTTCGGTTTCCACTCAACCTGATCCGAGCAGTCATTGTCTGGACAAGTTATCTACTCTTTAATTTCCACAGTACATTCAATGATTTCCTCAAATTTTCAGAAGTGAGAATTGCTACATGATGCAATGTAATTTGTTTTTGCTGCTGTCACTGCAGCCAAGTGAAAATGCTGCTGTAGTAATATGGGCTAGCAACAACCTGCTCTGAAAAAAACCAGACCTGTTTTCCTTATGCTTCTTGCTGTGGCACAGGAATAACTAATGCAAATACCTAGCCTTTAACTTCATTTTGCTTTCCAACTGATACCAAATTTGAAAGACAGAATTGTTCAGATCCCTTTCCTAACTGCAGATCAAATACCAATGTACTTGTATTTCACTTGCAAATACAATTTCTATCTTAGTCATCATTTGCAGCTAATCAAGGAATTTCTTCATCTTGTAATATCTCATCTGCCGGTAGTTAGAACTGTGATTGGAATTGAAATTACCATTAAAAACTTCATGCTGTGGTTTCATTACCTGTGTCAAATGAGTTACAATAATCATGAATTATGATATTCGCAGGCTTGTGTTAACATGCATCACAACAGGGATCACGAGGTTTCCACTGAAATTTGCAATTCAAGACCTAATTTTCATAAACATCTGAGAATCCAAGCTAGAACTCAACTTCATGAAAGAATGACTGGGGCACTTGCTTTGTCAGAGACAAAGATAAGTGTGTCACTCACAAGCACATCGGCATATTCATGCATTACACACTGCTTGCCCTTATTTGTTCAGCTAAAACTTGAGCTCAGAGAAGGGGATGGCACCAATCCAACCTCCTTTAAAGTCAGTAGAAAGGCTCTGGTGCCACCTCTTTGTGACAGCTCCCTGCGAGCAACCACACAACTGCATGGATGGCAGAGGGCAGCCTCAGTCTCTACAGCATCCCTGCTTTCAGGGGGAAGGATGCTGGTCTCAGTGCACAAAATCAGCACCCAAAGCTGCAAACTTCTTGTCCTGGCAGAAGCAGTTACTCTCCTCTGCTCTCTAAGGCCTACTGCATTTCCCTGAAGGAGGATGTGTTTTCAATTGGGTCACCATTTCTCTTTAAGGATAAAAAAATAGATAAATATGTAATCCCTCAAGTTATTAGCAATACAAAAGTATGAAACCTATTTCTGCTGTAAGCACTGAAAGGGAAGGGAAAGATATCTTTTCGTTTCTTATTAACATAAAAGAATAAAATACAAAACCATCTAAAAAGTAATTTAATTATGGAGCAAGCTGAGCTTTTAAAGTGTCACAAAGCTACAAAAGCTACATAAACTACAAAAATTACATTGCCATCAAGTGGTAGATGAAACAACTTGGCATAAAATAACTATGTTAGGAAAAAAAGTTTCATCTTTTATGACATGAACTCATCCAAAATAATTATTCCAGTCTTTCCACCTTCTCCCACTGTTGCCTTTGCACACTCTATACACCCTTCCCTGAGAGCACATTTCTTTCTCTAAGTCAATATCCTTTAACTTTCCATTTTCTTAAGAACAGACAGTCCAAAGAAGCTAATGATCATATGCTTGCTACAAAAATGAAAGCAACAAAAACCCCATGCCAGCAATCACCCTGAGCTTTCCATTTGCATTTTGTGCTCCTCTCTTGTGCCTGCCTTCTAAACTGAAAATTTTCCAGCCTGAAGGCTGCCTTGCTGTATACCTGCATATTATTAGCATTATGTAAATGACAGCAGGGCCCAAAGAGGTGTTACATTCTCAGCTGAGAATGTTCAGAACTTGCTGGTATGATCATCACCCTGACATTACATCAAGATAAAAGAGATTGCAAAACTGTGGGAAAACAGTTCTTCCATCCCTGCCACCCCCTGTGCATGACACAGACCTGTCACCAAGAAGGGCATCTCCTAGTCCCAGTGACTGGCCTTCACATACTACAGGAACAAAATGTTCAGCAGCAAGTGAGATACAAAATAAACACCAATTTTAATATCTATGCTTAAGGCAATAATCTTTGAATACACCACTGCAAACACTGAAATTAATTCTCAATAATCTGCAAAATAAATAATTTCAGCTTTTAAAAATCACAGATGTACTAAGTACTTAAGTAACACAATGAGAAGTTGGGATGGATTTCTTTAAAAGCTATAAACAATAAAATAAAAATTAAATAGCAAATGTTTACAGAGAAGGGTATCTTCTGCGGGCACTATACAGCTGGCAAGACAGAATTCTATTTTTGTGAATAATCTTGAAGTAGGAAAGGGAAAAGAACAGAAAAAGAGGCAAGAAGAGCAAGATGTAGGGAAAAATGGCAAAAAGAAATCTGTTCATCAGTTGAAAGAACAGAAAAGCATGAATTAGAAAATAAGTCATTAGTGTGAGAGGAAGAAAAATGAGGAGGAAGTGTGAAAAGAATCCAGCTCTCTAGAATGGCAATTTTTGGTTACTAAATAAAAAATACCACCTTCCAGAAAAACTGCTGCTTGCATGTCTAAATAGATGCCACTCCAGGGAATGTCCAAACACCCTCAGGCACGAGAATCAAAACTGTCCAACTCAGGGAAGTGCAAGAGGAGAGACATTACATTTCATATCCACTTCCCGGCTGTGATCCAAATCTGGCACAGATGGCTTGTAAATGATTGTCACTGCCAGGAACCTGCAAATGATTGTTGCTACCAGAAACCCACTGGCCTGTGAAAAAATCAGTTTTCATCTCAATCTGGCTGCTGATACCACAAAGGTGGTGGGGGGTGGCAGAGCTCAGGGACAACTGGTGCATCACTCACTGTCATAAGGCCCCTACAAGGGGTGGTAAAGCCCCTTCAGCCCCTTTTTTAAACCCACCTCTGGCACACTGCAAAGCACAAGACAACGAGGTTTCACACCCAGCTCTGCAGCTCATCTCCCTTGAGCCTTGTCCCATTTCCATTTAAGCCAACACCCCCCAACTTCCACGGTTTGGGATACTTATTTTCCTCACCTCTCTTTTCTGCCTGGTTGATTTAGGCTACCAGTTTCTTGGTAGCAATTGCCTGTGGCATCTCCCTCACCCTGATGCTGGGCAAACCACCTTTGATCTCTGCACCACAGCAGGAGCACTCCATGCAAGAACACAGAGTTCCATTAAGGGAGAGCTCCAACTTAAATGTTTTAAAAGCACATGACCAGGCTAATTTTATACACTGAATAGCCTGAGACAAGACAGCCTGTTTCAGAGAAGAGGACAGACACAGTCTTTGAACTCTTTTCCTTAAAAAAGCAGCTCTTGTAAATTATCCATGCCATTCCCCATGGCAGGAGGCTGGGAGCGAGCCTGCCTGCAGTGGGATGCTCTCAGTGACAGACTGCACCTTGCAGCAAGGTGAGCCCTCCCCTGCACTGCTGCCTTCACAATGCCAAAACTTGAGGGTTTATAACATCCCACTGCCTCAACATCATGCTCAGAAACAAGTGTGGGATACCTTCAAGGCCGTTCTTGTTCCAGGACTTGTTTACACATCACACTTTCAGAAATCTTCTTATCTGCCCTAATTGTGATGATTCATGAATTTACAACCCAGCTGTGCTCCACAATTTTCTTCCAACTGTAATCCTCCCCTTTGCAAGTAAATAACTTGTGACTGTTTATAGCTGCAATATCTAAGCACAGCCTTAAAACTTCAGAGCAAATTCATGAAAGCTACAAAAATTGAGCATAATAAAACCTGTCACAAACAAAAATAATGTGCATTATTACCACCATCATGTACATATCAAGACATATTATGCCACTGCAAATGCAGGCTGTGTGATCTGCTCTCTTCAGTGCCTTCAGTGCCCTCAGTGCCAAGTGCCAGGCCCCTGCAGGGCACAGTTCATGGGGTCCCCTCTGGCCATGGCAGGCTTATCCACACAAACCAAGGCTCAGCAGCATCACACAGACACTTTTCAGAGAACCCTGGGAACTTGTATTAAATTGATTCCCGTGTGGATTGGGCTTTTCAGCTGGTAGTGTTTAGATATTTCTCATGGAACAGGTTAGCTGGTTGTGTAAATGCTGCTTCTAAAGTTACAGGATCAAGATTTATTGTTAAAGAAGCAGCTGAAAACATAAGAACAAATAATAATAATAGAGACAGGGGCCTTACTGTAACTGAGTTTACTGATGCTTTCATCCTACCTAGCAGCAGTTTTATTTGGCTCCAGTTTTATAGTATGAGAAATGTCTTCACTTATTCAAGACACAACGGCATAAAATAAAAATGAGTATGTTATATTTAAGAAATGCTATAAATTAAAAATGAGTTCAAGAAAAAGATATGAAAAAAAACCATACTTTTGAATAAAAACCGGAACTCCTGTGAATTTGTAATGATTCCCAGACACTTCTGCATTGTATTTTCTACTTGAAACTGCTGAAGGATACCAAAAGAAAACACTACTGTGTTTGAGAATATAATTCTTCAAGAAGCTACATCTTACTCTTAACTGCCATTGCAAACCACTTTTGGGCTGGGGGCAGCTACATGGACTGCAAATGATTATTTTTTTAATTTCATCTAAACTATTTTGACTCTTTATAATAAAGTGCAGAGACATTGTTAAAAATGGGTACAATTTAAAGAATTCCTAGCTCATTGTACCTGATGTGTAGCTTCATGTAAGTGCTTAATCATGTGCTTAAATTCCTATCTATGATATGTGTTCCATAAAAATAAATGCAATATATTTACTTTTAAAAAACAGCTTCCCTACTATTTTTCATAATGTTAGTGAATTGAAATCTCATCCTATGACTATCAGTATTTCAAAAACAGAATACTTAAGAGAGGATGAAAAGAGATAAGGGCAAAACACTGAAATCACAAACTCACAAATAACATGAACCTTTTATTGACCTCAGCACAAGCTAGCACTGACACTGAAAAGATTGCCTACTATTTTTTGTTAACTCACTCAAAATGTTCTCAGCATCTTAAAAGGGGAAGTGTAAGTTTGTGAGTTGTGGACATGCAGGTGGACTGCTTAATGAATTGTGCATGACACATGTGGAACTGACTCCCTCTGGCTCATTTCACTTCAAAGGAACAATATGACATTTTACTAGCAGAAATACAATCCCTCTCTGCTTGAGTTAATTCAGGTATATAGCTGCCCATATGTTCCACTGCTAGAAGGATACATCTTTCCAGACTTCAGCACACCCCAATGCTCTGTCCCCACTGCACACACGAGCAGCAGTGACACTCCTGGCTGTCACATGCCACCCAGACCATAAAGAAGGTGCTGAACCTTCCTCGGGGCTCAGAGTCAGCAGCCCCTGGACTCACCACAGTAAATAAGAATGTGAAGCAAGAGGGCAGATAAGCATGGGGCATTGTGCTCTCAGAGAGAAGATGATCTGTTCCAAGGGGTGCACATCAGGTCTCTCCTCCTCCTTGCATATTCCACTCCCTCGAAATGGTACTTTGACCCAATTTACTCATACAGTGCTTTCATGTGTAAACTCAGTCACATATGCATTCACAAACCCCTGCTTCCTAGGCAAGTATGTTTAGGGGATCCTGGAGGATGCTTTACACACACAAGTCCAATAAGATTTGCAACAATATACCTCTAGCTCAAGAATTACCTCTGAAGACTGAAAAATAAGTCAGCTTCTTGAGAGAACACTGTTAGAAGCCTAAATAAAGACACTTCAGAGCAGAACCGTGGTTTGGTTGCCATTTGGTTTTAAGCAGTCTTCAGCAGTTTCTGACCATAAACACATCATTAACATTCAAGAATAACATTATATTAGAAAAGATATGAGTATCATTAAATCTGTGTTTCTCTGAGATTTGCTGCTTTGCCTCCCCTTGTTTGTGCTGCACTGAGCAGAAATAGAGATGTTTTATTTCCTTCTTTGGGGCCACTAATATAAAACCCCTCAGCAAAGTTTTGGCATTGGCCTCTGCAGAGCCTTGTGTACAGTGAGAGAACAGAAAAACTCTTCCACTGCTGCTGGGATGAGCCATGAACAGCTGTTCCTCTGATATTTCTGTCCTCATTACAAGGCTTCAAATTGCATCAGAATGCATCCACTAGTCATTTTTGAAGCCTTATTGCCAATTCCTTACATCTTTTCAAAATGCATGGGCTGAAAGTGCTATTGCTGAGAGAGCGGCAATATTCTCAGATTCATTGTAATCATGTTTCTTTCTTTCTAATTCATCTACTGATTTGAACTATGATGTGCACATATCAAAATAGCAGATTTCCACTTGTGCAGTTATCTTGGGGGTTTTTTTCCCCTCTGTATTAAGGAGTGATGCATTTGTGCTCACGTTGCATTTGTTGTGGCAGGCATACATCTGCTACCAACAGTGTCATTGAGAATGTGGCAAACTACACCAACATGCTTAAGCAGCTTTCTTTTACAGTACACATTTTTAATTCCATTATTCTCTACCGACAACAAAAATAAAAGGCTTATCACAGAATCAACTAGGTTGGAAAAGACCGCTGAAATCATCGAGTCCAACCTATGACTGAGTGCTATCGTGTTAACCAGATCATGGCACTGTGTGCCACATCCAGTCGTTCCTTAAACACCTCCAGGGACGGTGATTCCACCACCCCCGCCCCGAGCAGCTCATTCCAATACCCAATCATCCCTTTAGCGAAGAACTTTTTCCTCGTGTCCAACCTAAACCTCCCCTGGCGCACCGTAAGACTGTATCCTCGTTTCCTACGTTACTGTATCTACCTTGTTTCACTTACAACCAAACAAATGAAACAAACATGCTTTCTGTCGTTTCCAGAGCGCCTTGTAAAACACCTCGTGATTTCCGTCTGTAAAAATTCAGCTTGAAAAAAACGCTTTAACGAAAACTAAAAATAAAAGCAAACAAACAAACCCATATTGTTAATGTACTCTGAAGAGCAGATTCGGAAAGGGGTCCATTACTAGAAGAGCCCATCCCGCCCGCAGCGAAATATTTGGCTCGGTTTCCCCTCGGTCCGGCAAGTCTGACACCAACTATTCCCTCGTTCCAGCCGCGGATGCTCCCGCTCCACGCCCGGGCGCTCCGGGCAGGGCACGGCTGCGGGGCTGGGGGCTCAGGGGGCTCCGCGCACCGCGGGGCTCCGCGCACCGGGGCCGGCTCCGCTGACGCACGGGGCTCCCGGGCCGCCGCCGCGCCGCGGCTCCCGTAGCTTATGGCAACGGCGGAGCCAATGGCAGCGGCGGGCCGGGCGCTGCCATGGCGATCCCGCTCCCCGCCATGGCGGCACCGCCGGCCGCGGCCGCCCCGCGCATCGCCCGCCCGCAGCCGCGCTCCCGGAGCCGCCGCCGGCGGGGGCAGCGCGGCCCGAGCCCGAGGGCGGCAGCCGCCACCGACGGCGCAGCGCTCCGCCCGCCCGCCCGCCGGGGCCGCAGGGCGGGACAGCTCCGCGCTCTGCCCGCTCCCCGCGGGGCTGACAGCTCGCCCCGAGAGCAGCCCCCGAACTTCGCGCAGCGGCACCGGCCCGAAGTTGGGAGGTGGGACCGGGCGCCCCTCCGGGGAGCGCCCGCCCGGGCCGGCCCGCGATCCGCTCCCCCCGGCGGGACCCACGGCCGCCCCGCCGCGCCCCGGGAGGGTCCGGCCGCCCCGGCCCCGCGACCGAGCCGCGGGCTCCGGCGGGGACCCCCCGAGAGGCAGCGGCTCCCGGCCAGGGGCAGCCCCGGTGCCTCCGCCCCACCCGCCGCCTCCCGCGGGGTCTCCCCTACCTGTAAGGGATCCAGTCCGCCTGGTGCCGCGAACTCATCTCTCCCCGGCGACGCTGCCCGGAGCCGAGGAGGCGGACGCGGCCGCTGCTGCCCGAGTCGGAACCCGCCACGGCGCGGGCAGCATCCTCCGTCCGGGGCGGGGGCGGGCGGCGCGCCGGTTATCCCGGCAGCGGCCGCAGAAACATCCCCCCGGGGAGGGCTCCCAGCGGCGGGCCGGGCTGCATGGGGAGGGGGCGGCCGGGGGCAGCGGGAGGCGGCTCCCAGCCCTTCCTCCCTGCCCGGAGCGGCGGCTGAGTCGCGCACCGGAGCGGGGAGGGGCGGGGGAAGGGCCAGCGGCGGGCAGGGAAAGGCAGGGCAGCAGCGTCGCGTCCCCGCTGCCGCTACCCGCCCGCCCCCCCGCTGCCGCCGCCGCGCTCAGGCATCGCCCGGGCGAGGCGGGTCCCGCCGCCCCGAGCCGAGCCGAGCCGAGCCGCCCTCCGCGCCGGGCCCGCCCCTGCCCCGTCAGTCGCGCCGCCGCCGGGCATATGCGGGCGGCGCGGCCGCGGGGAACGAGCACGGGCTGCGCTCGGCTCGGCGAGCCCTGGCATCGGCGGAGACCGAGCATGAGTCGGGCACTGGCCGGGCGGCTCTCGACTGACCCGGGCGTGGAGAGGTGCGAGGAGAGCGCAGCCGGCGCGCAGGCTCCTCTCAGCCCAGCCCACCGCCAAAATGTATGAATTGCAGCAACTCAGCCCAAAATGGTCGAGGAAGCACGGCCTGGGGGCTGTTAGTAAGAGCTTACCGCGGCCCTTAAGGCAGAATCCGTGGTTTCGGTTTGCCAACAGCGGGCTGATGCCTTGCCGTGATGAGAGCTTTTGGGATCTGGTGGTCAGAGCCGCCCCGGCTGTCCCTGGCACGGCCGCGAGCGCCGGCAGCTCTCCTGGGAAAACCATGGTGGGAAGCTGAGGCTGGCTGGGAGCAGAGCACAGTCCCAGCGCCCTGAGGAACCCACCTTTTGCTACACGGATGGGTGTAGTACAGGCCACCCATCCTTTCTGCACGACAAGACCAGCTCTGCTCCAGCTCTACAGCCACAGCAGAAGTAAAGCCCTTTTAAACCATGTAAATCCCGTGTCAGATTATAAGCTTATAGAAACAGTTACTGACTTCATGGAAGAAACATGACCTGAGCAAAAAAATTAGTGAAAGATAAGGATTAATGAAAAATACTATCTCTATTTGCTTTGAATAATACCTAGTCTGGCCCCTACTTATCTCCTAAGTTTTGTTGTAGGGAACATTTGTACTGCATATGGGGGAGATATTTAAAGACAACTCACGAGTTAACTGAAGTCACCTTTTCTCCCAAAACAGGTGTTGGGAAATAAACAACCCAAGAGTTAAATGTGGCACTCAGTGTACCTTGGAAAGGCTTAGATAGTGAGGGGCACCTTAGTGACGAAGATGTGAAGCTCTGACCTGCTAAGCCATACCCAAAGTGCAACACTGCTTTTCTGCCTGATGTGTGAACTCATCTGGAAGAAGGTTATCCCATCACAAGGACTGTAGAATTAAAAGGAAAGATGAATGATTAAGCCTCTGGAAAGATGCTCATCTGAGCAGAGAGTAAAAAAAAAAAAAAGCAAAGCTTCATCTAAGAAAATAGAGATGGGGAGTTTACATGAAATGGTAGAGTAGACCAGAAAAAGAACCCTCATTTTGGGTTTATAGCATAAAAAGCAAGGAGACTATTATAACTTAGAAAATTAGAAACAGATTGAAGGAGATACTTTTTCACTCAACTTAACTCTAGGGTTGGATTCACTACCAAAGATCATGGCCAGGGCCAGGAAGCCAGCAGAGTCAACAGAAGATGGCATGCTTAGCAGGCAACACAAACGCTATCATGTTCCTCACTCTCATGAGCTGTCAGAGGCTATTTTAAATCCAGAAACCAGAATTTAAACCTGTTCCAGAAGTCCAAACAAGATCTACTTTTAAGGAAGAATTCTCTCCTATCCATACAAATAAAATGTTGTGCTGCTTTCTTGACCAGCGTCAGGCACTGGATTCGACAGAGCTCCCTCCCTCCATTGCAGTCAGGCACAACCTGGAGCCACCTGGCAGTGCTATTAGCATGAGGAGGTGGCTGAGCAGAGATTCCCATCTCCTGGTGCTAAGCTGCCTGCTTTTTAAGCACTGAGGCTTCTTTGGAAGAGATGAAAGACAAAAGAAGAGCCTCCTGTGTTCAGAGACAAAAGTTCTCAGGACTGATGATTAGAATATCTATTTTCAAAAAGCCGTAAGTGTAAAGGTTGGTAGATGAGCAAATGCACGCACATCAAAAAGATGCCTCTGAACTTTGGAGTGATACAAAACATGAAAGTGCTTTACTGCCCATTTAGCAGCCCAAGATCATGTTTGGATTCACAGATACAAAGCATACAGGGTTACCAGGTGCCCAAAATGGGAGACTGCCAGGGTGCTCTGGAAGATGGACATGCACTGAGCATAATGCCCATCCAGGGAAAGCTGACAGAAGAGAAGAAAGATAAGGAATATTTTATGGTAAGAAAGGGAAAACCATTTTCTGGCATTTTTTCTGCTTTTGAATGGCTTACTTGTGCCCCCAGCCCTTTTCCTCATCCTTCCCCACCTCATTCTCCTTCCTCCCTTTACCATCTCTGGTGAATATGTTTTATATGGTTTCACTGTCCAGCTTAGGTTCTTTCTCACCAGCAATGCTCTGCCTCCATTTCTGAAGCAGCTGAGTGGAGTGAAAGGTGAATACCAGCCCTCTCCAGCTGGCAGCTTTAAGAGCAGGGTTATTGCACTTCTCTAACTCTGAGCAGGGTCACGACTCACCAGCCTTCTCTGGATGTCCCCCTGCTTTGTCAGTGTGGCACACAGAGCTATCTCTGAATGACAGGGCAGGTGTTACAGAGAAATCCTTGTCAGGAGCAGGACTGAGGTGTTCATTTTACTGTGTAACAAGCCTCGAGATTGCCCTTGACGTGCAGATCCATTCAGTGGCATCTCTGGTAATTCCCAGCAGCTCAGGGAAGACCTGGCCCCACACACACAGTCTTTACCAAGCACTAAAACAACAAAAATCAGGAAAAAGCACCAGCATGTAACAAATAACCCTGACATAGCATGATGATTTCTAGGTGCTCTCTGTGAACAGAGCTGTACTTCTCAAAAGCCACGTTTAATTAGTTTCAGATGCCAGCCTGATGGGCAAGACAGTCTGTTAGAAAAACTGTGCTTTAAAGGTTCAAGGACTGATACATGAAACAGCAGCAAGGCAGATGCAAACCTGTCTCCTCCACTGCCAAACATGTCTCACTGAGCAACATCTTCCTCTATATACAGTCTGCCATCTTTCCAATTATCCCTGTTTTGTCCTCTGTGTAAAATAAGTGTCCCACTAATACATTTTTATATCGAGGTGATGAATAATACAACACAACTGTATCTAACAGTTGAAAACACCTGCATTTGCAACAGAAAGCCTTCTGGCAATCTGGGTAGAGAGCAAGACATCAAAGCAGAAACACTGTTGAAAGGAAGCCTGGAGAACCTAAAAAAGCAGTAAAATAAGAAACTGATGTAAGCTCTTTCCTAAATGCAAAGATTCATTTCTTTTAAGTCTAATTTTCCCATGATGGGAAAATTCTTTTTTTTTATTGTTTAGACCATTAAAAAAAAAGTAGCAAATGTATATACTGATTTGAAAAAAGAGCACAGAGTATCTTTTATAGAGTGGTTTTTATCTATCTATAGTCTTTTGTATTTCTTTCTAGGCCCACTGTTACATCTGCACTGCTGAGCACGGCACTGTTCAGAGCTTGTGTGCTACAGAGAGAAAGGTCTGCACGTCCTGTGCCTTAGGTTTGCTACCCCTCAGAGCTGCTACAATAGGCTCGGGTTATGTATTGAATTAAATTCCTGCCTCGTTTGCCTTTTTAGCTGACCTGGACAAAGGCTGATTTTAGCAAAGGGAAAGTGTAGTAATGAACTCAGAAACCTGTCCTCGGTTTGTGCCGGGGTGTGACACACATCCTCACTCATAGTTCCCAACCCTTTCAAGAGACACGTAAGAGACTAAAACAATCTTTGCTTCTGAGGTCTCTTAAAAGGGCATGAGCTGCCAGTTTGCTGCCTCTGGGTCAGCTCAAGCACACTGCAGAAACACTTCTATCTAGCCTTTTTAATCTTGTAGTTGCACAAACAGAACAGATTTGGCATAAATGTGTAAAGATTCTGAGCTTTCATTTATTGGCCTGAAATTTTCTAATTTTAAGCTCCAACTGACAAGGAATAATGAAAGATGTGTTTGTGCTGGCATGCCTACAGAAGTGGTTGTGTTTAGTTTTTTCCATTCCAATGTATCAAGTGATCATATTTGAAGTTAAACCACACCAGATAAAATTTATCTGTACTCCTTACAAACTGGGAGTTCCTAAAAATATTCATGGATTTTTCTGTATAAAGCTCAGATCAGTTGTAAGAATATCTAGGATCTTTTGTTTGCTTGTTTGAAAATCAAACTGTGGAACTAACCAGGACCAGATGCAAAAGCTGAAGGTTTTGTGAAGTTGGTATTCATCAGGGTCAGTATAATTCTTCCCAACCAATGAGTTTTGAAATGCATTGAATCAAATTCAGAATGAACTCTTGGGATAATAGTAAGGGTGTTAACATTTTCCCAATCAAAAAATAAGAAAATCCTCTCAAAAAAAATGAAAAATAAGCATAGCCCTGAGTAGTAATTTTGGCCTTAAACACTTCAGTAATGCTAAAGACATGACTGAGGTAATTCTGCCTGTTGTGGCCTTTGGATGAGGCTTATGCCAAGTTCACTGTCATTGTGCCTTAAACAGAAAGAAGCCCAGGTTAGATCTTGTTCCCCTAGTAAGAAAAAATAAAAAGGCATTATTTTTGATACCCTAATTTCAAATATAATAATAATAAAAATAATAAGAAGAAAATTTTATGGTAGAGGTGAACAATATGGAGATGAAACTCTGGGTAGGAAGCAGATTGGTACATAAAAGAGTAATTGCAGCATTTACATGGTTGATCCTCTCCATTTCTCCATAAAAGCTCGCCTTTTCTTATTGCATTTCATCTATTCTCATTCCAATAAGTTCATTCCTGCTTCTTTATTGTGAGGCTGTGAAGTATAAATACTTATCAGTTACACCCTGAAATAAAATCTATTCTGCAATAACAGAATAGAGTTCCCTTGCCACCTAGGGTAATTCTTCACTTTAGTCACTTCAGTTTGAACTTGCCTAGCTCCAGGAGATCCTGTCTAATACCAGTTTCTTTAACAGTTAACATCAAGCTGACACCTACATCTACACATTCCTATAGAATAGGAAAGTATGAGAAAATGCTAACTTTTGAGGTGGGAAAGCTGTTAAGCTCCCTTTGCCAGCACTAGAAATCAAACCTCAAATGTCACTGTCCTTGTGTGGGTGGTCTGATTTCAACAATGGTGGCCTGTTTTCAACACCTTCTAAAGAAGTTTTAATTCAGTCTGGTACCACATCCTGTAACACACTCAACATCTCTCTCAAAGTCTCCCACTGGGTACATCCAGTGTTCTTATTTTCCAGTGTAAGTAAAAAATCCTGTTACTCAGAGGAAACCAAACTATGTCAGTGGTGTACGTGCAGTCACTGAAACTTGAGTGAGAATCTAGTATCGTCATCATAATTGAATCATCATCCTGTCATCTTTGGAATTGTTGTCCCATTGAACAATTGCCTAAATCCAGTGGGGCCACTAGAAGTGAATTCTGTTCCATACTCCCTTCAGACTCCCTGTTTGACTGCCCTCTAACACAATTGTTGCATCCTGATACCTAAAGTGATTGTTCATGAAGGATGAATTTTCCTATGACAGTCCTTAAATACAAAATTGGATAATTCTATCCCATTTCAGCATACTATTTCATGTAAGTTTTGCTTTAAAAGGTTTATTTTTCCTTTATTTATGATTACACCAAATTTTGCACTGTAATTTTGCTCCATTTCTAGCACTTATGCTCTTTGAACTTTTCTGAACCATTTGGATTATTTACATATCAATCAAGGCACTTATAATACCAAATAAAAAATACATATTTTTAAAAAAATCCCCCTGCCCAAAGTACATGTCTCTTCCCTATAAGACAGGTCTAAATTCATAGGAAACCAAATGCAGGTTTACTGTCCATGAAAATTATGTCATTTGGGGTGGGTTTTTTGCCTTCTAAAAGTCAAGAATCATTTTCAGTTTTGTTTTGTTTTCATGGAATCACAGGATAGGTGGCAATGGAAGAATCTCATTTCTGGAGATCATTTTACACTCAGCCAGCAAGAGGGAAAATATTGCATCTCCCTTTGTCCCAAGTGTAGAGGGCCCTGAGGTGTCCTTTTGTCCTTGTCCAAGACAAAAGCAGGATCTTCCAACTCAGACTGGCAGAGCCAGGCTGAAATTCTTGCAAGCTGTTAGCAAATGCTGTTAGCATGTCTTATCCTGCTAAAGGGATAAATCTCAGACTGTTTCTTCATATTAAACACTCCTCCCTTTGCAGCATGGTGAGGAAGCATCTGCTCTTAGCACTGCAAAACCCCAAGATTAACCTAAAGCTAAGCACATCCTTCATAACTAGTCTGGGAAAGTATACAAAGGAATTACTTCCAGTTATTATTAAAAAAAAAAAAAAAAAAACCAAAAAAAAAACCCACAAAACACCCAAACATTGAAATTATACATCTAAAACTGTCTACCCAGCTGAGAGTTTCGTTTTAAGTGTTCATATTTAGCTGTGGGGGAGTGAAACAAAAAAGCAAACAAAATCCTGCCTAATTTCTGGGATGTTTCCATTTCACAGATAGCTCCACCTCAGATATGACTTATCTGCCCTTAAAAGCTGTTAACTTCACCTGACAATGAGCCAGAAAATTGAAATGCTCCCAGCAAAACTTGTAAGTAGAACCAGAAGTGCTTTGCCATAGGTGTTTGGATGGAACATCATGATAATGACCTTCTCATTTTATACCCTCTAGATTTCTTCCATCAAACATGATTACTCAAAGAAGTCAGTTTCTTTAAAAAAAAAAAAAAAAAGCCTCAGATTTTAAGAGAATTAACGTTCTGTTACACTTTAGCACAGAGCTGCAATCAAATTAAAATGAGGTTGAATTCACTGTACAAAGAAAAAAGATTTGAATGGGTTTGTTTGGAATCAAAGCAGCTGGAAAATTGGAAACCAGCTTTAGAATAGCTGAGCATTTTTATAGCGAGAAAACATTCTACAGTCTTCAAAGTCTTCAGATTATATTTAAGATTAAATGCTATCAAGTTATTATTTTTATTTCTGTCTTTAAAATGATCTAGCTGGTAAAACTTTTCAAAAGGAGCAGAAATAAGTATTTAAATTGTTGTCCTTCTGCAGTCTTTCTAGTAGAATGGGCTAAATATATTTGATCTTGCCATGGAAACACCTGATTTTCCTTCAGAATTTATGCAACTTATTAAGTTGGCTTACTGCAATCATCTGCACTTCTGGCCAATCTGTGACACTATTCGTAATATGACTGCTTTACATCATCTTTGCACTGCCATAAAATGCCACATACACGTTAGAGGTGACACACTGAGGCAAGAGCTGGATGATTTGGTTTGGCTGCAGCTGTACAGAAAGCCTGTGGATGGGCTGGGGATGATCAGTTGATCTTCCCCAGAATGCCCATCCCCAGTGCATACAAAGCAGTTTCTGGGGAGCGCGTGCCAGGCGCTTCCCGAGCCCTCCGTGGTCACCAGAACAAGGACGAGATGAGAGCTCGTTGCTTACTCAGTGTTTCCCTAAATCACAAATCTAATGGAACTGGTAATAATTTCAAATGCACAGATACACTAAATTAACTTAAACTGCTGGCTGAGAATTTCTGTTTGCAAACGCTATTAATGTTATTGATTTCAGCACAGTTTTTCACTTTATCTCGATAAATGACTGAAGCCGTGGCCAAATAGCTCAGCAGAAGCTGAATGTGAGACACTGTGTTCAATAATGTGGTCCAGCCTAAAAAGACCTTTTCTTTCTGTGTTTCAGCATGCTTTTATAAAATGCTTTATTTCAGTTTTTACTGAAATGAACTGTGTGGCTATCAAAGTTTAACTGCTCTTTGCTGGGCAGCCCCCACTGGAGAATGCCAGGGCAGGATTTTTTCTTGGCCAGAGATGCATTAAAATAAGACTTCCACCTTAAAAAAATTAAGTTCTTCAAAGACACTTCTCCTCCATGGCAGAAGGTAGCCTAAAGCAACATTTCTTATGTAATTTTGGGATAAGAATTAAAACCAAAGGTCAATCAAATAGTTTACACCTTTCTAGTAAACTCTAAAAAAATTACATGGATACAAAATTATCTGAGCCTGTGCAGATTATTATACAAGGAGGTGACTGTGTGACATATATTTCTCCATTTTGATTTCATAAACCAATCTTTTTTTTGACCTTTTCATCCACTTTATCTGAAATTATTGTAGATATTTACAGATATTCTATTTAATATCCAACTCAGGAATTGCTACTTTGACTCTTTGGGATTTCTTTGCACCTCCTTTAACAGTTCCCTGCTCTTCTTCCAAGCCAAATCGTGGTACATTTTCCTTGCAGGGATACTGCATTTTTCCTTCCATCCTTCCCACGGTGTTCGTGTGCCTGTTTCATTCATGCACCAAACAGTGCTATTCCAGACTGGGTCATAACATTGGTAACATGAGGGCAGCCATGCCCTTCAAGCCCCCTTCAGGTGCAGCAAGTTACAAATTATCCCTGCCTGAAAGCAAGGATGATTCCAGCTTCACACAAAATGTATTATTTATGACTAAATCAAAAGGAGACTCTGAGAACAATGCAACTCTCCTTCAGAATGCACAGATACATGCTATGGAGAATAAGAAACCAGGGAGATGATCTGAATTAGGAAAAGATATTATGTATTCACTTAAAAAAAATCATAATAATTATGTAAGCTTAGCCACAAGGCTGGATTTAGTGAAAGAGCTGAGGAGAGGAAAAAGATAAAGGGCATGAGAGCTCAGGACTTCAGAACCTGTGACTGCCCTCCTGCTGGTACCACCCATCATTGCCATTCCTCTATGACTGGTGTAGGAGTGTCTCAGTTTACATTTCTTCCTTTCACAGCTCTGTCCCATTTTCTTGGATCTAAAGAATTAAGAATCTTCAGGAAAGACAGAGGTTCAGGTATTTAGGAAGGGATTTCTTGGTCTCTGCACAGCACAGTTAACCTCTGAAGGTCAGCACGCTTTGGAAGAGGAACAGGAAGGAATAGCAAAGAGCTGGGGGGAAGAAGGCATCACAGAAGCCACCAGAATTTCTGCATTTACTAGGAAACTGTTCAAAAACCACTGATGGCCCCTTTCCCAGAAAAGAGTAGCATATTTAGCTGTATTCTATATGCATACAATGTATGTGCATGTTGTACCTCTAGCAGCCATAATGAAGCAGATAATGAAGCAGCTGTACGCAGTGGATGGCACCTGATATATACATATATATATATATATATATGTATGTATATCCCCTGCTATACCTGCTGTGTGATTCTGCTCCCTCTCATGGAGTCCCAATTTAACAGTGTCCTTGAGAACCCACTGTGCCCAAAGTGCAGCCTCTTCCTCAGGAAATGCTGAGCAGTTTCCTCATTCTGACATTTGCTATTTATTGATCCTTGTCCACGCTGTCTTCCTTTCCATGAGGAGAGTGGTAATGCAACAGCCTGTTTGCAGCCACTGCTGCATTGTACTCGACTATGAGAGAGATGTATTGAGACACACAGACCTGGAGAAATTCCCTTCTGTGCCTCTTGGCTTGTTTTCCTATTTAACTCTCTACCAGACCCAGCTCAACAAGAAGAGCCTTCCTGCATACAGAAATGTCAAAGCAAAAGCAAGACTCAGTGGAGGAAGTTAAATCAAGGAGAAACAGAAAAAACTCAGCCAATCCAGAAAACATTGAAAAAGTTCATGAAGATGTAATAGGCAAATTGTTGTGGAAAAAGAGAGAACAAGACAGAGAGGGAAATTGTATAAAAATAAACACAGAGAATAGGAGACTCATGTCTAAAAGACAGAGTGGGAATTAATGGACTAAATACAATCAGAAACTACACACAAAAAGTCCATATATCAGCAGGCTGGGGGGGAAAACCCACAACAACCCTACAACAATGAAAAGTCTCCAAGAATACCACATACAGGGTCTTGGAGTAAGTCATTCAATTAGAAAAGCATCTCAGATTATTTTTGCAAAGGTATGTGGCACCTGAATTAGACAGAAGCAGCTGGTGGGTATTGATACTTTCTTTTCTCATTTTCTAATTTCTTATTGCTTCATGGCAATGAATTCTGTTGCACAGCACGTGCCAGTCATACAGTAAATGAGCAGCCCTTGAAAGGAAACATACTGCATATTTTTCTGAAGAGCAGATTTGACTTCAGATTGTTGTCTAAAAACAAATCAGTTTGTAAAAAAAATATATTTTGGTGCTAACTTCTGCTGAAAGTTCCCAGCCCCACAGAGTGCCACGTGTTTCCCTGCTGTTTGCCCCAGCTGTCAAAAAACACTTGAAGAGTTCCTGGCTTTCCCTTTGCTACTCAAATTGTGTGCAGGCGTTTCAACTGACCTAAATACATTATTACATTGAAATAAGATATTGTAGGGCAGACTCAGATGAAAATTATGTTTGGTAAGGAAATAATTGCCAATAAATAGACATTTCCAGAATTTCCATGGGAATTGGTGGAATTATTTTTGCAAATATAGCCTGTGGTCAGCCTGACGTGACCAGGGTAGGAGTTCTGAGAGGAGGAAAACCTCAGCCTCAAGATGTATTATACCATGTTCTCCTAATATCAGTAAGTGCCATCTTTCCCTTATACAATTTTTATTTTTTTGCAATTAACTCTGGACATTTAGAGAAAATTGTTAATGAATTCAAATATTTGGAAGATTCAGCAAATGTGATTTTCCTCTAAATGAAACCTTTGGCTTGTGAAAATAAGAAAAAGAATACTGGAAAATTTTTAGGTTTTCATATTGGCATCCTACTTAACAAAACTTTGCCATCCACCAGTGAGATTTTAGGGTGCCAGTAAAACAGAGGGTGCCTCTGTGCATAGATCCCCTACCCTGAGATCAATGTACTTTACTCCTGCAGAATAGCAGCTGTAAAAAATATTGAGTGGTATGAGTACTCCTGCCTGCTTACATGACACAGGCACATTCTGACCAAACTTAAAATGGAAAGCCTGGGCTCTTTTAACACCTACCAATCAATGGTTTGAGTCCCTGAATATAACTTATTTTCATTCCCCACTGACATGAAGTGAATTCTAAGCAGGTACAGAGGGAGATGTGCCTCTTTCTCAATTGCAATCTCAAGAACAGAATTGATTCAATAAATTCATCTTGAAAAATGCCAAGTTTTCAACATCACATATTTATTTCTAAAGGTGCTCGAGTTACATTTCATATCTTGTGATCAGCTGCATCTCTGAAGCAATCTATCTCCCCTTTATTTAAAAGAAAATATTAATGAACAAAGGTAGTGTTATGAACACCTGTAGTCCCTGAAGAGTAAGAGAAATCCAGGCATCAAAGCACAGCATCAAAGGAGGCAGCAAACTGCAATTTAATTGCAGGAGCATATGAGATTGAATTTCAGCTGAATGAGTCCAGGACCTGATTATGTGATTTTGAACAAGGCACCTCACCCTTAGGTCTCTCTTCCCTTGTGCAATGTTTACAGCATAAACACACAAGGCAGCCAAAGTGTGATGCAGGACAGCCCCCAAATGTGTTTGTCTACCGTTGCAGTGCCATTATCTGGAGGAGGAGCTGAGCAAAACAAACAAACAAACAAAAAGCAAACATGGAAAATAAACTGGATCACTTATGCTAAGATGAACTTGTAAGCCATTGTAATTTAAGTAAAATCTGTGAGGTTTTTAGAAAGACCCAAATCACTGATGTGCCTATTGAGCACTCACTTTAGGGACTGAAGACACTGGAAACACCAGAATCCAGAGATTATTCTGAACACATCAAGATGGAAGTGGCAACTTCCATTAAGAAGCCATGCAAAATTCCAGCAGCAGCCACTGGGCACAATGGACTGAAAGCAAGCTAGGGATTAGACTCCTTCCATTCTTCATTTCAGTGAGATATACACTGAAAATTCCTCCAGGCAAAAGATTAGCACATGCAATCCTCCTCAACAGTGCCTGTAAATTACAGGTTATGTGCATCAAAATAATACAGAAAACAAAGATGGAGATACAACTTCTATTAAGCTGAAAATCTCTTTTACTGACAACACTTCTGATAATCTGTAACTCACCTTGAAATAAGAACAATCCCCACTGTGCCATTCTATAAAGGCTTGTGGAAGCTATATGGCTCCCAAATTCCTCACATTTCTCCAGAAGAAAGATTGGTGCTTTAGCCCAATCTCTGCCATGAGTAAAAGATGTCCTTAAGGGCAGCAAAAAAATGGAAGGTGCAGAGGGAACAAAACATTTTCATAGCAAAATGCTTTCTATCCCAAATGTCCTAGGGCGCCTGCAGGGAGAGAGAGACCTGCCAGCCTTATTGTGTGAGCAGCTGTCTTGCCTGGACATCTGACTGTGTCAGAGGTTTCACCTGCTGCCCTCCCCTCTGTCACTGCCCAAGACATTACCAAAGATGTATCTGGAGGTACAGAGGGGCAAGGACCAGATGAAATTGTGAACTGAGTTTGTACCTTTGTACGACATTTTCACATGGCTATCCCCCAGCTTCCATCACCTTGTCATCCACAGCTCATGCCAAGTACTTTCATTCTGTTCATTCTCAGCTTGCATTTTTCTACAGCTGATCTTTTTCTACAAAGCATTTCCCTATTATACATGAAGAGGGAAAGGGGAAGAGTGGACTGACATTTGCACAAGCAGAGACATTGCAGGGTAAGATCATAATTTATTTATTCGAGTCTGAATAGCTTCATCTGAACTAATAACTCTCCAAAGTTCATTCTGTGTGTGATTTACTCTGACAGACAAATTAGTAAGTGTAAAGAGATGGATAGAGGAGCCAAAACCCTTTTCATTTCAGTTTCAAGAAAATATAGCTTCTACATAATAGCAAAACATTGAATAAGAGAATAAAATTCAAAGCTAAGCAATTGAAAACTTGGGTTAAATCATCTCTTTTGCTAACAAACTCTGCATAAGTGTTTTATGAAAAGCACAGAGCCAAGCTCAGTTCCTGGATAAAACCTATAATTATTTTATAAAGACATATAGTAATTGAGGATGATTCAGAGATAGCTGAAGAAATAGCAGCTGTATCAATCTTCAGGGAAACAGTTCACAGAACTACATTTTTAAAGACTTCTCAAGGGCAACTGCTAGCTATAGTCCATCTGTTCATAAAAATCAAAATGAGAAAAAAAAATCAATTATGGTTTAAATTTAAATCAGATTTAAAGCCTAAAGCTTTTCAATTTCTTTGTCTAAGATTGCTGGCACACAGGATTTGGATTTAAGACCGGCGTGATCTATTTGAAGACAGGCTGCCAGGGCACACCATTACACATTCAGGTCTCTCCTTTAGGCCAAATTTGTGAATGTTGCTGAGTTTTTCCTCCTTTTACTCCCAGCTAGAGGTGACTGACAATGCCTCTGTCCCCTCTCATCTCAGAAGCAGAGTGCCCTGAAAATCAAGCTCTACATTCCTGGCTCAACAAGCTGTAGGAAGAAGTGGGATGAAAATATAATGACAGAAGTGAAGCAGAGGTCACATCAAATGTTATTTTGCAAATGAATAGATCAGTTCAACTTCTCAGCTCTAAGACACTACACATAGATATTAGTAGGAAGCAGAAATCATCAAATTGATCATCAAAGACAAATTGATGGGCATTCTCACATGGAAAGGATGCAACTTGGGAATTAATAGAACTGAATTTTCTGTAGCAGCATAAACATCATGTTATACTTTTGATGGAAGAACTGCAGTGCTAACAGCTAATACTGTACCAAGATCTCTTCAGTATCGTTAATTGCATTAGCAATGCAAGGTCAGGTACTTCTCCTTTGGTGAGACTAAATTCATCTTATTAAAGTGCAGAGAAGACTCTGCATTCAGATGAATTGATCAACATTGTCTATATTAGCTGAAACACATACTGCAAAGCCTCTGCAAGCAGGGAAAATACTGTGTCTAACAATAAAACTGCAAATAAAACTCCAGATTTCCAAAGGGACCAGCAGAACTTCACTGAGTTGGAGTAAGCAGTGAAGATTTACATCAGCTGAGAGCTTGGTCCCTTATTTCTGTAATACTAAGTCATCATAAAACATGACAGATGCAGTACTAATGATGAGCTGCTAAAACTCAGCCAGGGTCTCCCTCAAACCTTGTTGCTTCAATCAGGCCTACGTATGACACTTCTAGAATAAACTGCTTTCATTTCGAATCCATCAAATTTTATATTTTGCTTCTCCTTGAGGTGATTGCTTTTTGGCTGGGACAAATTATGTATTGAGGTCTAGTCCTAGATTAGAGTTCTCTATGAGTACAGCCTTCCTCCACTTCTGAGGGTGCATGAAATTCCTGTGAGAGTTGGGTTATCTGATGGGCAAACAAGTTCCCTCTCACTGAGCCCGGAGGGTGAACAAGCCCACTCTGGGCAAGGATGGAGGGGAAATCCAGAATAATGAAGAAGGTAACTCCCAGAAGCAGCTTTCCTTTCCTTTCCTCTGCCCTCCAGGCAGAGGGAAGAAAGGTATGAAAAGAGCGTGGGAATGGCACTTTCACACGCCTTGGAGAGACAGTACCCCTGCCAAATAAAGGATGGACACCTATCTGTGCAGGAGGAACCACTGTTTAAGCAGGCACCAATCATCTTCGGAAGTTAAAAGAAATAAAAATCACACTTATTGCTTCTTAGTGCTTGGAATTAGCACTGTGAAAACGGCAGCTGCACCGAGCAGCCCGTGCATCCCTAAGCTGTGTCATGCTTCTCCAACGCTGCAGCACTGGCTTTGGAAACTTGATTATTCCCCAATAAACTGAGGCTGTTTTGATCTGCCTCTTGGATTTTATCTTTAGGATTCACTTTTCACATTTTATGTACAATGTGGAGTGCTGGAAGTATTTTCCTTGTATATGGACAGCCTTAAGAGAGCCCAAGTGCACCCAAATGCAGAGTCACCCTGAACTCGCCATGTTATAGCCACATGGATGCAGCATTAGCACATGCATCCACAGCAGACAACAGTACTGATACAGTCTTGAGTCATTAACTGATCTCAAAGTAATTAATATTCACCTCCAATATACTTCTGATCTTTTTTTCCACAGCAGTGGAAAGTGGAGCAGACCACAAACCAGGAATATAGCACCTTTCTCCAGTACTTTGCATTTTCTTGTGATGTGAACTAGAAAAATTAACTAGTCTTTTCTCAGCTACATTCATCGTTCAGATGAACATGTCATTTAGCTCAGCAATTTTCTCCATTGTAATATTTCATATCAAAAAAGAAAATTGAAATTAACACATTTTTTCAGCTACTTATTGTCAAGTGCTAGCACTCATGAGCTGAAAGGTGCTGACTCAGTGGCACTTTCATGGATGGGAATTTCGCCAAAGAAATGGAGAATGATCAGAGATAGGGAAGATAAAATCCCACCAAAAAAAGGGCCAAATTCTGGTCCACAACAAAGCCATTCTAGGAATATGTTGATGATGAGAAGCTGATATAGGAGAACATCACAATGATCAGAATGACATTACCTCAGATCCGTATCTGAGGGTGGTTTGACATGCTGCCTCCAGCCTGGAGGCTAAGCCACTTACTCAGACCTAGCCATGGCCCTTTTGGCAAAAGGCGGCATTTGCTGCCAGCCCCAGGATCTTCAAGTTGTACAAGGCTACACCAAAGGCAGAACAGGCCCAGAAATCTCCCTGCTGCTTGTTGCAAGGTGACAGACTTGCTGCAACAGACAAGCAGATCCTGCAGCAGCTATCCCTGTGCCCTCCCAAATGTACGTTTTGTGCTGCCTCTCTCCTGTTGCACAAAATGAAAGCTGCCCAAGCAACTCAGGGAAATGAAGTTGCTCCTAAGAACTGTTTCCTTGGAGGACAGCACTGCTAGGAGTTGTGGCTGGTGAGATTTGACCCACAAAGAACACAAATGGTTGCAGACGGAGCAGACTTTGCATTTTCACTCGATTTCTTGTACGATTTTGTAAGAGAAATATTAATAGCACACTAATGGCAGCAATTACTATAATGAATGTGCCAGCTGGTACCAGCAGCTGAGCATATGTTGTGGGTTTTGTATTTTCTGTGGATGGTGTGAGGCGGCTCTGAGCAGTTGCAGTCACTGTCTTCTGCTTTTCCTGAGGATTCTATTTTCAGCAAGACAGTGCTTGTGGCAAAAAAGATGGAGAGCTACTTTTGTAAGTGTGTCACCCCTCAGGAGGTTACTCACAGCTCAAAGAAATAGGTAACATGTTCAAAATATGGTCAGCTTCTCAACCTGCTCTCCTCACAGTGGGTGCAGTTGGTACAAAGAAATCATCCTTCAGCTGTTCACCAAGCAGTTTGATTCTCCCCTTCCTAAAGAGAAAACTGAGTGGAGGCACGCCTACAATAGAACTATGAAGCAATAAACAAAACCCTGGTGACTTGGAAATATTTACAAATAAAATGCACATCTGGGATCCCACAATTGCCACCCACCTGCTTCACCTCTGAACAGACCCCACGAGAGTAAATGAAAGAGAAATGCAGTAAAGAAAGGGTGGAAAGGAAGTAAGAAGACTGTTCTGGCTCATCTGCACTCTGATAAAATCCTGATTTTTAATTAGAAGTGAGCTGGGCTCCTGCTCTGTAGAACAGAGGCACTAGCAGGCATTGGACTGGTAGGGTTTAGTTAAACCAATGCAATGGTACCAGCCTCCCCAAAGGCAATGCAGGTCAGAGGTTCACCTCCAAATTCCCAAGAGTTGCCAATCTTAGCATTCAACACTCCTGTTTTAAACTTGGAAGCCATGGCTGCTCAAATGCTGATCTACTATCACTCCTTATCTCGGTAGCACAGTCTCAGTACTGGAAGCCTGAGGCTTCCAAGCTTCAGGAGAAGCCCACAGGAGCTGAGCTGAACTGCAGGAGACAAAGGAAGCCTGAAAGGTAGTGGGCATCTGGTGAGAAAACTTGAAAGGTGGTAATGACTGTGCCTGTCATCTGCTCAGCTACTGAACAATCAAGAATAATTGAATCAAAATTCTTGCCTGCCCTAAGATAAGAAATTTCGGCATACCCTTTAAACCAAGCCCTGAGACTGTTACCAAATCAGCCAACCAAAATACCACAGAAGAATTTTGTTTTTTCTTAAGAGCTACACGTTCTAAAATTATGGTTAATTGTTTTCAGATTAGAATGCTCTCAGAAGTTCCAAGTTCTGAGGCTAACACCCACATCTAGTAACACATTTGCACTCTGCCTCTTGTAAACTTGGGTCAAAGTTGACTCTCACGGCCCATTTTCTAAACTAACAGTTCTGGTTATGCCATGCTCTTAGCCTGAAGGACTATTCCAGCCTACTCTACCATTACAAAATGTAATGACTGTTTTTAAAACACCTCTCTGTCGAAGAGAAGTGTGAATACAGCACAAGTTTTACATTTAAACTTGATGAACATTCAGCAATCATCAGTGGGGAAAGATGTATAAGAGCGTAAGGCAGAGAGCAGAGAGAATACAGCAACATTTGTGTTGAAGGGAAAATAATTTCCTAGAAGCTACAGAAGACAAAATACAGCTTTAGGTTCTTAACTGTTCTGAGATTGCTAGAAGGCAAATCTCAAAGCACGAGGCCCAAAGAAAAACAAACAAAGCCAAGTGGCATACCCATTAAGGTCTTCAAAAAACAAAGGGGCAGCTTTGAGGCAATCTGTCCGTGTAACAGCAGAACAGGCACAGTTGCTGATTTCAGCAAGGAATCAGACAGCTGAATTTCGGACAAATGAGAAACTCCAAAGAAGAACTGCTGGCAGCTCTGTTAGAAGGACATTAAAATAATAAAATTCTCTGGTCACAAGGGCAAGCGTTGCAGATACAGGTGAGTCATAGACCATTTCAGGACACATGCTTTTGAAACTCAAAACTCTAAGGGGCACCTACAACGTGGCCTCACGTGTCTCTTTGTGACAAACACATGGTCAGAGACATCCTCAGATGACCCAGCTGCCACAGTGTCATTTTCAAATACCTTGGTCTTAGTTAACCCCAAACAATCCCCTTAATGAAGAGGAATTTCTGCTCAAATTGAGGCATGCCAAGTTGATGAGGACACAGGCCTACAAAGTGCTGGCTAAATGTCATCATTGCCATAAAGTTGCTCTTGATGAATTTTCTTCTCTTTAAAAAAAGTGAAAGGAAGACCATGTTCTTATTGAGATCCCATAATGTCATCCAGGAATACTGTGGTAGTGCGATCCCACTGCAACACTCTGGTAAAAGGTATTCTCATCAGTCTTTGAGAAGGTATGTAGGACAAGATCAATGAATGGATGCCAATTGTAACAGATCAAAACATGCACTTGACATTAAAATAAAATAACATCAATGTAAGCTTCAATAAAATCTGCATGGCCCTTTCTCTTGTGTATTTTAAAATACAGCAGTAACACAAACACCTAAAGCATGGGTAACTGCCTCACTGCCTTGTTGCACTACCTTGCTATTCATCTAATGCTGAAAAAGATGCAATTCACCTTTTCTCTTTAATTTTCATACTGCATTATCTGCACAACAATGATGTTGCATCCTAGTGGAAAAGCACTGTACTGTGCATCAGGACACCTGAATTCTCCACTTGGCTCAGCCACAGGCTGACACTGACCTTGAGCAAATTTTTACTCCTTGTGTGTCCATTTTGTACACTCAGGACCAGGTTGGTTCCTGCTGCATTTAATGAGGTGCCCAGTGCTTTATGTAACCCAGATTTAAGGGAAGCTGTAAATATGCAGGAGGAGCAACAATACTGAATGCATTACAGAAAGAAATGTCCATACAAGCTCAGAGGGAAGAATTTGTGCCTCCTTTAGCAGCTGCTGCTGCTGCAGTTCAGGGACTCAAGGACCGACTGTGATGCTGTGCCTTGGATCCACAGCTAGGACTGGGAATCAATTCACCAGCTGTGTTCTGTCCAAATTACAGTTTTATCACTTCAGATCAAGTGGAAAAGGAGCTTGGTGGCAAAGATACAATGTGGAATATCATGTTCAATACCAGACTATTTCATCTTTATTCAGGGCTTTTGGAATTTACTTGTCATGATCCCAAAAAAGCTGATGCCACTTTCAGACAGGTCTGTAAGTGTAGGTAGCACAATTTTCCACAGGCTAGAGAAGAAAGAATGATCATGAACCTTAATAATTTAAAGCACAATATTTTGTTTAAAGGAAAAATTCAAATAAAGCCTTTATAAACTTGGTCCAGCTTTTGATTCTTTTTTAAAAAATTCCTTGACCTAAAGTGAAGCTATAAGAACAAAAAACATGAAAAAGAGAGAGACAGACTGAGGGAAGCTAACAGTGCCACAGATATCAGCATTGATCTTGTTTTCCCAACTACACCCTGAATATTTCAGACTCTCCCCATTTGCTTATTCCTGCCCTGATTAATGTTCCAGCTGCTGAAAGCCTCTGATGAAGTTAGACCTCAGGGGATTGTCTGTGGGCTAAATACAAAGGCATGTTCTTTTTAAAGACATGAGGTTTATTATATTCTTGAGGTTTATTATATTCTTTCCCCTGAGACAGATAAGGGAATGCATTAAATACATAAATCTACCACTGAGTGAACAGTTGGTGGGAGGATACACTTTTTGTCCCTACATACAATCGCAGACTACACCTGTGAGATTGCCCATTTCATTCTCCATTGAAAAAATAAATAAAATGGTGGAGTCTCACATACTTTCCAGAACCAGAAACACTTGCCACACTGTTTTCCCCATAGAACTCTTATAAAGCTTAAAACTATAGATCTTCCTTGCTTTTATAGAGTTGAATATTCCCAATGCCCTGCCACACCTGCTGTTTTGTGTAACACAGTCAAGTTTTACCATGTGGAAAGATACTGTCCCAGTGAAGTAAAGAAAAAAATTTGATTAATCAAAACACATTCACCCAAGATAAAAGCACCATTTTCACTTTTGATGCAAGAAATTGCTGTGTTGCACAAACATTCTACACTTAGGTTTCAGTATTCCTCACAAGGACTTGTCTTCATGCCATTGTCAAACAAATCCCCCAAAGGGCACTTTTCTGACCCTCCTGATAAGCTGACCCTGCTTTGTTCTTTAATGAATAATTTTCTTGCTTCCACAGCCACTTTTTCTATTTTTTTTGGTCATTGAGTTCTCAGATCCCTTCCCATCAGTCCCAACATTCCTGCAGAGACCCAAAAAGCACAAACTTAAACTAAGCCCTAGTTTAACTTTAAATCATTAAAGCTGAATTTCAGGGAATGTTATGAAAATTATTATGAAGTGTGATGTGGCTTTCTAATTAACAGAGAAAAAGCATGAGTGTAAACCTCAAACTGCATGATTTTTCATTCATCTATTCAGTGAATAGGAAAGATCCTTGAGCTTTTTGTGTGAAAAAAATAGGTTAGTAATATCATGACTAGTATTTTAAACATAGTGCCTTGCTTCAGACTCTTAATTAACAGCCTGAGTGTCAGGTAATTTGCTGTAGGCTCTCTAGTGTGAAGACAATCTTCAATTTTTCCACGTGTTTTCACAAAGATCCTCCTCATTCCTGCAGTTAACGTTTATTGGGGTGTTTGTGTGCTGTAAGAAATAATATTTAACACCTGCATGCAAACCTATCTGTGCTACCCACAGATTACTCTGTCCCCCAAAAAGTACTCTCACATCTGGGCACAAATACAGACCAGGAATCGTGCTACCATTTAAGATAAAAACAATACTGTACTAAATATAATAACTACCCCATTCTCAGGGTACATTCCCTCTGGATATGGAGCTGGTTTAACTTTTGATGACAGCAATGCCTTGACAGCCTGCTGAAAGGTTTCTGGATGTCTGAACTGCACATTTTCCTTTTTCACTGGGGAAAAGACTACACGTGACGTCGTGTAGCTGAGAACAGGGTGGGTTTGGCAAGGGTTCATCCAAAGGTAGTGGGCTTTGGCAAACATCCTCTAAGAGCCAACAACCTCAAGTATATTTCACAGCAAAAAGAGCACAGCAGCTTTACTTACATCTCCAGTCTCACGAGGGTCTGGCTGAAAGCCAAGCTGATACTCTACCAAAACAGCCCTGGGGTTTTCTCATGCAATTCTATCCACTCACCCAAAATCCCCACCAAAAAAGTACATGTATTGTTTCTAAATGAAGTGACTTATAGATGTGTTAGTAACCAGTCTATTTTTATAATACAGCATCCTGATGAATGCAGTCAGGCTGCAGAAACTGGAGAGCAGAAAGGCAGCAAACCCCCATGAGCTGGAGCTCAAATGTCAAGGAGCACTTCTGCCTTTGGGATGCACTATCTGAGCTGTGCAGTGCCTTTTTTGCAGCCAGCATGGAGCAGCACAGAAGCCTGCAGGAAATGAGAACATAACCCAAATTCTGCCCTGTTGCACAAGAGAAAATCTCACCAGGAAGTCCACTGAATTCAATAAACTTTGGCTGGATTTGCACAGACATAATGGGGATTAAAAATCTGTCCTCCTGTACTATGTGCCCTCAGCAACAATCAGTGGGATAACATCACACAGAAACACCTGACTTGTGAAAATGAGGGCCAGCAGTGCCAGCTATGTGATTTTGGTATTTAAGCATTTTAGAATCTAATAGCACAACGCATTCAACATGGCTCAGTATCCTGGGGCTTCCCAGTGTTGGCTCAGTGTGGTGCAGGGATCCATCAGAGGTGGCAAACAGAGAACCCCCAAACCACTGGAACAATATACAGCTTTTCCTGCACATTGTGGACATCCCTACAATGGATGCATTGACATAAGGATTTTCTTTTCTATTTTACCCACTTTTTAAAATAGGCTACTGTCAAGCACTAGTATGGACAGTACAATATTATAGCAGAACTGGAGGGGGTGATTGGCATGGGATTTTTTTAACAGCCATTTAAGAAAGAAATCTGTCTTAAATGGAATGTTATTTTAGTGCTTTTCTAGAAACACATAGATTTTCTGCCATGGATTTTGTGGTCAAAACCCAAATACAAGAATTCTTCCCTGAATATGATTGTTTTAATTCTGTTCCAGTGACTTAATATTTATGCAATTAGAAAGTAACTACTGTAGCATTTTAAGAGGTTCCTCTGAATGGCAAACTGACAAGTGCTTGCATATCATTCTGAGTAAAATGACTTCACATTGTTCTGCCGACTCTAACAACTATAATTACTCTTTTATTCAAAATGTTCAACATGTTTCAAAGAAGAACACAAAATCTTCCCCATAGTGTTCTAATGATCTGCTTTCTACTGAAGAACAAATCCTTAAGTAGGAGAACATATAAATTGATAGGGTGCCAAGAGCTGCCCTAAATAAATATTACCCCATCACTTGCAGTTTGACTCAGTCTGACAATGCTCAGCTATGGGGTTTATGGGAACTGAGTTTATAGAGAGGGGGCAGCAGTGTGACCACTTCACTTGGGCTTTGTCAGTGCCCTCACCATGGAACCACGGGGAGACAGACAAATTTAGGCATTTTGTCTTTTGTTTGTTCAAAAGGTTCATTTGACAACCACAATGTTCATAAACCCATTCAGTATTTTGAAATTACTCAGAAGCTTACAGGGAACACGGCCCTGAGACCAATGGAAACATCACTGTTTCCTTCACCAAGCCAAGAATGTCACTCGTGGTCAGTTACCTTCCTGTGAAAAACTCATTAGGAGTTTCTGCTGCTTGCATTAGCATTACAAAAATACTTAATTGTTTTTGCTTAAAAACAGTCACTTTATGTAACTCAAGTAAAGTAATGCTAATTTTATGGATTAACTAACACTTTCAGGAATAAATAAGTTCATAGACATGCTTTAAATCAATTTGACACAGAATAAAAATCTCAGGTGAGCACAAGATAAGATGTAGCAGTCTCTTGGGTTTCAGAACAGCCCACTAAACCAGGAATGAGAGTCCTAGAATGGGAATTCAGCTTGGGAAAATAATCCATTGCTTACACCAACAAGTAGTCTTGTATGATTATAAATTAGTGAAGTCTCAAAGAAACTTTGTGAAAGAGGGAGTCAGTAGATGGTTTGAATTTAAAAGAAAATAAATAGAATAGAAAGTACAAACACTTATCTCAATAACCCCATATATGTTGCAACCGTATTTCAAATACCATGCTCAGTCTTAGCCCTCCCATTTCCAAAAGCACATAGCAAACTGGAAAACATATTGGAAGGGAAGCCCTCATGGCAAAATAAAAATGTTTGATTTGAAAAACACTAGAATCTGTTTCTGATCTCTGTCTCTAAAAATTTGATTAAGAAAAAAAAATTAATATTTATCATTATGATGTTATGTGTTAGTGAAAGACAGCTAAAATATATAAATTTGTGGCAAATTCATGCCCTTAGTTTCTTAGAAAACACATAGTGAAGCATTTAACCTATCTCACTGTAATTTGGAAAACAAAACCAAGCGAGGACAATGGGAAAAAACCCCAAACAAACAAAACCCGAAACAATGCACCCAAAACACAAATCCAAATATTTTCACATCTTCTGCCAAGCCAAAAAGTTATTCATTTCATATTTTAAAATGGGTCAACTAGCCATGAGAATAAATCACGACAAATGTATGTATACAGTCTCCAACATTGTTACTAGTGGATTGGTTTTTTGCATTTTATAAATGTGTCAGCAAATATTTCTCCTTTGCATTGCACTCTAATTTTTTTCACTGACCTGTAAAAAGATTCTACTTTTAAAACCTGTCTAATTTAAGCCCAGTATTTTTTTATTTTTGCCACACTAAACAATCCAGATGGGTGGTATAGAGAGTACCAAGCTTTCAAAAATACCCAGTTTCATTAATTTCTCTCTCCCCATTTATCACTGCCAGCACTGCACAGAGGAATAGGAGCAGGAGGAAAAGTGGACTGCACAGAAGATTTTACAGATTACTTGAGGGGTTTGTTTCTTCCTCTCAAATTCTACTGTGGCTATAAAAAGTGAATAATCAAGCAGCCTGATTACCTTCTAGAGCTAGAGTGATCTAATTAGTAAATCAAAATGATACATGCATGATAAAAGTATATATTCCACAAGATCAATGTTATGGAAGGGTGCCATGCAAAACCTGTCCCTCCAGGACAAAAACTGAAACAAAAATACTTTCTCTGTTCCCAGCAACTCTTAGTCTAATTTCTTTGCAGGTCAAGGTAGCCTAATTAGCTCTAAATAAGGAACACCCAGTAGAGTTTGTTCTATCATACATTTTTAAAGCCTCTAACCACATGATTTGCTCAGCTGAACTCTGGAGTTTGAAATTCAAACTATTTTGGCAACCACGATGCTGTGCATTCCCTCAGATATAAAGGTATACCAGCTCTTGCAACACCCCAGCTCCCAGGTGATATTTTATTTTGAAATCTCTGTCTTGGTTTCAGCCCAATGAACATATTCTTTTGTGGCACAGTTTAATTGCACCTCCTTCACATCCTTTCAGCTCAGCCCTTCGCCTGATGAAGCACCATCAGGTGGCACAGCAGAGAAAAAACAGGCTGGATGCCAAAGAGATGAAAGCATTTCTAGTGCTTGAATGAAATCAGAGTACTTAAATCTGGAGGCTTCTTCTGGAAAAGCAGCAAACAGGAGCTCCCTTGCATTACTCACCCAACCTTGTGCTGCACAACTGCTGCAAAGCACCTCCTTGTGGAGGATTCAGAGTTCTAAAGGGAGCAAGAGAGCAAGGAAACCTCACTCTGTGTTTCTGAGTAACCCATGACAAGGTACCCACACAGCTGGACTAGTGACCTTCCCAGTCACGACTGTGAGCAGCAGGACTGCTGGTTAAGGGCACAGATTTAGACACAAAGATGAGGCAAGGACAGCTGCAAAATTCAGGTGCGTGGTGTTTCAGGCAATGCTCGTGCACCCAGTGATACTGTGCTGAAGAGAACAATCATATTAGTTTCCATATGGTGAATAAAAAAAAGGAGCAGGCTGATAAAACAGTTTCACTTCTATAAAATGTATTGAGAAGCTTGACCCAGCAGCCAATAAAGCAGTGGCAGTTAAATTGATATCTTCCATCGGGCATCAGCATGCAAATCAGCAAATGCTATATTTTAGTACTTGTGAAGTGCTGACATGCATACATAAATCAGGAATCACTTTGCCAAGCTGTTCTCATGTTTTTTCAGCTTAAAGTGCCAAGAGCCTCATCTAGATAATCTTATGGTAAAGTGCCACTAGCCACATAATATTGATACTTTCAGAAACATGCAGTATTTTGGAAAACCTGGCTATCAGCCAAAGTATGGCTTTTAATTCCAAAGGCTTAGAAGATTTTGGAAATAGCATACTAAAGGAAAGAAAACAACATCAGGCATCTTGAAAAAACAGACTCAGGCTTTTGTAAGTGAATTTTGCTTTTATTCCTACACAGTGCTACTGCCTATTACTGGTTTCTAATGATAACTAGTTCTGATTTATGTCTCAGTGAAACCTTCTGGGATTTTCCTCACATACTTTCTTTTAAATGTTTCTCAATAGATAAAGTAATTAAACTTTTTTTTTAGGATGCTAATTTTGTCAATTTACAATACTGAAAATAAGTGTCTACAACCTTTGCTTATAATTCAGCTGATACTGATCTGTAATTTTGGATATTCTTTGAGATAAAACTAAATGATATAATTCTCTGCACAGTTACAATTTTCAAGAGGAGGATTATACTTTGTCTGTTCAAACAATTACATGCAAGAACAAACTCAAAAATAAAATCTAAGAATAACAAATTAGTATGCATTTCACATTTCCTTTTCTATAATCTATAGAAAAAGAAGTTGAATCAGAAATAATAACTTGCAATCTAAATTCCTATTTTTGTCCTACTCTCCAAACATCTACAGTCTACATTTTCAGATGTTGCTTCAAGCTTTATAAATGAAGTAAAAAAAAGATGGGGTTAGGGTTTTTTCTGACCTGCCATGCAGCACCATTTTATCTTATAGTCTTAGATGAAGAAAATGATGTAAACTACACAGCTTGGTTTTCTCAAAGTGGACTGTATCAGAATGTCCCAGAAAAGGATTTCCTATCCCAGTGTTTCAGTGCTGGCAGTCTACAGAGTTTGTGGTCTGGTATACAAGAATTCAGCTATTTCACTGACTGCTTTAACTACATTGCACATCTAAATCAGCCCAACCAGACCTCTCCAAGCTTTCTTAATTGTTAAAATAAACTGAAGGAATTCTTAACATGGCCCTACTCAAACTGACCACAGTGTTGAAAGCCAAGTCACAGTTTTCAAAAACAGAATCACAGAAACATTTGGGTTGGAAAACACCTCCAAGGTGATAAAGTCCAACCTCTGAACAATCACCAGCTGTCAACAAAACCACAGCACCAAGTGCCAGTTCAAGTAGTTTCTTAAACATCTCCAGGGAGGGGGACTCCACCACCTCTCTGAGCAGCCCATTCCAGTGCTTAACAACTCTTTCCATGAAGAAATTCCTCCTGGTGTCCAACCAGAATCTCCCCTGGTGCATCTTGAGGCCATTCGTTGTTGAGCACCCCCTACCTGGCTCCAACACCCTTTTCAGGGAGTTGTGGAGAGCGAGGAGGTCACCCCTGAGCCTCCTTTTCTCCAGGCTGAACACCCACAGCTCCCTCAGCTGCTCCTCACAGGACTTGTGCTCCAGACTCTCCACCAGCTCCCATTTTCCCTTCTCTGGACTTGCTCCAGCCCCTCAATGTCCTTCCTAAACTGAGGGGCCCAGAACTGGACACAGCACTGGAGGTGTGGCCTCACCATGCCCAGCACAGGGGACAATCCCCGCCCTGCTCCTGCTGGCCACACCATTTTTGACACAAGCCAAACAAGATGTTGCGATTTTAATCACCTCTCCATCACCATAGCATCTTCACCTAGACTAGTGTGAACAGCTGTTTTCTACTCACACATGCAATAACTTGTCTTATTCAGGATTGCTTTGGGATTCCTTTGTTAAGGTTGTGTGTGAGAAAATGCTAACAGCTGCCACCAGAAACAATGAAAAATATTTATAGAAAACAATTTTTAGTGCACTTGAAAAGATAGAGACAACTTTGAACAGATGCACAGAAATTGAATGAAAATAGATCTTTTGAATTCAGCCAAGACTTTTATCCTCATTTTCTGACTTTATAAATAAAATATGCAAGAGAATAATAAACTTCTGCTGTTTTCCATTTTATGCAAAATGGGTAACAGAGCAGAAACAGGGCACTATAAACTTTATCTCATTTTCCCTCTTTCTTTTTTCCTAGTAATTTTAGAATTCTCATTAGCTTTGGTCACCAAATTTGAACTGACATTAGCAAAATCATCTTCTTTACTGATACTTCTTAACAGCCACACTTGATCCTTGAATTTGTTTTTCTAGCACAGTGCTTCCAGTTCCAGACTGTCTGAGGAGATTCTGTCTTCCTTTCCATATGCTGCTCTCTGAACTAATATTTAAAGTTCTTTATTCCCTCAATACACCTTCCTTTCTCCTAGCTTGGTGAAATCCCACTTCTCTTCTGTTGATAGAGATATTTTTGTGACAAACCTTCCTGTCTCACATATCCCCACCTGAAGCCCAGATGAAGTTATTGTAACCCTCAAACATAGATTGTTCATTGTCAAATTAGAAAAGCAGATTAAGACTTTTAAAACATAACATGCCTTCAGCACTCATCTGAGAGAAGTCATTATTGAATTAAGTTGTGCATTCAGTATTTGAATTAGCCAGCAAGCTGCTTAGGCAGGAGTAAATTAAACTTCTCAAATTAAGTCTGTCCACCCTCCGAAATCAAAATTAAAAAACATTCTTTAAGTGTTTTTAAATTAACATGAGGGAACTACATCACACAGATTTTTCAAAAGCAGCATTTTGCTTCCAGACCAACTGGAGAGGGAAATTGAAGGAAGTGTGAGTGATCATCCTTCAGAAGAATTTAAATCTGGGAACAGTATTTAATCAAATGGGATCAAGCATCAGGTTTATTTGCAACAAGAATTTAGCCATAGCCATGCATTAACTGTGTCTGGGTCCTGAGTAGAAGGTCATTTCCTCCTATATCACATTTTAGAACACCAGAATAGCTCAGTCCTCTTGGCCACTGTACAATGAGGACAATGAGATGCGAGCCCTAATTCAGAAATTTCTACATATTTGCACTCCAGACCCTTGACAAATAACCACCTCCGCCCAAACCATCAGCTTTCCACCTGTACTCCCTTACATAACATCAAGCCCCACAATCAATATTTCTATTTCTCCCTCAGACAGCTCATTAAATGGTGCAGTTATTTACTGCACCATGGCATAAAGCATTTTCTATATCTTTAAAGATATTCTGAGATGGTGAGAGTGCTGCATCCTCTTCTCTAAGTTAAAAAGAATTATGTTTTCCTAGCAGTGACGACTAGAAAAATTTTATAATGATTTAGTCAAAAGTAAAATATACCTATAAAAGGATTCAGAACATCTGAAGGATGTTGCATTGTTTGGGTAGCATATTCAGGTGATGGATAATGGAGTCCCAATTGCAGAAAAGCTGTCTCCACACTTTTCTTTGGAGCAAACAGGATTTGACTGGCAGTTTGGCAACAGATCTGTTAGTACAAAAGTAGCAAATTCTGAGTATGCTATTTTCGCATTCTGGCCATCACTCAGATATGCCAATTAAAATAGTGGAGATAAAATGATCGAGGGGTTTTGGAATGGTCCTTTGGGTTTTTTTTCTCTAAGAAGACAGCCTGCCCATCTCTTTAGTCCAGCTGGACCATTGTCCCAGTAATAAACCTCAGTGCAATCTGGTCTGAACTCTCTGGCCAGTTTCCATGTCCTCTGCTGCTCTGGCAGGAAAAGATTTTCAGAGATACAAACAATTCTTTTTCTTTTTTTTTTTTTTCAGGCAACAGACTCTACAATAAGCAAGAAAAATCTGCCTTCTGTTAGTGCATCTCTGGGGCATGGAAAATGTCTGCTTCTTATTGGAGAAATAGGGCCAAATCTCTTTGTTATCCCTCTTCCAACATCAAGAGCCAGAAGTTTTCATGATTTAGGAGTCACTGTTTGCCATCAGGTTTGACACTTCAGTCTCAGGGGTTGTAAGAGCAGGAATTGGGTCCTTCCATATGAGATGGAGTCCAAAAGCTGATGGAGGGGAGAAATAACTTCCTGAGGCCTTTGGAGCTGCCTTATTGGTCTGCTTAACAAGCTTAATAAGCACACATTGCCCATGACAGACAGCCACCAGTACATAGATGAGTTCTCCAATGAGGATGAGTGCGCCAAAGAAACTCAAGTTTGCAAAGGCTTAAGGCATAAAAGTCCCTGGTTTGGCCTCATCCTTCATAGTTCTCTGAAGCTAACATGAATACACTGAGTTATCTGATAAGCTATGTGTGAGCTTCACTAATCCCTGTTTTCACTTTATCTTGTTGACAAAACAGCAGCACTCTCAGAATGACAAGTGCAATCCAACTTCTAGAAACCACCATTCTAGGTGACTGAGACACAAGGAGAATGAATTTTCTCCAGAACTGATATGGCTGATTTCTATCTCAGAAGTCATACACAGGTAGCCAAAGCACACATAAAAATATCCAACAAAGGAAATAAAATTTTTCTCAATATTTCTAAAGGTGCCATAAGGGTTGGATGGAAAACATTGGCAGCAACATCTGGGCAAATCAGTAAGTTCATGATCTTGACCGTGACTGTGTGCACCACGTATTCTTTATCCCTTTTTAAGTGAAGTTATTCATAAGTACCATAACAATGGAATTGCTCTGGGTAACTAGTGTTTAACTAGGGTCAACAAAATCTCCAGAATGAACCAAATGAAGATTGCTTGGTTTGCTATTGGTGTGCCAGCTCACCAGGCAAGTCACTTTTCTCCTGTGAGGGATCAGCATCTCCTAATACAAACCAATCTCACCAGGCTGAGTTTCAAAAAAAACCAAAAATACCTGGGGAAGGATGTGGAGAGCAACCAGCTACACAGGGCTTTAAGAGTTCTACCTCCAACTCTGTGATCTGACAGGAGATTTCCTTCAGGACATGGACATTCAGTTTGTCTGCAAGCCAGTTTGATCTTTCAGAGATGCTTCAGCACTATTTCCCCACTGGTGTTTTCTCCAGCTCTTTTCTCTAGGATAAGCTTAAAATAAAAGCCCCAGCCTGATGGTAAGGGGTGAAAGGAAGGTGGTTCTGGAGCTCCCAAGTAAAACTGGCCTATGAACAATAAAATTAACTTGATAAATTGCTGTGTGCTGAGCTGTACTCTGTGTGTGACCGATGCAGAGATGCCGGAGTGCTGGGAATGAAGATATGTTTGTGACAGATGTGTGGATGTTTTGCAGTGTTGAAAAATAAATGACATCTCTCTCAAAATGTCACTTTGCTTCTTGTGCTGGCATCCCCAGGCACGGTGTAGCTGCTGGCAGAGCAGTCTTGGGGCTGAGTGACACCCTGATGGGAGGGAAGTGCAGAATGCAAATAGGTGCTGCAGGGGCTGCTTAGGGCAGGGTGGATTGGGGTGATTGTTGCCAATTACAGAGGTGATTTGTTATTGCAGTGCTGATTCCTAACCTGGAAGGCACTCACAGACTTCCCCACTTCCCAAGAGGAGGCAACTTGGCCTCCTGTAACTGGCACTGAGCTTTTGAGACAGCCTGCCAGGGCTCAAGACACTGCCTCACTCTGCTCCACTTCACTGACTGCTGGGGCTGCCCAGACATCAGGAGTTTGGCTAGCTACAAGCCAGGGCTCCCTCTGAAAGGCCACCTCCTCCCTCTGCCAAACTGTGCTATCTGAATTCAGCCTTTTGAGAAAGAAACAACATTAAAAATCCCCAACCTTGGTTTAGCACTTGGTTTGATTTGAAGCAAGCAGTGCAGCAAGCACCCAGGCCTGCAGGAAGGAAGGCTTGCCAGTTAGCCAGTGGTATCCCACCCACAGGAGCTGCATTTCCTTGGCAATATTCTATGTTTTTCTCTATGTTTAGTTGGTGTCTTTAGACTAGTTATTTCAAGGAAAATCTGTGCCTGAATAAATCCAAAATTGATAGAGATGCAAACATTGCTGCAGGAAATCTTGCCAGCTCTGTGCCCGCTAAAGCCCAGGAGATGTTCCTCTGTGGATGCAGATGGGCCACATGCTCCTTCCTTCTCACACAGGCATCTTTCCCAGGACCTCACCAGAGGGGGAACATGTCGCTATAGGACACAAAGGAACACACGCTCACACCGTTCTCAAGGTGAAAGAGGAAAAAAAAGGCCGTTTATTTTCTGACTCCAACATTTATAGTTTTCCAAAAGTGACAGTGGATTGGAGGGTGACAGTGGCACCTCTCCAATGCCACTGGTTGAACCAACAGTCCATCAACTCTCTCCTCCTCCATAAAGGAATGCAAAACAATAAGTTATTTACAGAAAGTGTGTGAGAAAATTCACTACAAGAATGTCAACATCAGAAGGCTTAGAAAATCTTAAAAACTCAGGGTGACAGGAACACCTCAGTGGTACATGCCCAAAGTGGTCAACGAGGAAAAAAAATAAAGGAAAATAAGTCACAAGCTTCCCTACATCTTCCCAGGAACATCTGGCTCATTCTTTCAGTTGGATGGATTTGCCAGTCCCACTATACTGCCTCTCTGCCTAGTTGAGAAGGAAATGGGCACTAAAAGCCATTAGAAGAGCAAATCCTGGTCTTTATTGAAATAAAACAGTTAATTTTAGCCTTAAGTGACCATTTTATCACAGGTACCCTTGGAGCAGTTTTGCTATACAATTTTAAGTACCTCCTAAATCATATTTAACATCTTTTGCCTGGTGTTCAGGAGCTGAAGTAGTAGTACACTATTCCTTAACAAAGATATCATCTAATTATTCTGTCTTTTGTAGAGAGTCAACAATGCTACAAATAATTATAAGGTTATATAATATAATAAGCTGACCTGTCTAAATAACATGTGCTTTCATTTCTACCATGGCTTGGTTTTGATCTTGCACTGATCAAAAGCATCAAATTATTGTATATTTCATACCATGAGCCAGAGGCAGCTTTTGGTGGAAGCCAAAAGGGAGTGCATCAGGGAGTGCATCTCCTGCTCACATGAGGTACTATCCAAAAACAAAGCAGCCCCAAGGCATCTTCTGGGAACACAAAACCCAATATCAATATCCAATTGGCAATTCAATATCCATGGAAAGATCTGGGAGCTGCCTGCCTAACTGCTTAATAACACATTAGCACAGCTGAGCAGCTACCCTGTAAAGGAAAAAACAAAAAAAAAACGAAAAAGGAGTACAAAAAGAACCACAGGTATCTCAGCTTCACCACAATCAGACAGGTTGGCCCTGGAGAGCTGTTCTGACCTCCTGCCTGGAGAGATTCAGAGCATCCCCTGATGGTTTGTTGTTAAATTCAAATCTGTCTTTCAGAAATACAGCCAAGTCTTGATCTCAGGCTTGTAGTAACACGTGGGCCATTACACAAAAGAAGATGATGTGCTGCTTCCTACAGCCAGGATACTTCACTTGGATAGTGACATTAAAATTGCAACAATTAACACTAATGAAATTGACAATTATGTCTTAATGCAGTAACGGGCTGTAACATAATTAAGGAGAAGTTATCTGAGTGCTCTCTCCTAACATGCATATTCAGGCCTGTACTTTGATCTATAATTTGGCAAGAAAAGGAGAAAATGCAAAGTGAGTGGCTTGGAATGAGTTCCAATAGCCCTGCACACTCAGCTCCCTCCCTCCCCTCCTGCCTCTGCGCACAGCTGATGCTCTCAGGGGGCCAGGAGGAGCTGGAATTCCAGCTACCTTTCTTCAGTAGGAAAACACCTCTGGGCTGGAAATCTCAGCACAAAGGCAGAGCTCTGCATCACCTGGTTTGCCAGGAAGCTGGAGCAGGAGTCTCAGAACAAGGAACAACGCAGCTTTGCTCAGGGCACCATTAGTGCATCCTCACTGCTCCTCCCTGAGCCTGCAGCGAGCATCCACAGGCCGTGACCCAGGCAGCAGGGAGGGCTGGAACAGAGCACAGCCTTAGGCCAATCCCTCTGACCCTCAGTACAGCCCCTTAAGCTCCTGCAGTCTTCAAGCAGGAGAGCCAAGAACATGGACAAACACATCTAAGAGCAGAGTCAGCTCTAAGTAGAGCAGAGTTGTTCTGAGGAGTATGTGTCATTTCCTTTAAAGGGAAAAGAGGAAGCCCTTAAAAATTAAAAGCTTGGACAACAACATAGTCATCCAGATTCTTAGGATGTTTAACCTTTTTCCTTAAAGAAGGGCTTCTGGTTAAGAAGACCCACTTTCCTATAAAGCACTCTGCCACCAGACTTAGAGAGGAAAGCTTGAAAACCAAGACCTCTAAAGTGTTAAAAAAAAATCTAGGAACAAAATAAAGTATCAAAATTCATTTTTAAACTCAGGGGGTTTTTTAAACATTGTTACCTGCTGATATATAAATTCTCAGACCCAGCAGCTTAGCATTAAATCACAATATTTGCCATCTAGAGGGCAACACCCAAGAATAGTAGAGGAATCAGAGTTTGCCCTGACAGGACAGAAAGCAAGAACACAGAAATCAAAGGGCCTGATCCTTTTAGTTTAGTTTCTTACAGATTACAACAGATTTGTGTTATTTCATTACCATGAGCCAGTTCTGCTTCACTCTGATTTCTAGGAGCAAAAAAGGAGGGGCTATAGAGGAGAACTGAGTCACATCTTCACAGGCTTGGCTCTAATCTTAGCCGTGCATCTCCTGAGACAAATAGCCACAGAAACTCGGTCATATCTGGGATGGCAAGCTCAAAAGGCAGAGCTTTCACTCAAAAGCTGCTCCATTCTCTTTCCAGGCACTCACAGAAAATCAAAGAGTCACTGAGGATGGAAAAGGCCTCCAAGATAAACTGAGTCTAGCCATTAACCCAACACCACTGTGCTCATCACTGAACCATATCCCCAAGTGCCACATCCATGCAGCTTTTGAACTCTTCCAGGGCTCCCCTTCAGACAATTTGAGATCTAGAGAGTTCCAGTATGGACCATGCTGTCCTGATTTGGTGTGGGCTAATTTTCTTCCCAGTAGCTGGTACAGGCTGCCTTTTGGGTATAGGATGAGGATAATGTTGATAACTACTGATGTTTCAGTCGTTGCCAAACAGAGCTTACACCAAGCCAAGGACTTCTCAGCTTCTGCCAGCAAGGAAGCTGGGGGCACAAGGAGATGGGAAGGGGCACAGCTGGCCCAAACTGGCCAAAGGGATATTCCACAGCATGTGGCTGAACAATAAATCTGAAGGGAATTGAGCAGGGGGTGTCAGCATGATGCTCAGGCTCTGACTGGGCATTGGTCAGTGGGCAATGTGCAACTGCATCATGCATCACTTCTTTGTGCATTCATTACTTGTTATTATTACTTTCCCTTTTCTATCCTATCAAACTCTATCTCAACTCATAAGTTCTACCTGTTTTCCCCAAATTGTCTCCCCCACCCACTGTGAGTGGCAGTTTCATTTAGCTGCCTGCTGGGTTAATCCAGAACACACAGGGAGCTCCCAGTGCACCCCAGAACCAGCTGGTGCCACAGCCCAGCCAGCACTGCTTGTTTGAAGATGATATTCACACTTACAGGCACCTGCCATAGAGCACCAGTGTTTTCCTTTAAATTCCATGCCATGACATTGATTCTTGGCATGGCTGAGCTATTTCTATAACCAGAATCTTGTGTGTGAGAATATAAATACATGAATACGTCTGCTTTGCTCTTTCATCAGCAGACTTGATAGCCTGAGTGGAAAAAATGGGTGGTGAAATATTCTTGGCTGCTTCTCACACTGTTCTCTTTGCATCTTCTCCTAGAGGCTGTCAGAAAAAATTAGTGGACTAGTCAGACCTCTACTGTGACCTGAAACAGCCCTAAACCTTCAGAAATCAGGACTTCTAAGGCTTCTATTTGGAGTAGTATCTTCCTTCCTCCACCCCCTCCTTTCTTTTTCAAGCAGAAATGATGGCACAAAATAGGATATTGAAGAAATCCATTCCCCATATAAAAAAAAAAAAAAAAAATTAAAAATCACAGTAGTTATCAGTTGTGAGGAATGCAGAGCACAGGGAAGGAGAGAAGCTATTCCACTGTAAAACTGACCAGTTTCTGCATTCAGCACATACTGCCTATCTCCTCTCATTTATACATTTCAGGCAGCAAATCATCTTTTTTATGGGCAAAGAAGGTTGAACACAGGAACTCAGCAACAGGTTCAAAGTTAATCAGAAAGCCAGCAACCAGGTCAAGAATGTAAGAAAGAGCTGTAAAATCACTCCCAGGTGATCTTTTAGTTTTATCTGGAAGCAAGCACTGCAAGCTTGCCTTTCAAGTATTGTGAAATCCTGTTGGACTTCAACCCCACAAACACTGTGCTGAAATTACAAGCAATTTAAGTGCTGGAGTGTAACATTTGTTTTCCATTTGCTCACCTAGATCTTGGATCATTTAAATCAATAAGTTGAAGAATTGGGAATATATTTCAGACTACATTGCTCTGTCCTGGCAGCTCAGGCCTTCAGCAAACCACCCCAATGTGTGTGTAATAGATCAGTGTCAGGGTGATAAAAAGTAGAATCATATTTTTTTTTATGTGTGTTTGGGTCTAGGAATAGTAGATTTACACACAATTACGACTCTCAAAAGAGAATCATCTTGTACAGTCAAAACACACAAAATTACATGATAGCAATTGCTAGGAACCTGAACCTATTGTGGTGCTTTGCCTGTAAAAATGAATGCAGCATTTTTAGATGAAGGTACAAGTGGTAGTTAGGCTGTCTTAAAATTAAGAAATATGTCTAATATATCACCTGGGCTTTTTTCCTTTTATTTAACAAAAGAACACTTACTATTTCAATAGGATTCTGACAGCCTGACAAATGCTATTCACCAATGTTTTTTTCCTTTATATAAAGAGGGAACAGCAAAAGAGAAATCAGGTTTTCTCTATTGCAGCAACTTTATTTTTGTGTTCCATCAGAGCATTTTAAGCAGAATATAAGATGTTTTATTTTAAATTAGCTGTAGCTGAGTATTTCGCTCCTTTCCATACCATTCCATACAGAGCAGTAACCTCAAGATGGCGATATTTGTCCCCTTTTAGAGGCTGGGCTGACAGCAGGGATTACTGAAGCATCTTCCTTCATTCTAACAGCAAACGGAAATTTGTCTTTGAGCTACATTAGGGTGTAGCTGCCTCCCAGAAATTTCTGTACACCCCCCTCTGATAAAGGTTCTTAACTGCCATTATCTGGTCTTGCATCTTGGTGATAAAAAAAGGCCTAGGGATGGAACTGCAAAAAAATAGATTGGCTTCTGGATTTCAGATTATGAGCTGAAAACAAACACCAGAAGGGTCTCAATAATTAGAAATAAAAGTGATATTTCAATGAGAAGTAATTACTTTACTCCAGCATTCTGGAAAAGTCTTTGCCTTTTACATGCCTTAGGAGGACAGCATACAGAGAAATATACCTGTAAAATGAATACTGTCCCATTCCTGAATTTTCATTAAATGGCAGGAAAGGAAATAAAATTCATGAATTCTCTAAAATGTAACACAGTACATTGTATTAAGAAAGCTTTTTTCCCCTGGTTCTGTAGGGAAGCAGTTTTTATGGGAGTTCTGCATTTCTACAACACAGAATGTTGCAAAAATTATTGGATACTGGGGGGGGGGGGGGGGGGGGGGGGGAAGATTATTATTAGACTGTTCCTGTGAACCCCTCTGAGCCAGCCACAGTCAAGCTAAAGTTGAGGAGTTGTTTGGGGAAGTTGAGTTCTTTGCAGTGAGGGTTTTTATTTGTGCTTAAAAGGCTTGCCCTACAAAGGGTGACACCATTGACAGGCTGTGGTGTACAACATCCATGTACAAGCCACAGTATTATGAGTCAAATTTATACCAAAGAGATAAGAAAGAATTCATTTCATTTCAAAGCCTTACTTTCAGGCAGCTCCTACTGTGAGCAATGAACATTTAAACAGTTAGCTTTGGGAACAAGAGACACAGAATGGTTTTCTCCAGGAGCTGATTAAGCAGAACCAAAGTGTTGAAAATTTATGATTTTGGAGTTACCAAAGTCTGTTTGCAAACCTGGTGTCTGTCTGCAGGCAGTTCCTGCTCCCTGCACGAGGGGTGACCCTATCAAATATTGTCTAAAGGAACTGCCTCCCCTGCTACTCTGGGTATGTTCTGCTGCTGCTCTGTTTGCACTTGTCTTGCTGACTCCCTGTGAACTGCTTGTGTCAACTTTTATAACTGTGACAAGGCCACCTTTTGCCTGAGCAGCAAACAAAATTTACTCAAGCTGCCACCAAACAGTGTGGCTTTATAGCTGTCACTTCCAGCAGCCCTTACAAGGCACCACTCAGGGAAGTCCATTGCCTGACCATCTTTTGTTGCCTGTGACAGTTTCACAGCTTTTCTTAGCTCCAGTCTAGCATTGCCACAAGCCATTTTCCTTGTTTCAAAACAGTGTGCTGGGCTACACAGCCCTTTGGGTCTTTTCATGTGTGGTGCTATTCAGATATTTTCTGGCAGAAGGTGTCAGGCTCTCTGCCTTCACTGGAGTGTTTCTAGTACCAATTAGCAAAATTGCCTTGAGGTCCTGAAGAATTTAGAAGCTTGCCTTAGCTAAAAAGGCCTTTGCTCAAGGCTTCAGCTTCTTAATTGCTCTTAAGAGTGTGGCTATGAGCTGCTGGAAGAAAGCAAGCAGTGGGAGTGTGCTTGCAGTGCAAAACCCTGATGGAAAGGGACACCTGGGACTAAGAACTGATAAAAATCAAGGATCCAGGCAAAGAACCCAAAGAACAGAAGCTTTTTTAGTTCAGGCATAACCCACTTGTCTCTTCATAGCCACTCACAACAGCTCACAGGCAAGATGATCTTACAAATAGCCATGCTCTGGTGTGTGAAGATACTGCTGGATACCAGTCCAAAAGCTGGCAATAACAGGATCCCCACCAAAAAAATCCCAAAAGTGATTAATTATAGGAGATTTTCTGTTAGAACATGGATGAAAACCGTTTCTGCTGATCCACAAGAATATTAGTCTTGAAAAACACGGGCAGAAGGAAGTCCTCTATTTGAGGACATGCTTTGGAAAAAGTATAATAACAATAAAGAGTTAATTACCCGAGAGTGCAATTTAGACAGACATCACTGGAAGAGTTGCTTTAATTAGTGTGGTTGTTAAATCTCTTGCCTTGCTTATGCTGCAGATGTGCCTCCTGCCACCTCATATCTAGCAGCAGGGACTCCACACAGGGACTGCAATGGGAAAGGTGGTTTTTGTAAATGGGGTTTGGTTTTTTTAAACCAAAACTCTGGTGCAACAATTTACACCAGATGAGCTTGAACCCTCTGGGGCTTGCTCAAAGTCTCTATGGGAGACCTGAAATGGAGACAGGTAAGGAATGAAGATCAAAAGACAACAGCTAGCCAGAAAACAGAGCCTGCAAAGCAATCTCATGCTTCTCCAGCCCAGTGTGAGCAGCACTGACCACTGCAAGGCACATAAAAGCAGAGAGCCTGCTGCCAGAGGCAGCTACTGAGGGATCACCTCCTTAGAGCTGGATTCAGCACCTTGGGTCCTGCCTGGCCAGGGCCACACAGGTGGAGATCAACACCTCCCCTGGTCTGCTTGGGGATATTCCTTCCAGTGCAGCCCAGAACACATTTTGCCTTATCTGCAAGGAGAGCACACTGTCAGCACAGTTTCTTGTGCTCAGAGCCAGCATTCAGCTGGCTGAGGCTGGGACAGACCAGTCTTTCCTGAAGAGCAGCCAAGGAGTAGGTGGGCAGAGGATATGGCCATCTCTAAATGATTCACCATCTGGACCCGATCCCTATGAAGCCAAACTACCAGAACCAGCTGGTGTCTGGCCCAAGAGTGTACTGAGAATATTAAAAATCATCATCTGATGCAATTCCAGTGTTATCTCACAGCTAGTTTGTGTGCTGGAGTAAGGAAGGCACTCAGCTGCTCAGAACACCAGGCCAGAGTGCAACATGCCCATCTCCAATATTCTCATGAAATCCTGCTCTGAGGTTGGTAGGCTTGTGCCAGCCAACCAGAGCCAAATCCTGTTTGCTCCTTACTCTGAGGATTTCCCACACCTCTTGGCTAAGTGCTCACACTCCCTTCTACCTCCTCTGCTCCAGGCTCCAGCCAACTGTCACCCCCTGGGAGCCAAACATTTACTGCATGAAAACCCCAACACTTGACAACCACCCTCTCTCAGTGCTTCTGTCAAGGCAACTGCTGCCTTTGGAGCTGATTTCCCTGACTAATTAAGCATGGAGACACACCAGACTGTCAGCTGAATGGTGGCTGCAGCATCCATCACTCCAGCAGAATTCAACCTCATGGGCTAAAAGCTGCAGCTTGAGAGCCCAGAACAGCTTGTTCACTGGAATGGAAAACCCATTGTTTACTGTGCCCTGAAATTCCCCAAGTTCAAAATAGAGGAAAAAAAACCCAAACAAAACCCCCTACATTCTCCAGCCTTGTAAACATTAATTATGAATTACCAAGAGAGAAAAAACACCTGCTCCCCTTCTATCATTAACATTTTATGTATTAAACCTTTCAGTCTTTCCAACATTAAAGCTGCCAATGTCCTTCAGAGGTAGTAGAAAGTGCCTGGCCACACTAAATCCCATTCACCTACAAAACCATGTTGTTTCCACCAGGAATGAAGTTTGTTTCCCTCCCATATGTATGCTTTGGCTTCCTTTGTGTGTATTCACATGCAGTTTGGATGAACTGGCCTCCCCACGTATTTGGGAAAGCATTCTCCTTCATCTTGACTCAGTTCACTCAGAAAATTACTGTGAACTCTAAGGTGTCATTTGTAGGGGTTTTTTTACCCTCTGCAATGGCTTAGATCCTTGTGAAGACCCTGAGAAACGGGGCAGAATTTAAATTTAGCTACCACAAGTGTAAGGCAACTAGACCAAAAGGAGAAGAGCATGGAGTCAGGCTCAAGGATGCCTTGTATGAAAGCAATCTGGACTGTCCCACACAGCTCTAGGCTCACATACACACTCCATCTATATCTCAATTTGTGAGAAAAAACCCCAACTTTAGGTTACCCTATTAGCACAAATGGACTAGGAGGCAAATTGCTGCAAGTACATCGAAGCTGCAGCTCTGTTCAAAGAAAAACACCACTGGTGTTTGCAGCAAATAAAAATAGTTTCACTAAGTACTGAAATCTGACCTCAATGTATAATTTTAAATCCTTTGGGACAGACACAACATTACAACTGTATTTTTGATTCATCAGAGCTAAAGATTTTATAATCTGGAAAAAAATCCTGACAACCTATTTTACATTTATATCCTAAATCAAAGAGACAAGATAAAAGGAATAACTTCTTTCTTGACCTAGTAATATTGAAAGAGACAATATTATTTCAGATACTAAAAATTGACTCTGATAGCTGAAGAAATAATTAGAGAATTTGATTTTATAAGAGAAGAGATCAGCAAACATCAGCAAAAGTATCATGTTTACAAGGTCTGGTTCTAAGAATACAAACAAAGAATGGATACCTGGATTGGAAAGATTTTCACTTTAGACTGACTATTAAAAAATTACAGCCAAACTGCAGAAGATATACAGAGCTGAAGACTGATTTGACCATTTCCTGCGATGGATCCCTCTGTTATGAGGATTTTAAGTAGCATTTCAATGTTTTAAAGTGACAAACTCGCACAGAGCTTTTCTCTTTTTTGAATGTGAGACTAATTCCCAGTTATTTTGGCAGCCAGGGGTGCTACTCCAACAGGAGTGAAACAAGGGCTGCTGCACTGGGCGAGGGGCAGGAGAGGGTCTGTGCCTGGGGATGTGTGGGAACATGAGACACCTCTGATCAGGCAGGGAGCAAAGCCAACTCAGCTTCTGCAGGGGAGAAACAAAGCAAAGCAAAAATCCCATCACACAACCAGGAGTATACCAGGGGATAGATGCAAATAAACAGTTTTAATTTTATCTCTCCCTGTTTGTCTCAACATCTCTGTTTTTCTTTCCTGTCTTCAGCTATTTATCATCCTCTCCCTGTTGCCTTCACTCCCACTCCTGCCTTGCCCTTCTGTGCAATCCACTGTAATTCTATTGCCAGAAAAACTCAGATACAAAACACCCATTCTCATTTCCCCATCAGCTGGTGACACCTTCTCCTGCATCTTTCCTCTCCATCCAACTAGCAACCTGCACAAGGCAGGAGCCACCTCCAGTTCCCCTTTGTGCACCACCAGGAACAGGAGGATAAATTCTTCTTGATCCTCCCACAGCCTCACTGCTGGGCAGGTAACAGAAGGTTGAAACCTTCAAAAGGAAATTTTCTGAGTCACCATCATGCTCTGCAAAGTGCCACTTGATCATGACCACAGGCTAGAACATAAGAATGCCTTAAAGGACAGATGTTTCTCAGATGAGCAGCTATAAAAACACTCTGAAATGTTGCATATATTTATAATTGGAGCTTCAAAGTCACAAAAGTCAAGAAAGTACATTAAAAAAAATCAATATGTGCCAGCTTTTCATGAAACTCCTTTGCTGCCTCAGGGATGCAAAGCACCACACCATAGCATGTATTCCCAGCTTTCCACCCTCCTGCTAAGGGCTGCTTTTCCAGTGCTTCCAACACTGGATGAGAAAATGCTGTTTGTTCTGCTGGTTTCCAGCACACTACAGGACCTGCATGCAGCATTCCCATGCGGTTGTAATGTCATCCACAGCCCTGCTCAAGCTGCAAGAGCCCTTAATCACAAGTTCAGCTCTTGCAGACCTCACTACAGGCTTTTTGCCACATGAGTGCACAGCACAAAAACCCACTGCTGATTCATAAGCATCAGCATTGCAACATTTAACAGCTAGAGGAATTTTCTGTGCTTCATACAGCTCAAGAGATAGAAAGCACTGAAATACAGAGAGCAGAAATTACCAAATCTCTGATATAAGCAGCAAACACTCTTTACATCTGAAATACTTCCCTCTTAGCAGTGCTTTTCTACCTCAGTTAAGTAATACCTGTTAGATAACCAGAAGTAGAAATTGCTTGAAGCTGCCTGTGCTTATTTATCAACATCAATCTTTGATAAAAATACACATCTGAACAAGTTTATTTCACAGTGAAATAAAAATAGCTTCACTGAGCAAAGAGAAATCAAGACAAGAGAGAGGGGAGAGATCTTCTTTAGATAAATCAGTTTCTAAAAGATGAAAGCAATAAGTTCATGAAAACCTGGAACATGTAAGTACAGCAATATCTTGTCTGGCAAAATCATATGTTTTCTTCAACATCTTTTGCTGCTTAAGTATTTTTCCAATCAATAGTACAGTATAAGACAATATTTCTTAAGTCTGTGTTCCCTAAGAGATTGCACACAATTTCTGAAAGAGGATACAATCCAACATCACAGCCATTCTGAAAATATGAGTTGTTCTGTAAAATGGTTCATCTCCCCAGCCAATCTTCCTCTCATTTTTGAGGGATACATTTAGGGCAGGTCAATTTACAACTTGCACTGTAGCTTCCCCACCAACCTGAGCATTAAATATATTCCTTGACATCACAGCACCCTCAGAGATACAGGTAAAAGAGCTACCTGGACACATTCTCTTATAAAAGTCTCCTTTCCCTGTTTCTCCATAAACATTTCTCAGCTATGTAAGTTATACTTGTTAAGTACTGATGCCCATCTGATCAGTGACACAAAGTGACTGAGGTCAGGCCACAACTCCAACAAAACATTAATATCCCAAGGTTCAAGCTGAAATAAATGTTTACTTGCAGAGCAGATGCATGTTTTTTTATTCCTCTTCAGCTAAAGTAAGACTCACCCACTCAGCTGCTTCCAAGAAATAGTATTGGCCTTGACCAGTTCAGCTGGGATTAATTTAAGGAGCATGACAAAGCATGGTCAGCCCTAAGAGCATTTGGCTGCAGAGCAGCCCCACAATAAACATCTGTGTTACTTCAGAAGGACATGAAGAGACAGGTACTCAGCTGCTACACATTGTCTTTTGTCTAGAAAACATTGGAATCAGGGAAGAAATACACCAGAAACCTAATTGTTGTTTGCTTCATCAATATCAGTAACATTTGGGCATTTTATGTCCTTTGACCCTGCTTTAGGAATATCCTAAATCCTGTACTTGAAGGTCTACCAGGGCAGAAACCCATTTGTTTGCTGTGGTGAGCTGGTCCTACATCTTTGCATTGCAGCCTCCTTCCATCAAATGCCTGGTGACACCAGCTGTATTTCAGAAGTTTTAGTCCCTGATTTGCTGCCCTGAACATGAACAGCTATGCTTCAGCTCCTCCTGCTTCTCTCTACTAGCAAATGCCCAAATGCATGTGTTTTGTTACCAAGGGAAAAGCACTGGGAGAACTTTAGTGTTGAGTTTGTAAAATCCTCATTGCTATCAAGCTAGAGCAGGTGTTTTGCTAGCTTAGGTTTACTGAAGTTGACTAGCAAATGAAAAAAGGTCATTTCCACGGTTGTGTGCAATGCTTAATGCAAATGAAGTGGCACACACACGAATTTCTGTGTGGCCAAAATGAGTTAAATTTCCCCAATGACAAACAGTAACCACCAATCCACCTGTAAACACAAGCACCACCCTGTCCCTAACAGAGCACAGCAGAGTGCTGCTCTGCCCCTGTACACATTTATGTGTTTATTTAAGCTTGCAGAGCTGAGAGCAGAGCTCAAGCATCTGAATGCTCCCACCTGTGTGGGCAGTTAGCTATTTGAGCTGAACCTGAGAGGCAGAAGGCAGGGATGGCTGGTCAGGACCAGCTCATAGCTGTGGCCATGCCAACAGCTCTTCTGGGACACTGGGTGCACCCCCACTTTGCCATTATGAAAACATTGCATTTTATTACATCTTTTTGCCTGAACTCACATTCTTCAGTGGTTCCCCATTAGAGAAGAGCCTCCCCAGACTCCCCCACCTGCTCAGAGTTCTCTCAGACAGGCCTAGGCAGGACTTTAGACACATGAGACTCAGAGCTTTGCTCTCAGGTGACTGAGAACTGAGCTTAAATTTTACATTGAGATTCATTGGATGGCATCAAGACAGCAGCAGATTACTTCTGTGAGAACATACATACATATCTACATCCTTCCATTAAAAAGGCCTATTTTTTGTGTATTCTTCAAAATAACTCTCAGCTGTCTCTGCTGACATAATGAGATCTGACCAATATTTTAATTTCAAAAGCAGTGAAATTTTAAGAAACAAATCCCCCTTCCCCACTCTCAAGACAGGCTCTAGGAACTAAATCAATAACAGCATTAAAGGGTGGTAAAGACAGTTTGGGAATTAGATTTGTTTTTAATGCCAAGAGAGTAGGCTCTTAAACTAATAGCATAGGAGGTATTCAATTTCTTTCCAGCTATACCTGAATGCACCCAATTGCAGCACTAATACATCATTAATTTGATCAATGTCATGGTATTTTTCCAGTCATTTACTAAAATCTTTGGTGCATTTGAGGTATAGGCAGTGTTTGAAAACAGCAAGTAAACACTTACTGAAGAAAAATTAGTGTTGAAATATAAAAGCAAAAGCAGGCAAAATTTCAAGACTGGGTGGCCTTCCAAAAACTAGCCTTTTCCCTTTAGCAGCACAAGGAAAATGCCCCCACATGCTAAAGACCAGATTTTTTGACCCACCAGTGTCACAGCTTTTAATTCCTTATTATTCCTGAGAGAGGCACATGAGCTAAATAGTGGCAGAGATTCTGCAGCAGCACAACACATCACATCACAGTCCACCTGTGGGATATGGCCTGTCCTGTGACAGCTGCAGTGAGCACCAAAGAGCACATTTAGGTTATTGGGTTCAGCTTTCTGCCCTCCTGTAGCAGGGACAAGAAGGGAAAGACCCACAGGCCATGATTCAGAAGTTCATTAATTTGCTGGCCTCTGATCCAAGGGCTGTGCCATGACCCTGACAAAAGACGTAAATGCAGATTTTTTTTGGTGTTCTCACAGAGGCAGAAGGATGTGCAAATATGCAGACTATGTTCACATGACTTTGCAATTTCTATTTTTTGTTCCTCTCTTCCTAGAGCACCCATCTGTTACAGAAACCTTTGTGTGTGGCTGTTCTTAAAGCATGGAGGGCAACAGAACCTGACTCCACAGCTGAGATTTCTTGTCCCTACAAAAGTTATCATATCAAATAACAAAAGCATAGATAAAACTAATGCATTTCTATCTAGGCTAAGAACAGCTTGGTATAGAAGTCCTGTTATTATTAGACATTTCCTGGTATTTTCCTGCCCACCAAGCAAGAGAAGAATTTTGAAGAAATCCAATCACAGTGCAACAGAAGGAGAAATATGACAGTAATTTCCTCTTGGCTTTTGAGCACAGAGAAGGCAATTCACCTTTTTGCATTTTCAGGGCTTGGTTGCCACCCCTCTCCCTGTGATGGATAAAGTGAGATGTTCCCCATGTATCAGCCTCCAGAAGAGTTGCCAAATATTCTTACCTTTTTGAGCTGCTTCTCTTCCACCTCTCATGCTCCTTCTGTGCACTGTATTCATCTATTCTGCATTATATTTAAATATTCAATACCTTAACTAGCAATTCATATAGGATAGCCCAAAATCTCCTCAGGATGCATCCTTCTACTCCAGAGAAGCAGGAATAACATGCCACAGATCCCACCTACCCCTGTGAAGACAGCAGAATTTGGTCCTCCTCCACAATCAGTCCTGTAAGAGAAACACCTGACATAAACCAGCAGCCCTCCTGCCTATCCAGTCGGGCTGTGATGTATTCCCTATTTATTTTTTTTGAAAAGTAATTTATGCATCATTTGCTCATACTTTGTCAGACAAACACACCTGTTGATTAAATATCACTAATAACTCAAACCAAAAGCAGATCTAAGAGGTGCCTGGGTATTTTCAGCCACAATGTAAGTTCCAGATGAGGGAACAACTCCTGTTTATGGCCTGCTTGCACTCATCTCTATTTTTATGGAAGAGGAAGGAAAGCAAAGCCAGGCTCCATGTAATCATAAACTCATTTTGTCTATATATGGCACGTGTAGTTAATCACAGAGGTTTAAGATGACAAGTATTTGGATGAGTGGGAAATAACCATGAATGGGAGCAGAGCCTTGCAGATTTCACCCTGCTGGACTCTGAGCAGTGCTTTTGGAGCTTTCTCTCCAAATACAGGGCTATCAAATTCCACTGGAATTGCCCTGAACAGCAAAGTGAGTGAGCATCCTTCTGGTCTGAGGCCAGACTGCAAACCAAGGGGGCAGAGAGGGAAAAGTTGTCTCTGGGACAAGTGCTATCTCCAGCTCATGACCATTTCTTGGTGACACTGGAATAGTCAGGTGGAAGTGAAGGAGCACATAGAGGCATGGAAAAAGCCCACAAGGATCTAGAAAGGAGATGGGTTATCCAGCACTACAGAATCCCTCTCTGTCCATTCTCTTTGTGTTTATTCCCCAACTTGACAGACTGAATAGCTATTCTTTCTTTATGTCTGGAAAGTAAGCAGCTTTTGTTGTCCACACAGAGATTTCCAGGTAAGAGCCTTACCACTTTCAATTATTATTTCAGTGAGAATTTATGAGCTACAGAGAACAATGCTGGTTTGCTTGAAGTGTGGATATCTGCAGGAGAACTGCTAGCTGGGAGTTATTCACATTTATTGGCCTGTAAATCATTTCACTGTCTCATCACAAGTGCTAGCTTAGAGCATGACTTCGTGTTTACTTAAGGAGCTCCTTTCATCTCAGAGGGATTACATCAGCACATGCTGGCATGCTGCTACCTCTGGGGTGTTATTCTGTTTCCATAAAAGCTATGGAAACATTAACAGTGCAGAGTGTGAAATGCTCAGCATCCTCTCTGCAGCACAAGCAAACGTGGACACACAGAGAAAAAAAATTAATAAGGCAAATATATGTCTTGGAAAAAAAAAAAAATTAAAAGTGACACTTCTCTTTTCAGTCTTTAACTATTTTCAGTTCAGGGCATTTCCTGGATCCATATGACAAACTTTCACATCCACAGCTTTCTCTGGCAGGCAGCTCCCTGTCTGCTGCCTGCTGTGTGAAAACCCACTTCCTTTTCCTTGTTTTGATCATGTCTTCCACTAGCTTGGTTTGCTCTGACTCTTAGTTTTTGTACTATCAAACAGTTTGAGGCTTAAGGATGCACTAAACTGGGAGGAGAGGAAAAGCTCATCATATGTAGGGCTCTCTCTCTCTTTTTCTCTCCCTTCCCCAAATAAGAGAAGCAAACAGACCTTGACAAATCCCACAAATCCTTTGAGAGAAAGTATTTATGCACAAATATTATGCTTTCTGAAAATACCAAGAGAAAACAAGGAGGGGGACAATCCCCTTTCAATTACTTGAGCTGAGGTTTGCACAAAATGCTGTTTTAACAGCCTTAGACACAAAGATGAGGTTTTTATTAATATTCAGAATAACTGCCAGAATCCCTAATAAAACAAGTAGCCCCTTACACCCCCTTCCAGATGCCAGGGTCTGGACTCACTGCAGCTGACAAGAGTGACAATTTTTGACCCCACAGCCAGCCAGCCAGCCAGCCTTCCTTCCTTCCTTCCTTCCTTCCTTCCTTCCTTCCTTCCTTCCTTCCTTCCTTCCTTCCTTCCTTCCTTCCTTCCTTCCCCTCCTCCTCCCTCCCCACCAGAATTGTGGGTTTCAGTGGGCCTTACAGATAGGTGTCTGCAATAAACTGGTAGGCACCAAGCTGCCTGAGTGCTTGCCTCAACCACCTCTTGACTCTGCCATGAAACCAAACCTTGCTAGGAAAAGTGGCAAACGCTCCAGCTAAAAACTCTCTGGCAGCACAATCTGCCTATAATGACAAGTGCTGTTTACTTCAATTGGAACAATAAGTGAGTTTTTCTGCAGCTGGAGCACTGCAGGAGAGTTTGAAGCCATAAGGAGATTCGAAATATGGATATTAAATATTTGATATATTTCAATATGGCATCTCATTTTCTCCCCTATTAATGGAAATGCTAACATCTTAATTTTGAAGGGAATGCAGATTACATTCCATGTAATTACATTAGTTTCTAAAACAGTCTTGCATTAGATATGTGCAGAAAACACAAATTAGGGTTGTCCTAAACTGGATTTTAGAATATTTCCTTCTCCCACTCTACATACAGCAAATTTCCTGCATCCCACCTTGCAACTTGACTTAGTTGATAGACTACAATATCCAACAAGTTATGCTTCCACACCTAAATTTCCTGTAGAATAATTCACACTGACACTAACCCAGAAAGTCACAATTCTCATTATGTCTCTAGAAAACAACACAGAGAAGTAGAAGATGAATAAAGCTGTCAAGCAATGAAGTGAAACTGGGAAAATCAATTCCAGAATGTAAATAATAATGGCTGCCATGACTGCAATGACAAACATTATCCTAATCCTTAGTACAGCATGCAGAATGCCAGAGTATTTGTTAAAGTGGGCCAAAATAGCTCCCTTACCCATTTAATGGCAGCAGAAAATTAGTTTGGATTCATTTGTCTGCATGCTAAGCATCAGGCAGCATGTTGATAACATACCTGCCCTGGCACACTTGCAGATTTCCTGCATGAGCCACAGTGATATTTTAAATATCTTTGTGCTTGGCCTCTTCAGCTGCCCTTCATGGGAAGTCTGGAAATGCTGTGTGAGCTTTACGGGTCACAGGAACAGATTGAGATGTTTACAGATACAAAAATATCTTCAAAAGGCAAATGGCCGTAAAGCTGCTGAATAAATCTTGTTTATAGTTACAATTAAATGCTGCCGTAAATTATTCTCATTTCTCATGAAGATTTTTTTTTTAGAAAAAGTGATACCCAGGTGGTTCTGTCATTTTTGTTCAGAAGTCTAAAGCAAATCAGCACAAGATGCTTCCTCATGCCCAGAGGAATAAACAATCTCCTTCCACAGACTTCAGCTCCGTGGAATGAGCCAACAATTTCCTTTTGCACTTTCTGTTTTGACTAATCCAGTATTTGTTGATGTATAGTGCGTACATTGTTCCAAAATGTGAAATATCTTTTATTGTGGAACGTGGGAGATTCTGACAGACAGACCCCTGTGTTACCCTTCCAGGTCTTTGCTGAAATCTGGCACTGAGCACAGGTACTCCAGCCAGGGGAGTATTTATCACGGGAGTGCAACAGGGGAAGAAATTTCTAAAATAGCAAGGGGAGCCTGAACATTCTGAGTTCAACAAAGGAACCAAACTTTTAAAACTTGCAAGCTGGTGCTGCCTGGGTTTGTCTGAAAAGTGGCAGACCCCTGTGGGTGCAGGTCCTGAGCTGTTCCTGCATTTTACTCACACATTCCCAGCCATAATTAGATTTTACCATTCTCCCTCATCTCTTCCAATATTAATTACATCACTCCTCTACATCTATTTCATTACAAAATTAACATTGCTCTGTAGAAAAAAGGAGATCCCCCTTTATTTTCCATTCAGATCCCATGAATTCTCTTGTACATCAGGGAACTACAGCTGGGACGGGGTCCTGTGCCACAACAGGCTACATTTTCCTGATAAAGAAATCAGCAACACATTTGAGAAGGTATGTTGTACATCTTTTCCTAGAGAAAAATGAATTTGGTGCCTCTGAAAAGCAGAATAAATCTTTCTCAGCATCTCAGGCATAGCACATCCCTAGGAATGCCCTCCAAAATTTCAGTAGATGTGACCAGAAAAGGATGATTACTTCCCCCCACCAAATGTGATAAACATACTATTTTGAACTTCAGCATCAATTAAAATATCCAATATGTTTTAAGGCTTTAAGTCTGGAGATAATAGTACATTCATATAAAGGTTTTACTCACATTAATAATCTCCATTTTAAATTTTCTTTTATATGCCTTGGATATATTTGCTTAAAATACAAGCTGAGAAGGAAAGACAAGTATGAGATGGAATCAAATGGCAAAAACTCATTATTGCAGAATTTTCAAGTTTGTTTTGCTAAGAACTCATTCTAATGAAGAATTGAGAACACTAAATTTAAAATGCCAAAACGTGCTGTTTCAAGCAGCAGTGATTCACTTTGACTTGCTTCCTATATTCCATAGAAATCAAAACAACATGTTTTGACAGCATTCTGTCAAGATTATTAGCAGTAATTAATCAATTCCTACAAAACATTTCAATTTCAGCAGGAAACCCAAACTGCCAAGATTGTTGATGGCTGTGGTAGAAGCACAGCAGCAAAACTTGTTCTGCCTCAGAGGTCTCAGGTAACAGTTTCTACAGGTTTATACAGAATATACCTCATCTGTCTACATCAAAATATTTGTTACAGGGGTTAGTTGTGGTCACATTTTATTTGCCACATCCCTGGAAACATTCAAGGCCAGGTTGGACAGGGCTCTGAGCAACCTGATCTAGTTCAAGATGTCCCTGCTCATTGCAGGAGGCTTGAACAAAATGAGCTAGACTTTAAAGGTCCCTTCCAACCCAAACTGTTCTATAATTTAATTATTCTATTCCCAAAGACTATCTTTTTCTCCATTTTTTATGACTGTCTTTTCAGGCTCATACTACAGTATCTGTCTGGCCACACAGATTTTCAACACAAATGCAGAAGACAGACATCTGGCATAAATTTGGAGAGATCACTTCATATTTACTGGGACAAAGCATCATGGAAGCTTAGAAGTTTCACTCAGTAGGCAGTGCAGGTTCTTAAAAAAAAGACATTTTCTTTATTTCCATTGATGCTTACAAGTGGCAGAAGTAAAGAGCTGAGGCCCTGGAGATGGAGCAGCCCCAGCCCAGGAGGAAGCTGTGTTTAAACCTCTACAAGAGGATGCTGGATGTTTTTTTGGCTCTTGCTCATCCATTTTCCTGTATTTCACTCCTTACCCTGCTGGATTCACCTGCATTCCCTGCCCCAGCACCTCTGTTTTATACCATCATCATGCCATGAATTCCCTCATACAGACCCTCTGCAGTTCCCACAGCTGCACCCTCACAGGTAGAGCTCAAGTCTAGAAAAAGACACCCTCAGAACAGCCACAGACTCAGGAGAGAGAAGTAATACTTTTCTATCACTTACAGGAATTCCTGAAATTATTATTCATCAGTTCAGCACATTGGTACATAGTGTAAAGCCAGAATTGCCAAGGGTCAGTATGAACACACCCACATTCACTGTGAGTTTTCCAGTACTCCTGGCTGATGCTATTTTGCAGCTGCCCAGCTGTGCACTCAAAAGCACCTGCAATGAAACCCTCATGTCAGAGCTAATTTCATGTGATTCTGAATGAGCAACTGTGCTAGAAGCAGCTATTTGTAACCTTTTTTGAATATGTGTGTATCAAAGAAGAACAAGGAAATCTCTTTGTGTCCTCTGTCCTCTTCCCTTGTACCAGGGTGGCCCCAGGACTGGTAGTGGAATATGACATCAGCACTGTACAGGGGCAGGGCACTGCCTTCATCCACACTGAAAAGCCAGAAACTGCATTTTTCTCTCTCTTCTTTTTTGAGAACTCTGCTGGCAATCGTAGAAATGCCTGGGTTGGAAGGGATCTTCAAATCATCTACTTCCAAATCCCTGGCATGGGCAGATAAGTTTACTCAGAGCCCCATTCAACCTGTTCTTGAACACTTCCAGGGCTGGGGCAGCCTAAATTTCTCTGGGCAACCTTTGCCAGAGCTTCAGCACCTTCACAGCTAAGAATTTCTTCCTGATATCTAATCTAAGTCTCTCCTCTTTTAGTTTAAAACCCTTCCCTCTTCTCCTATCACTACCAGCCCATGTCAAAAGTCGCTCTCCCTCTTTTTTATAATCCCCAAGAGTATGACAGCACAGTCAGGGGTCAGGCCCAGCTGCTGGCACACCATCTCCCTTGTCTGTGCTGGACCTTATAAAAGGCTGCTCTGCCCAGCACACAAATTTTAACAGATGGGAAAGGGTTTGACATTTTATATCATTGAGTGAAATGCCAGACATCTGCAGGGCACAAGAGGGCACCTGGTGTTCCCACTCCACCTTCTGCATCCTCCTGAGGGGATCTGGAGTCCCTGCCCAGGAATCAGATCCACCCCCTCCTCCCTGGCTGTGGAGGAGGCAGCAGCTCTCCACTGCAGGAAATCATCTCGCAGCCCTTCTTGATGCCATATTCCCCCTCATGCTCTCTTACTGCATCCTTACAGAGCACACCTGTAAAAATTAAGGTCTAGGAGAGCCCTGAGTGTTGATGAGGCCACCCTTGGAGAGCTCACGCTGTTAAGATTCTGGTTTTTAACTCATGGTTTTCCAGCTGAAGGCAGTTGCCAAGACAACAAGTCTGATTCAGCAGCAGTGAATTGTCAGGGCAACAATCTCTGGCCATACCTGGGACGTGCTGAACAGCACAACCAGCCAGCAGACATGGAAGGCCACACCCCAAAAAAATTTGCCTGTTAAAATCTTAAAATCTGGGATATGTGGAAAGCCAAAGTAACTTTGCACTTGCCCACCTCAAAAAGCTGAGTACAGTTCCTCCACACAGAGAAAGAAAAAGATTTTTAATAACTTGGCAAAAGAAATAATCCTGTCTCAGCCTGATAGGAATCCATAAAACATGACTATGTGCAGCCCTTCCATGGTTTGTACACAACATCCTCTGTTTACACTGTCACCATCTTTTGGGGGATATCACTGGTGCAACGTGGGAGGAAGTTCACTGTGTTGCTCATGCAGAATTTGCTCTCCATTTCCTGATGGAGCAAGGCACTTTTGTTACTTTCCAATTTTAAACACTTCTTCCACTCTGTTTTCTTTTAGAATATTTGCACTTACGGAAAATACATGCCTAAAATGTATTGAAGGATGAGTGGGGAGAGGAAGGAATATCACAGTAGTATGTAGTCATGCTTTATTTAAACTAATTTATAGGCCCTTGAAAATATTTGAACTTTTTTCCCTCCAAATTTAGCCAGTCTTACAAGATATTAATTATTCATTTCCCTAATGTATTTCAAGCAGTGCAATCATAATTAAATAAAATACCCATTTATTTTGCTTGACCATCTCTCTGCATTTTAAAGTGCATTTTAACTGTTTTAAGGATGCGGATGATTTGGGTTGGAGCTGGGGTGAAGGCTTTTGGTTTATTCTGCTCTCTCACAAACTCTGACAAATTTTGCTAAATTCCAGCATGGCCCTGCTTTCATATAGATCTGTCCTGCTCCAATGGAGATTTTGGATTGAAATTTCCTTATTTCTTGAGGGACTGCACAAACTCACTGAAGCTTGTGATGTTAAAGCCTCTGTGTTTTTAATGTGAGCAAGAGGCTGCTTGGTGAAACATTTTCCTATGAACTTAGGAATGCTGTCACCTTCTAGCTTAGCTTCACTTGCCACAATTTTTATTACTGCTCATCATTATTTGGATGTAAGGGCTCAGTTTAAGTCACTTTTAATTGCCCTGAAGTCCACTACAAATTGACCAGCAGGGCTGTCAGGGCTCAGCCATTCCCTTACAAGGAGTTGGGGGGTCCTTAATGAATAATTTTCCTGTCCATTTTGTGAGCCAGCTGAACACAGCAAGATATCTCACCAACCAACCTCAAGCTCCACAGGCCACCGAGCACTGCATCAGCCACATCACTTGCCCTGCTTGTCACAGACCAGAGGGACTGGGATGTTTTCAATTCTCACCAGGACTTGTGCCTATTTTCATATTTCTCCTTTCCAACCTGTGTGTGCAAGTATCAGGCTTACCTTTTCTTTATCAGAGGATCAGGAATGACACATGAAGAGCTGCATGCAGAATTTTCAGGAGACCGAGGGATTTCAGTGCTCCTCTAAAGAGATTGGGATTTTTTCAGCCTTCAGCCAAGTGTTACCAATTTCCTATATCTTTAAAATGCTAGATCTCTTGTTAACTTAGGTTTTGTAGGTTTGGTTTTTTTTAATCCTAAATATGCTTTTTCTATCAAGATCTATGAAGATTGATCAACTAAGCTCACTCAAAATATGCCACAGTTAGAATTTTAAAAACATACCTGGATTTGTTTAACAGACTGATGCTTTGCCTAAATCACAGGTCAATCATAACAGGATGGGAAATTTGTCATAAAAAATAGCACCAATACTTGCAAACTTGTTAACTCAACTATCGTTTAAAAAAGTCAACTCAAGTGACCTGGATTTAAAGTCAACTCACCTGAAAAATCAAGCATCTGAAAAATAAGCAACATATCTCCCAGATGAAGCAATTACCTAATTAGGGATAGTAAAGCAATGAGCATCTCATCAGTTTGCTATTAAACACCAAAGAAAGCATTAATGTGTATATCTGGCAAACAGCTCCAGGTGACTTGACAGACATATTTATGATAAAAGATTATAAATATAACAGAAGCCATTTCACATTCCACACAGGAGAAACTAGGAGCTGAAAAAAGTATTTCAGAAGCATCTCAATGATTTTGTGATGATAAAAGTGGCATTTTTGTTAATGCCACCAAGCCTTGAATACAATGCCATGCTCCTTCTGTCTGCTTCAAGTTTTCTGCCTTTTGCATTTGCAAAATCAAAAGGGTTTACAAGATGAATGTGAGTTATCCTCCACCCTTTCACTTAATAAAAAACAACTATGACTTAGTAATAAACAACTTTAATGCAGCCAGTGCTGAACTGGAGTTCAAGGGCTATTTCTTGGAAATCTGAAATACACTGAAACCTCAACAAAGAAAATGGTACTCTATTAAATCTGCACACTGTGGAGGAATACTAAAAAACCTCTATTGGGTCATAGATACCAGAGTGGTAATAAACTCATGAAAAATTGTTGTTTTAGCTATTTTATCTGTTCAGCTCTTTAGTACATGGTGTAGGAAAGGAATGGCAATTTACCAACATCAGTCAGCCAAATCTGATGCAGTTACACACAGTTACAGGTGTATTAAATTGCTTATCCAAATCCCACCTGCAATCCATTGGACACAAACCCCAAGCTATGTAACAACATTTTCAAAAACAAGTTTAAAAAATCGAGGTTTGTGCTGGGGCCACTATGGCACATTAAGATGTAACATCATCCACCTGCACTCTTGCTGTCTCATGCTTAAAAAAGAAAAAAAAAAAAAAAAGGCAAATCTCCATGACCATTAAGGCTAACAGGCATAGCTCACACTGAAGGAGGCAACCCAGACTCACCATCCCTCCCTTTGCCTTGCAGTTTAAGTGGTGGAGATTTGCCTTGATTTTATAGGAAAACCTACAGCTGGCTGGAAAGGACTGGATAGGGTTACTAAAAATGTTGTCTGTTCTAGCAAGGGGGATGAGCAGGCTCAGAATAAGTTAAATTACGTGCACTTCTGCACCATTCTCACTTTTCAATGTGATAGTCTCAATTACAGGTGACAGTTTCTATTATTGGGAAAAAATGCACTGAGTGAGAAAAAAAAAAAAAAAGTTTCTGGATCTGGCAGGTTTCAGGAAGAAATTCCAGCCCCATGTTAGCAGCCTCCTTCTTCTTCTTTGGAAAGGCTTGACCTGCAGGGAGGGAGGAAAGACTGCTCTGTCATTTATCACCATGATTTCCAGCTATCTTGTTTTTTGGAGACAAACAATGCATCTGGAGGCCTCTGAGAAGCAGGAGCAGTGCACCTCTGCGCTTCGGCGTGACTGCATGAGTATGACATAGTTGGACAAAAAAGCCTTTTCATTCCCCCTCCTACAAGAGCCCCAGGGGATTCAGCTTCCTCTCAGTACCTCCTGCAATCTACATAAAGCTATTTTTTGCCACAGGGGCTCAGTGCTGAGTGACTGAGCACTCTGGAGTAACACTTCTTGGTAACACTTATTCTTGGTAACCAAACAGCCACTCGGGGGCTTGCTCATAAAAACCCAAAATGGGGGGAATCTGCAGGAAAACTGCCCAAGACTGGATTCCTCACAGCTTCACAGCAGCTGGAGGGTGAAGGATAGTCCATTTTTGTAGACATGTTTCCTAAATCTCCAGGCAGCTCTGCCTCAAAGAGTGCTGAGCAGCCCCAGCGATGGCTGTGACATGTCCCAGGAGCTGCCTGCCCTCCCCACCAACACTACTGTCAGAACCCCAAAATTTGGGATGTCAGGATCCAGAAATTCATGGTTCAAGAGCTCAAATTTGGGGTTTGAAGGGGTTTGAACCTAAAATTGGGGGTTGGGGGGAGCTAGGATACCAAACTGGGGGGCTCTGGGGATGGCAGAAAATTGGAGGGATCAGAACCCCAAAATCTGGGGTCAAGACTTCAAATTTTGGGGGGTTTGGGAGGTCCAGGGCCCTACAAAATCACCCAGTTTTGGACCCTAAATCTGAGGACACTAAATTTGGGGACATGGGAGGGTGTGGACACCAAATTGAGGGAGCAGAAATTTCAGGAGACTGGAGGGGTCAGAATCCCAAAATCTGAAGGGTCAGAACCTGAAATTCAGGGTTCCAGAGCTCAAATTTGGGAATTTGGGGCATCCTAGACCTGAAATTTGGGGGTTTCAGGATGCAAACTCCTGGGAAGAGACCTCACACTGAGATGAAAATATTGTTTCTGATGAGTGTCTTAAGTCAGCAAATAGAAAGGTGTGCTTATTCCATTAATTAGAGCTTTGGGATTGATTTAATTAAAGACAGGAAGGAATTATGTCTTGCAACACTGAGCAAGGCAGGTGAATATGATGTATTTAGGCAGGTAGAGTGAAAAAAGGAATGCAAGTGCAGGATTTGAGGCAGGGGAGCTACGTGAGCTTAGCACAGCTGAAGTCACAAGTAGGAATTGGATGCACGTTTGGGAGGAAGATTCCCCATTCCCTCTGCCCCTTTTGGGTAGGGCTATTTTGAGAGTGGGGAGAGGAAAGGCAGGACATCAGCACCTCTACCCACATCATTTCCTGTATGAGGAATCACAGAAGAAATGGAATGGGTTGGGTTGGAAGGGACCTTAAAGATCATCTTGTTGTGACCCCCCTGCCGTGGGCAGGAACACTTTACTCTAGACCATCAACCTGACCTTGAGCTCTTCCAGGGATGGGGCATCCACAGCTTCTTTGAGCAACCTTTGCCAGTGCCTCAGCACCCTCACAGTAAAAATGTTTTTCCAAATATCCAATCTATGACAACTCTTTCACTCTGAAGCCATGCCCAGTGTCCTGTCACTACATGGCCTTGTGAGAATGTCCCTCTCCATTACAGGCTCCCTTCAGGCACTGGGGGGCTACAGTGAGGTCACCCAAAGCCTTCTCTTTTCTAGACTGAACAATCCAAATTTTCTCAGCCTTTTCTGACAGAAGAGGTGCTCCATGCCTCTGATCATCTTGGTGGCCTCCTCTGGACCCACCCCAACAGTTCCACGTCCTTCCTGTGTTGAGACCCCAGAGGGACAGAACTCCCTCCTTCACTCTGCTGCCCACGGGGCTCTGGATGCAGCCCAGGATCTGGGGAATTTCTGGGGTGCAAGTGCACGTTTACACATTGCAGGGTCATGTCCAGCCTCTCATCTATCATTATTCCCACGTCCTTCCTGGCTGGGCTCCTCTCCATCTGCTCAGCTGGGCTTTCCTGTGCTGCAGGGGTGCCTGGCTGCTCACCTACCACTGCACGTGCAAGGCTCCCAGCTCTGCAAAGCTGTGCTCTCACTGCACAACCACCACACAGTAATAACATTTCAGAATGTGATTAAATACCTCAAAATAGCAGCTCCTATTTCTCTGGCCAATGCTCAGATAATGCACTATTGGGACAGCACAGATTTAATACAGCAGGCAGTTGCATCCTTCATGAAACAGCTAAGGGAGGTGAAAAGCTGTGAAGATTCTCCCTCATTTTCTCTAGCCTTGTCCACTGCTAAGGTGAATCAAAAATAATACCCGTTTGGGTTTTTTTATTATGGTCCATCACCAGGGATGTAACTGCAGTTAAATTGGAAAGAGGAGACAAGACAGTAAAGTAGCAGAAAAAAGAATATAAAGGAGAGGACTTGAAAGAGATGGAAGTAAACAAAACACCTTTCTAAACTTCCTGTATTTCCTGCACCAACACCTTTCCAGACCAAGGGACAAGAATACGGATTTGGTTAATAAAAACCTCATCTAGTGGCCCTAAAAATCTCCTAGAATATCCAGAGGGTGTCTGAAAAGCAGTAAAGAAAGGTGAAGTTCCCAGTCACAGAAAAAACAAGATGGTAGAGCAAGGAGAACCCTGGCAGCTCTCAGGGAGTGTCATGGAGTGAAGTTCACATTTAATTCTAGAGACTTTCCCCCTTCCACACCCAAAAAGGAACATCCTTCCTACACATGGGTGAGCACAAGATGGAGGGTGCCAGGTTGATGTCAGCAATCCAATTCCCTAAGACATGCTGGGTAACACTTCTTGTTTCCTCAGCCATGTTCTGTGTCTTCTATTAGAGATTATTTGTCTTTTTTACATCCATAGACTGGAGTACTCATAAGCCCATCTGGGGCCAGGGCAGAGAGCATGAGGCTATAGTTAAATGTCAGCCCACAAGGCTGTAACCAGAGCAAAGCTGAACTCAAATTTAAACAATCAGCACCTCTACAGTGAGACCTTTCCCTGGTACCTGTGCTCTTTTTCTTTCATTTAGCAAAGCCTCATGCATAGCATCCAGGCAAAGGTGAATTTTAAGTCAGACTAACAAACATTTAAGAAGAGTCTCCCCATATCACAGACATCAAGATCTGAGCATATATTTGAGTAGTTCATTACACAAGGATGGGGTTTTCAGTTGTCCCCCCTCAAAAAAAAAAAAAAGTTATAAATCTGCTGTATTTTATGCAAGAAAAATTTGACAGTGCCTAAGTTATAATGGTACACAAGTTATAACTTAAAGACCTCTGGTAACTTTTGCATGAAAAAAGTTGACAGTACTTGTGGACACAATTCAGGTATCATTATAAAACTTTTTGCATAATTTCTGCACCATATTAAAAGAATCAATCTGAGATATTTCAGAAGAGGCTCATTAAAGGGCTCTAGTATTGTTCTCTGCTAAATAATCTGTTTTATTACTCCCTCTCTCCGTACCTATTCTTATCCAAGTCATCTACCCTGACTTGCCAACTACCTACACAAGAGTGGTGAAGAGAAACTTAATTAAAAATAAAAAAAAAGATTCTATATTTCCAGCATTGACGTTGAAACATTCATACTTCATTTACTGTACATAGAATTCAGAATTTTTGTACAGCTGCACTGTGACTGAGATGCCATCAAAAAGGTAAACTTGGACACTGCAACTGTAGGAAAAAGCAGTTGTTGGTAAAGAAGCCAGAATTTCAAATACACTCAGGGGCTCACACCACTGCTGGAGCATCACACTGCTCCTGGAGGCACAAGCACTTTTGTACTGCACAGTACATCAGAAGAATATATGCATAAAAATATCAGCAGCTTCTCTTTGTGCCTAAGTCTGGACCAAATAACCAGCCAGGAAGGTAAAGGATAAGATGCAAAACAATATTCTTTGCAATGTTGTTCTTTTCATAAGAATCACAGGAAAGGGATTTAGGGACATACTTCATAGCATGGATATGATCCCACAGGTCAATAGGGGCAAGGTGAAAGCAAAAAGAGATTTTTAGCAGGAAGATAATCGTCAATGCCAAAAAAATCAATTTGAGTCAAAGATATATGCATACCTTCCTCTATCAAGAGAATTTAGCATAGCAGGAACTGCACTCAGCCTCACCCTGCACCCACAATCCAGGGCTGTTCCCACAGCACAGATTCCCCAGGCTGGGTGGGAATGCTCCACACAGGATGGCAGAGAAGCACTGCAGAGCACTCACACTTGTTAATTAACAATGAAACTTGCACCTAGACAAGTGCATTTTTGTGTACCAAGATGGGAACAGATCCTTGTCTCCCACACTTAGAGCAAGGTTTCTTTGGACTCTTAGCTCAGCATCACTTTGCTTTATGCTAACAAACCTACAGCTCATCCAAGACAACAGGAAAACCTCACTGCAAGGGATAAGCAAAACAAATGCTTCTGCTTTTGCAGGTATTTCACTTGAATTACATTTTAAAACAACCTATTAGTCCATGCAGATTTCCCAGTGAATGAATCAAATGCATATAATGTATCATAAAGACATGACAGTGAACAAAACAGAGTTAGATCACCACATTTGAGCTTCAGTTTCCCTCCCAGGCACATTTGAGATGCCTGCAGTCCCAGCCTAGCCAGGAGGATGCCTGGTGGACAAATCCTGGCCTCACTTGCCCAGGAGCAAAGAGTGGGGCTGCAGGGCCTTTTGCCTTATTGGCAGCCAAGACCTGATGCCCAGGGGAGACAGTAAATATCAGGAAAATATCACCACCTTCCTTCCCAGTCTCAGAGGCAAAAAGCAATATATTTGCACTTAATGATGCCATATTTGAGGTGATATATTTAATAATCCCTGTAGTCAGTCTGAAGCTCAGCCCCAGGAGCTCCGAAAATGACGAACATAAATAGCTGTGGCTTAGCCTCAGCTCTCTTGCAAAGAGCAGCTCACCTGCACCCAGAGCTGATGGGAGGAGTGCACCTCCACCTGAACTATAATTCAGACATCAAAAAAACCCCAGTACATTATTCTGTGGTTGCTCATTATTTTTCTTAAGAGAGAGCAAACAACATCTGTGTAATACAACTACAAGTGGAGAGTGGAATCAAAATCTCTGGTTTTCAACTAGTCTGGAACATTCATTCTCAGCTCTGATTTTAAACTAGTTCTTATGTTTTAGTTCAAAGCTCCTTTCCCTGGTATTCATACACCTGCATTCCAAGCACAATTCCCTTGGATCTCAGTGCACGCATCGCTTCAGGAATAATTTTGCATTTGCAAAAGGATGAGTGAAAATAGCCCAGACTCTGATATGAACACCTTTGGCTGTAGTATCCAGCATCCCATACTCCTGGAGGTAATCCTCTTACTGTGATTAGCAGAAGAACAGAAGGGTTGTAAGGAGGGACTTAGTGAGCTTTGGCCTCAGACAGGGTTCATAGCCCAGGCTGGCTCCTCTGCTTCTTGCATGAGTGACCCACGCTGAATTTCAAAATCCTTGCCAAGTAAATACATGCAGGGGATTTCTAGGAAGGTGAGAAGAAAAATGAAGTGTGCCAGAGAGAAACAAAAGTGTACATAGCATATTGTGAAGGTGAAAAGAGAGTGAAATTTGAAGTGGTTGTGATGTGGGTGATGCAGTTACTGGGAAAATGTGGCAGGGTATCTGTGCACATAGAACACAGCTGGGGAGAAAACCACAGCAAGCTTCCAAGAAAAGGGGACACTTACCCATCAGTGTCTGGATTTTAGGCCTGCTGAAGCACAGAATGCCATGGAAAGAAAGTTACTGCCAAGACCTTCAAATCTTCTGTTCACACAACACACTGGAGTCCTGCTCCAGTCCCACTGATTCCCAGCTCCCTCTCAGCATTTACCCTTTACTCACTTGTTGCTAGTAATACAAGGCTATAAACCATTCATTATTTAGAAAGCTTCTGTTTCCTCCCCTCCAGAAATCTGCTCTGTGCAATTGAGCTCCTCTGAGATTTACTCCGACCCACCTAAATAAACCCAACCAAATCCACTGACCACATATGTCATTCTTGGTCACCGCACTGCCTCACATGTACATAAAAATCAGCTCATCTGCTCTACAATGTTTAATAATGAACAGCTCCCAGTTTCCCTACTGGCCCCTCTCTTTATTTCTTGCTTCTGATTCATCTGCACCTTCCTACCAAAAAAATCTTTTCTACTCTGAGTGCACTGTTTCACAATCCAGATGTTAACTCCATTCCACTAGACCTTGTTACGAAGCCCAAGTTTCATTATTCTTCCTAAAACCAGCCAAATTATACTAAAAAGCAGAGCACTTTTATTTATTCCTACCTAAGATGAAAATAAATATCATGGAGGGATAAACTAACTTTAAGCAGAAGCTTCAGTTTGGGAAAGCCCATTCAGCTGTACTTCAATAGTACTGTGTTAAAAAAGAACAAAATTCAAGCGAGGAATGAAGCAAAAATTGAGCTATTTCTTAGAAACCACAGCATCTGCAAACAGGCAAAACAGTCTGTGTGGGGCCAGCCTCTCCTGGACCGACTCTCTGACTGACAGCTCCTGCCAAATCCCTCCAGACCTCTCCCTTACACAGCCTTCCTCAGAAAGCTCTCTGGGACCATCTTTCACCAATCAGCAAATTCCCTGGCTTCCAGCAGGATTTTAGGTTACAGCTCTGCAAAACAACCTGGGAGAGCATATCTAGAAAAGCCACAGTAAGGAACTAGCTTTGATATTCCAGAAGTCCCAGCAGAAGATGTTTGAGCAGGATTTTCAAGCAGGATTTTCGAGTTGGAAAAGTTTCACTTTGAGAAATATGTTTTAAAGGATTGCCAGCAAACTCTGTGAAAACAAGAGTGAATCTAGGTGAGCTTGCACACAACTCCTCAAGAACAGATCAATAGTTGAACATTAATATCAATGACATCTGTGCCTGGAGGAGCCATGAGGAACTGTTCCACTCTCTAAACAGCCCTTTGTGTTCCCAGGCAGCAGAAATGCACAGCGTGGAGGAGGAGGGTGCTGGGGGTGCGTGAAACAGTGAAACTTCAAAACAAACTGGACTGCTTCCAAAACAGAAGAGTACTGCTTCTGGAATTACATCTAGGCATGATCTTGTCTCCCTAAGGACCCACAAATTGGTGGAGGAATTTGAGCTGGCACATTTACTAGACAGGTAAGTAAGTAATTGGATGTTTGACACAGTGTGGCAGTTTGTCACAGTAATAGGAGACCCTAACACACCACAGCGCCAGCAGGATAAAAGGAATCAAACACACAACACAGCAAGCTCATAAAGAAATAATACTGTTTTTTTTCAAGCAAGGTGACTTACCTGCCTAATCACCTATGTAGTATACTTCTAGAGACAAATTACAACTTAAGAATTACTTTTGAAATTGATTTTGAGCTGATTTGTTGACAATTAGCTCTTCAAAGACCTGTACTCCTCTGGGAGCATCTTTGTTTTCATACAAGCTCCTGGAATCTTCCCCTGCTCTTGACCTCAGCATTCAAGCATTGCAGATATAGCCAAGCACTGGCTAACATCCCTCTTCTACAAACACAGGTGGCTGCTGGCTGAACTCAGCCTGGTCATCTCAATGGACATCCCACTGTGTCAACAGCTGGGATGGCTCTTCTGTCCTGACTCATTTCTGAAGGGAAAAACCATCTCTGTTGGTGCTCAGCCATGAACATTATTCCTCATATTTCCATTAGTAGTGGCATTCACACAAATTACATATTGGAGAGAGAAAAGGTGTTCTTTTTATGAAAATGCAGATCATGAGCGACGTGGTTGGTTTTTCTCTCAGATATAATCTAAGGCTGAGAGCTGCAGCGAGAGCACAAAGAGTATCTGATAGCTCAGAGCTGCAGTGCTCTATCTTCCCTGCACTGTGCATGGATGCAGGCACAGCAGAGAGTGACAATTCCATGCTCCAGCACCAGGGATGAGGCACTTAACATGTCTTTTAGACATGGTAACAAAAGGCGTTCGCACAGAGTGTGCAATGAGACCACAGAGCACGGAAAGAGAAAAGTGCTAATAGGAGACCCAGAGCAGCATTTCTTGTGGTACATCACATGCCATTTCTTGAGGTACATCACTCTTCACAGACATTTTTGTTGCTTTCCTATTCCTCCTTCTATCCTGAAGAAATGCTTGAGTTATCTTTATGGTTCAAGAGACAACCTGAAGGCAGGATTTAAGCACAAAGCTTTGCAGAGACCCTGGAACTTTAACAGAGGTCTACAACCATACTGACAAAAGATGTATATATTCTGTGTCAATTTCTATTGCAAGCTAAGACTCAAGTGATTTTCTCCTTCTTACTGAAAATTCCCAGCTTATGTTACCTGGATATATAACATCACTACAGATAAACCACAGACCAGATGTAGCACTGACTTTCCTTTAAAAATTTACCCTTCACTCTCACTACTGAGCTGCTGGCTGTGATCTTTACTGCTCCAAGCACCAACCACAGAATCATGTATGTTGGAAATAACCATGGAGATCAAAGCCAAACATTAAACCAGCACTGGCAAGTACACCACTAAACCATGTCCCCAAGTGTCACATCAACATGGCTTTTAAATATCTCCAGGGATGGAGACTCAGCCAGCTCCCTGGGCAGCCTGTTCCAGTGCTTGCAACTCTTTCAGTGAAGAAATTCTTACATTTGTTAGGATTGTCATGCTACACGTGAGCCCAGTAGGTTTAAATTATATTCTCAGGCTGCTTTTGCTTAAGAAGCTTTAAAATTTCTTCTTCAGGGAAGCAGGAGCTGAAGTTTTCTCTCTCACACCTCTCTGCAAGGCTGTCACAAGTCTCTGGAGGATTCACACACTCCAAGGATGTTCTGCCAACCAACACAAAACATTCACCTTGAGCATAGGAGGATGCACATGAACTCACCTCAGATCATTCCTAGTGCCTTGGTTTAAGGAAAGAAACATCACTCCCAAACTCTAGCTTCTCCTATGTCATTGAAATTAAAATGCTTTATCATGAAAGAAAAATAAAGAACTTAATTCCAGCAAACTAAATGCACAACACTGATAAACTTATAAAGATTTCTCTATCTGTTACAGGAATGTTTTATTCTGGCTTCACTTGAGGGTTGGCTGATTCTATCTCTCCTTTTGACCCACAGAACAACTTTCTCTTCTTGTCCTCCCAGATTCTTTGTCCAGTGATTACAGCTTTAAAGGAACCTCATCCAGGAGGAAACACCTGAAGACACAAGAAGGCAGAGGAGAGAAGGGTGGCTTGGCTGCAAATAGAGAGGAGCTGCTCTTTGGTGTAGTTAAAGTGCACTCACTGCAGCAAACCTGTACATGCTTCAGGATTTCACAGATGCTACTTCAAAGGAGAGAAGGAAAAAGAAAGTTAACTTTCTCTAAGAACTTTTTTGGATGAAGTTTGGAGGACAGCCCTATTTACTCATTGATGAAAGCATGTCCCAGAAAAATCAAGACAGAGGAGTCTTAAAAACCTTCAAAAACAAAGATCTAAGATCGAAACCCTCCAACTCCATGACCCAGATGCACTGTCACAGCTTTTTAACATAGGCTAAAAAAAGGCAAAACCAGAAATAGCAGCTTCAAAAGGAAGTAAAAAACAACACTGATATCCAGAATAGAACAAAGATACAGATCAGTGGAAAAAAGTTTCAAGCTGTCTCCAACAGTTGAAACATCCTGAAAGTAGGTTTCCCAAAATATACTTCCAAATGCTGGTGGATAAAACCTCCATCACTCATAGTGTGGTAATTACTGAGGTTGGGATGGCTGCACTGAAGCCCTCCCGGAAAGAAACAGAGAGTAAGTCTGGAGACAAAACAGAGAGAGAAAAGGGTGGAAAAACTATGGATGTGTTGGTGTCAGGAAGAGATGTGAGAAAGGAGGGATGACTTCATATTTGGCATTTTGCTGTGGCTTGTTGGCTTGTTGTTTTTTTTGGTAAAAAAAAAAATCTTTGTTCAGGCATGGGTATGATGCAAAGGTTACATGTTCCTTCTGCAAAACTTCTGCTGCTCCTGAAGAAATCCTTCTAGACTAGTCATGAGAGCTAAGCACAGTCCAGTGATTCATGAAAAAACCTTGCAAAATCATGGAGAACCACTGATTCCTTGAAGTTTTTCCAAATATGGACTGCAGATTCCCATTCTGCAGTACTTGCCCATATATTTGATTTCAAACAGGTCTTCTGTGGCCATGGATTGACTGAATTCTGCCCACTGTCCTAAACTATGCCTTCAACTGAATTCAGCTACATGAATGTTATCAGAGCTCCCTCAAGCCTTCATGAGCACCATTTTGACCTCCAGTGGTCAAATTTGGGTTGTGCTGTTGAGGTTTAAGCATTTGACAATCTGGTCACCAGCTGCTGTGAGTGCTAGGAAGGACTCAGATGTTCCAGCTCATGAGAATGGATCTTCATACCAGCCAAAGACTGTTCCCCGTTTTCACCTTCCTATCATATTAATGACTCTTCTCTCTGAGCTTTCATTTCCACCTGGGAATGATGAGAAGCACTGGATAAAACCTCCCTACCTGCAGATAGCACCAACACAAGGAGGTTTCAAGCATCTCCAAGAGCAAAGGCCTGCATGGTTCCCAAAGGAAGCTGGGGGGAGGCAGCAAGAGTGCTGATGGGCACCAGCCCAGCTGCCAAAACCTGCACCAGCACTGAACACTGGAAGCCTGGAGGAGAACAAGTTCCACTCTGCCCTGGAAGATGAGTGTTTCTGCACACCCAGGGACCACAGGCACAATGAGCAGGTAGTGTGATGCTCAAGAGGAAAAGAAGCCAAACAGAAACTGAATATAAACTATCCAACAAACAGCTTGTCACCAAGGGCAGAAGGTGAAAGAGAAGATTTTTTTACTCTAGAAGTTAACCATCTGAACCCAGAGCTCCTGAGTGTTCCTAGGACCATCAAAATATCCCTAGTTGTTGTTTAAATTGCTGCTTGTCCTGTGCTTTCAGCTGGCAATGTTCAGAATGACCAGGAATTACAACAGCACTAAAATGGGAGGACAGCAAAGATATGCACAAGATAAGGCCAACTTTTTGGAGCCAGCTGTGGAAATGCCAATGTGATCATTAAGAGCTTTTTCCAATTGTCCCTGCTTCTTTCTCACACACACACACTGCTCTAGGCTGGGGTGGGGAGTGGGGAAAAGCTCTCCCTTGGTTAGGAGAGCAGCTGAGGGGAGCTGTGCTCAACAGGGCTCCCTCACCCCGAGTTTCCAAGTGATTGGATTTGCTCTGGGTTGCACAAATTATCTGCAGGAACAACCTGTGGATATCCTGGGCAGCAAGCCTAAGGGAATACCACAATCACAGGCCAAATGCTGAGATACACAACAAATGTCAAATAAACCCCATTAGAAAAATACCTGCCAGCTGCACACACAAGGGACACAGCAACTCCCCTCATTTCCATGGGGAAAAATCCCTGCCTGCATCTTATGGAGTCCAAAGGCCAAACCCTTTGTTTAATCAGTTTAATTTAATAGATGATACCTGGCTTCTTTTTTAATTATGGATGTAATTGTGTTTATGGGAGGCAGCACCTGCTCCTTTGGCCCTGTCCCTCTATTCCTGCAATGCTGATTCATGGATGCCAACACAAGAGGAGTACCTGGGTGTTCTTTTTCACAAGAAAAAGACGTTGGCCTTCACACAGTGCTTGGCTGTTCACAGGGCTGTCCCACATGTCTCTGCCACAGAGCTGCCACCCCTAGAGCCACTGGGACTCCTATGGCCACTGGTGAGCGAGACCAAAGCTGGGACATGATCCAAAAGCAAACATCAGCCACCAGGGTTTGGGATAAAAGGGAGTTAGCTCCTTCTCCTGCCAGGAACCTGGGCACAAGATGGGTGTGGAAGGGCAGGCTCAGCCTAAGAGAGCAACTCTGCATTGATTTTCAGAAGAAGACTGAGTAAAAGCCATGACTCCTCAAAGGACTCCTCATCCTCACAGCACTGAAATATATGTGTGTATATATATGTACAGTACATAGTTAGATTTATTAGGAAAAACCCCCAAACCCGAGAACTGGCCACCAAAAAACCAGCCTGGGCACTGCAATATTGTATTTGTGCCCCAAGATGATGTAGGAGAGCCAAGCAGGGTGAACACACAGGTGCAGAATGTTCCCAGGTGAAGGCTGATGAGCACTCATCAGTGACTTCTCTGTCAGGGTCAGGAAGACTGAAAACTGGAGAGATAGATTGCAAGTAATACATAAGGTTAGATCACAATGTGATAGCACCAGGAGAAAACCTCCAAGAGGAGTTTCTGTGAAATGTTTGGGTTGTTTACTGTAGGGTAAGAATATTGAAGCTGCTGTAAACTTGGGCTGCATGGGACAGACTGAGCTCTTCAGGGTCTCACTGCTGCTCTTTGAGCATGTGCCGTCAGATGGAAAGAATCCTCTGCATGGGACAATGCACCATAAAATCACAGCTTGTTGTATAACTCAGTTTTACATGCACATAAACACATACACCTCCTTTTTAAAGAAAATATTGTTCCATTGGCATCACCATATCTGTATTTTTTACTGCTAAGGCAGTGGGAATGCACCAAAAATGAGTGAAACTCTCTAGATGCACATATAAAACATACATACCCACACATCCAGGGAGCGTGGGCAGTGCTGAATACCTGGTTAACCCCTGAAAACCACTTCCAAGGGCTATTTCTCCAGAATATCGTGGTGGCGATTCAGTGAGATGCTAACACTGCTTATGCTTAGCATTTCAGGTGTAACATCCACACAGAAAAAACAAAAAAACCCCCCCACAAACAAACACCATGAAAATAGTATGAAGTTTGTACCTTTTTCTTTTTTCTTGATGCAGGCTTGAAGAACCTGTCAGTCACAACCATGATTCACATAAAACAAAACTAATGCTGCAGTAAATTTCTGTTTCCAGGAAGAGGAAAAGCATGCATGCTGGTTTGAAACACAGTGGGAATATTTCAAATTCGAATTTGAAATATTCCTAAATTCAGCCTGCTCAGCTCTGTGGTACCCAGGCTGCACACAGGGCTTACTCGAAAACATCACTCTTTAGCCACATCCTGGCTCCCTGCCACCTTCATTTCCCAAGCTTTAGTTTATATTTGTTAAAATCTTTGAGCAGCAGTTCCTACAGACCACCTTTAAGAAGTCTGGGCGACTGCTGAGGTGATCAGTGCACCTCAGACCCTGCTCAGAGGAGAGAGCCTGGGGAACATTTGCATTCAGGGCTGGGAGCACCCCCAGCCTGGCCACCCACCCCAGGGTGAAACTCCCGCCCCGGTTTCCAGAAAAACACCTGCTAAATATCATCAAACACCGCTGCTGGAGTTACTGGCAACACAGGGTGTCCCAAGAATGGAAAAGCAGCACCAGTAAAGGGTTTTGCTTCCCTGAAGAAGGCTCCCCATCTCGGTTTATATAAACAGCGTGATGGTTTCAGAATATCAGGAAGGAAAAAAGAAAAGAAAATAATTATAAAGAAAAAAGAAAACAACAAACCAGAACAAGACAGACGATACCTGTTGTAACTCCATCTACTGTAAGACATGTTCCTGTTGCTGCTGACACCATCCATCTCCGGCTCGGCTACAGCGCTGCCGGCATGGCTCGGCTGCCGCGGGCAGGGCAGGGCAGGGCAGGGCCGGGCGCTCACACACCTGCCTGCGGCCGGACCCGCCCCGCCGCCGGGGGCAGCCGCCTCCGGCCCTGCGCGGCACGGCCGGGATTCACCGCCCCGCAGCGGCTTCGCATCGAGCTCCGCTGCTCGGAGCGAACCACTGCCGGTGCCGGGGAGGGAGGAGGACGAGGAGGAGGAGGAGGGAGGGATGAAGAGAAGGGGAGGCTCCCGGGGTTCCCGCCGAGGGGACGGACGCTCAGAGGCAGCGGCAGACGCGCAGGTAACAAACGGGAGCGCGGCTGCTAAAGCCGCTTAAGGGATTTTCGGCGGGGCTGTGCTGAGGAGCGCGGCGGCTTGTGCGCCTCCTGCTCCGGCACACGCGCCTTATTTATTTATTTATCGCGGTTGCCACAGATACGGGTCCATTGCGCTGACATCAGCCGCCTCCCACCCAGCGCCGGGCCCGGGTCTGGCCGGCGTGCTGGGCCGGGCGGCGCACGGCTGCCATGGCCGCCCGCCATGGGGCCGGCAGCGCCCGTCCCCTCAGGGCCGCGGCCTCGCCGCTCGCCGCCCGCTGCGGCCCCTGCGGCTGGCAGGGGGTGGGCAGGGGGCACTCGGGGTGCAGAAAAACGCCTTGCACTGCCATGTTCAGTCACTGGCTTGGCACAGTGCATGGTCCCAGTTCGCCCAGGGCAGGGGTGTGAGAGCCCTCCAGCCTCGACGTGGCTCTAGCAGAGCTGGGACCGAAAGCCGAACCATCCTTCACAGCTCCTGCACACACATCCCTGGTGGAGACGGCAGTGTCCAGTGCCAGGGCCTGTGCCGAGCGCTCTGATGGTCACATCCCTCAGCTGAAGGCAGCACAGGGCCTGTGGTGCTCCCAGGTGCCCAGTGTTGGGAACCAGGACTGCTGCCCAATGTCCCACGATTGTGAGGCTGGGCTGCAGTGTCAGGCAGAGACAGCAGGATCTTGATCCCATCTCCTGCAACACCACAGCACATGGGGCTGCCCAGAGGGCATGACCACCCCTAGGCCAAGGGAGATGCTTCCAGAAGCAGTGCCAGGTCAGCACAGTCAGCCCCAGGGCAATGCAGGATATCTACAGACACACAGACAGCTGGGGGACTGCTCTCAAACCTTTCCAGACAGTCCCAACTCTTTGGCCTGTGCTAGTATCTTCTGGCTCCTTCTATCAGTGCTTGGCAGTCAGGTGCCCAGCCCTGCTCTTATGTGTAAGGTCTCTCATAAGAAATGTATAAGAATCCCAAGGATGCATAAATAAGGACTGGAAGGGACTTGAGTGAATCAGGCCCAGTCACTCATCTCACACACCACTGGTATCTGATGAGGGTTTCATGCTGAAGATCCAGAGGCTGCTAGTGAAGAGCTCATAGAGCTCCAGAAAGCAGCTGAAAGTCCTGGAGTTCCACCCTGCTGACAGAGACTTCCCATTCTTAGCTCAAAGGTATTCATGGACATCAGTCAGCCAATTGTTCTTGCACCATTCAGTTCCTTTAGTTCAAATAAATTAATATCTGCCATTACTCTTCAAATTCCCAGTCTTTATTTTCAAAGGGTAAATAGACCAAACCCTCAAGCCCTTAGCATCAGGACAGGCAGAACAACTCCAAGAGCTTTTTCCATGTACCATTTTTAACCCAAATCAAACCCTTCCTGAATATGAGTGGTATTTGGCCATACTTCTTTCAAACAGGGAAAACATCAAACAGGGTTCCTTGGAATGGCAATTAAAGTGCCCAGACCTGAACCCTGCTCCTTGTAACTGCATATACCCTGTTGTTGATGTGATGTATAGACAGTGCATTCCCATTTATCTCTTTTATTATCCACATGGAGTGACCTGGATGAATTGGACCATCTGGAAAGCAGAGTTAGTCACGGCCCATCTCCTCCACCTACCTGCTCTGCTCAAACTGAGGCATTTGGAAATGGGCAAACTGAAACCATTTGCTTGTCTGTGGGATTACTCAGGCCAACATGGGAGCAGCTGAAAATCATCCTGATGAGCCCCTGCAGCCCAGAGAAGCCTCTGTCAGAAACAAACCTCTCAAGGCACATCAATAAAAGCAAGGAGCACAGGTTGTCTGCTCTCCTCTTCACATGTCTCATTTAAAGTGTAGCTCACTGGCACCTCAGGCTCCTTCTCACTCATCCTGGACCAAAGCACTGAGCAGGAGAATGTCAGCCACGGTGGTTCATCCTGACAGTGCAAACACAGCCATACAGCCAGAGCTGTCTTGTCCCAGCATGCTGAGGCAGGTGGGATGCAAAGATTTGGGGCTGACCCTGCTGAACCTCAGGGCAAGCACAGCCTCTTTACCCCTTATATACAGGTAACACATCAAAACCAAACCCCCCCCCTCCAATCAAATTTTGGCAGAGTAGTGCTTGGAGAACTTGCCTGTGCCTGCCTCAGGGGACCCCTTCACACACATCCGTGCAGAAGAGATGCTCCAGAGTAGAGCCCAATGTGGTCACCACTGCTCTGCTGCAGGTAAACAACAGCTTGAGAGTCCTCAGAAAAATACTCTGGGCAGCAGCTTTAGCCTCCTGGGACACAGGTGTCTCCCTGCTTCCTGCTCCTGGGTGACAGCTCCCTGAATGCTGTCTCCCAACCCATCTGCTCAGGAGTATGTTAATTTCTTGTTTCACTAACTCATGTTGTATGTTAATTTCTTGTTTCACTAACTCAAAACAAACACTAATGACTGACAGTGAAGCCTTTGCCTGTGATGGATTGTGAGCAGCTCCAGGTCCTGCTGCTGGGCAGTGACTTTGCTCTGTGAGTGTCCCAGCTCTGTTCCTGCCCCTGACCCCACAGCCTGCATTGCTGACCATAGCACTTCAAAGCTGAACTTTTCAGAAAGGTTTGGATGGCGAAGCTGGGGCACTCATGAGCCCGTGCAAGGGGCAGCGACACAAATGAGATCCATCCTGGAATTCAGTCAAAGAGAAATGGTTTTCTTGTCATTCAGATCCATGCTGGAATTCAGTCAGAGAGAAATGGTTTTCTTGTCATTTGCTCTGCTCCCAGTGCTTCAGGGCATGTGTCACCATGTGTTTGAGCACGGCTGCATCCACACACATCCAAAATGAGTCACGTCTGCTCCCTGCTTCCAGAGATTCCCTCTGACCACTGCAGATGCAGGGACATCTCAAAGCAAGAATGTTTAATCCGGGGGAGCAAGGGCTGAGCTTCTAGGTTACAGCATATGAGTGCTGCAGCAGTAATAACATTTCAGTTCTTCTTTAAAGCATTGAGGAGCTGCCCCACAGACTCCATCCCAGTGCCAGCTGGGAGAAAGACTGGAACTGAGCACTGAAAAGATACAAAATCTTCCTTGCTTCAGGTGTTCAGAATACTGAACAAATGACTTTATCACCCAAATAAATGTCATCTGGAATACTGGCCTGAGCTGTTGAAATACCACAGAAATTAAACCAGCAGCAGGGCTACAGCAAACAGGCTGTTGCTGCATTTCCCTGCAGACAAATGGCAAAGTACCTGCTGAGTCACTGCACGGAGCCCAACAGGTTTAACAGTGCAAAGTAAGAACACAACCTAAACTCCAGATTAGATATTCTAGAAACACTCTGGGTTTTAAGCGTGCTTTTTGGGCATGCCCACTCTGCGATTATGTATATATATGTTGTATCAACAGGACCGACGCTGCCCCCACCACCCCAAACAGTTGCTCACAATGAGATTAGGAGTCCTTCGGCGGCGCTAATTAGTGCTGACGCAAGCAGGGATTTCTCGGAGCCCTCGGGGCTGCTGCTGCCTGGAGGTGAGGATGCTCCCGGGTCTGCAGGCGCTGCCCTGCCACAGAGTCGCCCGATAATATCCCTGCCCTGCTGCTTCGACAAAAAAGTTCCTCCCTCTGTCCTCCCGAGGGGCTGCTCGGGTTCAAATGGCGTTCTGCAGGTGAGGAGGAGAGCATGGATAGGGGAGATTCGGTCTCCTAAGCACCTTTGTAACAGGGTTTTTCAGACTGCCACTGTCCCATGATGTGAGACACCCCCTGCCTCCGGCTGGGGACAGTGCCAGGGTGACATCTGGGGCACCAGTAGACAACTGCAGCCCAGCCTGCATGGCAGCTCCAGAGGAGTCAGGCTGGCTTGAACAAAACAGGCCAGTTCTCATTTGGTAACCAGACTGCATTCTGAGACAGCTCCAGGAAAACCTCCAGGAAAACCAGTTACAAACCTTCTCACACCTGGACAGTGGACTCCCCTGCAGAACAAACACCTGGACCTTGCTTAGGAGGAGATTTGGGCCCATGGACACAGGAACAGCACTGCAGAGCCTGCATCCCCACAGGAGCTCTGCTGCCTTACAAGAAGCATGAGATGCCTGTGAAAAAAGCTCTACAAAATTTTAAAATTAAAAAAAATTAGACAACAGCACAAAAGGCTTGTGGAGCAGCTTGTTAAAATGAGGAGAAACACGCAGCAATGGGACAGGCAGTGGTGACTCCAGGACACCCAGCATCCCTGCTGGGGACTCCATAAACCAGTGCCTTGGATGACATAATGCTTTATGCAGGGAACTCAGGAAGGAGGAACGTGCCTGTCTGCTTTTCCACTTTCCCTCACATTACCCTGCCAAAGTAAAGCTTATGAAAGTTGGGCTTAACGATTTTGCCTGAAAAGAGGGTATTTACATCCTTAAGAGCATCTGGCATAATTCTGTACTTCATCTTCCTTTCAAAGGATAATGCAGCTTCTAAAAATTCCCTCCAAGAGCCATTATGATTTTATGCTGCTCCTGATACAATAAACAACTTCATTCGTCAGGCTCCAGGCATTTTGCAAAGAAGCCAGCATGACAATTTACATCTTGCAGAAAGGAACCTGAAGCAGCACAGCTTTCCTAGCAGCAACCAAGACAGCCTGGGAGACACCCACACTGGCCCTGCAGCCTCCACACTGCAATGCCCCCATTCCTACACAGCCACAGGGTGACCCAACCCTCTGGTAATCTTCTGCCTGGAAGAGTTTAGAAACCTGGCCGTGCCACCCATGGTGGTTTGAAAGTCCCAGTATTCACAAGTGTAAGAAACTGGCTCTGTATTCATGAGAGCTCAACTTCTTCCTTCTTTTTAAGAGCAAGAAAATACCATATTTACTATATATATATATATATATATGATGTGTGTATGCTATACTTGCTCTATAGAAAATACTATAATTACTAAAGCAGAGGAAGTCCACAGCAGCATGGGTGCTGATCTGTATTTTTTTAGCAGGCTCAGTCTCCCTCATGGACCCTATTGCTGAAAGGATGAAAGGACATCCATCTGGTTTCATCCATCTGTACAGTGTGAACTGCTAAGGCAATCTCTTGGTAATTCATTAGCTCTTTTCATCCTCTACTACTCTCTGAAATATATCCTGATTTCTCACATGTACAGAAATGGTGGGACATAAAACATAAGACTGTGTCAATGGAGGAGTATAGTGGCCTTCTGTCAGGTATTGCTTTGTTAATCAATAAAAATAAAAAGCTGAAATATAAAAATTGCACTGACAATTTGGAGTTTCCCTTGTGTTAAAGAAGGCACAAAGCAGCTCTGGACAAGGATGCTCCAACCCACCACATTCCCCTTCTCTGGGACACTAGCAGCCTCCCAGTGTTTCCCTCAAGGCTGCAGCAGCTTGTGTCAGCCCTGAAGCCCCTCAGGAGCCAGCTGGCAGTTCCACTCTTTGGGAAATTCCAGTCCCTAACATCCTCCTATCCATGAAAGAAGTCCTGAGCTTCACAAACCAAAATTCAGGTCCAACAAAACTACAGTAGTTGGGTTTTTTTTCCAACTTATGCTCCAGGAGCAATGGCATCAGCCCCAGGTGTTAGCAAAGGTGTTTTAAATCCCTGCCCTGCACTGCATGTGTTGTTCCCATCCCTGTTCCTCCCTGGTTCCTGCTGGCTCCAGCATTCAGAAGGAAACTGTTGATGCCTCATTTGGTTGTGTCCTCCAACACATACTGACATTCCCAGATTTCTGCAGCTACCACAGACAGTGGCTAGGTATCCAGCCAGGCAGCCCTGTCCTGAACAAGGACTGACACTGACTGGCTTCTAATACAGCGATTTTAAACCATAGGATGGTTTGGGTTGGAAGGGAAATCAAAGAGCATCTCATTCCAACCCCCTGCATAGGCAGTGACACCTCTCACTAGACCAGGCTGCTCAAGGCCAGCCTGGCTTTGAACACTTCCAGGGAAGAGGCATCCACAACTTCCCTGGGCAACCTGTTCTAGTGCCTCAACAGCCTCACAGTAAAGAATTATACCTTCTTCCATAAGGCATTTTGCTAGAGAAGGAATTCACTACCAGGAGCATTAAAAAAGGCTCCTCAGGCTTTATAAATCAGAATCAGGAAGAAGGGGTGGGGGGGCAGAAATAGCAAAACAAATTAAAAATCCAATCATTTACTCTTTCCAAAATTAATTTTTAAAGCTTACAAAATACATGATAGTTGTTTAAATGTCAAGAGAAATTTGGATTACTTTAGGTAAACAGAACATGAAAATATCAAAAAGTGAATTTGAAATCCAGACACGTGCCCCACATGCATCAGGCTGTCCCCTCTACTGGAAAGTGGGAACTTTGCCACCTCAGTGTAGTGACACAAGCCAAAAATGAGGTGGTGACCACATTTGAAAGGGCAAAAAACACTGTCATTTTCAGTAGAGCAGGCAAAAAAGCATCAACAAATCTTCCTGCAGCTGTCAACCCTTTCACATCTCAGGTTTATGAAAAACAGTGACAGATTTCACCCTGGAACACAACACTTATGCTTGCCAGGCTTTTAATGTTGTTCTGAAATTAATAATGCAATTTCCAGATAAGGAAAAAAAGTCACTTGATGCTGCTCAGGCTGAGAGGAGTTTTGAATTACAAAATCCTTCACTAGACCATGAAACCACAGTAGAGGTCTGTTCTTCTGCAGGGCATTATTTCACAGGATCCATGTATGGATATTAAAGTAGCAGAATCTTCTGGCAGGTGATCAGTTGGAAACCAAACTGCAAAAGCCTTGTAACGTATTTATTCCTCATTCATAGGTAGCAGCTCATAATTAAAGATCAAAGCCCCTTGTCCTTCTGCACACAAGGTACAATACCTATTTCATGGTTCACTTAAAACATCTGAGCCTGAGCTGCAAGACTTCACCATTTGTCTCCTTGACATCCCACTCAACAATCAACTCCTCTGAAATGGGAAGCAGCATTTCACACATTCTAAAATAACAGAGGTATCTGATTAACCCCCTAAAACACATCAGCTGCACAAGCCATTGCTCCTGTTTCTGGATCTCTGATGAGCTGGAGCCAGCAATGCAATCCTGGCATGCTCTGGGCAGCCACCATGGTCCAGTGCAACCTTCTGGCATGCATGAGTGCAAACCTGACCCCCAGGTAAGCCACAGAGCTCTGCTGGAGTTCTAAGCTGCTTTAAAGAAAACTTCTGATTTCAAAAAGGTCCTTGCCTTTGTCCTTGTAAAATTCCATGGGCCCCCACTGACCTGTTCCTCCAGCAGCCCCATGCCCAAGCTCACCAGCTGGCTCTCCCCAGCATGGTGGCACTTGAAAACATGTTAAGGGTGCACTGAGTTGGCTCCTTCAGGTCACTGGCCAAATATTCAGGATGCCAGGTGAGACCCTGCAGCCTTTCCCTTGTCACCAGACTCTGCCTGGAAGTCAGCCTGGTACCCACTGAGGACCACCACTCCCTCTGAGCCCAGGCCATCAGTCAGTGCTTTACCCAGCCCACAACACCCTGAACCTTGATATCAAAACAGGGTGGCAAACAGTGCTGAAAGGATTGCTGAGCTGAGGCAAAAGCATACACTGCTCTCTCCTCATCCACAGGTTCAGTCACTTCATCACAAGGGCAATCCTGGTGGGCAGGTGGGGCTGACTCCAGGAAATCCATACATTTATACAGACCATTCCCAACCACTTCTCTTTTATGTGCCCAGAAACATGTTCCAGGAGGATTCATTGCACGACTTTCCATGCACAGAAGCAAGGATGGCTCCCTGCAGTGCCCTACATTGTTTCCCAGGCCTTACTTGAGAAAGGGGGCAAGGCTTGCTTTCCTCCAGCCACCAGGAATTTCCCGGGAATTTCCATTAGTTCCCAATGGAATTTCCATTAAACATGCTCATGAAAGATGTCCCAGCAGCCTTGTGAGGGCATCAGCAAGTTCTCTCTCCATCTTGGATGGGCTCCATCAGGTCCCTGTGCATTTGTATGCGTCAAGTCCTCCAATACAACCCCTGCCTTGATCCTTACCCACTGCTCCTGCCTCTTCTCTCCTCATTCTACCTCCTCACATAGACCTTGGAAATCAGCTTGGTCAAGGCAGTGGAGATTGTGGGTACTGTGTCTACTGTCACTAAATCACCCAGCAACAGCTCCCCATCTTCCTTGTGCAGCACCTAACTCCTGAAACACAAACAGAGGGGAATGGTCTGGAATATGTCACATTCAGTCCTAGCAATATGAAGATGTCAAAAAGGAGTTCTAAGGAATTTCTCTGGTGCTAAAAGTGAGAAACAGGTGTGTATTTTCTATTTTCACTCCACAGCCCTTCAAGGCCATTCCTTACAAGTAATACTGCTGGAAAGAAATCATCACAAAGCAGCTCCTGGCAGCAATGGAAGAGCCCAAACCTTAGAGCCAGGCAGTGACAGATGCCTTCCCAGATACCCTACAAACAAAATTTGGTTTCAGTAATCGTGGATGCATTATTTAGCTGAACATGAAGTGTTTATACATAACTTTCTGACTGCAAGTCATATGTTCATTGTTATTATTGTTACTAACAATACACAAATATCACTCATTTTTGCCTTGTCTCTGATATTCCCCACACAGCTGGCAACTATAAAAGCCGGCAAACTCTGAAGAAATTAAGAATTTGTACAATGTTTTAATTAACACACATCCAATGTTTTAGACTTGCAAGCATCCTTCCTGCTTTTCAAATTGATTTCTTCAGAACCACCATTTATAAAACCACTGTTTTTCCCCAGCTACCGACCATCCGGATTTTACGGAATCCATGGAAAATAATCACTCTGAAATAGCCCTGACGCACGGCCCCTTTTAATTACAGACCATCAGCTTTGCATTCCTACCCTGCCTGTAAGCGCAGGCACTGGAGCTCTGTGCGGGATCCCGGGAGAGCAGCACTTCCCAGCTGCACGCAGGCAGGCAGGGCTGCCCCTGCTGCCATCTCGTGGTGGGCTGCAGGAGATCCCGGGGCGTTCCGAGCAGTCCTTGTGCTCCACTGCTCTCCTGTTCAGTTTAACTGATGGGAAAACTGGCTTTAGCACACCCTAATCCGCGTTTTGCACTAAGAGATAGGGAATTATGAGGTTTAATCACTGCCTCTACTTGCATTTTTGGTGTTTGCACGTTGCTTGCTAATTTCTCCCTCTACAATGTCAGAAGCATTTTTTTTTAATGTAGTAATTTAAGAGTGCTAAGGTCACTATAAATAAGAGTCTCTCAAACCCTTAATAAATGAAGTCTTAAATTCTAGAATAGCAAGCAAGAAACAGAAAAGTCTAGAACAGAAAGCAAGCCCAGCACATATTCACAATCTTGTTCCTGAGTATTACATTTTCCTTGTGGTTTAATCCCTTGCCTTTTCCACATCTGTGGTTTCTCATTTAAAGCTTTTTCTTTTCCCAGCTAAAGGCTACTCTAACTACCCCAATCCTCATTTCTGCACCTGACCTGTTGCATGCAAGTGTTCCCATGGTCAGAGCTCTAAGAGAATGTTTAAGGATCAAGAATTTTCCAAAGTTTTCTGGCCTTCCAACATGTGTACACAACATTGGGATTAAGATTTCTACTTACCACCATGTACAATCCAGAATTTGCTTCAAGCCTTCAAATTTTAACTTGACTTTAAACAGACCCAGGTAAGAGGGCAGAAAAAGCCACACTTACAAATTGATGAACTGTACATTTACCATTCACGATGCCCTGAGCAAGAGCCCATCTTGACAATTTTAAGCCTTCATGTTTTGGCAGGCTGCTGCCCTGCTGTGGTCAGTGCAGTAATGAAGGCAACACTCCCATGTCCCCCTGTTTCCAGCTTGGTTGTTTTCCTAATTCTATTTGAATGTTTCTTTTATCATGGTTCTGGTATGTGAGGGTAACCAGCATCAAAATCTATACCTAAATCAAGTGCAAATGCATTCTGTTCAGCCTGACCTTTCCCAGCAATGAACTTCTGAAGAATAAAGTGCAATGCTGGCTTTGTGGTAACTGCCTTCCAAAGCCTCCTGTTGGGAGTAAGTTCATCACAGTCTTGTAACAAGATGTGGCAAAGCCAGTCAGCAGCTACACAACACCATGGGTGAAACCGTGGCACATAAATGATGTCAGAGGAACCTTAGCCAATGTTTTTGTTATAATCCAGACTTGAACTTTATCAATGATGACTAACCACAAGGCCATGCATGTAAGTCAGAGTTTTCCTTGGCATTAGTAGGAGTTAACACCTTCCAAATGTATTTTGTTTTATTAACCCTTTCACTACAGCTCATCTCATGCTCCCATGCATAAAAAGGCTTTTGCCTATGAGCACATCACCCCCACTCCTCATCCAGTGGAGCAGCAGGTTCAGCAGTGAGAGGCCAGAAAGAGCTGTTACTTTGTGCTTTGAAACACAGATCCAGACCCTGCCCTGGGCTCTAGGAAGGACAGGAGATAATTTCTGGGTACATTTCAAACTCTCTAGATTCCTGAACTGCAAGTGTAATAGATTTATGGGTGCAGCCTTGAACTGAAGTAAGTGACAAATGTTAAAGCATTTCTTCTGCCAGGAAAAGTTGTAAGAATCTCTCTTGGACCGTCAGCTAAACTCCATCCTACAGCAAGGTGGCAATGCTGTAAATTCACAACCAATCCAAGGCCTATGGATCAGGGCTACTCTTTTAAAAAGACTGACAAGATTCCTATTCTATTGTTTCAAGCACCACACCAGGGCCAGAAGCATCATTTTCCACCATTACTTTCAGCTACAACAATTAGAAAAGCAAATAATTGAAATACCTTCAGCTGTTTTGAACTCACAACCACCTAGATCACCATTACAGACCAAAAAATCTCAATTACCTTTCTAAAGGTTTACTTCATGTCTGAAGAGTAGGATCCAAATGCCTACATTTAACATCTCCTTAAAGTGCCACAGTCTTGAAAAGAGATAACACCACAGAGATTTCTCTGCACATTCTCTCCAACAGAAGCCTTAAAAAGCACATGCACATGTCTTAGTTAATAAACTTTGCACAGCAGCTGCTGGTGGTGCCAGGGTTGTTTATTTTGTTCACCATGTTTACAACGTGGCTTAGCAGGTGTAGGTTCTTTAGCATCAACCTCTTCAAAGTTATCCATCTCTCCAGGTGGAGCTCTATCACCTTCTCTATCAGCTATGAGGAGCTGCATGTTAAAAAAACTTCTTTTTGTAACACTCCACTATTTAAAGCCATTCTACCATGAGTGAAAGGTTAAAAAATAAAGAAAAAAATTTATAAAATCTAAAGATATGCTCACTGAACAAGTTCAGTCTCAGCACACATGCTGTAATCTGTTGTCTTAACTCATTCTAAAGCCACATATTCAGTGATTTACCTCCAGAGAGCTTTACATAGCTAAGAAAACACGTGGTGTTTGCTACAGGCTGTAATTTCTTACATTTGACTTGAAAAATGCAATGCATCTCCCAAATGTGTTTCCACTGTAACTCCTTGTTTGAATCTTCCCCACACTCCTCCTAAGTAGCCTTTCATCAACCAATAAATCCAGCAGGGAGGGGAAGCTATCCACTCTCTCAAAACTGCATTACACAACCTAATCTAAATTACATTAAAAAAACCTCAAATTCCTCTGCAATGCCTGGCAGGAGCTTGAATCCAAGGTTTAATGTCTTGCTGCTGTAAAGGTACCTGGAATTTGTTTCAGCCCTGTTTTCTCAGGAGACACTTCCAGATTTATGGCAGAGCACCTGACAGTGAGCACAGCCTGAAAACACAAGGGTTGTTGATTGGACCACTGACTACACATTTCAAGCCAAAGCAAACATCAGCTTTTGTCATGACTTAAGCTGAAATGTTTCTTGAAAGTAAAGTTTCTTTACTTCCAAGCTTGAGGAAAATGCTGTTGCAGGTATGTGTTGCTATTCCCCAGCCAGGTTCCATCACTCCCTTCTCCCCCCTACCCCCCAGAAAATGCAGGTTTTGGAAGAGATTCAGAAAGAGGCAGTGTGTTTACCCCCCAAAAATGGTTAGATCATCTTTAATTCTAGCACCTGAAGTTATACAAGGGTTTGCTTAATAATCAAGTTTCAAAGAACTGTTGGACACATTCAGTTAAGGTGACAACTGTGCAATACCACTCAGTATTTCAATATCAGGGACCATACTCTTGAATTGTTTAAACACAATCCACAGAACTCAAAATTAAACAACCATCCACAGTTTAACTAAACAATCAGGTAAAAGTCTTACAGTTTAATAATTCACATAATGGTCAGTCTTTAGTAAGGGATACTGAAATTCATTAAAACACAACACTAGATTTTACTCCATAGGTGTGCTGGGCAGGCACATAATTGGCCATTCTTGGGTATAACCGGGAGAGTAAGGAGAAATTTACCACAGTTTGGCAAATCCCACATTTTGTCAGTTAAAAGTGAACTGTGAGAATTAAATACTCGTCTTTACATATACACAAGTTATGCTGTGAAAGCATATTTGCTTACAAACATATAAAAATACTTGTTAACTAGTTTGATAAGAAAATAATGTATAAAAGTATATAGCAAAAACATTTAATCATCTCTGACAATGGAAAGATCAAATTCGTTTTTATATCACATGAAACAAAAACAGCTACAATTTTAGTTTTCCTTAATCCCTTACCCAGAAATACAAAGGAAGACAATTTGTTTTCAAACATAATGTGAAATTTCTTAATAAGCTGAAATGCCTCAATCCAGAAGGAGCTCAGGTATTTGGCCATATCCTAATAGTAGTAGTAATCATCCTGTAGCTGTTCTGGATTCAAAAAATAAATACAGTAGAATCTTTTGGCCACCGAAATAAAACTGCAGCATAAATGAGAGATGAAAATTTTTGCTGACAATGAAATTCAGTGTAGGTTTCTTAAGGCTAGCTGAATACTCAAGTCTAATTTAACTGAGGGCAGAAACAAACAAACAAAAAAAAGCCAATCCACCCCTTTTTTAAAAAGTATTCTCTATACCCCAATATAGGTCTCTGTAATAGCTAATGAAATGTCAGAAGTAAAAATAAATTAATTCACAAGAGACAACTTATGCATGACTTCAACACCTCGTCCTACACGGTTTTGTTTCATCTCCTTTGCGAATAAAACTCCACAAGGTGCAAGCTCTGAAGGGACAGAAGGAAGGAACTGTGGTATTAGAGAAGCAGCCTTAGTGTTTTGGTTTGAAGTCTGCCCCAGGATGACCGAGTCTTCTTCAAGAACTATTCTGCCAGCTTCTTGGACTAAGGCTATTCTGGTGACCACTTTTAGGACATGCACATATAAGGCTAGACCAATACCAGAAGTGATGTAAAATGATGGAAAGAAAAAATATGATCTGGCAGTTGATAGCTTGGTTCTTGGGATTCTCAGAAAATAACACAATGGCAGCCTTTCTTGTCTTTTTCTTTCCGTGTTGGCTCTGGTGAAGGAGGGCACTCTTGTTCCTGAAATTTCCTGGAAACAGGTATTTCAAATTAAAATTCATAGAATAATTTTCAGGTAAATAAACACAACTACTGTATCCCACACTTTTTATACTTTCATGGGGAATGCACTTCCTTTTTACATTCAAATTACTGATAAAGTAAGTGATAGTTTTTGAGTTCACCTTTTGGGGTTGTTTTTTTAAGAAACCAAATTTTTTTACAGAAGGCCAGTCTCAGATGCAGTTTATCATATTTACTGACTGGGTGACCAATAAAATCCAAAGATTAAGACAACAAAATTATCATTCAAATATATATTAAATTAATGTAAGCATTTTTCCTAATGCACCTGGGTGTTTTATAGTAGAGATTATTGGCTAAAGCTTAAAGGTAACAGCAGGCAGAATCTTCCCAGCAATTTCCCACTGCATTTCAACACCTTTGCTGCAGCTATCCATTGATACATGGACATGAACTATCTGGTCTCAATTACCATACCTTATAACTCTGACAAGTTCATGAAAAGCTTGGTCTACATTCATTCTGATTTTTGCTGAGGCTTCCATGTACATTACTTTAAGTTGCCGTGCCAGCTGCTGGCCTTCCTCGTGTGTCACCTGCAACAGACATCAGTCATTAAAGCTCAAGGGTTCTGCAAGCAGCTTTGTGCCAGTACACTCTGCATCTGCATGTTAAGGATCCAGCTCCCCCAAAAAATAATGGTTATTTGGGTACAGCACAGCTTTCACCTTGCCCATGTTATACAGCTGGGAAACAGACTTTTTGTAAAGGAAGTTTCTTCAATAGACAAAGACTGACTTTCCAAGAAATTCCCCTCCCTCCAGGTGCCTTCAGTTCTGCATAAGACCAAGTTTTCCTGCCCAGGCAGACATTAGTCCCTTGCTCTCCTCAAAGCAAGTGCTTCAGTCAGCATCTGCTGGATTACTAACAGAATTCTGAATATTATTACTAAATTCACCTTTGCATTGTCCCAGCTAAATCTAGAGAAACAAACAAACAAAAAAATCAGACTACTCTTAAAACAACTGCTGTTTAGCTTCTAAGTCTTAAAAAGACATTTAAAAACGATCTATTAATGGCATAGCAAAACACAGCCAGTTTTAAACATAGCTTAGATTACCAGAGTTCTAAAAACCTACAAGGCCTTCAGGCAATTCAGAAATATTAAAGAAACCCTGACTCCTTGAGACAACAGTGGAAAAGGAGATTAACAGGAAACAATAAGCATCATGAAAAGTTGGTACAAAATTTAAAGAGATGAGGCAGAAGACAGGAAACCAGTGGACCATTCTAGGAAGGAGGAATAAGTCAGGCACAAGGCAAAACCAAAGGAGACCACAGTGTATTTTTGGATGAGGTGGAAAGCAGTGAGGTCAGAGAACAGAGGCCACCCTGAGTGGTGCAAGGCTCCAAAGGGAAGGTCACCCCCAGGCCCAGGGAGGAAAGGGCAGTTTCAGTGACAAAAGGAAGTACAACAGATCTTGCCAAGACAATGCCTAATGAAGAAATGTCAAAGATTACACTGCTTCCAGAGAAAAACATGAAACCAGCACGTAGAGGACTGATACAAGAACAAAAATAAGGAGAGTTTATTTTTAAATTAGTTCTGAAAAGGAACTCAGATTATTCATTAGATTGAGCAGCTACACAGAAATGGAAATAGATGGGAATAGAAAAGTAGTGGCAGCATGACCACAGTGCATGGCCTAGAAGTACTTTTCAGCTTGCAAAACAGTTTCTTAACAGCTACACAGTGGTTTAAGAGCCTCCATGCATGGCATCTCCACATGTTTGATTTCTCTGTCCTTAGCATCCCACTGGCACTATATGCATACACCTCCTGCTGAAATCAGGGCTGCTCCCACTAAACCCTTGTGAAGCTCTACAAAATGCTCCCAGCATCCTGTGCCATTAGCTGGAGTAATTCAGGATGCATCTGCTGATCTCAAACACTCACAGCAACTCTGCATTCATTTCAGTGTTATCACCACCAGCTGAAGCCAAAAAAGAAACACTCAGGATCAACTCAACCCCAAGATCAACCAGTGGAGTTGCCTTTTTAACTGCAGGGCACACAAGGAGAACTGGAAGAACTGGAACTTCAGTCCTCTACTTCTGTTTGAAAACTGAAAAATATTGAAAACTCCTGCTCCCCCAGCTAGAACAACTCCACTTCAACTCTCCACTCTGACCTCAGATGTTGAAATATTCCAATTGCAAAGCTTATGAAGGCTGCACTTGAACAAATATTTGTAGCTATTTTCTAGCACTTCAGTGACTGTAGAATCTCCTAAAGTTTGCACTCGTGCTTCCAGAACCTTCTGTACATCTCTACCTCAGACTAGTAAGTTATAACAGTTCTAGCAAAACTAACTCTTTTTTACTTTTCTTCATCCCTGCATAGTTTACTGCAGCCCCAGAAAGTGAGAGGCTGAAGTTCAACAAAAATAAATAATTGGCAAGGAATGTATAATTCTGGGGAGAAGCTGAACTCAATCCTTAAACATATGTTCAAAGAATTTCTTCAGTATTGTACCTAAAGAACTTTATGGGTACAAGTCAAACTAACACTGTAATGAAGTTGAGCTACACTTCCACAATATCCTGCATTTAAAACACTATAAACACACTGAAGTTCTTGTTGTATTTACTAGAATATCTGTAACTGTTAAATTCCAAAATAATTTTTTCCAGTCTCACGAGTATATTGTCAAGTTACTTGTGGTAAATTTTGGTGACCTCAAAAGTCAGTTTAAAACAATATTTAGTTTGGAAACAGTATGGAAACATGTGCAGTGCCCAAGATGTTAATTAGAGGCCAGAACATACCAGTTCCATCTTCAAAGCTGAGGGAAATGTAAGTACAAACATAGAAATACTTGTAAATAAAAACATGAATTTTTATATTTTTGTTGTCCCTTCTTGAGTACAACAACCCTATAACAGGTCAAGTTTTCCAGGAAGTGTGATGGGACAGCTTATTTAACATCACCTCCAAAATAAAAACGAAATCCTTTTTCTTCAAAGACGACTGGATGTTATTTTGACAGAACTAAAGAGAAGCACAGATTTGATGGTAGTGATTGTGTGTACATCTGTGTGTGTTGGTTCTGCAGTTTTACTGAGCTTAAGGCTGAATACAAATGAGAACCACCCATAATGCTCACCCTATTGCTATAGGATATTTCACTGTTTGTTTCTGGATATCACTCATTCTCCCTGTTCTGACAGTTAGTAAAAGTTTCTCAAATGAAAGCTCATTACAGAAGATGTGAGCCAGTCAAACATGGAAAAGCTTATTCCCCACCTCCCTAAGCTAACCTTCTTCTTCTGAAACAGTTTCCATTTGACTATCTGCACCATAATCCTGCCAACACAGGTCCTTCTCTCTTCACTAGTCTGTCTGGTATCTGTCAGAAATACATTAATTTCTCAAGTTTCCATGCTTTCCTCCACCTAAAGCAACTCTACAAGGCTGCCTAACCTAACACTGCACCTGTATTTTGCCTGGACACTTACACAAGCCTAAGGGACACATCACACAGGTAAACAAATGTTTCCTCAAGTTTGAGAAGAATCCATTTCTACCACTCTGTGGTCACCCTACAGTGCTCCCAGCACAAAAACATTGTCCATTTCTGCCAAGAGTTCCATCACACCTGAAGAGGGCATCTGTCATCCCAACTGTCCTACAGGGATAATAATTCACTGTCCCCTAACTCCAGTTTGTCCACACTCTCCAGTCAAAGGTACAATCTGTCTGTGGGCACAGAGATGTCCCCTGGACATAGTCCCAACATCTACCAGTGCAAGAAGTTATTGTCACACTTTCATACAAGAAAGAGATGGTTAAGAGTTAAGTCAGATGGACTTCTCTTGCTCTTCTGGCTTTAAAGGTAACAGAGGTGATCTCAGCACTAGGTCATTGTGTTAGTTCAGTCATGATGCAAAAGCAAGAACTAGCATTTAATGAAACCTAAGCACTTTCCTGTTGCAACTTGGATTTTCCTTGAAATCCTGCCATCTGGGGAATGATCAGACTTGACCCAGTTTAAGCTAGCAGTTATCTACAGAAAGTCAGACATATCCTGCACTGACAAGTCTACTCCTCCACCACTAGTGGTTATTATTAAAACATCTGGTGCCCTACTGAATTATCTTACAGTAGAAACATCCAGTGTTGAGTTCTAAGGAATTAACCTATTTAACAGGAAGACTGCTGCACAGCATTCACTTCAGGAAAGAGCAGTGAAGAGATGGTGCTTCAATTCTGGTTTCAGAGTCAGCAATTTGTGACTGGGGAATTTGGAAACACTGGCAGCTTTGTTGCTTATCATGCATTCTAAAGATTAATGCTTCCTTGTCCTCTAAAGACTCACTTTTCTTTGTCAATGTAACCCGTGGAGATTGAGAGACAAAAATCACAAGAAAGCTGCTTAACTCTATTTATCTATACAGTTCTTACCATGACAAATTGCTATTTCAAACTTGCTCTTTCACATCCCTCCCAAAACCACTTGTGAGCTGGTCTCTGGTATATAAAGCCCCACTAATTTACACCACACCTTTGGTGAGCCCCAACAATTCATCAAGATCATGCCATTGTTTGTGCACTTCTGCTGTACAGCCCAGTTCATGTATTTCCTGAGAAACAGTTGCCACCACACGAGGATGATTAGTTATGCATCATTAGCCTCCAGATTTATGGTGTCACGACAGTACTCTGTACTCTGCTCTACCTCAACACATATTTACTTGGATAAAGGTGTGGCCAGACCCTTGAGACAACCAGAACTCTTCCACATGTTTAACTCCTTTGGGTTCTGGGAAGATTTGTTGTTGAGCATCATCTGCTGATCCAAAGACACACTAAATTATTTTAACAGGGTTTCAGTCTTTCAGAGATTGCATGTGCTTCACTGGTCTGCCTCCTGCCTTTAGGAAAAAGCAGGCAGATGCCCAGTATAAGCAGTTTTGCTCTAGAAACTGATACTGACATTCTTCCTGACATTCTAAAAATGCTACCTTAATTCTGAAGCTGAAAAGTGTACAGCTGGGATTAAACAAGTTGAGAGAGAAAGAACCAGATAAGTAAAAGATAAGCATGGCCTAGCAGGTTTTTGGTGGTGCCCAGTGCAGCCTGACACATCAGCAGGCAAAGTGTAAAAATGCAGAGGATTTGCCTTTATCACACTTCAGCCCACAAGTTACAGCCTGGGGCTGTCCCAGACTCCCCACCCAGCCAGCACTCCCAGCCAAGGTGAGGGAGCACTCTCTCCTTTGACCCCACTGCTCCAGCACAGCTGCCTGCCAAGAAACCTGCAGCCAGAGCAGGATGACCTTGCTTGTCAGGCTGAAGTTTTTCCTCACTTCTGGGCTAGTTGGTTTAGCTGGTGGCAGGACTAGTTGACAAGTTCTCAGCCAGATGAACAAGCTGGTGCCCCTCAGAGAGTGTAACACCCAGCTGATAACATCTCCCTGCTGGCTGCTGCCAAAGGGCGAGGTCTCACTGCTCTCCCCAGCCCAGCTCCTCCCTGCTCTGCTCCAAGCCACAGTCCCACCCCTTCCCATGCTACCAGCACTGGCACTCAAATCTTGCTGCAAGCTGATTTAGCTCACACAGGTCCCAGGAAGCCATTCCTGCTCCTCCCCATCCAGAGAGATGATTCAACTCTAAAAGTGCTTCAAGTGAGATCTGGGAAAGAATGAGCCTCTCCCTTTTGGGGTCCAATTATGTCAGCTCAGCATCTGACAATCATTCCTTCACACTGACTGAAGCCCAAGTGAAACACACCATGTGATGGGGAAGGGGCAGGGAAGAGTTAAGAACATGTAGTAGCTGTTTAAGCAAACCCAGAAAAAGTTTCCTCAGCTTTATCTGCCTGAGCCCCTGCTTATGATGGCAGTGACAAGTCCACCAATTGATATTATAAATGGTGAGTGAGAGCAACAAAAAGGAATGCCCATCAGCATCTAATCAATTAAGGTAATTAATATAGCCATAAAAAGCAAAAGGAGATTTTGGAGCCATATATTGATATAAGCAGCAAAATTGCAAAGTTAGGCAATTCAGAAATAGCTGCTTTGAGCCTGAATGCGTTCCAGCCCATCTCCACCTGAAAAAGCAGCTTGGAACAGGGCAGAGGGACCAGCAGAACAGGAGACAGGCACCTCTCTGCCTTTAAGGGAGAAACAGAGGCAGTGTAATCACATGAGGAGGGTGGAGGAGAGAGAGCAAAGTTCACAGCTGTTGCTAGAAATGGATGTCCAGGGTTACCAGCTACAATTGCAGGTATCCTGAGAGCTGGGACTGACAGCCATGATGTTATTTCCCTCCCAAAGCATCTGGGGGTTTCTCCTTCAGCAATTACAATTAGCAGAATAGTTCAGCTTCACCTCCATAATTTCAATGCCAACATTTGTGCAGGAGATGAAGTACAGATGTTCCAGACCTGCAAGGTTAAATCTAGGGATTTTGATGGGGGCATGATGGTAAGTGAAGAATGACAGGGAATGAAATGTCCCTGTCTCAGGGACAGAGTGTTCTGTGAACGTGTGAGTACTCAAAGTTATTTCAGAGGAATTTGTGAGCTACTTCTGTGAAAACTTCTTTCAATGCAGCATCTTTCAGCATAGCTTTTAATTTAGTCATGATCTTTCTACACAGCTTCTGGGATGAAGAGGCTGTGACAGTCAAGGGACTGTATTCAACAGGAACTTTTTTGGTACTGTAATTGTAATACAGCTTTGCACAAACTAACTCACTGACCTCTTTAAGCCATGGGGTTTTTTCCTTGTGAAACTCTTAGAACAATTACAGCAATTTTTACTTTATTCTCAGAAAATCATGTGTTGCCACCAAGCTTTCAATGTCCTCTTACTGTCTCAAGAGAAAATATTAAGCTTCTCAAATTAGTTGCTGAAGAAAATACAAGTTTGACATATGTTCCTTTCCTGCTGTTATAGTAAGGTTATTTTCATTTCAGCCCAAATTAGTTTGATTCATTAAAAATCAACAGCAACTAAGAAAAATATATTTGGAAGTCCTTTAAATAATTCTAAACTAAATATTTTAAGTAGTCTTGTGACTAGAGATGAGGTTGAGAACTATTGGTTTCAAAACTTTAAGTCACATAAATATAACTGTGTTGCTGTACTTCCAACTTTTAAAGCTTTAAGTCAGTTATGCAGAAGATGAGTGGACAAAGAGAAAACAGTGACTAACCACTAATTTATACATAACAGCAGTGAAAGGTAAAAGCAAGAGCACTGAAGGCTAAGGATGGCTGGGGTTAGTGTTGGAATGCACTCTGCTGGCACAGTGCAGTGTGAGTAACAGAACTGAGGAATTAGACACGTTCATGCCTGAGTAATCAAGTCATGACAGAAAGCTCTCAGCTCTGTGAATAGACTTGGTCTCAACATAACCCCACTGACTCAGAAGATGTGCTGGGTATGGAATGCCATCATGCTCCTGAGGTTCTTCAAGTACAGAAACTGAGTGGAGTTTCTTGCATTGGAATTAATTTACATGATAGGACTTTTTCCATTTGTTTGCTGCCATTCTGGAAGGAAGTTTAGTTTTGGGGGAAAACTGAATTTTCTGGAAGAAAGTGAGCAGTAACTAAGAGCAAATGAATTACCTGTCTTTGGTGGTCCAGATCTGCTTTATTACCAATGAGAATCATTGGAAACTCATCGCGATCTTTCACTCTAAGAATCTGGCGCTGAAACTTATAGATTTCTTCAAAGCTGTGAAAGAACACAAGCAGAGCATCAGTGCACTAATTCACAGATTCTCAGGTTCTGAAAAAGTTCAGAAATTATGAGTCACCTATTGGGACTTGCCCTGCCATGACACACAAGCACAGACAGCTGCAGGCACTCCAGAGTCACAGCATGACCAGTTAGAGAACCATCCAACACTCAAACCAAAAAAATCCCCAAGTGAGCAGTGTCCTCTGCACTGGGCTGAGGTGGGGCTGCAGGGTGAGCAAAACACTGACTGTGTCTCAATCCACAGGGAGCCAGGGCCAATGTGCTGCAGAGAATCAAGCAACTACAGCCCATGCTACAAATACTGACCCCGGAGTTCTACTCTATCTAGAATATTCAAACCACAGCATAGAGACCCAGGTGATCAATATTTCAGCTGGCAACCTCCAGAGCTACTTCTAAGAATTTTGGGGGAAGCTATCAAAGCTGGAAAGCCTTGTTTTGTCAAGGACAGAAAAATGGCAGGGCTAAATGAGCAGAAAGCTTTCCAGTTACCAACTAAGTTAAACCAGGTACTGATGCTTTGCAAGCATAAGGAATATTCCAGCAGTGTTTAAGGAAAGGTGAGCAGAGCAGAAAACTTTTTCCAGGATGGTATGCTAAACAAGATAATTCTGGCCTAAGCAAGGATTTTTGGAGAATGAATAAATAAATCACTGCTTTCAAGTAAACACAGTTAAAGCCAACCACTACATAAGGACCCTCAGCACAGACATTTGCAGATAATCACATACCTTTTGTAGCCTTCCAGACATACAGCCTGAAGGTATTTACACCTAATTTGCCAGCTAAAGTTTAAAAGCAAGATGACCACCAGTAAAAAAGTCACATTGAAAAGAACTAGGTAGCCAGACACCTCATGCAAAGGGATGTATGTCACTAAGCATAGCTCTTCATCAGCGTCTAAGATAATGTTTCATCTGCATTCTGCAGCCATTCAGTCAATGCATAGGGGAAAGTAGAGGGACCTCTGCCTGCAATAGAGTGCAGGCACATACCCTAAACTCACTCAGAAACCCAGAGCCAGCTACTTGATGCTGCACATGGCAAAGGGATATTCCTAAGAACTGACTGAATACCAGACCCTCCCAGGAAAATAGTATTCTGGACTGTAATAAAGTTCTTGAACAGAGCTGTTCTTTTTTTTTTCGTATGCTTTCAAGTCATCTATTGAAACAAATAAGACACTTTCACAAAATGATTGGTTCAAATTTGTTCTTCAGTGCTGAAAGAGCATCACACCTTGCACCTAAGAGTGAACACATAATGTTTTGTTTGAGATTATTTCAGTTAAGGATCATGTGCAATTTAAGAATAATTAAAACTTGTTTGTTTTAATAACTTGACCTCAGGCTTACCTTCCTCTATCTGTGACTGAGAAAACAAGCAGAAAGCCCTCCCCTGTCCTCATGTACTGCTCACGCATAGCTCCGAATTCTTCTTGTCCTGCTGTATCCAGAACTGAGCACAAGCAAAAATATTAATTACTACATTTAGTAGTCTGAAAGAATTTTCTCTGATAGACTGAAAAAAAAATATTCCTGATAATATATTGTGAGAGTCTGTCCTGTGCATCATAGCCAAGCAGAAACCACTTTTGGCAGATACTACTGGATATTTTTCTAATATTCCCAACAAGTTCTTGCACAGACTGAACAATTCAAGACCTCCCAAACCAACTGAACAACAAAACACTTGAGCACTTCTGCTAATTCCTGACCACCTGAAAGAGATGGATAATGCTCATACATACACGAGGATGAGGGTTGTTGGTTTATTCATAAAGAAATCACCAACACGCAAGAACTGAAATTTTTAAAGCAAAGCATTTCTATTGCACTTAGGCAGCACAGAGGTGTGTTTTTCATGCCACCATGTCACCCAGGTAACTCCTGGGAATAAAACCAATTCCTAATCCTAGTTTTGTGGGCACTGTGGATGGGCTACTTACTGTCCAAGCGCGCGGCTCTGTCGTCTATCACGCATTGCTTGGTGTAGGAGTCCTCAATGGTTGGGTCATAATCCGTAACAAAGTAGGACTGCAGAGAAAAAAACAGGTTTGTGTCTTAGACAAGCACACACAGGACACTCACTGAGGGAGATGCTAAAACTGGACACTTGGCAGCATTAAGGAAAGTGAGAGTGTTTATCCATGTACAACCATTTGGCTCTTCATCCAAAGATATCCAGTAATGGTTTTCCTATTCCTAGTAAATGCTTATAAATTGTAGACATTACTAGCAGAGTCACTGAGTTTACTGGATTCCTACAGCCTTTCCAACATTTTTTAGACATTACTGGTAACTCCTACAATTCCTCAGAAATCTTTAGCAATTTTCAGTTTCTATGGACTTCTAAGGTCTCTTGTAATTTCTCTGAACTTCCGGTAGGGTTTAGAAGTTCTTTGACATTCTCAAGTTTACAGGACTTCCTCTCCAGAGCCAGAGATTTCTAGGAAGTACCAGGACTTTCTCAGCTGTTCCTACAATTCCCCATCAGTTCTAGAACAATGTCTAGCAACAGCTCCACACAACACAAGTAGCACTCAGTTTGTTAGCTGAAAGAAGTTTGGTGGAACATGCTTGTTACCAGGATTTTTCTCCTGGTTTTAATGACTTTAAGCACTCACAGCCCCCAGACAGACAACCCCTGAAAGCAAAATAAGCCATGAAGTGCCTGTGCCACCATGGTCTAAGCACAAGGCTCCACCAGATCACCCAAACTGTAGAGCAAAGCACATTCTGGTACATTTCTCTAGAGACTGGGTGATCTGGTACTGAATACTGGGTTAACAACACCATCAGAAGACAAGTTTAGAATTCAAAGGATGAAGTTTTAGCTTGCATGCAGTCATAAGCGAGTTAACTTCACCTAAAACTGAAGGAATCACATTAGCACAACAAATCTGAACCCTGATCAAATTCCTTCCCATCTATGTTCCCAGCAGGCACTCGGTGCACAATTTGTGCAGAACTGCAGGTGTACCATGTGTACATTATTCAGTTCTGTAAACCAGTAAGGAATTAGGAATGTTTTGAAAATACATATTGGCTCCTAGAAGAAAAAAAAAAGAAGGGGGCTTTGCTGAAGCCATTTCCCATCACACAAACTTAAAGATACCTACAAGACAACACTGTGCTCCTTTAAACTTACCAAAACCAAGTTAACAGATGTCACAGTTGGGAAAACAAAACAAAAAAAGGGGGAAAAAAAAAAAAGAACTGAAATCACAGCACTAGCCCACTACCCTTCTCCAGACACACCACTGTCAGTGCAGAACACAGTTCACTCTGTTCCTTGCAGATAATTTACGTGGCTGTATTTGCCCTTGTCCAGTCCAGGTGAGGAGCTGCTCATGAGGACAGCCTGCAGGACACTGTCCTGACTGCACCCAGCACTGGCTCATGGCCATGCCAGGCTCCTGGCTCAGCAGCATTCAGGACAGGGGTTCCCCAGCAGAGCTCATGGGCTGGGCTGCAGCTCCCTTGCTGGGAGGAGAAGCACATCCCCAGCTGTGGGTGCTGTACATAACCTGTGCTCATACACCACAGCCATCATGCAGTTGGAAGGAGTTTGTACAGGCTGCTGTTGATCTGTTCATTTAGAGCTGGCACCACACTAAAAAATTGCTGCCCCCAGAGCAGAGACCCTGAGCAGCTCCTTTGCATTTCAAGCAGACATCAGTGTCCTCTCAGGATACACCTACACAGCAGTCACAGCCTGTCTGCATTGATGCACCCAGGCTAAACACTCACCCTGCTTCAACCCCACCCACACCAATCAAACCAAAAAAAAACCCCTAACAAACCCACCCTCTACCACAAAAAAATTCCAGTCAACCAACAGGCCTGGGATCCTGAATGCAACACACAGCCAAAGTGCCCAGCCAGAGGCAGCAGAACGCTCACCTCAGACCAAGCAGTTCTTTCAACTACAGCTCATCCCTTTACCTTGCTTCCCTTTAAGATTTAAAGAGGAAAAAATTTGGCCTTCAAAACTGTCCTCTATCTTTTCTTTTGCCTATATCTATGACTCAAAACTCCTCTATCCAGGAGCTTAGGAAGAGACTTTGAGGAATGAATTTATACAAACTGTAAATAAGTTCTCAATTATTTAGTGGCCTTTAACAAACCTTAAAGGATGGATGAGAAACTTAGGTGAACATACAAATATTTAAATAAAATCATTTACAGAATCTGACTTTAAAGGGATGATCACAAGGAAGGGAATTTAGTCCTATGTTCCACTAAGGAAACAAAAAGTGCTATTTATAAAAAAGCATTAGGTGACTAAACCATGGAAGACAAAGCCTGCACTCTGAAATTGCTTCAGCTTTCATTCCTCCATCCTGCAGAATTCAAAGTTACTGTTTGAACCTTCACATCTACAAAATGGTAAAGGATAGCAGCTTTTAAATAAAAGGGAGATTTTGGAATCAATTTATTTTGCTCTCATGAATCAGTGTTAGCAGAACACCTAAAGCAGCAACTTTATATCCAGCAAGGGCAGTATTTTTCACCAAGAGAGTTCAGAAAAAGAAAGCCATAATTATCTCAGATGGATTCTTCTTATTTTCCTCATTATCTGTCCAAGGGCCAACAACTACAGCATGTTCTGTAATCTGCAGGGCATTTCTGAGATTCCCTCCACCCTTTTTAGTTTGTTTTTTTATTTAATTAAAAAAACCCCAACTATACACAAAGCAAGACTGCAAGACTAGGTACAGAGACATGGAACATGGTTCCTCCCTCAAAAAGGGAAACAAGATTAAGTCATCCTGATCCAGCATCAGCCACATGTCAAGTTAAGAACGAGCAGATGCCACAGATCCCCCCTTGTAACAATTGCTCTTACAAGTATTTTCTTCCCTCCCATGGAGCTGGCACTGCCAAATCTGCTGTCACAGCCACTACAGGAGAGCTTTGCAAAGCAATTAGTGCTGTGGTTTAGCTCCAGGCACTGGGCAAGGCTTCTGTGCCTCAAACAGCTGCTAGTTTTGGAGGAGCCTTCCTTCCCAAATTGCAGTGGGACTGTGCTGCAGGACACACAACAACCACAGCTCGCAGGCTTTATTCACTCTGGGTTGATTTACAAAAGATAGATGTAGCAGACACAGTGTTTATCAATTTGAGCAGAAATGGACCTTCCTGCTGCTGTTCAGGCAGTGTTTAAAGAATTAAAGCATGGCAGATATGCTGAAACATTCCATGAGGCCATCCCTTCACTCCTGAATGCTGTCCGGGCAAGATGCCTGCTCACCCAGCAAGCCCAAGACCCTACACCAGCACAAATAACTTTGTAGAGGTCAAGGAGTTTGTGGCAGAACTGCTTAAAAGCCCAACAGGAGCCCAATTGCAGCAGACACAAACCACTGACAACCTACTGCTTTCAAACTGATGCCAAGTCCAGACAAATCAGAGGAGCAAGCACATCCCAGAGTGCTGGAACACCCAGGCCTGCCTAGTGCTGGGTGTTTTAGGAAAGCTGTCAGTGCAAGCCCTGACACCTCTGACTGCTGTAGCCACCCTACCAGGCTACAGCAGTCCCAGGAAGCACAGCAGGAGCTGGGATGAGAGCTGGCATGGAACACAGGGCATGGCTCTCCAGGGTGGCCCCACACAGCCCAGAGTGTCAGATCTGCTCCTCTAGGAGCTGTCGAGCTCCTTTGACAAATCCAATGAGCCACGACTCATTCAGCTGGCTCCACTGCAGCTGGCCACTGCCTGCAGGAAATAATTAGAAGCAGTTAAATTTCTTCTAAGGGGATAGTAACTTGAACATGCTCTCCTGTTACACCACTCCCTTAATCACCAGCAAAATCAAAGCTCTTTCCACCCATCTCCTAGAAGGGAAGCAAGAAGCTGAGCCCAGTACTCCCATCAACCATTCAATTCACCCAGAATATTATGCAACAGGTTTTCTAGGTTTTCTCTTTCTATGACTGCTGAGGAAATCAAGCCCAGAGATGGGAAAGCCTGTGGCCAAGGTCTTTTGTAAAGGGGGAAAAAAACCAAAAGAGCATAAAAATTTCCAATCCCACACTACCTACATCACTTAGAGCTGGGGAACCCACCACTAAAATCCCTTCTTATGTACACACTCATCATCTTAAAATGCATTTCAAACGACCTCCTGACCTTCACAGGAGTTTCTACTCACAGTGCATGGAAACAGTGACACTATACAGAATACTGCTCCAGCAGTCTTTGTTTAAGGCAATAGCAATCCCTAAATCAGTGTTTCAATCACTCAAGTCGTTTGGTAAGATATGAAAACCTGCTCTTAAGTTTATCCTCTTCCTCCATTTATTTGTTGCCTTTAATACACATAGAGAAATTCCTCCATTAGCTGACAAGCTTGAGTCCCACTCCATAAATTAATAAAAATGGCTCAGTAAAGACACCTTTGATGGAAAACCTCAGTGCCAATTCATGGCTCTTATGCCACTTCTCATAAAGTAATAAACAGTGCACAAAATGAAAAGTCAGGAGATAACTTTCCTTTGCACTTTTAGGGTGGGAGAGGAGTAGGATGCTGTTGACAGGAAGCTGCCTCTCGAAGCTGCAGTCCAGAGGCTGCCTGCAGAACATTCCTCCCCTTCTCTCTACACCAGGCTGGGAGGCCATGCAGGCAGCCCAGCTCAGTGAGAGCACACCACCACTATGAGCAAGTTAAAGGAGAGGTACATGCCAAAATATATATTCATCCTTGCTGTCTCTATAATCTTCATCTGTATTTACTAAACATACACATAATGTTTCAAAGAGCCACTGGTTGCTTATTTAAATTCTTTCCACATGTTTTAAGTTTTTGGTTCAAACCCAGTAAAGGCAAGGAAATAGAAGGGTTTCCACCCTCCAGCTACAGTTACAGACCAGCTCTGGATTTAAATAAGCATCTGCAATTTGAGCATTGCAAACAGCCCAAAAATCCTCCCTAGTTATAATTTTTATGCTAGAACTTAAAATGACTACGTGTAGCATCCACCAACACCAAAGCTTCAACTCTAGATTTGAATACATTCCCAAATACCTGAAATGTAAGATCCCAAGACATTCCTGTGCCGTGCTCCTTGACAGAGAATTTCTTCTGGCAGTCTCTCCTTTGCCTGCCTTTTACACTATCATCTCTTCTCTAGGTTTTACCTCACTTCCCCTGCACTTCACCAAGAATATGCCTGCTCTTGAGCCACTCAACCAATGTGAAGCCCAGTTCACCCCCTGCCCTGCCAGGTCTTCACCATGGGCATACAACACACAGTTGTATGTAGCAGTACCAGCCACAGCCCTACCACACACCCCACTGATCACATCAGAAATATTTAACCCAGAAAGACAGACACCTAAGCTCTCTTCATTTAAATGAGTATTTCCAGCATTCATTCCAAGCCATAGACAAAGCCAGTGTCACGGGTTAAGACCAGAGCTCCACTGCCATGGCCAGAAGTGGACACCTTTCTCTTTGAGGTACTTGGCTACACCATAAAAGCCTTCCCAGACCATGAATTAAGACCTAATGACTGACTCCATAAGCCAGTTTGCAACTTCCATTGTCCTTCTGCCCATGACATCTTATAGCCTGTGCCATCAACTCTTCTACCTAAGAGTGGCAGAGCAGCCAAGTCTGTACTAAAGTGACCCCAGTGACACACTGTGCCCTTCTCCAGCTTGCAAAGAAAGTGAGAGACCATTTCTAGGAGTTCTAATCTATGTTCCTGTCTCTGGAGGAGGAGGAAGCAGACAGGTTCTGTGTCTCCACAGGCAAGTTGCTAGAGGATGGGTGACAGTAACCTGTCACCTTGCCCAAGCACTGTGCTGCCCCGCTCCAGAGCTAACCTGCCCAGCAGCAGGGGCAATCAGGCAAAGCAGCAGCTCAGGGCCCCAGCACCTCAAGGGATTAAAAGAACCTCCTTTCACAGCACAAAGGAGAAGTCATTCCTTCAGAGCACGAGTTGGCTGGCTAGAAAACAAGGAAAACATGCAGTAAAAAAAACCCTGACTTCTAGAAGCAAACATAAACCCAGACTGCATTCCAGAATAAAGGAACAGACAGAGCAAAACACACAAATTTAGCATTTCACAGAGCCCCAAGCACTTGGGTCACAGAAAAACCCAAACAAACTAAGAGCACACCACTAATCAGAGAGTCTCTGACAAGCTTGTTCCAACAGCAAACACACACCTCCCCAAGAGCAGGTGCTTCACTAGGACCCAGTATTTCCAGACAGGGTTAATTGGTTGGTGCTGGAAAAGCAGGAGGTGGATGCTGTTGGGGTTGATGACAGGTTTGCCACCTCTGCAAAGGTTTTGAGCAGTGCCCAAACCAGTGGCAGAAAAGGACTGCAGGAGGTACCCACAGCAACCCAGCAGCACTTCAAACACAAACTGCATTCAGCAGGCTTTGCTGGCATAATTTACAGAATGAGGGCAAATATTTTGGTGTTGAATGTTGGGAGAATAGGAGACCAAAGGTCTAGAATTATCCTGATAAAGGCCAGACTACAGAAACAATGATTAGAAAACTGCCTTATGCTACAGAAGGCTAAGTGTGTCGTCATCCAATCATCCCATATTCCTACAAATCTTTAAGAGGTTCTTTCTTTTAATTATACAAACAGTAAGAGCACCCATTCCTTTCTTCCAAGAAATATAAATTAAAAGATAGTCAGTGCTTGCAAGTAATCAATGATGCTTCCCTCAATTTGCACGACTTCCCAGTGCCCTAATGTGTACTGCCAGCATTGTTATGGCTGTCCAGGGAAACAGATGTCATTTGTAACTTCAATTACTGCCATTACCCAGTGATGAGAAACATTTCATGAAGTCACAAAGACAGAAGAGGATTAAGCTGAAGGAAGCTATAGTGAAAGCAAGATGACATGAGACATGTACAAGCTAAGCCCTTTGGAAATTTATACACAGGCTGAAAATTTTTATTTGTTCCTGAAAAAATAACAACACACATATATATAATACCAAACAACACATGCTTAATCAAACATTAACAGTTCTACTAAAGAAGAAAATAATAATGGAAAATGCAAAGTTGTTGTACAAGCTATGGCAGCCTCAGAGTACATTCATTAGATTACTCCCCTGCCAACATACAACTGGAAGACAGAAGAGAGTAGGATACAGAAATAAACACCTGACTTGGTTAAGTAGAGGTAAGTCTTCTCCTTAAATTTTTTGTGCAATGCAAGAATTGTCAAAAGCTGTGCTTATCCTGGAAACACCTAAAGTGTCAGTCCTATTATACACCACAGACTCTTCTGTCCCTCTCCCTCCATGGACACTGAGTGAGCAAATCAGAAAAAGAAAACTCCTAAGAAAACTCTGTTCAGTGCATGGGCATATTTTAGGCACATAGCTAAATATAATATGGCTCTCTTCTGTATGGGCTTTGTTCTGCTCACTACCCAGAATACCTAATAACAAAACTGGTTTGGCATCCCTCACAGGTGTGGGGAAAAGATGAGCTAGGATGGGGGGCAAGGGGGAAGGTGTATGGAAGGTAAAGTATCTTCAGTTTGAATGTTAACACATAAATCTGTCTATGCACCATTAACGTTTGCATTTCCAAAATGAACACTTGGATTTTGTATCCATTAACACACTCATTTCCAATGATATTTCTCCAGACAGCTGTATGCTAGGAAATTTCAGATTTCATCCCCAGTTAAGCAGGACTGACTTGTGTGACAGATTTAAAAGCCAGATTGGTTCTGGAGTATCAGCTTATTCTGCAGTCAAGTAGTGGACCAACACTCAGGGATATGAAAGACTGAAATCAAGCTAACTTTTGTGCACTGACAGGGAACATCTATCAGCTCTTACACATTTCAACACGCCTAAAAAACTGTCTGCTAATTCTTGCCCTTCCCCAACTGCTACTTAAAATAAAGCAACTTTACTTACTCCAACCCCACCCTTTTTTTCTCCCTGGCACTTAAGGCATGGCTGGCAAAATAGCTTGGCTTTACAGGTAGAAATCTCAAGACTGTAACTGCTAAAGAGATAATTACAAGATCCAGTGGGGGGAAAAAATAAACCCAGCTACAGTAGATTTGCTTGGGGAAAAGAAAGTGTCTTTGCCACTTTGACTAAAACAGCCTTTCAGTGCATGTTCAAATCATAGAATTGAATTATTTCAATTTCAAGAAAATTTCTTGAAAAAGAATAATAATATTAATAATATTATTGATATCACTAGTAATAATATTATTAATATAATATTATTATATATAATAATATTATTATAATATAATAATATTATTATATTATTTATATTATAGATAATTATATTTATATTATATATAAGTATTACAATATGATGATATATAATATTATTATTAAAGTATTAATATTAATAATATTCCGGAATATTCATTCTTGAATGAACAGTTCAAGAATAATCATTAAAACTATTTTTCTGAAAAATGATGTGCCCTTTTGCTAGCACACTGCCAAGCTTAAACACACCATCAGATGCCAGTACAGTCTCAACTCAAAAGGCCTTAAATGGCTTTTCCAATCTAAAGGATTCTATGATTCAAATTAAGGGTGCTGGCTACATGAAGATCACGTGAATACTGATGAGAGTGGGTTTTCTTTTCATATATGTTTTGCAGTGCACGTGAACATCTTTTCAAATACTAACTTCCTTAAAAACCAGCAAATTGATACTTTTTAAAGAGAGCTTCCACCTTTTAAACTCAAACTGAATCTGCACTGTGCTTAGGTCTCCTTTCAGTTCCCAGCTTACAGCTCTCCCCATGGGACAGCAACTTGGTATTAACATCTCACCACCCTGTGAGCATTTCCCTCCAATTTATAATTCTCTTATAAAAACCAAACCACACCAAACACACTCACTCAGACACCCTGGTTTAGGCAATATGTGCACTAAACTTTGGCCTCTCTGGTACTTCCTAGTGGTGCAGTTTTCATTGCTCAAGATCAGAGAAGGTGCACTTTCACTGTCTGAGAAGACTTCTTTGTAATGCCTTCAGTTAATGCCCTTTAATGCCAGTAAGCACCTACAGAGTTCTTTGAAGGCAGCTCTGCAATTTCTCAAGTTGAAACACGTCTGACTGTAAAGCATATTCTATACTGCAAGCTTAGTTGAGTCTTGATTTAATTTCACTTCATTTTTGTTTCTCAAGTAAATATGTGCAGGAACTATGAACCCACCAGGTGCTTCATCTTCCTCATCTTAACCACTCACAATTCAAAGAATGTTGAAAACATTCAAGACACACCATCTTTTCATCTAGAAAGTTCTATCATGTTTAGATAGCTTTCAAACTAGCAGCTCACACAAGCTCTTCACTGTGAACTCAAGGTTTTTCTCAAGAAAGCAGTGATTTTTTTTTTTTAAAGTACATATCTGATTTTAGGACTGTGTTTAACCAGACTACAGCTGTAAGAGATAAAGTAAGGTTGCTTCAAAAATCCCCTGGTGAGGCAAGCCATAGATTACTTTTTCCTCGTACACAAGAAATCATTATCAAATCAACCTCAGTGTAATTAAGAGATTTTGGTTTATAAACTAAGTAACTGGAGAAGACTTAGTCAATTAAAATCTCTCTTCACTTCTGTAATTTAGATGTAACAGTACCACAGTCAGAAACAGACTTCAGTTCAATGGCTCCAAGGAGACCCATGTTTAGGGCATTTCCAGTCTATTAACAAAGAAACCACTTCATAACTCTGATCAACTTGGACTTTTCAGATTGTCTAGCTTAGGTTATGGACATTTGGAGCCAGACAATTACATTAATTAAATTAATTAAAGCAAGAAGTTTTTCTAGCCCAAAAAGCCAGTGAAACAAAGCTGCACTCCAGCAACTCTAACCCCTATTTCAAATTTTAAATACCTGAAAATGTTTGATCCCTGGGACTCCATAGCAAACTAAGATCAAAACTTTCTGAAGTGAACACCTTTCTTATTCTGACTCCATTCATCAGGAAGAGTCAGGTAGAAAGCCTGAGGAAGGTAAATTCTCCACATTCTTCCTCTTAAAGCATTTGTTTAACATGGAGATACAATCAGGTTGACTAGCCCACTAATCCCAGAGCCTACAGTTTTCTAGAATGACTCAAGCCAGGATTAAATATTTATAAAATAGTATTTCATTCTACAATTAAACTACAGCAAATTCCTAGTGAAAGAGGGAGGTTTTACCATCCCCAGTCCTGACACTCCACTCTAATTCCCTGCTGCCTTCAGGATGATCCAGAGATCAGAAAGTTGCCACATAAAAATTATAACAATCCCTCATCCAAATAAATACTAGCCATGCAAACCACATTTATATGTCCAGGCACCTTAATAAAGTTCACATAATATCACCAAGAGACACCTTTTGACCCAACTTCAATACATTCAATTACTTTATTAATACACAAATTGCTCAAATATGTAAATGCCAAACAAGGACTGAACCAAAGAATGAAAGCTTCCAGAAGTTCTGATGATACTGCTTGTTCTGCTGGGAAACAAAAACCTTGAAGTGACTCTTTCAGACTCACTAACACATTTTATTTACACTGCCAGATGATTGTAGACATTGATAGCAATGTACTAGTTCCTGTCCTGTAGGGTTTTTTCTGTTACCAGTAAATTCCATGGAATTTCTGAACACCAGCTTGGACAATATCCAACATAATAATACTCAATTTCATTAGCAAAATCTGGAGTGCTTTATTTTTCAAAGATTTGTTGACTGATCATTAAAAGCTAATTATTTAGGAAAAAGCTATAAAATAGCACTTCTATCTAATAAGAACTATTGCTTCAAGATAAGCACAGCTCTAACAGCTTTATTTGCCCAAATTACATATTTATTCAACTCCAACCTTTTGGCCTTAGATTAGACAGTCTAGACTAATTTTGCAGACTACAGACAATTACTATTATCTTTAAGTTTGGAAAGTGTCATAACCAGAAGTGTCAGGAATGCTGAAATTACAGCTGTGTGAGTGTTATTTAGCCATCTATTTTCATTAGCAAGGCTAATAATTACTAACCTTCCCCCCAGATCCTCACCCAACTCAGTGAAACACATAGCAGTTATTCTGGAGCATGACGATTTTAAATGATAATTAAATAATTGGCATCCTACCCATGAAATAATGGACTCCTTCAAAGTGTGTTACTCATTCAGGAGTGCAAGCATCAGAGGCTGCATGGTGCATATATTATAATGGTAAGATCTGCTGCAAAATTAATTAAAATAAAAACACACTGGGTAACTTTCCTTTAGAAAAGGGTGTCTGAACAGCTTGCAGGTGGCAAGCCATCAACAAGAAATTCATGCTAAAAACTCCAACAGCAAAACCATACTCAACACACACTTTTAACACATCAATTTCTAAAGTTTCCCACACACCACAGTGGCAGGCCATGAAAGCCAGGCTGATGAACCTAAGGCCCACTGGTCCCATGCTGCAGGCCCAGCAGCTCAGTAGCCAGGGGTTTTTTGCACATCCATATCAGTCAATCACACTGTATTTTAAGATGAAAACGTGCTTTCCTCCACCTGAAAGCATTTCTCAGAAGTTTGTGACTAAGCAGCAAAACCTCAGAAAGAAGGAGAACTTGCACTGGTCAATAGGTGTTTTTTTCCATGTGATGTGTACTTGCAGATTTGGCTGCTCTGAGCCAGGCCAGCACACAGGCTCCCACGGGGACCAGGAGGCAGAACAAAGCACTTCACACCACTCACTCCCAAACCAGCAAAAAGCTCCACAACCTTCATGGCCCCTCTGCCAAGTGAAGTTTTTCAAGAGATTCAAATTTCACCATCTGATTTTTAACCCAGACACATCAAAGAGAAGCGCTCACAACCTCAGTTTGGGATTGAGAGCCAAACAACAAAAATCTTAAGGGTGTTTTTATGGTGGCTCTAACCTAAGGTGTCAGGTTAATGCACCTGATTGTGAGAGTGGAAAGGAAGGAAGGGGATCTCTTCCAAGGTGGGGCAGGCTGCGTAAGCCTTTTCTCACTAGGGACAGAGTGTTCAGACCTTCCTGGCACTAAAGCCTTTGTTTTGTCCCACTGCTTGGGCTCAGCGTTCAACAGGTCTGATTCTGACTGATGGGAAGAAAAAGAACCCAGATTTAGCCATTGTACACTGAACTTAGCAAAGCAATGTGGTAAGTCACTCCCCCTTTGGGGCAAGATGAAGAAATCCTACCCCATGAGAGCAGGGAGATTCCCAGCACAGATATTTCAGTGACGCAGGCTGACCTGAGATCAGGATGAGGTGTGATGCCTGTCAGAGAGCACAAGTTTATTAAACAGAGGCTGGTCTCACAGATGTGGACACTACTGTTTCAGAAATAATTGTTCAAATTAATATCACTAACCTCAAAATTCCAGGTTTCTGGAAGAACAAAAGCTTAGAAATCAAATACAAGGGGTGCAAGAGCCCGCAGTGCAGACCAGTGTAACTGAAACAAAGTTTCAGCTGGACAAACCACTTTGGAAAACAGCAATGCAGAGTATTTTCCATCACAGATACCAGGGGAGTACAATGCTTTCCTTTCCAGCCTAATCAGTGCTCACAGAGAAGTTTAATCTTAATGTCCTTGAAGAATGTCTTCATAGTCTCTCTCACTACCAGCAGCAACAGATTTCGAGATCAAAGGTTATTACTCCTTCCCATCTGACAACAGCGTAGCTCAGCCTGGTTTTCTCATCAAGTGGCTGAGGCACAGTACAGCACATGAGGATTGTTTACAACAGGCTGTGTAGCACTTCATTTCTGACTCTTCAGAAGCAAAGCCATGTCTGCTGGAACTTCTACATTACAGGCAGACAGCTTAAGTTCTTCGAAGAAATACAAGAGGTAAAAGAGAGTTTTATCCTAAATATAAATAAAACCAACAAGGAAACCCAAACCACCAGACTCATGGTTGGGAAGACAGAATTTATGGCTCCACTCCATGTTTTGCATCAGTGTCCCACAAGTCAACCCAAACATGCTGTCCTGCAGCATCTCCAGCCCCTGCACCTCGGTGGCACAAGGTTACTCAGTGAGATCACTTTTAAATCAACACATTTGCACAGTGACACATGAAGCCTGTGTGCAGCCCTAACATTTTCTGTGCCCCTCCTTCAGAATCCACACTCGCTTATACTCAGCTGAAGAGTATCAAACAGGGCAGTACCTCTTTTTCCTGAGCTGTTATTTTACAGTGTGCATGAAGTCCCAGCAACATCAGAACCACAGAAAAGCAAGAGGGAGATGCTGTCTGGGCAGAGGATGCTTTCCTAGCAGAAGATGCATGGATGGCCACCCTTTTGTTCCACCAAGCAAGCTCCACACACAGGCCCACCCCAGCAGCACAGCAGACACGAAGCCAGATCACTCACAACTGGAATATTCACTAGGGAGCTTGACAGAGGGAAGTGCTTGAGTAGCATTATCTTCCCAATTAGTCGAGACTTTAAAAGCACAATGTGACCAATATTGTCACAACTCACATAGAGGGAAATGTGCACACAGTCAAATTCCCCTAACCAGAAACTACAGAGTGGTTTTACCATTGCTGATCCTGACATGAGTACAATTTCATAGCACAGAACTGGTTATAAGCACTGTCTTGCTAAATTAGCTTGTTAGTGGATCTACAGGGAAAAGGAAGAGATCCTAAAGTCCCAGTAAGCACAATTAAAATGCTCTTAAGCAGTGCCAGAATTCTCAGCCTCAGCAACTTCAGATGTCAAAGGACTGTCAAATGGATACACATTTATGTCCTTAAATTTGATTTAAAATGCTTTTGCCCTTAGTAGTCAGTCTACAAATTTCAGCAAGCAATGATTTCCATCTAAAAAAAACCTTATTTACCAGCAAAACATGTGGTTGGACTAAAACCAACCACAGTGTTTCTTCCCCTTCCCCTGTGCACCTGCGGGTGTAGTACCACTCTTAGTCAGCACCAGCCCACCCACAGGGCAGGGAAACACGTAGAAATCTCAGAGGGAGTTTATTTTTCACTTTAAATTATCACAGACACTGCATGGAATAGAAAAAGATGGAGATAACTGACATTAATTAATATCTGTGGCATTGATGTTAAGAATGTTCAAGAAAAGACTGGATGAGGCCCCTTCTGCCATGGCCTAGGTAATGTGGTGGTGATCAGTCAAAGGTTGGACCTGATGACCTCAGAGGTCTTTTCCAGCCTAACTGATTCCGTGATTGTTAGATGAATATTTCACATGACTTTTTGAGTTGGAGGACCCACCCCACTGGACGTTAATCCTGGCTGTCACACTTTTAGAGCATGTATATCTTAAAAGCAAGGATTGTCCTACCCCAGTGAGAATATAATTAACCCTAAACCACATGCTTTCACAACTAAAGCAAAAAAGCCAAACATCTGCTGTAAGGGAGCATTCTTATTCCACTAAAACCCAGAGACACAGCACACTCAAGGTGCATGTTGGGAGACCTGTTCTGATGTTAAGATCTACTTCATGCCACAAACTAGTTTTACTTGCAAACACCTACTTTCACGCGTCAAAAAGCCACATCTATGATGAACCACATCAAGAAACTGCAAGCAAACATTCAGCTGAGGTGCTACACAATCTAACACCACACACAGTCAACTAATGTTTTTACACTATGGCCATTTATGGTAGCAGTAAAGAAGGCAAATGAAAGATTGGAGCAATTTCGCACTGAGCGCCATCAGTCCCCATGGTGGAGCTGATTCTAAGTAACAGATAAAAAAACATGATTTGTATCAAACACCACCTCTACAGGCAATCCAGAGTTATTTCAGAACTTCACAGCTTGAGCTACAAGCATTTTCTAGAGTCACACAGATCTTAGGATGACTGAAAATCTGTTTAGCATTTTCTTCTCCAACATCCTACTTAGCAGTACATTAGAGCGGGTTCCAAAATAGTTCTCTACCCATTTGTGAGTGAAGTTCCTCCAAGGGGAAGAGGAGATTAAAGATCAAATTAAGAGCAAACACTTCCCATTCAGAAGCACACAAACTGCTGAAGGGAAACAGTGCCTGATTTCCTTCCAGAGCTGGATGCTCAGGCTGAACCCAGACCTTTTCTCATGAAACAATGGTATTGTAATTCCTTGTTTGAAGCACAAGTGCTCCATACACCAACCCAGCCACACCTGGACCCTCAGACAGTCATTCTCCACTCTTGGTTCTGTCATCTAAAGCTTGTAAACACAGCTTTCCTTAAGTAACTGGGCAAGCAGATTAATACAGCAAACAGGGCTTTAACATCAGAATGCTCTTCCTACAGTACAGCAGCAAACTGTGAAAAATACTAAATGCATCTACAGAATGTGAGACAAGTGCATGCAAACCCCCACTGGATATAGAAACTTTCTGCACCCTTTCCTTGCTCTTCACCTCATATTAAAAAACTCTGGGACACCATCTATGCTGCAGGTACACAAATCCTGACAAGATGGTACCTCTATGGTATGGAATCCCAAGGCTTAGCAGACCAACCATCAACAGAAAGGAAAGACCTTTGGCTGAGGGATATAGCTCTATGCACATGCTTTGCTTTTTTTGCTCCCTCCCAACTAGTAGCACCATCAGACTACACACAATGCATCTCAGCTCCATACAGGTAAACAAACCATTTTCCTCATCCTTTTGCAAAAATGTAACTTTATGTGCTTATTTAAACAGATTTGAGCCCAGTTTTCTGTCACCGTTTCCTAAGAGCTAAATCTTTGGAGTCACCCAGGTAGGTCCACACAAACCTTCAAAAATAACTCTTCAAACAAATTGCACTTGAATAGAAAAAATTCCTCTCTTCCTCTCCTGCTACTCCTGTTCTGAATAAAACAATCTAGTATTTTAGCAGGCTTTCAAGATTTAAGGGAAAATAAGGAAGGCACACCACTAAAAATGCAAAGAATTTCTTTTTCTCCTACAGCATATTCACACTGACCAGTTTATCATCACCACCTCATGAAGACTGGCAGACTTTGGGATTTTTAGAGTGTTGAAGGTGTGAGCTTAGAAACTAAGGGTTCAAATTCAGATACTTCAGTTCAGTAACAGCATATAGTCAAGATCTGCTTCGGGGGTTTCCAGCAAGGTGATTTCCCTTCTGCCCCGTGTGCACTCATTCTTACAAAGAATTTACATAAATTCTCAAATAAACTTGTTTTCTAAACTTACAAGCCAGCCTGCACAGGGCAGCCAGACCACATGATTTTTACTTCATTTGCATTAGAAGATACAGGCTGACTTCTCTATACATTATTCTTTTACAGATATCAGTTGAGGAGAAAAGCATTATTATCTGGAAAACAGAGGTGCACATCAGATGAATATAGCTCATAAAAAGAATTAGTAAACACATTGTCTAAGCCACCTACAAGGATGATCAAAGGGAAGAAGGACAAGGGCTGATGAAAAATAATTTAATCATGCTAGTTGTATTTCTCCACTTCAGACAAGTGGGTTCCACTAGCAGCTGCTATCTCCCCTCTGATTTTATGTTACTAACTTGTAACAAGTCTTCAGTGAAGCAAGCTACCTTCTTCAGGATAGACACTGTGAACAGCCACTGCCAAAAAAGTAACTCTGATTTGTTTATTACTAAAATATTTTGCCTTTGAAACCCATGTTAGACCAATATTCTTTAGGCATATAGCAAGCTCAGAAAAGAGGATACTTTTATGGATTCCACAAACAGCACAGAAAGGATTAGATTTCTCCACAGCCTAGGACCATCTTCCAAGGAAGATCCTTTTTGTTAATCATCTCAACATGACAAATGATACTTACATGCCATAATCGGCCACACAATGCTAGTTTACAGTCCTTCAGCTTGACAGGACCTATAAGACTTTCCAGGAGGGGAGCCAGTACTCCTGAAATGCAACTCTTTGCTGCTCTCACTTGCTTTTTAGCCCTCTCCAAAGCAATCCCTCCATTCCTCACTTTATTTCTGGAGCCAATAGTCCTGCAGAGGCTGATTCCAGAGTGCAGAAGGGACAGCACAAAAAGGCCTTGCTACCCCATGCAAAGAAAGAAGGCAACCCAAGAGCTTCTGTAACATGAAATGTAGCAAATATAAAATCCACAAACAAAAACAAACAAAATTCAAGCTGTTCTCTCTGCAAGCAAGTTCATACTGACAGGAAAAGAGTAGCTAACAAGAACTAAATCACCCAAGCCCAGTTCAGAACATGTACAGAAGTAAGGGACTATAGCAAACCAACCAGACTCACTACACGTGTACTTTTACTAACTCTAACCTCTGCTAACCTGCTACAAACACCTTAACAGCACGTGCAAAAGTGACTTTACCATACATCTAGTACGGAGGACAGCTTAAAGCATCCTGCCCTGAAGGCAAGAACGCACTCCATCATCTAAAGCCACTTGTTTTCATTAGGAAATTGATCTACAAAGCAACGTCTGAATGCAAATTGCAACGTGCAACATTCTCTCCTGGTCTGACAGGCACACATAATGAAGTATCGTGTCAAGTAAGTAGAGAGCATCATTATTTGATTGCTTGCTTGAGCAAAGAACTCCTGCAAATGTTTCATTTAAAGGTATAAAGAGGCAGCAGTACAGCAAATGCCATCTCAAACTGTGTGAGCAGTATGCAAAGACCTTCAATTTGTTTACTTACACAAAGCAGCTTTAGAATGCACTGCGTTTGATCGGAGGGGGTTTTTTTTCTTGGCTTTTTTTTGTTTTTAAAAAACCTTACTGCCATTTCCGCTCCCATATTCTACCAAGCAGAGATCTTGTGGTTCAGGCATTCAGTGAAGAGAAAACAGAGTGTGGAATGCACAGGCAGACAGCCTTCTGCACCAGAAACCACAGGAAAGCACAACATTAGTTTCTCTCAATTTTTATAGATTAGAAACAGGTTTTTCAACTTCATCACACTCAGAATAATGGAGTATTTAGATTTCCAGTAATCACAGGTGAAGCCTCGGGACAGGCAGTCCAGGAACCCTTCAGCAGACCTTATCTACTTGGTGCTTAACTTGGATGTAGCAGAGTGTGAACATCCCTCTGATCACAGCATTAGCACCACACAGCTCTGCCAGCCTTTAACAGGCTGCAAAGCTGATGTTATTTACAAAGACAGGCTGGATGCTACCAATTAAAGGCAAGTAGTTTCTCTTTTGAGCTTTCTTCCAGCATTAGAAAGTATTTTAATTTAAGTCATAAGTCTTAGAAGACTCATTTCCTGTGCATGTGTTAAACTCAACCTTTCATAATGACCAAAACTCAAAGCTGCCTGGAGGGACTGTATGTGTTACAAACATGTGGGACAGAATCAAAGCCCACTAATGCACTGCTGGTTCTCATACATACATACATATATATATTTGTTGGGTTTTTGTTTGGTTTTTTTCTTTTTTTTTAACCAGGAAAGCAGAGTTATAACAAAGACCTCTTCAAGTAAGTTTTGGCACTGACAGCCTACATGCTTCAGGTTTAGGAAATGACCGTCAGATCCTGAAGACATAAAAACAAATCTGGGGAAATCTTCCTGGGAATGGCAGTGGCAGCTGTTCCTCTGCAGCAGCTCACACTTCAAAGCACAGCCTGGAAGCTGACAAAAGTCAGTGCTCCAACTTGGAGATGTTTAGTCAGCAGGAACAGAACATGGGGTTTTGTCCAGGAGAATCAAGCAGCACGAGTCCTTTCCCTGTGTCTATCATGTGTTTTCTGGATTGAGGAGAGACAATCCATTCAAGGAAGAAGTTACAAAGAGATGATAAATAACCAGGTGAATAATGCTGGGCAGTCAAAGCAGAGCTCATAACTCCTAGCACAGGGGAAAAGCTGAGATACTTTTAAATTTCTCACGCTACTCAACTGGCATGGGATTAACTCAAGTACAAAACAGCTACCTAAAGTACACGAGCTGCAGGGAATTTTTAAAGTTTGAGCATAAGCTGTTAGAAAACCCAGCCTCAATTATCTAGTCTGAAGCAAGTGGCTGCAGTTTAAATTATTCATCTTCTGAAATCACCCTGAACAAATTCTTCCAGATCACCACCTTGCCTCATGCAGGCAGGCATCCAGTATCTTTTTCAGGAGATCAGCTCAAGAGATGCAAGGCTTTTGTTTATTTTTTTCAGAGTATTTGTAAACTGAAGAAATGCACAGAAGATTGAATTTCAAGGTGCAATTTTAGCTCTTGAACGACAACAAAAAAAAACCCCCAACAAACAAACAAAAACCTCAAATCTTGAGCAAAATCCTCAATTCAATTGGATTTCAAAACCCCAGGTCACAATTTCAACAGACATCCAGATCAGGACAGACTCGATTATTTTCAAAATCTTCCCTAAGTGAACAACTTTATTATCAGCTTCCTTTTTTGGGAGAAAACCTCTGGTGTGTCAGTTGAAATATTCAAGTCCTCCCACAAAACAAGTCAAAGCAGCTAAGGAGGAGGGGAAGCCACTATTAAAAATGTGTGGAATGTAACCTACTGGGCAGAAGGCAGATAATGGGACAAGGAAGTCGACTTCTTCGGATCTGAGGCTCTTTTCCCACCAGCAGAGGCACTGGGCAGTTTCAAATTTACAAATGCTAGTGAATTTTGTCAACTTTTGTAGGATATACATGACTAAAAATAGTTTGACAAAAATAATTTGTCAAATCTGCCAGTTACCAGATAGACACTACATCCATTCTAATGGTGCAAAAACTTCTAGACAGCTAAAGAAAAACAGTTCTTTAGCTACTTCAAAAGCTGATCTTTCAAGTGTCTTTTTTAAATTCAAAGAAGTTGAGGTGTCTGCAGCAATAGATTTGGGTGTACTGCTCCAGCAAGATAGAAACAAAGCAGAAACTCCACATGAGACAAAACATTTTCTATAGTTAGTAGATTTAGGTCACAGATACAGGAATTCAGAAATGCCTCAGGTTTTAAACATCCTTGATGAAAGTGAAGCACTCTGTTTAAAACATCTCCTTGCACTTAGCAATGTTCTCAGGACAGATCAAAGAGCAAACCCACTGCCAGGCAGTCTCAGAGATGTGCAGGCTCCCACAGCAGCTGCATCAGCCAGAAGACCACACCTCAAAATCTGAACAGCTGCCCTGACATTACAAGCTGAACCTGAAGGAAACCAAACCTCTTGCTCCATTAGCTGCTCTGACACAATCTGACCTCTGAGAGGCTTCAGCTGAACACCCTCTTTTCTAAAAGCAGGACTTGCTCATCAGGATTTCACACAGGGGGCATTTCACCACTCTTCCTTGTGCCCTCTGCAAGAGGAAGAGCCACCCCCTAAGTGTCAGCCTGCACCCCAGAACGGCTCAGCTTCCCCCCATTGCACAAGGCTGCAGCCACATCATCTCCTGTGGTTCATCTGCTGCAGAAGCAGCTGCCTGTCCCACCCACCCTGCCTGCACCAGGGTCCCACCATGGCTCTGTTGGTCCCCATGAGCTACAGAGAATTCTCACAGTTCTACCTGGATGTTTGTGAGCCTTTCTACAGCATCACCCCGGGGCTGACATGGTATGACAGAGCAAGTTACAAACCACGTAATTGCGAGAAGCAGGAGCATCTTAAATTACATTACAGCAGAAGGTCTGGTTTTCATGTAAAATTTAATGCTAAAATCATGCTCAAGAAGTTACAGTGAGCAGCCTGACTCCCTTCTGATAATTTCTTGATGATTCTGGAGTGCCCCCAGGGAATTAAACCTCCTGTATTCCAGGTGTGGCATGCAGCTTAAACGTGCAGTTATTGTAGCAATCAAACCACAGAAGAGCTTTAAGGTTTAGCACTCCTTCAGTTGGTAGTATCACTTGTACAACATAAAATAATATTGTCCCAACAGCTGGAGAAGCAGTTAAACTGACTCAAAAGAGCTGGAAGCACAAGACTCCAAACCAAAGCTTAAGGAGATAACAGCACTGTGGCTTGGTGACAACATGCTAAGAGCCAGCAATAAAAGCAGCAAGGCAGGACATTCAAGTGGTTGGTCCACTGGGTGCCACAGAACAATTTATTTCCAGAAACAAGAAAATCCCCACCACAAACATCCCTCTTAAAGCCCCTACAGAGACAGAAAGAAGATTATCTCCACAGTTAAAAAGCTCTCCTTTAAATATTCTCAGATGGTAAGACAAGGCACAGTTGGTTAACTTTGCTGATGTGCTAAGAAGGATCTTGTCCTCGCAGGTTCACTTTTAAATTGGAGGGTCTGGAAAATGCTTATCATGGCATACACCCATCAGAAAAAAAAAGCTTCAGAATTTGCTGCAACACTGCAGGAGTGCTGCTGAGCACAGGAGGATATCACCTCCATCCATGATGCTTTGAGAAGTCCCATCAGGAGGCAAACCTGCTTCTCAAGGAGGGGGAACATCAGTTTAAGGAAAATCAAAGTGATACAGTGCATATGGGTGCACCTTGGTAACCTCTCAGGACATGGCCAAGATTCAGGTAGCATAGTTTGGGGTCTGAGAAGGGGCAGGAAAACAGGATGCAAAGGCAAAGATGCTCTGTTTCTGGAGGACGTCAAACACAAGCTGCTGGGAAAAAAATCCTAAGCAGGAACTGAAATTGCAAGGCAAAGTTAAAATACATGCGTTATTGCATTCTCAGTAATACGGGGTCATGCAAAGCCAGAATGCAGTTAAATACATCCCCATTACTTTATTGGGTTTTGCTAATGAAGGCTTGTGAGTGTGAGCTAGTAGAGGAAAGCACTGTAGGCTTCTTTAGTAGAGCTGGCAGCACTTCTTCAAGTATATTATAGACAGGTACCTTTTAACATGATCATAAAGCACCTTCTTAAAAGGAGGGAGAAACACAGAAATATGATGAACACAAAGTTAAGTAACTCCCTACCTCAAGCAGCGCATATTACTGTAATCCCACTTATTTTCCCTGCATAGAACAAGTCTAATAACAGAAGAAATTTAGTAGATCATTTTTCTACCCAAAGATGCCAGATTTTTCACACAGATTTATCACTGGCATCCTACCATTTCATGGTCTACTTACCACATATGAAGCAAAACACTCAGATTTGCTTGCAGGTTTATAGATTTAGGTCTGCTTAAATGAGGAATACTGAAGATGCCTGCAATATGAGCTAAGTTGTTCGTTTTGTCAGGAAAACTCAAAATGGTAACAAGAGTGATTTAAAAATTTCTTTTCCTAGCAAATATAACTGGTGACTCAACAGTGTATCACTACAGTTACAGAATACTCTGAACAGGACTGGAAGAATAATTTGCTGTTAAGTTGTGTGGAAGCTCAAGTTTATTTTCTGGCTTAGAAGACTTGAGGAAAGTGACACATTTGATAGTTATTAATGTGTGTACCCACAGCTAATCTGCTGAGAAATAACACTTCTCAGAGGTCCCCTGAATAAAGATCTTTGTGGAGCACTTTGCTTGTGAGTGTTACACTAATTTTTTTCTTCAACTGCACCATTTTTACGTGTCAGTGCTAACATCTAGTTAATTATTAAAGCACGCTGGTCCCACAGCCAGCACTTTATGCTATCTTTAATAGTGCCCTTCTGCATACATTCCTATCTCCTGAACTCATTCCTATCTGGATTCACCGAAAACTACACTTCACTTTCTGCTCACAACTGAGAAGGTGGTGCAGGCCTGCTTAAATGAGCTCGAGTGCCAGATGAAGTTGTTTGCAGAGCTGCACAGTGAACCAGACAGGGTAACTGATCCTGGGTAAAAACATTCCCTGGTTATTTTTAACTCCGATGGCTTGCAGAGTTTCGGTGCACTGGAGGGAGTAAATAGCTGTAATGGCAAACTGCTGTGGCAGCAAGGGGACCCTCTGAACATTTTTCCTTACTTGTAGTACTAGCTTATCAAATTCAACTTCCAGTTACAGCAAAGCCCTGTTTCTTCAGGCTTGAAGAACAAAAACATTTCCCCAGCCTTGTGCCTCCCCTCTGCCAGTCCCTTCTAAAAAGCAAACAATCAACTTGCCCTCGCTCTCAAGGCCCTCCAGATCCCCATCTGCACCAGCACAGCCCTCGTGGTCACATATGCAGTCCTCACTTACCAACCACACTCCTGGAGAGCTCCACACAAGCCTCTTCCAGAGGCACCTTCTCCTCTTTAGTCCTTTGTGAGATTTAGCATGAGCACATTTGTGTGTTACAAAGATTCACTATGAACTCCATCATCCAACAGGATCTCCCTCTGCAAGCAGAGTTTATGGCATTTCCCCATGCAACTAGAGAAGTGCACACAGTCCTCCTCAGCAGCCCTCACTCAGTCAGGTTTGAGGCTCTGCATAAGTCCAAGTTCTCCAGCCCTTCCCATTCCAGCAGCAGATCAGAATCCCCAACCTCGCTGCAACAACAGCCCTTGCACACAATGCTTGATTAGTCTCAAGATCAAGCAGTTCAAACGTGAATATGTGACCTTCTTTAGCTTAACCAAGAACAGTCCAGGCACAGCAGCCCAGCCAACCCTCTTAAAAACAACCCAGTGAAAGCAAGCAATCTACAAAGAAGTAGTTTCAACCTCACCAAAGCTCCATGCAGAAGCACCACTGTGTATCATGAGCTTCACACACCGGGATGCGACCAGCTTAAGTATATGCGTGGTGAAAAAAAAAGTAAGAAAAAACAAAGCAAGCATATTAAGCAAACATCCCTTGTCTGCCATCTGCTTTAAGTAATTAAGTTATAAGAGAGGAAAGAAATATTTTCTTTTGTGTTACCTGCTCCCATTTCATGCCCTATCCCAAACCCAAGCTGCAACCACACTTGAGCCATAAGACAGAGCACACAAAATAGCAAAGAAAAGACAAAAAAGAGACAAGAAAAAAAATTGTTCAGTCAGAGCATGTCTTCATAAAGAAGGATACAGTTCAAGGTGAACAGAAATGGTCTCACTCACTGTCCAGACAGAAATAACTTACTTGGGATCTAACTAGAAATTTGTAATAGCAGGCTACCACTGCTCTCTTAGAATTTCAAAACAGAACTCCAGCAACTTTGTACAGCTTTGTACTTGGAGGCCAACATCCCCTAAGTGCATTATTTGCAATTAAACTTTCCAATCTGGTTCCCTCCTACTCCTCACAGTAAGAGTTTGTCTTGGTTGTTCAAAGCTGCACCCAGAAACCTTTGGACGTGTCCTATGCACAGCAACAAGTTTAAAAAAAATTAAAAGTACCAATTACATGCATGACTTCTGTTTTAATGTTGGTTTTACATACTTCTTGAACTAGAACAAGAAGTGGTGCATTTCTCTGGTTCCATTTTCCTTTAACAGTGCTTTTTGACCATAATTGAAGACAAGACTACCAAACCGGTGCAGTTAAGCCACCTGAATTGTTGGAACAAAGGGAGAAGCTCTCTGCTTGTGTCACACCAGTCTAGACCTGCAGACTGACTAATTTGGGAAGGTCTGCAGCAAATCCAGCTTCCTACCAGCCAGCCAGAAGTCTGCTACATTCCACTTCACGAAGCTGGTATTTATCTTTGGACACTTCAAGGAGTTCAGTCACAACATTTGCAGTGCCGGGAATGCTTTTGGTAAGTGTGAACAGGTTGCACAAGGTATACAAACATCAGCCATTTAAGCCCTTCCAAACTCTTGGAATATAAGGGCCCTACTTATAAGAGCCACCCTCCACCACCACTACTGAGCACTGGAATTCAGAGCTCCAGCCAAAACCAGAGGCAGGAGCCTCTCCCTCTAGTACGGGAAGGAGGCTCAGGGCGAGAGGCCAGCGGCTGCCTATTCATCCCTGGGAGTGCAAAGGCCATGCCAGGCAGAGAGCTGGGAAACTGTGCCAGCACTCCTTGTGCAAGTGGCAGTAGAAGACGACCTGATAACCAAAAGGTACGTCAATATTTACTTGCTATACAAGCAACCGCTGCTAGGAGCTAGCGCACAGAAAGGTGCTCTCGGACTGCCACATGGGTTAGGTTATCCCAAAGGAATGTCACTTTGGAAAAAAATCTGTAAATCACTCAAAACCAGAACGGTGAGTATCTCAGAACTTCAGCACTGCTCCGAATTTATGGCAGCCTTTGAACGCAGCTTAGCTCTACCCTGTGTGTGCACTAGTACGAGGCATGAGTGCTGGGTAACAGGATTCATTATGCCACTGCTGGCTGTACTGCAACACTCACATGCAGCCTGAGGGTTCCTGCTTGCCTGCAAGGCAAGCCTGAAGTCATCTACTGCATTCCCAGGCTGTAGATCTGTAACCAGAGCGAGCCCAGACTTTGGCTTGGTAGCAGTGCAGCAGGAAGCAAGGAGCAGAGTGGTTCGAGTTTCACAAGAGGGGTGACGAGCAGCCCTTATTATTCCAGGTGACTGCATCACAAATCCTTTGTTTTGATTAGGATTTTTATTTCCCACCTTTAACCTCAACAGATGTCGACAATCAGTTGCTCCTGAACCGTATTTTGTCACCTTGAGTTAGTGCAAGGAGGCCCCAGGCTTTATCTCAGTGTGAGCATACCAGTCCCAGCGTAGCCCTGCGTGAATCTGCAGTCTGGAATCCGTGGCATCTTATTCCCTTAATTTGCCTGAGTGCTTACTCCAAGAGCATTTTCTGACGGTCACCGAGGGTTAGTCAGAATACCCAGAAACTGTGGAGGGATTTGCACATCCCAAGTCCAGCCCAGGGAAGTGGGGCACCAAGACATCAGGGTCTGTCAAACACCCAGCGCGCTGGCTCCAACACCAGCTGCACGTTCAGTTGTTGCTTTTCAATCTACTTTACTACTCTATTTTGGAGCTTGGAATTCATATGTAGAGCATAAAATTCAGAACAAGCCGTTTTGTTGCCCAACAGCTATTTCAGAGATAAAAGACACTTTGAGATAACCCACCTTTGGGTTTATTGCTAGTTAATGGGAACAGTCCTGTGAAAGTAGCAGCTTGGAAAAGGAAAAGAAAAAGGGGGAAAAAAAGCCTGAACAACTGCTCACCCATCCATCTGCAAGTCATATGCCTACTTTCAGAAAAAGTGTCTGGTATTAAAATTCAGGAGTCAAAAATCTACATCCAACTCACTTTACTCACTAGTGAGTGGAACAGTAAGCTCAGCTCCAATCAGAACTTAAGGGCAGTGGGAAAAGTATTTTCTTTTACAAACTTGGCAGCAAGATTTGAGCTTGTAAATACAGCATGAAATCAGTAAACAAATAAAAAAAAGCCCCAAACACTGAAGCCCTACATAGATTTTGTATCATGTTAAGTGTTTTAGCAGTTTCAAACATGTTCATGCCTTCCACAGGTAACATTAAGCTGACTGACAAACTAAGCTCAACTCAGCCACACTGAACTACAGCCATTCAATATCATCTCAAGGATCAAGTGACATTTATTAGCTGATACATTCATACAAATCACCAAAGCCTACTCAGTATGCAAAACTATACATGTCATTGTCACAAAACAAAAGCCATCATTTTACAAAGAGGAGAAAGCACCAGGACAAAAATTTGTCAATTCTGATAAAAAATAGACAGTATTTTGCACAGAAGACTTGAGAGAATAAAATATTAGTGGCTTTCTTGCTGCATACTGCTAAAACTAGCTATATTTGTTCAGTTTCACAAAAAAAAAAGGAAAAAAAAGCATAAAGTAAATGGCAACTGCAGGATAAAAAAAAATCAGAGGGTGATTAGGTAGTTACTAGGCTGTATTCCCTTTGAGCAAGGAAACCTGAATATTACAAAGGGCTGAGTTACAAGGGAATGTGGGGTATTTTGTGACAGACCTCTGCATGACAGCTGGAGAAAAGCTATTGTGGCAACAGCTGTGTGCTCTGCACAGCTCATACTCCCAAATACCTCAGCCTGCTAAGAGGCCAGTTAACTGGCTGCAATGCATTTTAAAAGTTTTCTGCCTCTTGGGATGTGAGCATGATGGATTATTTGTGTATGTTTTCAATAACAGAAGGAATGCTTAGTTCTACCACTTAGCCTTTTACAAAATGCTGTGGTGTAATGCTGAACTATCATTCACTGCTGCTTTCCTAGAGTTTATAGCTGCAACATCCCATTAACTCTCCTCCACAATTAAAACATCTTCACTTCCTGTCTTACCAGTGCACAGGCTCGACAGCAGTAAATTCATCTATCATATCCTGATTTAAAGGAAATGATCTGATATTTCCAGGATGAAATCCTAGCCCACCAACAGCAATATCGAGCTGTGTGTACCTCCCTAGAGGAAGAATTTTGAGGAACACGCTACTCATTAATCACTGAAAGCTTTGATCTGCTAATTTGTACTCTAAAGTTACTCCAAGGTGTCAGATGAATGTCTGAGAGGTGAGCCCAGGCAGTTATACACAAGTGACCAGTTACACCTCACTCACTCCTGCACTGCCCTAATTAGCACAGTGAGGCTGAACTCAGGACACCAGAGAGTTTCCCTTGTATGAGATGGGTTTGCTCACTCAGCCTCCTTAGAAACACCTTGCTGTTTCAGGCCAGACTGAGGCACAACAATCAGCAGGAATTGTACTCTCACACACAGGACAGCAAGCACAGGAGCACTCTGCACTGCCCTAACCTCAGCCACTGCTGCTCCTGCAGGAATGAATGCTCTCTGCTTTCCCTCCATCATCTAAACAAGGCAGGGAAGGATGAGCTGTGCAGACATCCCAGAAAGCTGGCAAGAGAAAGAAGATTAACTGGTTCTTCTTACATCCTCACTTTCTCATGTTTCTCTTTGTTTTATCTGAAATCAAGGAAGAGTTCTCCCATTTTCAAGTATGAATCCCCTGTTGTCTTTCAAAGATACAAGGTAAATTGCAGCACATGCTTCCTCATGATATCCTATCACCACAAAAGTCTCATTTACTGGAAAACAATCAGCACCAAAGTAAAAGCTGCACTTGAGTACTGATTTACTGAAAATTAAAAAGGAAAGCAATGGCAAGTATAGAAATACTTGCTAGTAGTAAGAAGCAAAAAGCTTTCCTTTTTAAGCTTCAGTTGGTGACAGCCTTGTTTTAAACACAAGCAATAAAGAAGCAAAAAAGAATTTAAATCCTCCACTGACATCAGGATCTGTCATGCAGCAAAAGCTAGTACTGATCCATGTTTTAGTGAAGGCCACTACACGTTTGTCACTTAATCCTAAGAAATTCCAAAAATGAAGCACGTGACTTGCTTGTAATCAATTTTAAAACAACTTGGAGCAGTTTCTGTGCAGCCTTAAAAGACAAACAACGTATTTGGCAACACACTGCTGTACAGAAACTACCCAGGTGCCTGCATGGCAAAGCACACACTTGATAACATCACAGCTTTAAGAGCTCAGGAAGACGCTGTGGGATATAAATAGTACAGCAAGCCTCATCTCTTATTGTCCAAAACCACACAGCAAGCACAGAAAGAACACAAAACTCTTCTCTAAGGTACCTGAAGTACTGTCCAGGTCTTTATTTCCCAGCTATTTTTGTTTGGTTTTGTTTTGGGTTGTTTGGGGGTTTTTTAAGGCTGAATTTTCTGCTAAACTTCACTTTGTAGTGGCAAGATTTTATCTCAGGATAAAGCTGCCGAGAGGGCAAGAAGATGGAGATAGCTTAATGCAAACTGACAATAAGTTGTTTTGAAGAATTCACCCTCAATGTGTCAGCTTAACACTACAGTGCTGCTCCTCAACACTCCTTCAAAGTGAACTATTTATTTTTCTGCTGTTAATTTGAAAAGATCCTTATACGTGGCAAAACAGACACGGGTTCCTCTTCTGCAGATATTTGCTAAAAGACAAGTGTCAGTCATAGCACTTTACCCAACATTTATATCTATATTTAATAAAAGCTCAAACTGTTAGGTTAAAGAATTAATTTCTACAAGTAGTCAAATATTGAAGCTATCCAGTACTCAGCAGAACCTTACTGCTATTTAAAAAGATGGCTATACAAAGGCATCAAGTATGAACTTCCCTTTCTTTCCTTCTTACATCTTTAGTAGAAATTACAGCTTTTTTGTTGAGAAAGTAAAGTTATCCCAAAGCCCTCAAAGCTGCCTCAATCCAGAAATCCCTTGGGCAACATTTCCCAAGACTGAAGCCATATCCAGCTGCACACATGACTGCCACAGCGAGACACAGGCAACACCATCTAGAGCAGCAGTGAACGGCACCCTAAACCAGCTGCAGAAAACCCAGGGTTTAATCATCTCCATACACAAGCAGTGAGGAATTCAATCCACACACTGGGAGCACTGCAGTTATTCCTGCCCCATCACCTCCAAACAGACCCACCAGCCAGTGTTTTACCAGGAGCTGACCAGCCATCTACACATCTGACAAAAGACACCTGTACAATACACCTCAAAAAATACCAGTCAAACTAAACTAGTTCCAAAGAACTAATTCTCCCAAAGGGTCCACTCTTTTAATATTCCGTATAATACTGCATCTTGTAAGCATTCCAGCATCCAGTACTCACCCAAAAATTCAAAGTAATGTTTTCTATATAGTTACTAAGTCCATGCTGCAGAGCTGGTGGTTAAATTCTTAACAGAGTAGTTGAGCTAATGAACACATGGATGCATATGTGAATGAAAAACCCGACTGAAATAAAGAAATGGTCTATTTCCTATCAGACCACCCAACACCTATTTTGCTCTAACAAAATATTAGTGGAGAACATCACTGCCCCAAGCATTAAAAGACAGGTCTGCCCCGCTGTCAAGCAGCCCATCTTAGGGGTAGGCAGAGCATGACCGGCTCTCCACAGTGGAATAAAAGAAAACAAACAAGAAGCCATGCTCTCCAGATTTGCTGCTCTGCCGTCAGCAACAGCAGCAAGCAGAACGCCAGTAGTTGTCTCTTCCTACCACCATAAACAGAGGGAGAAATGCTAACAGCAACAGGGCAGGGGCTGAAAATAAGTAAAGGAGGTACGGCTGAATTCGTGGCGAAACACTAAAAAGGGATCTTCCTCGTAACACTGACGCGCACCCTTTGTATCGCTATTCTGGCGTGGTTTTTACTGAAAACGAATAGACGAGAAAGTTCAATTGTCTACAAGTTGAACAGCAGGCGCTCCGAGGCTTGGTGGGCGCTGGCCGGTCCCAGCTCGCACGGCGTGCCCCGCCGCAAACACCCCTGCTCTCGGGGGGAGCGGCGGCAGCTTCCCGGCCCCTCGCCGGCCTAGCCCAAGATGCTCAGCCCGGGGCAGCTATTTCGGAGCCGGACGCCGAGTGTCACCGCTCCCCGGCCGCGCCTGCCGCTTCCCGGGCGGAGCGCGGGGCCGGACCCCGCCCGCGACACCGGAGCCGCCGGTCCCCAGCGCCGCGGCGCCCCGGAGCCCAGCGCGCCCGGCCAGCCGACCCCACCCGGCGGCGGCGCCCGGCGGGCCGGGGGCGGCGGCCGCCCCTTCCCGCCCGCCCTCCAGAACCTTCCCGGGGGCTCGCAGCAGCCCCGAGCCCCTCAAGGTCACGCCGCCGGCTCCCCGCCCCGGGCTTCCCGCTGTCCCGCCGGCAGCATCCCACGGCGCCGCCGGGAGCTGCCGCCCGCCGCGCCGGCTCCGGCCCCGGCCCCCCCGCGCCGGGCAGCGCCCAGGCCCCGGCGAGAGCAGCGCTTCCCCCCGGCGCCGCGGCCCCTCACCTGGATGAACTGGATGGTGAGCGCCGACTTGCCCACGCCGCCGCCGCCCACCACCACCAGCCGGTACTTCTCCTGCCCCGGGCCGTCCCTGCAGCCCGCGGCCATGGGGGAGCCGAGCGGGGCGATCGCGGCAGCGCCGCCGCGGGGTCCGACGCCTGCCTCTCTCTCTCCGGCGCTCTCCTCCCGCTCCTCCTCGTGCCGCCGGGGCTGAGCAGCCGCAGGCCCCGCCGAGCGCCGGCAGCAGCAGCGCCCGCCCCGCCGTGCGGTGCGGCAGCGCCGAACGGAGCCGAGCGGAGCGCGCAGCACCGCCCGCCCCCGCAGCCAGGGCGCCGCGGCACTAATGGCCGCCGGGGGCGGGGCCCGCGCACCGCCATGCTAATGAGGGGGCGGGGCTTCTCTTATCTGCATGCTAATGAGCATGGTATATCCGCGGGGGGCGGGGCCAGCGGGGAGCCGCCGTACAAACGGCCGCAGGGGGCGGGGCCCGCTCATCGCCATGCTAATGAGCTGTTGCATATGCATGAGGGAGGCCCGTCCCGCGGCACCGGCACGCCGCGGTGTTTGTGTGGCGCGGGTGGTGGCGGCCCCCGGGTGTCCCCTCCGCCCCCCCGGCAGACAGCGCGCCGCGGAGGTAATTAGCGATGTCCCCGTGGGCTTTGGTGGGGCGCCCGTCTGAGTGGCTCATCAACATTAATGAGGCTCTGGATGCCCACGGGATGGGAGGGATGTGCTGGTCACCGGGCGCACAGATGCAGAGCCAAGGCGCGGGGAGGTTTCAAGCCCGTGGGTCGCTACTGTCGTTTCCTACCAAGAGGGAAAAATGGGAAAAAGTCATAGTGACTAAATCCCTTTGCCACTCTTCATCAGGTTTCCTTGTGAGCATGCATGTGAATGGGTTTCTCACTCATTTAAGCCATTCAGATCAAGTCCACCCTCTCCTCCGAGTGTCACCCACCGCTGGATGTCACAGCCCCATATTCATCCCTCTCTGTACTTGGTCAGTGCGTGGTGAATTCACCCTGGGCATCTCCACCGCCTCTGCTGGGGACAGGCTGCTGTGATCTTCCAGTGCTGTCCTCCCCTTTGGGTAATATCTTACTGCCCAGGGTGTTTCTGCACACCCAAAACTCGGCAGATGGTCATAATACAACAAAGCAGAAGTTTTGCTTTTCAGGGAATTTTCAGGGAATTCCTTCTTCACTTCCTCTCCCCTTTTTGTGAAGATATAAAGCAACAACTCCATGAATATCTAATCTTGTACACCTGTACACACGTGCATCCTTTTGCCAAGACAGAGCTGTTATCATGTTCCTGAATGGCATAATCACTTCAGCAAGGTGAACACGCTCCTCCTCTCCACAAACAAAACTCCAGAAGTAGTGGCCATGCATGGAATCCTCACTGAAGGGACCTGCCCTGTTCAACACTGGAGCTGTGTGGGGAGGCAGGGACAGCAATCCATGCAGCCTCCTGCTTTTCCACCCAAGAAACCCTGACTTTCAACGTTCAACACACATTTCAGCTCTGCACCAAAGGAGGGGAGGATCCCACAGGCGGGAAAGAGCCTCCTTCCCCCCATAGACCCAGGACAGCCCTGACAGAGATCCCCAGAGAAATTACAGCTTGTGGAGTTAATTAGGAACTAACATGATATCATATATACACATGGGGATAAATCCACGCTGTAGCCTAATCTTAATTCCACTATTACCCAATTTGTCATGCTGAGCTTTGCAATTCTTGAACTGAATTCCTCTGCTTAAAACCCCAAAACTTTGAAAGCAAGAACAGCATCCTTCAACACCCGTTCTGTCTCAGGGGAGAAGAGTGTCCGACACACAGGAAACAAACTGCTACTGTGTGAGTTAATGGTGTAACTGTGTGAGAAGGAGATACTTTGTTCCCGGGACTCACAACGGTATTTCAGAAAGGAATGCCGGCGCTCAGGCTCAGTTGCCTCGGTATTCTCCCGCAGTGATAAGCTGCTTTTTCACATCCGTTTCCTTATTGCCCATGCCAATCAAAAGTAAGGAACAACTCACACAGGAAAGAATACGTAGCCTAATATTTTCCAGTTTGGAAAAAAGATAAGTGAGAGGGAGATAAAGCAGAAGTCTGTAAATTCCTAAGCAGCATAGGGAAGTTGAACAGAGAAAGCCTCAAAATAGGAGAACTGAGGGACACCCAGTGATAGTAGGAAGAAACAAGTTTAAACAAACAAAAAAGGACAAAAAAGGACACTGTTTTCCACAGACACAATCAATGGCACTGTGGAAATCTCTGCCACAAGGGACTGTGGAAAATGAAACTGCCTGCGAGTGACAAAAGGTTAGACAAAGTCACAGAGCAGAAAGCAGCAGAAAGCACAGTGACCAGGGACTCAGTTTTGATTCGGGAAGCCCCTAAAGCACTGGCAGCCTGGAGGCAGGTTTGCTGAACAAAGAACACACTTTCTTCCCACATGTGCTGGTTCTGGTGTTCTCTCACCTACAAATCAACTACTGGCCACTGCCAGGATCAGGGACCCATGAGAGTATTAATCCAGCAGGACAAGTCTCCTAATTCTTAATTACATTCTCTAGACTAAGAAAAATCACAAGTACAGATTGTGAGGAAGTGAAGCTGCAGCTAATTTATCAAGTATTGGGTGTTTTTTAATCAAAATACAGCTACAATCTCACAGTTGGCCATTAGTACAGTAATCACTAAACTCCACTGCCAGGAAGGGCAATGACACGAAAAGCAGATTTTTAGTGAGTTTTAAGAGCACGCTAATCTCTATGCAAACTATTGTAATAGGATATCTGAGTTCTTGGTTCAAAGTTACATAGAAAGCCAAACATTTTTATCATCCCTTATTTTTTGGGTTTCAGTTTCATTATACATAATTTAAAACAAACTTAGTATTCTGAAAACAATATCAGTATTGTCACTGATATAGCTATCCAATCTTGTGAATACTGCAAGGAAATCTTGTTCTTTAAATAAAACTGGCAGATATGACAATGGGTTAAAATAATACAACATCTACTATGATCAAAAAATTCTATTGCAAAAACAATACTGTTAAATTCTTTGTATTTGTGAATTTTGAAATCTAGTTTTTTAAATAGAGTTATATTCTTTCAAAGCACAAAGCAGTGATCACAGAAAAACAGGAGATGGATTGCAATTGATGAACAGCAGTGGGCTTTGTAGTTTTGTAACTGCACCCAAAGATGTCAATAAGAATTATTTACTCTTTGCTGTATAAACACAGGTAGAGGGAGAAAATATCCAGTATAGAGACAGTCTAAAACCAGGGCAGCCAGGGCAGATCCAGCTCTGGAAGTGCCAGTCTCTACACCTTGTCTTCCCTCAGGAGCAGCCCTTGCTGTGAGCCCTGGTTTCAGAAGACAAGGCGTATACATGTGAATAAAGATAGGGAGATGAGGGAACGACACACTCCAGGATTCACTTCAAGATCAACTAACCTGGGAAAGACTTGGCTGGTGGTGATGCACTTTACCCAGCAGGTGAAGACAAGAAACCTGGCACTGACAGGAGGCAGCAGGGCAAGATGATGCAAAAAGGGTTTGGAATGCTCCACGCAGCCAGGAAAATAAATTTCACAGCACCAGTTTTCATATCCCTGGGGAGGTAGTAAATGTGGGATTTCATAACAGAGAGGAAGAACTCGAAATACCAAGAGTTGTGATGATGGAGCCATGACCAAAGTTTTGATGAAGCAGCTGTGAAAGAAAGTACAGCTTTTAGAAGCATTGCATAGAAAGAAGCTGCGTCATTTCAGGTCTAGCCTGAATGTGCATATTTAAAAAGAGACAAAATCAGGAATGATATCCAGATGGCAGACTTAAAAGAAAGATCACCATAGTGCTTTATATAATGACAGGGGAAAAAAAAGACTTCAGGAAGTGCTTGAGGGAAAGATCCAGAACATCATTTTACATTGGCAGCCTTGCAAAGAAGTGGGTTTGGAAGGTTAGAAGACGTGTACGCAGTAAGTGACATATTGAAAGCTAAAAAGTGCTCTGTGAGAACGTAAAAGCTTAATTAGAAGAAAACTTCTTCTCAGGCTTAGCACAGAAAAAAGTTACAAAAATCTTTGGGACATGAGTCAGAGTGGCAGGTAACTTTAACTCTGAGTTATTCCACTGATTTAGGATTATATATGTACCTATCACTTGTTTATTGGCCTTGCTCAAACAGGCCCTCCTATTGTGTGGATAGTTTCCACAAAGGAAAGGACATCCATGTGCTGCAATTCCCACCAAGGACTCCACTGCTGGCCACAAGAATATTTGAGAAAACTGGCTTTCTCAAAGCCATTAAACAAAAAGCTTGGGGAAAAAGATATTAAAAATTTGGTTTTTCTTGGAATAGGAAAGTAAGATCTAACTCAGAATAAAACAGGTGATAATTTTTCCTGTCTATACAAAAAACATGAGCTATTTAATGAGCAATGAGTACCCAGAAACTGGGAGAAAAATAAGCCATTTCTCCTCAGACACACTTATTAGTTTCTATCTGAGCAAAAAGTAAAAACTATTTTCAGCCAAGTAGCTACAGCTTTTTATAAATCTTGATCTATTTTTACATCTACCTATTCCAGTAAAGTAGTCTGTAGTAAACACTTCAAAATGTGTCATTTTCTTTGAGGCTGGAAACTGATCTACAGACGAAAGTCCTGATTTTTTTGTTTGTTCGGTTGTTTGGTTTTGGTTTTTTTGCTGTAATGTTTAAGATGGGCTTGTCAATTTTTATTAATTATTATGATTACATTAGCAATTCACATGTGTTTATACCCAGTAATAATTACAGAGAAATAATATCCCATGAGAAAAGAGTAAAATAAACTGTGTAGGAATAGGATTTTTAGACAAATTGTTTAAAGTTTGTGATGCTATATGTTTTTCCTAACATTTACATAACTGCCTAGAGCAATTAACATGAGGGGAATTATATGGGGTTTTTTTTAAGAGAGTGCAGCAGCATCATCTCTTATGTGAGCAGCTCAGGTTCTGCACACCTGTCAATCCTCTAGCAAACCAAGCAATCCAATCTTGACTGATTTGATATATGTGATTCCAGGTATATTTAGATAATATGTATTTATCTATTTTTACACATGTATTGGTTTAGCTATTTATTTAATTATGTTACTAGGATAAAAAAGAGGCAGGAAGGAAACCTAAATTAGTACCTTCTAGACCTTCCCCGTAGACCTTAAAAACGAGAAAGTGATCCCAAGAGGAAATTTCTCCACAAATCACTTGCAAATTACTACTTGAAAGAAGATCCTTACCCTGTTGGAAAGGTGTGTGTACCTTTCCTGGTCTCTTTCAAAATGAAGGCAGTAAGTAGGGGTACAAACACTAGCTGTGACACAGAAGTAAGCTCAGAGTAGGTGGTATTCCCTCTGGAGCAGAGTGGCCATGTCCATGTTGCACCATGGAGGTGGTGCCTTCAATCCCTTACACCACAAACAGGTGGTCATGGCAACCTTAATTAATGCAGCCACTCCATGTCCCACCACAGTATGATCAGCACCTCTGCCCCCACCAGACTCAGAAACTGGGCTTTTTCCTTCACCACCAAAACTGCTAAACACTGCTGGTTTCTGTTCCCCTTGTGCAGGATACCTTCTCATCCCCTTATGCTCATGAGCCTGTTTGCTTTCTTACACTTATGATGATTCCACAGAGCTACAAGAGGCAGCATAATAAAAAGATGGTTCTTGTGTAGGAAAAACAGAGCTATCCAAACCTGCCTCTGAATCTCAACCTTGGAAACAGCCAGATTTTCATAGACCTTCTCATCATTCATGATCCTGCTACCCCAAAATAGAGAAGCAGCTGTTATCACCTGTCCCAAGATTTCTCTGCTGCTCACCTTGCAAAAACCTGAAGGTTTGTGGGCACCTCTTAGTTGGCTTCTATTGCTTTTTTGGAGTTGGCAAGACAGTGCAGCCAAGAAAGCCACATTTCCACTTCTCACCAAAGCTCCCACATCAGTACTGCTCTAGATCCACTTAGGAGATAGGTAAGATTGATTAGAGAAAGAAAGGACGAGAAATTGGATAGGCTGGACTAAATCATCTGAGTCTGACAACATTTGTTCTAAGGTACATGGTTAGCAGTCTCACAGGCATTGGTGGTTACCCTTAGAACTTTACAGAAAGTGGGTGAGAAGTTGAGGAGAATGTTAAAAAGGTAGAAAAGGAAGAGTAGAAAATTGTCTGCTCTCATCTCATTTTCTGGAAGAAAAAGTGTTAAAACAAATAATGAAACTATTTGTAAATACCTCTAAGAAAACAAGGAGGCAACTGACAACAAATATGTCCTTCTCCAGGAACAAATGGTGTCAAATCAAAATATTGTTCTCCTGTGGTCCATTAACAGGCATTTGAGTAGGAGGAAGCAGTATGCATCCCATACCTTGATTCTGTCTTTAATGATTCACTTTGTTCAGGCTGGAGAAGAGAAGGCTCCAGGGTGACCTAATTGTACCTTCTAGTATCTAAAGGGAGCTGACAAGAAAGATGGAGAGGGACTTTTTACACAAGCATGTAGTGACAGACAGCAGGAATGGCTTCAAACTGAATGAGAGCAGGTTTGGATTACATATCTGGAAGAAATTTTTTACTGTGAGGGTGGTGGGGCCCTGGCACAGGTTGCCCAGGGTAGGTGGTGGATGTCCCATCCCTGGAAGTGTTCAAAGCCAGTTTGGATGGGGCTCTGAGCAGTCTGATCCAGTAGAAGCTGTCCCTGCCCATGGCAGGGGGTTGGAACAAGATGATCTTTAAGGTTCCTTCCAAGCCAGGCTATTCTATGGTTTTATGATTCTCTGTGCTTACAATTAGGTTATTACATAACCCCTGTGTTATGTTAGATGGCAGCAGTAAAGCTGGAGCAGGACAGGTGGGATAGCTGGACCCAGTGATTTCCAGTGGTTCATTGACAAAATTGAGGGTAGCAGCACACAACAATGCAGAAGATGTCACACAATCTAGTATTATTAAATATTTTAGTAATAACCTAGATTATGAAACAAGAAAGCACATGTCCTACATTTTCAGAAGCTGCATGCTAGGGAAGAAAACAAGATTTGTGAATAACCACAAAAATTAAAGAAAAGTTCTAAAAAAAGAGAATGCAATTCAGAAACAATGCACATATTGTTCTGCCTGTAGACAAGAATTTGTTATTTGATTGCAGCTAAGTGTGTTAGGAAAAAAAAATGGGAAAAAATACTTTCCCTTTTCTTGGTGCTTTCCCTTGCTTCTTGGTATTTTACACCACCTGAGCCTGAGCTCCCTCCTTTTACATATATACTTTCAGAAATTTCCTTCCCTGTATTTTATTTCTCTGGCTATCTTACAGAGGAATTTCCACAATAAAGGCTTGTATTTTACCATTTTAGTATAACTCTTTAGTATGATGACCTACATTTCATTTTCTGCATATTTCCTCCTTATGCTGAGATCAAAGGAGAGCTAATGATTGAGGCACTGGTCTGACTGAAATTTCCATGCTCCTTTTGCACTGAGGTGATGTGTGCTTGTGCTTCATGGCATTTATTTAGCAAACTGCCTACTCTGCTATTTCCTATAAACCCATTTTTTGTAAGGCCACTCACTTCCAGCCTTGGTTCTATTTCCCCTCACCCTTCATGACCCATTCCCACTGATTAATGCTGGGATGCAGTTTTTCTAGAATTCGTTGTCCCAATTTTTACTAGAATTTGTTGTATTTCTGTACCTCAGCTGGATGCAGAGATCTGTCTGGTTAGTTCTGAGAACTCTAAATCCACAGAGGAGCAAAATGCACTAGGAATCATTTACTGAAATGCATGACCTTGAAATAGCATGGTTCCACAGCACAGATGGAGTTTACCAGATGTCTGAGGCTAGGAAATGATGAGATTTAAAAGAGTCAGTACTTCAGAGTGGTTTAAAAAAACTGAGATTACTGGATAGGATAGAGCTACTGCAAGTATATTTAAACAAGTACATCAATGTGTGGATCCATGACTTTGTGCCCAGATCAGTTTGCCAACCCTGCCTCTCCAGTGTGCACTTACCTGTGCAATGGATGTACATCCTGAGCTCAGTGAAAGGCTCTCTCTTCATTGGTATGAACTGTGGGCTCTTCCTTGAACCATCAGCACTGGTCTAATGGTGATAACCCCTCTGCTGCTGGTTGTCCAATGTTTGGCTCTTCAAGCTGTCATGTTCTGATTCCCTGGTGGTGTCTGAAATTACCAAAAATCCATGCAATGTGGTATCACCATCTAGGCCCCACAAGAAGAGCTGCTCTTCAAAACAATTACATCATCTTTTAAATTTCCAGTGCTAAAAATAGGCAGGAAGGATTCTGCACCCAGAGATGTCTTGAAGCAGCGCTGTTGTTAGCAGAGGGGTTTGTACAGCAAGGTCCTGTCTGGAGAGAGGTTCACAAATACATAAGCATTACTCTTTCTAGGACTAAAAGCTGCTTGGGGACATGAATTTCTTTAAAAGGAATACTTTTCCCATCTCCACTGCCTTTTTCATCCATCATAACACCAAAGTGCCACATTTCTTCGTACCTCCAAGATGCCCCAACAGTTGAGGCCGCCCTTATTATTTGGGTCAACTATTTGGGAGCTAGTGATCATAGCAGCCTGTGGAACATAACAGGGCATCTCTGCTGCTAGGGAATAAAGAACAGGTTAGTCTGGCTGTGTTTTCAAATGTCACAGCTAGCTGAAATCACAGCTATCGCTTAGGGAAACTGTTTTCTCAGCCTACAACAATTTCCCTCAGCACTGTCATTTCATCATGTAAGGGTTACTGTGGGTGAACAGGGAAAGGTTCAGCAGTTCATTTTATTTGGGTATGAGAATTGAAATAGCGATGTAAAAATCTAGTAAAATCTATCTTTTTCTCCTGTCTACCATTCTTGCTCTATTTTCCTCCTATTCCTTGTTGGCACACTCTCTCTTCACTGATTTCCTCTGCCAGTCTTTTTCTAAGATTCTGTCACTGAGTCCTGCCACTGAGTGCAGTGGGCTCATCAAACCCCCTGCACATCTCAACACATGATGAACAATGAAGTCAATACCCTTTCCATGTCCTTGATATCATCAACAGGCCAGGGAGCCCTTTCTCAGGGTACAAGGTATTTTGAGGCACTGCTGAATGCCAGCTCAAGGACCAGGAAGGGTGTTTTTTCCTAAACTCAACAGGCATACACTGTACAAGTGAGATTGCTGTCTTCTGGCTTGCCCCAGTTTGGGTATGGGGACACAGGAATGGAAGAATAATTGCTAGAGGAGAGGAAATAGCCTGTTGCAGAGTTGGAGTAATTCCTCTTCCACTCCTTTTCCTCCTGCCCCAATCTGCTTACCTCAAGGAAACCCTACACACATAGCAAAACACCCTACATTCACAATATCTTCTGTCCAGCTTCAGAGGCACTTGAGCTTTTGGTTCAAAGGTGATACTAGGAGATTTTGCCAAATCCCTCATATTTTGACCTGTGAGCCTGTTGCCAAGCAGTAAAAAGCACTTGTTCAAATATGTGAAGTTAGGTTGTACTGAGATGTCAGCTGAGGAATTAACATTTAATTTTCATATTTGTCCAAGTTGTTACTTACCATTCATTTAAAGAAGCAGTACTAGTGGATCACACCAATGGATTCTGCACCAACATGTTGTAAGATCCAGTTTCTGTCACAAGGAAATTACCATCTAGACAGAAGAAACATTATTATCCCATCACAGACAGGGCATTCAAGCACAAACATGCCAGGGAATATGCCTGAGGACACCCAGAAAGACTACATCAGACAAGTGAGCCATATTGGGGTATGAACAACACAAGCCCTTTACTTTTTGTTGCTCCAGACACTCTGTATCTTCTCCTAAATCAGCCTATTAATTAATCACCAGGAACACCACAGGTGAAGAAGCTGTTGAAATCTATTTTATTTTGGTTGTCTTTATTTATGCACATGAGAACAAGAGACTGAAGTCAATAAGAATCAATGAGATCAACATATCTGCTGTAGGAATGAATTACCTTTAAATATATATTTTAAAACAGATATTCTACTTTCTTATACTCCTATTCACTGAAAATAAGAATCTATCTGAAAAAAAGAAAATATATCTAACGATGGAAAAATGGGGAAATTCAGGTAAAAGTAAACAAGCCAGCTTGATAAGAAGTGCATGGTAAACAGACATTTCACTGAGAAGGAGACTTTTCAGATATTTCCATGACATGTTGTTGCCACTTGAAATGTGGTGCCTTCTGGTGCTGTCTCAGAATATCTGGCAGAACATGTTGTATGTAATCAGACGCTATTTTTTCAATGTACAATTTTTTTAAATTCTGTCTTCTCTGATAAGCATCGTGCAAGACAAATGTACTACTTGCCAAATAATTTCTTTCAGAAAAATTGAACAAACACATCGCTAGGATTTTCTGTTCCTAGCAACTCCAACTCCCATCTTTAAAAGTCTTAATGCAATAAAGCAAAATCTTTAAGATGCTTTGGCTCACTGTCAAATCTCCTACTAATGGAAAGTATATTTAAAAGATATTTAAAAATAGTAGTAGTGACACAAAATCATAATGGAAAAAACTATAATAATAATAAAATTTGCCATTAAATATAAATACATCTTTCTATTACGTATAATAAACAGCCACATTGAGGAGCTTACACTTGTGAGTTCACTGAAGTGTGGGCATTCACCACTCACCAAACTCACTCATGTTCTCAAAACACCACTTGCCTTTACTACTTTGTAGTAAATGAATGCTAATGAGAAATATTCCAGTTAACTCTTACCCAACTAAATCATTTCTTGGCTCCCCAGACAGAACTTTTACATGGACATTCTCCAAAATCATTGTCAAGACTGTGGCCTGATTTTAACGAGCGACGTCCCAAAAAGCACAAAGGACAAAAAGGAAAGTGGTGAAAATGAAAATCAGCAGAGACAATGTTAAATAACACGTTCAGTGGTGACAAGAGAGCTGGCAAGATATCCAACCCCAAGGTCAGCACATCTTCCCTGGCTACAGGGAAACCAGCAACTTTTTCTCACATTATCACATTGGCAGGAGCCGGGTGGGGAAGTGCAGAAAGTGACCTGCAGTTTTCCTGGGTCTGGCATCAAGTCTAGTGTGTTAGATTTGCACTTCAGAATAGCTCAGAAGATGCAAGGAAACATTTGCCTACTTGGCTCCCGGCAAATTAAAACACTGAAGTTCTTGCCTGAGCACTGCCAGCTAGCGAGGAATGTGGTGAAACAGGAGTGGATTGGGAGACAAGAATTTTTGCACACCTTTTTCTTCTGACCATGTTCCTGTTAACATTCCTTGTCCTATTCTAGTGACCCCATGGGCCTGCTGTCCAGGCCTACTCCTAGTGCTGAGCTGGGCCACAGGCAGAGGCAGAATGAGAGGCTCATGTGGTGGCCAAGGCAGAGTGAGCTGACTCTTTCTCAACAGCCTTTGCTTGGGGGAAGAAGAAAAAGGCATTGAGTTTCTCAAGCTCTTTGTGGCCCTTGTCAGTCACCCTCTAAATCCTGCAGCTGTTGTCCCAACCTCAGTTTGGACTACAGGAGTCAGAGGACTCAATGAAGCAGCCAAGACACTTCTCTCCACAGATTGCCCTTTATGACAATGCCATTCTCCCATTCAGACCCCACTCCAGGGCAGCTCCAACCACGTAACCCTCGAGCACTGCCAGTCAGTGGTGAGCCTACTGATGGCACATTTGCAGATATCCTGGCAGGCTGCCCCAGGAGGCTTTGTGACATCTGTGTTTCCCTCTCCTCGACCATCAGGTTCAAAAGGGATGTCCAAACCTTCTTCCCAGGCAGGATGATTCACAGCATGGAGTGGAAGAGGTTGAGAGCCCTCTGTGCTGTTGGTGGTGAAGCCATACTGGCACAACAGAGGGAACAGGGCTAGTTTAGCCACATGCTATGAAATACTGTGAATAAATGGAATGTGCTTTTTTCGTTGACGACAATATGGCAGGTCCTGATTGACAGACCAGACACAAATGTGCAAACTGCACAGGCTGCACAAACAGTGCAGCCCTGATGGCTGTTGTGTCCTACACAGCTTCTGCAAGGAACTGGATGAGCCTTTCCATCTGGACCGAGCAAGGACTGTTTCTTCAGCAGCTTTATGCTCATCCTCTGCAGTCTGTGGGTAGGTGGAGAAGCCAGAGGACCCTCTGTGTCTGACCATGCCTTCATTAGCAGGGTCAGCTGAGCAGGGTAGGGTGGAGTTCAATGACTTTTCTATCCCATTCATTTTCCAGAGGAAAGGTTTAGGTGTGCCTGCTTTACCCTCCCTCCCCAGGCCAACTCAATCTGTGCTTCTGAGAAAGCATGGCTTCTCTGACTGTGTCTGTCTTGGCCCTCTGTGTCTTTTTTGACCTTTTGAGCATTCTGGCATGCAGCTGTGACTGCTGCCTCCACAACCCTCAGGAAACATCACGGGCTGAGGGCTGCGTGTTTCTCTGGAGAAAAACGTGGCTGACAAGTGGCTGTGCCATGCAGCTCAGGAAAGGGGGGAGGGTGAGGAGAGATTTGCTTGCTGTCTGCTTCCTGGGAGGCAGTGGAGAGGGTGGCAGAAGGAATAAGGCTGTGCAAGCAGCTCGTATGGATGGGGGAGGAAGAGCTGGCTAGAAGGGCAAAGAAAGGAACCAGCTGGTTGGATCACGCAGGACAAAAAAAGCACCCATCACCAAGGAAATCCTTCCTCCCTCCTGTCCACAGTGACACAAGACCTTCAATCCTGTCCCATTTTCTATCTTTTTTGTCTCTAGAGAAACTGGCCATTTCCCCTTTTACCAAGGCTTTTGGCCAACCACTCTATTCATGGAGTGCCTGTGCCTGCTGAACCTCAGAAAGGGCCACCTGCAGCCCAGATGGTTTTAAGCCTCTCCATGGTGTGGAGAGGAGACTCCCAAAAGGTCACCATGTACAGAGCCTGCTGCCATTTTGTGCCCTTCAGCCCACACCTAAAGAGGACTCTGAAGAGAGGAAAACACAACAGACATTATCCATCATCCTTCCTTTTGCTCCCTTAACAGGCCCACCTGGCACTTCTTGGGAAGACAACCAGTGGAGCAAGGAACTATCCTGGAAGAAAATGCAATTTGTACCCCATGACAATTGCTCCACAGCGCTGCTGTGAGGGAATTACAGACCAAGGACACGGAGGTGGTACAGCCCTGGGATCAGAGAGAGCAGCAGAGTCCTGATCACAGCTTGGCACCACACCAGATCACAACACAGCCAAACCAAGAACTGCCAAGTTAGCTGTCCCCACAGGCACTGGGAGCAGATGAGTGTGTGGCTTCAGCCACAGCCCACAGCAGTGAGGATCCTTGTCTGGCTGTGGCCAAGGAGCCTCCTACATGGCAGGACAGGGCCCAAGGCAGGAGGAAGCAAACCCAGCTTGCTCCTCAACAGGGCTATAAGAATGCCATCACCAGAAGTTGCTTGATGATGCAGTCTGTTCATTGTTCAGATTTTCATTTTGTTTGGATTTACCTGATACCAGTGAAATTATAGACATTCATATTAGTACTGGCATTAAGTTTTTTTCACTTAGGGCCAAAATTATTAAAAGGCTTTGGCTTCCAAATACTTCATTAAGCCATGCCTTCAAATTTGCTGAAAATGCTTCTTGCTTTGTTGGAAGCAAGATTTCACACTACATGTTTGACCAAATTTCTTTGCAATTCCCACTCTCAGAAAAGTAAAGTAATTTCTCATTTCATTATAGGAAGTCACAAAAGCAAACCTGTCATTCATCCATGCCCTATGGGCTTTTTGATTCTTCTTTTGGCACTTGCCTTAGTACTGGAGAATCTTCATAGATAATCAGGCAATGAAGTGTAAATGCTTTTTGGTGTAGGAAGTAAAATATAGCCCTTTTTTTTCCCCAGAAAAAATGTCTAATATTGACAAAACCTCAGTTTTGGTTTTGACCTTTTACTGTGATATTATACCTGAGCATGGATTCATCCTCACCACTTCCTGCTTTCATGTCAGTCTGTATTTAATAATGAGAGGCATAGCGCAAGGACCACCTTTTCTGGCCATGTGGGAATGGATTGCCCACAGTTATAGACATTACAGCCAAAGCAGCGTGATTGTATTATTTTTGTGCCTCAATATATAAAAAAGCTGCCCTAGGGATAACAGGCAGGTCTAAGTAATATACACATAACATAAGTGCTCCTGCTGTGTATTTTTGACACTCCTTAACAGTGAGAATTAAGATCTATGACTCCCATCTCTCAGCTGATAACATCAAGACAGGCTGCAGTGACTGCACAGAGCCTTTCTGAAATCAAATTGGTCTCTGTGCAAGCACAGCAGGTCACATGGGGACTGTCAGACAAGAACAGTTTAGAAGTGCAGCATGTATGGAAACAAGCCCTGTTTCCTTCCCCAGGTGAAGCTGTATAGTGATCTCTGACTCTATTCTGTGACACAAGGACAAGCTTTTGCTGGGGACAAGGACAGCAACTGCCACCAGCAGCTCATAGCTATGCAAAGAGGTAATCTCTGGTGGAAGAAAACCCAGCCATCACACAATAATTAATCTTGCATTCCACTTGAGATCTCTCCCACGCAAATGGGAGAAGGTGTGTCATGATTTAGATCACTGCCAAAATAGCACGGCGTGGCATTTTGCAGTTTAATTGTTTCAACGGATCATTTATTCTCTCTGTAAGAGTGAGCTTGACTGGAGCTCTCATCCTTGGAACACCAGGGTGAACTTCATCAAATGCAGTTTACTCTTCCTGAGTGACTAACAAGACCCCTGTGGGAAGTACAGCAGACTGCACACTCCTGAGCAGAAACTGATGCTCAGGAACTTCCATCTGACCCAGAGGGAGAACCTCTTTACTGAGCAGTGACCGAGCACTTACCAGGCTGCACAGAGAGGGTGGGGAGCATCCCTCAATGGAGATATACCAGAACCATCTGGACACAATCCTGTGCCATGGCATGACCCTGCTGGAGCAGAGAGGTTGGATGAGATGATCCCCCTGTGGTCCATTCACAGATCCATTCTGTGATTCTGTGAATTTAGTAATTTCTTCAGTTAATGTTTTTTTTTTTTTTTTTTCCCTAGAAATGTCAGAAGTGGCTTCTTGCTTTAGTAGTTTTAGTTCAGCACTTACATATTAGGGACTTAGTAAGTATTTTAAAGTAGGTTTGTAATAAGTTCATAAAACGTTTGTGAAATCTCGATGTATTCAGCATGTACTTTTATATGTCACTCTGGCTTTCTCAGAAATAAAAACTAAGGCACTGAATGCCTAGTTAGACAATTAAAACACAGGATACTGAAATGCTTTTCAGAGAAATATATGAGGGCACAGGTGTGACTATCAAAAAGCTCTTGGGTTCTCTAACCATGCAACTACCATATTGAGAGAAAAATACACAGATATAGGAAGTCAGTTGTAGAAACAAACAGAGTAAGGGGGCTACAGTTTCCCTGTTTATTCCCCACTGGATGATAAAGATGTATTTGTATAATTCCCTGACCCACTAGATTGAGATTAAGATGAATTTTATTTGATCTCACTGCAGGGTTCCTGAGCTTGAAGTATCCATGGTGAGGTAAGCAAAGCACTCAGCAATTCACCCCAAGAGTGCCATCTTATCTATCCCTTTTTAAGGGATTAATGCAACACAGCTGAAATTGGTGAGGTTTTTAAGAGTTATGCAGAGTTCATAAGAGTTGTAGCTATCAAACATGACAGAAAAAAAGGGCTCTGCAGCCACTCTGGAGGCTACATGAACAAACAGGAAATAGATCTGCTATTTAAGTGTCCTAGTGTTTATCTGCAAGCAATCTCTAAGTGCACACCAAACACATTAGTTCTTCATAACTTATAAACTGAGGCAATTCCATTTCACCTTTACACGGAGATGGCCTTGTTCTTCAGGAGGGAGAGCCACAGGTCACAGGTCACAGGCAGATTTCTGCAAGGCAGCAGGGTCCTTATCTTAGTCATGGAAATGGCACGTGAACTGGGACAGAGTCCCCAGGACCTTCCTTGGTACTGCCACAGAGGTTTCAGCTTTCAGAAGCTTTCTTCACACTCCACTGCTGCAATGGAATGTTTGGATTTAATTCACTACTACAAATAAAACAATATTTATAAATATAGGTACTTAAGACAGGAGGCAATCTGTGATCCAGCAACCAATATTTATGTTGGTTTTTTTTTTATTTTTAAAGGCCAAGCTTAGGAGAAATGAAGCACAAGGGCTGCAATTCAATCCATACATCCTTACAGAGCAAACCTTCCTGAATTTTTCAGCTCCAGACAACACCTGCCCAGAAGGCAGTTTGCACTAGTTACTAGTGAACTTTAACCTTCCTTAAATAACACATATAAAAAATACCAGCAACAACCCAAATAATATTTTCCCCTTCATCCCCTTCAGTAGCTGAAACAGAAATTAGTAGAATGAGAAAAGCAAATAAACCCACCACACGTGTGATGATGCTGAACAAATGTGAAAGCCGAGCTGCAGCCTGGTTTGTAACAGCCTTCACCTCCACTTGGAGCAGCCAGCCTTGGAACAGCCAGCCATGACTTCACTGATGTACACATTAGGGATAAACAGCAGATTCACTTACAGAGCAGTTGCAGTGGCAGTGATTTATTCAATAAAAAGCAGCTCATGTCCACCCCATCACAAACCTCTAGTAAATAGAATCTATTTATCTCTCCACGTACTTCTTATTCCAGTCTTCCTCAGCGCTCATTATTCTCTCAGCAGTCACAGCATCTGAAGTGTTGTTTCACCAGCATTCATTTCTTCAGTTCAACCTCACCAGAGACATCCCCCAGTAGGAAAGCTTGATCCCCACTCAATAGGATCATTTCTAAACTCCTTCCATGGGCTCCCAAACCGCTCACAGCAATCTGTTACTTTGCCCTAGGCTGGTCAGAGTGGATCTCTAACAGTAAGTCATCTTTCCCTTCACACTGTCTTGGAGTCCCCTCTTTCAAGGAATTCCTTTGCTGGCCTCTTTCCTTTGTGTTCATGTTTCCCAGCCTCAGTGATTGACACAATCTCACTTCCATCATTGCTGCCATTTCCCTCTTTCTTTCCATAAAGCTTTCCTGAGCAACTCTTCCAACTCAAACCCTGCGTCTTTGCCATCATCTCCTTTCTTCAGCTGCAATGTGCTAAACCCAAGATTTTGTTCAAGCACATTGGAGACAGAATTACAGTTCATGGAAGGCTTTTTGAGGTCATAAATGTCTGAAATCAGAGGTTATGGATCAGGCTGATACAGTGTCTATTAAATGTGCCCTCAAGCTGTATTTGATGCATTTGTAAAAGCAGAAATAGTAGTAACAGCAAGGAAAGGAGCAATTGCTGAGAATTTCCAAGAGCTGTAGCACATGCCAGGCATAAAAGAAGGAGATGACAATAAACAAGGTTAGACCCCTCTGTCATTGCCCCTCATACCAAGATTTTGCACTGAGTTCTCCTGATGCTCATTACCTCTAAGAGGTCAAAATGAAAACCCATTTATCCCACAGGTTAAGGTGAATAGCTAGTAGGTGTGCTGGGAACATCATCTAACAACTGTAGTAGCTTGTTTCCCTTAAGTAAAGAGAAGGAAAAGGTATTGTGCATCAGAAAAGCATGGGAGTGGCCTGAGGCTTAATCCTTACCTTAGAACCTTTCCTTAGGCATTGTCAAACAGAAAAAGAAATTACAAGATTTAAAAGCTCAGGACATCATTAAAAGCATGGTTAAGGGCCAAATTAAAGGAGATGAGCGATGGAGGAAGGTATTGGAAGCTGAGAAACAGTATCAAAGGGTAAACTAATTTTAAGTTTAAAAAACCCCAAAAAACAGAGAGTGGGAAGTTAGTGAACATGAATAAAAACAGAGCTGAAAATCTCTGAACATCAGAACATTCCAATATACAATATCATTCCTATCATGTACATACTGGCAATAAAGCCAACAGACTGGAACAAAGGAAATGGAAGAATATGAAGGAGAGAAGGAAGTCTAGAAGAAGTATCCATTTCAATACTGAACCACTTCACAGTTTTCTCAGTTTCACTAAAATAGATCATTACAAGCAAGCCGCTTTTTCCAGAGGGAAACAAGTTAATAAAAAAATTAAAATATTATCAGCTCTTGCTATAAATGATACTTGTCACTGTGCCCAGATATTTTGCCTTTGGGACCAAAGCAGGTTTTTCCCCCCATCTGCTGTTATTGGAGAGATTTTACAATATTTCCTCATGCTGCCTCCCAATGGTTCCAGAGTATAACTTGTGTAGACTGGGGCTACATGGATAGATCATGACAAATTTTATAGAGAGGAACAAAGGATGATAAATCTGGTTCTAAAAAGTTAGTTGTCAAGGTCATCTGCTGACAGGTTCCATATGACTGCCAGATTACTGTTTGAGTTCAGGTACTGCCTAGGAATATCAGACAGAAACTAAGAGTCTATTTCTGAATGCAACAGAGAGATAATTACCATAAATTACACCACTTCTAATAAATTACACTGCTTCTAATGAATTAAAAAATGTAGACAAATCCTGTGCTCAGTGACAGTTTCAGTGCAGAAGCTCACGGTCTAGGAGCTGGTTCTGACACAGTGGAGAGACTAAAGAGGAAAGAGTGACAGGGACAGGCAAGAAAATGGGCAACAAAAAAGCAAATAAAGTCTAACAGGAAGCCAGGACTTTGAGGATGTAGCTCCTAATTTGCTCAGTCTTCATCTTCTAAAAGTTGTGACAAGGTTCCCCCCCAATACATTTTGTTATACAACCTTTTCATCATTTCTATTTGTTCTATTCAGCAGTCACTCAAAAGTTAGATAATGGAAAGTAATATTAAACGTTATGAAAAAAGCAGAGTAGAGTTCAAATTTTGAACAGACATGCAAGTGAGCCTTGTCCTTGCCTTTTCACTGGAGGAGAAAGGTGGGAACTAATATTGCACACCTCTGCTAAATACTCACTTGATATAATAAGACCTGCACTAAATAAACTCTCAAGTCAACCACATTTAAGAAGTTCACTGGAATTTTCTGCTTTTTTTATGGAAGGGTCTTCTAACTTTTGCAGATCATTCAGTATGAGGTCTTACAGAGCTACAGACATGATATAATCTTCCCTAATTACTATCAGTCATTATTTCTTCACTATTCATCATTGTTTTTCACACTCTGGTAGATGGCTTGTCCTCATTTTAATCAGTCAACTCATCCCACGAGTCAGAATCTGTAAAAATGTCAAGTCAATACTTAATTCTGTTAAAGCTGAAATTGAAAACCTTATCTCATAAACCAAACTACATTTTGCAGTCTGGGCTCTGAGTCAAAGTCAGGTGACGTGAGGGAAAGTTCAGAGAATCAGAAGAAATTCCTGGAACATCTTGTAAGCCAGTGACAATAAATTGTGTGTCTCACCAAATTCCACCTCAGGTAGATCCCTGCCACCCTACACTAGAGAACACTGTCACAGGCTCACCATTTCCAGTAAAGATAATTGTGTTTTAGTGGGGACTGATTCTGCATCCATTAGTGGCCTGCTCAGTGCTGAAAAGCTTGATGGGTTGCTCAAGATACCTAGAATAGTATATTATCACACAATAATTGGAAAAGCACCAGGCAGACTATCAAATGGTTCTCTCTCTCTCGTTATTTTTTTTTAATTAATACTGGAGGAGACGCTTTCCTGCTTTTACCTGCAGCAAAATTCTGTAATCCTTAAAAACACAGAAATCACAAAACAGAGAGAAATTAAAAGGATATATATAAAGGTGCTTTTAAACAACATTAGATACGAAATCTACAAAGTTTTTCTAATATTAGAGCTTCAAGAGGACACAATTTTTGTGATTTACAGGAAGAGAAGAGTAGAGACTTGTGTTCCTGCTTAGATGTTTGCTGGGAACTCAGTCTCCCAGCATGGTGACTTTTTACTTGATGGTTTAGATAGATGCACGATTGAATTTACAGCCAAATTACCTTCATAATATTAGTAAATGAGACTGCACTGCTCTGTATTTATAGTCTTCTTGGAAATGTGAGATTCATCTGCCCTTTCAGAGACAGACATCAATGAACAGACTAAGAACTCCAATGCAAATACTTTCCAGTAAAAATAATTTTATCTATTTTTAGGTTCTTATTATTTTACTTCTTTTAGATATAATCAAGCAGATGGACTAAGACCATGGGGGTTTGAGCTGCTGAGAACCCGGAATTTTCTGTGAAAGGTAAGCTGAAATAAGCCAGGCAGGAAGTATTCCTGGATGGGACCTGCTCAGGGACCTGCTCATCCCGAGAACAAGGAACATTTTGTGACTCCTCACAACACCCTAGGATGGCTTTAGGGGCACAAGTAAGGAAAATGCAAATAAAACATAACAAAACAAAAAAATCTGAGCTGGGAAACTTAATAATTTCTCATCTGAATGGGTTCTACAGCAGAGCAAGCACAGCCTTTAGAAGAGCCACCACTAAATGTGGGCACTAACCTCTCTGGGAAATGTCTCATCCTCCAATCACTGTTGGGCCCCTAAACTACAAACTCAGGTCACCAACACAAGGGGAAAGATCGCTGTTAAAAATCACTTATTTTATTAAAGCAAAACCTAAAACATTAAGAAAGATTCATAGATTTATAAAAACCCTAAAAAGCATTTCTTAGGTATGGCTCTTTAGCTGTTAGCATGGACTTCATTAACTGAATTCCCAAATAGCCTTGAGGCATGACCAGAACAATATTGGCAAGATCTCCCACCCTGAGCAATTGGACATGAATTTTTTACTCCCTCAAACATAAATAAAACACAAAACTCTGCTGCTGACTAAAACCAAAACCAACCCCTCCCTCATTTTTTACACATCACTTACTCAACAGAAATAGGGTGGGGTTAAAGGGTCCCCACAGTATGGGAAGGGGGATGCAGAGCTGCAACAGAAAGAGAACAAAAGTCACTATTTTGTTATCCTCCGTGCTGGCAGCCACATCCCCACTGCCCACTGTCCTGCCTGCAGCCCCACATCCCACTGGAACACTGCAGAGAGCAACTCCAGCTCAGAGCAGCCTGTGCCAGAAGGATGTATAAGCACTCCTCTGCCTGAGAGCATCATTAGATTGTTTTGGAATTTGGGAGAGGACAGAGACAGTTTGAAATCACAGTTGCCTCTCCTGAACAGTGAGATTCTGAGGAGATTTTTTCCCTCTAAGTAGCCCAATTTCAAAGGACTTATAAGACCTGTTTAGGAAAATGAGGAAGGGTCTTCGCTGTTATCCTTTTTGTCCTGCTATCCAGCAAATGAAACACAAATTAATCCTAACTTGTAACTTGCAATTATTTTGCACCTGTTTCTTTGGTGTGCTTCTCACAGAGGAAGAGAAAGTCCAGGCTGCCACCACCACACTAGGGCTGGTGAGAAGTTCTTGCAAACCTGTGCTCCCACCATGCCTGCTGTGATCCAGCTGGAGAATTCAGAACTGCTGAGGGTTAAAGCACACTCCAGGACACAGGCTTGGCTTGCTGCTGTTATCCAAACAAGCTGGCAGCAACTCCCTTTTCCACTGAGAAGAAAGGCTCCTGTGTTAGATTTGATAACCTCACCTTTCATCCAGTAAGTCTCCTCAGGATGAATTGAAATGGGAATCCTGTGTGATGGACTTAAAGCCATCAGCTTTTTGCTACTGTTTCAATGTTTTTAAAATTATGCAACAGAGTACCTGGGAAGTTCTGGGGAGTTCTTGGGCCTTAGGCACACCTGGGAAAGATGGGTTTCTAAGTTAGACTTCCAGCTTGACTTGTGTGCTGCTTAGAATCTGCTACTTTTTTTACTCTTTTTAGTTTGTTTAGCCCTTTTTCCAGTGTCTCCTCAACCAGTGAATTCTTCCACATACAAGTTGTCTCCCACCATGCATTTATGGAGCCCTGTAAGACAAACATCCATCCAGGTCTTGCTGAAACACAGGTAATAATCTAGTTTGATTCTTGCTGGGCATGTATATACCTCACTAAATCAATGGGATTTAAACACTGACCTTATTATTTTAATGGCTTTAGGAAATCAACTCCTATTGAGAGCTGGTATTTGAAATAATCTCCAAAATGTAGCACACAAAGTCAAGGAGAAATGCAAGCCTAGCTAGGAACCTGAGCATGGCAGGAGGTTTTTGTGAGTCCTGCCTTTGTTCCTGGACACAGGCACACACATAATGCCAAGGAGGGGCACAGAGCAAGGACAGAGGGGAGCTCACCCTGGGCAAGCACAGCAGTGTAATCATGAAAAACACCTTGGTGAGCAAAGGAGAATGTAAGAGCTGCAAGAGCATGGAGTGAGTCTTGGCTTTAGTGCTGAAGGAGGACTACTGGCCTCTCCAATGAACAAGATCTGTTCCTAGCAGTACCTCTTTCAGCAGTTTCTCTTCAGTGAGACAATCAACAAGACCCTGGATGGGCTCATCAGACTAATATCAATTCTAACAAAGCTTTTAAGTGCAGGAAAAAAAGAAATGTCAGACAAATAAGCCAGGGAAGATACACATATGCAGTATTTTCCCTGAGTGCTGAAAAAGAACAGGTGGCACAAACCCCCAAACCCTACCATTTAGAAAGTTTTTCCCCTTTGATTACCCAATGCACTTTTATTTTGCCTTTGCTGTATGATCAGGCAAAAAAAAAAAAGAGAAACAATACTGACTTTTTGAAACCATAAGGACCTAAAGCTCCCCACAAGCACAAAGGACCAAAGACCTGGGTTCACACAGCAATCCAGAGCTGCAGAGACACTGTGTAATCCTGCTTCCTTTTTTCTCCTAAGCAGAACAGAAACTGCACTTACATCTGAAAGGCAGAGTCACCAAAGGGCATGCTAGATGACCCAACAGACCTTTTGCATCTCTAATGTCTGATTCAGTGCAAAGAATGCAGACCTGTGAATCATGACTCTGAGCTGAACAGGCAGTGACACAGCTGGAGCCAAAAGACCTCCAAACATTGCCACTCACCCAAGGCATTATTGTAGGCACATAATGAACAGAAAAAGTTGATGTGTTTGAGACAGAAACACAAACCAGAAGGCAGTCTGCCAGCCTGATCCCTCCAGCAGCACATTTCACAATCCCAGGGGGATTCTTTGGGCTAAAAACTGCGTGGGCAGGGGGTGGAAAAGAATCTAAACGTGGTACCTCTCAGGCAGGTGGAGGATCTGATTCACATTGTAATCATTTGTAATAGCCTGCAGCCAGAAGGCCAGATGCTGTCATCTCCTCAGATCTCACAAGCAAAGCAGTGTAAGCTGGATCAATATTTGCAGTGGAAGGTCTCCAAGTGGCACCAACGAGGGCAGGAAACGATGCTGATGAGAGCTGGGCTGGACCCAGCACTGAGGCAGAGCTGCAGGATGAGGTTTGGAAGGAATTACTCAGGCAGGGTTGCCACTTCTTACACAGGGCTCTAAAGGGCAGCCCTGGTGATGGGGGCTCAAGAAAAGCACTTTCTTTTGGAAAGTGTTTCCTGATACTCTGGACAATGTCCAGCCTATACAGTTGCATCCTAACTCCTTCCTGCAGCTGGAGACAACAAGGATTTGCCATCCCAGCAAAACCCCTGCAGGGCCCTGGGCTCTCTCTTTATGTGCAGAAACACAGTGATCTGCAGTTCTAGCTAACTTTGGAAATTTAACAGGCTGGGGTTACTGAACTTGCCCCAAAATCTTAGACTTATTTCAGCATCTAAGGATATGCTTAAGGAATACATTGGTTTTCTTGAGCTGTTTTCTCATGTTAAAAATAGTATTCAAATAGATAATTCTAAGTTTGAAATTAGGATCTTTGCATATGCTTCAGCCCATTTTGTCTATTTTGGGAATGGACAAAGAATTTGAGGCTGAAAAAATAAGTACAAGCAAAATACAGTTGTCTCCTTGTTACTGAAACAAACACCAAGTCATATATTCTCATTGTCATAAAAAAGACTTCATGGGGACAAAGAGACTCAATGCTACAGCCTGCAGCAAAGATACCATTAATAAAATAAATCACATCATTCACCACTACAAGTGGTTCACTTTAAAGGCAAAACATAGGGAGAATAGGACTGTGTGTAGTTGGATGAAAGAGTACAATCTGTATCAGTGTACTGCACACGTCAACGCTGCTCACACAATGAATAAAGAGGAAATGCAACACAGTCAAATACCTTTATTAATCTTCTGCACAATGACCTTCTACTAAAATCATATAGCCAATGGTCCACATGCTATACAGGCTATCAGATTGCTCCCCTATGAATAAATAAAATTCCACAGGAAAAAAAAATTACAATGAAAGCTCAATTTTCGGTATCTTTTAAGGCTCATGGGCAAAAATTTCAATAAAACATAAGATGACTTGGGGCCAAAAAGGAGCACACTGAAGTTTTTCAGCATAAGCAGCAAACTGATACTCCTGTTAGTACCAATTTCAGCCAAATTTGACATACCACTTGAGATTTTTTTTTTTCTTCATGCAAATCAGCTGGCTGGAAGACAGAAACCCGAGCAAATAGTCACATAGAGAGGAAAAATGGGTACTATGAAAGAACAGGCAGACCAACAAGGACATAAATACTGACCTACCAGCCAACCCCTCCATACTCTACATTAGCCAAAATGCTACTGCTTGACCAGAGAAATACAGAAAGGGAACTAGAAAGTCTTATAAAAGCAGAAGGAAAAGCAGTGTGGATATGAGCATGTGAGGAAGGCACAAATATATATAGGAAAGCTACATTAGCTGTGCTGTGAACAAAAAACTTGCTTTTCTCATGGAATTTTGTGATTGTGCTTTTCAACTGAGAAATCCACAGGCCAAACCCTTCATCCTGCAAGGGAAACTTGATGTCAACACAAAGTGCAGGTTTAAATCAGACAGAAGTTCTAGTACAGATTGCCCAGAATCTGAGGAGACTTTGTGGTGCCAGCCATCCTACAGCCCCCTCAGACAGCCTGTGACAGGAGCAGGGCTGATCTGAAATGCATTGCATCACATCTTCCTGTAACACAAACAGCTCTCAGTATGTCTAAGGTTGATTTTTGGACAAGAGAGGTTCTGAATTGGAGAGATGCAATAATCTCCCCAAATTAGTGCTGTGGTACAGACTGTGAATTACCCATCCATTTGGTTATTTACATGCTGGGAAATGTGTAAATAAATGCTTTCTAAATACTCACCAAACTCTCAGACACACTCAGATACAATCAGAAAATAGTAAAAAGTCCAGAAGAGCTGCTTAGAAAGTGGAGTCAAATTGTCAAAAGATGAATTTGCTTGAAAATTTTACATTAAGTGTTGAAGGCAAAAGTAAAAGCTGAGGCAGAGTGTGCTCAGGAAGAGATGCCATCAATTAATTCTGTAAATGAGGATGAGCTCCATCAGGAGAGAGAACAGTGCAACCACAACCCATCTTCAGTGCCTTGGGTCTGGGACACCACAAGCACCCAGGCACTCTCCATTTCAGCTCCCACCACCAGCATGGCTCTGTTCCTCACCTGACTGCTTGGTCCTGGCACAGATCTCGAGCAGGAGTGTTGGGATTTCCCACCCTAGAGCAAAAGCAGCCTGCTTGATGGAGCAGGAACTACCCTCTACAAAAGGAGAGGAACTACCCTCCACAAAATATGATAAATGTGGTTTAGCTGCACTGGCTCCAGATGAATTAGAAAAGTAAGGAATCATTAAAACTGACTTTAAATCAATAAAGCAAAGAGCTATGACTACATGAATATATATATGGATAACAGATCTCCTACAAAAGGGTCTGATTCAAAGTCCATAAGGAAAATGACTTCAAATAGCATCCTTCACAGCTGCATTCCCTTTTAGAGCACAGAAGAGATGCATAGCTGTGTTTAGGATGTCCAAGCAGAGAGCCCAGAAGCAGAGTAAGAACTGAAGAGTATTTATGCCAGCAGAAAGGTATACTTTCTTCTCTGGTCCTTTCTTCTTTACATGAACATATTACACAGTGCCAAAAAAAAAAATAAAAAAGAGAAGGGAAGGAAATGAAAAGAAAATGGATCAGTTGAAGCCTCCAGGGAAGATAACCTTCAAAGGAAATTTAGCGGAAAATTGAAGAAAATAGAAGATGAGATTTCTCATGTACCTCATGGCTACAGAAATAGATAAGTAGGAGGAAAGGCTGCAAGCAGCTTTGCTCCTTTTTGTGACAAGAGAGAAAGCCTCAGCCTGAGCTATATTCAATCAGTTCCAAAGGGAGAGAGATAACAAGAAGTTAGAAATACCCATGAATAGGTTTGAAGTCTACTGCTTCTGGACACACATCATTGACAAGAACATGAAACTTCAACACAGAAGAGAGACAGAGAATCAAATGATCAATGTGTGACACACTTAGAAACTCACAGAAACATCCGAGCAAACTTTTAGAAGTTACCAGTGTTATCAAACCACCATTAGGCACCCTGAAGCTTTTTCCTATAATTACAGTTATTTATGTGAATGTGTAGAAAACTACTTCTTCATCTCCAACCCAACACTCCTGAGACTGTGGCATATGAATACAGCTATATTAACAACCAAAATCTAACACTTCATCCCATCAACGTGTTGTTGCCTGCACGGGGAAGGGAGAATCTAGAAAGGGAAAAAAAAAAAACATGGGAAAAGTATGAGACAGAAACATCAACATTAATATCTCTATTTGCAATTAGGAGCAGTTCCAAGAGACAGGGGTTGTTTTGTTTTGGTTGGGGCTTGGTGTTCTCTTTGTTTGGAGTTTTTTAGCAGGATACAGACTCAACACTGGGTGAGCAGAGGGATCAGAGCAAGAATTCCAGTGTTCCCTTGGCTCGACTATTCTGAATTGGCAGCAGGGAAAAAGATCAGTGCTTTCTTTAAGGTTTCTTGGCTTAATTAATTTGCCTGTTGTGGCAGTATGCCCCTGAAGTGGGACAATCTCCTGGAAGGAGAAGAAGGCACAGAAAGAAATGTGAGATTGTCTTCTCTAAAGTGAGGGAGAAAGGTTTAGCAGAGCCCAGCAAAGGAGGTGCTGCTTGTATGTGCAGGGGAAAACCTTGCACCCATCTCCTCCTGAGACCAAACCATCCCACTGCTGGGCATCCTCTGGTACTTGCAGAATTAAAGATGATCCCAACAGCAGGAATCTTAACAAAGGGCAGCCATGGAAACAAGGCACTCCTACAAAAAAAAAAAAAGAAAAAAGAAAAAAAAAAGGAAAAAAAAGGGTATTCTGTACCATTAAGGGATTGCTGTTACACGTCATTTTCTCTCACACATTTCCCCTGCAAACAATTAAGCACCTGCAGTTTTAAGATGATGTTTGCAAATGACTTGAATCCTTCAAAGCAGCCTCATCACAGATAAGCACTGGGGAAAGAGTGGAAACTCTTCCAATTGCCCAGCTCCCTTCCATGGTTGCTGGCCTGTGATCAGCACTGGCGGTAGTCTTGCAAAACAAATAAATCTTTAAACAATAAGCTACAGATTAAAAGCCTGAGAGGATCCCCTGTGACCCATCCAGAAATAAGAGCATTACAGAGAGGGCTGGAGGCCGGTGGTGCAGAAAGTTGAGTCACTGGAGACATGAGTTCATATTTGATGCATGGGTAGAGGTGAAATGGGCTTCTGGCCCTCAGACACTTCAGGGATTTGTTCCAACTGCAGCACTTGCACTGTAGCTTTTTCCTGATGAGCCTAAGGACTGGAATAATGGATGTCCTGTAGGCAGAAACAACTGAGCTTCAACAGCAGCACTGTGTGCAAATCTGCTCTCAGTACCTGCTTTGTTTGCTGTCAGAAGCACCACGGGGTACCTGTCATCCTTGGGTTTAAACACCAACTACACGACTGAGAGCAGTGTAATACTAAACCTGGCTGGGACCATTTCTGCCACTGACCAGTGAAAGATGTGCATTTCCCCTTCTCCTTATCTCTCTCAGACTCAGATAAAGTGTGTGCATCTGCTGGCAACCCTCCCTCCTGAGCACAACTGTACATTCCTTGGGACATCCAGAGGAATACAAGCAGCACAAGGACATGCTGTAACAGAGAGCGCGTGTGCAAAGCAAGGTGTGCTACCCCTCACCCTGAAAACTTAGAGAGGGAAAACATGGACAGTCCTCTCTTAGCTGTCCTTGATGGGGAATCAGTTCCATGCCAGCATGATCAGAAAAGAAGTAGTCATTCCAAAAATCAGAGGAGTGAGTTGCCATCTTTTTGAAGCTGCTGTTTCTCCCAACAAGAGATAACCACAATTCCTTTGGGCAGCAGCCATCCCTGTGCCAGCACCTGGCTCCCCTCAAAGGAGGAAAGGAGAAACTCAGAGCAAGAGGCCTCGAGCAGCAGTGCTTGCCTTTCCTTCATGGCACAGGCAGTGCCCCTGTGCACAGCACAGCCCTTGAGGGAACTGACCATGGCCTTCACTGCACTCTGCTCAGGGCCCCAGCTGCATTTACCTGGTGAAAGAAGAATTATTTCATTCAAAATGCAGTAATATCTCAAAACCTACTGGCTATGAAAAAAAGGACACTGCCACAAGATTCCTACCTTCTATAAGGCACTGGAGCAGTAAATCCAGGTCCTTTTCCATTAAAAACAAAGCAAAAAATAAACCCGACAAAGTAGGTGCATAAAAGGATTTTCCCCTACGGCTGACACTGAATCTAAATTAAACCAAATTGTTTTCATAATTTGAAACCTCTGGTTTCTCCATAATTACAATGTTGTGAAATGAGCAGGAACAGCTAATATATACCCACAGGGAAAATTACATTTAGTGACCCTACAATGATCCAGGATGAAGAAGATGCAATAAAGGAACCCACATTATTCACTAATGAATAAGAGCAGTAAGAAAAGAGGAAACTAAACTTAATGAATGTATATAAGATTTTGATGTAGAACCTGCAGGCAAAAGTAGCCAATAGTTTTATTCCAGCAATGGTCTTAGCCATAAAACACTTCATTAGTGACAATCAACTTTCTCCATTTGCAGAATGCTCAACAAAAAGCTACTTTAAAAGTATTTTGCCTTTACAACATGCTGTGAAGAGGTCTTAATATCTATTAAAAATGTAACATTCTGATAAATACTACTGTAAAAATATCACCTGATTTTAGAGTGGCTGCTTCCATTTGCTTTTCCCTTACACTGCTGAACAGTCTTTCTGTTGACCATCAAAATTAAAACAATCTCACAGTGATAATGTGCTTTCCTTTTTTTTTTTTTTGTCTAAGCTTTTATTATTATTTGTTAAGTGCTTAGAAAAAAACCCAAAACTAAAAGCAAACCACTTACACAGGTGATTATGGAAAATTACAGAATAACAGAATGTTAGAAGAAGTTTCCCTTCCTACACACAACCTGCCTGTTTCCTTTTTACAATCCTTTGCTTCTTGCAGTTTGAGAATATCCATGAGAGTAGGTAAAGAGAAGGCAAAAATCAGTTGAAGCCCTTATGGTATGGCTCAGCTTATGTGGTGTTAGCTGATGGCACAGCAAACCATGGTCAATACATGTCTAGCACATATTACAAACATACCATCCCTTTCTCCATAAAACCTCTCTGACAATCTGCATAAGATTCAAATCACAATTTTACAGCTGGCTTATAGTTAACACAGTGCCCTGGCTAAAGCCCAGTGTGAGGAGTCCCTTTTGGGAAAGGTGAGTTCCCTCTCACTGACATAGTTTGCATGAATTAAACTGCTTTTGCACATCACATTTGCACTGTACCAACTCTGATTCATGCTCATGCTGTGGCACGTAGAAACAAAAGCAGAGAATAAGCTTTAGCCTGCTCCAGCATCTTTATAGAATGCAGTAGTCCACACAGGCAAACTCTACCCTGCCTACTTAACATTCTTATCCTTCAGGATTAAATATATTAAATATACACTTGCCTCTAGAGTACAATTACATCTGGTATCAAAACCTGACACTCTATTCTAATAGCTTTATAAGATTTCTGAGAAGGGTGAGCATCATGGCAAGTCCATGAGAAACCCTTCTCCTACCTCTCAGGAGCTATCCATCCACCAGTGTTCTGAGCTGGTAGAAAAGACCAACTGGTCAGAAAAAAGGATTCCAAAGAATTTTCTAAAAATTCTAATTTTTAAAAATTTACTCTTAAAAAATTTGAATTCTTTATTAAATAGTCTTATGTTACAAACAGTGTTATAGGCAGCAGACAAATAGATGATTGGCATTTTGATTGTGCATTAGAAACTCTCACTGATAAACAAGGAGTGTAAGGCATCCTGTACAAAAGTTTCTGCCTGTCTTATATTCAGAGCTGCCCACAGAAGTTAATAAATACCTCAGAGACTCATTTCATCTCTCAGCAATCTGCTAGATGAAGAATTGTGAAGCCCTTTATTCTGCAAAATCCCATTAGTTTTTGATAAACTCTTTCAGACAAACGGTAATTTTGAGTGATTCACCTGAACGAAATAACGCGCCCACACTTTCAAAATACCATTGGGGTGAGGTCAGGCAGAGAATGAGTCTGCCAGGGTAAATGACTGCATTTGTCTCCTGTCACACTCCTTCTCTTTGGGCACAAAAAGTACTTCCCTAAGATTACAATTTGACAGAGATTGAGAATGCTGATTGATTTTTAATTTTCAGGAAGTTTTCAAGAAATTTAGAGTAATAGACCCTTTTAAGAAGCTTCAGATGCTCTGAGAGTATGTGGGGCTGTGTGTGAATGGGGAAGTGCTCCCCCTGTGCGTTTTGGTTTAGGGGAACCAAGCAGCACCCTTGTTTCAGTTACATATTGCTACATTATGCACAGTTGTGAATATTTGTGGAAGGAAACACACAGTACCTGGGTTTCAAAATACAACACAGTCTTTGGCAGAGATCCCTAACCGCCTTGGAGGAGGACTGCTTAGCTTTTATTCAGAAACAAGCTTCTGCAAATTTGCAAGAGGTACAAGAGGTTTGTTCTAAGGATATCAGCTGAGGCCTGACCCCGAGACAGACAGGAATACCTGCTGCTCCAAGCATGGTTAGCACCTGCCTGTGGATTTTATAATGAAAGCACTAGAGGAAAAACATCCCATTGCCCTCAGGTCCAGTCCTCCTTGTCCTTCCCCTGTGGGGAGCAACAGCCCAGCCTCAGCCAGCCCCAAGGCTCTCATGCTCCAGCTTTCAAGATTCCATCTTACTCATGTTTCCAAGAAGCTCTAACCTGACTCTGACTGGGACACCAGCAAACTTCTTCTTCACTTCAGACCAACTTCTAGGGAATGACAACCTTCCTTGTCTGCCTTCTCAATGATCTGATGTACTAGCTCCAAAGCTAGCACTGAAAAAACGTGAATTCACACTCAGTTACTGCAGTACTGACATTGCAGTGTGGCTGTGCATGAGGTGATACTTGCTTCCATCCCAACAGAGAAGAGATGGTCATCAGTTATTCCCAAGCTTAAATTCTTAATTATTATCAGTTATTCCCAAGCTTAAATCCTGTTTTCATCACACAAATTCTGCATGGAAACAATTAAGACAAGACCCATTTCTCAAAGTAGCTGCTTAAGTTATGAAAGCTGAGGCTTAGTGGAACTTCAGAAAGACAAGTATCTTTTGCTCAGTCACAAGCACCAGAATTAATTTCAGACATAGGAACATCAAATAGATACAAGCAGTCAAAGAAATTGCATTGAACCTCTATAGGGCAATCTACAAAATCCAGCAGGATTTTGAAATGATTCCATAGAACTCCTCTATGTGAATGGCACCAATTCAACATACTTTTGAGATGACTGAACTTTCTGTAATAATCTATCATTTTAGAGCTCTATCACATTTAAGGCTGCCATCAGAAAACATGAATAGACAAGTGGTTGTAATACCAGCATCACTTACATCACCCAGGAAAACTCTGACCATGTGATACAGACCCACACCACAACATACCTCTGCTCCGCTGTCATTCACACCCTCCAAGTAGCAGCGTTTTAGGGCAGAAATATTTGTGAATGAGCACTGCCAGGAGTTTAGTGGACAGCAACATTTCTTCAGTTGTCATTGCACTTCCAGCTTCTAATTATTTAAGAGCATTTTTAGGTTACTTTAGAAATACATCATATACTGCAAAACATGAAGTTAAAAAGCCCTGCCCACAATTCCAAAAACTACAGTGATCACATATAACACATTGTAGGCCAGCAAAGTGCATCTTCCCTTGCTTTGGTAAGATTGGGGCACTTCCTGGCAGAGGACAGTGCCACTAAAGGATTCCTGAACAACTTGGGGTTACAACCTTTTTCACAAAGGTAGATATAGAATAGTATCAGAGAAAGCTAAGGAAATTAATTCCTTTAAAAGTTTATCATAATCTAATCAAGCAGGGTCAGCTAAGTCTTTCAATGGGCATTTAAGAGGTCTTTGGAGGAAGATCTAACTCCACTACTCCTCCCTTTTTCTATGAATACAAAGCCCTTCTGTCTTTCCTTGGTGAAGTATGTGTCAATTTGCAGATTCTCCTAAAAACAGCAAGATCTGGGCCTCTAGGTTTCCCTTGATCTGCTTGGTTTCTTTGCAACCTGAGGCAACTGAAGACTGGTGGAATATACTGAAGCACTGAATCATGGAATGGTTTGGGATGGAAAGGACCTTTAAAAGTCATCCAGTGCAATGCACAGCCCACACCACCCTGGCAGTGAGCACAAGGATTGCTGCTGCTGCTGGGAGATGGGCTGGGTGAGCTGGCAGGATGGCCAGGGGCAGGGGCTAGCATGGGTGCCCCTGAGACACCAGTGCCAAGGTGGCACAGAAGGGAGGCCTGGCACGGTGTATTGGTGCCAGAGAAACTGTGCTGGATGTGCACCTTCCTCCATGGGCTCCACACCATCAGCCAGATGGACCATGGGGCTGGTGGGATCCCCATCTAAAGTGGCCTCTTCTTCCTCTGTGCTTCCTGCAGCCAGGGGTCTTCTGTCCCTCCCCACAAAGAAGGGCAGCCACATGCTTTGGACCTCTTGGTTTCAGGCACCCTTGGAACCTGAGGGCTTTAACTCAGCCAACTGAGGGCTCACTGCCAAGGTTCCTGTGCTTTTAGAGCTCCAAAAAGTGGCAGCAAGATGGCTTGTGACATCAGACCACTGTTATAGGATATATGTGGCAAACTATGGCTGTTTGGGACCTGTGGCCTACAAGAAGGGGGAAAGCTGAGGGTGCCTTTCCTGAGGGTTGCTCTCCTCCTGCCCCTTTGTACACCTGGGTTCCCTGGGACAAGATGGTAACACGGGCATTGCAGGAATTGCAATTGGGGTCTCTCAAAGGCATTGAAACAGACACTTGTTGCAGCCCTCTAGAAGTGGATTTGGCCCCCTGTATCCAGGGATGTGCACATCCCTGGAAGCAGGATGGATTTAAAAGGAACAGTCTAGCAAGAAGAGGAGCTTCCAAAGTACTGCCTACAAATGTCAACAGGACGATTGCATTTGCCTCTAAATGCTCTGGCTGGCTCTGTTAAAGACAAACTGCAAAACAGAGCTAGAAAATATGCTTTCACTGTAACAAACAAGGTGTTGCACAAGTCTTTTCACTCCTGGTGGCATGGGAGCAGCAGGACAGGTCTGAGAAGCCCAGTTTCCAATTATCTATCCATTTCCTTTCCCAGGCTCACGGGAAAGGTGAAACACACCAGGCTGTCTCTGCTGCAGCTTTGTCCTGTTACTGCTAAACAACACATAGTTGCAGTAAGATAGAAAAATTATAAAGAAAAGCCTTATAAAATCAGGCCTGCTCTGTTCCTGTCATTTCTTTTAAGTCAAGCTAACACTTTGCAAGTTCCCACGTGAAAGCAATCCTGGTGTGAGCAGCTCATTAGCACAACAATTTACTCCGGGTGAAAAACAACCAGCACCTGTATAAACTGTTTTTACATTGTTAGATAGTAAGAGAAAAACTATTTCTCACAAACAACCTTTCCTGCACATACACCCTGGGGTCTGAGTGACCAATCAATACAGGATAATAACTTGTTACTAACCAATAGAGAAATTTGCTACTGACCAATTGGAGTCACACACGATGTCTGTAAAACTGTATAAAAAGGAATTTTGTGAATAAAGAATTGCCTTTTTCCACCACGAAGAAAATGGAGTCCCATGTGATTCATTCCCTTAACATATCACTTACATGACTGTTTATTAGCTTTTGTGCATGTCAAAAACTGGTCTTACTGTACAGAGAATTTACTGTCTTCACATGAAATACAGCAAAATGTAAATTATATCATGGAGCTGGCAGAGCCTCTGTTCTTCAGCCTGTAGCTTATCAGAGCAAGGTGCTCACAGCCATCCAGCTCCCGGTTCTGTCTCACTGTATGCAGCCAGAGCTTTCTCTGAAATCTGTCTAAGCTCAACTACCTGCCCATCTAGTGATGAGGAAAAGTGGGGACTGTTGACTACATTTTCAACAACTGAGCTTTCAACAACTTCTGAGTACAGAAGTTTTCACCAGCAGATCTCAGAACACTTCACAAAGACGGCAGCCTATACCCACAACCATGAAACTCAGGTCCTAAGGCAATTTCCTGGAGATATGAGAAAAATTGACCTGCTCTCAGGTATGATGCATTAAATACTGCTACAAAAACCAGTTACAAGCTTTTGAAAACATGGTTGTCCCAGTTACAAACTCCAATAATTTCCAAGAAAAACAGCAATGAAAAAATACATTGTTTAAAAAAAAAGAGCAAAGGTTAAACAAGGTATGCAGGTCTGTTATTTATATGCTTTACTTGGGAAGTTAGGGACTATGCTTCCAGAAATAAAAGTTTGTATTTGTTAGGGCTTGTATCTTCATGCTTTACAGCAACACATGAGGAATTGGTTGGAACACACACAATTCCTGATTTTTCACTTAATTAAGAAATGCATTCCCATAGTCTCACACAATCTGTATTTTCCATAAATATTACATTTGACTGATTACCTGATAAATGTCTTCATGTGCTCTGAGCACCTGCCTGCTACAAGAGCAGGTTTCTGTGGTGTTTCTAAGGTAACATTCTTGTTTATTAAGGCTAGATATAGTAGCACTGCTGAACTTGTACATCTGAAAGTGCAAGTGAGAACAGGCGTAGGAAAAAAACCTGTTCTTACTTATGGATCAGGCATCCAAACCCTGCAATAATTGCATCTCTTAGTAAAGATGCATTAACATAGTGTTACATGCTTGAAAACAAAAGCAATAAACTATCAGGTCAAACACATTAAAGTTTTAATAGCTTCTTTTCTTGCACTGTCAAGAGAAAGTTTGATATGGCATTCAAAAAAATCCCATTTAAGAATCCAAGGCAATTCCTGATAATCTGAGTAAAGGTGAATCTGCTTTCCATGATGGAAATATTTATATAAGTAAACTATAACAAAGAAAATTGGATGAACCAGAAAAGAAGGATGCTCCAACATCAGGGTTTTTACTGGCAGGTAGGTGCCATCTGAGCAGGTAAACAGCTGCCTAAATGCAGCCTGGTAAACTGGGGAAGACTGGACTTATAGAAACTTTATAGAGGTTTATTTATAGGGGCATATTTATGGAAAGTTTATAGGGGTTTTAGGAGTGAGTGCAGTCAGCAAGACTCTTCCTGGGCACAGGTGTGGGACCTTGCATCCAGCCTGAAGCCAGCACTGACATGTGCTTTGCTGCATGTGCTATCAGTTACAGATTCAAGCTGCCTTCTCTTCTCCCTCAAGCTCAAGCATGGATGAAGGGATACAGAATCCTTGAAGATGACAAGACTTCAAAACCCCACTCCTTCTCCTCAGAACAATAATTCATGTCAATGTGGACCTAATTGTAAGGAGACAGTGAACACTCTCACTTTCTAAATGGTGACAACATCAGTTGCATAAACCAAATAAACTGGGTCACTTGCCTTCCAGGCTGGTATCAAATCTGGGCACCACACACAAGAACTTAAGAGGACCATTTCAAGTTGCAGTTTTCAGATATTAGAGTACTGTAAACAAGCAGAGATGGTGCTTAAGATCAAACAGACTGAAGCCCAGAGCATAATCCCATCTGGTACAGAGAACTGTGCATTTGGGCTCTTGACAAGATGCCTGATGATGTAGAACAGCCTCCTACTGACAGGAACAGCCTGGAAGGTCTCAGAGCATGGGGTAATGCCTCAAGCAGGGAGCTACTTCTCTGCATGAGGTAGGAAAGACAGAGGTTAGCTCATGGCTGAATTGAAGCTCAGACACTCACCTGGAGATCAGCTTTGATCTGCTCTGACCTGTTGCCATTCTGGTACTGCAAGTCTAGGCTTGGTTTTGGCCAGGAATGAAGCTGCTGCCAGGTCCTGGTCCCACATCCCACAGGCAGACCTAACTGTGTAGGTCCTGGCAGCCACAGTGCCAGTGAGGCACAGGTTTGTGGCCTGGGTCACAACTTCAGGTCCCACCAGGACGAAATCTGCACCAAGTTTGAGTCCATCCCAAAGACTACTGAATGTGCAAAGCAGATCACACCTAAAAACATGCACTGCATTATTAAAAGAGATGAACCCAGTGGGTTTTCAGTGCCCACAGGTCCCACAGAGCTCTGCAACAAGTTAGGACACCTCTAAGGTGAACATTCTACCCTCCCAAATTTGAAGGGGCTTACATAGCCCTGTCACCCACCATTCCTGGCCTCAAAAAAGAATCTCCTGCTAAATGGTGCATGCTTCTGCACATGAACAACCCTTTCATCTCTTTCAGCCATAGCTCAGAGGAAACTGGTCCACCAGCACCACTGAATTCAATGGATATTAAAAAAAAGACAGAATCTCATTTGAAAAACAAAAGTAGGGATGCCTATGCAACACATCATTGTAGTTTTGGACAGATCATGTAGAGATCATTGTGAGTGAAAAATACTTAAAATCAAGGAAGGAAAAAACAAAAGGACATGGGGAATTCCATCTGAGTGAAATTTCTACGAAGTAATAAAATATTTACATATAGCTTAAGAACAACACAGCAGAAATAATTGTTTATTCTTGTGTCTAAATATTAGTGATAGGAGTTATTCAGAAAGATCAGATTAAGAAGTCATTACTGCATTTCGAAATTTATCTCCACACTTTGGACATAACTAAAATCAGAAGCATGGGAAAATTCTTACAACTCTTTCTAGTCCTGTGAGAGAGACCACATCTTTAGTGAAAAGATGTAGTGTGACCATCTGCTGTGGCAGATTTTGATCAGCTATTACAGGAAAGACCTGAAACATCACCAAACCTGAAAACCACTGTGAATAAGATGCAGGGACAGTGAGACCCACTAACACTGCTTCTGAGCTGGGGCCAGGGTAACAATAAGCTCAGTATGTTCTGCTTCTCCTAAATGAAATTTCAGTAAAAGAAAGAGCAAAATAGGCACTTACAAGCCACAGAAACTGCAGATCTTGTACCTGTCTAAAGAAACTGGTTTAGACAAGTATAAAATGGCTACCTTTTATATACATAAAATATTTGTACTTTATACTCAAATTATAAAATACCTACAATCTATAGCTGGAAGAATTACGCTCTCATCTTTCAAAACAAAAGAAATCACATTTTGGTAGCAATTCCATTCTATTCTTAACAATTGTGGATCACTGATGAAATAAAAATATATACAAAGAATTTAGAAAAAGTTAAAAATCACAAGTTACAGAATATATACCAAAAAAAATCCAAAGAAATATCTAGTAAAATGCAGTGGATACTTTATGACTTTGCTCAAACAGAAAATGGCCTAGGTTAGTATTACAAATGTACAGGCAAAGTTACAGCTAGAATTTCTTATATTACACCTAGATCCCTTTCTTAGTGAATTCATTTTCATGTCTCTCAAATGCGAGATCCTCCCCAGGCCAGCTGTGCACAGCCAAATCTATCTCACTGTGCTTTAGAAAAGTAAAATCTCTAGAGACAAGGCAGTGTTTGAACAGATGTACTGTATTAGTAATCTGAGCTGTGAATTGGTGTGCACTGCTTACACTTAGCTAGGCAACCTAAAAATATACAAAAACCAATGGAAAGTGACCCCAAGAGTGGGCCAAAATTACTCCCTACTGCTTATATGACAAAACTTGCAGCACACCCTGGCACCAGATCCTTTACTTTCTTCATTAACACTTTAAAAAAAAGACAACAAAAAAAGAACCTCCGAAAATTTATCAGTTGCAAGACAGCACCCCCTGGTGTAACAACATAAGAAAACGTAGAAGAATTTATAAAATGCTTTAAATTGGTGCTGGGTGCTGCTCAATTAGGATTAAGTGACTGAGTGTTTCAGCTGCAGCTTTGTGCCAAAAAGCACACAACAGAGACCTCACACAAGTCTTCACATTTCTGAGATGCATAAAGCTGCCTTTACAGAACCACTTACAAACCTTTCTGAAGGTCAGTGCACAAATCAAGTTCCTCTGTGACCTGATTTTTAATTTCTTTTTTTACATTACCTATAAAGTTCCTATAAATCCAGTCTTTCTATTCGTGTTTTGTTAGGATGAGCCCCAAGTCTTATTTGACTCCCAAATAAGAGAGGCCCACATCTGCCTGTCCTCAGGTAAACATTCCTGCTTCTCATGTTCGCATCTAAATAATAAATACATAAAATAAAACAGAAATACAAATCCTCATGAGGCCCTGAATAAAGAAACCTGGCCCTGATTCCTGGCAGATGGGACACCAGGAGCAGGGGCATAGTACAAAGTGGCTTCCTGCTATTCTAATACTGCATCCTGCAATGACTTTCTAAAACTTTTAATGGAAAAGCAGCAAGCTTTTTTTGCTCCATTTACTCCTCCTGGTAATTTATTCCCGTTCTTATAGAAGTTTCTGAAATCAGAGCAGTGGAATAACACTCCCTTAACCCTAGCACAGAGTATGCAATACACACTGCTGTGCAGAAAATGGGGTATAGCAACTTCTGATACCAAGTTTGGAACAAGTCAGGGCCACAGCTGTACACCAGCTTTTACTGCAGTGAAAAAGCTGCAAGTGGCTCCTGAAGAATGATGGTCTGTGCATGATATTCCTTTGTATGCACAAGACCAGAAGCAATTGTTATCTGAGCTGCTGAGCAAAAGCTTAGCCAGAACACAATAGGATGGATGTATAAAAGAAGGGAATTTCATCTCTGAAGCATAGACATGAAACATAGATCTACCATTTTTAGTTTTCAGGCTACTGAAAAAAATGCATGCCACCAATGAAAATGTCTGTACAAAACCAATTCTGCAGAAGAGCTACTGGAAAGCATGGCAGGTGGAAAATGAATCCCAAAGTCATGGCAGCTTCTGCTGCACAGATGTTTCCATGTCCTTCCATAAAATCCTGACAGCAAAAAAATATCCCAAACAAAATTATGTTCCCCTCCCAGCTGACTAAGAGCCACTTGAAATATGGATGTCTGCATGTGCCAGGATGTTTTTCTATTCTCCGGTGAGGAGAGCAGATTGTGACTGAAGCATGGCTTGGATAACACACACTGGAAGTCACTCTCCTTCTCAAAAAACATCCTTTCCTTGGCTGTGGTCAACAAATTCATCTCATCCAAACCAGTCAGTGCCCACAGAGCTGTGATTCAGTCTCTGTTAGTGTCTTACAACTCACAGTGTCTTCATGAAGAGATTAAACCATCCATTGGACTCCTAGGATTTTCTTTTACCTTGGTTTGGCTTTAAGTGACTGCAGAAAGAGATCCCCCACACTCACTCCAGAGCAACACACTGATATTCATGGAATTTCCCAGGAGATCCCATACAACATACTCCTAATGGTTTTCTCCCATCAGCACCCCTCACCCCCAAATTATAAAGTATTGAACAGTTAAGATCAGAATTTGATTATCTCTACTATATCCTTGTGAATCTGGAGTAACTTCCCAGAAAGGAATACAGCTGCTGTGGGCAGAGACATAAGGACATTATCAAGGCAGTCCTGCATACTCAAGAGCTTCAGCTCTTGCTGCTATCATGTTATTCACGAGCTAGAGCTTTCACTAAAAAACAAAACAATGGCAGAACCAAACAGGGATTTCAAAACATGAAAAATAAATAGGTAATTCAGCAAAACCATGTTCAGGTTTTGCATTGCACTTCTAGGGCCATCCTTTAGCCAGATAAAATACTGTAGCCCTAACTATTTCATTTCACAATTTACATGTGTGCTCCTTGTGCTTATTCAGAATGAAAAAAAAGGTATTTTCATCACTGAGGCCTGAAATGTTTTGGGAATCAGCTACATGGAATATTTTCTCTGTCCTTCTGGAGCAGGTCACAGCTGTGGAAATCCAACAGCAGGACTTTCAGCCAACTGGAAGAGCACTGCTGGCTCTGGACACTCTTCTGTAGAAGCAATTGCTCGCAACAATTTAATAAATTCAGAATTAATGCTGAATACAGCTGACAGTATTTTCACTCTATGGTAATATGTTTTAATCCACTGCTAATTCGCATAAGATTTAGTAGCCAAATGGTGTTAACTCACTTCAACATCCTGACCTGACCTTCACTCACAACTCTTCCTTTTCAACATAGTTCAATTCATTGCAAGCTCACAATGAGTCTGAATCTTTCCTTCCTGAGCTCACACACATGGCCAATGGCTGCATTCACTGAAAAACTGCTTATGCTGCTACAGCTTTAATGCTGCACTTGGATGTCTTTTCCACAGTAACTGAAAAATAAGAACACCACCAGCAATGTTATGTTACTCAGGATAACACTGCTAGGAAAGCACTTCAGAAACAAAGTTTAAGGTTCTACAACTTGCTGGAAAGGGCTGAATTTTGCCAGTCTCTTTTTTGATACTACAAGCTTGTCTGTGCCAAGTTATTACATTACCATCTAGAATATACAGCCTTTTATTTAGTTGGCAAATTTATATTCTCCTAGGTTTACCAAAGTATTTTAAGAATCACAATCACACATTCACATATTCAGGCCTAGTCATTATTGCAAACACTGAAGCTATTACAGACTGCAACTTTCTCAGAGTATCCAAGTACCCCTGGACAACACTGATCAGATAGTACAGAAATTATTATTTACAGACAAAACAGTACTGGTATAACTTGTTTATTGTACTGTGAGCATCAGTATATATTAGAGACAAAGAAAACATTACTTCCAGGACAAAGAAAAAAAAACCTGGAGATTTAAAATTTGCCCAATATCAATCATGGAGAACCTATAAATTATCTGCTGGAATGCTTTCAGCTCAAAAGCTTGGCTTCTACAATTACAGAACACTGAAGAATATAAGATGTTCTGGATCCCAAAAGCCACATACCTAAGGTTAAACTGTAAAAGACTTGAAAAGACATTAGGTAAAATTTATAAACTTGTCTTCTTCTGAGACAGATTGATCTTATCTCCAAGGCTCAGGGCCATTCCCTGTAAGGAAAAGGAAAACAACAATCATGACACAAATACTTCACTTGAAAAGAACTTTATCTCATCTATATTAAAATGGAAGTTCCATATATAGAAATCTATTAAATCAATGGCATGGAAATTTCTAGCTGCTCACTTCTTTGTACATTTCATAGTGCTCACTTCCTTATCACTAGGTAAAGGTTAGGTCTACATATATTATTTAGACAATGAAACTTAACTGAGCTGGCAACTGTTACATGTGTTATCCATATGAAAAGCAAAAGACTAAAACATATTGTAAGCTTTTGACCTCCCACCAATTGAAAGAGGACTACCAGGGAGAAATGACAACTGCCTGTCCAGCTACTGAAATTAAACTGTTGAAAGTCCCAGTGCTGATATCAGTACACTCAGTGCACCACAGCTATGGAAAATTATTTAATCACAGAGCCAGATTAATATTGCACAAAAACTGAAGAACCATCAAAAGAAACTGCATGAATAAATCCACATATTCAATAGCACAATGATTTCAAGATGAAACCATGCTGGTACATGTAATTGAATGCAGTCTTACGTAAAAATAGCACTGTAACTTATCAGAAACTTTAATTTAAACCAGACCAAAACCTTTGTAGTGACATCACATAAACAAAATGTCTTCTTGTATATGAAAACTCTCAGGTACTCCTTTATTGAACACTGTTTAAAATAATTCTTTTACACTGGTGTTTTGCTTTATTTATCCCAAATCCCAGTCTTTTTTTTAGATGGGAGGTAGAAACTCTAAAATCGGAAGCAGACACATATATCTACAGAAAATACTCCTAACTAAAAACCCTGGGATTTTCTTTTGTTGCTTTTAAAAAGAATCAGTGAATAGCAATCACATGCATAAAATTTCCTTGTTGTGTGACACTGAAATGTGCAATTTGGTAGGAAAAACATCATGTCACCCTGGGGCATATTTGCTCTTTATTTAAGAGCACATAAAATACAACATCCTATCTGCAGCACTACGGACAAAATTGGGACACCTTGGCGCAAAGGCCAATTTTATGGCAACACACCAGGAGAAAGGACTGTAGAAAATCTGTAGATGTTTAGGAGTGCTTGGTACATTGCCCTAAAGGGGTGAGGATGGCAAGCCCCATACCTGGCTCTTGGCCCGGATGCGTATGTGGCCCGTGACAGGCGCCTCTGGGCCCAGGTGAATCGGCTTCTCAATGCTCACGTTGGCCAGGGCGTCCTCCCCGAAGATGGAACGGGCGTAAAGATTGGCTGCCATGAAGCCACAATAGCCTGAGAGGGCCTGGGGAAAGCACATGGGAACACTTAAAAGACCAAAATCCTCTGAACAGAGTTTAGTTCACCCTAAGTTCTCTAGGCGCTTATCAATGTGTCATGTTTACACTTCTTTCTTAATGTGCAATGTTTCGTAATGTGGGAATCATGCAGGGAAACAGTGGTGGCCTTTTTCTAGAATTCATATTTGGAATTATGCAGTCTATAGAATTCATCAAGACAAGGCAGGAGGGCATTTTATGGTTTGTTTTAACCAACAGCAAGATGGCAAAGAAGCTAAATAGCTACTATATTAAATTTGGTTACTATACATGTAATAGCTAATAGCTATCATACATGCTGTATTTTAACAGCAAGTAGCTATTCTATATATTTGTCTTGCTTTACAACAAGAAGGCTAAACTGGCAAAAGAAAGGTAAATTTTGTCAGAGAGGAAGAAATATGGAGCTACTAAAAACCCCCTTTATGTCAACAGATGGTTCCATCAAGTCTATGCTGCAGCTTAGGTACTATGAATCAAAATGGATATTCTGATTTTCCACCTTGGGACAACAGAGAATTTTGGTAACATTTATCTGTTTTTATTCATTTCAGAGTAAAAGCTTTGAGGCATATCTACTATTTCATTTTGTAAGCAGGCATTTCTAAGAATATTAACAACAAATATTGAACAAATTAAGTAATAAAGCACAGGAACTAAAAAAGTTATCTGAAACTCTCCAAGAAATAACTCACCTTCTCTGGAGTCAGGCATTTCATATTGGTTGACTTCAGTATGTGCTGTAAGTATTCATTTAAATCAATGATATTTGTATTCACTGTTACCTTCAAGAAGGAAAAAAAAAATTACTTTAATTACTCAGGTATTTCTGAAATCTCTTCTTCAGGGCTCTATAAAGGAGATCACTTCCACATTCTTCCTTGAGGAACAGCACACTCAGTAATCTGCATGCACTTCCACTATGTGGTGGAATCACAGGAAGTCTTCCCTTCCTGCCCTCCACTTGTTAAGATGGAAAATTTCATGCTATTACCATGGTTTCTAAGATCTATTGGGTGAATATGATACTCTGTTGAACATCTAGATTCTCTACAGCAAACACTGGACTCCTTGTGTGAATACAGTTTACACATTGCCAGAACATGAAAAAGCAACACCTAGTCCAAAGTTTGCTTTCAACCAGTGATAAAGATTCCTTTCATCTTCCCCTTCTAGCAACAAAGCTCTCTGGGCTTCCTTGGCTTTATCATATTGCATATTATGTTCCTTATTTAAATTGTTTTTTAACATCTCTCTTAGGAGGAGTTACAAACTACTTACTCATATATCATCTATTACAATATACTGTGCACAAGTTCCCCCTGAGATATTTAAATCTTGTCCCAAGTGAGCATACCTATGTACCACACAAGGCTACAGTTCATGCAAAGTATCTCCCATTCTGCTTCTACTCCATTCTTATATGATATCATCTCCATTAAATCCTTTTTTTAGGTTTGGGCACCCTAGTTACCATGAAGTGTAACCACTGTCTTGCTGGTCTTACACACCAGCCAGAACTTTATGCTACAGCTGTACTGCAAAGTAGCAAGGTGAAAGAAAGATGTTCCTGTCCTCCAGGCAGGGGGCTGGACTAAACAACCTTTAGAAGGTCCCCTGCAACCCACAAGACAATGTGATTAGAACTGGAGAGGCTGAGCAGCACCAGTAATTCTGCAGCCTCAGCATAAACTTACACTTGTTGCCATCTCACCTTTAAGCCAAAATACACAGCAATCACCAGTCAACTTGGACAGCTTCCACACAGGAGGTAAAGCTCAATGCACACAACCTCTTTTGCAAGCCAAACCCCCACTTATTGCATTGCTAGGCTTGTGAAACTGATAAGATAGCTGTAAGAGAATAAGCTACTTGAGGCAAACATCCAATGAGGATGTTGAATGAGGTTTATGTGGCAATAAATAATGCTGCTGTAATGAGCTGCTGTAGAACAAGAGACAGAATTGTATCTCATCAACAAAGTAACAGACAAAAAAATCCCCAAAACTAACTTTGTTTTCCCACTCAAATTCTGCCCACATCTGTCTGAACTCAGCATCTGTACAGGAAGCAGGCTGGATGTAATCCATGATGTCAATGTGAATGTCACTGAGAACCACACAGTTTCTGTCGCTGGCTGCTCCAGAGACATCGTACACTGCAAGAGAACACACAAAACCATTTCTGAATGGTCCAAAAAGTGAATTTGCACTTAATAAGGGTGCTGAGCTACCATCTGCCAGTTAACAACAGTCAACCCTTGCTCAATCTCATGCTGACAATCATGCTAAAGGTAGCACATTCTACAATGCTTTTAAGTAGCAGTGATACAGGGTTTTTTTTAAATCATCACAAAATATTCTTACATTGTAATTTAATTTCTTCTCCCAGTATGAAGGGTTTTACTTCTTTTTAAACTCATTAAGCAGTTAAAAATGAAACACATTCATGTTAATTTTGCACACTGAAATTGTTTACTTACCAACATTACCAAAAATGATTCCATTTTCTGTTGAAGCGACTTTAACGTTAGCTTTAATGTTTGCAAAATCATGTGGAGCAAGTGTCAGAGGAGATGGTTTTTCCACAAGTTTCAAGTCACCTGTGTAAAGAAATTGGGAGATGAAATCAGGGAACACTAGCAGTATACAATGAGCTTAGCTTCTGAACAACAGCTTTATTTTCTTGTCATTCAATTTTTGCATCTATAGAGCTGCACTAAACACCACCATAAAAATATTAATTGATTTGGAATTGGTTGTTATTTTTTTTACAGTTTCCTAATTGCAAGAGAAATTATATTACATACGAATTTCAGTTAAAATATTGCTGTGTTCACCCAAACCCCACTGAAAACAAATGCAAATACTGAATTAAATGGGCTTTGGATGGAGTTTAGTATTCATTTTTAACAAGGAAATGGTTAATTCTACCTTGTATTTTAATCACTGGCATCATCATAAGGCCTAACCCTATAGTCAAGTGCCTCAAATCCAAAGTACAATGTCCAGCACTACAGGCACCAAGCTATTTACAAAAAGGTCAAAATATTCCCTTGATTCTGAATATAATTGCTCCAAGGAAACACTAAGGGATGCATTTTTACTAATCCTTCAGCAAGCAATTGGAAAGACTCTTTAGTTCTATTAAACTGCAACTTGAGAACACAGCATGAACAGCATGAGCTCCACACATGGGAGTGATGCCTCAAGTCAGCTTTTGCAGTACATCAGCTGGGAAATACAGAATTCCACTTTACTGAGCTGACAAATAAAAAATACAACCTATTAAATAATGCATCCATTTGATTTATTTCCATTGTTAGTCTCATCAAATGATTTACAAGATTTTAGAAGAAAGGTTATGCCCCTCCAGTCATGTCTACAATAGTGAAAAGTACATAATGTGAGTCTCCTAGCATATTGCAAATGTATTTCAGCTCCTGACTGCCAAAGCAGAGGACAGCTAATAAGAAACTGGTTACTGTTCTTGAATTATCTGCTCCAGTGACTCCTCTAAGAGAAGTTAATGAAGCCTCAGTATTGTCCAAGCAAGACTCTGGTACAGCTGTTGGTACAGGGAATGGTTTCAGTTGAGGAAATGCAGTATTTATGCACTTCAGGCTGAGTGCAAAAACCACCTAGGGCAGATGGTTTTCTGCTCCATACCAGTTGGGATTTTGACCTATTTTTATTTTCCCATCTATGGTAGCAGCACAATGAAAAATAAGTACACCAAAAAACCTGTCTATATCTCAGGCAAAAAAGGAGAAGGGGAAATGGAATGCTATGTTTTTAGTGATAAAATCTGACTATGGTTTATATCATCAGATTGCATTGTCAGCACATGCAAACTTCCACCAAATATTTAAACCAGTATATTTTTAAAGGCATTCAAAATGTGACTAACTGGCATCACCTGGAAGTGTTTCAGGAATTCCTCACAGCAGGGTAATGCCCAGTTCCCAGAAGCTCAGAGCTGCTTTGTTTGCAGCATGCAGCCCTCCTTACCCAGCGTGGCCAGCTCCAGGGTGCAGTTCTGCAGGGTGTCACTGGTCTGGTTGACCACGAGCACATCCAGCACGATGTCGTACTGATTGACGTGGACATAGGCTTCTGCATACACAGGGTCTGAGAAACCTGTCAGCTGAGTGACCTGTCACACAAGCCAAGGGATTCACCTCCTCAGAAAGCAGTTTAAAACACAGAATCATTCCAACAATGACAAAAAATGAGAATAAAGTGCACTTAAATTGATTATTCTTTAATATAAGCCTCCAAAACAAGTTGCCTTCCTTCACATGTCCCCTTGGATACACACTACAATTATAAACCCTCTCCAGACAAAATGCATTCTGAACTAATAAGTTCCCAAAATATGAACTGTAATGCCATTTATTCTTAAGATGATCAGCAGCACAAAGAAATGCTGACTTAATATGAAAAGGTAATTTTAAACATCAAAAAGAATTCACCCAGTCTTTCAAAGTCTGGGAATTTAATTCTTAACTAATGAATTACTCAAGTGATTTCTTCTCTTTAAACTTCCTCAGCAGGTTCTGCTAATCTACAGAAAAAAAAGGCATAAAGAGTGAAATAAGGATGCATTGCACTTGGCAATAGGATACAGCAGTCAAAGAAAGGAGATCTTAATCACTTCTGGCAACCTTGCTCCCTTCCCCATGAACTTTATTGGGGTTTCAAAGCAGCAAACCCTAATTTCTTCTCCACATTCCACCAGCTTAGTACTCTCCCAGTCTCCTTTTTGTTCTTCCTCTCCCCATTTGAGTAGGTAACAACTAAAAGCACAAGTCCTTTTCTGTTTCTCCTGATCAGGATATAACTGGGTCTTCCCAATCAAGCAGCATAGTCTGGTTCATCAGTTCAAGTCTGCAATTCCCAAAGTGTTCCCATGTATACAATTAAAGCACTGATTTCCCACTACCTTATTAAGTTTGGAAGCAAGAGGATCAGCAGCCTCTTTCCTCTGTGTGTTTCCCATTGCTGCAAGAAGGCTAAGCTGGAACTGGTCTTCTTTTGAGCTCATTTCATTTTTAGCAGTAAGCTGCATGAAGGAAATGGGATCATCTGGCTGAATTGTCACATTCCTCTTCTCAGATTCTTTCTGCAGGAAGAGAGTAATTCAAGAATTCAGTGAATTCCATTCCTTAGCACAGAAAAACAGTCAAATAATGGCTGACCTACACAGAGTCAAATGGTGACATTTCTGGGACCAGCTTGGATGTGAACACCTGTAAAAACTCCAGGTGTTCATGGTTACTCACTGATAACAGCTCACCTTCTGGGAAAGTTTCTCCTCTTCTAGCTTGGCTGACAGCATGTGAGAGAGGGACTGCCTGCATTCTTTGTTGAAAATGTCATTCATGAGAGGAGAACATTCTGACAACACTTTCAGACACAACGAGATACGATCCACATCATCATCTGTAATTGGCTTCTTGGGAAGTGAAGACTTTCCCAAGTGGAGAATAGTGGCCATCAGCAGCATTGCTTCAGCATTAAAGGACTGAGAAGGGGCACAAAGAGAATAGAAAAAGGTTATTGCATTTTCTACAGCTTTTAAGAAATGTTGACTTCTGACTTATTTAGGAAAAGGTGCATATTAATCAAATCATAACATCTCTGAACAGATTACTTAGTTTTTTAGTACTTGTTATCTGAAACCAAGCAGAATGATTTAGAGACTGTCTAGATAGAATGGCTGGAAAGCAGCAGGTCCTGTTTGTGATCCAAACTATCATTATTATCCAATCACATTACTGGCACTTCACTTTGGACTTAACCCATTTTGCATCTTTTGAAAAGAAAAGAGGCAAAAAGCAGCTGTTCCTTAAATGTGAAAACACAAGAGATGACTCACATTCTGTTTCTTCTTTTCCTGAACTAGGGACACATAACGCAAAGCAATCTTGGTTAAAGTTGTAGCAAGGGAAGCTGCAACAAAGAAATCTCCATCCAGCAAGAATCCTCGTAAGGGAGGTCTGCAAAGACAAATAATCTTCAAAAAACTACTTTTGGATTACAATCTTCAGCCTACTTCTCTTGATACCTTAACTTTCATACTGTACAAGCAAAACAAGTTTGAAACACCTCACAAGGTTGTGTTTTTTCCTTCTCAATGCAATCTTCTAGATACAGAGATTTTCACAAGTCACCACAGTCATTTCCATGTGGACTAGGGAGACAGAGGTGTAGAAGTGCAAGGTGATATAAAGGGAAGAAAATATTTTAATATAAAGGCACTATCTCTGTATCCAGAGAGAACTTTATATGTAAAAAAATCAACTAGAATTCAGGACATCATAATTAATAAAGCACTTACTTATACAGTAAGCTTTGATTACAAATCCTAAGCAATCAGGCAACTTCCTATTCTATCTAGCTAGGATTAAAACAGGAAACTCCCTCAACCACAGGACTCTGTATGACAGATAACACCACTCAAATAAATGAAGATAAAAATTAACCAAGTCATTCCTGGCCAAGCATGAAATCACAAATACCTGTCTTCTTCCTTTTTGGCAGGTCGGGAACTGCTAAGAGCACTTTGTGTTGCATAAGTGCCCATCTCTGTCACTAATTTTTGGGCTGGACCCACAGACACCTCTTCTTCAGGTTTGAGCTCACCAGCTTCTTTCTTGATTTCAGATTCTACTATTGGGATCTAGAAATGAGCGGGAAGCAGCTGTTACAATTAAAATAAAAAATACATTTTTGTTCTGCAGGTCATAATAAAATTATCTGCATTTCTGAGGTTTTTATAACCAAAAGGTCACCTACAGCGCATAGGTTTGGGAAGAATTTGAGGAAATAAGCAGATATTGAAATACACACAGAAGCTTCCTACACATGCAATAAAGCTCTCATTGATGAACTAGATTTTGGCAGAGAAACCTTTCTCTCAGAAGAAGCCAGACTTAAAGCACTTCTTCTTTGCTACTGGATATAATTAAATCATATCTTAAAGCTGCCATAATTTTCTGAAATAAGGAATTTCCCACCTTTTCTTGTAACAGATATCATTTATTCTCAGCTCAAGTATGCTACTTGAAAAAAATGAGTAATGAATTCAAAACCCTGACTGCTTTTTGCTTAAGATTTTCTGTGCAAATTCCATTACACATCACAAGTCCCCAGTACGCTGTTGCATCTTACTTGATCTTTCTAAAATACCTTTTCTTAGAAAACCCACTGCATAATGGCAGGAAAAACCACAAAGAGCCAGGAAACACAAAAACCCCAAAACATACACACCTCTCCGAGTGATCTGCGAACCTCTGTCATTACACTTTGTATATCCTCCTTTGTGCTGCAATATTCTCCAAGGATCCATAATGCTCCTCGATAAATCCTGAGACAAGAACAGTAATTTAAATCATGCTTTTGTGATATACTCAAATTAGCACCAAGAAAAGTGATTTAAAGGATTTATCAGGTTGTAAAGGCCAGTCTTGACAAATTCAAAAGGACACAACTTACAAAAGCAAGTTAAATCAAAAGCAATTATCTTTTAAGCCTCAGTAAACTCATGAAAAACTACATCAAATTAGATATATCCTCTGCTACATATTTATTTCCATCTGTGTTAAACCTGAAATACACAAAATTAAGTTTCATTGTGATCATAATGAAATACTCCACTGCATGTGAATAAAGTCAGCTCTAAATTTTCCATTTAACTGAGACAAACTAATTTTTCCATTATACAGAAGAAAATGAAAAACCAGAACAAGAATGAAGATTTGGAAAAGAATAGCAAAGCTTCAGAGGATTTCTTCCCCCCACTTAATGAGATGACAATTGAGATGGGATTCAGAGTTTTCTGTGTATTACGAGAATGACAGAGTGCTCTTCTGACACAGAGAAGTTCTCATATGACTTAACCTTTACAGATCCATCACCAAGCAAAGTTTTTAGAGCCCTTATACTTTGTAAAGCTCAGTCTATGTTAGATTAGGCTTTCTAATAAATGTTCAGTATTTCCAGTTGCCTACAAGTGCAAATTTTTTAGGAATTCTGTTTTAATAAATATATTACTTTATCTTTGCCTTCATCAACAACACTACCTCCTAGCAAGGGAAATTACAATTATCAAGTGCATTATAGAAATGAAAATTGAATTTATTTCATTTTGCATTTATTCAATGCAACAAATGCCCAATTTACCTCTTGCACAAATAGGCAAAAAGAAAGCTGTACCTAGAAATCCTCTACCTCAAAATATATAGGCTCAGAGTCATTCTGTGTGGGTAATGTGGATTTTGGTACATATTTAATGACAATATACATTCAATGCAAGTGAGCCACAGGTGCTCCCAAGTCTGTTTGATATCATATTCTGGACTCACTTGACAGATTTAATAGCATGAAAGACTTCAAGCATCTTCTCAACAATAAGAGGTCTGAGGTTTTCAAATCTCTGGATCGCTTCCCGCACAAACTCCAGGACATCAGCAGCTGCCGCTTCGTTGTTGTCACTAAGGAACTCCATCAGCTGCCACAAAAGATTGAACATCAGCACAGAGAAGTTTGTACAATAATACTTCCCTTCTATGTTCAGAAAAATAAAACTCCTTATGTATCTCCAGTGAAAAAAAACTGAAGTCAAACCTTAAGTACATTCCAAACATGTACCAATTATCACATTCCCAAACTGTTTTTCTAGTGATACAAATTATTGCACTTTTAAAGGTCCTCTTCAGCTCATGTTCTTCAAAAATATAATAACAGTCTCAGAAAAACAAAAAATTACAGCATCAAAAGTCCTATGTTTCTTTAGGAACTAAAAATAGCATTGGTTCTTGAGGGGTTCATTATGAGGCCGCTATTAGGAACATCTCAGCTCCAGCAATTCTGCAGGTGCTGGGTATAGGTGTAACACATGTAATGAAAATATAATTAAATATTTGCATACCACTGGAATAACATTTGCAGCCATGTCTGGGAAGCGAACACTACAGGAATGCAGTGTCCGAACCAGGAGCTGTCTGTACTTGTCTGTATCTTCATGCTCTGTCACATTATTAGTTTTAATCACTTCCTTCTTCAGAACAATCACAAGCTGCAGAAAACATCAAATCAATTTTTTTAAAAAGTGACATTTTTCAAAAGAAAGAAAATAGTGTAATGAATCAAAAGCACATATAATTTACCTCCTCCACATTTCTTGAAGACACAAGATCGAGAGCCAGCTGAAGGGTCTTTTTGCGCACTTCTAGATCTGGGGTGCTCAACACTCTGAGGATGTCCATAACTAGATCCTGAAACAATAACAAAGTAAAGTATTTTGCCATTTTAAATTGCTTCCTCTTCATACAATTCTAATTTTCAGTCCTCAATGAGCCTTTCTGAATACATAATATATGAGGTACTGACAAGCAAGCAGCAGAACTTCTCAGTGTTCATTTAATACATTTACACAGAAGTCTCTTACGCCGCTACACCATTAAACCTTACAACCAGGACAGCATTTGTCATTGCTAATTCTTATGCAGACAATAAAAGCAGCAAAGTCATAAACATAGACGTCCATCCAATATATGTTCAAACACATACCAGCAGGAAATTGAAACTTCAGAAGTTCTTCTCCCCATACATTGCAAAAACCTGGGAGGTTTGTTATTGAAGGCTTTTCTTTCCTAAGGCTTGCAGGAAAAGAAACAGCCCACATACCTGCAACACTCTTTCGTGGGAGGGATGCTCCTTCAACTCAATCAACCGATCCAAGACAATCAGTTTCACATTATTATCACTTTCTTTAATAATCAAATCTATGTAGCATTGGGCAGCAGCCTAAAATTAAAAGGATCAAAACCATTTTTTAAGTCATGAAGAAGATAAACTGGAAAATTTTGAAATTGAGGAAAAGACTCCTATTTTACTATTAAAGCAGCTACTCAGAGCTGGCACAGAAATTAACCTGATAAACAGACTTTAAAATTTTTTGTTCACTACGTTACAATAATCACACATGAAGGCTCACAATGGCATCAGCTTACAGTGCACAGACTTGACTTCAATTCAAAGACAGATGTAAGATAGGTGATCTGACAGGCTTTGGGTCAGCTGTGAAATATGCAACAGGGCATAGAAACCAACTTAAAAGAGTTGGCAGTATTAGCCTACCAAGATTAGGTTTTAATGACAGCTTCTATGTACAGTGTGTCTACTTAAAAAAATGAGTATGCCAAAGCAAGAATGCTGGAATTCATACTCTCCCCTGACCTTTGGAAACTACTATTTACAATGCTCTAAATCTATGCATGACCTATCTTTTAAACTTCCATACAAATTCAAAATTTCAAAGTGATCCTCAATAATCAGCTGTACAAATACAAAACTAAGAACCCCAATCAGTAATCAACATGAATCTTCACTGCTTTATGCTTCTACCCTGCTCTGAAATGAGTGACATTCATGACTAAAAAAAATTTCATCCAATCTCTGAAATCTTTAGCTGTGGTCTGCTTTGCTAACTAGGCCAAGTAGATTGTAGGTTGGTCCAACAGTCTGCACAGTATTCAAGCTTGTGCCCTACCAAAGTGACATGAAATCCACAAGCTCCAGGTCTGCTCAGTCTTTTTTTGTGACCAGTTCTAAGAGACACTTGAAGACAGTGTTTCACATGAGAAGTGTTGCACAGCCCATGTTACTAAAACCTTCCCTCCCAAGTATCAACATGCAGCAGTTCACTTCAGTGCACTAGAAGCTACTGAAGAGCTGAAAACATGACTTTCATACCTTGATTGCTGTGGGTGCACTGGAGAGTGTAACCAGAGTACCTGCAGCCTCATACTTCACTGCAGGACTGGAGGACTGCAGCAGGTTGTAGATGCAGCGAATGAACCGAGCTCTCTCCGAGGGATTCGCGTGACAGACCTCGATAAAAGAATGATCCACAGTTGGCACACAAAGAAAAGAGCAATCCTACAGCTCACCTGCTCCACTATCTTACAGAGGAGAAAATGAACCAAAAGGTGACAACCTTTTCTGGTGCCAGGAAGTGTCATTCACAGCTGTAAAAATCTAATTTCAAAAGCTGTTCTCAACAACTCTGAGTAATTTTACAGAGTCTTAAAATCTCCCATCAAAAGGAAGGGCAGAGCCTCTAACAGCTTCTGTAAGAGATACCCTGCTCATGCTCACAAAGACCACTCTGATAATACTGTCCCCATCACAGCAAATCTGGTGAGACTTATTGCTCTGTACAGTGCACACTTGAGCTCTTTATCATTTCAAGAGACAAGTTTTATTCAGCTCTATTAAGCAGTGACATATTCCTGACATAGACAAGAAGCCAGCTAAATTCCTTTTCCAGCAACATTCTATCCCTTTTTAAGAACAGTCTAATATAATTCTGTAAATCAACATGTGCATTTATTTCAAATGTGCCACATTTCCCTTTTACCTTGTAAATTAGTTCAACAATAACCAACTGCAGTATGTCACCAAAGGTCTGCACTTGATCAATACAGGTACTTAAATAATCCAAAGCTCGATCCTACAGAGAGAATAAATTATTTTATGTTATTCAGAGTTTGCTCACTCAGTTGAATTTTAAATAAAAACACATGCTAAAAATCAAAATACAAAACAACCTTTATGCAATGCTTCAACAATTTAGGAAAATACTGTAGACCTAAAGTGCAAAATAATCCATCCTGTCTATAGAGGGCAAAAAGAGAGACAAACTAATGGTAATTAGGCACAAAAGGCAATTGCCTGTAGAACAAGTAATCCAAAACACTTAATAGACACTTCAATTTCTTTCTCATGCAACTACAAAAGCTTTAGACCAGCAGATAATGGAGTACTTCTCAGTGTGGTTATGCTCACATTTTTCAGCACCTTCACCAAATAGAGTAGTTCTCCTTTAAAATAAAGAGAGCACTAAAGAGCTACATTATCAGTACCAAATATCCCACAAAAGCATTAACACTACCATACATGGTGTTTTTTATGAATACAAGTAGTTTATACTACCAATAAACTACTGGCTAGTTACCCAGCATATTTACAATTATTAAACCAAATGACTTTGAGGCCAGGTATCCTTACCTGATCTGCATGAATTAGCATCATAAATGCATTTCTTTTGCAGCTTGCATCTTTCTCATTCACCAAGAAATCATGAATCAGTTCAGGAGCATCAGGTATAAGATGTTCAAAGTTCCTTTACAAGAAAAAAACGTAATTAAGCGCAGAGTAAAACCCAAGGAAGCCCATTAAACAGAGGAGAAAAGGCAAACAAACATAAAAATTCTAACAGCACACGAGGGAGTGATAAATATTTGAGCTCTCCCAAACTGTGGCTGGTGGGTGTGGTACCTGTAGATGGTGTAGATGGCCAGCACGGCGTTGCGGCGCACGTAGCTGTGCCGGTGCTCCAGGCACGCGCGGATGGCCGGCATCAAGGGCTCCAGCAGCTCAGCTTCCTTCAGCTTGCACAGAAAGCGCAGGGTGGAGCCTCGGATAAACTCGTTGGGGTGCTGGAGATCCTAAAAGCAACAGGAAACATATCTGAAATGCCAGACTCTCCAGCTGAATGCACTTACCACCCTCTCCCACACTCAGCTCTCCCGTGGTACAAGTTCCCAACATCCCCAACGACACCTCACTGTTTTCTCAAGAAATGCTTTCCTAAAGCACTGCTGCCCCACAGTAATTAAAATATTAAAAATTTTAATATTTAAAATATGTATTTATGTGCAATAAAACTTACAAAGCCTGTAGGATATTTTTTCTGGATTATATTTTTCCAACCCATTCCCAAAGTTTAAGCTCCTTAATATCTTTATGAAGGTGTTTCCCAAACATACCACAATACTGTACTTTCATGACCCATGGCTTGTCCCAAGATGCCAGGAAGATGGTAACTATGTTACCCCTCACCTTTAATGTTCACTGGCAAGGAAACAGAGTACTACATTTTTGTTAAGTTGTACCAGTAAAAGAATACAAAACCCCTTGGTAGTAGGTCTGCTGTCTATCTGCAGATATCCAGCTCTGAAGCACTGAGACAGCTGATAGGAAGGAAATGCTGAGTGTAAACAATATTTATATTTATTCAGTAACACAAAATGCTACCCCTTGTACAAAGATCCAGCAGAAGAACACAAGCAATGAAATAACCAAGAGGCTACCTTTCTGTATGCATCACACACGAGGATCATTTCCTGCAGGAGCCTGCCATCTGGAGTGGTCTTTGGCACGATCTCCCAAAAGACAAGCAGCAGCTTTTTGATGGTATGGTCTTGGAGAGGCAGCACAAAACGTATGATGGTCATCAGGAGCCCAGGCAGCTTCTCACCATTCAGAATCATAATGATCACCTTCTTCAAGGCCTCTGTCTTCAACTTGACATCTCCTTTTTCTAGAGGAGGAAATGAAGTGAGGAAGGCTGACATGTCACTGCTGCTTTAACAGGAGTATCGATCTTCAGTGTCAGAAGACACAAACTCCTCTGAGGGAGTGAAATACAGCACTTCAATAAAATCCATGCCTTTACTTCGATTAAAGGATAAAGAGGAAGCAAGAGATATTTAAAAATAAGCATGGAATTCATGGACTAAACAGAAGATCAATATATTGGAATTGAAAGAGTTCAAATTCCAAGGCTGTTGTAATGCTTAAATTTGTACCAGGATACTACAATGTGGTCTGGTGTCACACATATATCAGATACCAACACTGCTGCTTTGGCCAGCACACCCCACAGTGCATTGAATGAGTGACAACACAATTTGTTGCTTACTCCAAAAAAAAATCTGCTCAAATCTGCCTTAGCCCAAGCAGGTATTAAAACTCTCAAAAAAAAAAGATTTCCGATTTTCACAGACTGTGGACTACACTGAAGCACATAAAATAATATCATGAAGTTTGTCAAAGCACATCAAACAGAAGAACAGACATCTTCCAGAACTCAACAGAAAATAAACATGAAACTGACTTGTTTTAGCTTACAAAATGTAAACAGTACTCTAGGAAAGGCACAATGAGAGAATAATTCAGGTAAGATGGAGTATCCTTCAGTCAGTGCCAATACTTGCCTAGGTCGTTTTTTAAGCTGATTTCAGAAGGCGGCTCTGAATCCATGGGAACGTTGATCAACGTGTAACACACGTTCTCTGCAGCAGTCATGGCTCTTGGTTACAGCAGCTCTCTCAAGGGAAGAATTATTTTCACACAAATGTCAGACAACCTAAAAAGCAAGCAAACAAAACCATCCCAAAGTTAAAAGACTTTATTAACAAACACAAAAGCATTATTATAACTGACTTAATGCCTTGGAGGAATTGCTGGGTTTCTTGAGAAGCTGCATGCAAAAGCTTTCTTGCTTTGCTGCTACCCTAAAATATTCCTGTGAGCACCACAAAGATAAAGAGCATGACATTTTTCAGAGACAACAGAAAAAAACCCAAAATCTTTCCAATATTTTGGGCACAGTCAGGGCACCTGACTGAAGCCAAATGGATGCAGTAGCTTCTCCCTCCTGGAGTCATTCCCTGATCCCAGGTGTATATCCCCACTATCTTCCCTGCATTCCTGTGCCCCTCCAAGTGAAGTACCCAAGCTGCAAAATCAGCTGAAAAACTTCACAGAAGAAAGAAAAAAATGAAAAGATAAAGTTCTGGACTCAATTAACAAGCTGAATCAGTCTACGCAGGAGGCTCTGAAGATGAGCATGAGATCCAAGAAAGCAGAAACCAAGGATGGGAGAGAAGACAAAGATGGAGAGAGAAGCATTTTACCTGCCAGGGATCATCAGATCAGCTCAACTCTACTGTTTCCACTAGACACTAATGAGGAAACCAAGTATTTTTATGGTGAAAAAGGACAAGAAGGCTACAGATCTATCAAAGCTGCTTTGTGCCTGGCAGTCCAGGTAATGAAATTTGCTATTAAGCTCAATTCTCATTCTCATGTTTGTTTTTCTCCTTGTGTAATAGATATCTAGGATCAAATCAACCCTTTTGTTGTATCAATCCCCATTGTCATGTTTGTTTATTCTTTATATAATAGACATCTAGGATCAAATCAACCTTTTTATTCTATTTCTTAAGTAAAGAAAAATGCTCAAGCCTGAGCTTGCTTGGCTAATGCTGTGATACCACACTGACAAGTACACCAAAGAAAACTGTTACTGTTTATTACATGAGCAATTTTGTACTTTCTACAGAAATTGTGTCAAAAATAAATCAGCTTTTATTGATATTAATTGTCTGGAAGTCTGAGACTCCCTTTTCTCATCAAATGGGCACCCAGAGAACCTCACCCTGAACAGGGAGCAGGGAAGTTGTGCTGAGCTGGGCTGCTGTCTCTTTTTCCACACAAGAAAACAACTCATCAATCAGCACTACAACAATCACCCCAAAAAATAATTGCAACACAATTTTTAAAGAAAATCTCCTCTTCCCATTATGAATTCTGTACTTTAAGGCCTAGATTCCTTAACTCTGTTGCTTACAAATATCTCCATAAACCACTCATTCAGGGAATGACTGGATATGGCACTTAGTGCCATGCTCCAGTTGACAAAGGTGGTGATCAGTCAAAGGTTGGATTTGATGATCTCAGAGGGCTTTCCCAACTGTTTTCTTGCCTCAGCAGCACCTTTTTTGCTTACATTCCCTATGCTGTTACCCAGAATTCCTGCCTCAAAGCCCTGCAGCCAGCACCTTCACCTGCAAGAACAACTCACACAGACCATAAAGCAGATCCTTGTGAAAGCAGGGCAGGTTTCTTTACTCATACAGAGACCTCAGCTGCAGAAATTTCCAAAATCACGGTCAAACATATCTCTGAAGTGTTATAAACGAGTGCACTTTGGGCTCTGAAAAGCAGCAATGAAAAACAACTCTCCTGAAACACATAGCTGGGAGATTTGGCAGGGAGACCCCCCCACCCAAGTTTTCCTCCTTGCAAGGCACAAAGACTTGAAATCAGAGACATTGAGAGCCCACACGGACACAGATACGGGTGCTGCTTTAACTCTCCAGCAGTAACATCTCTGTCCCCTGTGGTGAGTCACTGAAGGGTTGGGGTCAGAAGGGACTTTAAAGATGAATTCATTCCAAGCCTCTGCCCGTCAGCAAACCAGGCTGCTCAGAGCCCCATCCAACCTGCCCCGAACACGTCCAGGGATGGAGCACCCGCAACCACACCTCGGCACCCACGGGAATCGAAAGTTACAGAGTTTACAGAGCCCAGGAAGACAAAACCACGCCTGCTCGCCACCTACATCCCCGGGGAGCCCGAGCAACGGGGGCACCTAATGAACCAAAAACCTCGAGAATGCACCGCTTTACTGTCGCACAGCTTTAACACAGAGTGTTCCAAATGTTTGCTAAAAATCCCCACAAATTTCCAGGCGGCTGAGGGCTATTTCCCCCTTCATGTCCCAGCTCCTACTTCCACTCCAAACCCGGGCATTTTAAGCTACGAGGCAAAACTTCCCTCAGTGCCCGTGTCCGCCTGCCATTCCCCTGAGCGAACCCCGAGCCCCGCAGCCCTCTCGGCGCCACAAACCCTCCCACAGCCGCCCGCGCCCCGGGGCCCTACCGGGGCCACCGGCAACATGCCGGCGGGGCCCTGAGGCCTCGGGCCTTGCGGCGCCCAGCGGAGAAGCGGCGCCCGCCCCTTCCCCCCGGCCCCGCGAGGCCGCGGCTCCCAGGGCAGGCCGTGCGACTCCGTACCGGGCGGAGGGGTCGGGCCGGTCCCGGTGCGGAGCTCAGCCCGCGGCGCTGCCGCTCCGGCGATGGCTGACGTGGAGCCGCGCCCGCCCCGGCCACATCGCGCGTACGGCGGCCGCGGCGGGACACGCCTCCCGCCAGCGCGAAAGGGGCGGTGCCGCCGCGCGAGAAAGGGGCGGTGCCGGGAGGGGCGGCGCCTGTGACGTCACAGCCCCTCGCGGACGGATTCGGGACCCTCGGGATGCAAGAAAACAGCGGAAAATAGCGGCCGAAACTAAGATTAACCCCTCCCCCCCCATAGATAGATAGAGATACAGATATAGATAGATAGCTATAGATAGATAGATATATAGATATAAATATATAGATAGATATAGGCATATAGATAGATATAGATAGAGGATAGATAGATGGATAGATATAGATAGATAGCAATTAGATAAATAACAACAACAACACCAACAAAACAAAAAAAGACAATAAAAGGGGGTTAGGAAATGGTAAAGGGAAAAAAACAACGTGTGGGGAAAAAAAAGCAATTGGGGGAAATTAGTAAGGAGCTGGAAAACAGATTATGGGAAATGAATAAAGAAGAGGGTGCATAAATAAATAAGGGAAAAGCAAAGGGAGGGAAAATGGGAGAGAGAAAAAACAACGTGGGGGGAGAAACAAAGGGAGAGAAAAAAACAGTGGGAGGTGGAAAAACAAGGAGGGGGAAGCAAGGGGAAGGAAAAAAACAACGGGTAAAATAAATGAAGGGGAAAACATAAATAATGGTGAAAAATTAATTAAGGGGAAAATGAAAATGAGTAAGAAGGGCAAAAATGAGTAAAGGGGGAAATAAATAAGGGAGGAAATAAACATAAAAATAAAAGGAAAAATAAAAGCAGCTTTTTCTAGTGCTTAAAAACCAAATACACAGCCCTGGCACTGCTGCTTTGCTATTTTCAGACTGAACTATTGGTATGGATTCAAGTCAGTATTTAAAGGCTGTTCAAAACAGCACTGTGATTTGTTATTTTTTGTTTAATAATTTATTACTATTTATTAGTTAATCTGCACGTTCCAGGCCTTTTTTTTTTAAGTACACTGAGCAGGCTATCAGGTCCTATGTGGGCCTGCCCCAGAAGGTTGTTCCTTGTAATTTTCAATGCAATCATTGGGGAGAATAATTACATTAGAATGATCCAACATAGAAAAGACTGAACTCATTCTTGCCTAAAGTACAGCATCCCACCCAGGAAGCACCAATTCCCTGGGCTTCCCTGGCAGATGACCCTGAGGAAGTCACTATTAGTCCCAGATTTGGTGGCATTCAGCTTAAATCCAAAGAGCACCAGGTGCAGACCAAGCTGAAGGGACAAAGCCCTGCAGAACCTGTTGGTTCAGCAGCAATGCAGATTCCATAGCTCAGCTCAGGAGACCTCTAATGGGAACTTGTGGTGGTTTTTTGTTACTCCAACTCAGCCCTCAGTGAGCTAAAAGCTCTTTTCTGCCCCAAGGCTGGCTGATGGCTCTGAAGAAACACTGACATTGTAAAAGAGCTGGGGTTGAGTAAATCCCCCCAAAAAGCCTGACCACAATTGGTTGTCAGCTTCATGCTTCTTCAGCCTCACAACCACGCATGCCTTTTCAGCTGGGACAAACTGACACAGGGAAATGCTCCATGACTATTTTCTGGTTTCATAGGCATTTTAAGATCCTCTCAGTTCTACATGGTAAACAAACACTCTAACAAATGGTCAGACACAGAATGGCACCTTGATATGACACTGCTATTTGTGAATAGCTTTTTTTCAGACTGAAAAAGAACCAAACTCACAGCAGACTCCGAGAAGAAAGTTATTTATTTCCACTTGTCCTTATGAGTTAAAACAGTATCTTTTCTTTATAAAACAGTATCATGTACTATTTAGAAAATGATTATACCCTTCTTGTCCAAGTTACACCCAGATATGTCCCCCTATCTTTTAAGGGTAGGTGGGTTGGTTGGTTCCTTTCCTTACGAGCAATCCTCAGAATGTAGCGTCATAAAACATATATATAGGTGAGGATAAAGTTACCAGCAAATGGATAAATGTTCCTGGATAATTTTACATTAACAGAGGAACTCATCCACCAACTAGTGCTCCATGGGCTCCTCTGCTTTCTCCACGGCTTCTTCAACAGGCGGAACCGGCTTAGAGAGAGGGAAAAGAAACATTTTAGGAAGGCAGAAGACACCACTTGACAAATCAGCTTTATCCCCACTGGAGGACCATGAGTGGTAAATGCAGCTTGTGTCAGGCAATAGCTCACAAATTACTGTTATCCAAATTAAGCACAGTTGGTAATTAGGAGACTACAGAGGTGTCTTGCTAAGGCCATGAGAAACATATGTAACCACTTCTGCTGCAAAACAGTGAAAACTCATACTTGATCAGAGATGAGGAAAGAAGATGATATTGGAATAGCCTGGCATAAATCCAGCATAAATTGATTTAATAAGCAGCTGAGTTACCAGTTCAGATTATGGAGTGTTCATATAATAACTACATATTTTAAAAATCACCTTCCTAAAACTCTGCTACAGTAGTAGATTTATTAAATTTATGTTAAACATAGTAATCATATCTAATTATTGTCTTTCAACTAAGCCTATTTATTCATATCTGAACCACTCACCTTTCTCTGTGGTCTCTCCTCAAGACCTTCTAGGAATGGTGCTACATCATCATCATCATAGATGGTAAACTCCATGTCTTTGCCCACAATTCCAATTGAAACATTCTGTCAAGCAAAGAGTTGGAAGCAGTGAGAAGCATTCTCTTGCAATTAACTTTGGCTTTACAGCTTTCACTTATAAAAGCTATCAGATTCAAAAATCTTCTAAGTAAAGCCATTCAAGGGTTTCAATTTCTTTCATTTTGAATCCTGTCTAACAACACACACAATTTCTTAAAACTCCCTATTTTAATTTCATTTTGATTTTCAGTATTTTAAGACTTCTAAAAAACATGGTGAGCTAAGACTAAAAAAACATAGAAAATGGTAGATAATTGGATATCCTTAGAATTTTCTTCTTCAACAGGTCCTCAATTAATTGTCAAAAGTTTGTGCAGCTTTGTGATGCTGGATGCTCTATAAACTGTTGGTGCATTACCTTCACCCACTGCCCAGGTGAATTACTGACTGTGCTTACAATGCAAAGCTGGGATTCTACAGCTGCAGGTAATGCATCTTAAACACTGATCAAAGCTTAAGAAAGAGTGAAGCCACCAGGGAAACAACACCTTATTTAGTGAAAGCATTGTTTTTGTGAAGAAACTTAAATCTGAGATGAACACAGAACAGTAGATAAACTGGTGACATGAAATGAAGATATTATCTACCAGTATTCAGCTTCCAAGTTTCAGTGCCAGCCATACTTCACAAGAATTTTGTCAGTTACTTCCAAGTAACAATGGCAAAGGAGACCTGGTCCTTACCTTGGTGGTCAGATCCTGTTCAGCAGGAAGAGTCTCTCTCAGGGCTCGCAGTCCGTGTTTAACTAGCTCATTTAGATTACCTTAAAATGGAGTCAGAAAGACATTCACAAACTATATGGTATTACCTCTAAACACTCATTCCCCTTCTTCCTAATCCTAGCTGACAACTCCAAAATCAGCTTAGGTCAACTTGACTCCTAGACTTCCTCTCCTTTGTGAGCAGAGCTGGTTATAAAAGTTTTTCTTGAGAAACCAGCCTTCCCCTAGATTTGAGGTCAAGTGCACCCATTTTTGACCCATGCCTTGATTCAAGTTTTTTTCCCCCAAGCAGGTATTCAGTGGTTCCTCATCATCATCCCATACAAAAATAAATTCACCACTTTAAATGCAGCACCTGAATACTTGCCCTGACATACTAACCCTGCTCTGCTAGGGAAACACTTTCCCTGGGTTAAAAAGAGCAGAGGCTTTTCATGTTTTTCACAGCTTTTCTTTCCATTAGATGCAATAAACATCCACACGAAAATCTCAACCATATTCCCTGAAATTTTGTCTTCGTGCAGATTTACAGTTATGCCAAACTTGGCTCACAAAATTTATCTTCATCTCACTCAATGCAAAAGGATGGAGAGGCAGCAGGAGACAAACTGCAGAACTGATGAACACCAGTGGGCAGAGAGAGTTCCATTACTCACAGTCAGTGAACTCAGTCATGTGCCTCTCCAAGTAAGTTCGTGCTGACTGTGAACGAGCACCAATGGACATTGCTTTGCAGTCAAAATAGTTTGCAGAGGGACAAGTCTGGAAGATGTGAGGACCCATATCCTACAAAGAAAGAAGAAAACCCCCAGAGAATGTTACACAAATACATAAATTCACACCAACTCTGCTGCTGGAGCATGAAATTTTCTAAAGAGTTTTGCTTCATGGTACATCACACCTACATGTGCACACAGAAACATATTTTATATTGCTGATCAGATCACTGTTCTTATGCAATTCCTTCAACACTGTTGTTTAAAAAACCACAACAATTAAAAAAAAAAAACCAAAACATCTTTTTTTCCCACTTTGCTCATCTGCAGCTTCTAAATGGACACGATGGCTGGCACAAAAAAGTGTTTTTCTCTGTTTTACAAATAGCACTGTGCTTAAGTATGCTCCCTACTTCATGGCTTGCAGCATGTATTTTACACACATTCTGTCTTATCTACAAAAAAGTAAAAACTTGCTGTAACTAGACCACACTATCCAAAATTTCAGGCAATATCATAATTTCCTCCAACCATCATCACGTCAACAATCTTGAGGACAGAGATTCTTTGTGTGCTGCATTAAGCAAAATGTTGCTAAACAAGTGAGAGAGAGGCCAGTGGTGATTTCCACATCCATTTTCTTACTGAAAGTTTAAAAAATAATAGTTTGTAAGCATCCAAAATCAATTGCAAAATATTTATATAAACAAATATCATCTTTGCACCTTAAAATACTCAGTAAGTGTAGGTGGGATTAGCTATTAATTAACACTTCTGAGTTATGTTTTAGGGTACAATACAGAAAATTATTTCCTTATTTAGAGAATTTCGAGTCTGCCTCTTCCATCTTTCCCTCTCAACATCTATTTGTTGCAGAAAGTTTTCCTGAGCACATTTTCCTGCAGATCAGTAGCAGCCAGAGCAGCTTACTCACATCATAGCCTGCGATAAGCAGTCCCACTCCATAGGGCCTCCTGCCGTAGCGCTGGGTTGGAATCTGGGTTTCTTAAGAAAGCTAAGGAAACAATCTCAAATTATATGATAATTATCCAAGAGTTCTCCTAAACCAAGCAGAGATGGACCAAAATGCATCTTTATGGGATGTTCTCCAAAAGTATATGCAAGCAGTGTGAACAAAGAAGAATTGTCCAATAAACTTTTTCAACTTTTAAGCTGTGATAGATGAAAATCATTTCATCAAGTGTATAAAAAAAGGATACTGCTTCCAATTAGTGACACTAGGCGAGAAACTGGAAGAGGTCTATCAAACACAAATCTAGAATCCAAACACTCTTGACGCATGAAATTGCTAGGGAGCAAAAATAGAAAAAAAAAAATTAAGAATTCAAATCAGTGCATAGATCAAAGACACAATGAGGTTTTTTCTCAAGGCTTTGTTAAGGTAAGCATTTTTGTTTCAGCTCTGCTCATTGAGAAAAAGGGTCAGAGGCTTTCCATGATTTCATTTCTACATGACCTATCATTGTTATTGAGAAAGTTGACCACAGGTTTGATAAAGCATAAACTGGGTATTTCAACCATACAAATGCAGAGAAAGTAGAAGTTCACGCAGGCAACAGATGGATCCTCTGGAGAAATGGCAAGGTTAAATGGTAACATTGCTTTGTGACATTGCAGCAATTAAAACTTATTTCAGAAATCCTTCCCACCCCTTCTGATCAATGTTGCTAAAAGCAAGCCCCCCTGAAGCCCACACAAACAGCATTGTATGTGTTTAATAACTTTCTCAAATGTGTGTACACAGAGGCAGCTGCCAGAGGAAAAGAAATGATGGAGTTTCTCAGACTGTTTGGAAACCCAATCACGCTGAGGAAACCAGACAGGACTGTTTTACTTGTAACAAAACCAAAGAGCAAAATTTTAGGCCAAACAAATGAGATTTCTGCCAACTAGTTAAAAACTTGCCAGAATTTCATGCTGAGGTCTTTGGCATAATACAACATTAAGCAGCAACTCAAGACTAATCCTTAGCAAAGCAGAAAATGTCATTTGCAATAGTCTGAATGAACTTTCCCTCATTATTGCAGCATTGTGTATGTCAACAAGCAGGATACTCACCACAAGAGTCTTGCATCGGCAGTGAGTCCAGCAATGGAGATACCAATATGGTTGTCAACGTACAGGATTTTTTTCTGATGAGCTGCCAGCTCAGACTGTGCTCTCTATGCATAAAAGGAGAAAGCTATGTAGCAAACTGAACAGTCTGCCAAGCATTGTGGAGAAATCTGCTAACATTTACAGCAAGAACTGAATATGTTCATGAAACAATAAAAAAAAAAGTAAATTTATAAACTTGCAGCAGGAGACAAGAAAAACCTAATTCCACTTCAGTTCTCTCAGAACAAAAGAAAGAACAGACACTCACCCAAGTTTTGGGAAAAGAAAGGAAGAGATTTACTGCTTAATAACAAATGAAAACAAAAAAAAAAGAGGAACATATCTGTTAAAGGAAAACAATCTTCTGCTAATTTCCTTCACCATTTTGTGAAGATCTGCTTTGCATAGGTACTGGAAGTATTTCAGTCCTCAAGCAAAGGGAATCTGCAATTGCATTTACATTTCATGTCTAAGTACAGACTGCACAAAACTAATTTGCCAAACCAAAAGTTTTCCATTGAACATTACTGTCCCCACTGAGACCAGAGTTCAGAGGTTACCTTGAGAGCCACCAGGACAGCGTGTGTTTTTGACTTCAGCCCCACAGTAGCTGAGCCTTGTTTCACCGCTTCCATGGCATATTCTATCTGATGAATTCGGCCCTGCAAAACCAAGCCAAAGGTTGTCAATCACTCTCTAATCAATCCTCTGAATCAGTTTGCAATTTTGCATTCTCAGACCTTTGATTCCCCACCCCAATGGGGACACTCACTGCATGACAGGTTAAATCAGCACGTGATTCAAAGACAGACAGAACTTCCAGCTGAAGTTGGACACTTAACTTTTAATCGGCTTTGCTGCAGAAATGAGTCTTACACAATTGTTGTGTCTCACCAGCCATTCCCCAGTAACTTCTGAACAAGTTATTGGCCATCTGCAGCCAAGACTGAAACAGGAGTAGAGGTCTCAAAGAAAATTAAGTCCTTACAAGCTCTGCAGAGGTGGCCAGGAGCTTTAATGTCCATGTAACAGAAGCACTGAGGGTTTTCCCATTTCCAGCACTCCAGCCCATGTCAGACAGCCAACATGGGCATTCCTATCCTGGGAGCATGGACACCATGGAGCTGCATCCCATCAGCTGGGAGAGAGTGGAACACAGTAGCTGTTATGGTGAATGTGCAAGGGATCATCTACAGGATAACACCTTTCCATAGGTTGTTGGGGATTTTTGGCATAAGGTTTTTATTTAAGTCTACTAGAGAGACCCTAATGTCCAATTGCATCCCCTGCTGTAACTGGAATTTCAATAACATAGGATATTTCCTGCCCAAGAGCAGCACTGAATTGCAGTAACCTGTCCAACATGAATCTGTCAGCTGTCAGGAACAACATGCAAGACTGTAAAAATGTGAAACTACCACAAATTTTTAAATCACCTACTTCCTTTTCTTTACTATTTGAAAACATCTAACATATTTGAAAATACTTCCCAATAAAGCATGATTTGCTCCTGCATTAACAGTGCCAAAAATAGCATGGCATCTTATCACTGCCTCACCTGCAAGAATGGATGGAGCAGCAATTGCAGCACAGTAGCAATTTTAAATGTATTTTTTTCAGAAAAAACCCAACACTATTAATATTTCCAAGGCAATTTAAGAAAAACATAGAAATTTGTGCTGTTGATATTCTGCAGTATCTGCTAAAAGTCTCAAGAGAATGTTACAGTATTAAAAGTAACTTTTAAAGTAACAGATAAGACAAAAAAAAATTAAAGTTTATCATACAGAACCTGCCAGAGAAACACAATCATTAAGAAGGATTAAAACAGCTCAAAGGCACCTACATGTATCATGGTATTGACTGCAAAAAAAGGAAATATTCAAAGTTGTCTTCACGGAGAATGGAAAGGATAGAACACTCTCTGTTGCACTGCATCTCACATGCAATAGTAGTACATGATGAAGAATTTCAGTAGCAATACAAACCCACAAACTAATGATACATTAGCTTTATACTAATACAACTTGCTACTTGCATTTTAAATACATCTCTAGTTTTGCTGAATATATAAACGAGTTTTCTTCCAAGGCTCTGGTTTTCTCTAAGTATCCTGTCTTAAAATACCCATAGTGAGAAAAGAGGCAATATTAAGTACCTCAGTTGACAGTGGCTTTTAAAATTCCAGAATATTTACTTTCAACACAAGCTATGAAAGTTTCAGAACACACAGTTTGTGTGTTTTCAGTAACAATACTGAGTGTGAAACTGATTCAGAGGTAGTAAAATTTCAAATTCAAATGCAAATCTCACTTGCACCTCCCAATTATAAACTAAATAGTTCCTTTCCCATATTATCTAGTGGACAGAAGAGACAAAGATCCAGCAATGGCCTAACTTCGGGGAGACTGCAACTGTTTCATGCTTTGTGTACACCTCACTTACCAACTTACTGTAGCTCTGTGAATGAATCATAGAGTCATGGAGTGGTTTGGGTTGGAAGGGACCTTTAAAAGATCATCCTGTCCAACCACCCAAAGATGACAGCATCTCTTTTGTACCTCACAGGTACATTTAGAAAGCAACTGCCTTAAGCAACTGGAGGGGACAAGGCCCAGGTAAGCAGCACTCAGGTTCATCTACCAGCAGACAGGGATGTGCTGAGTGAGGGCTTTCTGGACACCTACAGCCTACAAAGGGAGATGGGAGCAGCCTGCAGGAAGCTTCAGGCACCTGAGCACAACCTTTGTGACTGTAATACCACTGCTGTGAGGTGGAGAAAACCCAAAAAGCAACTTAAAACCCCAGTGAGCAAGTGTATAAAGGTTTTACCTGCGGGCTCCAAACCGTGACATCATTGTCATACTGGTTGCGAAACTGGAATGAACAAAATAAAACCCATTAGTATCCTTAATAAGCTAACAGAGTGCTCCTGGAGGAAACCCTGCTTGTTTCCACAGAATCCCAGTACCACAGAATCAATAAGGTTGGAAAGATTTCTAATATATCAAGTCCAATCTGTGACTGAACACCATCCTGTTAACTAGACCATGGCACTGAGTGCCACATCCAGCCTCCCTGAACACCTCCAGGGATGGTGACTCCACCACCTCCCTGGGCAGCCCATTCCAATGACCACCCTTTCTATGACCAAGTTCTTACTTTGTTAAATCCCTTCTGTCAAACTGTGAGGTGGGAGAGATCTCTAGAAATCTTCCAGTCCAACCCCCCTGCCAAGACAGGGTCACAGGAGCAGTGACACAGGAACACATTCAGGTGGGATTGAATGTCTCCAGAGAGGAAGACTCCATGGCTTCCCTGGGCAGCCCTTCCTGTGCTCTGCCACCCTCAGGGTAAAGAAGGTTTTCCTTCTATTGAGGTGGAACTTCTTTTGTTTTAGTTTATAGCCATTGCTCCTCATCCTGTGCCTGGGCACCGCTGTAAAGGGTCTGGCACCATGCTCCTAGCCCCCTTTGATAGCTTTGTACGGATTAATGAATCCCCTCTGAGCCTTCTCTCCCAGACTGAACAGGCCCAGCTCCCGCAGTCTCCTCACAGCAGAGATGCTCCAGACCCCTGCAGAGATATCTACGTGGATCCTCACAGGGCCTCGGAACTCTTGTCCCAGCCCCGAAGCAGGGCCCGTTCCCCGCTCCCATTCGTTTTCACGCCGGCAGCGAGGCCCAGTCCCGCCCGCGGCCCCGCGTGGCCCGGGAACTGCTTACTCACGGGCCCGCTCCCCGCCGCCCGCTCTCGCGGCTGCCCCGCGCCGGCTGGGCAGGCTGGGCAGGCGGCGGGGGTGCCGTGTCCCGGGCCGTGAGCCCCGTCCCGCCCCGGCGCCCCTCACCATGGTCCTGCTTGCCGGCGGCGACGGCGGCTCCGGGAGGCTCCGGGCAGCGCGGGCAGCGAGCGCTCCGGGATGGGAGCGGGCAGGCAGCGCCAGTCGCGCCCCGAATCATCGATGGGCCGCGCCTGCGCGCTGCCTCTGAGGGCGAGGCGGCTCCTGGAACGGCGATTTAAGTTACCTAATTTGTTTTGTTATTTTTAGGCTTTCTGATGAATAAAGAAGTTTATTTGGTTCGGAAACGACTTCCTCTCCTCACCGTTTTTGCGTGGGAACAGGATGTATAAGCGTTTTATTAGACGAGCTGAGCAGCTTTCGGGTGTCCCGGAGCTCGCAGTAAATACTCCCGCAGCCTGTGCTCGAGGGGCGCTCCCCAATAACTTCCTACGGCAATGGGGGACTCCCCACACAGCTCCCTTCACTCCCCCCGCGGAACAGAACCACACGCAGACATTTCCTCTCATTTTGGCAAAACCGCGTTAATTTTTATAGAGGGCTAAACCACGCCAAGGCTCCCCATTGTTCTGTATTTGTTCAGCGAGGAATGGCAGCGGCCGGGATTTTAGCGATAAAAAGGCAGGATTGTAAAACTTCGTGAAGAATATTGCTAAGAGCTGCGTAAATAAAGAACTTTTGGAAGCCGTATGAACCGCTGTAGGTTTATTAAGTAACAACTGAAGTATGTTCCCGAGTAATCTTTTCCCCTTTATTAGATGGATAGAACAAGATACAGCCAAACCCGAGCTCAGCAGATGTCCAGCTATTAAAAATTTATTCCGGAGGGAAGGGTTGGGGTCCCGCGGCAGCAGGAAGGGGGGAGGGCCCGGAGTTCCTAAACCGCACAAGCGCTCTGTATTCCCAGGGCAGCAGCGCAAGAGGATGCCGGAGGCAGGAATAATCTCTAGAACGGGGAAATGCTTACCGTGGAAGTCATTCACTTCCTTCTGGATGCTCCTTCTTGCCCTTTAGGAGACCTCTAGAGGCAGGGCTAAAGTCAAAAGGTTGGAGGTGTATTTGTGATTTCACCTCCATGTGCCGGTGTCAGGACCCAGGACATCCCTCTGGCTGTCCTGGGCAGCCAAGACCTCTGCCAGGGGGCTCAAGAGACCCTGGCACAGAGCCCAAAATGCCTGTGTGGTTTTGATTATGACCCATGGAGCAAGTTACCAACCTTAGATGAAGATCGGCAAGCCATGACAAAGTAGAATGATAGTGAATTTATCACAAGGTGAAAAAGTAGATTTTAGGGTTTTTAGAATAGGGATTTAGGGGGGCAAGATAGAGGGATCTGGGCACATCCAGCCTTTGTCCTCCTTCTTCTTGGCCTCCATCTTCTGCTGTGATGTTGGCACTTTTAGATTGGTTTAGAGTAGAAACTCACTGTCTAACATAGGTGATAAGTACTGGAAAGTAATTGTAAACATTGTATACGTAGCTTTTAGTATAAAGACACAACACCGCCCCGGGGGCAGGCAGAATGCCTCTGACTGCTGTGCTGAGCAGACCTCGGCAGGACAGGAGAAAAGATTTTATGAATTCTATTTATAAATAAATAAACAACCTTGAGACTGAGAAATTAAGAGCTCTGACTCTTTCTTCAAGCGCTGGGCTGGGAAAAGAGACTTTCTAACTTTTCTCAGGGTCACTCTGACCAGCTAGAGATCCTGACATGCTGGTGCTAAAGAGCACCCAGCCTATTCCTCATCAAAGTATTTGAACTGAGCATGTAGGTGTTGATTCAGAAGGTGAGAAAGGCAAAATCAACAAGGCAAAATCAAATAGCTCTTTTTCAGATAACAAAGGCATCACACCAGAAGGGAAGTATTTTGCATATATTACAAATTTAATTGCAGAGTGAAAAAGTGAATGACAAGCAGCAATCAATATATTACATCAAGACATCACAATGTAAAAGAGTACAGGACTGAAAAGTAAAGCTAAAATTATCCTCTCATTTAAATGAACTACTTATTAAAAATCTAAGGAGAAAACTATCAGTTTCTCTGGGTCTGCATTGAAGGTGCTTGAGACAGTAGTTCATGTTCAGATTCAGGTGTTGATTATTTCTTATCAGTAAAACAGTCTCACTACTGTGAGTTGGGCAGCTTTTCATTAGCACAGCACAAAATGGCTAACAATCTCGTTACAAGGTCTTTTAAGACTAAACTACTTAATTAAGAACTGACACCTGGATTATTTTCCCTTTTAACCCAATAACTGATCCCAAAGAGCCCACAATGGGGGCTTTTTTGCCCTTACAAAATGCCACCCAAACCCATGAAGAAGGAAGAAGCATGAAGCAAAAACCCAGGACAACACCCTGTGCCCTCCATCTTGCCTCCATCCACAACATACTAAAAATCCCACAAGCTAAATTCCTCACAAAGTGATACACCTACACTGCTCTCTATAATCTATTTCACAATTTGTGGATTCCAGTCTATCTTGAAGTCTAGGAAACTTTCTCCATGAATGAGAGCCAAAGTCAGTGCTCCCCTGGGCGTCAGGACACACCAGAGCAGACAGAGAAATATTCCTGGTAGCCTGGGTTTCCACAGAAAATAATATTTTTTTCCCCTTAAATGTCACAGTTGGCAACCTGGTAACCAGGATGACTTTGGAACAATTAATACACAAGTTCAGTGCCCAGTAGTGTCCAAACTGAACGTAAGGAATGATTAGGAAAGAGAAACAAAGCATTGCTGTGCCCTTGTATAAATCCATGCTGCATCTGACACCGTTGAACATTGGCCGTGACTCGTTTCCCCCCTTGAAATGATGTGGCACTGGGAAAAGTAGAAAGAAGGATTCAAATTATGGAATAGCTTCATGTAAAGGATGACAGTAAGGAGTAGAAATTCTCAGTGTAAATAGCAGGAAAGGCTTTGAGCACTTGCCAAATCACAGCTGGCACAGAGATGCTGAATAGATTCAATGCCTCTCTGTCCTGCAGGGCTGGTACAGGGTGCCATTAAAAGCAGACCCCATTACTTCTGGGTCTTGTCATACCCATGCTGTGGAAACCTCTGCACCTGAACACACCACAGGCTTTTGGTCATGCATTGAGAGATTGACATTGGAGATACTGGACAGATTCACAGACTAAACAACTGTCCGAGCTACCAACGCTGCTGCTGCAATGCTTGAGCTCAGTGCAGCAGTGAAAGCATAGCTAACCTAAACCATGCATATACAGTCTCAAGAGAAACTAATGAGCCTGTTTTATTCTATGCTGTGTTTCCAGCAGGGTTATAAACAGCATCTGACATCTGAGCGATGACAGGCATTGCTCTGCAGAGATTAATGTACAGCAACTGAAAGGCAAGGCCATTATGCCTCCGCTTCTGCTGATTCACGAGAGGAAACAACGTTCCTGCAAGTCCCTTTTTGGGATACCACTCACCAGCAGCCCACATTAACCCCTGTGTGCTGTGTTCCTCTAGTTAGATGGAGTATTTTGGCAAAAGATTGGCTCCTCTGAGGTCAGTGGTGACATTCTGGGAGCACTCCCAGGGGCTGCACGTTGTGCTGCTTAGGCACAGCAGACTGCCAAAGGAGGAGGAAGAAAATTGCTGTGCCAGAGTAAGAGACAAACTGAATGAAGGCAGTGCCTCCATCCCCTTGGAGAAGGGGAAGGAGAGATCCCAGAGAGATCCCAGAGCCACTCCTGTCAGATGGACAAGTGGTTGCCCACAAATAGCAGCGCTGTCATAATGCGCTCAGGACCGAGCATTTTGACTAAGTTATTTTGAGAACTGTCTTACTGCCTTGACAATGTGAGCAGTCCATATTTGGATTTAATACAGGTAAGAGATTTGCTTCATTAACAGATATATGTTAACAAGACTACTTAATTAATTGGAAGCCTTAGTGTATGACATACGTAGTATTTGATAACATTTTCATCAAGTAGGTTAAGGCTAAAAATAAAAAATTGACAGCACCTATAAATGTACATACTTGTCTTTAGAATAATTTAAAGACAATCTTAGAAGTCCTTACAAAGAAAAAAACCTATCATTTTGTATTAACACTGTTAATAGGAAAAAATAACCTCTCTATATAAATTATACTAGATTTCTTTCCTATTCTTTTGCTGGCACATTAGTAGAGATGCAGACATTTCAGTCTCTATGACAAACTTGCCTTCATGTTGCCAAAGGCTTTTTTTGCCATTTTTAATGTACTGACCAATTTAAATCACTGGAATACTTTGTCACAAAAGATGTTATTTTGTCACAAAATGTGTTACACACATTTCAAAGTCCACTCCTTACTTTTTTTAATCCCTAGCTTTTGTGGACTGACGTCAGTTGACCTTTTCAGGACAGGCCTACAGGGCAACTAACCCTGCTTGATCATCAAAGCTGGCTAGGAAAGACCAGGCAATGCTGAAAGCAGGCTTAAATAATCCCTGTGGAAAGAGAGCTGCAGGAAAGAGTCTGGCTCTTTCTATCCAGTTCTGGAACAAACAGGGCACAAGGTTCAACACAGCAGAGCTGTTGTAGCATATCCTGGTCATGGAAATAGTTTTTATTTGTAGGTTCTTGTTTGAATGGAGACCAACAATATATTTAGAAATGAATTTAGATGGGCATTATTGCTGGTTATTTCTTGGACCTGAAATTTATTTCTTCACTCTGAGTGAGGAAGAGTTTCTGTATAATATGCTTTTATTTTACAAGAAAAATATATTTTGAGCTGTAAATTGCTTGCTAGCCTAGAAGTTATGATTTAAACAGCGTACATAGAATTGCCTGAGTCATCAAAATACAACTGAAGAATGATTATCATAATTTATGGAGCATTATGAAAGATATTGTTGCAGTTATCAAAAAGTCTGCTAAGCTTCTCATTTCAATGAAAAAGAATGAGAGTTACCAAGTTTCTGTGGATAAAAGATCCATTTCAGTGGGCATATAGCTGCATAAGCTCTTTCAAATATATTAACTGCTCTCTTGATTCATATTGTTGGAACTATTTTTAAGTATACCTGAATCAAAACCAAAGCGTCATCAAACCTTCAGCAGTGGATATATAACATTTTGAGACAGAATGGTGAACAGATTCACTAATAAACACTATCTCAGTTAGGTTCAAAATTTCTCCCTATGAAAGAATCATCACAGATAGGAAATAACAGCGTGGCACAGAAATGAAGCCATGAGACCACTAATGGATCCCATTTCCTTACCACCAACATTGTTGTCATATTAAATTAATGAGTAGACAAAGTATTACCTTCTTACTTATGCATTTATATGCCATAAATATTTTACAATGAGTGCTTGTATGTAGATCACACAATAAAATGTTCACAATATTTTTGCCGCATCTACTGGTGCCAAAAATTTCTGCTTGAAAAATGGAAAGACATTTACATACAGAAACAAATTTTCTGGAGGATATTAAACTAAAATTAAAAAAAAAAAAATAAAGAGAGAGAAAATGCCCTAGGACTGACCTGCCATGGCAAAGCATTAAGGATTGATGTGACACTTTTCTTTACAGGCATTTTCAAGTTCTGTGGGAGAGATAAACGTTGTAATAGTTACTGTTTAGGCAATGGTTCTGGTATTTGTAGACCACATCTTTTGAAAAGCAACTCAGCCTATTCTTACTGTGGATTGAGTTTTTGATTAGGAAAGACATCAATAGAGAATTAATATGCAGGAAAAAATAGATGTTTGAGTAGGCTTTAGTCTTAAAAATCCTGCTGTCATCAGCCAGGGTTTTTTTTTTACGTTTTGCCAAGCCCCTAATTTTGCTACATGGATTTTAACAGCTTTGCTGTCATGCATGTCCCAGTTTTCATAGAACAAATTTTGTTTGGCACTGTCATCCTTATTGCAATTATTCCTAAACTAACAACAATGCAAGCAGAAACTTAAGCCTGTCCTGACAAATGTGAGAGAGCTTCTGGCACTGCTGTGTCCATTGTCTGCAATAATTCAGACAGATCACGGAGCTCAGACACTGCATCACACATGCTTAAATTATGAAAAAATTCCATTGATGTAAGGATAATTCTAAATCCAGAGTATTTGGCACAACCCTTGGCTTCTATGCCTGGTCCCTGGAAGGATTCAGTGATGGGCCAAAAGGGCTTTAAATTAATTCCAGACCACCTTGATGTAACCCTGCCTTGAGTGAGTATCTAAAGAGCTCTGCATTTGTTATTAACATATCAGCACAGAGTCACACATCTGCATGTCTGGTTTTAATTTTAGGAAGTATGTATCAAATAAATTAGTAACTACAGATGTCTCATTCACAACAGATTCCACAGCACGAAAATATTTTTTTTTAAGCTGTGTTTATCACATCATTAAGCAAATGGGAATAATGATTATTCAGATAAAAGTTGTTACCAAATGAAAGGTTCCACACTTGGAGCACAGAAACAAAAAAAAAAAAAAAACCAAAAAAACAAAAACAAAAAAAAAAAACCAAAAAAAACTGTGAATTCAGAAGACTATTCCTGCATTTATATAGACCCCTTCAACTGTTTTATAATACTCAATAAGCACAGAAGATATTTTCCAGGTTGAAAATGGAATGCATGCCTTAGCATTTTGAAGGGACCCGTGATAGAGGCTATCAATTTTTTGTTATGCAATTCAAAATGCATTACATCAATACAATTACCAGAAAGCCCTGGACACCTTCTTGCCTCACAGCAAGCAGTGAATATGAATGGATTTGTATTTCTTTCTGTATTGCAGAAAATCACATGGGTGAAAGTTACAAAATCTCTTTTCAAACAGTATGCTCCTTTTATCAAATTCTGTATTCTCACTATTACCTGTACACAACACTCAGCACATTACTTAGGTTAGTTTCAGACAAAAATACTCTTTCTTGTTTCTAAAGCTAAACGTTAAGTTATTTTGTTTAGGATCTTATCCAAAAAATCTCTTACTTCACGTTACATTGTGTATTCCCTGGTGTTGCTTCCCTATCAATAATAACCAAACTTCACTTGTGTATGTAGCTTGCTCTTTCATATTGTAGCTTTCTTCTAAAGTGACATCAGTATATATTTCTAAAATGAAAATCAGACTCAATGATTTCTTCAGAATATATTCAACCTGGATTTTAAAATCCAGTTTCTGGGTTACACTCTTGAGAGCATTACCAGTGGGTTTTTACTGGTAATGCTCTCGAGAGTGTAACCCAGAAACCCACACTTTTACTTAGATCTTGAACATGTAGTTGGTACTGCCAAATTTAAAACAAATTAGGAAAGCATATAAAATATATTGTATTTCTGCTTTTATTTAAAGCTAACAGTTACATGATGAAATCTCCAAATTCCATATCATAATATCTGCCTGGTGAGTTTAAAGGATTAATCTGGATACTGAGTATCACCCTCCAGCTACATATTTGTGAATGGTCTTCTGGGTTTTGGCCTAACTCTGATTAGCCACAAAGAAGGAAAGAAATTGAAAAATAGGTCAGGAATTGACACTATAACAACTTCATTATGCACATTTGTATTTTTACCAAGTTTTTGGTAACACAGCATTGTGCAAGTGTAGTATACCAGTAAAACAACAGCAGTGCTTCATTCTTGGGAGGGGTTTAACTCTCCTTTAGCAGACTTTTGAGCACTGGTTAGAAATTGACCCACTTTGTCTGATTTCTAGCCAGGGATGAACTCATACACTCACTTCTGCAAAGTGAAGCGACTGTGAATTTCAGAGAATGTTTCTCAGCTCATGAAAGGCCATTTCTCAATCTCCACTGCTACATAAGCATTATCACCATTTTAAGGTATTTTCTTAAAATAGTTGATAACTTTTTAAACATATATCTACCTTTGCATATGTTCTTTTATACCTTTTCTTTCTCAATGAATACTCTAAGATTAGGCTGGGTTATGAAGGATTTGTGATGAGCATTCACAAGTACTTCAGAGTTCAACTGACATTTCTCCACTCCAAATTGTTGAGAAGCAGAAGAAACAACTATGATACTCAAAACCTACTTGAAAACTAGCAGATAAAGGAGAAAAATAAACTAGCAAACCTTTCAAGATACAATTACTATTGTAGCAACAAAACCAAGGAGGGTACTAGTCTGGAAGTGCAGTGCTAAAAGGGCAGTCAAATAAATTGAGCTGCTAGAACTTAGAAATAGAGCAGAATTCCTGACAAAGACAAGAAAGAAGTCTTTCCTGTGTGTCACATAGAAAATTAAGCTTACTTGGCCAAATACATTTGGCTTTTACTTGTTCTTCTATTAATTATGGTATTTCTCTGAAGAAAAAAAAAATCACTCCAGGCGGTAAAAAAAAAAAGGGGGACATGAATGCATTTGTGTCCTTTAACAATTGATTACAAAAGAGCCTGGAAGCCACTCTGGAGTAAAAAGACTGGCATGTCCTAATCACATCCATGGAAGGAGCAGTTCTTGGTTAACCACATTCCTTGTAGAAAAGTCTCAAGAACATTGGCATGGACTTCCTGCATGTGATATGGATGCTTGACTGACATAATCTGTTTCCCAGCTCATTCAAGAACCCAGGCAGCTTGCTAGCAAATGTGTCTGATACATGATATATTTACTTCTGGAGAGGACAGCATACCTCCTTCCCATCTCAAGTCTCTCAGACACAACTTCTAGCCAAGGAAGTAAGAGTCTGCTACAAAGACCTGGGAGAATGTGTAGGGAGATGAACATTCAAAAAATAAAGTTCCTCAGACTCATCCATGAAAAAGTCTATACTTTAAGAAAAGACAAAACTTGACTAAACAACCAGTAGAGGAGTAAGTAATTTCCTATCACTACTGCTTACTTCTGGTATGATATTCCAGCTCAACCCCCTTCAGAAAGGATGCTCAGGAATCCCTTTTTTCATAATGGCTTTATTCTTCCTGGAAACACAGAAGCCAAGAAAATTCTCTAAGAAATAAGGGAGCCGTGAAAGCCCAGACTGCTGTCCCTGCTGTGTCAAGTGAGGCTTGCAGGATTGTTCTAGATGATATATGACCCTCAATAATTGGAGTGTCAAACTTCTGGCAAAAAGCTTTAGGCAGTAATCTGATAAAGGTCACCAGATGGTCAAAGATCACGTGGATATAGTTTGAGAAGCACACAAGGTAGTTCCAAATGTGGAACTGAAATGAGGCTGAAGAGTCCAGTCTTTTATGGAGCACAAGTAACTCCTGAGTTTTTAGGGAAGCAGCCTTGAAAAGTACTTCTGATGTCAGGAGGGGAGCTGAAGATGTTGATCACAGGGAGATCTTTTCCTTAAACAATATGATAGCAGGCAATAGCCTGTTTTAGGGGTGTCTGGAAAACAAATAATGTGATGTTGCAGGTCTAAACGGCTTCTCCAGTTGCCACAGTGGTCATGGAGCTGACACACTAAGGTCTCATTCAGAAATCAGAGTCCCAGGTATGGGGTTTTGTCTTTGGAATGCTGCTCTTTCCCAAATCTCATTGAAACAATGGTCAGAAGCAATTCTCTAGTTGTGTTGGTGAGATAATAAGGTACTTTGATATTTGGTCCTGAAGAACTCCAAAACCTAATTAACAAATGCTCCTGACAATAGTGCTAATGATCTCAGTGGGTATAAAGAGAAAGTTACCAAGGAATATTGGCTATTAGTGTAAAGGGAATGATCATCTGAGATTAGGAAAAAATTGCTAAGATCAATTTAGGAAACAATTGCTAAGATCAATGCACCTCTCAAGACCCTCTACCCAAAAAATGTAGACTAAAAAATCCAGCAGCAGCCAAAACCCTCTTAGCTGTAAGAAAACAGAAAAAGCTTCCAGTTGGGAGCCAGCATTACACAATGTATGAAATAACAAATCATTTTGATTCAGTAGGCATTTCAACTCAATTAGTAGAAATAGGTTTGTGCTTATTGTCCCATTGTCATTATGCAGGGGGGCTGATACTTGTGCCCTCCCCTGCTGCTGTTACTACATTACAAAGCTATTGTCATTACATTGCAAGGGTTCCATTCTGCTAGAGTTTCACACCTCCTTGATGTTCCCCATAGGCAGCTCCTCCAGGCACTGCCTCTTCCTTCTTCTCACAATAGCCAACAGACTACAGTCCCCTCTCAACCAACCAAGCCACTCTTTTATAACACTCTTCTTATTGGCTACAGCTGCAGCCTGTTGAAGTCAGGCCTGTTCCCAATCTCTAATAATTGGCTCTGCTGCAACTCCTTAAGAGGTAAGATTACTTTCTATACTATCTTTATTTTCTTATATTGTATCCCCCTACACCCTGCTGCTCTTAGTAAGATTATCTGGCCTGGAGCACTGGTACAGATAAGGCCCTCAGGGTGAACAGAAACAGATCAGCTGATAAGGAGCATGGAACCTTTGCTTTATTCAAACAAAGTATCTTTAGCTTACTCCTAATCATCAAGAAAGCTTTTTAAGAAGTGAGCCCTTCAAGTCCTATAGCCTGAGCTCTTCAAGTCCTGTAGCCTGTCCTATTGAAAAATGAAGTGAAAAGCAGAGGGGAAAAAAGGTGGGGAAGGAAGAAAAAGAGATAGGAGGTTTCTAATTAGAAGAAAGAGCTTTTGACTCTTGGAACATTTTGTTTGCATTCCATATCTAAAAATTTTACATTTGCATTTGTGCACTATTCCTGGTGATTAAGCAATTAAAAATTCATGGGAAGTACCCCATTCTACTGGTTTAGGTTCACCTAAGTTAAACTTCTGCAGGTCATTTTGTCACTTGATACAAACTTTTCAAGTAACTTTAAAACTTGGCCTGACTTCACAAACATCTTCTAAACCATCATGTCCATTTATAAAAGTAGTTTATCTGTGTTTCAGGTTAAATCAAACTGAAACAAATGTGCTTGTGGATATTGCTGTGGCAAGTGGAACTTATACCACATAACAATCAATTATATACTCATTTCACTTACATCCCAGGTCAATATATTCCTGTGTATACTATAAAAAAAAGGCTTTTAGCTAGACCTCTCAGAAGTGTGTTTATAGATAATTATTGTCCAAAGCCTGAGTATAAGATTTATATATATTAAAGCTGTATCCTGCCTATCCTCTCTAAGGCCTGTTTTGCTAGGCAGTAAAGAATTAGGCCTCTCAACTGAAAAGCTGAAAATTACCTAGTTATTTTCATTTACATGCCAGATTATTATATTTTACAGCAATTCAAGGTTTTTCTGTTCAGATATATGCTAATTTCAGCATCAGATTTGGTACAGACCTGTTTGTGGAGGAGACCTGATTAGGGAGGGTAACTGGGTAGGATACATCTCAGGACTTCAATTAACACCACAACTGTCTCATGTACCTTTTAACAACTAAATTATTGAGTCTTGAAAAATATCTTTCTTCTTCTAATATATCAGAAAGCATTGAAAATTTTACTAAACTTTTCCTTAAAACTAGAATGCTGTTGTCCTTTTCCCCTCCAATCCTTTCAGAACTCACATAAAAAAATTACATCCATCATGGGAAGGGGACATGGCAATAAATAAAAGCAAAACTTAATTTGTGTGTAGCTGATGTATTCCTCACTTTCAGCATTAAAGAAAGCAAATATGCCAAGTATGTAATATTTTAATTATCAGGACTACTTTAACAACTTCACAGTAAGAAATCAAGGCCAAAACTGAAGATCATAAAATCTTGTTTAGACCTGAACATTAACAGTACCACCTGACAGGTAATGATCATTTTTTAATACAAAAGTGCTTCAGAATTAACAGCAGCAATTTGAATATATGATGTAAAGAACTTCAGCTAAAGTGTGTCACTCAGCTGCTTTGGTATCTGGGTAACCTTCTGGTACATAGCTTTTTTTGTAATTTTCAGACATCAAATAATGAAAGTAGTATGTAGTATTTTAAATCTCAAAGATTGCATACATTTAGGAGACCTACATTCAGGAAACTGCTACTTTGCAATAAGCCCTACAATAATTAAGTACTAAATACCAAAGTGGCCCAGAATCACAAACTTTCAAACTGTTACCAAGCACACACTGGTACTAGGCATTAATTATTATGAATTTTAGAGTCTTTGTAATTAGCAGCAGTCACAGAGAAACAGATTACAAACCAGCAACTTTTACAAATCAGTAAGTAAACAATAATAAAGGGTAATACAGGTTCGTATTCACTTCATTTACTAATTGTAAATTGTTTGCTCACTATGCTTTTCTCTCTAGCAATATATTGGCATAATACAGTATTCATGTTTAATAAACATTCTAATTGTAGTAAATAAAACATTTTTAATGCAGCAGTAAAAAATACTCAAATAAATATAGCAGTGTAGTTTGTTGTAGGTCAGTGCTAGTGAATGCTGTAGCAGTGAAATTTACTATGTGATATCTATTGCTCTGGAAAAAATATTTGAATGTTGACTAAATAAAAACATCTGTAACTCATTTTATGGTCAGTGTTACACTAGTAGTTATAAGAAAATAAGATATATGTGTTTCATATGACTTGCAATCGATATAGTATTTTTTCCAAATGTAAATAAAATTCCGTCAAGTTTGAAGTAGACAGATTTTCAGGTTACAAAAAACCCTTGAGACAGTTTTTTCCATGCTTTCATAAAATTTTACATAGTCACAGAATCATTTAGATTGGAAAGGACCTTGAAGTCCAGCCTTTGACTTATCACCACTGTGTCCAGCAGACCATGGTCCCCTCCAGGGACAGTGACTCCACCATCTCACTGGACAGCCCATTGCAATGTTTGACAACCTTTTCAGTGAAGAAATGTTTCCAAATTCAGGTCCAGCCTGAACCTCCCCTAGCACAGTTTAAGACTGTGTCCTCTCATCCTGTCACTGGTTGCCTGGGAGAAGAGGCTGACCCCACCTGGCTACAACCTCCTTTCAGGGAGTTGTAGAGAGCGATTAGATGACATACAATTTAACAATCACAACAGGAAACATTATGAAATGGCATAAATGATATTGCAAGTGCATGACAAATAGGAACTCAGTTAATGATGTAAACTGAAACACAGTTCTTGGCTCGTACAGTGTTTGAGTTTCTTATGTTAAGCATCAGTCATTGCTGGCTCGTTACTACTAATTGAGCATAAGTGCAAAGATATCATAATGTCAACTTCTGGATTTCCCTAATCAGCTCTGCTAAAAACCTATTGCTGTGTCCAGTTTGTTTCCTTTCAAGGTCCTTTCCTCAAAGTTTGTTGTAAATTCAAATGCAAAAAAACTCCAAAGCAATGGAAGAAATGTGCTGCTTCTGCTATTGCAGGTCAATTGTTATCCTTTCATTGCAAGGTCCAGCAGGTGCACATGGCTGATTGCTTCTACACCATTACTTTGTATACCAGCATGCTGGGCTCATTTTAGCTATAAATAAGCACATAACATTTAATCAACAGAAGTTAATAACTTGCATTATCTAGATTTAGAATTATAAAATTTCCATAGCATACCCTTATTTTTACTTAGGTAGTCAATTCAGACATTCTGTTAACAATTTTCTAAAAGATCCTACTTATTAAAAATATCAACTAACAAAAATACACATCTTGGAAATATTTGAAAACATTTCCACATTTAACTCTTCCTCCTCTAACTGTAACATCATGCATTAGGATGATAAGCACTAGTTTTGAGTACAAAAATAGCTGAGTTAAATGATCCAGTCATTTATGTGCTACTTGATCTTGTGACACTGCTCTACCTCCATTTGTTTGCCTTTGACAACTAAATACATCTGGATTATTTATAAATATTGAGGGTTGTATCATTGTGCTGTACAGAGGTGACAAAAGCAGCAACCCCATCAGAATTACAAAAACATTTCACTTCACTCAGTGTGCAGCTTCTTATGTGGTAAATTCTGAATTGTCTCAATGGTTACTGCTTTCAATAAACTGTGGTTCACAGAATTGGAAAGGGCCCACAAGGATCAAGGTCCAGCTCCTGGCCCTGCAGAGGACACCCCAGAGTCACACCTTGTGCTTGAGAGCATTGTCCAAAAGCTTCTTGAGCTCTGTCAGGCTGGTGCTGTGAGCCCTGCCCTGGGGGGTGTTCCAGTGCCCAAACACCCTCTGGGTGAGGAACCTTTTCCAGATATCCCCTGGCACAACTTCATGAAGAAATGGCCAACAGGACTTTCAGCTAAGATGCTAAGAGCAGGCTGATGAATTCCTGCAATTTTACACAGTATTGATTACAAACGCTAAGCAATCCTGTTGTATTGTATGAGGAACAAAAGTGACTTTTAGCTTCAAAAGTAGACTTAAATAGGAAAAATTATTGAGCCAAGCTGTTTGAAACTGGAACGCTTTCACTGCCTGTGATGGCTTCCTGAACAACACAGAAGGCTTAGGTTATGTGTGATCAGCAACTTGGCCTTAACAAGTAATAAAAATAAAATTAACTAAGAAATGCAGGTGCTTAGGTTTTAGGGGACAGACATAAACCACATAAATTTATCATTTTTAAACCAGACAATTTCTGTCTCCTACCACAATTTATTCCTGTCTGCTTTTTTACTCAGATGAATTCCTTCTGTGATTAGAATGACAAAATACTTCCACATTAATGAGCTAATTAGCTTAATTGCATAATTTTGCTGTATTTTTAATCTCATGTGGCATCTCTAGCAGATATAATTACTAAGTCACAATTACAGGATTCTGTTACATTTTTTCCTTCTATGGAACATGTTTTTGTTCTGGAGATTTGCTTGCATAAACTGTCTTGTTAGTCCTTTGTTGCTTTGAATGCTAAAAATTAAAATTAATCTCCAAACAATAGAGAAGACCAGAAAGCTTAAAAGTCCAGATTTTTTTTATTCAAGAGGTAAGATACTGTACATATCCCCACTATTTGTCAGACATCTGCAGCCTGATACTTCAAGCTGAAGGTTCCAGTTTTATTGAACTGTGAACAAAACCATTAGTGACTCTGTTGATGCTGTTTTCTTCAAGGTCCAACCTTGTCCAGTACTTACCATAAGAAAGCATTAAAGTCTGATGATTTTCTAAATACATTAAGGTCTATAAGATTTTCATGCCCAAAACTGAATGGAATAATACAGCCAAGCAAAACAGTTGAGATTATGTTCAAGCATGTGCTGAAACAGGCCAGACCCTGAAGAGGTACAATTCAGCAAATTTCTTTACTGGGTTATTTTATGCCTGCTGACAGTATAATGCAATTTTAGCAATTTAACAGAATTTAAAAGAATGTTAATTAACAAGGACCTGTCTTACTGATTTAAGGTCAATAAAATGGGTATCTGAAAGACCTGGAAATGAGGGAAGCTGACTGAAAGACTCAACTCATTTTTTTCTCCCCTCTCCCTCCCAATAAATGACCTGATTCAGACTGATTTTGATCTTTCTCAGAATATATTTATGCATCTGATGCTTATTCATTAAGTCAGACTTCTCTGAAAAATCAAACCAGTTCCCTAGTTAGATTTAATCTTTATTAATAAGCAGAGTCCATAAAATGCCTCTATTTCAATTCAAGACAGAAATTTCAATTAGCAAGTTAAGAACTGAATTGACATTGAAATATTAGTATGCATTTTTAAGTTTAATGCTATTTCATTGGAAGTGCAGATTTTATAATAAAACACGATTCAGCATAAAATAAACTTTTTATAGAAATGCTGCATATGAAGAAAGTCACCTCTGTTTTATTATTAACCTCCAATTTCACTTATAATATAGAATGACAAATTGTACTTGAATAATTGGGTGAAAAAGTGAAATCTGGTAATGTTTGATGAATTCCTACATTTTTATTATTACCCCCCCAAACTATACCACTGTTCTCTAAATACGCTCATGCAAAAAAATTAGTACCAAAAATAATTACACAGTTCTCAAGTATCATAAAACCAGAACTTTGACAGCTATTTGTTGAATGTGATAGCCCATTATCTTTATTTTTGATAGGATGTGAACATCCAAATTCATGGTGCCTTGGAAAAAACAATTGCCAAAGACATCCAAGTTTATTTAAATGTGTACTTTCTGAACAACTTCTCAATATTTTTTTCATTTCTACTTTATATATAGCATAAAAATGCTGTTTTAAAAAGTTATGCAATTCTATGAAAATTTTCAATAGATTCAATATGAAGTGTTAGACAATTCATTTTATTTGAAGGGACATGTAGATTATACATGACCTAACTGGGGAAATTACATCAGCATCAATAAATTCTGTTTGTAAAACATTAAAAATAATTTTTGACATTTTCACCCTCAAAGTGAGAGCCTGGCTATGATTGAAACATATTTCAGCTGTAGAGGTGCGCATCATTACATTCTTATCTGGGGTTGCACATGTTGGTCCATTTCCAAAGAGTCCCAGTTTGTTCAGATGAGGAGGATGATCCCTTAGATTTAAAAAAATAAAATAGTGGAAGCATCTGGATTTAGTACCAAAAGCCAACATGCTGCTGCTTCTTCTCAAAAAACTAAAAACATGGGCATAGGAAAGATTTTTGTCCTTGTAGTTTCTAAAGAGAGTTCTTGTTTAATTAACTTGATACAATATTTCTGCTTTCACCATCAGTTTGTCAAAGATCATCTCATGAATATTTTCCTTCACTAGAAATGGGAAATCTCATCTAACAATGGCCTTCCACAGCAACTCCATCTTTCCAGTGCTTTCCAGTGCATTGCCCACGCTTCTTAAAATGACAAGCACAACAACCATTAAATACACCTTATCATACGAGAAACAACTTACTTTTTATTACCCTTTTCCAGTTTTCTTTCCCATGGGCCTGTTTTTTGAGAAATTCAACAAGAAGATGTAATTTTTAGTAACTCAGTCTTTGCTGCCACATGATGAAGATCACAGTGTTGTAACTTTGAAAGTGAGTGCTTTGCTTGATGTGGAATACAACTGAATCTCTTTGTCACCCTTAGACATGACAGATTAACAACACCTAATTGCAAGAATACTGACACCATGCTTAGTGAATACACTTGCACAAGAAGTCTCTTTCACCAATATATTTTGAATTCCTCCAATAACTGCATTTTGCCATCTCCTTCAGGAGCTTGTTCCCATTATGTCTGGTGGCCTACAGACCACGACAGCTCTCTCTCAGTCTTCAGCACTGGAGATGAACCTTAGCAACTGATATAGGCTACATTTAAGAGAGAACACGTAGCACATGTTCTGGAAAACCAGGAGATGATCCAAGCAGCTCCAGTTGCTGGCTGCAGCACGTTTCTACAGAGTAACCACAGTGATTGCCACCACATGAAAGTTGGTCAAAACTTTTGACTTACCTAAGTGCTAAGTGAGCCACACTTTCATGGGTTTTCTGGAGGCAAAATGTTTCTTTAGTTTGTTGTTTGCTTGGTTTTTCTTTTGTTTTTTTTTGCTAACTGGTTATGTTGTAATAATGCCATTTCTCTGTTTATTCAAGCATCGATGCACAACTGATAAAAAAGTTGAGGCAGAAAAAATTACTGCCTATGTAATCCTGTCTTTAAATTAATTGAAAAAATTAATTTCTCAAACTCTAGTACTCAAAGAAAAGCCAATTCAAAACATGATATTTGGCTATCAAATTCCTAATGGATATGCATGAAAGAAAAGCAGCAAAAGCAGTAACTTAACTCAGAACTTGCACACAAAGTAAGTACTCTCTTCCCACCTTTTCTTTCCTATGCTCCACATCTCACCAGTAGTCAGGTAGTAGAATACTATTCCCTGAACATGGCATCAATTTACTGATTCTTTGATCATACACAAGACTTTCCACACAAATGATCCCAGATTAGGATGAGAAAGCCAAAAGGGAATCTCTAGAAAGCACTGATGTGTCTCATAATTTCCTGGAGTATTACTCTGTGAAAGTTTTCAAATTAGGTGCCAAATTGATGATTTCTTTCACCATGAATAAAAGGGCAAGGACTACAGTCAGGGCAGGTTTACATGCAATAACAATCAGATCTGATTGTTATTAATTTGATGTTTAATAGTATGAAGTGCTTGAAGAGAAACTTTAAAGAGGACTTTCTAGAATTTACCTAACATTTCTGTGCTGATTCAAAAGAAAGCACAAAAAAGTTTTATAAACTGAAGAGCTGGGCAACTATGTCCAAAGTTTCTAAACAGATGGAAAAGTTGTCCACACAGTGAGAAACCGATAGGAATGGCAGCACTACATTAGGAAGGAATAATCAAATGTCTGTATTTCATGTGTCTGCAGAACATGAGAAAAAGGTGCTTTGAGGGGAAAACAAAAGCAATTCTCAACAGAGCTGATCTCTGTGCATACCAAGATTACAGGGCATTGGCAAAAAAGACATAAAATTGGGCAGTAAAAAGAGACGGCGATTATTAAAACTAAGAAATATTCAAATGGATGTGGTAAAATTTAGACAGATTCTGGAGGTGTGGGTCAAAAGCAATAGTCTGAAGAGGATGCCAGGATTACAGCCTTGAGTGAAAAGAGTCATTATAATGTTATCAGTTCTATCTACTATTGTACACTAAAACAGAGAACAGACAATGCAAAAAAAAGTTAGCATTTTGAAATCTAGACACATTTTGATTGAGAAACTAAAAAATAGAAAATGAAGATATTTGTTTGTGTACAGAGGCCATAATATCATTAGCCACTGTTACACAGGTGCAGGTATTCTATCATATGGTGCCTTAAGCATCAACCAGTTCTGGGAGAGGCAGGAGGTTCAACAGAACCAAGGGCTGGGTCCTGCACTTCTACCACAAGAATCCCCTGCAGTTCCAGGCCTCTCCATCCTTCCTGCAGGGCTCTGTGTGAGGCTAAAGATCCCTCCTGTGCCAGGGGCACTTGCTCCAGCCGGTGGAGCCACCAAGGCCTGGAGCACATCTCTGGCATTGCTGGGCAGCATCAAGCAGGGCTCCCTTCGCTGAGCAGCATTGTTGTATCTGGGCCCACACTGTGCTCCAACCCCAAGATCCCAGGGACATGAAAGAATAGGCAGCCCCTTGGCATGGCTAAAAAGTTGACCAGCACTCATGGGCAAAGCCTCTTCTTCTGCCTAAAGGCAACTTACTGACAAGTAAGTGCCAGCCTTCTCAGAGAAGGGAAGGACATGAGAGAGCAAATGCCAACAAGGATTTTAAGCTGTGCCAAGGAACATTTGGGTGAAACATTAGGAAGAACTTTTGCCCAGAGAAGGGCAAAATACATTGGAATGGGCTGCCTGGGGCAGTAGTGCAGTTCCCTTTGTGGGAGGAGTCCAAGGAAAGAGTGGGTGTGGCACTCAGTGCTCTGCGGGAGCTGCCATGTTGGGGATGGGCTCAGGGATCTCACAGGGCTCTCCCAAGCCAATTGATTCTGCCATTCTGTGACACCACAGCCTCTGGGGCCAGCATGGTGGCTGGGAACTGTCCCCAGGCTGTCACTGTGCCCAAAGCACGAGCAGAAGTTGGCGCGGAGAGATGGCCAGGGTGTGTGCTCAGTGGCAGCTCAACCTACAGCAGCACCGTGGCTGCCACGACTCCCAGTGGCTTCTGAGAGTCTACGTGCTCCTGATGCTGGTCCAGCCCCTCAGCCATTCCAGCCATCCTGAGGGGGACAGGGGCACCTTGGACCAGGGAGCTGCAGGCCATGGGCCCTGAGATTAACCCCTTGTGGGTCATGGCAGCAGATTCTTTGTTGGATTTAGTCCTGGAGCTGCTGCTGATGGAAATTGTCCTCAGATTCTGCCTTGGCAGAAGGCTCTGGAGATGCTGGGGAGAGGTGAGGGAGAGGTGTCAGGCATGTGGGATGGTGGCATGGGTGAGGAGGAAACAAGGCCTTGGATCAAGCTGGGGTCAGGCAAGGCATGAGAGCCCCCATGGAGGAGAAAAGCTGGGCAGCTCTGAAGCTTCCTGGCTGGACCTCTTGGGCAGCACTCAGCCCAAGGCCGCGAGGCAGAGGGGGTTTCAGGCCCTGGCTGAGGAATCAGGGCCAGGGGCTGAGCCCCAGGGACACCAGGCTGAGCCGGCCAGGGCCCTTCTTCCTGCAGCCTCAGCTCAGGACAGCCCAGCCAGGCCAGAGAGTCTCCAGGGGTGTCCAAAGGCATCCCAAGAGGGCTCAGCCCACACTCTCTGCATTCTGTGTCTTGCAGGAGAAGCGCCAGAGCTCCTTGGTCTCTGCAGGGCTGTGCTGCAGGCGGGAACGCGGCTGCTGCCAGGAGCTGCTGAGGCACAACCATGCCCTGATGTGGCTGTGCCTGTGCCACAGCTCTCTAGAGAGGCACAAGAGAGCAGCAAGAGGGAGCCTTTGGAAGAGGAGGAGATTGTGCTTCTCCCCTCAGCTCTGAGGTCCCCAGCTCCAGCTCACCTCTCAGCTGGCACAGCACTGCAAGGGGATGTGTGAGCAGTGCTCAGCCCAGGTACTGGGACATCCCCCAGCACAGGTTTTAGTGAAAATTCTGTTTGTTAGCCATGTCTTAGTCATAGGTTCCCAGCAATGTTTTCCCTTAGAAGATGAAGTTTTTTTAGAGTTCTAGTTGTAGGAAATTGACCCTTTTTAGGTATAAGGTTGTCCCCATGTAGATTTCTCACCTCCTAGTCTTCAATTGTTAGAATAATCCACTTGAATAAATTTCAGCTTTTCTACACCTTGCTGTGTTATTTTCTTAATATTTCGTTCTTTATGAATATAAAGGTCCTTCACTGGATGAAGGAGTACCTTGCTGTTTTCTGAGAAATGCTGATATTGATGGCTTACCCATTTCTGCCAATCCAATAAGCAAAGACTACAAATCAGCTTTTCAATTTCAAAAACTACTCCTTCAAGTTTTACACATCAATTTTATTATTGGCAGTGTTCTGAAGTGATACCAAACCAGTACAGAAAACAAGGATGAAGATAATCAGCAGTTGACACCACCTGATAAACGACATTTAAATTTAGTTTAAGGTCTCTCGGTGCAAGTTTGAGTGTGTAAATGGGGACATTCACACAGAGGCACTACCAGTTAGTGTAGTTCCCAGTGAGTTTCCTTTTTATTTTTTTCTTTCACTAAATTAAGGAAAAAACAAGCATTTCTCTTTTTAGGGAGAAAAAAGACAAGGTTGGTTTTTAAGAAGGCATTTTATTCTGCCTGTATAATAACCCATTGGAGAAAATGTGAGCTTTTAGCAGAATGCCACTGTGCTGTTGCAGTTGTTCTACCACTGTGATGAATAACAGGCAGGTCTGTCAAACTTCTGTAGTTCATCCTATGTGAGGGTCATTGACCACTTATCACTGTAGGGATCACTGGGAATAATGACACTGGAAAATGTGGAGGTAGCTGGATAAATAAATACTTGCAATTTCCTTAGCCAGAAAAAAACCCCAAGCAAACCTTCAAAACAATGCTATTAAAATAGTTATCCTCTGAATTAGGAGAATTTAAATTAACTGTTTTATGACTGCTTTTGGTTCATATTCTTATGTTAAATATTGTTATTTCTATCCAAAATATTCATCATTATTATGCTTTTCTGAAGTGAGTTACGAAGTAATATATACCCATCTTCCCAAAATCTGATTTTAAGTGTTTGCAAGTTTAATCAGCAAAAGGAACTTCACATGTCTCAGGATCAGCAGAAACTAACAAACACAACTTGACAACATATATTAAATTGTCAATCAAGTCAGTAAATATTTTCCACTGTAGAGATAGATACCACCAGTTTATGAATTTTGCTAGTATAGATTTAATGAAGAAAAAGTAAGTCTTTACTGCCAAAACAGTTATGAGTTGTTCTATTCTACTGCCAGTATGCTGTGGGTATAAACACCATATTTTCATAGTCTCATCCATGAAGAATTCCACTTTAAAATTAGGTCTGGGTTTGAGTTAGACCAAACAAATGAAAATTCTCTATTAAAATACAGTGATGGCAGCAGGGTCAGTCTTTGCAATGAAAATCTAAGATTTAACAATATTTTCCTGATCAGATCTCCAGGGCTGAGTATACATGGTTATTGTGGTGGCTTGGCCCTTGCTGGCAGCCAAACTTTCTGACATTGGCTCATTCCCTCTGCTCAGGAGGAAAAGGAGAAAATAAGAAAAGCAGGAACAAGAAAGCTGCCTCGGCATAAAGACAGCGAGGCCACCGATGAATCAGACTTAACTTGGAAAATCTTATTTATCATTATTTAAAAGGAATATTTAATTATATTAGTATTTATTATTATTAGATAGTCAGAGACAGCCAACCTGACTCAAATCCCTGAGCCACCCATCTTGTTTTGGTACTGAAACTGGAGGACGATCAAAAAAAAATTACATTCCCCTGACATAAATGTCTTCAATTTTAATAAAACAATATGTTTTTCTGTATTTGTTTAAGAAATAGCTAATAAGGAAGTTATTTCCTTATTCTAAAAATTATTCTCTTAAAAGGAACAATTTAGTTAATGCTATTCTAATTTACAACAGACACTAAAGTACTCAAACCAAGTTTTCTTTATACTGAAATTCATTATTAGATTGGAAACTCCTCAAGAAAGGGTCCTGTAATGTGGTAGGATGTGTTGTTAGGCAACAGAGACATTACTAAAGACCAACTATATTCCTATTACATTTTGGAATGTATAGATTTCTTCAGCACACAGATCACTAAAATTAAAGCTAATTAATTTAATGATAAATGATTTGAAAAAAGATGGGAAGGTGGTAAAGTATACTTAATATACTTTAATACAAAGTTAATACAAAGTTACTGACTGAGAGCATGTGCTTACAGCCTCACAGCACTGACTTCATAGGCAGGTGAAATTTACGGTAGATAACTGTAATGTAAACACAGAAAAAAACCCTAATCTTACCTATAAAATTATCTAGTGGATGTAGATGTTAACAATCAGAACACAGGGCCTGGGATCTATATACTTAACACTGTGAAAACAGTGTTCAATGCTCAACAAACCACTTTCAACAATGCTTAGTTTATCTGCTGTATCACTTCCCTAGCAAAGCAAAACAAATGAGAGACAGGAATTATAAGGGAAGAAACCATTATTTGGACTGGGCTTCTGTCTTGAATACTGGGTATAACTCCTGGTCTTCTCTGCTCCAAAAGCATATAGTGGTGCTCAAAAAAAAACCAACCAAACAAAAAACCAGTAACATGAAAAGAATCTGAAAAAATATGCCCAAACTCTTCAGTTTAGAAAATAAATGCAAGATGGAGGAAAGATATAAAATCATGAATTGAAGAGACAAGGTGACTAGAGAGCAACTGTTCATTGTTTCTATCAAAATGAGAAGAATATCAAGACAGGTAGGAAACTTTAAAAAAACAACCATATTTCACACTTGTGTAGTCAAGTTGCATTGAGTAGGGACCTTTTCTTGTACTACTCTGCAGATGCTAAAAGCCTATGTGGACTTAAATAAAAATAAAAATTAAAAAAAAAAAAAAAAAAAAAAAAAAAGACTGGGCAAATTTTTGAATTAAAAACCTACCCAGAACTGTGAAGAATAAGACACCACTTCTGATTCAGAAAGTGCTGAAGCCACAGATGATTGCATCCATGGTATTTAGGGTTCATGTGATGTCCTGTCTCTGTAGTCTTCCTTAGGCACTTCCCAGTCTCCACTGCTGCAAATATACCCAAAGGTGTTTACACCAGTGAATTATTCCTGGAATGCATTTATTTATAGCTGAATACAAGGGAATAATAAAAAAAAAAAAAGAATATGCATAAAAGCAAGGTATTTCTCAGCCTTAAAAGCATTTACAAGTATACTTGATTGTGGTCCAGTTGATATCACTAACATATGAATACAAGAAAATGTAAGAATATAATCCCAAAGGAACTACATATTTTGCTTTTTCAAAAACATTCTAGAACCAATATGATGGCACAGAATCTTTGTTAAGTGTACCAAGTCAGGAGAGAATTTTTTTTCCCTTTGGAAAAAGAGTGAAGGGGTACTTCTAACAGAGAAAGATGTACTATTATATTAAAATTCTACCAGATTGATCTGCCTTTTAAAAAATAAATCATTACTTATTTCCCTGCCATGTACAGGAGGGAAATTTACCATTGCAAATGACTGTATTTGCCATTGCATAGTGCATTTTCTGTCAGGAATCACACTTGCTGATTTCTGTTCATGGCCAGCTTTCAGGCCCGTGTCCTGCAGCAGCACTTCCTGCCACCCCACAGCTTTCACAAACCAGCTGCTACACGGGGGCTGCTCACAGCGAGGGAATTACAAGCAATGGCACCAAATAATTTCAGGAGCTCCTTGTTTCAATAAAAAAGGCAAAAAGTGCAACCACTGACTTACCCAAACTGATTTCTGAACCAGTGTAAGTAAAGCAGTACAATATTATGTGGAAACATGGCTCAAAGGACTTTTGTTCTAAGTAACAAGGTAAACATGCAAAATTATAATAAATTTAGAAGTGCTTAGCAGTTACTTTTCCAGAAAAAACCAAACAGAATACATGAGTAAAGGTATTACTCAAAATCCCATTAGCTGCCTGTTTTCCCTTACAGCAGTCTAAACACTTCCAACGATCTGTTCCAAAATTATTATTTTCATCCATTCCAAAGGTATTAGCTGTGCAAATAAACCTGGTCGTGCAATGAGGTCTAGTCCGTAACTCAGTTAACGAGGGCGGGAAAAAAAAAAAAAGTAGATAATTACTCTAATCCATACTTACTTCTCAGGTATTAAAAAAAAAAAAAAGGAATAAAAGGGAAAAAGTGATGCTCCTCAGAGGGAAAACACTTCGATACTCTGCGTGTGCTTTATACCCGTACGAACAACTTTTCCGCGGCACCTCGAAGCTGGATGACAAGAATAAAGCACAAAGTCGCGCCGGTTCAGCGTTCCTGCCCCTCCACCGCTTCCTCATCGTCCCTGGCTGCGGCTGCGGCGCCGGGCGGGGGCCGGCCCGAGCCCCGCACGGGGGGCCGCTGGGTACACACAGACATACAGATTTATATTTTAAAAAAGATCGCGGGAAGTGCGGCTCGCGGGGCCCGGCGGAGGAGGGAAGGCGGGCAGGGAGGAGAGGCGGAGGGGAGGCAGGGGGCGGGCGAGGGGAGCTGTTCCCCGCCTCACTCCCACCCCCGCTGGCTCCGCCGCGGCCGCTGCCGCCGCTGGGCGCTGGGAGGCGGCAGCGAGTGCCCGCCGCCGGAGCCGTTTGAGGAACGCGAGCGGGCGAGCCAGACTTTTACCTTTTCTCTCTTTTTCCCGTCCTCACCCACCATGCCGCGGACGCCGCTGCCCGCGGGGGACGAGCGGCGGCTCAGCCCGGCTCCCTTCTCTTGAAGGGATGCGGGAGGCGCGGCCGGGACGCAGCTAGCGCGACCCGCGCCTCTCCGCCGTCCTCCCCCTGCCGCGTCCCCGACCACCATGAGGGAAGAGCGAGAAGCTGCGGCGGCGGCCGCCTCCCCCCCCGGGGCCGGCAGAGCCCCGCAGCACTGCACGCAGCCGGACGGCGGCGGGGCGGCCGCCCCCGCGGCGCTGGCCGGCGGCGCGGAGAGCCTGCGGAACGGATACGTGAAGAGCTGCGCGACCCCCCTGCGGCAGGACCCCCCGAAGAGCTTCCTCTCCTTGCTGCTCTTTCCCACCGCCTCCTCCTCCCGGGCTCGGCTCGCCCTGGGCGTCCTGGCCGCCGCTGCCCTCTCGCTCCTGGCCTTTCCCGGCCGGGGCAGCGCCCGGGAGCAGCAGGACGGGAGCAGCTGGCGGAGCCCGCGGCCGCTGCACGCCTTGCTGTGCCTGACCCGCTTCCTCAGCCCCCTCTTCAGCATCGCCTGTGCCTTCTTCTTCCTCACCTGCTACCTGGTCGGCGGCCGGCGCGGGGAGCACGGCGGCGGCACGACCCGCTGGTGGCTGCTGGCGCTGCCCCTGTGCTGCTACTCGGGGGACTTCGTGGCGCTGCAGTGGCTGCTGCCCGCGGAGGGGCACGAAGAGGAGCCGCGGATGTTCCTAGGAAGGCTCCTGACGGTGCTGGTCTCGGTGGCAGCGCTGACCCTGCCGCAGAGCTCCCTGAAGTTGCGCCGGAGCCTCCTCGTCTTGGTGTTCTGCAGCCTGGTGTGGCTGGTGTCGCTGAGCAGCCTCCAGGCGCTGCCCCCAGCGCTCGGCCCGCTGCTGGCCGGCACGGTCGGGGTGGCAGGCTGCCTCCTGGCACTCTGTGCCGGGGAGCACGGCATCTTCTCGGCGCAGAGCCGAGGAGCGCACCACCAGCATCACCGCCACCCACGGCTCCCCAGCGTGGAGGAAAAAGTGCCTGTGATAAGACCCAGGAGGAGATCTAGCTGCGTGTCCCTAGGGGAAACTTCGGTCAGCTACTACGGCAGCTGCAAAATGTTTAGGAGACCCTCGTTGCCTTGCATTTCCAGAGAGCAGGTAGGTTTCTCCGAAACTTGAAGGAGAAACTTTCGGAGGAGTGAGTGAGCGCCACTCCATAGCTTTTCCTGACTGCTGTGTGTGTCTGTGCTGGATGTCTGCTCACTAACAAACTCCTGCTAGAGGAATGGAGGAGAATGTTAGTCCCTTAGTGGGTTTCTCAGCTCGGTTCTGCAGAATCGATATAACCCTTTATTTCTGCGTGGGTGATAAATCATAATAATGTATTTGCTGTAGGACAGAAGGCTCGCTCGCTTTTTTATGCATTCTCAATTATTAAACAGCCGTTCTTATTGATTAGAGCAAAACCTCAAGCCAGTCAGCTTCAGCTTTCAGTAACCGTGTTATTTAGGTTTTTTTTTCCGAAGCCCCCCACCGTCTGGCAGCCTTTCCGAGAGAAAGAAACCACAGCTTTCTAAGCTGCCCGGCACTTCTGGTTCTTCCCGCTTTCTATCGACAAAACCATTACCAAGAGCTAAAGAAATACCAGGTTTTGAGGGATATTATTTATCGAGCGTTGGCGTTGTTTGAGTGGCAGCTGTCCTTCTGCCCTGCAGATTACTGTCGTTCCTTCCTCTCTCTCCCTTTCTCTCACCCCCTGCTCCTCGCTCCACCTAAGTTAACGTTAGTTTTGGGTTGATGGGTTTTAAGAAACTTCTTTTTACTGAAGAGAGAGCTGTTCAGTAGGGGCTGGAGGGATGCCCGAAACGCTCAGTTTTCTTGAATGGAACTCTGTTGGTTTCTACCTCCCGGAAAACTTTTCAATGAGTCTTGTTTTTTGTAGCGTAAACCCCCGTGCGTGTGGGGGAGTTTGTTTTTATTTGGGCACTTGCACGTCAACTGCAGGAACATCGAGTTGAGTTGGAACTGGCCCGAGGCTGCTGCAAGTGGATTATCAGCCCGTTGTAGGAGGGAGAATGAGGGGAGTGTATTTAATAAACGCGCAAGTGAGCAGTTTCTGCGAAGTGATTGTTGCTGCAGAATCCCCCGTCTGTTACTGTCGTGGCTGAAACTCATCGGTGCCAAATGAAATTTTCTAGTTTTTCCTTGACATTTGTTCTATAATGCAGGTCTTGTGATTGACTGTGAATTAGGTCTGATGAAATACGAAGTGAATTTGAAACGGTGGAGTGGTTTTCGAGCATTTCAGCCCCTGAGTTTGCCCAGCAGAATTAATACAGTAATTGTTTACAGTGATTAATACAGTAATTGTTTCTGCATAAAAGGTTAAAATGCAAGTATGCTGTGACAGTCCTCAGAAATAACTAATTCAGTACATTGCAGATTATCTAATGCATACAATGAAAGAAACATTAAAATATTTTACTAGCAGTTAAGATATGTAGGGACTATCATATAATAATTTACTTTCTCTGTTCCTTTCTGGATAGTAAATGCTCTCTTTTGCTGACACATTTGTCTGTGGCACAGAAATCTCAGAAAATGTGATTTCATTAACCTTTCAAGATGATAGAAGATATTTGTTCATATGCAAGTTACTAAAAGCTTCCTTTGACGTTCGGCTCGCTTCTTAAAGGCATGTGCATATTTCAAGTTAGGGCATTCATTATTCTTCAAGTAACATCATAAATGTCAGCTATAACTAAATACATGGAATTTATTGGCAATGCTTAAATCATACGTGTTCATAATAAAATGTAACTTTTTGGTAGACTTCCAAAATTTGATATCTTTGTTATCACTAGATGTGAACAACAAAGAGATATGAAGTTCTTAATTTTCCTAATAATCTATTATGCTTTACAATAAATATTTGTGCTTTGTTAAGCACGGTTTAAATGAGATCCACAGATACATGTTCTCTGCTGTATTTTATATGCAATTTTACAAGGCTAACACAGGTTAAATCCTCTGATCTCCTGTCTGACTTGGAGAGAGATCAGACATTGCAGAGCTGATAAAACATCAATTGTTTGGGCAGGGATAGGGAGAAGTAAACCCATAATGTGTGACTTTATTTGAATAAACAGTACAAGGTTTTTATATTGCCTCCTTGAAACTGAAGGAATGTGTATACTTAATGCTTTTCAGAGAGCATCTATTGCGTGGTTTTTCTTGAAGGACTGATTACACATTTTGCATGTCTTTATAAAGCAGTACAGTGGTTTTTTTTTCCCAATATTAATATTTCAAGGAGTTGAATGAACATTGTTAGGAAGATGCTGCTGGTCCACCATGACAGAAATACTTTAATGAATGAGAGATAAGTTAGGCTTCTGAGTCTATTAGGTGTGTTTTGTGTGATTGTCACAAACCTCTTATATGTAGAAGAAGTCTATGTCAAGTATAGAATAGCAGGTCAGTAGTGTACTCCAAGGATCATCTGGTCGTACCTTTCTTGGCAAAATCACTGTCTAGACAAGTTGGCCCAGCACCCTGTCCTGCTAAATCTTAAACTTGTCTAATGTTGTGGAATCCATTACTTCTCTGGGGAGATTAGTCCAGTGACTGATTGTTTTTTATTTTTATTTTTTTTACAATAAGAACAATCTCATTTTGTGTAGATTTTAGTTATTATTTGATAAAAGTAGAGAATGTTAGTATTGACCTTAAATTTTCAGTAACGTGTTAATTTGAAGTTTTATGTGCTCTCTATCTATTTAAGTATACAAGAAAATAATGACATTTATTTGACTGGATTTTTTTCTTTTTTTTTTAAGCCAACAGTTCCAAGGGGTCTGTGTGCATAGAGGGGTGGGAACAGGATGGGATACTAACACACGGGGGAATGTACAACCAGCAGCACATGCACACAGAAATTGGATGGAACGATCATTTTTTTTCTGGAGTACAAGTGGAAAGAGGCCCTGTAAGCATGATCCTGTAAAAGCTTGCAAATTTGAGTAATCCTCATGACAAATACGTAGGTATTGCTTTCTGAACTTCAACAGGTGCAGTAACTATAAGGCTGGGAAGTTGATAAAATTAGATTATTCTTGCCATTTATATGAGTATCTATATCTACTTTAGCAATCAAAGTGTCTAAATTCGTGCTGTGTGTGTCTCTTCTGCAGTGCATATGTCTAGCAACATAGTTTGAGGTGGGAGGAAAGGAACTTGAACAGATTATGTCTTTATGTTTTTATGTAAGTATACTTAAATGCCAATATCAAAATATATAAATACACATTGTGGGAAACAATACGACTCAAATTACAGCTAAAAATTTTGCAAAGGCAATGCCTTTTCTGAACTCTACTACATTAACACTTCTGCCAATGGAAATTGATATGATTTTAGCAGTAAACAGGCTGTTTGTATTCTTACTTCAATATTCATCTCGGACCCAGAGAGGAATTGCAGTAAGACTGCAGTATTGATTGGTATTTCAAACTTTGTGTAGGTCATATTTTGACTGCATGTATTAATTGGATGGTAATCTGTTAGCTCTACCTATTGCTGCTGATATCAAAGGGTTTATCTTTATTGACTGTTGCACATTTAGCACCTCATTTTATATGTTTTTTTGTCTGAAAGCCAAATCAGGAAATCTAAAAGGTGCTTGTCAATACTGCAGATCTTGTAAACACCATGTCCTGAAAAATATGATAGTAAGACTTTTTTTTTTCTTTAACTCGATAGTGGACATGGATATGAGAGCAAACACCTATGTGTAGGAAATCTTACATAGGAGCTTCTCAGAATCCAGAAAGAATATTCATATTTTTCCTTGAGTAAAGAATAGGCCTTCCTATTTAAATACACATGATACGTGTCCCAAACAGTCTGCAAACAGAGCTGACACACTCTTTTTCTGGTTATCTGACTGGGTTCAAACACGTAGGAAAGCTGGGCTATTTCATGGACAAAGACTGCTTTCATGTTGCACTCTGTTAATTACAGGAAGAATTGTCTTGTGGTTAGGGTTGGATTGACCACCACCTCTCCCCAGTTTCTCTTCCAAGCTATCTCATACCTTTGATGTATTACCTTAGGAACATCAGGACTTGATTTCAGGAGTCTGAAATATTTGTGTAGCTTGAAATTAATGCAGTTCCTTATTTGCTCATGAAATTTACATCTGCGTCTGTTACCTATTTGTGAAACAAATTACACTTTGTCCTTAAGTTTTCAGGGCATAAACTTCCTAGTGCAGAAGCTGTCTGTTAATGTGTATTTTATAATCTGATACTGAAACGGATTTTTAGTATCTGTTACACTCAGATGCTGTTTGCAACCCAGAAACAGGTGAACCTTTACCTGTTGAATGCAGCCAGTAACAAAATACAGTTCTCCTTGCTGTGTGTTTAACAAACCAGCTCTTTGCTGTTTGAAGTTTCCCCCTCACGATTCCAGTGACTGTTACCACAGCTGTACCTGCATGGCAAGGTGTGTTTCTGTTGTTCACCAAATCTTCCTCTCTCTGGGGTTTGTCTTATGGGGACAAAGTCAAGGTAGCCGTGTGTGTTGAGCTGTGGATGGAATCAGTTCCAATTGGATGCAGCTGAGTGTGAGGAATATGCATAGAGAAGGATGCCATGGTGAAAGAAAGAGACTTGGAAAACTCTGCAACTGTATTTTGGATGAGTAGCATTCTGTTGTTTCTGTCTGGTTCTCTCTAACACTGGCAAAATATATTGAACTAGATGAAATGTAAAATGAGAAGTAAAAGTTGGTCAAAGTTCCATCTGTCTGTCTCTTTCTTTCTCTGTCTCTTTCTCTGTCTCTTTCTCTGTCTCTTTCTCTGTCTCTTTCTCTGTCTCTTTCTCTGTCTCTTTCTCTGTCTCTTTCTCTGTCTCTTTCTCTGTCTCTTTCTCTGTCTCTTTCTCTGTCTCTTTCTCTGTCTCTTTCTCTGTCTCTTTCTCTGTCTCTTTCTCTGTCTCTTTCTCTGTCTCTTTCTCTGTCTCTTTCTCTGTCTCTTTCTCTGTCTCTTTCTCTGTCTCTTTCTCTGTCTCTTTCTCTGTCTCTTTCTCTGTCTCTTTCTCTGTCTCTTTCTCTGTCTCTTTCTCTGTCTCTCTTGTAGTATTCTACCACAGAGAAAGGCTGATTGAATCATGGTTTGCCCGTAGAGAGGTCAGAGTTTAAGATGTTATCCTCTGGCACAGTTTCACCTGGGACCACCGAGAATGACAAAGAAGGGTTTTAGGAAGACTGAGTGCACTTAAGAGCTCTGTCAGCTAAGTTTAGCTTAAGCTGCCTTTTAGATATCTGAGACTTGATGGCACTTTATATTCTGCATAAGTAAAAGCAGGCAAGAGTGTCTTGGAGCTGTCTGTGTAGTAAAGGAGTTTGACTGTTGCTTCAGGTGTGTTTTCCTGGAAAGAAAATATAAGTGGAGAAAGGAAGGAGATCAAAGACCACTGCTGTGGAAATGCTGGAGAAATTTGTTGGAAGGCGAGGGAAGCATGTTACAGAGTATGGGTAGGAAAGAAATGAAAGAAGCTGTGAGACAGTTCCAGCAACTGCATGATTGACTGTGTTGAAGAAAAATAGCAGAATAAATTGCATAAAGTACTAATATTCAGCTTGGACCAGGAAGATATTTTAAATTTAGGAAAGAAACTTGTAGAGATGAGAAACAAAAGGTGCCCAGAAGAGTCTCTAGAATGAAGAAGAGGGGCAGCTTCCATGCTGGGGTTTGTGAACAGTGTATTCTGGGAGGTTAAATATGAAAGGGAGGAGAATGGCAAGAAGTTTGGTATGTTTTCCTGAGAAAAACTCATATTTGGACACAATGTATATGTCTGTGCATGTATATGCCTGATACTATTCTAATAATTGAACTTGAGCAATGGAACTGATTGTAGTATATTGGCCTTACAGGATCAAATACCAGCAAATTTTATGAAAAGAACGTGAGTGGGAAGTGAGGAAACCCTATGGAATATGCAGGGCAAGCCTGCAGTGTGAGCTGAGCTCTCAGAATCCCCATGACAGTCTCATGTCACGAGTGAACACCAGAATGATGCAGCTGGGGTGGGGAGTCTGTCACAGCCTGCGCCCTATGTGACATTTGGTTGGAAATTTATATTTCTAAAAAAAGCTTTTTAAGTCCTGTTTTGCTTTTCTGATACTTTAAAATGAAGACTTCATGCAGCCTTACCACCCTCAAAAGAAATCACTGAACAAAGCCAAATACAACTATTAGATGACAGCAGTTGCTGAAGATGGGAAAGAGTAAATCTTGTACTTTTGTGCAAAGATTGGGGATTACAGGCAGAGAAACTGGGGGATGTACTGTTCTATTGTTGATGTAAAAACTTCTGGAGGAAAACAGATGAGAAACTTGTGTCTGCCAAAAGAGAGGACAGACCACAGAAGGCTACAGACATAGAATATTTTGCTGGAATCTCACTGGTTTTTCAGGATAAAACTATGTGGAGAGCAAGCTGAAAGAAGAGTTGAAGATGAGAATAAAAGAGAGTGAAAGGAAATGTTGAATTTCAGTATGTCCTTTCCAGTGGCTGAAAACAATGCTTTACAAGATGCAGTGACACTACAGAATAAATTTTAATGGTGAAAACAAAAAGGGACTTTCCTGCAACTCAATAGGAGAAATGAAAATTTAAGGTTACAGCTAGGGCTTGTATTGGTCAGGGCAAACTGTGCAATGTCTGAGTAATTGTTACTGAGGCATAAAAAGGATCAATAACTTCAAGAATCCAGTGACAGTAAAATTGTGCTAGAGCCTTCAAAACAGACAGGAGCCATGGATGTCAAAAAATGAGAGTTCACAGGGTGACAAGTAAACTGGCAGATGATGATATTTGGGGAAGTGTTACTGATATTTGTGAAAGAAATAGGTCAGGGAACTCTGTGCTTAAGGAAGACCAGAGAAGTGAATGGCCTTATTGATGAGTGTGGCAAAACAAACTGTTCTAGGAACTGGAAGGGCCATAACAAGGCATGACTGCTGAAACAAAATGTCAGCTTCCAGAGCAGTTTTGTATTTGAAAATGGATCATTCAGCTGGAGAAGGATATAATTTATATCAATACGGGCAGCTAGTGAGGAGTAAGTTTTGATGTGTTGGGCCATCCTCATTTTTTCACACAGATCCTTTGTATGTGGCACATTCCTTTGAAACAAGTGCAAATTTTTTGGGAGAGGGCCAGACCAGGGCACAGATACCCAAGCAGTTTTTTTATATCCCCCTATTTGTTTGATAGTTCAATATTTATGAAAAACAGTGCAGTTATGCAGAACATTTGTGACCACCAGTGTTCACTTCAGTGTGTACAGGGGTGTGTGCAAAAACCTGGCATATTTCCAATTCAATGTCTGATCAAATGGTAATGTTGACAAGTTTTGTTAACCAGTATTGAGTTGCCAACCTTAATGTCCCTTTATGCAAGCCCAAATCCCTTCACTAAGTTAAAGGCATGTTTGCAGCAAATGTTCCATTTGTTGTTCATTTGATAAAGTTTGTTTTATGGAATATGAAAATTATATTTTCCATCTATAATTTACTATTTTTAAGTTATTCAAGATACTGTAAAAAGGGTACCATATGAGCCTGTATTTGAGTGCTTTGGATTTGGCTTTGAGAGGCCTTCCCTCTTTTATGAGGAAAATCCCAGGCCTCCTGGTATGAATTATCATTACAGGTATGTTGGTTTAGCTGTAACCATGCTGATGATGGTCACAGAAGTAGGAATGGGGTTTAATTTGGGATGAGTCCACTCATTATGGCCAGAGCAGCCAGTGCTGCTCCCCCACCCCAGAGGAGCTGTACCTCTGAGGAGTGGTGATACAGCAAGCCTGTGTCACACCTGCCTGTTAGTATCCACTGCCAGGATGCTTTTGTCAGCAAAGCTCAGAATATAGAATCAGCTCTTCTAAAAGTTTGTGAAAACTTAAGTTACCAGAGGGAAATTTCATCAGTTTTATTGAAATAAAAGCTTCATTATGACTCCCTGCATAGGCACTATGGTATTAGCATGTCTCTTTAACCTTCATTACTGGTCATGCTTCATTTGTTTTTGATTAATTAATGCCCTTTAACAAGATAGGAGCTAAATTAAAGGGTAAAAAAGACATTCTTTTACTAGGCTTAATGGCTGCATGACTTTTTTTCTGCTGTGATTTAAAACTAAAGGCTTGTGTTTCCATTTAGGGTCTTTTTATTTTTTGTAGAGTCAGTTGATATTGCATGTTCAATCACAACTCATTTATTTTTTTCCTCCTAAGTATTGTTGTGTGATACCTGTTCGCCACTTCAAGAATATAATTTTGCTCCTTCTGCCTAGTAGATTCTTTTTAAAAGAATTCTAAATTTCTGAGTACTCTAAAGTTACTAATTTAAGAAGTACAGGGCTTTTAAAGGAGTTTTTTTCCTAGTACCTTCTGGCTGTCCAGAAGAGTTCCATCCTTTCACAGAAATTGTTGATACACCTCCTGTTTTTCAATATGTGATGACTGCTCAACAGTGGCTCTCAGGTACCCCATTATCTCCTGTGTGAGGGCTGTGGGGTGGCCAAGGAACCCCACATCCTTGCTCTATAGGCAGGGATGGCCTCTCAGCTGGGCTTGTACCTCTCAAAGTGAGCTGACTCTTTGTGAGCTTTCTCTGAGGCAGGGATAGATCTATGTATTCATAGGATGTCATGAGTAGTTAATGAAACCCAGTGTCCTGTGTGGTTTAATGATGCTGACTTAAAAAAAAAAAAAGGAATGTGTTTTGAGAACTCTTAAGTGATTATTATGTTGATTACTGTTCACAGTGGCCTTCATTTCATTTGATTTGCCACCTAGACAGTGTAATGTGTAAATTCACTCACAGGCTCTTCCATAGCTGCTCTTGCAGTTTCATCGTTTCCTACAAATTCTCCCTCCCTCATTACATAGTATGAAATTAAATTTCAGTTTATTTAAACTGCATTTCTGCAGATACAAGCAGATGTGTGAGTAGAAAGGGAGGGAAGTTTGTGTTGAAACCTGAAGGTGTGATTAGCAGGCTGAAAAAGTTTAGATCCTGCTGTGCCTGTGAAACGCCATCTGCTCTGGCAGGAGTGCCCTGAAGGAATTGGCTGGGACTGGAAGGAGCAGAGGCACGCTAGCACAGCTTTTCTCTTGGCCAGTCGGATCTGCAAGAAACAGACTTTATTTTGCTCAGGGAAAGATGAAAATTGGTCCAGGTTTTACTATTTCCACTGAGATTGTCCCTACAAAAGGGCCTGAGGCACAGAGGTAAAGAAATCATTAATGATGACATGGTTATTCCTAACATGTTAGTATAGAATAGAGCAGTATATTTCATATCTTAACTAAAAAACACAACCAGGATTGTCTTGTCCACCCTGCATGCATCCATGCTTCTGTCCTTGTTTCAGCTAACTGCATTTTTGGGGCAGCAGAGTATCCTTTTGGGGATCACTGGAAAATGCTCACAAAGCAGATTTCAAACAAACCTTGCAGTGAGAGAATTTCCATAGATTATTCACACAGATGTTTAGTCATCTTCTAGGGGTTTTTTGTTTTGTTTTGGGTTTTTTCTTTTTTTCTTTTCTTTTTTTTTTTTGTTTAAATAGTAAAAAATCTGTGCAATGCTACTTAGGATCTTTCTAATGATTAAAGAACTGTAATATGTCTGTCTGAAGTCAAAATGAGTTATTGCCATGATGTAAATGACAGCATTTTGCTGTTATGGCAAAGCACAGTTGAAAGTATTTTGATTATAAGTATCTCTTAGCTTATTTTTAGGCAGTTGTAGAAAGCATTAATTAGAATTTTTATCAGCATTTATTGCTATTTTTTATTCAGCACAGCAGAATATTTCCATGCCCTCACAATACAGAAAGTCTAATTTTTCGTTCTATTTGGAGTCTCTGCTTGAACAAGTTGGATTGAGAAGGAAGAGTGTGGAACAGCTTTTGTGTTAATGACAGTCCTTTTTTTTGTCATTGCTGTTACTTCATTTATTTTTCATAACTGGCAGCCTGTTAATTATATGCCAGAGAATTTCAAAGAAGTTTGAAAATAATAAGTTTTCTATGATGTCAAGATGAAAATAAGAAAATGGGAGTAGATGAGCAGAGGCAGATGCGATGCTGGCTATTGCTTTAAGTGTGGTCTGTGTTTTCAAATCCTCTGAGGCAATGACTGTCAGAGACATCTGCAGAATGGTCTGATGGAAAAAAACCAGTACCTTATCATATGTGTGATGGATAAGAATTTTTTATGAAGAGCAAAAATCAAAACTAGATAAGAGACCCTAAGCTTCACTCTTGTTAAAACTGAGTAAAACTCGGTGCTTACGTGTAAAATTTATGTAACTCATTATATTGGGCATAACATTTCAGGACAAATTAAATTAGAAACTGATATTACACCTGTAAACATGAAATTGATATATATTTTTTAGGAAAGTGTCTCACAACATTAGAAAATGTTTAAACTGTGTTTCTTGTAGTAAAGAGATGCCATTTCAGGTATCTGCAAAAGTCAGTACAGCTTCAATAATGGACCTCTAAAGGTATATTTAGTCCTATGTAATTTGTCTTTTATGAGAGTAGTTGCTGTTAAAATATCCTTTCTAAGGATTTGAAAGTCTTCAATGCTTGCCTTAACACTTGTTCTAGTAGGAAGCTCCCTAGAGTCAGCAGAGCACTTAAGCTTTCAAGTGGAAAAGAACATGTGTTTTGCAGTGTTTAAGGATTGAGATTATAGTCCTTACTTGTTTAAAAATTCACAGAGCTTAATGTAATTTATAACTTTAACAAGTGTTAACAGTCTTGAATACACTCCTAGAGCTATGTTTCTTTCACCTGTCTGGTGATGGATAGGTTTGGTGTGCCTTTAGAAGCCACATTTTTATCCTTAATTATTTGGGCCTTGAAAGTACAAGGAAATAACTTTCCAGGAGATTAACGTTCAAAAGTAAATTGCTTATTTGCTTGTCTTTTTTGGAGATATCATTTTTCTTGCTTTGTCCTTGTTTTTACCTTTTCTTCATTTACAATAATTTGAACACCTTTTCCTACTTCCTACTAGTGTGTTCTTTCTTTGTTATAAGATCAGTACCATAATTTGGTCCAAAATTACAAGTGTCTGTTTCAGCAGAGATATGAAAATGTTCTGACACAAAATACTTTACTATTTAGAAACATAGCAATCAAATTATTGTTTAAAAATTATAGAACATTTTGTAACTTATAACTTCTAGCACAGAGGAATTAAATAATTATTTGTAGTTACAGCATTAAAATGTTTCTAGAATCTGTTACTTGTAATGTCCATTACGGAAAAGCTATACACAATTCAACTACGTTCAAGATGCTGTATACATTTATTTTTTACAGTCATGCATACCTTCTCTTTTACCTTGATACTGTATTTTATTGTAAAGTTCTTTGTTCATTTTGCTTTTTTAGTTCTGCAAGTTAGATGCAAGGCACTCACTGATCTTCTTCCTTCTCTGTAAGTGCACCTGCAAATTTATTTGTCACATCTGAGCTCTTAAGATATGGGCTTTGGTGAGATGTGGGAGCTTATTCTTTGCTACCCAAAGAGTATCTGCATGTAGGGAGATAGAATATAAGAAAATAAAGATCATGTAGAAAGTAATCTTAGCCCTAAGGAGTTGCAGCTGGGCCAATTATCAAAGCTTAGGAACAGGCCTGACTTTACCAGGCCACAACTGTAACCAATGAGAAGAAGATGCTATAAGAGAGTGGGGTGGCTGGGTGAGAGGGGAACTGGAGTCTGTTGGCTGCTTTGTGAAGAGGAAAGAGTCAGTGCTCTGAGGAGCTGCCCACAAGGAACACCAAGAAGGTATGGAACTTTTGTGATAAGGAAACAACTGTATGGAACCCCTGCAATAGGATGACAACATCTGCATGTGTTCAGTTGTTTCAAAACTCAAAACAATTTCCTGTTTATTTCCTGGATGGTGGGGACAAAGGATTTCTAGGTTGGTTTGGTGTTTTTGTTGTTTTTTTTTTTTTTTTTTTAAACAAGATGTCTCTTTAGACACCTGGTTTATGTTTTGCCTTGCTCTCTCCTATTGTAAGCAAGTGAGTAGCAAAACAGGAGTAGTATTGACTCAAGGGCTGCAGCTGAAGCAAGAGGAGCTGGCTGACTAATGATAGTCTGGAATGAGCTGTGCTTCAAAAAAGAAATACTGAACATCTTCCTCCCTTCACTTCTCTGTTAAAAATGGAGATAAAGACTCAGAGGATTTGTATTTGTGCTTTCCTGCAGTGTTTGAGAGCTACAGGAAAGCTTTGCCTGATCTCTACAGTACTGACAATGAATTTGTTTGAGGTGTTTTGTTGTGATTACAGCTTGGGCTGTAACAGGATCAGTAGGAGCAGAGATATACTTTTTGTCCTGGTACCTTAAGCTTTATTTGCCTCCCTTAGTTTGCACGTTTTAGTGGATTTTCACAGATCTCTTCTTTCTTTTAAAAGACCTTTTGAACTTTATCTCCAATATCTGAGTAATACTTTGGTTCAGCATATCTGTTAGATTCCCAGCTGTGTTCCAGGTCGGTCTTGTTCTTGCCATCAGCTCTGATTCACTCTCTGAGATGTTCTGCAGTGGTACCCCTGCAGATTTCAGTAAGACAGGTAAGCCAAGAAATAAACAGAGTTAAAGAGGACAGCTAGTTCCCTGCCTTGCTCTTGTCATGAGCATCATTTGGGATGTCACCTAGCTTGGTGACCAGTGCTGAATTTTTCTTCTTGTGTCCCAGAGTGTAGCTGGAGAAAACTACACTGTGATGGTAGATTCCATAGTTGGTGGATTGTAATAAGGCAGACAACAATTCTGAGGATTGTAAAAGTGCTAAGTCAGTAGCGTTTGGACAGATTTCCAACTCTTGCAGAGGCTTTTGTTCAAAATTGTATATAAATATCTTTTATCTTCTGCCCTCTGACAGAACTTGTATGTGGGTGTTCTTCCACCTGGTTCTAATCCACTCACCTAAAAACTCATTTTATTAAAGATATCCTTGGCAACCATTTTATGTTTTAGTTTTGGAGAACTGGTCTGAACCTTGAATCCCATAAGCTAAAGCCATCATGTGGCTCATCACTTTCCTCAGGGCTCCCTAGTCCACTGCTGAATACAGTTAGGGTGGGAATCTTGTGTATCTTGCTAGCCTGTGCTGGTTTGCCTCCCTCCCCTATAGGGACATTAGGGTTCCTCAACATGCCTTGTGCCATCCCTGGTTTTCTGCTCCTCATCCCTGAAAGTGCTTGATCTCGTTCTGGAATTTCCATAATCACATACCAGACTACTTCCTTTATTTTTTTTCCTGAGCTGCCTTTCCATTTAGTTGAGGAAAATTATCTACCATCTTGGGTAGGATGAGGAAAATTATCTACCATCTATCTATCTTGGGTGAAGAAAACATTTATTTCTCTTTTTCTTCTGCCTTCCTGCAAACTATGTGGGTACTGTAGCACAGAGGAATAACATAAGAGGAATGCAGGTGAATGGGAAGAAACTAGTAAGTGATGCAGAGAAAAATCTATATTAATAGAGGAGAAAAGCCTACTGATGGAAATATCTGTATTTTGAGAAATACACCACTGAGGTGCTAGCCAATAGTTGATTGCTGACTAAGCCAGAGCATTGATCCTGTTGTGTTAACTTTTTGGTTTCTTATTTTTTACAGAAGTACAGGTGACAGTGCATAACTGTTCTCGGGAGTTTTATTTCAGGCTGCTCCTTTCTCTATACCCCTGGGCTTTTTAGCATAAAACTTGTTATTTTTTGCTTTGGAATATTGTTACAGCATGATGCTAGATTTGAGCAGGAAAGCTCCCCAAGAAAAAGGAGAAACACAGTGTATTAGAAAGAATGAGAATGCCAGTTAGTGGAAAATCAGGATGTTTTCTTGCAGAGCAGTTCTGGTGTGATGCAGCCTGGCCCCTGAGTGAGTAAGCTTTGGGGAAAGGAATTCTGAAAAGTCCCTGCCACTGCCTCCTGCCTGCACCTTCACATTTTCGGTACCCAGTTCTCTTTGGTGGTCAGGAAGCTGCTGTGACAGGTTGTTCTGGCTGGCTGTCATCCATTTCAGAATGCTCGAGGGGGTTTCCCATTTGAAAGTGCACTCAGGAGATCGCTCTGTGAAGGGGGGAGCCTTTTTCACCAGCAAATTTCATGAGCATTTTTCCTAGGTGAAGAATTGCCCAGAATTTTTAACAACAGCAACAACAAATAATTACTTTTATCTCACCTTTTTGCTTTCTTTGTGGCCCACAGCTATTCCTATAGTACAGAAAAACAGTCGTGTTTTACACCGGATAAGCACTGATGTCAGCACAGAAAAGCTCTGTGCTGAAAATAGTTTGTTTCATGTTTATTCATGTCCTGAAATGACCAAATTCAAATTCACATATAAGAAGTAAACTGTAAAATAATCTATTTTTTTGTGTGTTCAATATATTGCCAGAAAAGCCAGCATTTGTTCTTTTTTGTAATTTTTTTTTTCTCCAGGATCTGCAGTTTCCATGCAAACTGATGAGATCCATGCTCTCTACGTTTTTTTAGATCAAAATGTGATTTTTGTTTTATTCCTTGGTGTCTCTACTGTTTTTTGGATACATTTTAAAAATCTGTTTGCTACTTATGAATGAGCCTATGGCTACTTAGAAATTGTACATCTATTTGAATTGAATGAGAAGCAGTTTGATAGATAATCTTGATATTCGTATTGAATTTGTTTTAAGTAGAGTATAAAATCAGGAAAATTCTGTAGCTGTAAAGTTAAGATGGGAAATATATATAACTCATTGTTTTATGTAAAATCCGTGGGCGACTAATTTTTACGTTTAATTTGTGGCCAAAACTTTCAGTAGTGCAAATAGGAATTACAAATTAAAATATACTTAAAAAAAATAATTTAAATTGATTTCCTTCTCATATTTTCCTCCCCAATTAAAAGTAGAAAAAGCAGCTGCTGCCCAGTTGCGAGAAAACACAAACGCCTGTGCAAAGGCCGGCTGTAAAAACAAAAAGTTGGTTTGAGCTGGGCTGGGTGGGAAGCTGTAAGTGAAGGGTTAAGCTGAGCGTTTCTCTGGCTGCTGAGTGAAACAGGATGCAGTGACTACATTGTCAGACTGCTGGTGTGAGTGCAAACAGATGAGGAAATGCTGGATCAGGCACTTCAGCAACTTGGGCTGTAACCTAGGAAACCGCTTGCGTCATACTCGCCAGCAATTAGCTTACAGTTCTTTTATTTTTGATAGTGTTGCAAGCTGAACTCGCCTGGTACAAAGGGAAAGACTGGCTCCATCTCAAGCCCTCCGCTTGTGACTGCAAAGAGAATTTGCGAAGCGCTGCTCGGGGAAAAAAAATTAAATTTATTTAAACTTTCCGTGCAGCTTCTGTAAAAGAGAGTTGTAGCTGGGCTTGGTTCTCAAAAATGTGCAGTCACATTTTTATGATCTGTATGAAAGTGAACTTCCCTAGTTGCCAAAATTAAATTTCACCAACATTTTGGATATTGCCATCTATTTCAGCTATTAATCTGAAGTTTTTTTGTGTGCTACATATTGAAAAATAGTTTTCAAAATTAATGTTACCTGAAGCTTAACCTCTAAAGCAAGGGATTTTTTTTAAAACCCTTTTTTTTTCTGTGTTGATTAAAATTCAGTTATTTCCAGTGGTTACCTATCCACTAATATAAACCTGTTAGTGTTGAAAGCAGTGTGTGTTTTATCTCAGAAAATCATCATATCTCCTGTATTTCACTTAAAAACTGTAAACAAATTTACAGTAACTAGCTTAATATTGATGTATACTGTTAGTATGGGTATTGTCTCGTGGCTAGCTATGGCTGGGATTTTTTAGGGAAAAATCACCCAGTGACCAACAGGTTAAACCTGTAATGTTTGGTTTTTTAATTTTTTGTTTTTAATTTTAATGGATTTGTTGCATAGGCAAACACACAAACTTAGGGTTTAACAAACTAGAATTATAGCGCATAGCTGAAGGCCAGAGTTGTTAAAACATCAAGGCTAATACAGAATACACATGTTCCTCAGTTTGTGCAATGCTTAAAAAGTCAATATAATTCAAATGCTTGAATACTTGGGTTTTCAAATATTTTAATTCTTATTAAAAACATACAGGAAAAAAGATGACCAAACAAATCACCAAACCTTTCCAATTTCAAACCCTACTTTCCCCTCCCCTTCCCCCCCCCCCCCCAAACCCTTGGATACAAGGCACACTGATGATAAATTGCCTTGGCTGTAGGAGTCTGGCAGCCCATATTCTTAGGGGCATTTTTTGGACTGCAGGCCAGTGTCATTTATGGTTAGCTGGTCACTGGGGTTGCATTCCAAATGATGATCACTGTCTGTGTGGCCTGGGACCTTTGTGCAGGTTTCTCTCCAATTGTATTTTACTTAAATTAAAAAAAAAAAAAGTGTGGAGGTGGCCAAAACACCAGGGGTTTATTGGCCATTAGAAAGGAAGAGCACCAGGTTTTGCTGATATTTCAGAGTCCTTTCTTTGGCTGCCTTGCCCAGCCTCACTGAGACATTGCATGTGGCCACTGCTTGGGAAGGGCTGTATTTGGTGTGGGTTTGTGTTGGCTCAGCTGCAAGACATGAAGTTTTACTGTTGAAGTCATTGGGTATTGGGACTTAAATCTGGGTGATCAATAAAGAGCTAGTGTAGATGTTAACAAAGCAAGATGTAGAAATCACAGTTTTGAATTTTGTCCTTCGTTTTTTTTGCCCCTTCAATTCTGGGCAGTAAAATGGAGGCTATGGTCTATGTTGGGTTTGATTATGTCCTGTAATTCTGCCAATTTTTTAGGACAATTCCTGCAAGTTATGCAGTACATCAGGCATATTGGATATTTTGTTTTATCCTTGTTTAGTATTGTAGCCCAGTAAGCCTTGTCAGTTTTCTTTCAATGAAGGAAATGGGAGTTACATGATCACATACTTATGTTTCTGCATAACTTTTAACATTATTTAATTATCTGTATTTGATCTTCATTCTGGCACTCGTTAGCTATTTTCAAAGTGCTTTTATGAGCTGACAATACTCAGTTGTTGTTTTGTGGATTCTCAGCCAGACTGTTTGGTATACATGCATGTTTCAAAAGATGAGTCTGTAATAACAGATGGAACTGGATGCTACTTGGCTATTTCATCTTTCAGGCATTACAGTAAGGGACTGCATGTTTTTCAGCAAAATCAGTGATGTTTTGTCCATTTCCTGGGGAAACATTTGTTTCATATCTGTCAGTGTCATGACAAGTCATCTTGTCTCATAATGTTTATTGTGTAACACAACCAGTAAAATAGGTGGGTGCTATGAAAGAAAAGGGATTAAGGTCTCTACCATCTCCTTCTGAATGTGATTTTTACAAGTCAGCAAAATGTTTTTGCAGCCCTTATGAACTGTTTTGTAGAAAATTCCACTGAAAACATGAAGGAAGTGACTGACAATCTTATTTTTTTTAAGTGTGTGCAGCTAAAATGACCAGCAGTCAGGCTACCTTGCATGGAAAGTTTTGTGCATCAGGAATATTTGCATGCTTTTCTGAGGAGCACAAGGGGGTCTTTTCCTTGTTTTGTATCCTCATCGTATTCCTAAATGACAATTAGAATCCCTTAAATGGGCAGCTTTTTAGAAATTATTATTATTATTATTCCCGCAGTCTAATTTGAGTAGCTTTCTTCCAGCTCTTTTTGTTTTCAAACTACTGTTGCTGGGAATGTTTTTTTTTATTTCCATGTAATCATTTAGATCAACAGAGGAAATTATGTAGATATATTTCTGTTCTCCAGCCCCTTTTTCCTGATAATAAAATCTTCCTCTTTTTTATGAATAGGAAGTTTCTCTACATCTCCACCCTAGAACATCACAACTTCAGCCTGTGGTAAACCTGTCATTGGGCTTCTTTGTTTGTTTTGGATTTTCAGAGGATAAAAGCTAGGGAGAATAACAGAGAGGCATGCCATAGCCATCTCTAAATTTTCCTGGCATGTCACAAGTTTTCCTTTACTATTTTGTGATTTTCATAGTTTATTTATTTGCTGTGTCCAAGTAACTAACTTGTTCCCAGTTTTTTCACTGTTAAGCTTCCTCCCAGAGTGTTTGGTGTCCACACAGAATTTGAGTCCTTAACTAATCAATAGAATGTAACAGTTTGCTAAAATCCTGTGGAGCAGAGAGCTCCTTGCTCCTTCTCATTGCTCTAGATTACAGTTACAGATGATTTTCCTCAGTCTTTATATTCCACTACGGTTTCCTTCTGGGATAGTAATTTTGTAAGCATTTTTGACTTAAAGTGTTATCCTCTATATATTGTACCTATTTAGAGGAAATGTTTTTGTTAAGATGCACACTGGAGGCCAAGACTTAAATTAATTTTAAAATCAAGTGATTTAATGCTATCAGTAACTTTTCCATACCTCCTTCCTTTCTTCCCACCCTCCTTTATTTATTTGCTTTTTAAAAATTGGAATGCTGACCTCTTGTCAGCATTTGTCTCTGCTATATTTTATTTTTCCCCCCCAGTCTTCTTCATTGTTCCTTCACATACTGGTGAGTTTTTTCTTTAGGTGTTTTTTCCCCTCCTCTTTTTTTGTTCATAATACCAGCAGCAGAACCAAGTGAAATGTGTGGTGCAACAGCAGGTTTTGTTGGCTGGGAGGTACAATTGCAGTGCAAGTCTTGATTAAAATTATGAGTTCTGAGGTCAGAGCATAATTTTTTGATGCTAAGAACTATGTTCGATTTAAATTAGTTTTTATATAGTCATAAAAAGTGATTTTTTTTTTTAAATTGACCTTTGGACATTAGGTTTCTAATCTGAACACCTCTATTCAAATATTCCAGTCCCCTGAATGCTTTATGGCACTAACACTGAGAGGAGTGGTCCTTCCCAGCCCTGTCTGCTCATTCCTGCCCTGGCACCATCCCCCATTGTGCTGACACAAGCATTCATGAGACTACACAGTGAACTAAATTGGGGAACTAATCCGTGTTAAGAGTAATCAGTTCTTTTTTGTAGCTCCTTGCCACGTGTCTGTGTCAAGGCTTTTGCTGCAGAAGGGGGGAGTCACCCAGGGGTGGGAATGAGCAGCAGAGGGAGGGCAGGGCTGCAGCTTTATTGTGGCCCTGCCAAGTTGTGCTGATTTAAGAGAACTAATGGCACTGCCGTGTAAAGAATGGATGTGTTTAGAACTTCCCAATAAATCAGTTGAAAGAGCATCCCCTCATGCCCAAAAGCCTCTGTATTGTTTTTTCCATGAGTCTTGAGTGAGCCATTTATTCTGCATTGTCTTTTTGATGTAAAGGAGCAAAACGCTTCGGCATTGGGTGGCTGAAATATGGCAAACAGGTAGGTAAAATTAAGCAGTTACAGGCAAATGTGGTACCATGCTTGCAACAGATAACGTTTTACACAAAGTTTTCACAAAGGCTTTGAATGGAAAGGTGCAATTTAGATATTTAAGTGAGACTTGTACATCAATGGAGAAGAGGGTTTATTTGAAGAACAATTTGAGATTGTTTGGTCACAGACAGAATCATACTGCATTGATATGTCAGTACAGAATGAACTGGTAAAGGGCACATGTGAATTAGGCTCTTCCAAACACCAGAATATTTGGCTCTCTTTTAAAACAGTGCTTTAATACTGCTCTGTTTATGTGAAAATTCTTCATAATTCTTGGAGCGAAATAAAACGAAAACTTTATGAAACTGTAACAACACTTCTGTGAGTCACCTTCTGAGTCTTGGACTCTCATCAATTCATCATGCTTCCATCTGCAGGACTGAATGTGTAATGTGGTAGTGAAGAAAAGCTATTACCTGGGAGTGCAGAAGTGGAAATCCTCTCATACTGAGTCAGCAAATGTCTGTCCCTCTGATGCTTCTATGTGATGATTTTGCTGAATTTTGTGGGTACCTGAGGTTCCAGATAAGTAAATTGCTACAGTCAGGAAGCTTCTATCCAGCTCGTTGTAGTAATCCTCTTTGTCTCTTAATTTTCACATTGCCAAAAATTCGCATATGTGACAAACAAGGAATAGGAAAATATGATGAAAATGTCAGTTTCTCATTAATATTTCAAGCCCAGGCTGAATTTCATGAGACAAATGGGTCCTATGACTTTGTTCCTGTGAGTTCCTTTTCCATCCAGTTTGCAATTTTCTATAATGTGGAACTGAGCAATCCAATTGTGTATTGCTTACTGCTTTTATAATAACTCCTAGTCTGTGGTGTGTTCATTTTGTAGAGTTACCTGCTTATCTGTTGTGTCTGTCACCCCTTCAGTAGAATCACCAGTGTAAGATGCATTTAGTCACCAAGGCAATTTTTTGCAGAAGGGATTGGGAGTGGAGATAGAAGCAGGAGCACCATGTGTCTCATTTCAGCTTTTGAACAAATTCAGCTGCTGAGGAATAGACAGAAATGGCTTTAGGTATCTGTTTCTTTTGTCAACTTTTTGTGTTTTCTTCTACTGTCTCAAGGTTTGTGATCAAAGAGAGAATTGTGTGAAAACATCTGTGGTCCTGCTGTTTGGATTTGTTAGCTCTATTCCTTTATGAAATCTGAAATGTTAAATCTTGCATTGTGCAACTAATGATGCCTTCCTAACACAAGGACTGTTACTTACCACCTAATTATTATTATTATCTTTTAAAATAAGGTTCAGGAAGATAAGGAGGAAATTTGCTCTTGATTAAATACACATTTTTTTAAACCAAAACATTAACAAAAATGTTGATTACATAGATGAAGACAAAGATCAAACTCAAACCTGGGAGAACTGAGAGGGAAGTGAGAAGTAAACTGAAGAGAAAGCTTTAATCACATAAAGAGGAAACTTTAGAAGCCTGAAGTTTGTAAGTAAAACCTAATGCCAAGCTGAATTCACTAGATTGTTTTTGATTTTCCATATCAATTATTCCTAGCCAGAAGATGGAGTTAGAACACTTTAATTTTATAATGTCCAGTAAGCAATTTTTAGGGCTTTATCTGTTTGGTAGTGACTGTACATGGTGATGTGTTCTAGCCAACGTGGTATGAAGGATGTGCAGGGTCCTCTGTCACCAGAATCCCCAGAATATCAGAGAATCATGGAATGGGAGGGAATGGAAGATCATCTCCTTCTGTCCCCCCTGCCATGGGCAGGGACACCTTCCACTAGACCAGAGAGTACTCAGAGCCCCATCCAACCTGGCCTTGAACACTGCCAGGGATGTGCTCTCTAAGGTTTTCAGTGAGTATGGCTTGTTGGCAGAAATACACTGAGGAGCTGAAATAGGACATAGACTTTTCAACTGAAAACACGATTGGAAATATTTTGCAAGAAATAGTTGAGAATTATTCATTGACTGAGGCAGCTTGGCAAGCACTTTGAAGAGTGTGGCTCTTAGCAGTCATCCACTATAATGACTGTGAAGGGCCATAAATGACCCTATAATATCTCAAGAAAAGGGGCACAGTGGCCCTAAACCAGCTGTGTGTAATGCTGCCTATGCTTCAGTATCCTGTGAAATCTGCTCAGGAAGTTGAGTGGGCATGGGTGGATGTTTTGTGCTGAATTCCATTCTGCCATTAATCTTTCTGATAAATTAAATATTTGGAAAAGTTGCCCACAGGACTTTAAATATTTTGCCAGATCTCCTTGTTGTGGCTGACAAACTGTCAAAAGTTGAATGCTCTGTGAATTTAGCCAATGTTTCCTGTAAATGCTCAGTGCCATCAGGGATAAAGCCCCAAGCCAGACCAGGCAATTCTAATCTGATTTCCCTGCTTTATTTTTTAAACCTCACTGTCTGGCGGCCTCCAGTCAAAAATCTGTCTTTTTTATATATTACAAGCTTGGTTCTCAATGCAAATGTCCTGTGTGCAAATTTTAATTAATTAATTAGCTTGGTTACAGCCCTGTGTGAGTTGAGGAAAAGTAAAGGTCACCTTTTTATCTATTGGTCAGAAACACGCATCAAAGAGAAGTGACTTTAGAATCTTCTTAAGTGTTTGCTTTGGTATTGAATATGTAGCTTGATTCATAGATTTTTTTAAGCATTTTAACAAAGCAACAAAAAATCTATCATAGATTTGTATTTTTTAGGTTTCATTATGTAAAAGAGAGTTTTAGACTCTTTATTGGAACATTTGTAAAGGATTCTTATTTTGACAAAATAAGACAGTACTTTCAGAAGACAGTATTTTGTCAGAAAATTTCAACTAAGTATTCAAAATGTTTCAAATTTTCAATATGAAAATTAAGAATATTGACATGATAATTAATGCCATTCATTCTACAGCTTCTTGTAAGTTCTTTGTGTGGCTTTATTAGTTTTTTTTTTTGTCTGAAGAGTTGCTGCATTCTGCTGTGCTGGTTACTTGGTAATGATTGTTGGAGCATTTACTTGGAAGCTTGAATTTAAAAAAACTCCTTTTGCCCCAAAATTTAAAAATTTTATAAAAGGGAAAAAAAAGAAAATTAGAATGTCCAGCATTCACAGAAGATACCTGTCTTCCCCACCCCATTTTGAGATGTTTATTTAATGACTAAATCCTATAAAATTTCCTGTATATTCACACTGAAGTCTCTTAACTTCAAGAGAGCTACACAAGCTTTTATGTTATTAAAATTGCCAATGTCAATAATATAATCCAAAATTATTGAAATCAAGTAACAGCTTTATTTTGACATTTAAACCATATTGCTTCGTATTCCCACTAGTTTGATAACTGATGTGAACTGTACAGAATATCTTTGTTTAAGCAGTTGTAATCATTTTTAATAACCATTTCTACTCACTGGGAAACTGCATTTTCTAGTTTGCAAAGTAGTAGCTCATTTTCTGTGGCCTGAGGCAATTAATTAAAACGGTTTCAGTGTGAAAGTGGGAGTCAACATTGTTTAAACTTGGTAATGTGACTCAGTCTTATCGTGTTAGTAAGTTTGAAGTTTCTACATCAGTGTTTTCAAGTACCAATATAGATTTTTTTGTTGAAGAGAAATTAATTGAACTGTTTGATTCAGCATTTCTTTTATAAGTAGCTTTTTCTCGTCTAACCAGCTTCTTTTTGTGAGCTCTCAAGTTGAGTTTCCTCTGAACATCTTTCATGATTGAAGCTTTAGTTCTGAACTTGCGTTGATTCTTGAAATCATAGTCCTTTCAAGAGGCTAAACCATAAATATATCCCTAAAGTTTATGATACAAGGACAAAAAGTCTTGAAGGAATAATTTCCTGTTTCCTATTTTATTTTCCTGTTAAATTCTAATACAAGACATTGTCCTGTCAGGTCACAACAACCCCCTGCAGCACTATGGGCTGGGGAAGAGTGGCTGGAAAAGGACCTGGAAGTGCTGGTTGACATCAGCTGGACATGAGCCAGCAGTGCCCGGGTGGCCAAGGAGGCCAAGGGCATCCAGGCCTGGATCAGCCATAGTGCAGCCAGCAGGACCAGGCAGGGATTGTCCCCCTGTGCTGGGCCCAGTTCTGGACCTCTCTATTCAGGAAGGACATTGAGGGGCTGGAGTGAGTCCAGGGAGCTGGGCAAGGGTCTGGAACACAAGTCCTGTGAGGAGCAGCTGGGGGTGTTCAGCCTGAAGGAAAGGAGGATCAGGAGAGGCCTGATCACTCTCTACAGCTGCCTAACAGGAGCTTGGGGTCCACCTCTTCTTCCAAGCAGCCAGCAATAAGATGCAAGGAGATGGCCTCAAGTTGCCCCAGGAGAGGTTCAGATTGGATATTAGGAAAAAATTGTCATGGAGAGGGTGGTAAAGTATTGGGACAGGAGAGCAGTGCAGTCATCATCCCTGGAAGTGTTCAAAAAGCATGTGGTTAGGGTACTTGAGGACAAGGTTTAATGGTGAATGTGGTGGTAAGTGCTAAACCTAGTTGGACTTTTTGTTTGATGATTGTTTGAAGTTCTTTCCCAACCTTAAAAATTCTATGATTCTACAAATGTATCTGAACTTGGTAAAGAATTTTTGTTCCCTTACCACAGATGACTGTTTTCCAAATTGTCTCTGAAGTGGCAGTTCTGACCTTCTTTTTGGACATACTTCTCTAGGGTAATATATTTGGGATATATAACCTTTTATTTAATTAATACCTTAATGTAAATATAGACAAGTTTATATATCAGCACATAGTGTATGTGTTTGTAGTGCACATTGCATTGTAGTTTAATTCAAATACCTTTCTGTCATGCAATAATTTGTAAAATCATAGAATGGTTTGGATTGGAAGGGACCTTAATGTTCTTGTTCCCCCCCTGCCATGGGCAGGGACACTTTCCACTGGACCAGGTTCTTCAGGGCCCTATCCAGTGTGGCCTTTGACACTTCCAGCTTTTCTGTTCCACTGCTTCATCACCCTCCTAGTAAAGAATTTCTTCCAAATATCTAATCTAAACCTGCTCTCTCAGTTTCAAGCTATTTTCCCTGTGCTGTCACTACAGTGCCTGATGGAGTCCCTCCCTGGTTTTCCTGTAGTCCCCTTTCAGATACTGGAAGGTTGCTATGAAGTCTCCATGCAGGCTGCTCTCCTCCAGGCTGAACAGCCTCAGCATTGTCAGCCTGAAGTGTTCATCCTTAGTACCTTTGAAATCCTTGCTTATTTCAGTGAAATTTGACACAGCATAAACATCCAACTCCAAGCTGCCAGGTAATCCAGTCATAAGACAAAATTTCTAAGGGTTTCATCATTTGTGCTCCTCACAGAAGCACTTACCCTTTTACTGAAAAAGTATATTTATTGTCCTGATACTCCTTGTTGAGATGTTTATTCAAATTTTGGGAAGATGCTCTTCTTTGTAGTGAGACATGACAGTTTATTTCCTGAGATGTTACAAGGACTTAATTTGTTGCTCCTCAGTCTTTACCAGTTATGGAAATGAGCTGTCTGGCAATGACAGCACCAATATAAATGAAATACTGACTTATTTATTGGCTGATTTTTATTTTTTTTTTTGTGCTCTGTGCATTTGTTGCAGAGTCTACAACTTCTTTTTCAGTGTAGTAGGCTACTAGATAGGAATGGCAGTGGCCATTCTTTGGAGGATGAGCTTGTACAAGTTTTGATCTGGCATGAGGCCTGATTCACTGCTGCTGCTGGGATGTAAAAGAAAGTTGTCTCACTGGTATTTTATTTTGTGTTGTATCTATTCAGAAATAAAATGATAGGTCACAGCCTATTCTTGTGGAGCCCTGAGTAGTAAAATGGGCAGCAGATAAAAGGATGAAGCAAAGAAGCTTGTTTTTCAAGCAAAATGAGTTTTCATAGAATTTCTTTTCACTAAATGACCAGAAAGCATGAAGATTTATTAACATTGCTTACCACTCATTTTCTGAAGTCTTTTCTGATGCCCAGCATTATTTTTGCCCCACTCTAAGAAATGGAACTTGTGTTGGTGAAGAATGTTTCTCATTGTATCTCCAAGTCCACATTTTGCTTGCAGATAAGATGGTTTTTATGTTTATAATTTATTACATTGCTCATAGGCATGTGTCATCTGTTTAGGCGGTGAGGTGATGTTATTGTTTGTTTTAAAATTAAAATTAACTAGCTAACGTTTAAAAAGGAGAGGGTGAAGAAGGGAAAAGACACTTAAAACTTGGCCACTTCCAAGACCAGTTATTAGAACAACAAAATAATTCCCCCAGTAAGTCTTAGCTCTTTGTGGGTCACAAAGCTGTCATTGTGGGAGCATAATTCTGACTACAGTTCTGTGTAGCATGTGCTTACTGCACGGGCACAGTTGTTTTTTGGTTACAACTGGACATTTGTTTCTTGCTCTTTCCTTCCTATCCCAAGTCATATTGAAAAGATTATCCAGGTGGCTTCTGCAAGTCTTTGTTTGGGTGGTTTGCCAGCAGTGGGACCTGGGAGAACAGAGTCTCCTGCTGCTGCTGCCCATGGAAGCAGAGTTGAACTGTGCTCTAGCCTCTCAAAATTCTCAATTTGAGCAGCAAGTTGTTCCCTTCAGCACCTTGATTGGTTCCAGATACAGCAGCAGAAAAGCGATGCTTTGTTTTCCAAGGGTGGTGGAAGATTGGCAACTCAGTTTTCAGCTGTCGTGATGAGAGCTGTGATGGGAAGTAAATTCAGAATTCTGGAAAAGTTGACTTAGAGCCCAGGTATAGGCATATAAATCAGAAAGCAAGCTGAGGCAATTTCAGAACTCTATCTGGATCAATAAGTAAGGCATTGCTGAGTTTAATAGAGCCATTTTTTTCTTCAGATATTTCTGCTTCATTTCCAGATGAACTACTTGGACCTTTGGCTAGTGTTGAAATGTTTGTTTGGGATCATATAGCTGTTTCTTGGCCCAAATTACCTCTGGGCTTTATCCAGAGACAATATTCTTCAGGGGTGCATTGGAATCACCCCTGTATTGGAATCGGAGCGTTCTCCTACTCCTGATATAAGACCAAAAAATACTGAGATGAGTAAAATCAGTCATTATCTGCTTCAGATCAAGTTGGTTTTACTTGCACATTTTGCTTGTTTTGGTTTTAGAGAATTGGTAAAATTCTTTGCGTGTCAGGAACTAGATATTTAAAAAGAGAGGTTTACCCCTGTTTACTGCCTTTTCTATAGTTTTTCTACTTTGCACATGGATGGTGGGGATTTTTGGTCAAGTGGAGGGGGATTGTTCCTGATTTTGATCACTTGCATTTGATACAACATGTATTCCAGTTAGCATTCCTAAATTTATGGTAATGGTTATATTAGGCAGACTGTGTTCTCTTTCTGTGCAGTTTTTGTTTGTTTGTGGGGTTTTTTTGGTTGTTTTTTATTTTGTTTTTTAATTGGAGATGTGTACAGCAAATACTGATAAATGCACACACCACCTCTCAGGTCTGAGTAAATAATTACAGTTCAGGGGTTGAGAGGGAGTGCTGAATGTGGGGTTTCATATTGGATATCTGTCAAAAGAATACGAAAATAAGCATTCTGGGTTTTGGAATATTGACTCAAATTATTCTGTGTTCTTCTCTGCAGTGTCCTTTTTTTGGCCACTTGAATTTTAGCTTCTTCCTTCATGTTTTCTCAGAGGCAGCAGGAGGAATGTGAGCACACAGGATACAGACTCCCTGTGTTACGGTGTCTAACATTACAGTGCATTCCTATTAGGGCCAGCTCCGATGAGAAAACTGCTTCATTTCCATAGACTGGAGCTGAGAGTGCTTACTAGAAATATAATACTTGTATCTAGCACTTTTAATGCCATTTAAAAAACTTTTTGCAATTTTTTTTTCTCATTCAATAGATTTCTAGAAGTGGTTAGAAACTTTATAGAATGGAAGGTATCAGGCTATTTAGAATTTGAGCTTTACTTGTAAATTATACTGGACTAATAAGTAAGCCTGTGCATAGAGTTTTCACGCACATTTTTTTCAAAACTAAAATTCTGTAATTGTAAATTCAGGTTATTTTGAAAGTTGTCTCAAACAGCTTTGCATCTGTGTAGTTTTATGTTGTTTATTCTTCAGGGTCTTCTAAGTGATTTTTCTACTGAGTTATTTAAAATACAGCACCTCTAAGTTCCTTAAATACTAGACTTCCTAAACAGTTGACTACTTAGAAAATAGTGATGGGATGCTTATTTCTATTGGTGCAGGTTGTTTTGTGGCATCTTTTGTTTTCTCACTGTGGGAACAACAGGGCTTTGTCCCTGTAAACAGTTACCCAATAAAGTTGTTACTGGATTTGAATTTTCATTCACAGATTATACAGAAGTGAAAGAAGCTCAAAGCTTACATTCCAAACTGACAAAACTGACAACTACTTTTTTTTTTTTTTTTTTACTTTTTCTGGGCAGGGTGAAAATTTTTACCGTTGCGTATATAAAAAATAAATCTTGGCGAATACATCGAGCAATAAAGGTATTTAAGCAGATAAAATATCTCCAAAAGCCCCGTGAATTTTTCAAGAAGCTCTTTTGTAGTTTGCATTTATAAATGTGTGTCTCTTTTCCCAAGGCTCTGGTGAGCCCTGCATACTTCATTCTTTTTCAATTGTAAACATAGTTTCGGTACTACCACTTTTGCACCAAACGCGGTTCCTAAGCGACTGCTGACGTCAGTTGGTGCAGCACAAGAAGGTTTGTGTGTTTATCTGCTGTGGGCAGACTCTTAGAAAAGACGAAAGTATGTAACTAGATTAGACCAAAGAGATTACTGCTTTAAATAAGCATACGTACTGTTTGCAATGCCTTGCTCCTTTTTTTTAAATTTTTTTTTTTAAATATATTTTATTTTGATTAGCAGTTGTATCTTCTGTTGCATATGCCACAGTATCTCGTTTGCAGGGGATGATAAGGAGGGGGTATATATTCTCTTTGCTCTTGCTTTAAAGGGGAAGCTGCTTTGCTTCTTTTCTGCAGCACAGTTAGAATGAGAATTGAAGAGAAGCCTGTGTTATAGTGTGAAGCTTTCACATACCTGATCTCAAGGCTGGAAATAGAACTGTTAGAAACAAAAGCAGGCTTACAATTTCCAGTTTAAGTGAAACATATTTACTTAGAGATTTTTGGCCAGAGTCTATACGTTTGGAAAAACTGGAATGATACTCTTGGAATATTTTACTGCATGCCTTTGTGTCAAATAGAGTTGGAGTGGAGCTGGCTAAAATACCTTTGCAAATTTTTTTTGTACTTGAATATACTTGCAGCACACCCATAATGAATAGAAATTACCTGTAGCAAAACCTCTTTGTATGAAAATCTTTTCATTGAAGTAGTGGGACTGTAGTCATGGTAGGCCAAAAAGTGAAGCTTTTGTAGTAGCAGTACTGAATGGCATAATAGGGCAGGGAGGAAAAACTACAAGCATAGAATCTCCTCTTCAGGTTGAAGAGTAGAAGCAGCAACTTTCAGAACTAAAGAAAAGCCAAAAGCAAGTGCTCCAAATAAACTTAAATCAGATTAAAACAAAAAAAAAAGTGCCTGTTGGACATAGGAGGATATTAGCAAGCATAAAGGTGAAAAGGTCAAGCTAAATAAGGTCCAGTTTGAATGTGGCTGTGGTGGTGGTCTTGCCAGTCTTGAAGTCTCCATCCTCCTTTTACATGTCCTGTGCTGTCATATTGTGCTATCCCCTCTTGCCTTGAGGACCTCCATGGCTGGAGAGAGCACAGCTTCTCTGGGCATTCTGCCTTACCTTGTCTCCCTGCTTGTGTGCCCTCACAGTGGGACATTTTTTCCCTGCCTCTAGACTGAACTCCTTGTTTCAACATTGCCTCACCTCTTCACACTCTGCACCACAGAGTACAGCCTGGCTTTTTTTGTTGTGATGGCCTCCTGTTAGACCCTAGCAGGACTTGTCCCCCCAAAGCCAAAAATCCATTGCTTCTCCAGCCTGGATGAGCCCAGCTCCCCCAGCCTCTCCTCACAGGGCAGCTTCTCCACTCCCTTTAACCACATTCTTACTACATGATATTTTTTCTGCTTTCAATAGGAGTGGCAGACTTAGGAAATGACACTTAATTCAGTAAACTGCTCTTAAACAAATGGTGAAGTTACATCTGAGTTTTAGAAGTATTAAAACATAAAATTAGCTCAGATTAAGAGTTCATTTATCTTAATATTCTGTCTCTAATCTCTGATCTTTGTCTAAGGTCAAGTTTAACATCTGTTCATAATAGTTAAATATCTTCTACCTCCTTGGCTTGAAGATGTCATATTAAAGACTTTTGGGGCCAGAGGGTGTGTTAGAACTTTTTCTGTCTGTCCAAAGCATCTGCCTGCTACTGCAGTGTCTCTTGAAGCAGCACACCAAGGGAAAAATCAATAAAAACTATAATCACAAGTTGCTGCTTATCATCTTCCCGTCTATTGCAAGGGCTAATGTGCAATTAAGTGCATTAAAGGTCATGGGGGAAAAGAAAGTAGCTGTAATCAGAAGCCAATGGAAGGATAAAAATATGATCACATATGATACTCTTATTTCTTTTCTCCCATACCACCTTCCCACACTCTCCCAACTTCCACCTGTTTTCACCTTGGGGGACTTTCTGATGTGGTTTGGTTCTTTAGTTGTCAATGCTGTTCAGTCTCCTTTACAACGTATGGACCTTTCTTCCTTTGTCCAGTTTTCCCTTGAACACATTTGAACTCCTTGCATCCTTTGATAAAGCAGGTTACTTCCTCCTTGTTGGGGAAGAGCTGTCTCTCTCTGGTTTGGTCTGCCTTGTTCCTAGCCCATGCTAGTGGCATCTGGTTCTTGTGCTGTAAAAAAGTACTCTAATGTGTTTAACTTTCTGCTGATCGGTTCCTTGGGCAGAATTTGCAACAATCAGGAGTTCACTGTAGCAATGACAATAAGTGACTGATTTAAAAATTATTTTAAGGTGCTTCAGAAACTCTCTTGGCATAGCAAACTTCATGAGATTTTATATTCTGAATATATTGCAGTAATACACAGGTCTTCTGTTTTCTGAAGGTTGATAACTATTTGCCATTAGAATTTTTTTGTCGCAGGCTGATGCAACTCAAAGTTCTGCCCAATGATAGCAGATGTTCCTGTGGAAAAATTCTGGAGACAAAAGAAAGGCAGAAAAATCCACCCTGAGCTAAGATACCATGGTATTACATTGGTTTCCTTTTGCAGGGGAATGTTGTTGATTTGGTGTTGTGAGATCAGTAGGATTTACCTCTACTGTCTTTACATAATTCCAGAGAAGTAAGTGCGCCTTGGACATACAGTTTGGGTTTTTGCAAGTATTTGTTCTGCTGTTGTTCACAGAGAACAAATTTTTAAAGATTTTGTGAAGAAATGTATTTTTCCAAAAGTTATTCTTTCATGGTCACTAAGTTCAAAAAGCAGTCACAGAGATCCCAAAGTACAGGTCTATAGACAGAAAAGGTCCCTGTTTCCTTGTTCATTTTTTATGACTTGTGATCTTATAACAGTCCAATTTCAAAATGCTGCTCTGGGATACTGTACAAAATAAATTTAAATTCTATAATAATTTATTTTAATGAAGCTCTTTAATTTGTTAAACACTTTAGGCAGCTACTGTAACCTCTTCTTGAATTAAGGGTATAAAATAGTAAAATAACATTTTTAAGAACACTTATGACTTAACCATAATTATTTTAAATTGAGACAAAGCACCAGGCTTTTATTATATTTCTTAATTACAGTACAGCCTATAACAACCATTCTGGTTTCTTAGTTACCATCCTGTATGTTCTGTTAGTTTGTGAAACTGTAACTGGGCTCTGATCCATAATCTGCTCTCTGTAGATTTATAATAGACAAACTGAGAAGTATTTGTCTCTAGATTTGCAAGAATACCCATGCTGACTCTTTATAACTTTTTGAGGATTCATTTGCTGGATTTTTTTAAATAAGGAAATACAAAAATTTGTGAATATGTGTATGTTAGTATGAGATGCTGGAATTTAAATAATCTCCCACTGCTAATTTGCTATGAGTGAGATTTTATTTTTGTTGATACAAAGATTAGGAAAATATATATTTGATCTTTGATCCTATAAATGTCTTCTTCCAAAATTTCATATGACTTTTGTTTTTATTCCAGATATAAATTTGGGCAGCTTTTGTCTTCAGAAACACCTTGAAAGGCTAGGAGACTTCAACAGCTACACCTTGGGTTTGGTTAGCATGTGTTAGACAATTAACAGAAAAGTTAGCTAATAGAGTGCATTTATAAAGTTACAAATCAAATGTATTTGTAAATAAGTCCTGAAGAGGATTTTTGTAGCGCAGAATAAACACTTCTGTGAGTCATAGTTGACATATGGCTGCCAAAAATAGGGAAAGATTTGTACCTAAGCTAGGTATGGCTGAAAGAATTAGTTTCAGCTCAGTGTGTGAATGCATAGTGCAGTTTTTGGGGGCAGTCTGGACATATAGGCTTTATTTTGTGATTTCCTTTTGCCGTGTGCTTTTTTGGATCCAGGTGTTTTTTGTGGTGTTTCTAGAGTAGATTCAGAGCATATTTTTTGAAATATTAGTTGTTCTCTCTCTGCTCTTGGTAGCTTTGCCTTATTCCAGAAATTGGCTGTTCATCTTGGCCAAAAATTGATTGTCTTATGTGGTGTACATAATTTCTTCCTGAACTACTTGGGATGTCAATGGTTGTCATCCTACTTTGGGTAACAGCAGTTGCAAAGGGAATTCCATCCCTGGTGTAAAAGCTTAACTGCTCATTAACATTTGGAGTTCTAACCCTGAGAGAAATGAGGCTTGAAATGGAACTTATCACAAGGGAAATAAAATTGGCAACTACTCCAAGGTGAGACGGGGATACGGGATAACGTTTATGCTTTCATAGAAAACGTCTGCTATTGACACACTGTGACTCCGTGACCCCTTGAGGCTCCTTGCAAGCAGAATTATCCTGGAAGACTGTACCTGTTGGTGTGAAGTTTTGTGTAGACACAGCTAACTAGTGCAGGTACTGCTGAGGGCATGTTTGCAGTAGCACATAATTCTTCTCAGGCTGTGAATCCTGGGAAAGGAGCTGAGCAAATATTTAAGTATTGAGTCAATGTTGAACTCCAGCCACTCAGTGGCTACTGAGCTAGTGCTGCCTGGGCTTTTGAGCTTATATTTCTCTAGTTTTCTAGCATGCTCCTTGCTAGCTTTATGAATGAACTGGAAGCATCTCAGCACCTTTAATGACTGCTCATAACTCTCCTGTCATTGTAGAAATAGGCCACATTTCATTATGTATCCCATCTTTCTGTTCATGGGATTAAATTTGCAAAAAACCAGACCCTTATTGCTATAACCAGGAACCTGGAACAGTCTGTTAGCTCATTGTGTTAGTGTAAACTTATCAGCACATATTAAATCTGTTTTTCAGAAGGTGGTGGGAGCAGAATAAATGTTTTGTGTTCTGAAAGAGGCGTTTAAGATGCCTTTAACATTGTCTCATTCTGTAGCACAGCAGTCAGAGCAACTTTGTGCTCAAGTCACATTGTGCCTTCAAATATCATTGAAACCTGAATACTTCTGATAACTTAGCACAAACTTTTAGTTGCTCTGATGTTTACCTCAGCATCTTGATGAAATCTTGTGAATTTTGGAGGAAAACGTTCATATGCTTTGCAATGGAAGAGATTTGAGGGCTGTTAGTGTTGCAATGCCCTCTCACTGCAGTATTACTTGCCTTTAATGTCAATGACCGAATTCTTCCAAAAATTAAACCTCTTGTGGATATTTTTAATTCAGTTCTTTTATCCCCATCCTGGTGTGAAACTTCTGTTGATTTTGGATGCTGTTGTTTAAGGTTGCTGAAGGAAGTCATGATAGAATGAGTTTGAAGTATATTTTTCTGAACAGCATAAATCTGTGCCTTCCTTTAAATGTTCTACACAGAACTATCAGAAGTTTTCACGTCTTAGACTGGAGAAAGACGTGAGGCCATGTAATTCTTGTCCTTCACTACAGATTATGTAATATAGAATGAATAAACTGCACACATGCAGTTTTTCACAGAAACCACCCCTGTGACCCCCTGCTACCAAAACCTTGGCACACAAACAAAGGTCCTTGCTAGATGTCGTTCTCCTCCATCAGAGGAGGGTACTGACATATCTTTTGAGGCTTGGATTTTTTGATACTTGTTAATATCTTCATTATTATAAGGGTTGAAGCAGCTGTTTGATGGACTGGACCACAAAGAGATGGTTACTAAACACTCTGTAATAGAAAAATGTCTTTCCAAGGTCTGTAAAAATTCCTCACTGCATCAGAAGTACTCTAGATTTATATTATAGGATTTAAGAAGCTGGATAGTCACTTAAACCAGGCTTTATCTAGAAAGTTAGAAATTAGGTGATATTATGGGTAGAAATAACACACTAGTATAGTTTGAGTCTGAACAAAATAAAGAATGCTGTTGCTGTTTTTTTACAAGTTGGCTTTCATGTTGAATTAGGAATAGTGAAAATCTCACAAATCTGAAGAATCTAGATAATTACAAATTGTTGGAGATTGAATGAGTTGGAGGTAGTATCAATATTAATTTTAACTGAAGATTTCTCTCCCCTCTGAGGTCTTGCATTTGTGGTACCCTAAACATTCTAAAATGACATGAGTTAGGCATATCTTTATGTAGATTGTGCAGGTTTTGCATGAAGGTGGGTGCTGGGATGAAATGTTTAGATAACATCAATGATTGTTTATTGGAGCAGCCAATAGGAAAAGGAAACACAAGTGTTAACTTCTTCCTGAGGAAGATATTTAGGCTCTCCTTCAAAATAGCAATCAGAGAACATTTCTACGTTTCTTATAATAATGATGGCAGTGCCAATGATCATTCAGAATTCATGTTGGAGAAGTGGAAGGTAAAATATCTGTTACACCTGGGCTCAGAAAAACTTTTAAAATAAAAGGGGAAAGTAAATGAAGTAGAATCCCTGCGGGCAAGATCAGGACTGTTCCAAGATATCACACTGGAAACTTGAGGAAAATGCATGCCATTTATCAGAACAAGATGTAAAGATAAAAAGAAAAATGCCATGAATAAAGAGGATGCTGAAAAGGGCTCATAGGAACAGTAAGTATTCTTAAAATAATTGTATTTAGAACAGACAGAATAAATGTAATAATTCAAAGCAGATAAAAAAAATCTATCAGTTTGTAGAAAATGTACTGAAAAATTAATAGTAATTGTACAAATGCATTAGAAGCTTTGAAGCCTCCTAGAATGTCTATAGGACTATCAGGCTCTCAGAAAAGAAGGAACCATCCAGACAAGAAGAGGCCACAGCAGGTAAAGAAAATATTATTTTTGAGGAAATTGATTGTGGGAGAATCTGGAGAAAATGCCTATGCTGGAAGTTTACAGGCAATGTTTCAGAGGCTTTGAGTCAAATTTAAGTGTTGCAAAATACATTTGCTAGCAGGAGAGCAGCAAACCTCTCAGGACCAGATAATGCATGCTCAAGGTTCTCAAGACACTTGAGGAAAAACCACCCAAACTGATGAATGTCATGTTCAGCTTTTTACTTAAATTTGATTAGGTCCCTGCTGACTGCAAGTTGGCCAATGCAAGTCATTTAATGAAAGTTTCCAAGAAAGCTCTAAAGAATTGTTGGCCAATAATTACGACTTTCATAGCAGCAAATTGGTAGAAATCATAACAAATGTTAAATGACTCATTTCAGAGAAAGATGTTTTGAGGAGGAATCAACACTGCTACTTTGTGAGTCTTACATCAAACCAGCTTGTGAGAATTTTTTGAAGGAACTGCAAGTTTGTAGTAAAGATCTATCTACTACGGTCTGCTTGGATTTCTGGAAGATTGTGCTCCCTCCACTTTGTCACCTGAATTACCAGTTATCAGGAATTTGAGGAGCTGGGAGAATGTGGTTTGATTGGAATGCCAAAGACAGGGGCAGCTGGTGTGTGACAGCAAGAATTACAGGATGTACAGTAGGTCCACAAGTTGCTTTTGCTTTGTGTATTTTTTAGTATGAATGCAAGGAGTCCCTCTTGAGCAACTTTACATACAAGCATGTAAAGCTCATTTTTACATAATGCCATGGATCATGAAAATGTTGAAACCTGGGCTGAGCACAGATGTATTTGAGTTAATGTTTGTATGGTTTGTTTTTTAGCGCTCCACATAGGTGGTCAATTTGTTAGGTTAGATAAAGGATTCTGAAGGGAAGTCAAGCTTCTGTTAAGCCTGTCTAGCCAAAATTGATTAGTAAATTGATTTCTAAATTATAATCTAATTTGTCTTTGCCTCCCTTTTCCAAACTGAAAGCTACTAAATTGGCACATAGACTAAATTTACCTTTTTCTTTCTTTCTTTTTCCTTTGTTGGTTTGAATATTGTCTCAAAGTCCTCTATTGTAGGACAAGACTGGAAGTTGAATAGAAATGGCCTTTATGGCAAGGATGTGTGGGATGTTCTTTCTGAAGTTTTGCTCTCAGAGTAGCTGTATTTTTAAAAATGTTTTTTGCATATGCTCCATTTTCTTTCATGTGTGTAACAGAGTATCTGGGGACTTAATCACAATGTATATGATCTGATCTGAAGTGGACTTGGCCTGTAGTTTCTTCTCTGAGCTTGGGCTGTGCCCCAGAACTGAACAGGAGAACAGTTTCCTCTGTGCTTTGTCTCTCCCTTGCCTTGTCTTGCCTGATTTGATTGCAGTAGGGATAAGAACGGGATGTGGGTGTGGAGAAGAAAATAAGTCCAACGTTTTGGCAAGCAGAGAGGAAGAACTTGGGACTGGAGGAGAGGAGGCTCAAATGGTGGTTTGAGCTTGAATGAGGGTGGGATAACTTTGTGTCTGGAGTAATGAGATTGACATGCTAGACAAGGAGGTTTTGGTGAGTAAACATAGCTGGAGATTGCTGAAGAATGAAACTGGAATAAGGAGGGATGGGGTGGGTCTGGATTCATGCTGAATGGATGAGGCTGTAAATCTTGTATTTGAGAGAACATGCTGAAATTTGAGCCTCTTGAGGAACATCAGGGACCTGGATGACACCATCTCCCTCTGCTGCAAGAGCTCCTGAAAAGGGCTCTTGGTGCTATCTAATACTCACCAGAAAAAGAAACCCTAACCTGACTTCTGCCATTCCCTGCTCCAATGGTTTGAATCTGTTGGCTTGTCACTCCATCAGTGTGATGGCAAATGATGGTATTTGGGAGTTTTGGTGTCCCTTGAGAACAACTAGGAGATAGCAACAAGAAAGTTAAAATGGGCTTTGTTTCTGAAAGAGTTAAAACATTAAATAATACTGGAAATAAAAGTGCCTATGATTTTGCCACTTCTAAATATATAATTCCATACACCTCTTCTGTTCCCCTTTTCCCTCCAAATCCTGAAATTTGTTCATCCCCGTGAGCAATGAGAGATTTGTTTTGTTTTCTCAATGTAGTTCCCAGTTCTGTGACCACAAGTAAGTGTAAAGAATTGAGATGGAGATCAGGAAAAAAAGTGAGAGATGTACTTAGGCTTGAGACAGTTAAACATTACATTGGAGAACTGAATTTTATTCTGACTTTGTCACCAAAATTTCTTTGTGTGTGTGAGATCCTTGGCATTTCACTAAAATCTTGTTATTCCCAAGTGATTCCTAACTGCCTGTGTGTGTTTCAGTTTTGTTATTTGTTAGCTTTGTGTTTTGTGAATGTGGATCTGTTTTGCAGTAACAGGAACCAGCAGCTGTAACTGAAGTCCATCAATCCTACTTTGAGTGGCTGAAGTCTAAGTTGTGGTGAAAGAAACTGAGCATTCAGTTAGGCATCCAAATTTAGGAAGATAATTTTTTTTTTTTAATCTGAGGTACAGATCAGTAAAGTACTGCAATATTTTGCAAGCATTTTGTTACAAATTTTGTAAGCATGTGTGTGAATATTCAGGTGTTATCATGGGAGGCACTGTACCAAAAGCAGAGGAAGTGAAAAGAAAAATGGTTGAGCAGTTTTCAACTGTAGTCAGCAATTTCGGGGCTGAACCCTGAACAATAAAGCAGCAGAGCACTCTGTTTCTTTCTGTGGGCCTGATCTGTTGTTTTTCAAGTGTGACAGCTCACACTTGCTATAATCCTTGCTGGCAGACAAAATTTCTACCTCATTTGCCCATCTGCAAGTCCCTTAGAACTACGTCTTAGTGTTTTGACACTAGGAGTGTTTGTTTCTTTTTCTATTTAGACACATTAGCATGATGTTTCCCAAACATAACCATTGCATCAAACCCGAGGCTGCCTTGTGTGACTGAGAGCTCCACAGATACATTTTCTCCGTGGAATTTTGACAAACGCTTTCCGGTTGCTGGAGTGAGTGATGACGAACTGCTCGAACACATCACCAAAAAGGAATGTGACAGCTCATCAATTGTTCTGCTGCAACAGAACCAGTTCTGCCAGTCATGAATCGAAATCTTTGTTAATAACACAGCAGCACGTGGCAGTGGTACTGTGATCTTTATGTATTTCAGTTCAAATATTGGGGTTTTAAATGCAATAGAGCATGTGATGCATTTGAGAAACCTGCATTTGTGCTTTGCAGCTTTGCCTGAAATGTTACCATACTAACAGCCCTCAAATCTCTTCCATTGCAAAGGTTTATCATAAAACCTTTCCTTTTCCAGCTATTGTTTTTCTCTTTTCCAGGTACAACCTGGATGTGTTCAGTGAAAATAATCAGTGTTGGTAATTAGAGACGTTTTATAAGTGATGAAACTTTAAGAGCTATGCCTTGTTTTGTTTCAGAGTTGAAAATATGGTAACAGAAGGTCATTTTGTGGTTGTAAGAACTGAATGACAAAGAATCTTTGCCTGATGCAGCATTGTTATGCTGCTAACCAGTCTATGTCAATTGTCTTTCTGTCTTTGTCTTTAAAGTATTTATCACAATGCTTTCATCTGTCTTGGAGAAGATGTTGTTTTAAACATCATCATAAAAAACACATTAGAAAATTAATCTGCATCACAGTTTGGAAGGTTTACAGTAAGGAACGTATGAGATCACGCTGAAAGTGTGGAATAGAAAGAAATACTAAATTGTTTCCTTACTCTAAAATGGTCTAAGTTAACCTTTTATCCCATGATCATGTAGCTGTGTGGGTGGGTGTGTTGCCATGGCTTGGCTTGGTTTATGGTACATCAGCTGTTCTGCAGTAATTACCCATGGATTTACTTTTATTTCCAGTGCAGTTAGGCTATTCCCTGTGTATTATCTCTGAGGGGTGATAATTTGGAGTATTTTGGTGTCTAAAAAGACTAAGATGCTTCTGTTGGAGCATTTGTAAAATAGCAGCTCCAGCCACTCTAATGGTCTCATGGTTGTATCTGAGGGGCCCTAATGCTTAGGAAAATGTCCCAGAGAGCTGGGGCAGAGTCACCTCCATGTGAAACTGCAGCAATCTTGAGTCAGGCTCTATTACTCTGCTTCTACCATTTGAGAACTACAGTAACTCACATTTCCTAGAATTAAGAGGGATATAAATTGAGAGTTTGGGATTCATCCTGTTGCTTCAAAAGCTTATTTTAATTTTAGAGCTTTTATTACTTTATTCATAATTTCTAAGGGTTTACTTTGCACTTTCCTTACAATACTCCAAAAAAATTTGGACTACTGCTTGCACAGCATATATAAGAAAGTTAAATGGGTTGATTGAATTTATTACAACATTAATGTGAGGAATTTCAGCCTTTCTCTTTGTTTTGATTAAAGGCTGAGTTAACAATTTCTATCCAGTAGTTTCACAGTGTCACAGGTGACTGGCAGTTTTACATAGATGATAAAAGTCTCTTGAGATATGTATATTTTTTTAAGATTTCAGCATTTGACATATATTCTGAAGATTTAGGTTAAAACCAATGAAGTGTAATGAATATCTAGTTGAATAGCTGTCTCTTCTGTGGCAGGCAATTTCTGTCATTTACTCCACTGTCCTCTTAAATTTTTTTAAACTGTGAGAAACCATCTCACACGTTTTCCTGCCTACATCAGTGCAAACTCTGCACTTCAGAATGGAAGTTTGTGTCTGCTCGCTATGTAAGATGCTGATTTCTCAGCAGTTTGACTTATTTTCCTTTCCTACCAGCCAGCAGCAATTTGGTTCAACATTTGTGTGTTAATAATATCAGAAAAGTCAAATTTGCATCTTTTACCCCCAGTAATCGTTTTGTGTACAGACTGAGGATGCAGTGATGACCCAGTTCCGAGAGGGCAGCTCATGAATATAAATAGTCCCATTTTACAAGTATTTTGCCAAGGTCAGTGGGAGAGAGGAGGGGGGTCAGAAGCAGCTCCTTAGTCACAATCACATCTGGAGCTGAAACAGACTCTTTCTTTGTCTGTAGAAATTTGGCAATGTCTTAGGGTTGCCAGAGTTTAGATGCTAAAATCTTGGACGATGTCAGAGAACTAAAGTGTGCATATGTAGATGAACTGTGCATGGAAAGTACAATTTATCTGCATAACAACCACTTCTTCTGGATGCCTTGATTCCTGTGTGTTTGGAAAAACAGCAGTTACTTCAGAAATGCAGGAAAAGCCATACCATAAAGGCTTTTCATAAGGCTATAGATTTGGCCCCTAGAACACAACTTCTTAATTATACAGGACATCTGGCAATCCTATGAGGTTCAGTCTGCATTTTTCCTTCCTCACAGAAGAAATATTAATGCAGCAGCAAAGGCATTCTTTGGATACAGTGATTATTGTTCAAGATAGCAATACTGGCACTAGGTTTTGACCTCTAAACTTGTTTCTGCTTGGCAGAGGCTTTTGCTATTGTCCAAGTGCAGACTGGTGTCTTCTCAAAGGAAAAATATTTTTGTTTTCTCTTATCTGTCAATCTGTCCACTTAAGTAGCCTTTGCTATCATAATATTGTAAAATGCAGCTCACAAGTTGTCTCTGACTGGAGAGAAAAAAGCCCGTCTGAAACTTGCAAAAGGTTGGTGCTTATGTGATTCTTTGTGCACTTTCTCAGTTTATTCCTGGATTTTAAGGAAGATATTTTGGGAATTTAAGCTCTTCAGCGGAAGGCGGTGCAGGTTGTCTTCAAAAACAAAAATTAGCAAATCAAGGTGACCATAAGTTTATATTATTGCCACAAAAACCACTACAGTCAAGGGGCATAGTGAGTGGCACTTCGTAGAAAGAATCTTCCAGACAAAATAGTCTTCTTTTAAAAAAAATTTCTTCTGTATGCAATGTATAAGTCTGATGGAGTGCATAAACTTTTTCTGTAATTTCTGACCAATCCTGTAGTTTCACAGGGCACATATTTTGTGTTTGACAGTCATTGTACATAGTTAGCCTGGTGTGAAGCCATAAAGAGGAATCACTGAACACGTGCTTGAGGAGCAAGATCATCAGCCCTTTGTTATCAGGTGCTCAATAATCCAAGCATGTTGTCCTCATGTTGTCATACCCCCTGAAACATTTCCACAGGTTGTGTGGATCTGGGGCTTACTGCTGTCCAAATCCAGGCCCTTTTATGCTACAGCTCAGCACAGAACCATGGCACCGTGCAGATTTGGGCAACTTGGAGCTCTCTGAAATTCCCTAATGGCCCTGATGACGTGTGTCTGGAATGGCAGAGCTGTGGTAAAAGGTTTTAAATGAGTTTAGTTCTGTCTGCTGCAGCAGGGCTGTTACCTGAGCTGCTTTAGCATCTTCTGCCCAGTGCCTCAGCACCCTGCTGGGGAGCCCAGAGAGACCACAGACCATTAGGCCTCTTGAGTTATTTGATTTATGGTGTCTGATGTAGTTTTTCAGAGTGGTAACTTGAAAATAGGCTGCATCCTTAGACCTTTCAAAGTTTCAAATGACACTGTTTGAATTCACAGAAGTTGTGTATAAAATTATGACCAGCATCATGTTATCTGTGGTATTATCAGAAGCTCGGGCTGTTTTGAAATAAGAAAGTTTTTCAGGAGCTTTTTTGGGAAAGACATTTATTAGCCTGCTTCCAGAAAGGTTCACTCAAGGATGAGAAAACCATAGTGTGAACCATGTAGATCTAATAACTATAAGCCATCAAGTAGTTTTTTTTAAATCCCTCCTACTTTATATCAATGCCACAAAGGAAGAGGGGTGGTGGCAGGAGGTACTGGAATTTTTAACTAAAATTAGGAAATTGATAATGCAGAAATCAACCTGTAGGAATTTTCTGTTTACTTTCATACCCTTGGAAATATCTAGTGATTGTATTTGGTTTGTTTTTTGACAGTTAGTATTGATATACTCTCATTTTTTGTTTCAAAATGTAATGACCAGTATAGAAAAGCAAACAAGGCGAAAAGCTCCAATTTAAGCATAATTAAGAAATCAACTTCTATCCCAATTCTAAAGTTATTCAGCACGTCTAGATACGGACACATGAGCAAATTTTTACATTTTCTTTCACAAAGTGATATGATGATGGGAAAAAAGATTAGAATTTTCTTGAAATTTTAAAAATTGGATTGATCTCATTTGGGACTCTGGACTTGCCGTGTGCCTATCACAGTGGGTGAAGTTGAAGAGGACCCTGGAGATCTGTAGATTTTTTAAAACTATCAGATATTACACTGAAAAACAGACAGGTAAAATATATTCAACCTGTGTGTTGAAATGTGATAGTGAGGTGTAAAAGGTGTCATTGTAGAGTAAAGTTCAGTTCTGACGTCACACTTTTGACCTTCCTTGGTTTGTAGCACTTTGATTTTCCTGCAAATGTCTTTGTCATTGTTTTAACTTTAAACACACAAGAGCTTATGGCAGAGGAGAGGGAGTAAAGAGGAAAAAAAAAAGAAAAAATAGTTTGGTATTATTATGGATAAAAAAAATTAAGGAAACAATTCTTTAGCCATTTTATACATTTTTGTCTTATTGTTATGTGGGCATCATGTAACTTTTGTTTTACTTTTCACGTTAAACTTGATCCTTGCTCAAAAGGGCTGCATTACAAAAACTGAAATCTTACTCTTTTTACAGATTACACAAACCGCATTTATATTGCATAAAGATGCATTTTCTTTTCTTTCCTTATTCTGCAAAATGATTATTTATGGGTTTAAACTTCCCATAAAATCAGGAGTATTGTGAAGTGGAATGGAAAATTTCACAACTATGCTCTGGTATGGCTGACTAGAGATGCTCATAAAGCCCGTGGAGCACTTGCAGGAGGATGTTGGTGTGTGACAGATGGCTCCTGGTTTTTACAAGTGGTCAATCCTTGGCTTGTACTCATGCCATGACTTTATTAAGTAAATGGCAGGCCCCAAATAGGCATTTCTGTCCTGTCAGCTTTATCCTCTGTGTATAAATAGTGAGGCAATAGGAAGCCTTTTTTTCTAAAGCCAGTAATTAGTTGGGTAAATGCTGTGTTATAAAAGTTTGTGGAGTTATTATCTTTTTAAATCTTTTTGTAAAGGTTTTGATTGTTTTTGTTTCACTCCTTAAAGGTGACAAAGGCATTTGTTAGTATTGACAGTGCACTTTATATTGAGGCTTACAAAGCTAAATTTAGGGTGGTGCAAGTAGCAAAACTGTGCCAGGGCTGAGGTCAGAGATCAATATTGACTTTATCTGAGTCTGAGGGGGAACCCCATGGCCTCAGCATTTCTGTGTGATGTGGGAATGGAGAGATTGTGCAGTGGCAGGAGAAACACCGCTCCTTTGCATCCCTTCAATGTTCGGGGGAAGTTGCCTTGCATTTTTTCATGCCCTTCACCATTTTGTCATTCTAGATTCATGCAACCGATAGATTGGAATTACTATATTTCCTTTTTTAGAAGTTAGTAGAGCAGAAAGAACAATTCCTTTGGAGGAAGAGGTATGTTTATTCAGTAAATAATATTGGGGGTATAATATGTATTTTAGCTCAGTTTCCAAAGGAAGTGAAGCTCATGTGATTCTGCTTTGCAGGCAGAAGGGTGCAGGACAGTGTCTGTGCTGTCTGTGTTTGCTTGTACATCTGTCCCCTCTTGCTTGCTAGTTTTTGGACATGTTGCATCATTTAAAGAAACTGATGAAGGGGTAGATATTTGACTGATGATCCAATTCCTTTAAGTTTTGGGGTTACAGGTATTAATGATTTCAGGGCAAGCTCCTGTCTGTGCTCTACAAGATAGAGATTACTGTGGGAGAAAGACCTCACAAACATTGTGAATGCATGGCAGTCTTAATTTCATTTCAGTATTTTGTTGTATTGTTTTTGACTGTCCCCTTTTGCTCTTTTTCCATGCAGTATGTCATTACATGAATTTTGAGACATCAGTCTTGAATTTTCAATTCTTGATTTTCTCCCTTGAAATGAAACCTTTCCAAGAGATTTGCTAAAACTACAAGGAACAGAGTTCCTTTCAGTAAATCTTTAACTACATTGCAGGTGTCAGGTAATCAAGCAGGAGTTTCCCTGTTGCCTTGTTATCCACCAAAGAGGTGAAATTCTTTATGGTTCTGTCTTCCTCCAGCTGCTCCCTGTCTACTCTAAAAGTGTCTTGTTGAACCAAGTAGCTTGGTTGAGTAAACATGTGACTGTTGTGTACCTCTTAGTAGATGTTTACAATTTTGGAGCTAAAATTTGCCGTATTGATTTTGATCTTATGAATTTCTAATGTTCTATTTAATTGAATATGATGGATAATTTTTTATTTTTGCACAAGTGTGAACATTTTGCTATGTTTTATGATTAATTTAACATGTTTTGCAGATGGGAGAGAGAAAGTAAGAGAGATGGCTGATTTAGGCATCCTCTCAGTTTGTCTACATTTGAAACTAAAATACTTTTATACTTTTATTTGGGGAAGTAATGTTGGGATAGGGCTTGTAACAGAGCTATAGTTGTATTCTTCATTTTAGACTATCTCCTTTTGTAGTGATGGTGGCCAAGCAGTGGTTCTGTAGCAATAGTTTGACAAACAAGTATCCTTCCTATGTCAGGAAACAAAACAGGAAACTACCAAACAAGGCCTATTTACATGTTTAATCACGTTTCTGTTTTGGTTTTTATATTATGCATATGGATCAGTCTGTGTTCTTTTTAATAAACCTGGAGACAGTCTCATAATACACATCTCCTCCAGATAGTCTGACAAAACACAAAGTGTAGACTAATCTTTTTAGCTCTAACATAGCCTGACTTCTTCCTGATGGAGGCCCCAGAGACTGAAACATGTGTAGACCTTAATTTTCCTATATTTTTACAATTAGTGAAACTTGCTGTGAACAAAAGAGCATTGAAAAATTAATTTGAAATGACACAACTGTCAAAACTTACTCAGATGTGCTCAGCTTGAATCTTGCTTTCTACCTGCCAAAAAATAACCCTGGCTGCATTTCAGTTTGTGTCTGGGGAGGATTTCTTTATTAAATTTTAAATTATTAATTCTTTTTAAAAACAAAATATACAAAACTCAGATGGTGATATTTGGAAGAAGACAATAGAAATAATGTTCTAATTTGCTTGCATAAGTAGGGTAAAATAATGTCACTTGTGTAAATCATTATTGACTCATTTTTCATGAATAAGTACCCTGTGCTTTTTGAATGAAAAGTAGCATTATGTGAGTCTTGGGGCTTAAGCAATTATTTAAGATATTTCCTGCAATTTAAATATTGGCATCTGGGTTCATTTTTTTGAAGAAACCTACTAGGAAGGGCAGATCAGGTGGTGCTGGATCATCCATACAGTGCAGTTGAATGCTGAGAGTTCCTTCAGGCTGTCTCATGCTCTCTCGACCCTGTTCTGAGCCCCAAGATTCAGAAATTCTTGCATAATTGGGCAGTGTTTTGTGATTTATTAATTGCTCTATTGGGTATATGGTTGCACGTGAGCCAGGTTGGCCACTTTCCCAGCTTGCATCACTGGCAGCTGTTTTGCTTGAGGCAGATGGCTTGGGAGAGGAGCACCCATAAATTAGGGCATTGCTACTTTTTCAAACTATTCTGTGAGAGCAGACCTGATGAGATGATGTTTCAAAGTGGGTTTTGCACACCCTGCTAAATTTCTTTGGAAGTGTCTAAATAGCACGTTTTACGGTCATCTCTATTTTTTAGAAAGAATTGTAGGACAATGCAGACACTACAATATAAGCAGCATGAAAATGTTAAATTATATTAAAAGACCATTGGTGACGCTGTCTATGTGAAAGAAGGTGGTGGAAAAAAAAAAGTTATATGAGAAAGAGGAGATAGCCTTTATATAATGAGAGTAAGAGCACGCAGCAAGGGCTGTAGCAAGAAAAGAAATGGAATAGCACACAATAGGAAAACTTCAATGGTCTACTCAAGATTTTGTAACATTTTTCTTCTGGAGTTCATGCTCACAGGACAAATTTTTATAGCCAGAATCCTAGAAAACTCCTTCTAAAGAGTAGTATGAGACTTGTGCTGCTTCCTTCTAGTTAAGAATTCTGTTATCGTGCTTCTTCATCCATAGTTAAATTCCATAGGTGTACACATACTACCGCTTTGGAGATTGGAAAAATTCTTCCCCTATCAGGACCCATGGGCAGTCACACAATCCTTGCCTTTCTATGTGTCTTTTCACTACCATAAACCATGCTAATCCTAAAAATTTAATCCTAGAATCGCTGTTTCTTAGAACTACACACCAATTTTAAGTTTGAGCAACTTACTACTTTTGCTGTCTGATTAGTCTTTTGTTCCCATACTGTAACATCTGTTTAACAAATTGCTTTTGGTCTTTTCTAGTTTGTGCCTCAAAGATTCTCATTTACACTTAACTGTGCCTTAGAACCACATTTGTCATGGAGGCTGCTTCAGAGTTGGATTTCTCTGTGTACACCTTTGCAATTAGGCTTGTGTTTGAGAAATGTGATATTTGATCTGGACTCATCCCCAGGAATGAAAGGATTTTTTTGGGAGACACCAATAATTTCCTCCAGTGAAGTCCTAAACTTTCATGCTCTGGTGGCAAGTTGGGAAGTTTTCTAAATCTACTTCAGGCTCAGTTAGGACCTGCTATAAATGAGAGGGAAATACTTTCTGAGAAAGAATTGGTCTCTAACCAAATTTATCTTGGAGAAAATAGTGCTTGCTTCTTCCTTGAGGAAGCAATTCTCTTAAGTTGAGCTGTGTCAGAGCTTTTGATCTGTAATATTGGTTCAGTCTGCCAGTCCAGCAGTACATGGACTGCTTTTAAATCTGTGTTTTCCTGCCTGACTGTGAAGCACTTGGGAACAGTTCTGATTACAAACTGCCCACAGAACCAAAGTCTGTCTGTTTTTATCATGATGTTTTTTATAAATTGCTTTTTAGTTGTTAAAGCATTTAAATAGTTTAGCTTTTGTGGTTATGGCAGGTGTTGATCACTCAGCCCCCCAGTATTTGTGATGGTCTTGAAATGCAAGATTTGTTTATTTTACTCCTGAGAGGAAAAGCTGAAGTGTAACAGTGATCTTCCTGCTGTGCTGAACTTGTCATAGGACTCCTCCTTGGACATGCAAAAGATACTGTAGGAGGTTGGAATCTGAAGAGAGATATAAACTCTCTCGTGCTGTAATTGTTCAACACAGATTTAGTTTTTAAAATAACATTAATTTTTGGAGGATGAGTTTTCTGTGCTCTCATGTAATCTGGAGAGGTGAGATGATTTAGTGCAATAATGCTGCATATGACATAATCTAGAGTAAATATTTAAAGCATTCATTCACACATTCTCTCTTTCAACTAAAATTAACTTCTGTGATAAGACCCAGACATTACCATTAAAAATAGGTTCTAGAGCAAACCAGTTGGTACTTAAGGGATGGGTGCAGAAATTACTATGTTCTGCTCTGTTTTATGTAATTAAAGAATAAAATGAGTCCCTCTGGGCTTAATATTTCATAACTGTTTGTGTATCCTGCTTTGTCATCTGCTGTTAAAGCTGCTGTGGCTGCCTTTCCTCAGTGTTAAAAGATACTTTGAGCAATCAGTGGCATAATTGAAGCACAAGGGAGCAGAGGCAACTGCCAGCACAGAGCTCCAAAGGAAGAAGGGCGTCCTCCCTGTCCAATTTAACCTGGAATTAGTAATGGGTCTTTAATGAGCATTTCTGACTGATAACTGTGTAACAGAGGAGAGGAGACAGGGCAGACCTTGTTGAAATCTGCAGCTTCCTCACGAGGGCAAGCACAGGAGCAGGCACTGATCTCTCCTCTGGCGTGACCGGTGACAGGACCCCAGGGAATGGCCTGAAACTCTGCCAGGGGACATTTAGGCTGGATACCTGGAAAAGGTTTGGATTTCACCCAGAGAGTGCTTGGGCACTGGAGCAGCTCCCCAGGGCAGTGCTCACAGCCTGACAGAGCTCCAGAAGCTTTTGGACAGTGCTCTCAGGCACAGGGTGTGACTCTGGGCTGTCCTGTGCAGCGCCAGGAGCTGGACCTGGATGATCCTGGTGGGTCCCTTCCAATTTAGGGTGTTCTGTGATTCCATGGTAACTGTCTTCTCTGACCAAGGAAGAACCACTGCCCATGTGGGCCTGGGAAGATTGAAATCCTGATGGTCTGATGGAGAGAAGGGGTTGGAATAAGGGCAAACTCTAATGGAGTTTTATTGTAAAGCTATGAAAACAGGAACAAAAAAAAAAGGCAGCAAATGCAGTGGGTAATTTTCAGGTGAATTGTGTTTGGGGCTTTTTGTTTGTTTGTTTTTTATGAAGTCTGTCTTCCTCAAAATTTGAGAGCATTTTGGTTGTTTGTTTTGTTTTGTTTTTCCCATCAACTTCCTCCTGAATGATATTTGGGTCAAAATCCATGGCAATTATGTGATGTCTTGATGATCTAATTGCCCTTATTGGCCAGCTGACTGTCCTTGGCAGAAACAAATACAAAAAGTTAGGCAGCACAAAAAGGCAGATTGAAAAGAAAGGATTAAAAAAAAAAAAAGTAAAGGAAAAAAGGTAGCATAGAATAAATAATTCTGTGTTTCCATATATTTCCATCTGTTTTTACTTTTCTGAGTTTATGGCTGCCTAATTTTAAGCTTTTGTCTGCAAAATATCTTTAGTTAATGGTGTCTATGGTGTATAAAATTATATGTCAGTGATTTTTTTGAGATTTTTCTTTCCAATTTCATTAGCATAAATAGAACTTTTTCTATATAGTTTGTTTATTTTTCTCTTCTTTCTTATGGATCATGTGATCATCAGCCACTACCATCAAATTAAAAAATAAGCACTTGTGTAGATAGAGCAGATCTTTGCATGAAAAGCTGAGAAGTCCATCAAATACTTTAAAAATATGAAATAATCCTTCTGAAAGAAAATAGCGAATTAAGGAATAGTAATTTAGGATCTCACAATAATATTTTCCTTATTTCTCTTTTGTCCCCCTTTTCTCCTTTTGCTGCTGCTCATCTAATTTATTTCCAATCAGATAATTTTATTATCTAATAATAAAATTATTAGACGATAAAGAATGGGGAGAGAACTAAACTTTTTCTCATTTAGAAATGTGATTATAATGAACACATTCAAATTTCAAATGCTGCTTCTGAAGGTCTCTAGCTAGTTTTAAGGAAAGTGATAATCTCCTCAAGAATTCTTACACATCTTTTCTGAATTGAAGCCCTTTTAAGCTGCTCAGTGATGACGTTCAGAGATGTGTACCCTGTGCCTTTTACAGCAGTTGTAGTTACACTTGTGACAGTGCCTGTCATCTTCGCTTTAGACTTGCAATTTCCTCTCATCTCCAAAATTCGATTCTAATTGGATGTGTGATAACAGATTGATCAATGTGTTTGGTTAGTTCAGTGCCATTGTAAGCAAGTTCTCAGCTCTATTCCCTTGCTGTCTGCACTTGGTTCAGTTTTGTGTTTAATATTTGGTGCTGCATTTTGTTACTTGAGATCTCTGCTGCTGCAAGTGCTGCTTTACCCCCTATTTGTCTCTATTGAACCTTCCTGATTATTTTTAGTTGCCTGCCAGATGTTCACATTTTCAAAGTGTAATGAAAAATAAAAGAGATGAGATGCATTGCATGAAAAAACAAAAGTTCTGTAGCTTACTTTTTCCATTCATTTTCTGACCATTATGCAAGGTGATGTTTTAATGTTTCTTCATTTGTGTTACTTAGTCTGCTGATGCTCTAGCATGACAGAGGTGATAATACTGTTAGTGCAATGATATGTTTTAGAGTTTTTGTAATGTTATCAAATACTTTATATAGCGTTTTCTGGAGAGTTTGTGTATATACATGTGTACATATACAGATGTATATGCATATGTGTATATAAAAACATAGGAAGCCTGAAAAGGAATGTAATTAGGCTTTCCCAAGCTGTTTGGTCTGTTTTGTATTTAAGTTTTGAAGAAGCCACAAACTTAGTTATTGCTGGAGGAGGGCTAGATCATTAATGTCACTTATTTTTCAAAAGGAGCAAATTGATTAAGTAATATCTGAGCCATAATATAAACAAATCAAGTGGATAATATATATTTTATAAAAGTATATTTCTTTTAAACTGAATGACTGGGTCGTGTGGAACTCTCTGGGTGGAGCAGGAGACTGCTGCTTCCCTTGGAAGCATATTGAGTGGGGAGAAGGGAAGGATATTCCAAACTACAAGAGTGGAGGAAGAATGCTGCCTATTTAGACAAGAGAATACTGAGGGGGATCACATCACTGCATACGAATATCTCCAAGGTGGATGTCAAGAGGATGGTGCCAGACTCTTTTCAGTGGTGCCCAGGGACAGGATGAGGAGCAATGGCCACAAACTGAAACACAAGAAGTTGCACCTCAAAATGAAGAACTTTCCAGTGAGGGGAGAGAGCACTGGAACAGCTGTTCCAGGGAGCTCATGGAGTCTCCCTCCCTGGAGACATTCAATCCCACCTGAATGTGTTCCTGTGTGCTCCTGTGACCCTGCCTTGGTGAGGGTTGGACTGGACCATCTCCAGAAGTCCCTTCCAACCTGAATAATTCTGTGAGGTTTACAGAAGGGTATAAAGAGCAGTATAGTTTTATGCAACTAGGAAGATTTCTAAGATGGGCCCATTTTTATAATTAAGTTCTTTACATTAATTGGAGAGAATATCAAACTCAGCTCAGGCTTTTTATCTTTAGCAATAGTCAGTAGTGGCATTTCTTTCAGAAGTGGCTCTTTCCCTTCTGGGGTTCTCTGCCATGTTTTGTCATCCTTAGCTAGAGGATACATCTGGGCTGTGGCGAATAACCATGGATTGATGAGTCTGTGTGAAGTTTTTTAACATCTTTGGTTACATTTTTTTCCTGTAAAAACCAGCAGCAATTACTGCAATAATTTATTTATGTAGTGTGTGAGACATACCTCCTTAGGCTTGTTTTAAGCCTGCTGCCAGATGGTCTAATTGCATGGCCCCCATTCTAGAGCCTGTGAACAGCACAGACCAACCATTCCATGGCACTGGTGACTACAGAGCATTGTAATAATCCCTGTTTTCCTCACGCTTGAGGGATCCCAGTCTCACAGCCTGTGCAGCTCCTCACAGTAGAAACTGCTCCATCCCTTTGATTTCTCTCATTAGCCTGTCCTTTTTTTATTTCTTCATTACTTCTGTCTCTCTGCAGCTCAGACTGTGGGTGTTGCTCAGATCTATGCAGTGACGTTGTTTTGTCTGTGTTGTTTGATGTTCCTTTTCTAATATTTCATTTAGCATCTTTGAGAATTGGGCTGAAGCAACTGGCTCCAAAATGTCTTTTTGGTTGTTATTGCTGTAATACAAGCCCAGCTTTCTATATAAATATTTTAAAACTAATTCTTTTCTCAGCATTTACTCGTTAGTGCAGAATTTTAGCAATATTTTATTCCTATTTATTTACTCTATTAAGGCCTGTTGCTGTTTTTTCTCAATCAACTCTATTTCTGAATATGCTCAGGAATTTTGTGTTGTCAATGCATGTTGACACTTTAGACATCTATTGCACTTTAAATTCATTTTGAGTGGGCTGATTAGGATAGATCTCAGCTTGAATCTTTGAGGAAGTAGCTATTGTGTTTTGGTTTTTTTAAATTTACTTTTTGTGAACATTCTACTCTCATTCTTTGTGTTAACAAATCTCTCATCCTGAGGAGAGCCATTCCTTTCTTCCCATGTAAATGTAATTTCTTCAGGATCATTAAGGGCAGACCATATCAAAATTGTTCATTGTGTTTTGCTTGTGTTTGGTTTTTAGATCAAAGCACACTGACTGGCTGGTCCACTTCTATTGGTGTGTGCAGTCTGTTTCAAAAAGTCCAGTAGATTTGTTTTGCAAGGTATTAGTGAAGAAAATCCTACTGATTTTTGTCAATATTGCATTTACATGGTAGCTGTAAATTAATTTTGTAGGGTTCTGTCCCTATCTCATCCCCCCCCAATTTCTATCAAATTTTTCTGATGTTTTCCTTACATTTTTATGCATCCTTTTAAAAGCTGATGGTGTAGCTGTCATTTTCTGCTCCTATAGTACAAGACATAGTTTGTGATTGATTTTAACACAATGTACAGATTTTACTCCTTTGAAGGTTCCTACAATAAAATCTTACCTTACATGAATGACTAAATACCTGAATATTTGTTTTGTCCAGACATTCTCCTACTTTAATTTGTATGTGCTTTGCAAGAGTATTTGATTAATATACATATTTTGGACATCATAAGTTAACTCATGTTAAAAACACTCAAATAGAGAAAAAATTCTAATTGCTTCATATCAGTTTAAATTTAATAATGAAATGCTGTAGATGATATTTCTTATATGTATTAATTTGAGAGCAAAATTATAATTCCTGAATTGGAAAAAACATTTGTTTATAAATCATGAGGTGCATAGCTTTCGGTTAAAAACCCCCAAGCTATATAAATATTTGCCTTTTTAATAAAGATTATGAGGTTTTGGGGACTTTTTTTTTATGGAATGGTAAATTAAAATGGTCTGATAAGTTTTGTCAAAGCTTTCCTGCTTTTCTCACTGGGACAGTATTTTTCTAGTCAGATATTGCTGGGAGTCTTGGCATACCATTGTTTTTGTATGGTTAAAATTCTTGGTATTTTCCCCTTTTCTGCTTTACAGAAAATAAATCAAAACATATGCAAGTTCTATGAGATGCTGGTTTAGAGATGAATTTGTTGATAAGAACATAGAATTAGTCACAGATGAGTGTAAGCTTCTTTCTTTTAGGTTCATCTTATTAGTAACTATTTTGAAAACACAGTCTGAAAGAGATTTCATAGCAAACACATTAAACACTGTTAAAAAAAGGCTGAGAAACAAAAAAATTAGTGCTGTTCCCCAAGGAAAAGTTCCTTTGCATGCATTTATAAAATTTGATGGATTTATTGGGCATGCTACACTGCAACTTTATTGTAAGTAATACTTGTCCCAAATGGCAAATTATATTCTCACTGCCAATGTTGTTCTCTGTAGATGTTTATGTAACTTTCACTATTGTGATGATTTTGCTAAAATTGTCTTGCAGTTTAAAAGAAGATTCCAATGCTTTTCTGCTCGTATAGGAAAAACTGGCAAGCTGTCCTTACTATCTTACAGTCACTGGAAGACACTTGACCCATCCTGACCTCTTGCTTTCATATTAGTTTCTCCATCTGAGACTTGCTACCAAAATGAAAGGAAACAAAAAAGATTTTGTTGAGTCTGGGCATTTATAAGATGTTTATTCTTTTGGAGGGGAGTGGGAGGTTTGGGTAATGATTTTACTCATCCAAATCCTAAGTAAGATACATTATAGAAACAAAAGTTTGATTTTTTAAAAAAATATTTTCTTTTAGTTCAGGGGAGGTTGGATTAGGATTTCACTGATCAAAATTGTGGGAAAACAGAAACAAAACTAGGGAACAAGTCAGCATAATTTTTTTTCCCTGTTTTTTTTTTTTTTTTGTGCTAGGCTTTGACTTGATGTCAAAGGTACTTGGAAACCTTTGCAATAAGAATGCTGTAGGTAACTGTAACTTGTGCCCTACAAATAGGGTAGCAAAGTAGCTTAGAGATTAATCAAAACAATGGAATGGAAATAGGCTTTTGGATGCAATTTTCCACTACCTTTGTGTTTAGTGGATTGCACAGTTGTGTGTTTAAGTGTGTGAGAGTCCTGTGATAGTTGAAACAGCAGAATGGAACATAATATGTGAAAAGCCAGTGAAAAAAACCATCTGATTTAGGAAATTATGATTGTGGAAGGCACCTCTAGTTACCACATTAGCAGAATGTGAAATTCAGTTTACACCTAGATAAAGGAGATCACTTTAAGAAGGATGTGCTACTAAACCTTATTAAACCCCCAGTATTTCACAATGACTTGTGGAGTTTGAGGCTGGTTGGGAATCTCTTTCCCTCTTTTAGCTGAAATCTGAGCCTTCAGTATTTTCACAGAGAACTCTTTCACCATATTAGTAAATGGTAACCACTACCAGAGCAGCCTGACTGCGTATTTTCTATGATGAATTGATCATGAGGCAAGGTGCAATGATGTTTGTGACCCTCCCATACTGCTGGTGGTAATTCTTCTTTTCACTTTGCACATGCAAGACTTGCATTTTGGGCACAAAGTGGATCTTCCCAAGTCATTTTGTTTAAGTTAGTCATCACCTAATGCTAGAACAAGTGGGAAGGCATCATTGTTGGGGTTTTTTTTTCATTTAGAACACCATCACAGTGTTACTATGTGGGGAAAAGGAATCTGCTTTCTTTCAAATCTGCTGTCATTTGATTCTTTTCTCAGCTGCTTACGAAGCTGCCAACTAAAGTACTACTTACCATGAATACATTAGAGAAAAGTAAATTGGCACTTTCTGTAGAATGCAGCAATTTGCATTCCCCTCTCTTACTGAGAGCAATCTGTATTACATTCTTCAGAGTTTCAATATTTTTCTCCCCCTAAGAGATATCATCTTGTATTTCCTGGCACTTCAACCAGAAACTTGTCCATTAAGATAAATTTTCTTAATACTGATTTAACTTTCACTAATGTATTTGCTCTTGTAATCAGCCTCATAATTACATTCTCATCTGGCTTGAAATTATTGCTTTTAAGTCTTTAGCTTCGGCAACTGAGGATGGAGTCAGTTCAGCCCTCATGTATAACTTCCAACCAAAGCACTGCAGCAATATTTGCTTTCCTTTATGACATAATATCTTCTTTGGCATCTTGACCAGCTTCTTTCAGCTTACTTCTCTAACTCCAGTCCCTGTAATATTTCTTTTTGGGTCATCCTCAAGTCATGGAAAGAAAACAACACTCATTTGTGTAAAGCCTGTACCCTGTGGAAATTTTGCCAAAACCCCCCGCCTAAGATGGTAATTAACAGAATCAAGTGAAAAGTGTGGTGTTCAGTGATTTAGAGGTTTGTTCTGCTGACAGTGTTGTGTCTCTGAAGTAGCCTGAGGGATATGAAAATGCATCCTCATAGTCTGAAAAAATTTGTCTTGTGCCCGAAGTCAGCTGGAGAACAACTTGGAGCTTTTGCAAAAACAAATTGTTCAGTGGGTGAGCTGCATGCAAGTGCTGCTGGTTGTTTGCTTCCTCACCGTGCAACGGATCCACAATGAAAGGGAACTTTGCAAAATCTGCATTTAACTTCTGAAATTCCTTTGTGTGTGATGTTGGAACATTATGTTAGGTCTGAGAAAGACAAAGATGAAAAATCCACTGACTTCTGTAATATTCATGAAATATATGTTCTAACATATGGCTTCTTGGGCTTTGTTGCTGTTTACTTAAGAATATCCTTATCTTGAGGTGGCTGCCATTGCTAATGACAAGATACTGAACTAGATGATCATTTAGTCTAATTCATTTGATGGTAACCATTCTCAGGTTTGTGGTAATTTTTCACTAAATGAGTTATGCAGTTTAATTTTATGCCTCTCTTGTTTTAGAGAGGGAGTTGAGAGAGAGGAAAATATAAGTAGTTTTATACATATGTGTGAGATTTTAAAGAGAAAATTTGTGAGAAAACTCTGGGTGAAAAATTCGGTATCCCCCCCTTTTCAGCTCAATTCTGAAAAACCTTCTTCTGTTCATATGGAATAGTTTCTCTTTGCTGATAAGAAAAAAATCCAAGATGTATTTCAAGATAATAGGTGGAAAAACACCAATTGATTGAAAAATGTAAGTCGTAAGATGGAGAAATTGGTTCATTTCTTAGTGTTTCTAGTTACTGCGTTAAGAATACATCAGTGTGCAGTGAAATATTCCAGCATAAGATTTTTGCACATCCTTCTATTGAAGGGAGATAAAATGTGATGTTGTTCCCTCTGTCTGTTCCAACACGATGCATTAACAGTGTGTCAACACAGCAGTAAAGGCTTTTACTATGTATAATTGTAAAATAATGCCAATAGGTAAATGGGAAAAGGATGTTTGGGGAGCAATTTCTAGATCTTGCTTTCTGCAAAATAAACACCACTTTAGAAAAAAAAGGGCTTTGGGGTTTTGGATGACAGTAAAAGTGGTGCAGAATGCCAGAACACCAAAGCAACTGCACCGGAGCAGAGCAGTAATCCACCTAACACTATTGCTTTCCTTTGATGGTGATTAGAACCACATGCTCCAAAGGAAAATGCTTATAATGGGCAATTAAAGGATCTGCACATAGCAGGCTTTTTTTCCCCCCCTCTGCCCTCCCTCCCCCAGTTGTCATAAATTACTGGTTGGCCTTTACTCTGACGTGCAAGTCTGACAAAACCTAGAAGGAACAGGAAATGATCTAAGTGTGGTTTTAGACAGTTTTTTTTTCATTACCTACATAATAAGAAAAAAAGCCCCTCAACTTTCTACCTTTTAGAACCTTTTTGAAACATTAAAAGATCTTAAAAAAATATATCTAAAAAAGAAGATCAGATCAAATAAAACAGGCAATACGAACTGAGAACTTTCTACAGCAAAGTAGACGCTGTCCTGCTGATACTCCTAGGTACAAAAGCAGAAGTAGCATGTCTTTTTAAAAACAACCAAATGAAACAAACATGTAAAAAAAGAAACAAAACCCCAGCCAAACAACAAAAAAAATCTGCTTGCAGGGAGTAGTATTAGCTGTAAGAATGAGCTTGCTGAAGGCTTCTTTGAAACTTTAGCATACACTGGAGCATTTTTGCTCTGTTTTTGTATCTGTACTGAGGGCAAAGTCACTGAAAATAGTGACTAAGCTTGTGAAAACTCTAAAGTGACTTATTAAAGCTTACTTAGGGGCAGCTCTTGTCAAAGATTTGTGTTTGCAGGGGAGATCAGGATACTTGGAGTCTGCTGGAAACATTGTGCTGGCGAGACACCTGCGTGATCCAGTGCTGTTCTTACGTGTCCAGCCAAATATATTGCAGGTACTACTTAGCGTACAGAAGAGTGTTAATTAAAGCAATTAAGAAGAAGTGAATCCCTTTTCATTGAAGGAAGATTTTAGGGCTCTTAAAAAAGCAAAAGTAATGTCTTTCATAAAAGAGTGCAGCAGAGTCAACAACTGAGTCGTTGGACAGGGGATGTGACTGTTTCCGTCAGGATATGTGTCCAAACCTCAGAACCATGAAAGCACACACAGCTTCTGTTCAAAGATTGTGGCTATCTGCAGACTTCACAACCCATTGGCCATTTTACACCCTTGGATAAATAAATTGTGTATAGAGTCAGGAAGTGATAAGTATTAGGGTTCCAAAAATACCGTAGTTTTTTTTCCCCTCTTCCGTTTATTTTCATGGGAAGGTTTAGGGAGTGGAGAAATACCATGATGATTCTAAATGCTCAGGGTATGGTACTGAGGGCTGCATTTTGTCTTGATCACAGCAGTCTACACAAGTGGCTGCTGTTTTGGCCTGCAAGATTTCACAACAGAACGTTGTCTTTGTTATCTAAATAATGCTGCCTCTACTTTGAGACTCATTCTTTGGTTGCATCACCTTTAGTTCATACTGTATAAAATTTAACTACTTATTAACATACTTTTTTTCAACATCTACCTTTTCTACAGAGAGGGAAAAGACCTCTAATAATAAATAAGGCCCCTAAGGCTTCAAGATTGTAAAATGCTCTGGGTTTTGTTTTTTTTTTTTTTTTTTGCGTTATTAAATTACATGGATAAGAAACGGTAATTAATTGTAAGCTGCTACAAAAGACTAATCTGGAAATAAAAGCGATGGATCAATCTTGTTTGAAAGGCAGTCATGAAAAGAAATGGGTATGTAACACAACCTTTTTCATATTTTACAATAAATTTATTTCTTAACTACTTGTAGAATTTGGCTTCTGAATGAGGTGATTTTTCGCAGAGTTGATTTCTGAATCAAGTTGCTGTGGTGTTGGTTTCATTGTTTAGTTAATTCTATGCTTGGTTGCTATGGAAATACTTATTTACGGAGCTAATGCCTAATGGTGTCAAACAGATGCTACTGGCAACTAGGAATCCTTTATATTTGATCAATGAAAAACTCAGTCAGAAGTAGAAACTCAATTTTGTGCTTGTTTTTCTCCGTTAAAATTTTGGAGCATGGAATGGAACGGATGTTTTCAAATAGGACAAGTTTTCTTGTTGTTGTAAGCATTAAAGCACACATTGAATCTCCTAAAAAGAATCATCAGGGAAACAAAATCCTATTTTAGCTTTAGGGAATCATATAGCAATGATAACAAATTTTAACATTGTGTGTGGCCTTAGACAGTGTGCACGTTTCAGCTTGGGAAAAGGAGAATAGTGTTGGTTTTATTCAGCTTCTTAAAATGATTTTTGATTTCTAAAGCTAATTTTTTGGTAGCCTTGTATTTTAAATCTTTGGATAAGCGTTAATATTGTTCTTACTATAACTTGTCACAAACAAATAATTCTAGGGTAACTAAGCTGATATGTTTTTGTATTTTATAAGTTAAATTATTAAGAAAACATCATTGCAAAGTTGTCTAGTCAAATACATTTTAAGATTAATTTTTTTTAAAGAGGTTTAAAATGCTTAGTGTACTTCTATAGTAATTTCAGTTGCTTATAGCTTGACAAAAATAAAATCCATACTCTTTTACCATGCTTAAGCCTTTGAAACTTGAAAATGCTCCTCAAGCAGATCTTTAGACAAATGGAGTTGTTATTTGTATAAAGAAGATCTTAAAAGCCCTCACCCTCCATGGCATCAACTCTTCTGAAAGGCACATCTATTCCTGGCCCTGGAACCACTGGGTGCACTGCCACAGGAAAGATAACCTTTCCTATGGAACAGGAATTAAAAACCAAACAAACCCCCTGAAGCCCTGCTGGTTTGCCTTGATTGTCTTCTCCCATTTCTCATCTGTTTTTAGTTTGCTTAGACTATAAACTTCTCAGAGGAGCACTTACTGCCTTTTATTTTGTGAAAAACAGCATTGCCTTGCTGCTGCTGTTGGAGCTCGAAGCTGGCTTAGGGAAGGCCTCTGTTACCAATACCTTGGTTTTTTTTAACATGCTTCTGATGTTGCTAATGATGTGTGCTTTGCCAAAGTGCTGTCCTTAAGCTTTGGTGATGGTTAGGTTGATATCCTTGTGTTCAACTAGCATAGTATCTCTTCTGAAGTACATGGAAATATTGTTTCTATGGTTTGAGAAAACATAGGCCTGATGCCTGCTGTCATTTTTTTTTTTACTGCATATATCCACTAAGTGACAGGTATTTAAAATCTCCCAGGATCTGGCTGGACACCCATGGTACAGAATACAGTGTTCATTGTTCAAAACAGCAACTTTGGGGAGGATTTGTTGAGCTTTAACAACTTTTTTTTAACCTTTAAAAACCTATTTTCAGAGATGCAAATTCATTCTCTTGAGGCTCTTAGGCTGTTTTGAGTGACAAGTTTCAGTTTGACCTATGCTGGCTGATGATGGCCAAATAGGGAAAAGTCACTTGTACTTAAAGGGGTTCTCTAAGCTGGCTTGTCTTCTTTTAACCACATTGAAATTTATTTCACAGACCAAATAGATTCAATTATTATAGTTAAAAGTAATACAGACCCTGACTGTTAGAGAACAAGGTGTGGTGTATGTGTGGGTTTTTGTTTTGGTTATTTTTTTCTATTTGAAGCTATTTTCTGTTGAAGCTGTCCTTCAAACCCCTGAGCAGCTTGTCAGGCAATTACACAAAAGCAGGAAAGAGTGTTCATGGCTCTCTGGATGAACTGGGAAGACCCTGGGGTTGGAATGAGAACTTCTCTTCCAATCTGACTGGTAATGTCCTATACACGTTTCTGGTGGCAATGGCTGTAGATTTGCCACCTTTCAGAAGTTCATTTGCAGTATCAGAGCAGAGCCCACTGAATTTGGGTTTTCAGAGGGGCTCCGATGCGTGTGATTGCTGTGATGTTGCCACTGACCATGGACGCTCAAAGCCAAAGTGTGTGAGTTACTAAGCAGAGGTCTAAGTTGCAGCTTGGAACTTTTATGACTCAAGTCCATCCTAGATAAGGTGTTTCTTGATGGAGGAGGTGAGGGAAGAACGTTATGTGCAATGGATTACAAAATCTTAGTATTACAGAGTACAGATCTTTTTGCAACAAGTCTCATGGTTGCAAAATCAGAAATTGCTGAGGCTCTGCCTAAGACCTATTTTAAGGTCTCTTGGTCTGTTCACAGTAGGTCAAAATAAAGGGTGTCTTTTCACTCCTGTTGTAAGATGAGTGTGACTCTGGGAGTACTTTGTAGCTTTTGTTGATGCACAGTAATGAAACAAAACTCAGACTACTAAGCTCTCAAGAAAAAATAATGCCAGAAATACTGCTTGTTTAGTATTCCAGATTTAACTTGCAATGCAAGGAGTTAGGCTACTTAAACGAAGTCTGATAGGTAGTGAGAGAAAGAATAGCATTTTCTTAGTGCAGAGGAGAAAATTCTTCTTTAAATGGGGAAATAGAATTTATCAGCTGTTAACCTTTAAAATCGTCACCCTCCTTGTCTTTCAAGCCCTGGCAATTCTGCAGAAGGTGTGTTAAGGAATATCATGCTGCTTTCTGCTGCTTTCTCCAGAAATTGTTTTTGTGGGGGAGGCTTTCTGGATTTTGAGTGCCATCTTGTGGTGCGTTCCAAGCGCCTAAGGAAAGGTAACCCCCCTTTCACTACTGCCAGCCTGCGAGGATTTGCTTAGTGCAGAGATGTACCCGGTCGGATCTATTGGGAAAATAGTCTTTGTTTATGGAGATCTGCATTTTTTTTCCAGTCGTGCTTAGCGGCAGAGATTGCTACTTTGTACCTCAACTTCTCATCAGTTTATTTTCATTCCTTTGATGTGTAGCGTGTGGAATGACCCCTGAAAATGTGACAGGCTGTGGTAGCTGCTGGCTGTGTTAATATACTGCCTCGTCTTCTCTCAGGAGATATGGCTTCTTGTTAATGGTGATATATAACGAATTAAAGAAAAATCTGATAGAAAAAGTACATGTAAACTGAAGTTGTATTAATTTCAAAACTGTTTTATTTTCTCTGCTGTAAAATTGGTATCAGTGAAGAAGCTTTAATCTTCCGGTTTAAATGACAACAGAAAATTTTCAGTGATGAATCCAAGCTGTGAAATTTTTAATTTAAATAAAACTGCATAAAATGATGCCCCACCATTTAAAATATCAAACAATTATTTGCATTGAAAGTAGATTGGAAGATTTTTTGGCCTTGTGTTTACTGGGTGAGCATGGGTCATTAGAACCTATTTATTTACTATAGCAGGGCTTAAACCAAAAGAAAGGTTTTGAACCTTTTTAGTCACAAAGATTGACCCCCAATCATAGCTTATGATCATAGCTTATGTGAACATGTGTATGAGTACATGTTGTTTAAAGGATGAATAAAGGAGTTGCAGTAAATTATTTGGTTCAGAAACATTCTGGAGTAAGCCAGACCTTTATTGGTTTGGTATTTTGTTTGTTAGTTAAGGTTTTTTTTTATTATTATTGTGAGCTCATTTGTAGCAAACAAATAAAATCAGCCAACATACCACATATTCAAAAGAAAAATAAAATCCTCTGAGAGGAAAACCTCTTTTGTGTCCCCTAATGGAGGCAGCAGGATTACGAGCGAGCTGACGCAACTCTGTGGCCCATTAGTATCAAAGGTTACTAATACAACTAACAAAACCCATGTGGACAGCTGATCTCTGCTGCTGATTGAGGCAAAAGTTAATGAAGCAGATTAATGCAGTCTCTGTGTGCGGGGACAGAATGAAACCAAAAGATTTACTGATGTTCAATACAGTAAGGAAACATCAGTCTAGAAAGAGACGCTTCACAATGGAGAAAATTTAATAAAACCACTCAAACAAACAAACAAATGAAAAGAAACAACCCCGTCTGGCAAGATGTTGCTAAAACCAAATACATCATGGCAAAATGGGTATGGCCACAGAATGTTGGTCATTATCTTACTGTTTGTCAGTGACAAACAGTTAAAAAAAAGAAAAAGACATGGTAGCTAGATTACTCACATAAAAAATCCCCCAAAGCTCTCAAATACCTAAATTCTTAATTCTTGATTTTGATCTGCTTGCTTTACCCAGTATTACCCAGTATGATTTTCTGATAGAGCACAACTTACTCCCAGTTCAAGCACATGCTTCATGGCAGGTCTCTTCAGTTTTCCTAGCAAGCAGGTGGATGTTATAACTATTAACTTTAAACAGTTTAGTGGCATCTCTGTGAAGACAGCTGAAGAGAAAAAGAGCCTTTAAGTGCCTCCCTTGCCTGGGCACTGCTGACACGTCCCCACCTGTGTACTTTCTGCACCTTCCTCTGGACAAGCACCAGACTGGAACGTTGTGTTTTCTCCATGGAAGTGCTGTGAGTCCCAGAAGAGCAAAAACATACCTAGTTCTCACCTGTAAAAATAAGCAGAAGACCTTCCAGGATTGCAAAATGTTAATTAGCAAGTGGGGTATTGGCATGTTCTTTGTGCTCTGTAGCAATGTAAAAGAGTGAAAAGCTATGTTTAATTTGTGAATACGCATTTTGCAAATGGATTAATTTATCAAAGAATAATTAGAATCTGTCGAGAAGTCATGAAGACTGAAAGCTTTTGAAACAGAACAGACATCTGAATTTCATTTCTTGTATGTTGTTTTCATTTTTTGTCAGTATAAAAGACAAATTAAGTGAGTGCTGTTGACGTACTTGAAGCTGATAGCATCTTCAGATTGTGTTGCTGACGTTCTTTTGTGGGTTTGGTGGGTTTAGTTAGGTTATTCAGAACATGGGGCTTTGTAGCCGTGTTCAAGCAAAGCCTAACAAAACCTCCTCCAAGAAAATCTTTTAAAAATACCAATTTTTAACCTCTTTGGAGAGATTTTTGCCCACTTTAAAAGTACATGATTTAATGTAATGCTTTCTTTGCTGTATTTACAAAAAATGCTTCTGTTTGAATGATTCTGAAAGAAAAAATATTTTGGAGGTTTTAGGCTAGATTTGCTTTTTTATGTTGAAGTGAATAGGAGCAGGAAAGCAGCATCACCATCAAATTTAATGTGTATGTTGAATGATTTATGAGCAATCCAAAAATATTGAAATAAGGGCAGATTATTCTGTCATCACGATATCTCTGTTGCATGCAATTTCTTTAAACTCTTCATTAGGACTCTTGCTGGGTAGCATTAACTGAGAATATGGCCCAAATTACATATGAAAAAACAAAGGGAGAGACATTTCCCTTTGCATCACATAATCAAAATGTATGCCATTGCTGTTTTACAACATTAACACATCACCTTTTATTAATTACCTTTACCCATTAATTACCATTTACACATTACCTTTTTATTAATCTTTTCTTTTCTCCTTTTTTTATTATCTTTACAGATGATACTTTGGGATTGGGATTTGAAGCAATGGTACAAGCCCTATTACCAGGTCAGTATATTATGAATTTAATTGTCTTTTTTTTTTTTTTGGTGAAATGTGATTAAGTACAGATTTCAAAACTGTTGAGACTGTCAAACTTCAGTTCTTCTGTTGATGCTGTATTTGCCTATTTTTCCCTCTGTCTCCTAAGATTGTAGTAAGCTCTTGTTGTTCCTGTTCAGAGAATTATGCAAAATTAAAATGAATCACTTTTGTTTGGATAAATTTTTTATAACTTCTTTCAGTAGAATCAGGGTTAATAAAAATTATGAAGTTGTGGAAATTGTACCTCTGTAAGGGGCTCTAACAGTTTGACTGCCAAAATTTGTTGATATTGTTGGAAGAGAAGGAATAATAAGTTTAATTCTGAGACAAAGTAATGAAAGTAGAGATTTAAAAATTGCCAACAGATTTCCAATAGAGAAAAGGAAGCTGAAAGCTAATGTTGAATTGTGAATTACTTTTTATTGTGTGACAAAAACCTGCAGACACTGCTGTCTGAATGTCTATATATTTTTTCTTTAAAAGAAATTGTGTTGCATTGATTTTTTAAAAATTTATTTTTGCTAAATTTGCAATGCACGAGATACTTACTTTAAACAAAGAGCACCATGAAGTGTTTTGGCATGTTAACAGTTTGCAGCATTTCCATCTATTGCAGAGTGCTGGCAGTGGCAGTGGAGTCGATCTCTCAGTGCTGAACGAGGCTCGGAACCTGCTCACGGAGCTCCTGAGCGACCCATGCCTCCCCCCACATGTGATCTCCTCCCTTCGAAGCATTAACAGCCTCATTGGTGCTTTCTCAGGAGCATGCAGGCCAAAGGCCAGCCCTTTCACTCCCTTTCCTGGTTTCTTCCCCTGCCCTGAAATCGAGGATCCTGCTGAAAAAGATCGGAAGCTGCTCAAGGTCGAACATCTTTTATTTGCGTTCGCGTGTGTGTTGCAATTAAAAAAATTAGTTGAAAGAAAATTCATCTAGATGGAATGATCCTTTATGCATAGCAGGTTCTCTAGTGAGTACCTGTGGACAATGTTTAAGGTCAAAAGGGAGCAGCTGTGAAAACACATCGAATGAAGTGGATATAAGTACTAAAATGCAAATTCAAGTGGTTGATGGGTAGACAGTACAAGCACTGGTCTGCACCCTGACCACAACATTCTTCAAAATAACAGCAAATATAAACTGAAGGTGTTATAGTCTCATGATATGGGACAAACAGGGCTGTTCTTGATTCTTCTGCATTCTTTATCTAACCATTACTGTCAGTGTGGTTTTTTCATTGACCTTTTTTCCCCAAGAAATTTGCTCTTGTGGACAGCAAACCAGCCATCACACAGAACCAAATCAGCTATGTAAGAGGAAAAGTATCCCTTCTTTTTCTTCAGCAAATCGCTTTGAGACCAGTGTAAAATCTACTGTCACTTCTCCATTACCCTAGGTTAATAAATGAAGCAAAAGTGTAGTTACTATATGAAATGCTAAAGAATGTGGTGGGGAAAAAAAATTATGATATAGAAACACAACTGCAGGGCGCCAGAGCTAATATTTCTAGCCCAGTATTGATGGCTTGAGGCTATTTGTTGTGGAGGCTGCTCTGGGACATGCCCTGTAGTTGTTTACATTTCCAGGAAGTGGGCAACTTGGCCCAAACTGATCATCTGGTTGGTTTAGTATTTTGGAGCCTGATTCAGCATGTGAAATATCTGTTGGGAACCATGTTTTTTGGGGGAAAAACTCAGTGTCTGCAGGTTACTCTGTGGAAGATCCTGCAGAACCACTTCAGTATGAAATTCCTTGTAATGTCACAATGGATACCTGCAGAAATCAGTTGGGCAGTGATTACAGTCATTTGGCATGGCTTTCTTTGTGGATGTCTTTGAAAGCTGCTAAGGATTGGCATTCTTTTTGATTTTTAAAATTTCTTTGTAGCTAGTCAAAACAGTGTGAAATGAGAAATATTCATTGCTGGAGACCAATTATAAAGAGTATGTGAGATTGAAATATTATGGTTTTTTGCAGCTGCTTTCTTTTTTTCCTTCCTAAAAAGTAACTTTTTCCTCAAGTTCTGGAGATTTTCTGTATAGAAATTTGCCTAGTGCTTGCCACAATCATTCAATAATTCTTTGGCTTTGGTATGTTTAAGAATAAGCCCAAATATTGGGCTATGTATGTTACTGCAAGAGAAAGATAGATACCTTTTGCTTTTAAAAACAGATATATGAGGAAAAGTTCCAGGTTAAAACACAGCAAAGAAAATATTATGAAAGTATTTCTTCAAAATGGATGATTTTGAAAGGTTCCCATTCTCTCTTTTTCCCTGACTTAGAATATAAAAGGTCTCTCCATATTTTTTTGTTGTGGATTATGTACGTCTTTGGAAGCCAGTCAGGGAAGAGACAAAGTAAGGGATCATCAAGTTGATTAGAGGGTTGAAGCACCTCTCCTCCAAGGAATGTTTGAGAGAACTGTGGTTGTTAGCCTGGAGCAGAGAAAGCTTTTGGGTGACCTAACTGTGGTCTTCCAGTACCTGAAGGGAGTCTGTAGGAAAGGGGGAGAGGGGTTATTTCCACAAGCTGTAGTGACAGGACAGGGAGAATGGCTTCAAACTGAAAGAGGGCAGGGTCAGATGGGGTATTAGGCCAGGTTGGATGGGGCTGTGAGCAGTCTGGTCTGGGGAAAGGTGTCCCCCTGTCCATGGCATGGTGGGTTGGAACTTCAGGATCTTTAAGGTCCCTTCCAACACAGACCATTCCATGATTCAGTGGTGAGCTGCCTGTCCTCCTCTATAGGAAAGGAATTATAAACAGGGAAAAAAATGTAAATGGGCTTCTGACCTTGGGCTAGTCATAACTGCTTATCTAATGCTGACCCATCCCTGTGGGTTTCTTGGAAGTGTGAACTGCCCAGTATTCAGGAAAAAAAAAAAAATTAAATATGAGACAATAAACATTGCAAGGCTACTCTGCAACGGAAAGTTTCCACTTCCATCAGGACTGTCCCTAGAACTGTCCCCAGATCTCCCAGTGTATGACAGTAGAATGCTTTCCAGATGGGTGAGTTTCTGCTGTTATTAACAGTCATGATTTTAACAGATTTCACAGTTAAGGCAAGTAGAAGTTGTGTAGGCAAACCCCAGAGTGTGCACATCTCTTATCTCCTGGCCTTGTTGCCCTTGGGAGGCCCCCACCTGGAGTAAGAGACCATACCTGTGGTAAGGTACCACATCAGCTGTTTCACTGTAAAAATTAGCAACAAATAGCCCATACAAATCAGAAATAAAATTTTAACATCTGCTTTTACTTCCATGGATTTTAACCACGGTCAAATTACTCAACAGGGATTAAGTAGCAGGAGCAGCCTGCCAACCCCACAGCTGAGACGATCCTCAGGAGTTTCTGGCTTGTCATCTATGGAATCAACATCATCCAGATGGGAAAGGAGTAGCATTAGCAAGAGATCCCATCAGGAGTATAACACACCAAGGTAAGCACTGAGCAGCATTTTAAGGGCAATAATAATGCTGGAACTTGGCAGCAGAAGTACTGGATGTAAAGTCCTGTGAATTAAGGCTCCAAATTCTGCCAGCATAAACTGGAAAAGTTAATGATGTACTATGCTGTGTAACTCAGGTTGATCTTAAGTAGAAATCGGGTTGTTCTGAGGTTAAATAGTCTGCTCTGTCATAGTAAGCTTGATATAAGCTTGAGTAGGAAATGAAAAAAGAGTCCAGCATACATGATCACAAAACAATCTAGTCTCTAAACTCGTACTGACTGCCTCAGTCTTTTAGTTTAATAATGGATCACTTGCCAACTTTCATATACCCATGCACAGTTAAAGAGGTGAGACAATTTTCTTGTGGTTGGTAGCCACTGTTGTGTGTATTATAATGTTTATTATTCCTCCAGTCACCAAGCAAGTTTCAAGATAAATTAAGGTAGTAATCTCTTCTCTACTGGTTGGTAAATATGGTGCAAATAGAGGTTTTATTTCCAGAATCAGATAACATTCTGAATTAGGATTAAGATGAATAAGTTTTTTCTTTCTTTTTGTATAATGTTGTATATTAGTGAAAATTCACACATTCCATTTTATTTAAATGTATAAATGAGCACGTCTTTATTTCTCAAATCTGTCAAAATGTGTGTGGTTTTGCTTCTCTTGTTTTGTTGGTTTTGTTTGGGTTTTTGTTCGGTTGTTTATTTGAGTTTTTTTACTTGATTTGGTTTTTTTGTTTTTTTTTTTTCTTTAAATGGTTCTGCATAGGTCATAAGGAAAGTATAACATGCATTTTTAGAAAAGAAAATGTGAGTTATGCTGATAACTGGAATTATTAGTAGTAGATGGGAATTTATATACACATGTCCAAGAATTTACTTATCAGCATTTTATTTAATATTAAAGTGAGCCACTTGAATAATTTGTCCCTTTCAGTGGTTTTTCCCCCTTGAATAAAAGATGATCTTTAAGTTTTTGCACTGTAAGACTTAACTGTGGTTTGTGTATGAAGTACCATTGAAGATTCTAATACGAGCAGTAGTGGTCATTAAAAGATGATATTTTCATGCTGACCTGGTTGCTGGTGTCCAGATAGATGAACCTCCCCACTGGAAATAACCAGGGACCAGAGAAATTGCTTTAACCTTAGCAACCGTGGGATTTCAATTTGAGACTCAGCCCTCCTGCTGCAGTCTCAGTGGACATTTACAGAGGGTTTCCTCACTTTCCTTACTATTCAAAAGCATCTCTTCTGTTTTATTTGTATGCAAATTTTTGGCTTGGTTTCTCATTCAAACACAAACTCAAAATGTAAAGTTCTTCCTCATGTTGAGGTGAAGCTTCTCATGTTTTAGTTTATGGCCATTGCTCCTCCTCCTCTTGCTGGGCAGCACTGAAAAGTGTCTGGCACCTTCCTTTTAGCCCTCCTTTGAGGTATTTATATACATTGATGAGATCCCCTCTCAGCCTTCTCTCAACTAACCAGGCCCAGCTCCTGCAGCCTCTCCTTATATGGGAGATGCTCCAGATCCCTCATCATCTTATGGCTCCACTGCACCCTTTCCTGTAGTTGGAGATACACAGGAATAAATCCATGTTTATTCTTGAACTCGTTTTTCATATTCATGTATTTAAACTAGTGATGGGAGATCAAGTATTATTTCTGTATTGGACTTTTTTTGCCATCGGCTGAAGAAAAATTAAATCTGTTTTGGTAAATACTATTTTCCCCTCCTGAAGAAAAATAGTTTTACATTAACTATTTTCACTTTCAAGTAAACACATACAGTTATTTTTAATTGCATATTACATTTTTGTTCCCTAAAGGAAATATAATTTTAAACCATGGAGTGAAATTTTATCCCTGGAACAGCAGATGGCAGGATTGAGCAATCGAGTTTAAGGATTTGGCCGGGGAAGCAAAACACGCTTTGATGGCAAAAACAGCTTCAGTTTTAAGTTTATAATAAATAAGACATCTGATTGAATATGCAAAATTTATGTGGCTGTGTAAAGTTTTACTTGTATTTCCAAAGTAATCAATCTTCAGATCTGTTAGGAAATAGCCTGCTTCAAATGTTCAAGGAAAGTAGCATGTTAGAAACTAAAACCTATCACACAGTCTATTTACTGCATCATTGTAGGATGTGTTAATTTTATTGTTGCTTTCAATCAGTGCACAGCAGTTTTTATTTCATGTAATTGACATGTATTTTTTAGCTGGTTTTGAATTGGACAGCTATGTAGTATTCTTAAATGGTGGTGGACCTGTCACAGGGCAGTGTAGCTATTTTAAAAGAATTTAATTAATAAAAGTGGAAGAGAAATGAAGAAACAATGAAAAAAAAATCCTCACTCTTTTCTTTTCAGCCAAGGATCTCACTCAAATGGCTCTTTTGGTGCAAACTTGCTGACAATACCAAAGCAAAGATCATCCTCTGTGACCTTGGCTCATCACATGGCTCCCAGACGAGCAGGTAGGGTCATGCCACTTGTACAGTAACAGGATGGCACATCACAGGTCTTCTCATGCAAACAAAGCACTGAAATAACTTCAGCATGTCCCTTGATGTTTAAATCCCCTCTTTGTAAACAGCCATGACTTTGTTGGCATCTGGACCCCATGTCATGTTTGTTTTGGAAGGTGCTTCTCCTGGCCTGAGTCCCGTGGGTTCACCAAGCCATGGATCTGTCTCCAGTGGGGCTTTCAGCAACTGGTCACCTGTGGAATTCCCTGACACTGCTGATTTCCTCACAAAACCAAGCATTAATATCCACAAGCCTCCAGGACACACACCTAGCTCTCCAGATTTTCAGCAGCCTGTTAAAACACCTGTAGGTTATTTGTGTAGCAGGTACTGTAAATTCCGTTATAATTTCAGTCACTTCATATGGGTAAAAAGAATGCAATTAAAATAAAAACAAACCAACAAAAAATCAGGCCCTGTGCCCCTAGTAGGATAGAAAATGGGCATAAATCTCATAATAATCTGTAACTGTGTTATCCATGGGAGAATAAAGCATGCTGAATGTATGTTGCTGCTTTGACGTGGCCCATCCTTCTCAGCAGCTGTTGTTGTAGAGGAGCAATGTTCTGTGGAATTTTAGAAAAGGAGGGTTTCTTACTTGGGAATTGGATTCTGTGTTTCTGAATGCTTTCTTAGTTATGAGCTCTACTTTTTAATAATTCAGGGCTCTAAATCTGGGGGAGGTGATGGTTGATTATTATCCAAGGACAGACTAAATCTATGTGTGCCAAATTTAGGAGAAAATACTCTAGTCAGTTGCTGAAGGAATCTTTACAAGCCTTTTTAAAAAAAGTAATCTGCAGATATTTTTCAGTAGAAGACAGCAGTAGCAAAAGAAGAAAGTTACTGAATGTTGTAAATATTTTTCATGTATTCTGTAAGCTGTGGACGTCAGATACTCAAGCCTGTTCCAATACCAGAACCAGACTTTGCAGAATACAGAGACAGAAAATCAGGTGGGATTTCAAAATAGACAAATACTTGATATCAACTAACTGCTTTTTTTTTTTCCCAAGTCTGTTAAATTAAAATTTCACTATTTCTACATAATTTTTCCTATATTTTAACCTATGTATGCATTTTACTTTGTTTTGTGCTTTAGAATAATCAAAATAAGATGAAATATTGCCTGCTTCATAGTAAGGATTTTAAAACAGGCTTCCACTAGTACCTTTATAGCTCTGTACTCCATGTATCAAATAAGTACTTTACTAACTAAGCTAAACCAATCACTTTTTTTTTTAATAAAAGCTATGCTTATAGCTTTTCTTCATCTTCAGATAACTTTTGTCTAATAAATTTTGTCCTCAATGACTTTTTTGCATATTTCCTAAATAAAATGGTTTAGAAACAAGCTCTTACTTATATTTCTGGCACAAATCCATATGATCAGTTAAAAAATTATTAGACAGTAGTAATTTACAAATCATTTACTGATGCATTATTTCTCTGTGTGTTTTCTTTAAGGTGAAATTGCAAGTGCTAATGTCTCCAAAGAATCTTTCCACCATACAGAGAAGAGGAAAGATGAAAAGAAGGAAATGATTGATCAAACACAAAATACACTGCTTGTAAGCATGTAATTGCAAAAAAAACCCCCTGCAATAACTTTTCTCAATTCACTATTTCTTTATCATTTCTAACTTGCTGTGAAGAGGCCTTTATGTTGCGAAAATAGTAATTTCTAAGGGGTTATGGTGCATGGTTGGAATTCAAATTTTCATTTAACAATTGTTTATCTGGCATAAATGTCACTAGCAAATGACAGGAAAGCTTGTGGTTGTATTGATTTTGTTGATCAATATTGATTTGTGTAGATGTAATGTTGAGAGGGTATGCTCAAACACTGGCTAGTATTTTCTTTTGGAACTTTATGAAAGATGCAGCAGTGGCAGTGAGACTCACAAATGAATGTCCAATACAGTGCTATTAATATTTTGGGTTTATACATCAGGTGTTTTTAAAACTTATCCAATTAACCTATTCTTAAAGCTCAGTAAATCTTTGGTTTTAGCCTATGCATATTTTTGCTTTGTTTTATTAACTCTTCATATCTAAAAATAAATAAGAAGGAAAATTTAGCACTATCTCAGACAGCCCCAGAATCTGCTGCCCAAAACAGGAAAGCTCAAGCCTTTAAGTGTGCTATTTGTGCTATTGATTTATGATTTTCTCATAGCCATAGTTGCAGCACCATTCAATAAATTCACTAATGATTTATCATTTTCAAGGCTTTTTTTGCCAACACAACTGATAAATTAATTTTCATTGTTATTTTAGAGATGATAAAGTATCTTAATCTCATACAGGTGGAACAGAGTTCTACATTAGAAACAATGATATTAGACCATGATTCACTATTGGAGAAGATGAGCAATTGGAATTTCCAAGTTTTTGACCTTGTAAAAGAAATGGGAGATCAGTCTGGAAGGATCCTCAGCCAGGTTTGTTGTCCTTTGTTATGTGAGGGAGGGTAGGTAAAGGTGTCCTTTATTTAAACCATGTAGAAATTTTGCAGTCAACATTCATGTGAATACTTGAAATTGCATTTATGTGAATATCTTCAAAAGCAGAAATGTGACTTCTCATGTACTCCATGCCATTGTAAACCATAAGAAATGGTTTATCTATAGAGAACATGCTCCAGTTTTTCTGAATTTCATTCTCAATGTAAATAGGTTAGACTCACACTGATGAGGTTTTGCCATAATTTCCTGTGCAGAGTTATCTCCTGCTTTCAGAATTACTACTCTGCTTGGTAACCATTACTTTTTTCTCTACTTCAGTAAAATATTTCTGCCCCACCTGTGGGGGAAGAGAAGTGATCTTTTAGGCAGCCTTTTGCCTCTTGATCTACAAACAGTGGAGTTTTTTTCCATTCTGCTTTCTGCATGTAGTATCCCTTTTATCTCTTTCTGATTTATTTCCATGCATTTCCATGTTTGCTGAAGCCAATTCCTGCTGGCAGGTGCAAGAATAGGATCCTGTTTGCTCTTCCCCAGCTTGTCCCATTCATCAAGGTCATCTGGAAGCTTCTGCCTCTTTCTTTAGAGTGGATTTAGCAATCATGGAGCTTCTGATCTGACCGCCAAACAGTTTTATTTCCAGTATCTTAGTTTTCCACCCTGGAATGATGTCCCCTAATTTTGCAGCTCCTGTTCCTCTGAGCACCTCCCATGCTTTAGAACTTCTTGTTCCTCTCCTGTGTCTAGGGAAAAAAGTTATAAAAATGAGTAGCAGTGACTTGTTTTACATTTTTGTAAAATATTTGCAGCTGTGGGTGAGGGGGGGATTAGGCTTTGAAGTACACTGATATCTACATGTAAATAATAATATATGGTCTATATACATATATGGAAGTTCTGAGTACCTTTTTGAAATACTTCTTCATTTACCAGCTAGATTTATTAAAAACACTCAAGAGAAATCATAATAAATGCAAGAACTAGCATCTCTTTGCCAAAGTCTCAAAACAACTTGGAGGACTTGTGTTGTTTGTTTCTCTTTGTTTTGTTTTATTATTAAGGACTTTGCTATTTTAATTAAATAATTTGAAGTTCTGAATAATAAGTCTGAACGTAAATTTCTTCTTTTTAGGTCATTAATGGGATAAAGCATGGCTTATTTAGCCTTCTAAAAAAATTTGGGGTATATTATTACAAATGAGTTGTGCATAGAATTATCAGTAATGACATAAAAGCTTTTATTATTCTTTATTGAGAGGATTGTGAAAATCCACATTTTTGTGCTAAAAATATATTAAATATATCTCTATGACAATAGCATTCCAATAATTCTTTAGTGGAATTTCAGTGTTTTCCATGTCTGTCGGCAAGTACAATTTTAAAAACAAGAAATATTTTTCAAGTTGAAAAAGCAGAACATGCAAAGATATTTAAGTTTTTCAGATTAAAATTAATCTTAATATTTGTTTAGGTTACTTATACCTTGTTTCAAGACACTGGCTTGTTTGAAATTTTCAAGATCCCCACTCAAGAATTTATGAATTACTTCTGCGCGCTAGAAAACGGCTACCGGGATATTCCCTGTAAGTGCTCCCTGGTTACACAAGGAACTTTGTTATCAGTGGCTCCCCTTTGCTGTGGGAATTTGTATTTCTGGGCTGCTAAGTGTGTTTTTAGTGAATGCACTTGACAGAGCTTAGAATGGGTCTAGAGAATTGCAGGACAAAGTGGGTGGACTCTAAAAGTGAATTGGTTAATTTGGAGTTTGAAGATTAATCTTAGAGAATTTGAATTAGTGGTGGAATCAAACACACTGAAGTCAATGGGAGAATAGTTGCTGATTTAACAGAAATTTGGGTGAGGTCCTTAACAAAATGAGAAGAAATGGAGAATTTTGATGGTAGTTATTCACCTTGCTGTGCAAGGCAGCCAAATTTATTGGAAAACAAAACAAAAACCACACTTCCCCACTCCACAGATGTTTGCCCAGCTCGGGTGCTTGTAGGTATCAGATTGCAGGCCACACTTGTTTCTCACCATTATTGATTTAAAAGGCCATTTAATCCCTTCCTGAGGCCCAGGTAGGATGAAGTGTACATAGACATTGTTTGTTTATCTAACTGCCTTCTGAAAAATGTTCAGTGATACATCTATCTACCACTAACATTTAAAATTCTATTTTTCCTTTTAGACTTAATCAAAAGCTCACTTATAATACATTTTGTACTTTTTTTTTTTGCTGTTGTTTTTATTATTCCGTGTGATGCCATTGCAGATAACAGTTTTTTAATTGTACCTTGTTGATTTTCAGATCACAATCGTATCCATGCCACGGATGTTCTCCATGCAGTTTGGTACCTGACCACACGGCCCATTCCTGGATTCCAGCAAATCCGTAATGAGCACATAATGGAGAGTGAAATAGGTGTGTATTCACACAGGCTGTTTTTGTTTTGCTGAAGAATCTTACAATGAACCTACAGCAGGTTAACCAAATTGCTCTGGAAAAAAATATAGAATTATTCTTATGACTCACTTTTTTTTTTTTTGTACTTTAATATAATGCAGTAGAAAAAAAATCACAAAGCACACACCGTTCAGAAATATCATGCAATTGACTTTCAGAAAAATTAGTAGATGAGTAATGGTTAGTTTGTTAGCCAAGAAAACTGGTTCACTTAATAAATTTTCTATGCTGAATGAAACCTCTGTATTCTGCTATAGTCAGGGTATTTTTAGCATTTGAAATACGTTAGGCTAATATTTCTTAACTTTATTGGAAAGTTAAATAGACCAAAGAAAAAATACCAAAGTATTTAACTTAATTGAAGTTCTCCTTAATGGGTTTAGTATAAAAATTAATATTTTAGAATTTTCAGTTAGCTATCACATGCAGGCTTTCAAACTCAGAAGAGACCACCCCAAAAATAACTGCATAAGAGCATCCCTGAAAAGGAAATAATACCTCCAAATTCAAATGTTGTGTGAAGGTACTTCCAGTGAAGCTTGCTTTTGTATTGTCTGTGACTTCATAGAACAAACTTTTAAATTTAGAATTTGTAATTTTTACCTAATTGTATCCTATAAGTAAAGGATTAAAAAAAAGATTGGAAACATAGACTTGGATGCTAAATGGTTTGTATTTCAGAAAAAATAAAATCAAGAACTCTGTTTGAAGTGTGTAGTAGAAAAAGACAAGACACAAGTCATATGGCTTTTAGAGGGCTGGGATTTTCTCTTTTTTCCAAGTTTGTCCCTATCTATTGATTGCACCCTATTGCCTTTTCTTTCTCCAAGTGTTAAATGGGTTGGGTCTGGAGACTTAACTGGAGAAAAGTGATAATAATGATTTTATTCTCCTCTACAAAAAAAGAAAGATTAAAATAAGAAATTATAATCTTATTGCTTGGAAACTCTTCCAGTACAAATATTTTCAGGTTTCTAATCCTTGTTTATTCTATTAAGGCAAGGGAGTTCCTTTGATATTATGCATTGCTAAAATAAGTGCTATTTCTTTTCCTTTTTTTTAAAGTAGTGACTTTGTCCATGGGAAAGACAATAATAAAACTCTGAATCTTCTTATCATGCAAATATTTCTAAACTAATGGAGTTAATTCCTTGTGCAGTAGTTTCCACTTTCCACCTCCAAGTTTTCCTGTAGGTTTGCAAGTTCAAGAAATGGGAAAATTATAGAAATACTAAGGAAGGTGCTGATTAATGTTTTCTTGGACAAATTCAGGTTTGAGACAAACAATAGAATGCTCTGTTAGTGCTACAAATTTGCAACTCAATGGCACTTCAACTTTTCTTCAAAATTGTTAATCTATAAAAATTATCATTAATTTTCTTTTTTAAAATATTAGTCTGACAATTATTCAGATTCATGACAGCAAGGATAAACATACTGTGTTTGCAACAGTGTCTGGCTGTTTATACACATTTATAATGTATTACAAATATGTATGAAGTACTGTTCTAAAAAATATTCTGGTTTTGTACTTTGAAATTTTCTTTTTTTTAGATGAAGCCAGTGGTATTGCCCCAGTTCAAGTCAGCTACACTTCTTCAAAAAGCTGTCCTATTACTGATGACAGTTATGGCTGCCTGGCTTCAAACATTCCTGCTTTGGAATTGATGGCTTTGTATGTAGCAGCTGCCATGCACGACTATGATCACCCTGGACGTACAAATGCTTTTCTAGTGGCCACAAATGCACCTCAGGTAGGAACCTCTTCACACAAAAAAATCACTTCTTTCTGTAGGAAATCAGTATAAAGAATTATTTTCTATTCTATATCTCTAAGGTAAGTTGTTTAGGATTGAAGTATTTAGGCCTGATTTAAGAAATGGGGAAATTAACATGTACTATACTTGTGTAATATTTTTCTTTCCTGTTAAATTCTGATGTGTTTTGTATGTACTGGTTGTGTATGCATGCAGAAACAATTTCAAATTGCAAAATTGAAAATAACAACAGAAACCAATGCAGGATAGAGTAAAGGATTATTTAATAGAGAGCTGGCCCTGGGTCTGTGTAATCAGCTATGATGGCTGTTTGGATCTCTTAGTAAGTTACAGAAAAGAAACTAAAATAATAATACTAATAATATCAACAATAACAATAGATCAGAAACTGGTACACTTGTTAGGAGATAAAGACTTTGAAAATGAACTTTCCAATCAGTTTTCATCAACTCCTTATTACAAAAGGAGTTTAGTATGTAGGATGTTGTGTATTTCTGCTGAAAACAGCATGCAAGGAGGAACAACACCAAACTACACAGACATCCATCATGAAGTCTCAAAAATGCAAGCATTCTTTGAAAAATTGCAAAAAGCTTTGGCAAAATGAATTTTTTTTCAGGTACTGTTTAATCTATATTGAATTCATTATTTTATAGGGTGTTTTTTAGAAACATGGAAGCTGTGAGTAAAATCTGCTACTGTTTTTATATTTTAGTTAGCTTGTTTACAGTTAAAATTTCTGCATTAGCATTAAACATAGCCCTTTGAAAATTAGTGATAATTTGCACCATTTTCCATTATGACAGTTCTTATGTGTTTTGGAGTCCTTTTTCTCATGGGGTATTTTATTTGTTACGGTTTTTTGTTTATTTCTTTGTTTTTGTTGGGTTGGGGTTTTTGTTGTTTTTGCTTTTCCAACACAATTAAGAGAAATTGAAAACAAATACTTAGATTTATTTTTTTCTTGTTTTGTTTTGTTTTTTACATCACCGTGTGACATAAAACACACACTGCTCCACACATGCACTGTGCAAAGTCTTAAGCTGTTTTTGTGTGTGTGCCTACAGTCTGAATGTAGGTGTCACTAAGACATCATTAAGGATTTTAAAGAAAAAAAGAACATTGCTAATTGTTAAGTTTGGGGGGGGGGAGAGGGGGAGTTCCCTCATCTGTAATTTTTGTGTCACTTCAACCCCAAAACTAGAAGACAAAACATTTTTTTTATTTTTATTTTTACCTAGTGTTGTTTCTGACCAGCCCTGAAACTTCAGAATATTTAATTATAACTTTAAAACTTCCCTGTGTAATTTATGATTCCTTGCTTGTTGTTTTTTTTTTTTTTTTTTTCCTGTAGGCTGTTCTCTACAATGACAGATCAGTCCTAGAAAATCACCATGCTGCATCTGCCTGGAATCTTTTCTTATCACGACCAGAATACAACTTTTTATCAAACCTTGATCACGTGGAGTTCAAGCGCTTTCGTTTCTTAGTGATTGAAGCAATCCTTGCCACAGACCTCAAGAAGCATTTTGATTTCCTTGCAGAATTTAATGCCAAGGTTTGTTCCACTTTAGTGTCTGCACTGGTCTGGTCTTGATGTACAGATTTTATCGTTGCTTCTCAGTTATTGTTGGTTTTAATTACTTGCATTTAAAGTTTTATATTCTTTAAATTTAAGCTATTAAAATGCAAGTAGAGTATTTCCTTTGTACAAACCAGCTGTAGATGGTTTGTAGGTTGCTTGATAAACCCATGATTTGAAGTGGATGTCTGTGCCTACCCCAGGTCAATGACATGAACAGCAATGGCATAGAATGGAGCAATGAGAACGATCGCCTGCTGGCCTGTCAAATATGCATCAAACTGGCTGATATCAATGGCCCAGCCAAAATCAGAGACCTGCATCTGAAATGGACTGAAGGCATTGTCAATGAATTTTATGAGCAGGTGGGTATGGAAAGAACAATTTTCTCTTTTTAATAACAGGCAGATAATACTTTGTCTTACCAGTGTTTAACTAATTTAAGCTTTATTCCTTGTTTTAAATCTTCAGGTGAGGTATTTCTATCTTCTCATTCGGAATGCTAAAATTTATTTTCACAGTTAGCTTACTAGCATGATCTTTTAGTTTCTAATTATTGTGTTAGAAAACAAGCTCCCAGCCAGTATTCTCCATTTTTCAGATATTAGGGGATTTTTGAGGGGGAGGGATTCTTTCCTTAGGATGATGCTGACAAAGCAAAAAAAAAATTCTTTCATTTTGGAAGTTAAGTTCACAGATGTGTTTCTAGGTGAAAGAATATCCATGAAAGCATATGTTCAGCTCTAAAGCTCTCAGGTTCATGGAAGTGCTGAGATAAGTAATTGTAGTTTAGATTTTTTGATGAACAACTGTTCAATGTTTTTCTTCTCCAGTTTATAAAATGGTGGGGAAAAAAACCCAACAAAACAGTGAAGAAACCACTTGACTCTGGATGTCATAGCTCATTTCATTCTCCTGTGGCCTTGCAGGGGATGCCATTACCAGCATGCCTTGCTGTGGCTGATTTCTCTGCCACTTTCTCTGTTCATCAGCTCAGCAATTGAAGTTGAGTCTCTGCCTGCTCTGAATCCATCCTGTCAAGGCATAGGAATAGCAGTTCCAGTAGAACTGGTTCTCCATCCAGACACAAGCAAAGCTGGAGGGAGGATTATGGACTGTGCTAGTCTGAGCCATAATGTGTCTTTATTTTAAATTGGCCTAATTACATTTTCATTCACTTAGTCTGTACAATTATTCTCCCCAGTAAAAATGTACAATCCATGTGGTGGTTCATGGAATCACAGAGTATCCTGAGTTGGAAGGGACCACAGGGCTCATCAAAGCATAACTCCTATCCCTGCACAGGACATCCCAAAAATCACATTATGTGCCTCAGAGCATTGTACAAAAGCTTCTAGAGCTCTGTCAGGCTGGTGCTGTGAGCCCTGCCCTGGAGAGCTGTTCCAGTGCTCAAACACCCTCTGGGTGAAGAACCTTTTCCTAATATCCAGCCTAAACCTCCCCTGACAGAGTTTTATGCCATTCCCTCAAGCCCTGTCACTGCTCACTGGAGAGAAGTGATCAGTGCCTTTCCACGTGCTTCCCCTCCTGAGGAAGCTGGAGATTACTCGGTTCATTAAAAGTAATTTTTAAAATAAGAATTTAAAGCCAATTTTGTGAGAAATTCTGGTAAGTTTTTTCATTTCTTTTTCAGGGTGATGAGGAAGCAAGTCTTGGGTTACCTATAAGCCCCTTCATGGATCGTTCTTCTCCCCAGCTGGCGAAACTGCAGGAATCTTTCATCACTCACATAGTTGGCCCCCTTTGTAATTCCTACAATGCAGCTGGGTTGCTTCCAGGGCAGTGGGTTGATGAAGAGGAGGAGGATGCAGAAAGCACTGAAGATGATGATGGTGCACAGTTAGAGAGTGATGATGAAGAAATGGAAGATGATCTTATTTTAAGTAAGTTTCTGTGTTTCAGTTGGTGCTTGGTTGTCCTTCAGTAGCTTCAGATGTAGCAGTGGTAGTTGAAATTGTGCTGTAGAAATCTTGTAGCATTTGCTATTCTGCTGCTTCATAAATTTTCCTCTTTTAACAAAAGTTTTGTTGCTACCAGGAGATTTGCAATTTAAAACAGAAACTTGTTGATATCCTTTGCCATGCCACTGTTTAAATATTCAGAATAATCATCCATGTGCCTCGCTGAAATGTACATCCTGCTTGCAATGTGCCATTGGCTTTGTATGTATAAAATACAATTACTCAGAATGTCAAACAATCCAATATGCTTATAATTTTACAGAAGCTCAAAGAAAAAAAGGTAGACGAATATTTTGCCAGCTAATACACCACCTCAGTGAAAATCACAAAATATGGAAGAAAGTGATCGAAGAGGAAGAGAAAAACAAAACAGAAGGAGCCAAACTGCTGACTGAAATCTCATCTTTACCTCAAGCAGATGACATTCAGGTTATTGAGGAAGCTGATGAAGATGATGAACGACAGCTGGGAGAAGAGAAGACGTGCTAAGGGAGCTCCAGTGGTGTCCAGTGTGATGACAGCCTATGTTTTTTCCACTGTGCTGACTTCAGCTCACACACATAAAATCGAAAGGCCTTAATACTGTGAGAGGATTCTTTGTGCTCTGGTGGAATCCCACTCCTATGCACTTTCGCCACACACAGAATACAGGACTTTATTCAGAGATTGAGTATTGTATACCCTGATGCAAAGTTCTTTATGCCTTAGTTGGTATAAAATATCCTGATATAATGCTGCCTTGCTGAATATGGAACTCTTCTTTTCCTTGAGGTACCTGCAGTTTTTAAAAAAACATTCAGTGACTTTGATTACCAAAGTGGCAAGAACTTTTCGCTAACAAGGAACCGCGGGATGAATCCTAACCTTGTCTTGAGTTGCTTATTTCATGTTGTTTTTGAACATGAATGAGAAAAAAAAAGTCTGTGCCTACATGAAAACCATGTTACTGCTGCAGTGCAAGCCTGTTGTGGGGTGTCTGCTTAGTGCAGTAGTGTGCTTCATGTAGTCATCTCAGAGCAACTGTTCAAGGACTGTGACATAAGTGCTGAATTCTGATATTTGTGGTTTAAAAAGAGGAAAGAAAATCCAGGTGCATCTATTTCTGATGCTTTTTATTATTGTGCATAATCTGATGTTTTATTTTTGCAGAAAATATTCAGGTTTGCAGTGGGTGTTCATGATAATTCATTGAATACAAGGCCATTCTCATCTGTTGCCTTGCTGTTTTGTGGTAGAACATTAAAAACCTGTTCAGCTACTTAAATTATGAAGGAATTTTATTCTTTTACTCATAAATAACGTTGTATTTCCTGCCCTTACTCAGGTTCACTTTAAAAACAAGTCAACCACATAATAGATTTTTATCTTGCACCCATTTCCCATATTAAATTTTAAGGAAATAAGATCTTATCTCATTTATTCTTTGTATGTAAAGCTTTAGGAGAATTAAAGATTTTTTTTAAAGACATAAACTACTGTTGCAAAATGGCTATTTTAATTTGCCCCACACATTTTTTCCATCACAGAGACAGCTTTTATTGCCTTCAAGTTTGATGTGCATCCTGAAATACACATATGGAAACCAGAAGGTGGAAACTTCGTGTAAAGCCTGATACAAGATAAAAATCACTGTACTGTACCACATTTTAGATTGTTGAGTTTTAAAATAACAAACTTACACATTCCACCCCAATGTATTTTTAGAAACACTACCATAGTTGGTCTAATTTGTAAACAAACAAACGAAAAAGTTGAAAATTAGGCTACAGGTAAGCAAGCCAGAGATAAGCCTGGTTTTAAAAGTGCTCCTTTTAGTACTGAACCTTTAAATGCTGTGTAGTTGAACTGAATAAAACCCAAATGCACGTGTGCTATTTCTGAATGTGTCTCAGCATATTTGTGTTTGCATCAATTGACTTGGAAGGAAAAAAAAAGATAACCTTGTGCAAACTGTATTACACTATTTTACACAGGTTTTCCTTCTGCTGTTTCATTGGCCAGATTAAATAACTGAAAGGTTTGGGCTTTTTTTTTCTTTTTGCTCTTTTCACTAATAAGCCTTTTGTTGATGCACTTAAAAGACCACTGAAATGTGCTTTTGCTATATCTACAGTGCCAAATTCCCCTTTGCTGCCATTATCACTGTCACTGCAGTTTTTTTGTAACATGAGCAGTGTTAAACCAGATATTTCTGTCATTAATAAAATGTTGCACTATTGAAGCTGGCACTTACTGATCATACACCTGGTATTTGACATTTCTTTGGTCATATATTCTTACAGTTAATGTGAAGACTAGAAAAATTCTGATTCTTTTAGTATGCTGTATTCTCAGCATTTTGTGTTTAGATAGTGTGTTTGTGTACATAAAATATCATTTTAATATTGTTTAATATCATTTTGCTTTGTCTGACAAATGATACTAATTATTTTGTCTAAAGTTTCTGTTCTATTATTTTACGTTACAAATTTCCATTTTTTAGTTTCCCTTAAAATGCCATTATTTATAAATTAACAAAAGTATAACAAGGTAAAAATTAATATTTTATGTTTTGCTAGAGCATTGGCAGGACTTGTATGTGGTGACATCTTTGCCAGCAACTTTCTTATCTCAGGTTTCTCTTAAACTCTTTAGGAATACTGAAGCAATTTTAAAATCCAGTGACAAGCAGCAAACCTCAATGTTTAATAAACTGCAATGCTAATATGTATTTCCAATTAGATATTTACAATAGATTGCTTCAAAGATGCATTTAATTATGAATGTGTTCTAAATCTGCTTTAAAGTGCCTTTTTTTAAAGTGTGCACAGTATGTGACTAATTGTTACTCTAAGAGCAAAGGGAAAAGATGGAAAAAATTTAACAAAGGCTGGTTCAGAGAATGTTTGCAGAAGTGGATGTGGCTGTAACTGAAAGTGTCTTAAATCTTTCAAAAATGGTGATGGAGGGTCCTCTGAATGTTGATTGAGCTGTTGTGCCAAATATCATCTCTCCATACAAAGAATATCACTCTTAAATCTGTGATCACACTTCAGCAATTCACAGCTGCCAGGGGATGCTGAGTAGTGCTGAAAACCACACAAAGGAACACATTTGAAACACTTTCTAATGCAGCACTACCTCTTTTGGTTTGTTTTTTTCCCCAAGAAGTGGACCAAATTAGCCTACACTGAAGTTTATGCCATGCAGAAATACAAGTTTTATGTAGAATATTCTCAGGTTTGAGTTTCCCATCTTCTCATTGTCTTCTTTTCCAAGGTGTGTTGGATTACTTGCACCCATACACACAGAACTAGACCTACCAAGTTTCCATAAGGGCAAAATTCTCCCTGTGCTTCCTGGAGTCCTCTGGACGTGGAGGAGGTGCTAAACCAGTCAAATGAGTAACTTGGAACCTCTTCCTATGAGTTCTCCCTCCATGACAAAGTTTAACAGTGAGTGTAAGGTTCAAAATTAAAGGAATGATTTGGGATTGCTTAAGGTAAGTCCAGACTAACGAAGTTTGTGTAAGACTTCATTTGCTCTGTGCACAGAACCATTTCTTTGTATTTACATCCAGTTTTAACCACAACCAGGGGCAGGTGAAACAGCAAAAGGAGTTAGAATTCAAGACCTCAAAGTTTTAGCTTTGGTGCTTGCTCCTGGTGTAGATGCAGTTGAATCTTGGCTCTTCTGGATCCTCTGAAAGCACAGATGGAATTTGAGGTAATCCAGAGTGTGTTATTGCCCATAGAGGGTGTGGGGTCCCCCTGGAGATGTTCCAGAACCATCTGGACACAATCCTGTGCCATGTGCTCTGGGATGGCCCTGCTGGAGCAGAGGGGTTGGGTGACCCCTGTGGTCCCTCCCAGCCTGACCCATTCTGGGATTCTCTGTGGCACCTACACTCACGTGGCAGCATTTCCCCTCTTGTCCAAAAAACCATTTGAGATGTGCAGAATTGTAAGTGTCTCATATACTGGTGAGTGTGAGAGCAGGAATCCCAGCCTGAGAGATGTTTTGGACTAAAAGGATGGAATTACCTTGGATGATGAGAACCAGAAAGAAGAGGTAAGAATGGGACAGACACAAAAATATACTAAAGATATTCGGAAGAGAGACACTGATTGTTGTCTCAGGCCAGTCTGTGTTCAAAATATTATAGAAACAGTATCTCTTGATCAAGTCAGAATACTTGGATTTTTAGAAATGAAATGAAAATGGTAATGGAAATAATGATGCAGTCATCACAACTTAAGCTGTGATAGAAGTTTTAGGAAATTGATCCTTCAGTGGCCAATAAAGATTAAATGAGCGAAAGCAAATATATAAAGTTGATTAAATGAGGTACAAGAAGTTTGATCAAGACAGTATTTATTTTGCATTTTTTTCTTCCAGCTCTCTTCTCAGAATTGTCTCTGGACAATGTGCTGCTTCAGTCATGTCTGTGTTAAGGCAAATGAGGTAATGAATTACTTTCACTTTTCCAATGAGGAATTTTTTTGCAATATCTTCTTGAAGTAAGTCTTTAACTTGCTATAAAACTGTCCAGTGGATTCTCAGGAATGAAGATGACAAAAGAACACAATTTTTAACTGCTATCTGTCTGATCTTAGTTTAAAAGGGCTATAAGCAATCAGTTTATTTGTCCTCTGCTTAATGAGAAGGAATAAAACATTTTTAGAGGAAAGAAAGCTGATGGACCGAGCTGCTACAGGATAAACCTTCTATTGCACTTGGCTTTAGGTGTGTAAGTGATTTACACCTACTTGGTTCTGTGTGACACTTCAGACACCCTTTAAGAAGGGCACAACACAACCAGAAATGTTTGACAGGAAGGTTTCTTTTGGGATCTTACATCATGAGTCATCTTCTGATTTCTGGACTTCAAGAGATCAGCTGCTGGTGCCTGTGGCAGGTTCTGCTACACAGGCTCTGCTCCCTGGCAGAATGTTGCCATCTGTGGACTATCATAGAGTAAAAATCTTCTAGTGAGGTGAAACCTTCTGTCTGCTGGTTTATCTGTGAGGTTTCAGAAGGAAAAAAAAAAAAGGTGTTGTTTAACCAACCCAGCCTTTAAGTACTGGTGAGAGACCACGGTGTTTCAAATGATCCCCACCATTCACCTTGTGATTTGTCCATGTTCTAAACATCCTGCCAAAAAACAGGTGATGAGTCACTTCTGACTCATCTCTCTGGATCAGCAGAACCCTTTGCACCTTGAGTGAGATCAAAATATCTTCATTTTAATTGCATATAAAGCAAAAGGTAATGCTTAGCCTAAAATGCAGGTATCATACCAAAAATACTGAGGATAGGGTTGACATTAATTATTGCACATGAGGAGCAGAGTGCAGATTCTGTCCCCTGTACCTGTCAGATGTGAAAACTTGCTCCTATATATAGTCATTCAAATGGGCTTAGCATGCCCCTTTTTTTATCATGACATTCATCCTAGTGGAATTTATTAATCTGTAGTACTGCCAGTTTATCTGACTCATATTAACTAAGCTTTCTTTCAGTCAAAAAAGTCGATAAGTAAGACCCTCTATCTTTGAGAATGAGTTTGTAGTAATTGAATTCAATTCATCATAACTAAGTCACTACCAAAATACTGTTTCTAATTTCAGATGCCACACCCCAGGAAAAATGCCTGTCCTTTAGACAGATTTACAGAATTGTAGCACAGACCAGTGGGGCTGATGACGTGGCCTGAAGAGAAGGAGAAAGATGAAATTAATTAAAAAGATTATTTCCTTGTCTAGAGAAAATCAGACTTGAGTGAGATATTCTAAGGTTACCTTATGAGGCTGTTTCAAAGAGTAATCAGAATAATGCTTTCAGTGTTTATTGTGTTTAGCACAAGGAGTAACACCTTTAGGTGGCAAGGCTCAAACATGACTGATTGTCTGAGGATTGAGAGGGCTCTGACTCACTGAAATAGATTGTCTGGGGCTATTAAGAAAGGATCTGCAAAAAAAAAAAAAGTCTGAAAAACAGCTTTTTGTAAAACTGTTAGTGGACCAGATGAGTGAACTGCAGAACTTACTGAGATCCTTTCTGAACCTATTTTTTAAACACTAGGACTAGAGTAGAAGTTTGATGTGGAAACTTTAAATACCAAGAAGAAAATGTGCACAGTTATAAAAATAATAATATTTAAACAGCAAGAACTGGAGGCATCAACTCCTTCATTTCAGTAAATATTAAAACCTTTTTATTTTAAATGAGTTTCACCCATAATCCATCTCCCACCAGAAAGAGTCTCTTTATTTGTTGAGAGAGCTAGGATCGTCTTGAAAAAATAGGTGAGATTTGAACCTTAGCCAGAGATAAGAATCTAATTGTCAGATGGTGAATAAATGGAGAGGCAGTAGCCAAAAAGTTTTTTAAAAATATGATTATCTTAAGTTAGTTTGCTAAAGCTAATTGTATTTTAAATATTTTTCAATCTATGTGGGCCTTTCTAGATCTTAAGAAAGTGCATTCTTGAGACATTGGGAGGTGTTGGACGCTTCAGAAGATGATGTAATTCATATACTTAGCAAAAGAATTACTATCAGTGAGTAGGGATTTTTAGACAAATTTTAGCTGTTAGCACTAAATTTTATTCCCATCAACAATGAATTATTCTTACTGTCTCTGTGTCATCCTGAAGTTCATTATGGCACAAAGAGCATTTTATAGATTACACCTACAATTTGTGGTGAAGTAAATGCAGTATTAAGCTGTGTTGCATTCCTCTCTATAGTGTGGTAGTTTAGACTGTACATTCCTTGAGAGAGAAATGGTGTGTCTTTACAGAATGTAAAATAAAATAGAAGAAGATCTGAAAATGCCCTGAAGTGGCTTTATAAAGCATTTTTATGCTTCCAAAAAAAAAAAAAAAGGAATTAAATTAACTTCCTAATCTATATCAGATAAAGAGGGGTTGCAAATACCAATGTTGTTCCTGGAAAAATTAGGCTTATAAAATTCTGCTGTGGTGCATGTTCAGCATTATTATTATTAATATTTTTTAAATGAGCTTATTGCGTAATTTGAAGAGAACCAAAGGGGCATTTTGACTCCTTAAACAAGGATGCCTGTGGCAAAAGGAAACTTAATTACCTGAGAATTCCTTCAGATGTTTTATCCATAGTGATTCCCTAACTTTCATTCCTTGCTGGTGTGAAGCTGAACCTGTATTACATATATTAGTAAGGAACCTGAACAACGAGGCATCCTTTAAGCCCTTGTTTTGGTGAGGGTATAAATGTCCATGAGACATGGATGGGTGGATACTGATGGGCCTGATGTGGATAAGCATCTCAACAAATCAACTGTAAAGTAAAAAGCTTTTTAATACATAATATTTTTTTCATGCTTCTGATGAATCGTAGTTAACACAAATTAAAAATATTTCCTTTAAGTTTTTTTTTTCACATGAGTGTAGAAAAGGAAGTCATCACTTGAAAACAGCAGCAGAATAAGCAGTAACTTTATTCTGTTTTCTAGAATGTTGCTATAGGCCAGTCTATATCACATGTAAAATTTTTGGCAAGCAGCCATCTGCTGCAGTAATAGCAAGATATTGGATTAGATTGCACATTCCTGATGTGCTCCCATTATTTTAATGGGTTTAATCTATTTGGGATGTTACTTTTTCAGAAGAATGTAACAAATGTAGCATCTCCTGAAGCCTGGCAGTCTTCCTAAGGAACAACTGCTCTGAATGTGCATCCTGCCTAACTCTAATGACATGGACAGAGCTGACAGCCTTCACAAATGCCTGAAAGGATAATCTAGAAGAGAGAGAATCTGCTGATGCCCAATTTACATTGTTGTGAAAGGACAGAAGAAGGCAGAAGATTTCCAGAGCTGTAGTTAAATTTGATCTTGATTAGACAGAGGGTTTGAATTATCAGGCCCAGTGCCAGAAAAACACCTGGGACAGCTTATTGGCATGAAAACACATACCAGCCTTCTGTGTGGACCTTCACAGTGCAATTTATGCTGGGAATATGGAGTTCTTTTCAAACTCTTACTGATTCTGTGATCTTGGCCATGCTATCTTGTGTTTTCATCAGTCCATCTCTCTCAATCAAAGACAAATTCTGATCTGGCATCTTCCTCATTATGATTTCTTCCCCCCTCATTTAGCCTGAATCTTTATGTTTTCATATCAAAGGCATTATTATCAAATTTACACAATCTAATTTTCACTCATTTTTCAAGGGGATTTCACTACTTTTTACTGTGTTTTTCTCTGAGCTTGCTTTTTCTCTCGTGAAAACATAATCTGCCTCATCTACTCTCTAGTGCTTGCACAAACCTTTAAGCTCAATTCAGGCTAGACACATCCTGGATACGTATAAAAATATATCTCAGTAAGTTTGTACTATTTACTTTCAGAGAAGCAGTAATGTTCCTTGAACTTTTATGAAATCTTCCTTTGTATAGTTAATTTCTGAATGAATTAATTAATTAATGAACCTTCCTGCATTTGTTAGGTTCATACTAAGGATGTGTTCATCAGTACCACTGAAACTGCTGGAAGTTCAGGAAATTCAGTGCTAATGAGTGAGATTTTTCTTCAGCATTTTTTCAGTGTCATATATGACATGCTTGTACTCTTCCCTTTTCAATCTCTGGGCTTGCTGACATGGCCAAAAACAACCCAAAAACTTAAATGTAAGGTTAGAGATTTGGAAAGGAAGATTTCAGACACAATGGTGGTTCTGACTGCAGCTCTTGCAGCAGTGTTGTGAAGATACACTGGTTAATATATCAACCTTTAATACCAAAACAATGTTAAATAGCAGCCAGCTGCTATCTGTCCTAGATATTTCAGCTGGAATTATCTGAACATCCCACCAGGAAATTCTGAACATCTGGCTGGCTACTGCAATCAGTATTGATACAGTGGAGGAATTCTGGAGGACTAGAAAAAACTACTATTATGTCAATATTTCAAATTATTAAATTGGATCATTAGGATAATTCTAAGTCAGAAGGAAAATAATAAAAAAGCTGATAGAGAATGAAACATGTAAATATGAATAATACTGATACAGATTTAGAGAAAAGACAGTTTGTCAAATGTATTTGATTGCTTAAATGAGACCATAAGTTGGCAGATAATGGTAAAAGTTTGGATTGATATTCTGAGGCTTTTATAAGGCATTTTGATTTAGAAACCAGAATGACATATAATCAATATGGTTCTCATTAAATGGATTAAAGACTAGCCAGGAGTTAGATCTCAAAATACCTCAGCAAAAGGGAATTATAACTGGTCAGCTGCATTTTGAGCATGGGTCCCTGCAAGAACTGGTTCTTGATGGTTTTTAATCCTCCCCTCCCTTCAATTAGCATTATTTGAGCCCTGTTGTAACAAAGGATGGCCTGGAGTTCTTGCCACCCAGAAAGCAGGACTAGGAACTGCACAAACTCTGGCTGGCTGATCTGAGAGCCCAGGGTTGGGAAAAGGAGCAATTGCTATGAGTCCAAAACTAGAGCTGAACACAAGCACACAACATCTACTTGGTGTCCAGAAAACCCCTGACCATGACTCCTAACCCCACTGCTTGCCAATGCCTTAGGAATGGTTGATTCAGTTTTCATGGTGTGCCCAATGCACAGCAATCAGGTTTGCCTCCTTCCTCTCTTTTTTGAGTTTTAAATCTTCTCTACAAAAGGCACTTTTTCAGGAAGTGGAGTAGCCTGCCCAGCCTCTTCAGAGAAACAGGAACTTGTGCTAGAGCTGCTCTCTGTGGGTGAAATAATCTGGACCTGCTGCACCTGAAGTCCACAGGCTGTTATGTGAGTGGACTGGCATTAGCTCTCTTTGCTTTTTCTCTTTTGCTCTTTCAAAAGAAAGGGAGTATTTCTCCTCAGCATAAGCTGCAAGCATGAGGTCAGCAGACAAACACCAATTCCTGCCTTTCAGCTTTCCTGCAGCTCCAAGCTGCAGCACTGTCTGTGTAAAAAGCCAGGTCAAACACTCAGCCCTGGCCTTCAGTAGCTGCTTGCTTGTTTTGTCCTGAACCCTGTCCTGAGGCCCTCTCTCCCCACACAGAGGGGACTAAATTCTGTGTTTGGAGTCCCAGCTGCTCCTGCAAGGTCTGCAGACATAAATCTTTATCTACCAATAACCACAAAGCAAGAGCTGGCAAGAATAATCAATGAAGCTGACAGAAGTCAAGTGTAGCCCTTACACCTAAAATTTGTGCTTAAAATTCATTTAAAATCTGTTTCTCCCCATCCTATTGCACTTGCCCTCCCCAGAAAGTGTCTCCTCTGGTCAGAAGGGTGAGCAGTTTATTTTCTTTAGTCGTGGTATAGGTACATGTGACTCTGCTAACACAAATACTGGCTTTTTCAGACTATTTAAGCAGAGATTAATCATTACATAGTACTTTGTATTGGGAGGCAGTGGAGGACAGGGGTCTGGAAATGCAATATACTGGAGGAAAAAAAGCCCTGTGATTGTTGGGAGTATGGCAATAACTGAACACTGTGTGTATGATGCTAAGTGAGAAGCAAGCCATGAAAGGTCCTAAAAGTGAATTCATGCTTATCTGAACACTGAACACTGTGTGTATGATGCTAAGTGAGAAGCAAGCCACAAAAGGTCCTAAAAGTGAATTCATGCTTATCTGATTCACTAGAAAATTATGACCAACGGGGAAGACAGGGCAAGGAAAAAGAAGGATAAAATGTTTTAAAAGACAATCTATTTTTCAAGGCTGGAAAATATATTTTATTCTTGGTTACAGGTATTTAAATAGATACCTTTTAAAATCCCTTTAGCTATAAAAATTTAATGGATAATTATAAAGAATGGCTTAGCTGGAATAATGTAAATGATAATTCCACAGATGAATTCAAGCATAAACATTTTGAACCATATTCTCCATGCTTATGAAAATACCCTCTCAAAGAAAATACCCTCTCAAAGTAAAATGGCTTGCTAAGTAATTAAATATTTAAAAACTGTATCAGAACTTAGAGTCAACACAGTCTTCTGGAGTGAAAACATCAGGATGTGTTCCACACCTTTGCTTCCATTTTTTTTTTCCCTGTGAAAACCAAGTTAAAAAAACAAACTATCAGTCCTTTAAATCGTTGTTACTCTGGCTTGAACACGTTTAGGAACAGAGCAAGTGGGTCCTGAGCTGCAGCTTGGAGCTCTGTGCTGCACCTGCCCTGCCCTTCAGCGCCTCTGAGCGCACACCAGGTACGGCTGTGGCTGCAGGGTCATGCCCAGCCTGGGCTTCAGCTCTGGCATGGCTCCGTGAGGGAAATGCAGGTGAAATCGCTGGAGCAAGGAGGTGAAAAAAAGAAACATTTCCATTCGAGCCAGCTGCTCTCCAAGGCAATGTCTTCTTCCTGAATTGGAAAGAAGGTTTCAAAAAGGTTTAAGGTATCTTCGGTCACGTTTTGCCTTTTAAGGCGGATAGGAATGGTCATTTCTGTGTTCTAGGAGTGGTGTGTGAACATGGCTGGTAGTATTTTGTAAGAAGGATAGGTAAGAACTTACACTAAAAAACTGATTTTAGAGAATTTGTTGCTCACAAATGCCATTGAAATGAATTCTGTCAAATTGATTTATATACACTTGTTATTTACTGTATCTGGTCTTGAAGTGCCAGTCTAGAGGGAAAATGCTTTAAAAAATGACATTGTGAATTTTAGCCTTTTCCCCCTACTATTTTCTTAATTACATCTACTGCCAGTTATTATTAATTGGCAATTATTAGAACTTTGTAAGGAGGATTTTTATTAGTTTACATATAAAACTGAGCTCACCTATATAAAAATGTTATGCTAAAATTTGTTATCTCCAGAGCGCGTTATGTCGAATATCTTCGAATTGAATTATATTGGATATCTTTAAATCAGAACTGAGGATATCATTCTGTCCATTTATTGCCACCCCTTACACTTTACACATCTCTGGATTTGTGAAAAGGAACAGTGGAAGGAATTGCTCTTACCTAGGGAAAAAGGAATAAATGCATCTTTCTTGACAAACTGCCCATTACTGTCCAAAAACCTCTCAGGAAAAAACACTTCTGGATTGCTCCAGTATTTTTCATCAAAGTGAACAGAGTAGAGGTTGGTGATGACTGTGGTGCCTCCAGGAATGGTGTACCCACGCACAACAGTGTCTTTGGAAGTTGCATGGAAAATCCCCAGTGGGACAATGTTACAGAACCTCAGCACCTCGTGCAGAACAGCCTCAGTGTAGGGCATCTTGCCCTTCTCTTCCAAGGTGGGCATTTTGTTTGGGCCAATGACAAGATCAATTTCTTTCTGAACTTGCCCTGTTAGGAATAAAAACTGAGGTTTATTTTGTAATAGGTCTTACATTCCAATTTAAGCTGAAGTATTTATGTACATACATACATTTTTAAAAAATACTGAAACGTGATATACCTTTATACAAAAAACAGTCACCAGCTTTTAAATTTAGACTCTATATTCCTATCCTTGGTTAGTGCTATTATCCCCATTCTGAAACAATGGTGAAATTGATACTAGAGTGATACTTTTTGGTCAAAGTACTTTATAAGTTATCTGGGCCTCTCAGCTTCCAAATCCTGGAAGCTCCAGCTGTCCCAAGCACTGCTAAGGGTTTGGCAGGAAAAGTGGAGGCAGTGAAATCAGAAATGTGACTCTTCACTTCTGGAATCCAAACTTCTCCTCACAATGTCTGGGCTAACACTCAAACACCTATTGCTGTTTTACTTACTGTAACACATCTTTTTATTTTTAAATGCCATTTCTGTTCTTCCAAAAGTGTAAGTGTTCCTGTCTATCATATGTAACTCTGTTGTGAACTGGAGAACTTAAGATAAAAAGCATTGTACCTAAATTGTTACTACAACCTGATTTACATTTTTGCTGACACCTGTACATTTTTAGTTTATTACTTTCATATTTAATTACATTTTCTTATTATTTATTAACTACATAGATTAGTATATCTGCCAACCACAGATCATGCATCACAATGCTAAACCTAAATATAGTAGAAATACTTAAAAGTATTAAAGCTTCATAAAAGCGTATTCACAAAATAATATGTTAAAATTTTATCATAACACTTGACTTTTGATATCCTCTTTGCATTTAAAACAAGCTTTCCAGCTCTGTCCATAGTATATTTAGTAAATGACAGAATAGAATAGTATTTACAAAGCTTTTTTTTGGTAATGATTATGGATCAATGTGCCACTTTGAAAAAGCATTTTAAATTTGCGTTAGGAAAGTGAATCAGTTCCTCAAAATGTCAAAATTCTTACCTTGAATGTTTGGATAAAGAGCCATAAATAACACTGCCCATCTTAAAACATTTGTTGTGGTTTCTGTCCCAGCTATGATGAGTTCTCCAACGGAGAAAATTAAATTTTCTCTTGAATATGTAGATTCTGGGTCATTTCCATTGCAATCCATCTCATCTAAATATGCATCTACGAAATGTCGAGGTGACTGAGGCTTCCTATTTTCAGAGACACGTTCAATAAGCTCATGAAGAAACTCATAGACTTCAGCTGCATTTTTGAACAGCTGCTGGTGTTTCCCAAATGGCAAGATACCAATCCAAGGAAAAGCATTATATAAAAATACAGAAGCACTAGCAGCTAATTCAATGTTTTCACTAAAAATCTCAATCATGTGCTGAAATTCAGTATCTTCGTATGTGAAACGTTCTCCAAAAATAATCAAATTAGTAATGTTTGAAACAGCATTTGTTATCAAGTGCTTAAGGTCAAGGGGTCTGCCTTTGTATGTATCAATGGCCTCAAGAAAAAACAGAGATTCTTCTGAAATTTTGTGTTCAAAGGACTTTTGACCATATCCAAAAACTCGAAAGGTATTTACAGCTAATTTGCGGTGTTCTGTCCATCCTCTGCCATATTTACTGTTCAGTAAGCCTGAAAAAATATTTTGACACAGTATTTTATGCAATGCTTTATTTTTCTTCCCCCATAAGTTAATAAAATTATTCAACAAGACAAAAAAGGAGACAAAATATTTTGGACGTCCTGCTATGGAGCATAGTCCACGAGTGACAATGATATCTTTAAAGAAGCATCAAGCATTTTATGAAAGGACATCAAGTAGGGAAAATGGCTAAAGCAGATGCTTCATGACATCTATGGGACAAAAATTATATCTTTATACAAAAGACATTAGCACTCACCTCCCATGTTTGTCAGTTTCTTGAACAAGGGAAGAGAGGGCCTGTCTGCAAAAATTTCACTTTGATGGACAAGGCATTCCTTCACTGCATCGTAGCCATTCAGCACAACAGCAGATATTCCCCCGAGGTCAAGGCTGAAGATCTTTGGGGGGGGGAAAAAAAAGGAATAAAAAGTGTCAAATGCTATTACAACCCACTCTGGAACAAGGAATGAAAAAGTGTAACGACACTAAATGTCAATGTGAAATGCAGAGTTGGATAACCTTCAGCAGGCCACACAGGTGGCCAGAGGTGGGACAGCTCTGGCATTACACAGGAGAGTCTGTGGTAAGCTCATTTGCTTTGTTAAAAGATTAAATTAATCAGCCCACACTGCATTCTGTGCTTTGCTGTGCACCTAAAGAAACCAGCCCTCCAAATTAAGGACTGGGGACACCTTCGTGTAGTCCCTAGAGAGGAGTGAGAGCCAAGGTGACGGCCAATAACTGAGAGCAGAGCCCAGCTAGGCCCAGCTTCCTTTTCCTGAATGGTTAGCACAAGGTGCTTTGGAGAAAGGTACAATACAGCACATAAAGAATAAAAAAAAAATTTAAATCTGAATCTACATTTTAAAAATTAAAACTGAGCCTAAACTTATGATTGAATCCTTAGATCCCTTTCCATGCATTCCCTCGGCGTTAGAAATCTGTATTTTTACCATTGCAAATCTTTATATTTTTCTCCATGTCAAAGCTGGTGACCTCCACAATATGAAATTGTGTTAGCCTAATTATGCATTCTGTGACAAATGGGTTGTCACCCAAAGGGTTGCCAGGCACTGGAACAGGCTGCCTGGGGCAGTGGTGGAGTCGCCACCCCTGGAGGCATTTAAAAGCTGTGCAGATGTGGCATTTGGGGACATGGTTTAGTGGCAGACTTGGCAATGCTGGGTTAACAGCTGGACTCGATTATCTCAGGGGCCTTTTCCAACCTAAATGATTCTGTGAGTCTATTTTGGTATTTTCACTGTTATAATGGCTCTTCTTTTTTATGTGTCAAGAAGACACTCCCGGTATATTTCTGCAAACCAGCTGTGAGTTTTGTACACTTTGGTCTAACTTATTTATCTTTATTCCTATATCATATGTGATTTAAAAAAAACCAAAAACAACCTTTGATTGTATTTTTCCAGAGTCCCCCAAATCCTAATATGCTGTTTCCCTCAAATTCTGCATGATTCTGAGAGCAGATGACCGAAACTCCATACAGCATTCCAGGCAAGTAGAAATCTTGCTTTATTCGACAGCACATTTCCTTCCTATTTCCATTCTACTTGTCCCAGCACTTTGCTTGAAGAACATTTACTTTTTTTTTTTTTTAATTACAAAAATTCATGCCAGATCTAGTCGGGAGTTAACTTTTACGAAGCTCGTAAGAGGAGATTGGCCGCTTAAAACTGGCCTGGCTGATGGAAAGAAACGCCCGATATAGAAGAAAGTAAAAAAGCGGGGGAAAAAAAGAAAAAGGAAAAAGAAAAAGAGTAGTTTTTAAACAGTTAGGCTGAAGGGCTGTAAGTATCTCAAATATCGCGCTCAAGGCACTTTTAGGCGCGGTTCCGCCGGAGCCCTGCGCTCCCGCTCCCGCCGGGGCGCTCCGCCCGCCGCATCCGCCGCGCCGGGCGGCAGCTCCCGCTTCCCCGTCCGTGCCGGGGCCGCTCCCGGTTCCCCGAGCCCGGGCCGGCCCTCCCCGCTCCCGCGGGCCCCGGGGCGGCGGTACCTGCCCGTGGATCAGGCTCTGCCGCCGCAGGTAGACGTGCGGCTGCTCGGCGCCCAGCGCGGGGATGTTGCCGAGCAGCGGCAGCCCCGCGGGGCCGGGCGGGAAGCCGGGCGGCCGCCGCTGCTTCAGCAGCTGCCGCACCACCAGCGCCAGCAGCAGCGCCAGCAGCGCCGCCAGCGCCAGCAGCCAGGAGCCGCTGCCCGCTGTGGCTGTGGCTGTCGCTGTCGCCGCGCCCGGGCGCGCCCCGGGCTCCGCCGCCGCCACCCGCATGGGCCCCGCCGCCGCCGCTTCCTCCTCTCGGCCCGGTCCCGCCGCCGAGCATTGGACCAAGGAGGCTCCGCCCGCCGCGTCAGGAGCGCTTCTTTTTTTTTCTTTTTTTTTTTTTTCTTTTTTTTTCTTTTTTTTTTTTTTTTTTTTTTTCCCTTCTCCCCTGGAACAATGCAGAGTCCGTGCCTCGGGCTCCGTGCAGTGCCGGAACGCTCCGCACGCCGACCCCGAGGCAGCTGCGGGGAGGGAGCGGCAACTCACTGCTCCTTGTTAGGAGATTCTGCTCCTCTGTAGAATCTCAGATGCACAGTTTGGAGATGTGTTTCCCAGACACGCTCCGGCCTTGGGGAGCTTCGGGCCGGTGAAGCCCGCAGGGATTCCCGTTCCCTCTGGCAGATGCTCCGTGCGGATCCGTGGCAGCTCCGGGTGTGATGCCCGTGATCCCCGTGCTGGGCTGCCTGACCCGGCAGGAAAGGGGCCCTGCCCTCGCAGGCAGCTCGGAGCGATGTGTGAATGTCCCCGGCCCGTGTGCCCAGGCAGCGCGGAGATCACACATTTAATGTGCAAAACTTGTTGTTACTTAGTCAAGGGATGCTGGCTCAGAGCGAAGGCTTGAGCTGCAGCAGAGGCCAGGATCGGTAAGGCAGAGGTCACAGAGCAGTGTTGTAGTGCCATGAGGCATTCTTGGCAAGACACTTCATAAACAAACCCAGATTGGTTTCTGTGCATGCTGGTTTTGTTATTACGTTACTACTATTTTACAAGCAATTTTAGGAATAACAGAAGCATTCCTGGCCCATTACAATTTCTGTGCCATGTGTTTCTAACTTGAGATGTCTTTCTTGTTGAATTCATCTTAATAGCTGCACATAGATTTTTAAGAACATTGAGAAGATCTAAACTGATGTAGCTCATTAATAACCTGTGTCAATGCCACCATCCTTTATCAAAATCTTACCAAGTTTGTCAGAATACAGAAGAAATAATAATAAATAAGTGGCTTCAGCTCTGCTGGAGGTTTAGTTTTTTCATTCTTCTTCCAAGGTATTTCTTCATCCTTTATTTCAGTGTGATACTGACTGGTGTCTTAATTATTTGCATCATATCTGCAGAAAATACCAGTATTTTCAATGTCAGTGCCTAAAGAATTCTCACCAAATATTCAGGACCTCAGCTTGGCTCCAGTCAGAGGAAGAATTGCCAAGGAGTAAAGTGAGGTGTGCACATGCTTAAGTATCTGAGAGAATGTGGGAAGAGGTACTATTGCTTTGATTTATTTTTGCAGCCTATCGTTGATGCTCTGTTATTTAAATGTTGAATACCCAAAGTTTTAGATGATCATTATTTCCACTGCATCTGTGTAGGAAAAGAAAGGTAATTAATAGTTTTGGCAGCAAGCATTTTGAAGGGGGAAAAGGGGGAAAATGGTATAGGAAGGACCCAAGAAGAGGGGAAAAAAGATACAGTAGAAAAGTCCAAATATTTAACTAAAATGGAAGGAATAGATTTGTAGTGGGGGGAAAGCCAACAGTATTTGAGAATTTTCTTCAAGCAGAGGAGAGAACACTCAAAACTGACCTTACCAGAGTGTTTGAGCCGTGGGGATGGAGAAGAGACAGTGATGTTCACCACTGCAACAGAGGAAGGGAAACTGAAGAGCGTGATTGCAGAAAAATAAAATCCATTTTGGTCAAGCCAAATGCTAAAAGATAGTGAGCCAACCAAGATTAAAGGTCTGAGAACCTCTAAAAGATGTGTGATTAAATGGAGGTAAAAAGCAGCAGCAGCATGGACAGAGATGACTGAAACTTGTCAAAAGTAAGTGATAAATAAACCCTTGTAGACAGATGAAATCACTTAAGGATGCAGGTTTAGGGATGCAAGACTTCAGTTGCTGTCCAAGCACAGGATTCCTTGCCAGTTTCTGATTGATCTTTTTATTTTTTAATTTTTTTTTCATTCATTCATTCCTTCAGAAATGTGTGGGCAGCTTATGCTGAATTGCTTCTTTGGGAACATTTTACTCATCTTAATCATGGATGATCAAATGAGAAAACTTATAGGATGAATAAAGGTTTTTTTATTTCAATTATAAAAATGATGCCTGAGTAAAGAAACCCATTAAAGCATGTATCTTTATTAAATTCTAAAACATTCTAGTCATCAAGTTTTACAATTACTTTGCACTGGAAATTCTGTAAGCAGAAGTTGGAGTAACAGGAAATGATTGTGTTCCTGTCTTCTCAGGAAAATCAGAAAGCAATTATTTGGCTTTGTATTCTTTGACTACACATACTTATATATAGCTTTGAATTTTGAAGAAATATGCTGCCAGGTGTGGCTGTTCTCTGAGTCGCAATGTTAAGATCTTGATAACTCTGGGGAGAAAAATTAAGTTTTTTCCAAGTTCCATTAAAAATCTCACAAACTTGTACTTAGCTACAACTTTGAAACAGGCTCTGGTTTTCTTTTTCTCCAGAGTTGACATTGTAGCTGGAAAACAAGGTCAGCCTTTATCAGGTTCAAGTGTTTTCCATTCCTATAGTAATGTCTCTCGTTCAGTGAAATCATGACATGATTTAAAAAGCGCAGGAAAACAACTTCTTTATAGACAGATGTGTAAAGATTTTGCTCCCTGACTTTGGTGGTGGACTGGGGAAAAGAGAGAGACCTTTACAGATGTATGTGAAACAGGCATGCTTGTCATGAAAGAAATTCATTTCACAAGCCCACTGACAAGTTTCGGCCAATGTGCAGATGTTATCTGTTACACTCACAGAGCTCTTCTTAACCTGTGTCATCACAGAGAATGATCAACCTCCGTGTCACAATTGTCTCCTGAGCCAAGCCTGTAATGATGCTGGTCAATTCTATGCATAAATTAAGAAATTCATCTTTTTAATTGATGGTCTCATATGACTATGGGTTCTGAGAAACTCTGCTGAAAGTAGATTAGCACATATTACGTTGTAATAGCCTTTGCCTTCACATGGTGTTTACCAGCACTGAAAGGAGAGAGATCTTTTTCAGCCCCAAATTTCACTGGAGGCAGAGGCTCGATCAGCACTGTAGGACCTGGCAATGCCAGCACAACTGCATAGCTCTGGGAGGGACTGAGGAAAACTCTCAGTCACCCTGTGGCTTCATCAGACCTCAGGGTGAAATTATGACAGGGGGAGTTCCACTCTTCCAACATCCTGTAAACAATGAGCAAGGATTAATTTGAGGGCTTGAGAAACAGTTTCTCATGTTATTTTCGCTGACGTGCTCTGACAATATATAAGATAGTATCACAGTACTTGTGCAAGCAATGAAATCAAAGTTTTATAACCATGCTGTTGTTTAACACAATTAGTTTTCTGTTCTGAGGTTGTTTTTTCAACTCTCATTTTACCTGCAGAATGAAAAAAAAAAAAGAAAAAAAAAAAGGAGGGCAAGTAGGTGCTGATTTTGAAACATTTTCAAGGTGAGGTTTTCCTCTGTAGTGCATCCCCCCCAGTGCTGCCCTGGTGATGCTGCAAGTCTGACCCTGCCTCTGCTGAGTGTGAGGGGCTCTCCTTGTGAGCCTGCTGGAGGTTTGGCTTGGGACAGACCTGGGGTTGTGCCAGCTGTCAGAGGGAGGGAATGAGGGAATGTTTCCAGGTGCCAGGAGAGGGCTGGAGTAGCTGCCCGGAGGCTGAGCCGTGCTAAGGCAGGACAGGTGACAAACCCAGGGCAAACGTCCCTGTGCTCTGCCCCTGCTGCCTGGCCAGGCCAAGCCAACCTCAGGGCAGGGCAGTGTGGCCCAGTCTGGTTTAAAGGATTATTCCAAACTGGATTCTGAATATATCCAGGAAGATTGCCACAGAACCTACAGAATCTTTTGGGGTTTTTGTGCCATAAGAAGATTTCAAGGAGATGAAACCAATGCAACCCTGATCTGTTTAAAATGTCTTTCATAAATCAGTCTTGGAGCTTTTCTAAGGCATTCTGGAGGAAAATTTGCTTCCAGAGTGATTCATAGATTTTTCACTAATTAGCTGAACAGCAGTTCCACTTTCTCAAAAGCAGGAGCTGAAGCAGCCTAAATCCAGATTTAATGTCCATTAAAAAGGAAATGCTTTAGTGTTGGGATTTATATCAGTGTTCTGGTTCTTGGGAAAGTACTGCATTTTTTAAAAAAAGAAGCTCTTCTTTTTGGGCCAAATTCAAACCAAGCCACAAGATAGATTGGTACAATATTATTTATATGGATAAGCTTGATGTGAGCTTATGCTAAATGTGAATATGGTTTTTCAGAGACTATGGGAGCAGGATTTAGGAAATAATTTGACCAATTAGGGATGTAAGTTCTGCAAAACCAAATGCCTACAAAAGTTATACTGCTGGTTTCAGAGATTAAGTCATTCTCCAGCTTTTCAAATTATTGTGTCACAGAAATTGGAGGAGAAAGATACAAAGAGAACAAATGTAATGGATTATGTTCCTTTTCCAGAGCATCTCACCTATATATGTCACTCCTGACAGATGTTGGAGTAACATGCCATGAAATCCTCCACTGAGAGAGGTTTCAGTGCCATAACTGAAATGCAACTTATTCTTGCCTGTCATTAATCTCAGTTGCAGAAACCTTTCCTCAAGTGTGGTGTCTCCTTTGTTGCCCTTCAAGACTATATATATATATGTATATATACATATATAATATAGTACCAGATTGCAGATTGTTATTGTTTCAGGACAAGTATTTATATTTTTGTTATCACCTTTCTCCATAGTCTTTCCTTCTGTTATGTTTCCCTGGTCTTTGGGCTTGTTTCCCTAAATCCTTATATGGGATCTCTGATAATCCCTACTGGCATTTTTCTGGACTTTCTCTAATTTGCCCAAGTCTTTTTGATCTCGATCTTATCAGCAAAAAGTAGAGTGTAAGGATTACCTCCCAGGCCTCAAACAAGACACTCCTGCTGACCCACAGCTTGCTTTTACAGCAGCACAACCCCACCAACCCTGGCTTAGCTTATTTCATTTTCTGCAGAAAGGGTTACAATGAAATGTCAGAATGTTAGCTCTGCCCACCTTGCCCCACATGGCTTGTAGAGCCTTCCTAAGGAGCAGCTTGCTGGCTGTTCATGGGACAGGATCCTGGATCAGAAAGGCCAGGCATCCAACAAAAACTCAGAGAAGCAACTCCCCAGGTTCTCCTTACAAGGAAAGAGCCTGTGATTTTTACAGCTGGCTTTATCATAACTTGTCCTTACCTGAAAAATCTTGATTTGGTGTTATGGAGAACAAACTTGGAGAGAGCAGAGGGCAGAATCACACTCAGCTCCCTCATGGAGAGCTGACTGTGTTTGTGGATCATGGCATCATCACTGTCTCCCCTTTCATTTTTGCAGGGTCCACTTTTCTCTGATATGAACCAATCATGGAAATTAAGATTTTCCCTGTGCAGTCACAGTCTTATCTTTCTTGAAGAATTACATTTTAGTATTGAACAAAAATTTCACCATAATATATAAATGTGGTATTTTTGTTTACCAGCATGCCATCTGCTAGCATTTCAGAACTTCACTACAGTGTCTGTGGCTTCTCAATATAATGGCAATATTTACAGTAGAAAAAATGGTCACTCTTTTAAATGTATTGGTTAAATTATATCAATGAGTATAATATTGTAAGAAGTTGCATTTAATATAGAGAAAGTCACTATAAAATAGCCCAGATTTTTCTTATTATCTACAAATTAAAACCAATTTATTTGAAAATGAAATTCCTTTTACTTGGAGCTGGGGGTTGCATTAGATAATCTGATTTCTTGAAATAAATAAACAAAAAAAAAAATCATGTCATTCTGTGGCTTTTTATTTAATCTGAATCTATACCCAGCGCTGAAAAAGGCAGAACAAGTCCCTTGGAACAGATTGTTTCAGTTAATGTCTCACTTTCTTAGTGCAGTGCTGCAAGGTACCCCTCTCTGCTAGATTTCCCATGAACGTTTAACCTCTAGTTTTGGATTTATCAAGCAACAGAAGAAGGTGACCCTGTGAAAATCCTGTCTCTTTTTTACATCTTCAAAAACAGCCAAACTAACTGGTCAACCGCCCTTCTTCCCCATCTCATGTACAGGAGAAATTTGCAGAAAGAGAATATGTTTGGGGAGAGCAGATGACATACAGCCAGGGGGGAGGGGGGATAGGACCAGCGTTCCAGCTGGGAGTCCCTCCATTAGCGCTGGCAAGGAGCAGCCGGAGCGCCTGCCAACACCCAAGTGCTACATCATCCCTACGTGCACAGGAGTGGATCTATTGGCATTCCTACCTGTTGGTTGAAATTTACTCTCCTTCCTGTGAAAGCTTAAAGTAGAAATGTTGGCACCTGCAATCCTGCAATCGCCGGCTCCAGCCCCGGACCGAGCCACCCTGGCAGCAGGAGAAGGGCTTGAACTGACCGCACTCAGCCACGAGGCAAAATTTAGCTTTTGCCTCCCAGAAGGAGGAAACTGAAATATGCTTTTACAACAGAATCGTCTGGAATTTTATTGTTTTAACTTTAATCCCGGGAATATTCTATGTGGGCAAGGAGTAAGTAATTCCCCAAAAGGAAATGGGAACAATTAACTGTTAGCATAGGAAGAGAAAAGGAAGAGTGGAGTTAGAGAGAAATATCAGACTGGCAGCCCAGTCATTTAAATTCCTGCACTTTATTTCCGTTGGTGTAACTGTATAAATCATATTCAAACAGCAAAACCAAAGCCGAGCCATTCCTTTAGGTATTGCCTAATATTTGTAAGTACATCCTCAGAAAAACTACCTTAAAACCAGCACAGGAGTCGTGAAAACGGAAGAGATTTTAAATCAAATACTTAGACTCCTTCTCCCGGGGGATTCCCGTGGTGATCATACGTGAGAGGGAGCTGCTGTTTAAAACGAACTTTCAAATTTGGCAGAGCGGGGGGGAAGGAGAAAACCTTCCAGGGAGCATCCCCTCTGCCACCCCCTCGAGGGATGCTGCTCGTGAAGGGCTACGAAGATGTGTTGGGAGGGAGGGGGGGGATCAACCCCAAAAAAAACCAAAACAACCCAAAAGTGGTTTGGGTTGTCACTTGGGAAAAAAGCGGAACCCAGACCCCCAAAACCGAGAGGGTTTTGTGATTGTGGTTCTGCCAAACGCGGGTGGCGAAGCGGCGCCGCGCCCGCCCCCGCGCCGGGAGGGGAGGGAGCCGGGGCGCCCCGAGAGGCGGTGGCGACGGACACGGCGCTCCCTGCCCGGACGGCAGCCACTCGCCAGCAGTCTCTGTACGCTCGTGGGATTTTCCCCAAACTTCCCAGCTAAAATCTCATCAACAGAACATCACCCGTCCCGCGGCTCTCCCCAAATTTATCCATCTCCTGGTGAACACACGGCTCCTGCCGCCGGGAATGACCCTTTAAAACATAAACGAGGAGCCGCCGGGATGCTCCCAGGGGCGCTCCCCATCCATAGGAGCGGCGAAACGCGCCATCCGTGCAGCCGCGCCGGTCACCTGCGCAGCCAGTGCGCGCAGTGTGCGCGGGGCTCTGCTCGCCGCGGTGTCACCGCCGGGGCCGGCGACAGCGACACGGGCGTCTCCTGCCAGCGCTGCCGCCGGCGGTGTCCGCAGCGCCGGGAGCTGAGGAGCGATGCCGGGGAGCGAGGGCAGGAGCCGGGGCGGGCGGAGCGGGGTCACGCCGGGGTCCCGGGGACGGTCGGGGACCCTGCGCGTCCCCGCCCGCGGGGCAGCCCGTGTGCGGCGGGGCTGCCGTGCTCGGCAAACGCCCAGCGCCTTCGGGCGGGCAGGACAGGCGCTCCCGGTGCCTCGGGGCGCGGAGGGAGCGCTCTGTGCGCCCAGGCGCTGCAGAGCATCTCTCCCGGGCCGCTTCTCCCCCTGCCCGCGCCCGCTCCGGGCGGCAGCGCGGTTGTGTCCCCCCCGTGTCGAGTGTCCCCCGCCGCTGCGCCTGGGCAAACACCCGCCCGGGCAAACATCCTGAGTGGGCAGGTGCTGCCGTGACAGAGGCTCCTGGGCGGGTGATGCATGGGCGGCGCGCAGCTGCCCGGTAATCCCCGCCGGGCAGCGCGGGGGCCAGGCCCCCTTCCCGGGCGCCGCTTCCGTGCGCCGAAAGGCGCTGCACCTGCACCGGCACCTGCACCTGCACCTGTACCGGCACCTGCCCTGGAGTTGTGATGGAGATGCTGGTGATGCTGAGTTTCCTCTCGGAGCGCGGAGTTACTCCGCTGCCCCGGTCCGGGGGTGCGGTGCGGGCGCCCGGCAGGGCAGAGCACGGGAGCCGCTCGCTGCCGCCACGGGGATGCTCGCAGGTGCCACTTGTCCCCTGCCCCGGTGAGGAGCGGCGGGTGCCGCCGCCAGCGCTCCCTCCTCTGCCGAGGAGCTGCCCCAGTGTGCTCCCCTCGGGCAGAGACCGGCGCTGCCGCCCGCCGTGCCCCTGCCCCTCTGCGCATCCCCGCCGGTGCAGGATGCTCCCGGGGCTTCGGGAGAGCGCCGGGCGCGCCCGGGCTGCGCGCCGGAGCCGCGGCGGCGGCCGGGGGAGGGCGGGAATTCCCGGGGAGGGAGCGGCCCCGCTCTGCAATGCGGTCCCGCTGCTGCAGAGGTCGCCACGCGTGAGCGGTGCAGCGGGGGCGCGCCGGGAGCAGCCCCCCCGCCCCGCCCTGCGCAGCGCCCCGGCCGCGATTTTTTTTGTGAATGGGACCCTCACGGAGCGGGCCATGACGTCACCGCCCGGCCCGATTGGCGCCCAATGGAGGAGCGGGCCCCGTCGGGCGGCCGGCGCGGTGATTGGCTGGCGGGCGCGCGCGGGCGCCCACGCAGGCGGCGGCGGCGGCAGGTATAAAGGGGCGGCGGGCGGTGCGGGACCCCGCGGATCGGCGGCGACACCGGCACCGGCAGCGCGCCCCTCCTGCGCTCCGCTCACAAGCCCGGTAAGCGCCGCGCTGCGCCCGCCGCGGCTCCTGCGCGGGGCGGGTCGCGGCTGCCCCGCGGCTCTGCCGGGGCGCGGGGCTGTGGGACCGCCGCTCATGGCTCGTGTGCGCGGGGCAGCGGCAGCCGAGGCGGGGGGGACAGCCCTTCCCCGCTCGGTCGCTTCCTCGACGTGGCGTGTCCGGCCAGGACAAAGTGCTGCGGTAAAGGTCACGGCCCGCGGGGAAGAGGGGCGTCCTTTGGAAGTGGGGTCATGGTTCCCGTCGAGTACCAGGAGCTGGCAAAAATGAGGATGGTGTGGTGGTTGTGATGCTCTCATTGGAGTGCAAGACACTGATGCTGTGAGAGAGGTGTATCTCAGATCTTCAGTAATAGATATTTTTTACAGCTTTAGTGCTTATGACTGATTTTTAACTTAGCCTGCTCTCTGTTTTCAGAGTAAAGTGTTTATTGAAATTAAACTACTTAATTCTTAGTGTAGTCTGAACTGGGGTGTTAGTGTGCTGCCTGGCAAGAAGCAAGCTGCTTCAGGTAAAGTGCTAACAAGGGCAGTTGGTTCTCAAAAATGTTAAACACTTACAGTTTTTCCTTGTGATTTGTATCTGTCCGTGTCGGACACACAGTCTGTGACATTGTGTGCAGTAGTCAGAGGAATGTATTTTGTGCCAGTTTGAGGAAAACTGCTCTAAGCTGAATGCAAATAGCTGCAGGTCTGAAAAGCCACATTTTTCTGCCCTGTAATAGAGCCAGGCTATAATAAATTTTTGAGAAAACTAAAGCACAATAGCAATAATCACAATAAACAAAAAGGTGAATTCAAAATATAAAGCGGTTCATATTTGTGCTACTTGTGGCTGGGAAGCAATGACCTCTTTAGTGGAACTTGCAGGATTGAGAGGGTTGGAAAACAGCCATTGCTTGATGTACCTCTTTGTTGTAGAGAGGAAATCATGGTTATGCTGAAGATTTCATCTTTCCTTGCTGTTTATGCCTTGGTTGTGTGCCAGATGGACAGCTTCCAGGCAGCTCCAGTCAGGTAAGAAGCTGGTCCTGTTGCTGAGTGCTCTGTCTGAATGGGATGAAAATGCTTAATATTCCTGAGAGGTCCAGGAGGGAAACAGACCACAGTGAAGGAGAAAGGTGGCTTCTTTTTGTGCTGGGGTGTTTTGATTCCATCTTTAAACCTCCTGAGCTGGGCGTGAGGAGAGCGCATCGGGGCTTGCACCTTCCCACCCTGAAAGGCACTGTCAATGACACACACAGCCTGCCAGACCCCTCTCCCTGCAGCAGCCTGGGCTTTACTCACCCTGTTTCCCTTGCCTTTGCCCAGACCTGGCTTGGAGTCCCTGACGGACCGAGTGGCTCTCAGTGATTACGAGGCTCGGCGGTTATTAAACGCGCTGGTGAAAGAGTTCATACAGATGACAGCAGAGGAGCTGGAGCAAGCCTCCGAGGGGAACAGGTAAGGACTGCAGCCCTGGGCAGCAGAAAAGCAATGTGGGAGTGTTACATGTTTGATATTTAGCAAAAGCCATTTGGGCAGACCCTCTGCAGGTCAAGATCTTCTTTTTTGTTTTCTTGGGGTTATGGCTAACTGGTAAAGGATGATACTGCAGAGACATCCTAGTGTTGGTGTCAAGAGAATGGCTTCCACCTAGTTAACCTGCCTCTGTCTGTCTCTTATTCTGAAAGTGGAGGGCGATTTGAGCTTGAATGAGTAGGTTGTGTTAAAATATGGCAGCAAAAGGTATGTCTTCCCAGTGGGAATGTTAGGGCATTACTCTCAGTCACTCTTGGATTCTCTGTCCTGCAAGTGCATGCTGTTGTAAGGCATGGAAAGTCCCTGGCAGGAGGGATGTGTTCCTCCTGATGCACGCAGCAGCGCCACGTTCCCTGGGACCAAAGGCATGCAGGAGCACTTGCATTAGCCTAACAGGATTTGCATTGCAATGCATGGGGATGGATGAGACACTGAACAGCATGCGGGATGTGGGGGAAGTTCAGCTTCCTGACCTCTGACTGTGTGAGCATCCAAAAGGCTAATGGACTTGCTTGTCAACAAAATTGGATTCATTAACAAATGGTGTTTTCCTTCTGACTGCTTTTGTACGGACTTGCCTTGCATGGAATGTGATGTGGAGGGTTTGGATTTATTTTGAATGAATGTTTAAGTTTCCTAGCAGTAGATCTTTAATGCAGGGAAGAAATGCATGGATGTGCATGCTTGAGGTTACCCTTCCTTTGGGCATGTTTTTATTTTCTTTCCCCCCTGCAGCCTGGATAAGCCCATTTCCAAACGCTGTGCCAGTCTGAGTACTTGTGTGCTGGGCAAACTGTCTCAAGAGTTGCACAAATTGCAAACTTACCCTCGCACTGACGTCGGGGCTGGAACTCCTGGCAAGAAGCGGAATGTGCTGAGTGACCTGGAACATGAACGCTATGCAAACTATGGGGAGCCCCTGGGAAACAACTAGACATGCTTCTTTCTCCCCCTTTCCCTTTTTTAACCTGATGCATGTGGATATAACTTTGATTGCTAACTTTGCTGTGTTCTTTTGATTCTGTTTTCGACAGAGAATGTTTGAGATGGACCTAATGTTAGGAAGACCAAGAATATAACATGCATACCAAACTAGGGGAAAAAAATAAATAAAAATGATCAGCACTGTCTTGACATTCCAAATGATTTTCTTAGACATTGATTAAAGAAAAAACTCTAAAAAAGGTTCTTCATTTCTGGCTGCTAAATGTTCAAGTAGATTCTTTCTTTTGTGCTTACCCATGCACTTGTTCAATAAACCTATTTTTCTATAAGGGTTAGATCTGCTTGGTTTAACATTTTGTTTTAGAATGTGAGATTTCTAGATGAGGTTAGAAAAGTTTTGCAACTTGTCTTAATGTTCAAGAGAGGCAATGCTAGTAACTTCTAGAAAAGTTCAAAGAGAGCTTAGAAGTCAAAGTTCTACTTATAAATTGATATGTAGTGCTGTAATCAGGCATGCATGCAATCCTGTTGGTAGGAACCCTGAGAAGCTAAGAAATCAGGAAGACTCATACTTATTAATTCTAACAAACTAGAAATGTAATCCTGTTTAAAACTGGGTGCTGAACATGTCCAGGTAAGAATTTTGTGGTCTTTTTCTTTTCTTATTTTACAATAGGTCTTTGCACTATATTTAAAATATATGTACCTTTAAAATATTTGTGTTGATTTACAATTCACCTACCTTCGGTTGTCTTGCATTAAGAGCCAAACCCAGATTTCTTTACGTTTCTTGTAAAGATAGTTGCAGCCCTGCATCTATCTTGTAATTAGAGGCCTCTTTCAAAAAATTGGCATTGATTGTTTAAACAACCCTTCATTGTTAAAATTAATAAATTGGCTTGTGACGCTTAGCTGAGAAAATTCCCTCCTACTGCAAGAAAAACTCATTGCTTTAGTAGAAAATTCTGCAAGCAAGGATTGTGTGAATGCATATTCCTTGAATGTGCATTATCTTGCACAATATCTAGCACAACTGCTAGCTGTAGGCTGAATTGTGGGCAGAGAACTAATACTGTCCAAGCCTGAACTGCCCCATGGTGGAGTTCTGTAGTAGACAAAGGTCTAACTGGAGGAAGGAGAGGCTCTCCCATTCCCCCTGAGCACCTGGAAGCAGTGTCTTTGTGTGGTTCAGCTCTGAAGGCAGCTGGTCAGAGTCACTGACAGAGCTCCTGTAGTGGTCAGTGGTGCTGCAATTCCATGTGTTTTCTGGCTGTTGGGGAGCACAGGTGTTGGAGTGAGAGGTGAAAAATCTCTGCTGGCTACTGCCTCTCAGGAGCACCTCAAGCAAAATACAAATGTGAGCTTTTGGAGGAAGAGGGGATTGTTTAAATTCTCCAGATCTGAGCCTCCTCAGCTCCTTTCCATGGCCATAATCCCTGGCTGGAGGCAGGCAGTAGTGCAGGCCTGGATTTAGTCTTCAGTCCAACTCTTTTATAAAGTGAGCCTGACATTGAGAAAACCACGAAGAGGCTTCTTTTAGCAGCTCTAAGCCATGCACAGAAGGCTGCAAATGCCAGCCTGATTTAATCCTGCAGCAGAGCCTTTGCTGGCCATAGTGATGCCTGCCTGCCTGCAGGGCTCGTGCTGCAGGAACTAACTCTCCCTTTTCCTCCTGAAAAGCAGTGTAACAGCACAGAAGAGGGCCTGCAACACAGCCACCTGTGTGACCCATCGCCTGGCAGACTTCCTGAGCAGGTCAGGGGCAGTGGGCAAGAACAACTTCGTGCCAACCAACGTGGGCTCCAAGGCCTTCGGCAGGCGGAGGAGAAGCGTCCCGATGTAAGAAGCTGAATGGTGACGTGAACTCGGTAAATGCACAGCACCAAACTGAGCCTGGGCATCACCTGTGTTTTGGTTGTGTGGGGGCAATAACAGACCTGCAGTGGTCACCTCTGTGAAGACAGGGGGAGTAAGAGTGAGAAAAGAAAAAAGATGTTCCAAATAGAACAAAGATGAGTGTACAAGAGGTTTTGGAGATGTTCTGATTGGGTAACCGCCTTCACAGTGCATTAACTAAACACAACCATTTGGTTGGAATTGTTTGCTTGTTTTACCACCAACCTTTCATTGTCAATGTATCAGTAACTCTGTTTTTTTTTCTTACAGATTGCAATGAAACTGAAAATTCGACTTTAATTTCTAATGGAAGCAACTCTTCTTCATAAACCAAGACCACCAAAAAGATTAATTTTTCATCCTACTATTGAAAATGTTTTATTTAATACAAATGAAAACACTTCTGTTATGTATAGTAAAAGAGAATCTAGTTATAAAAGTTAAATTATTGTATATTCTTTTTATATGCAACTCTATTTCAAATAAAATGTGACGGCATCTATTATTTATTTATCTTCCAGCTTATGTGATCCATGCTACTTATCCTGGCCCTACTGCCAAATCTCGGGGATTATACTAAACTGCTGCCTGGCAAGGCATATGTGTATTATACAGTGTGCTGTGCCTTGATGTAAAACACTTAACTATCCTGATTGTACAGTATGTTTAAAAAAAAAAAAAAGAAATCACTTCAGTATTGTATTATTTGTGAATTTACGCAAAATTAAAAAAAGTATTTTAGATACACTTGGATTGAGAAACTGATTTTTCATTTGGATATGCTTCTGGAGACATGTGGCATCAAGCCAACACCATTGCAGATCTGCTAGTCCATTGATCTGCTCCAGCCTTATTAACTATAAATATTAGAGTTTGAGTCAAAAGTTCAGAGCAGAAAGAATAGCTGCTTTTTATATATATTAAAAAAAAACCGAAATGAACCAAAAGACACCACTTAGTGAGACTTCTGATAGAAAAATAAGATGAAGCCACAGGTACATCTAGTAAAAACATGGGGACAAATTTCATTGTGTAGTTTAAAACAAAATCATTTTACACAGGCTCTAGTTCAGATGAAATGGCCTGACATCTGCTGTAGATTTTTGTGTAAAGTCAAAAAAGTGAATTAGGAAGAGAAAGAGAAGCTACAGAAATGTACATTTCTTTGAAGCAATCCTGAGACAGAGTCTATTTAGGGATCAGGGATAAATAATTAGAGTGAGTGGAGAAGAGGCTAGCTGGATCCATTCCATGGAGTTCTAAGTGGTGCTGCCAACTTCCTTCTCAAAGCTGCTGCTGCTTCAGTTTAGCAGCTGAGTCAGATATTTATTTAGATTTGTTTCGTGCTTTACAGCCTGACCCTAAAATCTGCTTCATCAATTCAGATGAATCCCAGAATGGGTGAGGGCAGAGGCCACAGGGCCCCGTGTGGCGCCACCTCCCTGCTCCAGCAGGGCCACCCTGCAGCACAGGATGGCACCCAGAGGGATCTGCGTTCTCTCCAGCGAGGGAGGCTCCGCCTTGCTGTGCAGAGCAGAGGGGAAGGGTCTCACGCTGTCCCTGCCTGTCCCTGCTGCAGGTGTCACAAGGAGGAGCTCGGCCAGCGCGGGGTGGGCGCTGAGGCCGCCCAGTGACTGCAGCCCGTGCTCGTTCCTGGCTGCGGGGTCGCTCCTCGGAGCGGCGGCCCTGGTAAGTCAGTGTACAGAGCAGGCCGTGGGGGAGATGAGCCACTGCCCTGTCCTTGTGCAAGGCCTGCTTGGGCTAGATCAAACTGCCAGTCCTGGAGCCTGGGAGTGTTTCTTGCCACGTTTCGGGTATTTTTCCCCATTTTTCTTGACACAAAGTGGGGAGTTTATGCTGGGATTGCCTGGCAACCTCAGCAACACCTTTCCCTGTCACTTCAGATCCTTTGGGCACAGGTGGCAGCTTGTTTCTTTTGTTTCCTAGTACAGCACTTTAATCTTCTCCAAGATAGAATGCTAAGTACAGTTATTGGGGTGAATACATGTATTTTAGTGATTCATATTCAATAAGAAGCCAGGCAATGCCCAAAGGCCCCTTCTGGCTTTGAAGCCTAAATGGTCAGGCAGTTTATTTTTTCCCATTTACAGCCATTCTCTGCTGAGAGGCACCTGAGGCTCTGCATAATTGAGTGTCAGCTGTATATCCATCTAATCTAAAAACTGTTAGTCCCTCTTTTCAGTGTAACAAAGTTATGCAAGGGATTTCCCCAGACCAGCATTGCACACCACAGCACAAACCTGACACATAAAACATTCAAGTAGCCTTGGTGCTGCCTTTTACCTTGTCCTGGGTATAGGAAACTTGGGTGAAACTTTTGATACATGGTGCTTGTGCTGATTGCTGTTTTCTTTTTCCTTAGGAAGAACTAGCTACCTTCCCACCTCAAGATCTATTCCTGTTGTATCTCCTGTCTCATTTCTCCTCAGGATCTCTGTCTGCACATTAATGCAATACACTCAGCACTGCATATCCCTGTAAAGGAAAGAGGGTTGAGCACTATGGAAGCAAGAGGGAATACAAAAAAACTTTTCCATGATGTGAAGGGATAGAAGCGCTTCTTCAGAAAACTGAGATGCTAGAAGAAGCAGATTTTTATTGAAACTAGAGAAAAGCAGAGTTGTAAGCAGTAATATTTTAAGTAAAAATGTGGTAGTTTTAAGGCAGTAAACATGGTAGAAGGAATTGCAAAGCTGCTAGAATGTTGTCAATTGCTTTGAATGGCTGTGAACAAGTGGAATAAATTGCTTCCATTTTTAAAAGGTACTGCTCTGGTAATATTACCCAAACTTGTCAGCTCTCAAGTAAACCCCAAACTTCGGCTCCAGGAGAAAATCTATTTTGGCATTAGCATTTAAAAAGGAAAAGTGTGGTTTTTAGTGTACTTTTCATTTTAATACATTGCCATTCTAAGAATACTTGGAGCTGGTGGAAAGTGTAACATTGGTGCAGTATAAGTGAGTGGCACCAAACCCCAGTTACTTAGCATTCAGTATTCATGCACGAGTGTCTATGTTCTTGTTAATGAGGCAATACCACCCTGACTGTAGTTTGGGTCTAATATTTTTAGATGTCTATCTGTGTGTGTTTCCTTTAACTACTAAGTTGTTGTTTTTTTTTTCAATCTGAGTGCAAATGAAGTCTTGGGAGAGTACTTTGCAAGCAAAGGCAAAATCAGAATAAATTTCTGAGAAAGAAAGGGGACAGGTGGTGATCTGCTCCTAGAGCTGACTCAGGTTTTGATTCAGGATCATTCACCAGGACATTGCTGCCCACACTGATAGAGCATCATTTTGAAATAACCCAAGTGGACTTCCACTGTGGCAATTTTTTTTTCTCCTTCTGTTAGTGAAATTTAATTCATCTTCCTGAAAGCTTCCATTATCTGCAGTGTGAGAAAGGAGCAGAGCTAATGTTATTGCTTCTGACACTGAACACTGCCAAAAGCAACTTATATCAGGCAGTAGTAAATTTTGGTATTGGTTATCTAATCCAGCATTGTCATGTCTAATTAGCAGATTGAACATCTCTAAGAGGTGAAGAGTTTAAAACATGCTGGAGAGTTCGGATCTGTGCATTTTTCCAGACTGAACTGTCTCAGAGCAGGTGAATACTTATTAGAGATACAAACTGGGTGCTTCAAGCCTGGCTTCACCCAGGTTGAGCACTGGCAGCTTGGTTCCAAGCTGGTCAAAATCACTGCCTCTGGCAGGCAGCTGAAGGCTGCCCTGGCAGCTCAAAGGGCTCAGCATGGTGCACACCTTTGCTGCCTCTGTACTGTTCTAAAAGGCACCACAGCCTTTCCCTATTCTCCACTCTGGATGCTCCTCATGCCTTCTAAAATTGCTCAGCATGGTGCACACCTTTGCTGCCTCTGTACTGTTCTAAAAGGCACCACAGCCTTTCCCTATTCTCCACTCTGGATGCTCCTCATGCCTTCTAAAATTCTTCTGTTCTGCAGAAAGTGTCCAAGGATTATAGTACCTTATAGTACCCCTCTTTTTTCTTTTTTTTTTTTTTTTTTCACAGAAAGGAAATAATTTCCATTTCCAAATTACACCTAACACTGTCACACTTTCTCTGTGAACTTTCCAGTCTCTGTGAGATTTCGGATTCAATGGAGTAATCAGAACCATTGCAACATTTATCTTTTCTTTCTATTCTTGGCTTCACCACAGCTCTTATTTTCACCAATTACTCTTTTAGCTGGGGCTGAGCTGTGATCCCAGCTAAATTATTAGTGTCACCTCCACGAAAGCAAATAATTGCCTTGCAGTCAGAAAGTGAAGCCCGAGGGCTTTAAAGACTGAACAATTTGTGTGATTACCAGCGGTGGGTGCTGGGGCAGCCTTGCCTGGGAGCTGCCTGCCAGACCCCCCAGGTGTCTCCCTGAGAGGCCTCCTGTCCCCCCAGAGCACAGAAAGGGGACAGGACAGCCAGGTTTGCAGTCACTGGCTCCTCTCCTCCCCAGCAGCGTCACCCAGGCTCTGGGCATGATGGAGAGTTCCTCCACCTCCTCCTCCTCTGTGGGAATCTATAAAATTAGAGGGTTTTAGGAAAGCTGCAAAAGGCAGGCTTCAGAGACAGCAGAATTGTGATTAGAGCTAAGCAGTGTCTATGAGATAAGTCAGCAGAAAAATTATGTAAGAAGTAGAAAAGTAAAGACAAATAGGGCAATGGTCTGTGTATCAACACTTGTCTAGAACAACTCCCTAAGCTGCAGAAAAGTTTATCTAATGAGATATTAGGAAGTTTTAAGCTTACTAATGGAGCTCTGTGCATTGTATCTTAAGGCTTACAAGCAAATATTGTATTTGAAATAAGCAATTGTTTGTCCCTTGTACAATTGTTTGTACTTGTGCTTACAGTGGTTGGATAGAACTACTGTCAATGTGCTTTTGGTTTGTGTGATTGGTCAAAAAACTTTTAAAGTAAGCTGTAACATTACGTTCTTGGTCTGCTGGCTGAGATATGAGCTGCTGGCATCTTCCCATTGTCATAACCATGTAATGAGACTGATGCTGGAAAATAAAAGAGCTCAAGGCACGTTCCAGAGCAGTCCCATCCCATTTGTGATTTGTACATAGCCCCCAGCCAGCGATGATGATACTACTACTAATACTACTAATACTACTACTACTTCTCCTCCTCCTCCTCCTCCTCCTCTGCCAGGGCTGATGGAGGCAGCAGGACCTCTGGAGACATGGGAAGAGGAGCTCACACTGGGGCAGGGTTGTTGGCAGGGCTTGTGCCCCATGAGGGACCCGTGCTGGAGCAGCCTGCTCCTGAAGGACTGCACTCCATGGAACGGGATCAGCGCTGCAGCAGCTCATGAAGGGCAGCCATGGGAAAGGCTCACACTGGAAAAGTTGGAGGAGGAGTTTCTCCTGTGGGAGGGGCCCCTCTCTGGAGCAGGGGAGGAGTGTGAGGAGTCCTCCTCAGGTGGAGAGAGGAGCTGCAGAAGCAGCGTGTGATGAACTGACCACAGCTCTCATTCCCCATCTCCCTGCACTGCTGGCAGTGGGGACAAGGTAGAGAAATGTGAGTAAAGTTACACCTGGGAAGAAGAGAGGTGGGGGAAGTGTTTGTAAGACTTTGTTTTACTTATTATCATTTAACTGGGATGTGATTGTAATAAATTGAACTGATTTCCACCCGTTTAGTCTGCTCTGCCCATGCCAGTGAGTGCTGAGTGATCTCTCCCTGTTCTTATCTCATACCATGAACCTTTCATTGTATTTTCCCTCCCATGTGCAGCTGAAGATGGAGAGTGACAGAGTGAATTTCGTGGGCACCTGGAATCTAGCCAGGGTCAACCCACCACTCTAAAGGAACATAATCACGTGGTTATTTGGAGCCTTTATAGATTTTTTTTTGTAGCTTTGCAACACTTTGAATGTCCAAATATATTGTGTCAGACACATTAATTTGCACATTGTTCTGCTGACATGCTTGAAGGACTGTTACAGGTCTTCACTGTCTTCTGTTGTGGAAGGAGACAATTATTCTAGTTAGCATATGTTCCTAAAATAGTTGAATAAATTGTTTATAATTCCATTTTTAGCTCATGAAAGGACCATGATTTTATATGGAACCATATCAAAGTTGTTATTTGTAGGGTAGGAATGGTCTGGTACTGGGAATGAAATCCAGGAAAGTGCATCAGGGGAAGGATGACAATCCTTGTAGTTCAGTGAATTCCACGTGGACAAGCAAATTTTATTTATGGAGCAGTCTTAGTAGTTTAGGGGAACTTTTTAGCGTGTCAATCCTGCCAGACAGTCTGAAGAAGACAATGTTGCCAGGGTCATTCTTGAGTGTGTACATTTTCCAGGGAATGTTTCCCTCTTAGTTAATGCAGTCCTTCTTTATCATTGTGTAATTAAAGATACTATCTAAGAGTTAAATTAGTTATGAAAATTAATATTGATTGTTGTTCTTAATGCAATAGAAGCAGAGAGTTATTTAGAAAAAGGAAATGGTTCTGCCCTTTAAATACTGGAAATACAGAGTTTAAATGAAAACTGCCATAGTTTTTGTTTAAAAGGCTTACAGATAAGCAGATGAGAGACCAAGCCATTTGAAGCACTTTATGTACAATGAAAGTGAGCTCAAAGATTTTTTTTTTATAAACTTTCTGCTTTGGCTATCTCTAGTTTAAGCTTAGTCTTGGTAAGGTAGCACACTTCAGTGGACAAAAGGCTTTATTGCATTATGTGAAGATGCCCTTTGCTTCTTCTTCATGGCTTGGGTTCCCAGAAGAAACAAAATGTCTTTATTGCCCCTTTTCCTAATAGACAGTGTCAAAGCACTGGATTTGTAACTGTGTATTTTAAAACCACATACATTTAGTATTTAACTTAATGAAGAGCCTTTGTGACTAAAGATTTTGGTAGGATTTGTGTCCCTATTCTGTTATTCCAGTGACTTTCTCCTCAACAAAAGTTTCATTGCCTGTTTGTTATCACTTGTTAGATTTGCAGAAGCTGCACTTCATAGGCTGCCACTGGTGCTACTGCAGTGATGTGACAGGGAGGATTGGAGGTCAAGCCTCTACTCTTACAAAGACCTGTAGTCTGACAGGTGAAGAACACTTCTAGATCAGGTGCTTTTGATGATATGTCAAGATAAAATTAACTTGGGCTGTCTCTCACAGCCAGCCAGCTTTAGGCTGATCATGCTCCATCAGCCTCCTAAACTCCAAGAAAACTGCTTTTCCCATCAGATTGTTGTGGGTTCTCTAGCTATGGACACCAGGATTATCTTTTCTTATGGCCAATTCCCCTGCCCAGCCAGGTGTTGCTCTCGTGTCAGAAGTTCAACCTGAAACCTGCTGGGTGTCATAAAGTACAGCCTCTAGCCTGCCACTTGTGCATCAGGTGCCTTTTGCTGTACACTATATAATGACCTGACTTAGTGTCCCTTATCTCTCACAAGTCACTTTTTCTCAACATTGCTGTTTCCAGTTTGGTTGGCATTTCTCTGATGAGCTGAATCTGGTGAGTCTCAAGCTGCATCAAGAGAAATATGGGTTGGGTATTAGGAAAAAGTGTTTTACAGAAAGGTTGATAAAGTTCTGGAATGGTCTGCCTGGGGAGGTGCTGGAGTCACCATCCCTGGATGTGTTTAAAAAAAACCTGGATGTGGCACTTGTGGCACTTGGTTCATATGAGGTGTTGGGGCATGGGTTGGACTCAATGATTTTTAAGGTCTCTTCCAACCTGGTCATTCTGTGAGTTCTGTGAATTCTGTGAATCTCCTTTACAGCCCTCACAGAGGACTCTAAATTGACATTAATATAATGTGTGACCCTCTAAATTGATATTAATATGTACCTATAAAGCCCATTTATATCACCACAGAAGTATGAGGTGCCTGTAAGGTAAACAAAAACCTAGACTAATATTTCCATGTCTTCCTTTCAGTCTCAGGTTAAAGTTATATCTGGGAGGAAGAGAGGGAAAGGTGTCACTCTCTGTTTTAGCAAGTTTTTAGTGACTGCATAGAAATGAAAACCTGTAAACCTGATCAAGTTAAGGGAGTGATTGGTAAATACATCTTCTAGAAGCTAGAGGGCACAGGAGACACAGAAAGCCTCTGGTATAACTCAGTTACCAGGAGGTGTGAGTAAGCCAGAGTAACTTTTGCTTCTTTTCACATAAAATGGCACTTGCTACTCAAGTTCAAACAGATTTTTTTTTTCTTTCTGAAGAGAAGTGACTGAAAATCAGAATTGTCTTTCTGGATTTTTATCAATTTTGCTGATGGTTTAAAAGAAAAGAAATTATTCGTATTGCTATTGATATAAATGAAGTTGCCAATATATACTTCCCATTTTTAATCCAGATTAGTTCAGTAATAATATAGTGTTCTGCAGGAGCTCCTATCATTAACCATTTGTAGAGAACTACTGAGAACTGTTTTAATGGAAAAGGTCAAAGGTAAGTTCATGAGCAGAGGAGTTTTGCTATCAAGCCTAATAATCACAGATTTCCCTTGTCTAGCTGGTCTAGTGGAAGTATTTGAGCACTTTTCTTCACCCTCAGAGTATTTCTGTGATAGTCTAGGTGTATTTTATTTTATTTAAAAGCCACGTGTCTCACCAGTGTAATACCTGCATGAGAAGGACATTGGGAAACTTTTTGGTACAGACCAATCTTTACTTTGTTTGCATTTTGAAATGAAGTTCACAGACCTTACCCTAAGTGTGTAAGTGGAACAGAATATCCTGACCTGCTCTTTGGAGCACCTCCCCAAATTCCAGTGTGTTTTGTTTTCAGTTCCAAGTAAGCCAGTGAGATAACTTTGCCAGTCTGCAAAGGATATAAGATATATGTATGGATTAATTTATGCTGAATTTCTCAGGGCAGTTGGCTTTCTCTCTTGAGCAGAATATCAGAGGAACTCTGAGTTTGTAGGACTCCTGCATCACATAAAGGATTCCCTCCAGCCTTTGGGAATTCTACATTTTCCACAGGCTTTATGGCTAAAGTCAGATGGGTGCTGAACCACAGGATGATATTCTAGTAAACAAAACAGCACTGGTGAAGTAATGAAACTCTGCTGAATTATTCATTGGGTCCTGAATGATGCAGAGAGAGTTTTCATAGTAAGCAGCCCTGAAGATGAGAGCAGTGCCAGGCACAGCCCTGTGCACCTGGCCTGTTTTCTCAGGTAAGCATCTGCAAAAATTCTTGTCTTTGCATAAAAGGACTGGAACAACCATGTTTGGTAGCTGTCAACCAAACTCACCTTGAAATTTATGACTCATCCTGAATAGTCAATATAATTCCAAAAAACCCCACTAAAGTGCAGGCTCTATTTCCATGGACATCACATTGAAAGCACATTTAAGCACTTTGCTACAAAGCAATGGACTTCTGCACATTTTTAAAGGAAGCACATCTTCAAAGAGAAACACATCTTCAAAGAGAAGCATATCTTCAAACTTGTTGGCCAAAATCTGATGATGCCTTGTAGTAAATGTCTCACATGGCCACAAGAATACAGAATACATCAGCCAGGTTCCAAAAAAGCAGTGTGTACCAGCAGCACAATTTTAGCCCATGAAGCCTTTTCCCAGCTGGCCTTTGGAAGCTGGGGAGCAGCACAGCCTCATCCCAAAGTAGGTATCCTGAGGTACATTACTCCCACTGCTGTCATGGTTTAAGAATGACCAGGGATGTGTTAATGTGAGTAGGAAATTTAAGGGAGGATGTCCAGCATGGGCAGAGAAGCTGGAGTGGAGAAAATGATGATGGTGAGGCCAACTGTGTCTATAAAACTGAACTGGTCTTTCCAACAAAAAATATCTGGAGGTTTAGTTTTGGATGGTGCTGAGAGGGAGTGTCTGCTGAGGCCTGCCAATAGTGATGGTGAGTGAAGCAGTGTTTCACTCACAGCTCTGGAGGAAAGATTACACCGGGGGTGGGGGAAGGAGCAAACCCCTCTGTAGAATGAATTTAGAATCCAAACCTCCCACCTTCCCAAAAGCAAACTAGTTTTCCAAAACCCCACTCTAACCTTTGGTGGGAGCAATAAAATGTGCAGCATTAGGTCATGGTAGTCTGGTTGCTGGTGTCCACTGGTGGCAGAGAGCACTGGCAAGGAGAACCATGCTGTCCCTTCACATTTGTGCTGGGCTCCAACGGGGTAGTGATGAGGGGTGCTATGAGAAAATCCAAGAGCAAAACAGTGGGTAATACCACAGGGCTTGAGAAACATGAGCTATAAAATGCTGATCACTGGGTGCCATCTGTAATGTCTGCTCAGTGAGACAGAACCCTGAAAAAAAAGAAAAAAACCAGTATTAATATATAAGCAGGGCGGCATCTTGGACTGGGCAATAGTGATCTGAAGCAAAGCTGGCACACTCAAGCTTTCACTAAGTGACTTTGCATCTAATATAATGTATTTTAAACATTATATTAATATAAATTATCCTAGTGTATAGTAATACAGGGAATAATTTAACTCAGCTGATGTCCCCCTTTAGATGTCTGGCTTGCTTCTGATGGTGGTTACTACTAGGAGCTGTCATACTAGCTGAACTTTATCAAGAACAAAGTGCAGAGTTTGCTTCATCATCAAGTGTCATATAATAATTTCTTTTTTTTCAACCTGTAATGTTTTAAAAAATATAATTTACAGTTTTTTGCAACATTTTTCTTCATTAAAGACGAAATACAGCTTATTAGGATGTCTTGTAATCTTAGAGTAAAATGTAGCAAATTAATCTGGTTCATTGTTGTAAGGATCTAAAAAGTTTTGCTACTGGATATCAAAGAATAGGGCTGTTGGAGAATGGGACTCTGCTTAAAGGCATTTTTTTCCTGATAGTAATTTGTGGGAGACTGAGACACAGCTTATCCTAACAGTGCAGATTGAAATTTAATACAACATTATCAATTTTGTGCAGTGTAAAGCAGTCTTTGCCTTTCCTATAGCAGATGTGCATCCCACCTTTGACAGCTCCATGTGGTGAGACCATGTTGCTAGACAGAGGCATGGAAAACCTTTCGTGTTGTTCCCCTGAAATTGTGCCTATTTATGTGCTGCCACAGTCAGAGGCCTCCCTGTTCCTTCCTGGTGGCTGGGGCTGTCTACTGGGTTTGGCATTTTATTCTCTGTGCTTGACTTGTAAGAGATCACAGTTTATTGGGAGCAGGGAAAGTAATGGGAAACAATTCACTCTAAAAAGTTAAATACTCATGATTTCTCCTGCACAACGAGCTTGCAATTTTTGCCTTGATTTTCTGTGATATCTTTGCCTATAGGGCTGAAATAGGATGATGTTCAGTTCCTGCTTCTCTGAACTTTTGACACTCTTGCTGGCTGTTTTCTGTATGTTATTCCCCATCCAGTCCAGATGTTTCTGCACACGAGCCACCCAGCCATTCAGCTTGTTGTTTTTGGAAGGCAAAGCCTTGATTTTGTCCTGTGGTGGAGGACAGCATTAGAACGTGGAGAGTACCCATTTTTTTGTGGAAGGACTCCAGTGCCTTTGGCATTCTTGCATGATTGGATGTGGTTGCTGCCCAGCTGCTGCTTGAAGCTGGCTGTGGCAGAGGCTGGGTGATTTCTGGAGTGTTTCTTGCCTGTTTTGGGTGCCCTGTTATGTGTGCCTGAGACTGTAATGTGAGCTCGTGGAAATCCCACAGGAATGGTGCTTGGGATCTCTGGCCCTCTTCTCAGCCTGTGCTTGACTGATGCTGCCTGCAGCCTGCACTCCCAAGGGACCTTGATGTTCTCAGCCCAAATTTGGCTCCTTCCCTCCCTTGAAGCATTGTTGACTTGTAGTATTTCTAAAAAAAGGTTATGTGAAAAACTGGTTGATCACTCTTCAGGCCACATTTCTAATCTAGCTCTGCATGAGCACGTCTCCCTAGGATGACAGAGCCTGGCTGAGTGCTGCAGCCAGAAACAAGACAACATTTTGAAGGAATATTTCTCAGAAAGGCTGACTTTGGGCTATCTTGGCGAGACACTGATTAAACTTCTTGTTTTGGGCAACAATGCATGTATGGGTGGGAAGAGTGTGTGGAAAGCTGGCCTTCCTCACAGAGCTCTTGGCCTAGGTTAGGCTGTCAGGGACAGAAAAGCTGGGCTTCCTCTGGCTTTCCCTATGGCTTGCACAACACATTTTACATTATTGCATTGCTGGAATGAATCCACAAGGGAGACAGAAGAGGAGAAAGGAAGTTCGTGTTTTCTAGTCAGAAGATTAAGAACAAACTTGAGTGGTGGTTTGGGGTGGTGTGGGGGATTTGGGGTGTGCCTTGCTGTAGGCACTGCCCAGACACTGCTGGGGGAACACAGAGTGAAGGCTGAGCAGAGACTGAGAGCACAGCAAAGGGAGGGTGTGACAAAAATAAAATGAGAAAAGATAAACTGGAAAGGGCTGAAATCCAAACCTTAAATTCTAAGAAGGAAGATTATTCAGTTTCTCCCCCTTTCAAGTTTTTGGGAACTACAAGGTGTGTGGAGGAAGAAATGTACCTTAATCTTAAGAATTGGGGAAGCTATTTAATCTGCATTGGATTGTGGTGGTTTAACCTGGCAGGCAGATAAACAGCACACAGCCACTCATGTCCTCTCCCCCCACCACCAATGGGATCAGGGAGACAGCTGGGAAAAAAGAGTGAAATTCGTGGTTTGAGGTAAAGATGGTTCAGTAGGAGAGAAATGGAAGGGGAAATAACAGCAATAATAATGATGATTAAAGAATTAAAATGCACAAAACAAGTGATGCAGGATGCAACCACATCCAGTAGCCAGGAAAAGAAAAGAATGTAGGTGGTGCCATTAGGAGTGTTAAGGAACACTGGTATCAATGCCAGTGCTCACTGAACAGTTTGAGCTCTTACAATAAGAATAATTAATACCAGTTTCCTGAGAAGGTGGTGGAATTTGCCAAGCATCCACAAAACAACCAGACCATTTTCAGGTCCTGATTATTTCCTGAGGAACTGCTTGACCCCAGGGGCCTATAGCAGCCATGACAGTCTGCCTTTGCAAAGCCCCTTAGAATAGATCCATTCAAATGCAGGCATAATTACACCTCTCCTCACAATATTATATTTCAAATATCCTCCCAGTAATCAGAGTCTCTGCAGTGTGTGAGGAGTGAAGAGCCCCTTTATCCTTACAGCAGAAAGCATATGAACTGTTATGAGCTAAAGAAGGTTAATAATGGGAAAGGCTAATAGAAAAGGCTTTGAGGCATCATCATAGTCACAGAAAAGGCATGAGGAAATCTGAGAGTGAGTGACAATGCTGCCCCTTTATCAGAAAATGCCCCGATGGAGTGTGAGTGAGAACAAGAATCCTCTGCCTCCCCCGCAGAAAATCACAGCTACAGAAGAGTTGTTGTATATTCCAGTTTGTTCCCATGGTTTTAATCTTCTAACTTACTCTAATTATTCCTATTCAAGGCTGATTTATGTTTGGCAACTTTATGTTAGGAGGAGTTCCCTTTAACAGAGCAACACATGCTTGCAGGCAGGATGGGGGGAGTATGATGTGTTCAGATGCAGTGTGAGGCATTTATTTGGCCAAGAAAATCTCTCTGACACTGCCTGTGCAGGCAGATATTTCCTTATTTGCAGCAGGCTTTTGTCTCCCCTTGATGAAGAGCAGCAATGCTGACCTCATAAGGGATTCCTTGCAGTTTGCTTCCCAGGGTTTTTTAGGTGCTCATACATAGTTTTTTGAACAACTGTATGGTTTTTGCATGAGCAGTATGTAACAAAACAGTAAATCCATAAGAACAGGTTTTTGTCAGCTGTCCTGGGATGTTGGCTTTGCAGGAAGGAGTGAGACACACCTGACAGCTGTATAACCAGGAAAGTCTGAAAAATTCCAAATTCTAGCCTGTCACAGGTACTAAGTGTCTACAAGTTGTATCAAAATCGGTTTCCTACTAGGGCAAAAATGAGGAATTAGCTGTTCTTGGGGTTTTTTTGTTTTTTTTTTTTTTTTTTTTTTTTTTTTTTTTTCAGGAACTGCCTGTCATCTGGAAATGAGCTTAGAAGGAAGCAGGGGAGCCATAATGGGTGTAATATGGCACATGGCAAGGAACTGAGAACAGAAATTTTAATAAGCAGCATGGAAATCTGTGGGAAAACAACCCCTGTGAGTTCTGCTGCCTGTACAGAGACGTGGACTTTGCAGTTTCTCCTCAGTGGGAGCTGGGGTGTTAGCTGGGGAAGTGACCATTTTTCCAGATGAAAAGCAACCTATGGTAGTGACTTTATCATGGGACAGAAAATGGGATCAGAGAGCAAACAAGGGGCTGAGCTAGAAGGGGAGCCTGGAGTTTTGGCCAGCCTCCCCCAGAGGAGGAGGCTGCTTTGAGCTGCAGGAGGGACTGATGTGACTGCTGTCACCTATGCACTAAGATGCACCAGCAGCTTGTAAATTGTATTTAAAATGGAGGAGTCAGTGAGCTCTACACTCATGAGTATTACTTCAAGAAACTTTACTGAAGCAGTCACCAAAGTCTGGGGACTGTAACCATACAAAGTGAACAAAATGTGCTGGTTTGACTGAAAACCTGTAATTTGTTAGATGAGCAGTTTGCAGAGATAGAATTTAGCACTAAGTGAGGGTTGCTAACTGAAAAAAAAAAAGAGAAATAGATATTTATTTATCTAATTATGTGCAGGGTTTTTTTAAAGTGGAGATTAGTCTGCTTTAAAAAGAAAAAGTTGTATTGAGTAAATGTATTACGTGCTCAGTGCATGTATTGTTGGAAGCCTGGGATTCCCACATGTGGTATTGTTTATTGGGTTTTAAAATGTACAAAAGGAAATGCATTTTTGATACCAAATGATCTTATCTTTGAAAAAGTATAGGTGACCCCAGTTTATGTCTATGGTCCTATCAAAGCAGCATTTGACTTAATGAAGGACATTTTACCTGCCCCATGGTCCTTGGTGTTTCTGAGGAGAGTGACAAGGACTTTGATGCTTTCTCTGTGGAAAGCATGCTGGATCTGCATGACAAATAGAGTGAGATGGAGCCACATCTTTGTGGAAGCCATGCAGGGGTGTTTTCCTTGTCCCACTTGGTGTCCATGAATCCTGGGGAATGAAGTGTGGCAAATGACAAATTCCTGCTGGATTTTTTCCTCTCTATTTTCATTAACCTCTGAATAGATATTATTTTAATTAAAATAATCTTGACAGCACCTATGAAAAAGCTGTGGGGGTTGCAACAGCAATTAGGTGTGTTGTCAAAGATGATAAGCAGCCTGGTATCACAGGAAGGAAATTAACACTCTGACCAATAATGGAACAGTAATCTTAATCCAGGGCTTTTTGCCTCTTAGGAACTCTTCAGAATGGATGGATTTTGGAGACCAGGCAATTTTAGAACAAGACAGTTAAGCAATCAGTGCCATAAAACATCTCCATTTTAAAAGTCAATGTCATGCTGGTGTAATAGTGGCTGATGGCCAGCCAGCAAGAGATGTGATGTTAATTAGACATTAACAGTGCAAAACCTTGATGATTTTCCTGTATTTTGGATGGCAGAATGATTGGGAATTGTATTCAACATCAGGTGGTGGAGCTGAACAGTGATCTGCATCAGTGCCAGGTGTCTCTCTGGGTTCTCCACTGCAGAGAGAAGGCATGGGAATGCTGGCAGCCTTTCTCTGCTGTGAGCAACATGAGGTTTGAGAGCCTTCCTTCCTAGGTTGTGTCAGCACAAGTCTTTTATTGCTTAGGAGCTGCTCTGAGCACATAATTCACAGGTCTTTTGGTAAATTGCAAACTCCCTAAATTGGAGTGTTTTGCTCATCCTGAAAGCACCATTCATCCTCCAGGTGAGCAGCATCACACTGGGGCAAGCAGAATTAACATCAAAGCCTCTGTGCTGGCACAGGTAGGGAGGCACTGTGCTCTGCCCAGGAGGTGCAGGTGGAGCTGCTGTGGGTGCCAGGGCTGGGCTGCTCTGCCCAGCACAACCACAGGGGGCTGGAGAGCAAGGCTGCCCAGGCAGGAGCAAGCTGTAAAAACAGCCACAGTTTTATGGTGGGAGAGGATGGCAGGGGACTGAACTAAAGGTTGGAGTCAGGTGGAATCTTGGAAGAAGAGGACTGGGAATAGTCCACCTGTAGGTGCCAGAGCAGATATGGGCAGGCTTGTAGGGCATGGAATGGATGAAGCTGTGCTTTTCCATAAAGTCTGAGGTAAAAATGAGGCTGGAGAAAGGTTGTGGTTTCCTGGGTACCCCTGTGGCACTTCCTGAGGTAGATGCTTCTCTACAGGTCACCAGTGAAAGATTTCCAGGCATTCTGTAGGAAAGGAGGACATGGAGAAATTCAACTCCTCTGTCAAAAAGAAAAAGGCTGACAAGTTTATTAGAGACAATCCTGCCTTGTCCTTATCCTGCCTTCCCAGATGTAATCCAAGCAGAACTTCTCCTTGGCACTTAGGGCTTGTTTTGCCTTTCTTCTGCACCCCTGTGCTCCTCTCCTTCACATTTTCTTGTCCCACTCTCAGCAAACATGAGAATTCAAGCATGGAATGATAGCATGCCGTGTTCCTGCTTAGAGAAACCAGCACTGTCATGTGCCTGAGATGTTTCAAAGGGAAGCAACTCCCTTGTCCTGCTGAAGCTTTAGTAGCCCTCTGTCATTTCCAGAAATGTGTGGGTAGCAATCTACAATGTGCACCCATCCACACAGGGTTTTTTTAAACTCCCTTTTTCATCCCTAAAACTAAACCAAATCTCTACAGTTAGTTGAAAGCTGCATCTCAGAAGAGCTGTGATTTGAGGAAGAAGATAATAAGATACTAAGGAAAGAGCTTATTTCTTGTTTGCTTTGCAGTGTGAAGAGACTGGATCCTGCTACTCCAGAGACGAATTAAAAATGGAGTGTGAGAACATTCCTACCCCAAGGACGTTTCCACTGTAAGAGAAAGTAAAAAATCCAAGCAAAAAAAGCAACATGTAAGTTAAGAGCCAGGGGACAGGGGGACAAAAAGTGCTTTTTTTTTTTTTTTGTTAAAATATGTACTGTTTTTTCCTTGCAACCCTCCAACTTACAGTTCTCTCATGTCTTCTAGTGGATGTGGATGAAGGCTTTGACCTGAGGGATGATGACAGCCAGGACCAACTCACTTCTTGGACTAAAGCAGGAGGGAGATTTCTAGAGCTTTAGGAGCTGTGTGTAAGGCAGCCCAGCAGGCTGCAGTGGCTGGGGATGCCCTGAGAGTGATGCTGGGCAGGACCTGGAGTCAGGGACTCAGAGCTGCAAAGGGGAGTAAAAATCAGGGCACAGTGGGAAAGGGCAGCGATGGAGCACGTCAGGGGAGGGGGCATGAGAGCAGAATTGCAGCCATGTGAAAGGCACAGTGGGTGAGGAAGTTGGAGCAGAGAGGAGAAGGCAGCAAGGACAAAAGTTCATCCTCTTCAATGCTGACAGAGATTTGGGGAATTGAACTAAAAGCTTCCCTTCTGAGGGAAGTCTCAGATCTGCAGAGCTCCAGAGATCAGTAATGATGTACACTGAGTTTCAGAGTCAGCTTCCAGGCTGAATGTACAGGGGAAATGGCTATACTTTCTTACTGATGGAATAGGAGCAAACATTAAATGCAATAGAAGCCAAACACAATTTCCAAAGTATTTTCCTACTTTACAAAGCCAGAACTTTAGAAGGTTTATTTTGTAAGACAGCAACAGGCAAAATATGAAGTACTTCTAAGGAAACACCTGTGTTGTGTAAAACCAGTAACATACCAGACATAACATGGGTGGTAAACCAAACTTTTAGTGCTCTGCATAATATCGTTAATTTTTTTTTTTTACTAAAAATATTTAATTAAAAAATATCAGCCCACATTTGTTGAAACTGTGTTGGTGTCCCACTACTGACAACAATTCTCTTTTAAAAGGAAAGTTTTTTACAACTTTCTTCCACTAAACCACATCTGGATTTTTAACTTCATTGAAAGTTTTTAATGTGTTTTTATATCAGCCTGTATTGTAATGGAATTGTTATTTATCTCCAGATTTATCCAGTTTCTGGATAATCTTTCTGGACTATCTTTCATATATCAGGGTCTTTAATTACATTCCTCTACTAGCTGACCACTACAAAAATTGAAATCCTCACCACAAATCTGTAAAAATGTTTCCACTTGCACAGGGAGACAAAAATAGAATAATTCCATGTCTTTTTGGACGGGTGCCTGGCTGAAACTATGCAGGGTTTGACTGACAAGAGGATGTAGTCTTTGCTGAGAGCGCTTTCTTTAAGGTCCTTTTTAGTCTTCAGGAACATTTAAGTAGATGAATGAAGAGAGGATTTATGCTAGTTTCCTTTCATTTTTGTTGACTCTGCCTGCTTTTTTGTAACTTTTGTCTCCTGCAACAAAATCTTTTCAGCTCTTGGGGCTTGCTGAATATATAATCACAAGCTGGTAAGTAGGAACTTCAGAGAGTTTTGGGTTGAAATGGTACTCTATTCTTTTGTGTACAGCTGTGGTAGAGAAATAAAACCCCTTTGTGCAGATAAGGAAAGAGCAGAATTATTGAAATGCTCACTATTTGCCAGGGTTATAACTGTAAAGTGTAGTCTTTCAGTGGTGAATAAATACAGTTAACACATAGCTCAGCCTGTGAATGCAGTGGAGAGACTTTGCTTGGGTAAATTGGGGATTATTTTGCATCTGAGTGAGCTCTCCTCACTGTGCTGCACTCCACGTTATCCGTTTCCTGGGGAATGTGGATGGGAGCTTACAGAGCACAGCAGGTAATTGGCTGCTTCAGCTGGAAAAGCAGAAAAAGGATGTTTGTTGGTATATACAGAAAGAAAATGAGGACAAATGGTAAGGGCTGTTGGGTGATAACATCTGTCCATAGTCTTCTGAGGAGTCTGTGAGATTAAATCCATACTGGCACTTTGCAAGGGCGGTGAGTGTGTTAAATGTGAAGTTTAAACAGTTGAGCAACTTTTTCTGTCAGTGCATTTTGGACTGGAACTTTCATACACTTTGACTGTAAGAAAGGAGGTGAATGTGTGTGATAGCAGCTTTTTTGAATGATTTCTGTTGCTGTTCAGGGCTTGTGTTTCTGTATCTCAGCATTCCTTTTTGTGTTGCTACCTTATTTTGGACCATACCTTCATTTCATGTGAACAGTCTTATCTGATGCCTGTGGAAAGCAAACATAGCTCAGCCTTTAGGAACTTCTTTCTGTATTTCTAAACCTGGCATACACTGAGGCAAATATTTCCTCTTGGAAAGGGAAAGCTATTACTGGGTTGGGTGCTTTTTCTCAGTTGCACATGTGGCAGTTTCTACAGACAGACTGAAAAGAGCCTGTAATGGTGTATCTGTGTTTTTTGTTTGAAGTGGTTTTTGTCCAGGTAGGGTGGGGAAGTGTGTTGGCAGTGAAAAGACAGATGTAGCCAGGTTCCTCCTGAAACAGGGCTATTTTCATGGAAACCCTTCTGGTCCCTGCTTTTTCTCTCCTTCCTCTCTTCAATGAAGCAGCCTTAAAGTCAAGGCTGACAGATACTAGAATAACATCAATTCTAATTTAATTGTCATAATACTGTGTAAAACCCCCACCTGTCTGGGGTTTGATTTTCCAGAAACCTATGCCTATGGGTGAATATGTATGATGGATCTCACTGGAGGTGATTGACAGAAAAATATAATATTTACTTCAAAAATGTTTACAGTTTCACGTTGCAGGATTCCAGTCCTTGGACAGTTGGATTTTAATTTGCTTCCTGAAAAATCTCACCAAGAACAATGTACATGTGTGTTGGATGTTGAAATTGTGCTGCAATTTCTGAATATGTAGAAAGAGACAAAAATGAAATATTTTATGGGTTTGACAGGTCTACATGGCTGTATGTAGGGAGAATACTTGGAAGACTGAAAAATAAATTATGCATTTTTAGCATTTTACTATCTGTAACAAGCAAAGGTTTGTTTCCTCCCCTTTGGTAAAGAGGAAACACAAGTGTTTCTTTGCTTCTTTTATACACCCCTGTACTCTTTGAGGTGGCTTTAAATTTTCATCAGTGTCATATGAGGTAAAATGTGTATTAAAGCATTAAGGAAAATGGGGTTAAGACCTGCACTGTCTAATAAAAGAAATTAGTATTTTTTGGCAGTCATCCTTTGGCCTGTGTAATTTTTTTCCAAAGGGCACTGACATTTCTCCTGGCTTCTTGAGGACTGCCATTCTGTGTGTGGACATGTTTTTCACCCATTGACCTTTTTTATTTATTTTCTTGAATGCCAAATATTTAATGTGTCATTTCTGGCACAAAGTTCTGGTGATCAAAGGGGAAACACAACGAGCTTGAAGCACAGGTTGCTGGAAAGGCACACGTGGGATGGCACAGCCATGGAAAGCTCTTTTTTTTTTTCCTGCAGGAGTTGAGCACCAGTCCTCATGCTAACTTAATGAACACAGGAGGAAGCACATATTTTCCTGGGCCTGGAAAGCAAATGTGGTCACAGAGTGCAAGGTTTTCCACCAGGATAATCAGCTAGAGTGGCATGAGTGACTGCCTGCCAAACTTCTTTTGCCTCCTGTGTACCTGGCCCAATTAACTCCATTCTTCCTCCTTCAGTCATCTCCCCAGGTTATGGCCTGCTCTTAATGGGCCAGAAAACACATGGCACCAGTCCAATGTGGAAATGTTTTGGGGTGTAGGGGCTGTCTCAGCCCTTTGTAGGGGTCTCTGAATGTCAGAGGCAGCAGTGCTGTCCAGAAAGAAATGGAGAGGATGTACCTGTGCCCTCTTCCTGGCTGCTGGAAGAGTCTCTTTGGGTAACGTAGGCCGTGGGATGAAAGCTGGATTCCTTTGGGAGAGCTGCACAGAGGAGCCAGTGGAGAAACTTCAGCTGAGCACAAAGGGAAGGACTTCAGCTGGGATTAGATACCGTGGTTCTTATCTCTTAAACAAGATTTCTCCTTTGCTCTGCCTGCCTGCCTCCCTCCCAAGTGGGGATTAACCATAACTTCGCTAATTGGGCTTGTAAATGGATTGTGCTTGGTGACAAATCCAGCAGCTGAGTTCTTTCCCTGCTACAGCCCCTGTGCCTCCTGAACTCCAACCCTCCATCTGCAGAGGTCCATGGGGTGGGAGGTGCCAGGGGGCAGATGGTCTGCTGAAAGACATCCACTCCACAGACTTCAGATTCCAAAGAAAAAGCCCTAGGAAGGCCTGAACTTCTGCAGGTGAAGCTCTGCAGGGAGGGAAAGCACCTGGTGCTGTGATCCCAGGAGCAGACAAGAAATACACAGCTTTTGGGTAGGCTCATGCTTGAAAACATTTTAGCAGGCTTGTGACCTTTAAAAGAGATTAGAGCTAGCTATTAGTTCATTTGTACCTCCAATGTTCTTTGAGTGTGTGCTCTATATTATCTGACTATGTATAGTATGCAAGTGGTATTTCATAGAAATCTTTTAGAGCCAAGGAATGTATTTGATTGCCTACAACTATTCCTTGGGGTCTTCCATGGAGATGTGCTCAATCTCAGGGTATTATCCAGAGCCTCAGAATTGAAACTATTGATTGAAACTGGAGTGGATCACTGCAAAAATTTAGGGCTGAGCCAAACTTCTCAGATCCTGCCTTAGCATATTTCTGAGTATCCTTGAAATCCAATTGCTCTCATGAGGATTGAGAACTGGAAGGATGGATTTCTCACTCATATTTTTCTGGGAAAGTTGAGACATATTGGGATAACACACCTGCTCAGTGCCACTCTAAGTCATCTAGGAAATTTAGAACATTTCATGAATATAAGCCTGCCCAGCTTTCCTGTCATACAGGAAAAACCTGTGGAATCAAATTTACTTCTCAAACATGCTTATTTGTGCACCTTCATCTTCAGTTGGCTCAAGGGACAAAAATCTTCTTTTGGTGGTCCTGAGATTTATCACATGGAGCTTCACATGAAAACTTATCAAAATTGCAATAATTCAGAGTTACTGATTTTTTTTTTTTTTTTTTTAGAGATAAGAGAGACCTGGGAAAAGCTGCTTCAAGAGAAATGATGCTGCTGTGATACCCTCACATCCCCAGATTCTGCACCCTGGCAGAGTCCCAGCGTAGTCAGCAGAATCACATTAATTTGTCTCTGGCCAGGAAAAACCCTCATAATTTTAAGTAAGTCATATCTACATGAAATAATAATAAAATCTGTGAACTTGTATCATACAAGCATGCCTGGAGATGGATGACATTCAAACCAGAGGTGCTGCTGGTACCTGTCAGATTAATTTAGTTAATTTAGTGACCTCTCCCTGCAACCCCAAACTCACTGACTTGTAGAACTGTTGGGGAAACCCAAAATGGTGGTGGGTCACTGAGAGTTCTGATGCTTTTTGTGTTCTTGGTTAGGAAGGAGTTAAACCAGTTCTGGAAGTGAGTTGAAATATTCAGAGTAAGAGTTTTCCAGAGGAGGCTGTGCTGACTGAGAATAGACTTTGTGCTTTCTGCTGCTCTCCTGCTCCCTTAAATTGTGGAAAGAGTAACAAACCCACTGGCTGTGGGGGCTCCCAGGCTCACAACAAAGTGATTTGGTATTGGCCTGGGTCAAGCATCCTCAAAAAAAGCCAAGCCTGGCTTTGAGCTGGAGCACAGTCCCAGGTGGTGAGAGCTGTGCTGCTTTGCCACTCCAGGCTGTCCAGGTCAGGGCCCTGGGGAGCAGCACCCACATGTTTGATTTGGCTGGGTGTGTGAGCTGGCACACAGATGTGCTGCCCTACTCAGTGCAGTGGAGCAAGGTTAGGGGAAATGTTTCACTGCTGTAACTTCAGCAGAGCAAACATGGAAAGGAATTAAAATCAGACCTCTGGGGCAGCATGGGCTCTGGCTCCCGCTAGGGGTTTGCACACAAGAAGACAGTGCACCTTGTTTGAGGCAGGAATTCTGCCTCTGGCCAGGGTTTAAACCCCATTTCTTTCCATAGCTGTGCACCAGCTTCACCCTCTCTCAACAGCCTTGTGAGGATGGAATCTTCCTTCTCCAGGTTTTGCTGTGGGGCAGCAGCTGCCGAGGTCCCGGTGCTGCAGGGAGGTCATTTCCAGGGCCAGGCCCAGAGAGGCAAGAGCAGGAGTGCTGAACAAACCTTGGCAAAAGCTGATCATGCCTTGGCTAAAGTCTTTGTTCCTCTGGCCTGCTGAAGGTCTGCTGAGGGAGCCAGAGAACTCATGCAGCTCTGCATGCCTGCTGCAGGAGTTAAAACTCACTCAGGCAGTGGGGCTGTGGCTGTTGTCTTATTCCCTTTAAAATATGTCATGCCACGTTAATTATCCTTTTCACATGTGTCAGAAGTGAGGCATGATTAATAAATGAGGATATTTCAGGTGTTGCCTTTGGTGCTGTGTCAGTCAGGCAGTGACAGGGTGCAAGCTGTGCTCACTGAGCCCTCACTGCAGGTGGAGACTGCATTGGGGCCCTGACTGCGGCACGCTGAGCTGGTGACAAGGCATAAAAACTTACATCCCAAAAGTGTCTTGGAAGCATTTCTGGAGAGCAAAACTTATTGCAAGTAGTGCATTTCCAGCCAGCGAGGGCCGCTTTAGTAATAGCTTTTCTGTTAGCTAATTTCTGTCCTTAGGAGGAAGTGGCTTCCTTCCTCTCTTCATTTAATTCCTTTGCTGTGCTGACCTTCACCTGTGTGACTGGCTCCCTGAAATCCTCTCGGGAGGATCAGTGTCACTTCTAATAAGCCAGCTGTCACTTTACACCAAACAGAAAGTAAGTGTTCCATTTGGTATATGGCCCAGGAGAACCCAGAGGCTTTTTCTACCAGCCTCATTTTTTTTTTTCTAGGGGAAAGTGTTTTACTTTGACGTGGCTGAAAGTGCACAAAGCGGATTTGAAGCTGCAGATTTAAGTGTCTTGAGTGAAGGCTGCCGTGTGAGGCTTTTCTTTATTTATCAGCCGTGCTGAAACGCGATCAGAGTTACGGCGCGGGCTCCGGGCACAAAGAGTTTTCTTGTGTTTCCAGCCAGAGGATCAGGGATACACCGTGTGAAGAACACACTGGGAATGTCTTTCCTTTAGAAAGCTGCACAGGAAGACACAGGAAAAGTAAGATTGTTACAGGGAGCTCTTGGCTGCCGATGCAGGGTGCAACACTGCTTCTTGTTGGGAATTTTGCCATTGACTTGATTGCAAGCAGGACAGCTTTTCTCTGTCACAGCTGTTTATTTATTGCTCCCCTTCTGCTGCTTTTTGGTGCTGACAAGCACCACCTGTGCCCCTCCAGCAGCTTGCACAGGTGGGTTATATTTACACCATTTAGCACAGAAAGTATTTGAGAGTGGAAGTGAAGGGGAGCGCTGTATGCGTGTGCCTTTCACACAGTAGCTGGTGTCTGAAGTCAGCAGCTTGTGGAGCACAGATTTTAAACAGTGTTTGACAAAAGTGAAATCAGTGCATGTTGCTGACTGACCACCACTGGAGAGCACCTTGAGACAGGAACAGAAAGTGGCAGCTCTGGCGTGCGGGAGGAAGGCCATGGTTTTTGTCCGTGGAGGTTGTGTAAGTATGGCTGCTTCTGGGGATTTGCCTCTGTGCTGGGGATTTTGCAGCTGAGAAGAGGGCTGAATGTGGAGTCAGATGAAGATGGTGAAATGCTACCCTGGCTCTGCAGCTGGGCTCTGTGAAGCCAGTCCCCCTTCTCTGGAAAGGGAGGCCACTCAGCCGTGTTCCTCAGGGCAGCTCAGAGCCTTTTGCTCAGTATTGTTTGGAGGTGCCTCCACAGCACTGCAGCAATATCCCACTGGCTCTCCCCTCCCAGGGGCTCTTCAAACCTCTCTTGTCACCACTGCTCCTTTGCCAGCAGAGGCCAAGGGACAGCAAGCTGCTCAGTGCATGTTACAGGAGGCTGCCCAAGCTTTACCCTGGAGATGATCCTTCCTCCTTCCTGGCAGCAGAAGTGGGGAGGGTAACTTGCCTCTTCTTCCTCTGGGCATTTAATTTGTCCTTGTCTCATGATCTGTATAAGCTGGAGGCTTAGGGCCAAAAATCTTTCTTTGCTAGCACCCTAATTGATACTCTAAACTAAGTCTTTGCAGTAACTGAAATAGATATCTGAGAATGATTTCAGGATATTTAAATCTAGTTAAGTATCCAATATACCATCCCTCAGCCTGAGTGAGCTTTGAAACTGTGTCTGTATGACAAATATACATCTGGCTTCTCTGTGTCTTCCCAGGTGTGGGGAAAGACCTTAGGAAGTTCAAGTCTAGAACCCTGTGCTTGGCCCTGCTCTGCATTAAGCAAACTGCAAAGAGAGGATTCTGGTTTTGTTTGTTCAGATTTTGTGTTGGACTTTTTCTTGGATGTGTTGGCTGGATGTATTCCCCAGGCTATGACTTGAAGAGAGTGGTCAATCTGATATTTAACAGCAGTTCATTTTTTTTGTCCCCCTTGGTCTACTTCAAACAACTACAGAAGGGACCTACCTTATTTTGAGACCTCCCCAAAACTTCTGGGCAAAGCAATGCTGCACCTTGAACAACGTACCCAGTAGCCATCAAAGTACACAGCTTTGAGTAATTGACTTTCTCAACAACAGCTGAAGTTTGTAGCTTTTCAGCTGAATGGAACTGGAGGCCCCAGAATCATTGTCTCTTCAAGCCCCTGCCCAGGTGGGAAGTGGTGCTGGGTAATGAGCCAAAAATGTGTATGTGTATATATATATATATTTATTTAAAAAAAAGAAGGTAGCTTCATTTTCAAGAGATCTGGGATTGAATTTATTTTAAATATAAGTGTCTGACTATACAAACTTGTGTATGGAACCAACAACTGATAATCAGCCTCAGAAATGTGTAAGCAACAGATATCTTTCAGCATGTGCTGCTTGGATGTAAACCCGGGAAAACAAAATAGATTCTTTTATGGTTAGATCTCATCATGTCAAGTAATTCCTAGACTTGGTGTAGTTCCTTGCTGTTATAGTTGGAAATAGGCAATGCACAACTCCATGCATAGTTTAGACCTTTTATCTGTGATAAAACTTGGTCCGTGTCACTCCCTGTGGATGTGGGAACAGTTGATAATTAGGAAAGTGAAATGTTTCCTCGTGTAGCTACAGGGCTCTGAAGAATTCAGTATGCTCTGAGAGTAGTGGAACTGGGCCACTGAACACTTGTTGATGTTTAATCAAATTGTGATTTATGGACTCAGACTTCCTTCTGAGCTTCATATTACTTAAAGCCTGCCTAAGTGACAGTTTCTTTCCTAGAATAAGAAGCCCATTTTGATATGATATGGCACATTTTTCATACAGTGAGCCTATCTATTGCAGAACTTTGCCCCATCCCAGATGTGGGGATTTTACTATTTGTAGCCTGCATACATGAATTAATAAAAATACAGGTGTTGTTCTTAGCATCTTGTGATCTAGATGTGGGTTTAAGGCTGTATAATCTTGGATGTTAAAAAAACGACTTGGAGGAGCAGATTTAAAACATCAGCATCCTCAAATTGTCTCATTTTAAATATTCTCATTTTTTTTGGCTGGAACACCACCTTACTCCCATCATTTACATTAGCCTTTCTAAAAGCCAGTTGTGAGAAAGCTTTCCTGGCCAGGAAAAATGCCTTTCTCTGTTCCATATGTTAAGCATTAACTGGCTTAGTAACATTAGGACTGCATTTCCCTTTCCTAACTGTATTCCTCAAAAAAATGCTGTAGGTAGGAATCCATAGCAATCACTGAGTGTGATGGTCCTGAGTGCCCTGCTGCAGAGGCATCACCTGTGCAAAGGAGTAGAGCTCTTGGGAAAGGAGTCAACAGAAGAAAAGAAACAAAACCAAGCCTCAGCTGGCTGGACAGTCAGCATTGGGTGATTTGGTGAGGAAATCTAAATCACTGCTTTTTTAATCTAGTGTCATTTTGAAATTAGTAATGTGTTTGAAGCTGGGATAAATCTTAAATATGCTTCCTGGTAAAGTGTCCTCTAAGTTTTCATTGCTATTTTTTTCCCTCTACAAATGGAGAGGCAATTAACTGCCTGTGAAAGGCAGGATTTGGAGAGAAAATTGTGGTTATGTACTATATGTGTAAACCTGGCTCTGCATTTACAAGCTGCAACTGAGCTTGTAATGAATGACTCCTATCTTAACTAGGCATGAATATTTGCATTGATTTCCACTTAGCAGTTGGTTTTCTGTGCTTTTGAAGGTGGAGTGACTTGTTAATTATTTTTTTCCCTGCTTAACTAGAAATAAATGCTCATGTTAGCTGGGTTTATTTTTAGGGGGGAATTGAGTATGAAAAGAGAAGCTTGGTTCATAATTACTGTGTGAGTGGAAAATGTGTTCCCAAGTGTGTTAGGATTAATACAGCCAGCACCTGTGAGAACCTGGTTCAGTCAAACAGCAGATGCTGGAAATTCCTCAGTAAATAATTTGGAGCTAGTATTCTTTTTCTGAGTGTATAAATCAGTCCTCTCCACCCCTTCCTTCTTTTAAGTCCCCCAGATCTACTTTCCTTTTTTGTTTCTAAAATGATCCCCAAGCCCTCACTCAGTGTGTTGATCCAAAAAAAGAGTACAACTTCCCACTGAGACCTTTGGAACAGCTGTGCACAGCAGAGATTATCTCCCGTTGGATCTGGTAATCTCCAGCAAAAGCTGTGATTTGTACAATTATTTTCAGCACAGCCTGCAGGACCCAGCTCATGCTGCAGGAAGGTCAATGCTGAAACAGGCATGGGTGCTACACATGGGTCCAACATGATGTAACAGTAAATGGTAAGTGTCTGGTTGGTTTGGAGGGTGGCAATGTGCCAAAAATAGTCATTGTCGTGGTCTGAGTGTTGTGGAGAGGGTTTTGTGCAGGTGGGAAAGCAGAGAGAGGAAATGCTGTAAATTACCAGGACTACTATGAGTCATTTGCTCACTTGTTAGTGTTGCTGATAAAGTACAAAAGTGGCAGAACAGATTGGTCACAGGTGTGAATGGTGCCATTGCTGCATTTTTTAAACAAAAATTGGGCAAATACAAAAAACAGGGAGGACAAAGGTGTATCTCTTTCAGTGTGATAATTTAAATTTCTAATGCTTTTGGATCCTCCATACTCTCATCATGGTGATGAGTGGAAGTCAAACCACCCCCTTAATTTTAATGCTGGTTTAAGCATGGTAATAATCAAGGTGAGGTTTGATGAAGATTGACAGAAATGTAGGATATTAGGAAGAAATTTTTCACAGAAAGAATGATAAAGTACTGTAATGCTCTTCTCAGCAGGGAGGTGGTAGAATCACCATCTCTGGATGTGTTTAAAAGAAGACTGGACATGGCACTTGGTGCTATAGACTAGTTGGCATAGGTTGGACTTGATGATCTTAGAGGTCTCTTCCAACCTCGTTATTCTGTGGTTCTGGTTGCAGCACAGGTCCTTGTCCAAACTAAAGCCAAAGGTGGGAGGCTGCTCTTTGGCTGCTAGGGATTGTGTTCTCTTGCTGCACTAATAGATGAGAGAGGAATTTAATTTCTTTATGAAGTAGCTTCATTCAGTTGTCTATAGGGAGCTGTTTGGAGACAAAAAACAAAAAAGCAAAAGCCTTGTTCTAGAGGTGAAAGGAACAGTGGGATGAATTTAGAATCCTATCAATTGCTTTCCAAAAATGATCCTTCTCATAAACTGCATAAGTCATTTGTCTCAAGAATATTCTTTTCTTTGTCATGGTTCCTTGGTGGTTTCCATGGATAAAAGCACCATCTAAATGAGGTGTGCATCTTCCTAGAGGGAGGTTATTTCACAAGCACCTGGTGGCAGATTTGGGGTTATTTCTGTGCAAAAGTTGGCAATCATGCCTCAAGGACAGACAGAAGAATAGTCTGAGATTTAATCAGGTTCCCTATACCTTGAGTTTCTCTTCATGGTTTCTGCCTTTATGATCCTAATCAACAGCTCTTACACTTAATAACTCGAGATAATTCTGGTTTTTCTCTTGAATCTTGCATTTTTTTGGACCCAGATAGGAAGTCTCATTAAATGTTTCCATTTTCAGCAGAATTTTACCTGTCATTCTCAAAACCTGAGCACAACAAACTACATCACAAAAAAAATGGTAAATAAAACTTAATATAAACCAAGAAAAAACTTTGTATAATATTGGGAATCTCTGTACCAGTTTGTCAAAGGCAGAATACAGTTTAATGGGCTTTCAAAACAGAAAAATTAAATAAATCAGATATATCTCTATGGAAAACAAGTGAGGCACTTCTTATCACATGAATAAATAGTTCCTTTAGAAAATTGTTTTGCACCATTATGGCTTCAAGCACCATTTATGTAGCCTACTAATGAGAGGCCTCTGTAGCAGCTAACACACCAGGTATGGAAAGGGCTCAAAATTCCTAATTCCTTTCAAAAGTGAATACAGTGTGTCAGAAAGGAGAGGAGAAGGGGAAAGAGTAAGGAGTTAGAACTTTTTATTAATAATAACAGTGAACTAGCCTGGGGAGAAAAGTTCCTATGAAAGGATAATACATAAAGAGTTTTTCACACTGCCTCAAGTTTTTTTGTTAAAAATAAATTCAAGATTTATAAAGATTTTTTTCAATTTAAAATACTTCTTTTTTCTTCTCTCTCCCTTCTCCAAGCCTAAGTACCTCCAAAATAAATTGAAGGAATGGGTACAGGGGTAATTGGTTTGAAGAAAAGGAGATAGGGAGGCAAAAATTGAATCATATTTCTAAAGAAGGGGTTGCTTAAAAGAGGCAACTGGCCCATCACAGTGTTGTAAAAGTATAATTTGAGTTTTCAGCCTGTACTATCTCAATTGCTTTATTAGATGTTGCATATGCTAAATATAAGTAAATATAACTCTATAATATATCTATATAATAAATATAAGTAAATATAACTCTAGATTTTGGAGCAATAATGAAGTGCAACTTTATGTGCCAAATCAATACATTCATTACTTGTTAGGGATTTGATTCCATAACCAAAGTGCCCGTGGCTGGAGATGAGATCACATCTGAAATACCAGACAAGCTCTGTCAGGTCTTTGTAAAGTAATGCCTAACTCTGCAGTGCCTGCTTCCCTTTGACCTGCCTGATGGCTGGTATTTTTGGAAAAAAAATATTTCAAGTTTGTGGATGTTCCTCTTTTTTTTTTTTTTTTTAATTTTTTTCTTCCTTTCCTTCCTAGAAAGCCCAAAGGCCCCAGGCCAGGGTCTTCATGGAGGGGAGACCTGTAGTTTGTCTGGCTCAACATCTGATTTACTGAGGCTGAGATGCTTTACAATTTCCAGTAAAAAACAAAAAAAGTACATTTGTGTCGAAGACTTTTTATTTTTATTTTGATTGCTGTGGAGTTGAACTGCCTCAAACTGGGGCCAGCCTTTGTTCTGTCTTGCAGTTAAGTAACTCTGGCATTTATGATAGCCTGCAATTACTGTACAAGCTATCATTTTTCCATTTCAAAAGTTAGCATTTCTCCGTGCTTGCAGCATTATCTCAGATGCCACAATTATGTGCACCCTCAGGAGGAGGAAGTGGCTGTGGCACGGCACATACTGTGGTGTGGCAAGGGCAGGGAAGTGAATTTTGGGCATTTCTGGGATAAGTCCTCTTGTAGAGCCAGGTTTCCATGTGTGTCTGATGAGAAGAGTTAGTTCACAGCACATACTCTAATGCTTTTTCCTTGGAGGATTTGAGGCTGTTCATTCTCAAGTGATTTAAAGATATATCTAGGAAAAGTAAATATGAGGTAGACTGCAGCAAAAATCAACTGGTGAATACCCAAAGTCTCATTTAGTCTTAGGCACACTTGAGAACAAGACCCAGGGCACAAAGAGGACCAAAAAGTGTTTCTAAGTAGGCAGTGGTCTCAGACATTTTAAAACCAATGTGCAAGGAGACCACTTCCTACTGGAACTGCTAAAAGAGCAAATTGGCTGTGGCAGACCTGGAAAAACTGTGCTGTGCATGATTTGTTTGTTCTGATTTGCCCTTTGGCTTCCTGGAATTTTAAGGTTCATGCTCAAATATGTGGTACCTACGAGCAAAGCAAGAGTAAATCCCTACCTTGCCTTTTTGTCAGGCGTTTGCTATTTATTTTATCAGGCAATTTGCAATCTGCATATGACACAGAGCATGTGGGAAGGCAGGGATTTCATCATTGATCTCAGATGAGCTGGGTTCCTGATGGCTTCAGTGCTCTGGAAGCTGAGGGATATTTGCAGATGGATTTGGATTTATAAGATCTGCTGCAAAAATAGATGCAATTTTAACAAAACCTTTCACAAGGAGCATATGAATTCTTCTGCCTTGTATTAACTAAGGATGTTGAAAAGTTATGTCAATCTCTCTTTAGCCAGGAGCTGTGGGGGAGAATTATGTTACAGCCTTTAAGTATGACAGCTTCCTATTCTTGTGGAGTTAATCTGTTCAAGTCAATTTTTTAATCAGTAACTTTTTACAAGTATGTAGATGAATTGTTTATTATAGAAATGTACTACAAGATCACAGTTTATTTTTTCTTAATGTTAACATAGAAGTGTAACCATGTTCAAGTGCTTTGATAGCTGGATGTACTAGGATGGCCAAATACTTTTTGCTCTTTCATGTCTTTGAGACAGCTGGTAAATGCTTCAGTCTGCATACAGGGCAGAATCAGCTGTGTTTATTGTTGAACAATATAGAGCTGATTTGGTGAAGAAGAGATTAAAAAAACCCAGGGAAATGCAATCCTAAAACTTGGCTGACATCATTGCTTGGCAGCCCATTTATTATAGGCAGCCTTGTCTCCTCCTCAAAGTTCTTTAGAGTTCAGGCCAGGCCTGTCTTGTGTTCAGCCTGCTTGTCCTGCTCTGTTCCATGGCTCTGCTCTCCTCTCCTCTGGTGGAGGGGAGGCTGCAGCCCCTTCCTGCTGCAGCATCACTGCCCAAGGCCTTCTCTCCCAAAGACCACACACTGAGTTTTATGTGGCTTCTGCTGTAATAAACTGCATAAAGCAGCCACTCATACAGGGCTTGTACAAGCTGACTTTGTGCTTTGTCTCAGTGGTGGTCTCAGTAGTGCTGGTACTCTGTGCACCTGTTGGATAGTAATAGGAGAAAATCAGGATACAATTTACAACTTTTATTTTAAATGCTGTCCATTTAAGCATTGCCGTGGAAGCTGATGCTACTTTGAAAAGAGAGGTTTGCTCTGCATTTTAATTTGTGCAATTCATGATATGTTTACATGAGAAGTAGTTAAATGCACAGTGGTTTCTTAACATATTTATAAAAATACAGAGGATGGCCATTTAGAGAAATTAATCACAAAATGATGAAAAGTCTAGTAGAAATCTGAGTAAAAATAGAGTCAGTTCTGTGGATGTGGGCGGCAGAGCTGGTGGATGGTTTGGATCACAAGTCCTGTGAGGAATGGCTGAGGGAGCTGGGGAAGAGGAGGCTCAGGGGAGACCTTCTTGCTCTTTACAACCACCTGAGAAAAGATGTGATGCTGGCCTCTTCCGCAGGCAAATAATGGCAGGATGGCATGAAATGGTCTCAGGCTGCAGCAGGAGGGGCTCAAGTTGGACATCAGGAGAATTTCTTCACTGAAATGGCTAAACATTTGGAATGGGTGGAGTTGCCATCCCTGGAAGTGTTGAAGAGATGGTTGGGGGTGTGGCACTTAGTGCTGTGGTTTACTGGACAATGTGGTGATTGATCAAGGGTTGGATTTCATGATGTTGGGGGTCCTTTCCAACCTTGATGGTTCTATAAGTCTGTGAAATATCTGTGGTCCCCTTTATATCTTGGATGGATAAAAGCTCTCTTGGAGTCATCAGAAAGGTGTTTTTGCTTGATAAACTTAGCATGAGTGTCTGAGTCTTACAGTAACCTTGCTAGTCTGAGCTGGCAGTGTGGTAACCTTCTATGTGTCACTAAAACAATCAGTTTTTGCCTTTCTGTACAATACAGAGTGTGTGGGGAGTGAACAAAGCCCTCCTCTGCCTTGTATTCTCAGTGTAGACTGCTAAGAAAGAGGGGAAATTACTTTTAATGAGCCCAAGAAGTAACTATGTCCATTCTCATGCTCCCTTGAAACAAAAAGCAGCCAGATGTCACCCTGATTTTAAATACAGCTGGGAGTAGTCTCTCCTTGGACTGTGAGCACTGATTTTTAATATTGCCCTCAAATATTGTGCAAATGGATCAAAGGCAGTACACAAATGCATTTAAATATAAGAAAACAGTGAGAGAACTCTTGATGCTTAGGGTTTGTCCAATATATTCTTCTTAAGTAGCAAAAGTGATGCAGAAAAGGTTTTCAGTGAGGTTGTTTGAATGTTGAACAGCTGGCCAAAGTTCAGTGCAAGTCAGCCCTGTTGACAGGGCTCCATCACAATTCAGAGCTGATCAATATTGGTTCACAAGCTGAAAATACTGGTATAAAACCTGTTGTGTCTCACTGGATGTAGCTGTAACTTATACTTTTCTGCAACAGCACCTGGAAAGTTCAGCCTTTTTAGTGCCACTAGAAATTATAGGCAGTAGTGTCATTGGATCAAGGTAGATTTTTTTTTAACACTGCAGTATCAAAGGAATATTCCCTGGTCCAACAAAACTTTGGTGATGAATGAATTGCTTGTGCTGACAAGAAGTTGTCGGGTTCACTTGATAAATAACTGTTTTATTTTTATTTTATTTAAAAGGAGGGATAAAATCTTACATACAACCATATGTTTTTCCTAGTAACCTGGCTTTCAAATCACAGTGTAAGTTTTCAATTTTGATGTTCAAAATACCCATTTGTGCCAGTAACTTCTGTGTAGGGGAGCAGAAGCTGACTGATTAAATTGGAGATGCTTGTGAGCCACTGTGCTGTGTCACCCCCACAGTGTGCTGACACAGTGTTCATGTGTTTGGACAATGCCTTTTCCCACAGATATGCAGTCTTTGCATCCCCTCTTTTTACCAGAACAGGGCAGTATGTGCACAGATGCTTTAGGAAATTGGTGAAGAATTAAACAAACTTGCATGTAACCAAAAGAAGCCTTTATTTTTCATCCTTGTTAGTTTTTTTTTCTCCTAAGTGATAAGCTAATTTTTATCTGAGCTTGAGTTGTAAGTTCATTGTTCCTTGTTCAACTCATTGTTCACAAGATCCTCTCCACTTGTGTTATTTTTTCTACATGAATCCATGTTTTCTTTTGCAAGACCATCCTTTGCCTACAACTACATATTTTTGGTACTGTTTCTTCATTGAAACACAAGTCTAAACACTTGGTGGCTCTGCATTTTGTTTCTAGTATGAAATCTGTGAAGGTCTGCACAGCCCATTGCTGTGTCTCTCACTTTGTCATTGGAAATAGATTGCCAGCTACAATCTGTGTATTTAATTTGTCTAAAAAAATGGGTTGGCCAAATTTTCACATTTTAGAGTCATTCAATTTACCCTAATGGTCTTTAATGGAGAGTTATGTTCACACAGTAGAGGATAAAATAGACTGAAATTTTTTCTCAGAGCTATTACATTTTTGAACTTGATGAGTCCCCATCTAGTCCAGAAAATACAGGTTTTTGAGTTTGTCTATGAAATCTGGCAAGCAAGAGCTAGATTGCTTGAAGTTACTGGAAGATAAAGGAATAGTGCAAAGCAAGGAGTGTGAAGAGGAATGTGATTATTTCTACAAGGCAGAAACTTGCTTTATTTGACAAAGAACATGCTCAAACCTTAATGAGATGATTTGGCTTTAAGCACACGCTCTGTGTCCTCCTGGCTGGATGTGCATTTTGCAGAATCAGGGTGTGAGTGACTCACTGGGCTGGACAAGGACGAGGAACAGAGTGGGACTGGGGCTCTAGGCATGAACACCACATCTGTCATGGAAAACGTGTCACTTCCAAATGAACTACCTGAGACAGCAGATTCCACATAGAATTTCAGGTAGCTGGGCTATGCAGCCATCCCCTGGAGGCATTAAAACAATGTTCTGAATCTAAGCTCTTCCATAAGGAGTGTGTTCCACTCAGTGCTGTTGGTACTGGGGGTTTCTGAAGCAGATTTCTCTTGAATATCTTCAAGAGTTGTGTCAAAGCCTCAGAAACCATTGGTACCCTAAGCATCTAAATGGTGAAACAGCAGCTGTGCTGAGACAAACCCTGGAGTGTTTGACAGGGTTGAAGGCAAGTGCCAGAGGACAGCAAAACTGATTTCAGTGGAGATTCACAAGCAGCTTGTTTGAGAAGTGCTGAGGTGGCTGGCCCTAATGTAGCAAAGCATTTCAGCAGGTGGCAGGTTTCAAACATGTGAGATTTTTCATTTTGTTCCATATGAGAGTCCTTAAGTAGTTTGCTGGATTGGGATTCTGGCAGGACTGAAAGCTTAAATATCTTTGCCCATTAAGCAGCATGAATTATAGCAAAAATTTCTTTGGATTTGCAGCTTTTCCTTAAATTCTGTGACATAGTTATAGTGTTTCCCTATTGGTAGTTCTGCTTCTTTAAGAGCTTGAAAGAATTCATTAGGTTTTATAAAATTTAAGAGTCTACATTTTATTCCTATTAGATATGCAATCCCATTTAAAGATCTTGAAAAAAAAAAAGAAATCAATCAATAGGCCCCACAAAACTAATACTGATGAAAAATACACCTCTTGTAGAACTTTGAGGCTGTCCATAGAAAAAATTGCAGTCTTGTCAAGCAAACCATCACAGAGGAGTACTTTTTCTGGCCTGCCAAAAAAAAAAAAAAAGTGATTTTGAGAGCTGTATTTGCACTTAGTGTGGCGGCAAAGATGAAGCACATCTAGCAACAGCTCAGCTGAGCTCAGCTTATCTGAGCTGTAGAGAACTCACACTTAACAGCAAACCATCATAAATGATGGATTAGTTCCTCTACAAAATGACTGCTGTTGAGCTTGATTCTGCTTATGTTTCATGATTGCATTACACACCTTTGTGCCTGCCTGGTGGTGGTGCCTTTCTATTTCTTTGTGCTTTTTTTTGTGTATTATTGAAGAAGGAATTGGGAGACTGGGTGGCAAACGCCGAATGCAATGCATTTTTCAAGAGGTGTTGTTTGCCAAAACTAGCTGAATTAAATGACTTTTCAGCATAGAACAGCATATGTTTCTTTTGGCTGGTGAGAAGAAAGCTGAAGCAAGGCTGGAAGAGCTCTCATGATTCAGGCAGCAGGACCTGGACTGTACTCGCCCAGTTTGTGCTATTGTAGCTTGCAGGTTTCCTGTTGTTCTTTTAAAACAGATTTTTGCACATTGATTGAGGGTCTCTTTTGGCTTGAAATCAGGGAGAATACAGCAGTTTTTCAGTGCATAAGGGATGTGTTGCAGCTGTAGGTTCTCTGTCTGCCCAGACAATAAATCTGCCTGGAGTAGATGGACTTCAGCAGTTTCCAGGACTGAAAACTGGGCCAAGCAAGAAAACAGAGAGGGCACGATTTCACCAAGAATTTTGCTTAATAGAAAAAACCCAAAGTCTTTAAATGCAGATCTTTTGGAAATGGACACCATTACTGCTGTTTCTCCAGCTGGATAGATTTAAACTCGTAATTACAGAAGCATACCAAATAAGATAGCCCCCAAAATACGATACTTCTTGCCTCAGTCACAAACCTGACTATTATTTTGAGGTTAAAAAGGTTTTCCAAAGGGATGAATTTGCCCTTTCATTTCTGTCCCAAATATTCCATTTTAGTGGTGAAATATGATCTCAGCTTTCCTTCCTTGTTCTAGTGGAAGAAAAAGTAATTAAGTCTACTTTCAGCATTATGTCAACTGCTGGTCAAGACTTTGGTTTATTATTTGAATCCATGGTGGTATCTAAATTTGCAGGTAGGCCAGTATTCACAGGAACTGTGAAATTGGTGGAAACCTGCACCATCCATGCCCTTCCTGGTGAGTCTATTAAAAACAAAACTTTTGCAACTTTATTAAAAACTTTTAGGAACAATTTACTGTGAGCTGAGCACAAAAAGAACTTTGATCGCAGAAAGTGTCTAAGTAAAATTAACTGATATTTCATTAGTAAAAAAAATATTAATTACTATCAGAATTAAAATAATCTGACTTAAGGAAAACAAAGAACAGATATGCTTATCACTGTGAAATGGTAAATGTCTTTTGGAGCAATTCTTAGATCTGCTAGTTTGTCTTTGTTCAGGTTACTGGAAGAGAAGCATGGGGAAGATGTAGGGATGTCTTGGGCAATATGTATGAGAGTTTTTAAAAAGAAATATTATTTTTGTGGGTGTTTTTATTTATTTTTTTTTTTTTTGTAGTTGTTTTTTTTTTCTCTCAGGAGAAGTTTTTGCACTCAGTGCAGGATGAGTGTAAAGTATCTATGCAGGGCTGAAGCATTTCCTGCTCTGCAGGGCTGCAGTGGGCACGAATGCACTCAACAGTTCTACAGAGAGCTTGAAAAAGTGGCTTGTGGGAGAAATGTCTGCTTGTTATTGGGATGGATGAAAAGGCAAAAAAGTAAATGTCATGTCTAAGTACTAAGATGAGCTGCTGTGCTGTGTAAAACAAATTGAACTTTACATCTACATTGCATTAGTGTACTGCCTTCTTTGCTGTTCACAATTTATAGTTTTGAAAAATACTTTCAAGCCCTGATATGAGCATTTATTTAGTCACATAATTTGCAGGAACAGTTTATGGTTTAAAAGGAAGGGATTTTTTTCTCATTCACCTTTTGGTTCATATAACTACTTTGCAAATTTTATGCACTTAAATTTGCTTGTAACTGTTATAGGGTGAAGTGAATGCTCAAATAAAAATATCAGTCTTTGGAAATGAACATTGCCTTCATTCACAGTGATAAGGATATCTTCATTATTTTCCTTAAGTCAGATTATTTTAATTCTGGTAGTAATTAATATTTTTTTACTAATGAAATATCAGTTAATTTTAATTAGACACTTTCTGCAATCAAAGTTCTTTTAGTACTCAGCTCACAGTAAATTGTTCCTAAAGGTTGTGGACAAAGTTGCAAAAGTTTTGTAAGAGCATCTAAATGCTGTTCTGCTTTGAGAGCTCTTCAAATAATTTTGATTTTAAAATTATTTTAATATACCTTATTTAATAGTGAAAACAAATGGGTTTTTAAAACTAGCTTGGCATTGATAAATTCTTAATATTGGCAAAACATAAATTCTATCCTTCTGGGTCATGTACTTTTAGGCTGTGCTGATTCTACAGGAAAGCAGCTTTTCATTTTCCCTTAGTGGTCCAATGCTGCAAAATAAAATCAGTGTACAAGGAATAGGAAGTGCAGCATGAATACACTGAGTTTTCTGTTTGGGCCAGTGGTAGCCAGAGATGCTGCATTTTCCCTGCAGTTTTCTGCCTTCCCTATGCTGAGTTCCAGTTCATTGCCTACTTCAGGGCAGAGTGTAAAAATTTCAGAGAAAGTAGAATGGCTGTAAACTTGCATTAAAATAATGGGCTATAGCACAGTATTTTTAGATTCCAATTCTCTGTAGCAAGGGGAGTGAGCCATATTTTCAGCTGGTATAATATGGCACTGCTCCATGATTGCTATCTCTTGTTGATATCCATTCTGTCCTCCAGTAAAACAGAAGCTGTTGATTTGCTGTAAGTTTTATATTCATAATGAATCTATATTAGAACATTGTTTTACTTAAAAAAAATTTGTTTCCTAGTTCCTATGTCAGATGTGAGCTTTATGTTTATTCTGGAATCCCCATTTCACCCAGAAAATGAGTGTGTGTCAAATTTGGAAAATATTTCTGAGGGTTTGTTTTTTGGTGATGCTTCTTAATTTGAAAATCTGATCCTTTGAATGTGATGTGATTTCTTGAGGCTTTTTGTTCTTCAGTATCTGCTTTGTGAGATCTACTGGCATATGGAGGAAAAAAATATTTGAAGACTTGTTCACTAGAATGGAAGGGCCTGTTGATAATTGGCTGTCTTTGAAACTTTGAAAGACAGATGGAATACCACCAACAGATTAAACAGGTGGAAAATATCTACACAAGAATCTTTTGCTATAATCAGAAACAAACCAGCAGAAAATATTATGTGGAAGTCATTGAGGGCTGGCTGGGTTACACACTTTGCCAGGCATTGTAATTGGGAAAGCCCACCTGTTGGGAGTCAAGTGCATGAATAATTAAAACTAGGTCAATTTGTTCTCAAAGACCACAATCTGAGTAATTTTCAAGCATGAACTTTCTTCATAAAATGAAACTGCCCTGCCAGGCATGCACTGCATGTAGGGTCTGAGCATGCCTTTTCAGCCCAAGTGCAAGGGAGTTGGGAGTTTGTCTGTGCCAACCGTGGACTGACCTTTTGGTATTTCATTTTTTCTGGCTCCTGTTTGCTACAGGCCAGGTAAGGTGCTTCAGGATGGGTGGCTGATTGTTTTCTTTAAAAAGCAGTATTTATTATGTGTCACAAAAAATCATTTTGCTGTTGTGTGATGGAGCAGGCAGATGGAAAGGTTGGTGTCAGTCCCTGCCGGAGCAGTGACAGACTGAAATGTGTGCTCTTGTTTTTTCTGAACTTGTCTTTATCAGTACCAGCTCAACACATTGATGTGTAAACTGTCAGAGGCAAAAGGCAGCTCCTGGGAGTCTGCAGCAGTAATCCCAGGGCAGGCTGAGGGCTGTGCTTATATTTTCTTTTAAAGCTGTGGTGTTTAATGTCAGTCTTTATCTTGGAGCCTGAAGAGTTTGTGTATTGGATTCTGGAACTCCTGTTTCAAAGAGAGCACTGAAATGACAATTTTACCCCCTTCCTGTTGGAAGAGGCTTTAGTTTTGGTTTGTTTCCAAGTGTGTTTTTTTTTTTTTTTTTTTTTGGTTTGTTTTTTGTTTTTTCTCTAACGGAAGAAAAATGAAGATAAAGTATCTAACCTGAGCTTGAAATTTTGGTTTCCTTGGCTGCTCCTGTTAGCTAGCCACCAGGACACACTACATCTGCACACAGGGTGCAGATGTGCTAGAGATGTCATTTAGTAGTGGTGATGATAGTGATGTGGCTGCTTTAGTCCCTCTGCACACAATGCATGCAATTATCCATGAAATCTCACCAGAAAGGTCTGCGTGGCTGCCATAGCTCCTCTGAGAAGAGGAAGGCAGAAAGTGAGCTTCAAACAATCTATGTAGTGATTTATGTATATTTAATCTATTGTGTCTTAAGGAATATACTTCCATTTTTTTGAGATCTGATTTCTGTCCCTTACAGTTTCTCCTTACTCTCTTCCACAGTCCACAACTATTCTGCCAAATGAAAATGAGAAAATATACTAGCTGTGTTTGTACTGAGGAAGTGGTTTGCTTATAAATGGTGACCATATGAAACCTATAAATGCTGATACCAGAACTACAGTTGATTATACGGATGTGGGCCCTGGAAAAAGGAAAATGGGGTCTGTTTGCTAGCTGAAGGGAAAGATCTTGTTGCTGCCTAGGCTTTTTGCCAAGGCACAGCTGAAGTAAGGTTATTTTAGGTGTGTGTTGTGTGAGAGCTTTTTGTCCCTTTGATTTTTATGTAAGTTCTAGTACAAACACTGCTGTGAACAAAGAGCAAGTCTCTCCTGATTTCACATTTTCATGGAGTTGCTACTGAAAAGGTGAGTGCATGCTCTGACAGCTGAGTGTGGGACAGGGCTCCCAGTGCTGCCTTCAGCCCTGGGCTGGTGCTGCTCACTCCCTGTCAGGGCTACAGTGGTGTGTGGGACACAAAACTCTGTAGACTGTGCAGTGTTGGCATCCTCAGAGCTCCATCCTCTCTGCCTTCTCCAAGGGTCCCAGCTGTCCAGCAGGGGCCTCCTTGCCAGCCCTGTGTCAGAGCACCTGTTTAACCTAAACACTGGTTCCTCATCCTGGGGAAATGCAGAGCTGGCAACATGAAGTGGATGAAAAGCTGGAGGTGGATTTCCCTAGAAATATTAGAATAAGGTCATGATGCATGGCACTGTTAAACACCAGTGTAGAGTCAATGAGGGGCAGAGGTTTACACTTCTCCCTCAAACTGAGATTTGCTGTTGAACTTCTGTCATCCTTCTAACTTATAAGGTAAAAACTTCCTACTTCTATACCAACATTATTGTTTTTTTACCTGGGACCTTTGCTTCATGTAAGCCACAAAATCAGTTAATCAATAGATTTTCTTTAAAGGAAAAAGCAGTGATGAATATTCAGTAGTTGTAAAAATGCTCTTGAGATTGCCATCTAATAGAGGTGAAATAAAAAGTGGAAGCTGATTAGAATTCCAGAAAATGAGATAGTCATCTATTTATAGGAATTTGAGTCTTTATATGCCAGTTTTATAATTTAGTGTTCAGAACACCCTGATTTTAAGTAATTCTGGAAAAATCATTAAATGAAGGAAAAGTAAGAAGAATGTTAAAAGAGCCAAATTATGTTGATTTACAAAAGAAAAATGCAGCCAATATGAGTTGCAAAATATAACACTGCTGTTTCTGAAATGTGCTCTCATCATTGCTGAAACATTGCCCCATGCCAGACACTTACTGTCTCCAGCACAGACTGATATCCTAAGCATGAGATGCAGTGGCATTTTTCATGGTGCATCTTCTTTATTTTCATGGTAATTTTCAATGAAAGTCCCTCCCCAGAACAGCTTTTTCCTTTATATCTATTTTCTTGCATTCTTTTGGTATTTGAATGCTCTTGCTTCGCCCATACTCCTTTCCTTTGGAGAGCATTTGTAGGACTTGTGAAATGAAGGTTGTTGTGAAAATGTAAAAAAAAAAGTTTCTGGACTTCTATGGAGTTATATTAAACAGCTCCTGAGACCTGGGAGACCTGGAAAACCTCAGGGAGTTGTTGTACCCTGTGTTTGGTTATATTAAAAATTATAATTGTTTAAATCTAAACATGTACAAATTATGAAATTAAGGGCTGTTATAGGGTGGCATACTCAATACCACACGTTGAAATGTTGCCTGTTTCTATTTATCTAAGTATTACTCTAGCTAGAAAACAATGTCAGGGGTTTTGAGAGGGCAGAAAAAAATCTCAAAACAAAACTGAGCAAAGCTTGATGTTGTGTAGGCAGAGCTGGGCTGTTCATGTCACTTATCCTGGTGCTGTTTTCCAGCTGATGTGTGTGCCTGACCCTTAATGCCTGTGAATTGTGATGTGATGCAAAGGCAGCACACCTGCCCAAGGTGGAGTGAACTTGTACACTGCATTTTGGTATTATCTCACTTAAATGGGAAGGATGTTCAGGTGCTTTGTAAACAACACTTTCAAATCAGGTCCATTTGTAGCAGTTCATGTCCCTGTGCTGGAGAAAGCTGTGCACAGCATGGACAGGGCCCCTGCCTGGGGCAGCAGAGCCGGGCAGTGAGCGGGGATGAGGACACGAGCTGTGAGCATCAGCATTCCTGCCTGCACCATCCCCCAGGAGATGATGTCCAGTGACTCATCCTAGGCCAGATCATTCCTTCCAATCCTTGCTCTTGTATTTTCTTGGCAGCAGCATGGCCATGTTATCAGGCCAACTTGGCTGTGCTGTCCCTGCTGGTGGCAGTGGCTCCCACTATGGTCTGGCCCAGGGGAAGGGAAGGTTTCTCTCTGGAGAGCTCAGCTGCAGCATTGGCTCCCCCTGCCTCCTCCACTTCAGTATCTTCTAGTTTTTGCTACTCCAAGCAGCCTATTCTGAGCAACTACTCAGAATCTGAGCAGCTGAGCAGAAATTTTGTGCACTCACCGCTCAGTTTTCAGTAGTGCTTGGTGTAGTTTTGATGTGTAGCAATTTTACTGGCAATGTACCTTGAATATGTCAGTTGATCTGAACTTTCCTATTTGGCTGTCTGGGGGAATTTTGGAACTAGAAAAATATAAATATTCACTATTTGGTGTAGAGAAGTCTATTTTGGTGAATTAAATTTTTAAAAATGTGGATCCAAGTTCACATTGTCCTTGCATTTTGTCATTGTGTTTTTTTACATTTCTTATTAATAATTTAGCCTTTCTGTGTGATTTCAAGTGCCACACAAAGTGTTTTCACTCCTCTTATCTACTAGCTGGAGGACTGGCTTGAAGTCCATTTCAACTCAGTGCCTTTCAGGCTGGTGAATTTTACTGGAAATTAACTGTGGAATGTTTCAGAGGCTCATCACAGGTTTAAAGGTTTTAAGTCCAAGCCACCTCCTTTTGCACCAGAGAGAATGTCAGCAGATATGTTTCGTCTGAGAGCAGGAGGGTGAACAAAGAAGACATTGTATGAAGAAGGGTAGATGGAGCAGAGGCAGCCACTAGGGACTGCAAGACCAGAGTGTTGCTCATTAAGGTCTAGAACTGCTATTCCTATTACTTGTATTACTATAGCATCTGAAAATATTTAAAGGGGAGGGGATTTTCTGCAAATAACAATGGAGAAATCTTTGCCTAGTAAAAATTGGTGTAGCTTAGAGCTGCTGAGAACCTTGAATAAAACTTTCTTAATGTGTAGAGCTAGAAATTAAGACAATAATTCATGAGAGGTAAAGGTAGCTAGGAAAATCAGCAATTAGAATTGATTTGCAGAAAAGAGGATCTGGAGCCATTGAAATGCAGACCTTCCCTAGGAATTCAGGAGTTGTGTGTTGGAGGCATTTTGAATAATCTGGCCAGCACTGTTGGCTATAAGGCACCAAATAACTGTTAAATTTATACAGCCTAGTTGTGGTAAGCTGGTCTTTGGACAAAATTCATCACTGCAAGCAGCCAGTCTGGATTCCTTGCTCATAGAAGTGAGTGAACACATGCTAAGAGTAGGAAGGGTTTCATTGTGCCAGCAGCTTTAGAAGAATTGAATAAAATCAGGGGGAGAAAAAAAGAGTAGTCCATTCAAATGCAGCCTCTGAATAGAGATACTGGCAGCAGTTGTATTTTCTGTGGTGTGTTCCTTGCAGTCCCCCAGCAAACCTTCACTGCCTGGCACAGGCAAGTGCAGCTCCCATTAAGCTTAGCAGGAGCTGTGCTTGCTGAGCTTGGCCCTCTGCCTGTAGAAAATTAAATGTGTTGGCAGGTTAGCCAGAGGAAAATGTTCTTCTATTTGGGTTGCTCGGCACTTGTCCTGAGGCATTCTGGGCTTGCGGAAGAGAGAAATTCTCCAAAATTAGGGCTAGCCAGGAGGGCTTGGAGAAATTACCTATTCCTTTTCTCCCTCAGATAAATTCTGGGAGGCATGAGAGCCACACAAGCATGGTCACTGGCAGGCTCAGCACACATGATGGCCTGTCCTGCACCTTGGACTTCATGTTCCTGACTAAAATAATGAGAACTACTTGTTCATTTTCTCTTTTATAAGGCAAAGGTTTGACAGGGGACAGCAAAGTCATGACTTTTTTCTCCAGGTGCTGTGGTCAAGCAAGTGTGTATACAGTGGGGATTGCAATGTGTATGTACCCATACATCCCCTTCAACTCCTGGAAAATAACAGATGAATATGTGAAAAGATTCGAGTTATTGCAATGTGATCATTCCCTCTTTTTCTGAGCTCTGTTTTAGCCCCAACTTGTTCTTTACTTGATTATCCTTTGATCCCCCTCTTAATTTGAAAGAGGAGCTGAGCTGTCCTGTCCTGGGATTCCATAAATTAAAAATATCCCACTATCCAAATGCCTTGGGACATTGGGTCCTTGTTTTGGAGAGTGAGGTAGTCACTTAGTAGTGTAAATACCATTACAGATAAATGGGATTCAGGCTTGCTCATGCCTATTCTTTTATTTAAATGGAAATTTGGTCTGCTGCTAGCATATGGTCACTTTGTGTGCTCCTTGAAATTGTGCCTAAAATAAAGCAGTCCTGTCAGATGCTGGTATTCCTTGTGTGGTATGATGACTTACTTTTGAAATGGACAGAATTATATTAACTGGAGCTGCAACACTCCAGTCTCTCTTAGAATGTTTACAATAAAAACCTGATGCCGACAAGTATTGTGGAGTGTATTTATCCTCCTGCTGTGGATTAAACAATTGATTCTGGAAGATTAAAATGCCCTACCTGCCTTCTTGCACACTTCTGTTTTGCCATGTCAAACAATATAAAATGAATACCGCACTTCCCTCTATCTAATTGAATAATTTACTGTAAATAGCTGTCATTTACTTTGGAGCAGTAGGGGATCATTAGCCAAATGGATGTGAGTAAGTCATGCCTTTAATGCGTTACAGGGGCCTGAAATGGAATCATCTAAATGGGACCATCAATACAGCAATGCTGAATTAAGTCAGAGGCACTTAAAGCTTTAAGTCCTCTTTCTTGTAAATTACATGCTCCCTCAGAAGAAAGATAATCAAGAACTTGCATAAAATACGGCATCTTTGTTTCAAAGCTTTATTTTTGATGAATAAAATAGTACAATTTAGATGATGTGATTGGTGGGTATAACTGTGTTTTGGATTTCCCTCCTTTTAATTACACATCTTCCTTAATGACTGAAGCCTTCCTGCTTGCAAGCAGCTACTTGTGCTGACTAATATTGGCTCTGCTCTGTGAATAAGTAAGATGAGCAGGTAATAAAATATATTTTCTTGACTTTTATGGTTATATGACCTGATAATTATTTGCAGAAGCTGGTGTTTTGTATATGTAATTTTAGAAAGGTCCCAGTCAATCTTAACTCCTAAATGTACAATAAGTTTTTGGCTTCTTTCACTACTGAAGTCAGTGGCAGGGCTGTTGGGAACTTTAATGCATTTTTTCCTCTCATTGACTTCTCCTGACCCCATCTTGTTCTTCCATTCAGTTTTCTCTTATCCTGGAAAATGCTGGTCTTCAAAAATTAAACCAGAAGCCAAACTTTCAAGGGCATCCTAAGAGGAGGATGTAATACAAGGAGCAATTTTCTTGAGGTGCGAAAATTAACTTAAAAATTATTATAAATAATTTTAATTTTGGTAGTCTGTATTATCCATAAGAATTTCCCTTTTGAAGCTCAGTCTCTTCAGCCTCAATGATTCTGTGGCTGTGGGATGCCAGGTTCTGGGCCACAGTGACTTTGAGGGAGCAAGTGGCACATGTGCTACAAGAAGAGCGTTGCCCGTCCGAGTTCTGACTTTGCAGTTTATTCTAATTTTTTAGGGGCTCTAAAATGTTAAACTTCCTGACTTATTTTTCTATATTTGCTTCCTACTGGATTCCCTTCTTAGTCACCTTCTGTCAGGATTCAACCATTTCACGTTTTTACTAAAATCAAATTTTGTGCCTTACGCATTTCACTCACATGTATGAGGTCTTCCTGGAATTAGATTTCAGCTGGTGCTTTAGAATCAAGTTGAGGTTCAAGGGCTGTAAAAAGGCACCGCCAGCCCCCACCTTTGCAGGCATAATCTGTCATTGCACTAAAGAGAGTAGAGGGATTTGGACCATTATCACTTCATTATCAGAGTAGGGAGAGAGGCTCAATAAGTTTCTGCATAGCTGTGAGAGGATGGTGATGCACCTTGTTGTGTAAAGCAGGATGATTTCTGTATTTTCATTCCATGGATGTAACCACTGCCCTATGTTTCCTGTAAGTGATTTCTTTTTCCACCCCAACTTACTGAAATGCTTCTTTTTAAAAGGTAAATTCATCTTGTGCTTTGAAACTTTTCAGAATTTGCTTATGAACTGCTTTCCCTTTTATTGGATGAGTCATGAGTCGAAAGCTCTGTCCTGTAGTTCTACCATGAGTAATGCCTAACATTTTCTTGGGTTCTCTTTTAGAAGACTATTAAATTAAAAGAAGAATCTGTTTTTTGATATCTTAATGGACAATTAGGTGGCTGGGTCTCAGAACTGATTTACATTTACCACTGCAGTAATTTAAATTTTTATCCTACAATTTAGGGATGTCACTTTTTCCCTTGCATGTACATGTTGCTGGTCACAGCACTCCATCTTTAAATAAATAAAGGTATTTCAGGTTTTGGGTCTGCTGTGCAAGTGCTGGTTGTACTTTAGGGGGTGGTTTTCTTACTGAGGTCTGTACTGACAGAAGCTGGGAAAGCTGGGCCATACTTTCATGAGCTTCAAATTGCCTATGTGACATTCAAGTCATGGCAATGAGTACAGGTGATATGTGGTGTCAGGATCCTGTTCTTTCACCTGGGCACTGACTGAGAGAGCTCATGGGCTATTTCCCTGAAACCTCTGCTCTGTGTCTTGTCCAGATAATGTGAATCTAAAGAAAAACTTGCGTGCATCCTTTCCCACTCTTGGGGTGGACTGTGCCTGACTGCACAGATGGCAGATCCTTCCTGTGGGATGCCCAAACACAACAGTGGGTGGGCACTGGCAATACCTAGCAAGATATTTGACATGCCTGACCCTCAGATATTTACTGGTAAATAATGTAAGTGTAATTGGCACAAGCAGTACCTTGGATCCAGCTGATGTAAAAACTGGATTGTTGATAGCATCTCTAAACGTAGGCACACTGAAAATGATGAAAGCCACAGTTGCAGGTGGAAAGTACTCTCTGTCACCCTGAGGGATTAGGAATGTGTCTGTTTTCTTGCTGAGGCCAATTATTGCCTTAGGTTGCACCAGAAATATTGGAGATGATGGGTGTTTGAGGATTGGCAGTGTTTTCTAAGGCTGATAATGGGAAATGGAGATGAAGGAAACTCTTGATCATGGAACTGTCTATGGAAAAGTGCTGGTGTTTTAATAGTGAAATGAGCTCTCTGGAGGGACTTTGAGTTCTCTTAGCTACTCTTGCAAATGGGAGATGAGCTGATCCACTGCCCACATATCACAGGCAGCAACAGAAAGAAACATGTCAGACGACTGAAATTTTCGGGGCAGTAGATCAGCAGTGTGACTTCTAAGTTTTGGTGCATTTGCACCTGAACCAGTCAATGCCAATTTCTGGAAATGGAAGTTTATGGAGAACTTTTACACTTCTTTGTTCTTACCAATCTCATGTGTCTGGAGGGTTAATAGTACAGAGACCTGCATTGGAAATGAGTGAACAGACTGCTTTCCAAATGTGAGTCTAATGTGCCTCTGTTTGACTTGCAGGGAAACAAAGTTCTGTGGCATAGTCATAAATAACTGCCAAGCTCAAGCTAGTATTATGGATAAAACCCCCTATAGTCACTGTTATATTTTGGGGATAAAAAATAAAGTCTGGAATCTGAGCACTCCTAAACCTAATGATTACAAATTCATTGAATTTGGCTGCTAATAGCAAAATTGGCTCTGGGATTTTTCCTTCCAACTAATTCTGGTATGTGTCTCTACTTGTGCCATCACAAACTGTTACAACCTCATGATAATAATGGGAAATATTTATCAAAACACTAAGCCTGTTCTGCAAGGAGATTTAAAAGTTTAAAAAATAATTTTTCTTTTCTTTCAATATCCATTTTTAGAAAATCATGAGAACAAACAATGCAGCCATCCTGGAACAGACTGTATAGCAATTCATGGTGTACTCAGAACTTGTGTGCCAGATCTTTGCATAATGGGTTACTGAACATCAGCTGATAGATGTGAAGTTGTTGGACTTGGGTGATTTGCTGGCTATCTGGGAGTAACCAGTGCAAGAGAAGATACAGGCTGTGACTTGTGTACCTGCCAAATTTGGGGATTTAGTAATTAAAAGTACTGTGACGTACAGTCACTTTTTAATTGAAACTGCATAGCTCTCTACTGTGTCTACTGTGCTACAATATTTTTGGGTGTGGCATGGTTGTTCACACACTCATCAACATCCAAACTTTATTTCCTAATCAACAGTACTCCTCTCCTTATATTTCTTGTTATTATTTTGCCTGTGATCTCCTCCTTGGCTCTTCCATACTAAGACCTCAGCCTGTGAATTGGGAAGAGGGGAAAGATTAAAAAAACAAAACCAGCAACAATGTCAACAAAAAACCAACAAAACCCAGACTCAAAAAGCTCCAAAGTAAGCTGTCTTGTGCAGGGCCAAAAGTTGGGCTTGATGATCCTGATGGTCCCTTCCAACTCATCATAGTCTGGGGTCCTATGAACCTCATTACAGTCTACAGCTTCCTTATGAGGAGAAGAGGAGGGGCAGGCACTGATCTCTCTGGTGACCTCTGACAGGGCCTGAGGGAACGGCCTGCAGTTGTCAGGGGAGGTTCAGGTTGGATATCAGGCAAAGGTTCTTCACCAGAGGGTGGTTGGGCACTGAACAGGCTCCCCAGGGAAGTGCTTGCAGAATCCAACCTGCCAGAGTTGATGAAAAATTTGGACAATGCTCTTGGCACACAGTGTGATTCTTGGGGATTGTCCTGTGGAGGACCAAAAGTTGGACTTTGATAATCCTTGGAGTCCCTTCCAATTTTGTAAGGATATCCTGTGATCCTTACAAAACCTGCCATTCTGTCAGGGAATACCACCTGAACTTTTTTTGCTTGGCTTTCCAGAGCTCAGCAGCCTGAGGCTCAGGAGAACTTGGGGCACACAGGCTGAGTGCAGCTCACTGACTTGAGTAGGATTTGCAATTTCTGCTCCCACACCCAACTTGATCCCTGGTGCAAAAACAATGTCAGCAGGCTGGAAAGTCCCCCTGAGCCTTTGGGTTTGCTTGGAGTTTCTGGATGTGCCCTGCTCATGTTACGCCCACCCTGAGACACCGGAGATGGGAACAATCCTCCAGAGCAGTTTTGCCTCTAGCCCTGCTGAGGATTCCCTCTCTTTGATATTGTTAAAGCTTTTTGGCTTCTCCACTTTTTTTTTTTTGTATGTGTGAAGGACAGAGGAAGAAGAAAATATCTGGCGATTGGATCTTCTTTGGCAGTGGTTCAACATTATAAATGAAGTATTTTCTCCTTACAAACAGAAAAAGCTCGCTGCTGCTTTATGACTTCTTTGTGTAGAATTATGATGACTAGGTAGCATAGTTTGCTGACAGGCCGTCTGGAAGTGCTAATTGGAGTTAATTAAATGAAAGAAGCAAGAAATAGAAACTATGCTCAAATTTTGCTGTAGGCTCCATGTTCTTGCTTTTTAGTGTATAGGTAATTTCACATCATACTTTGACTTTTTTTCAGCTTTCAGGAAGTTTTTTTACTGGATTTGCTGTGTCTATCTAGAAAAGGTAGACTTGAAAGTAGGACTTGCAATGAGCATGAAGAGAGCTGGGATCCTTGAAAATATGTAGCTCAACCACATGTGTATTAGGTTTTCTTTGGTGTGTTGGTTCCTCTTGTGTGCTTGTTTCCCAACTGGATCTCCTGCTCTTGCATTCTGTTGAGTTACCATAGTAGCAGGCAAGAACTTTGATCTTTGTCAGCTACTTCCCTTTTAACTTTTCTGTATTCTCTGATGTCCTTGTTTATCTTTTCCCCAATATGTTGTGGAAAGGTGAAAAAATTATGCTGAAGTTGATTGAAAGAAGTAGGAAGTTTATTAGTAATTCAAATAGAGAAGTGATTTAAGGACTAGAGATTAGCTGTTTGTGGTCTTCTGTGGTTGTTTTATTTTTAGATAAATGTGTATTTATCTGTACTGGTCTAAAGCTGCTCTTAAGGTTTTCGGAGTTATGACCAAAGAAAAGCAATTTGGTATTAACTCTGTAAAATTATAAACTTAATCATCACTGGCAAATATTGTGAAAATATGTCCACTGTTTACCATGCAGTTCCTTGTGATGCTAGTCCAATATAGCCTTGACTATGACCTGACCTAATAATATTGTTATGTTCCTCTCTGTTAAAATGTCAGATTTGTTTTTCTTTTTGGGGAATATCAATGTAAATAAAGATGTCTTTTAGACTTCCTGTCTGACTAACAGGAATGGCTATTAAGATGAAATCCTTTCATTACAGGTAATGGTTTGTACACAGGGATGTGCAAATATTATCATGTTTCCTTGCAGTGAGTTATTTGTGTAGGTCTCTATTCCTTTCCCTTTGAAGTGGTTAAACACAGTGATATCTTCTCTATGTACTTGTTTACAGTATTAAACTCTGGAATATTTTATTTCAATTTTTTACTTGCATTATGTTTAACTTTGGGTTATTCAATTATTTTTTCTTTATTTTATGTCTCAACAGGGAAAGGACCTTTTTTTATTTCTTTTCATGTTAAGGTCCTTTTGGAATTTTTGCATGTTTTTAGGGGAAACAATGAATCTTAGTTCCAATTTCATTACTTTTGGGAGAGTTATGTTATCTAATAACAGAAAACTCTGTTCTGTAGGCATTTCTTCTACACTTCTACATTTGTACATTCTAAGGTTCAAAAATCTCCCATTTTCCCTTGTGCCCTGCACAGTTGAAAGAACAGCCCTTTTATTTCTGATCTCTCTGCATGGAGACCAGATGAAATCCTGGCTGTGGTGTCAGGGATAAACGAGACCAAAGCAGGGCAATTTCACTTGAGGTCATTTATTGTCAGCAAAACAAACCTCTGACCTCTAATACCACACTGGGTTCCCCAGCACAGAAAGGATACAGACCTGCTGGAGTGAATCCAGAGGAGGACCACGGAGACTGTCACAGGAATGGAACACATCTCCTGTTAGGAGAGGCTGAGAGAATTGGGATTCTTCAGCCTGGAGGAGACTTTAGAACAGCCTTCCAATACTGGAAGGGAGCCTAAAAGAGAGCTGGAGAGGGAGTTTCTACAAAGGTGCATGGTACCAGGAGAAGGGATGATGGCTCTAGAACAAGTTTATATTAAATATGGGGATAAAATTCTTTACTTTGAGGTTGGTGAGGCACTGGGAGATGTTGCCCAGAGAAGTTGTGGATGGCTCATCCCTGGAAGTGTTCAAGGCCAGGTTGGATGGGGCTCTGAGCAGCCTGGTCTATTGGACCCCCCAAAATTACATGGTAGCAGTTTGCATTACTGCTGCTCTGAGAACCAAGAAACATTTTTATATGGTGATTATTCTGCACCACATAGAAGGTAAAATACAGCTCTGGAGTGCCCCAACCTGACACTTCTTATTCGGTTGCTGGACCTCAAAAGTAAATTATTTTCCAGTGAAACTGCCTCTAAAATACTAATTGCCAGAAATGTGACCACTAATCAGTTTGTTCCCGTAATACTGCCAGCTATAGAAATTGGTGTGTCCCTTGCAGAAGGGGAGATTTTGGAGACTTTGATAAGATTTAAAAAACCCAAAAGATGCCACGTGGCTGTTACCTAAAATGGCCTGTTGCCTAAAATAATTTTGAGGGGGAGTGAGTGAAAAGAAGCCATCAAATCTGTTATGCCATTCTTTATCTCCTTATTTTAAATATTTTCATAATGTAATCCATGCTGATGGAAGCTCCATTTTTCTAGATATTTTGTATTTGAATGGGAAAATTTGTTAAAAATACATTGTAAGAAAACTCATGTCTTGGCAAAAGGACTTACTTTGGCACATGTGATGATTGATCTCCTCCACTTTTAATCTTGGAGAAAGCTGAATTACCTGGATAAATATGTTCTACTTAGTGTTTTTCATATGATCCACTATCTAAAATAAAGAAATGGAAGGAGCAGTCCTATACATCTTGCTTTCAAAGCAGGATTTTGCCTTGTGGAGATCATAAATGATTTTTTTTTTTTATGTTCAAGGAGGTTTTAAAAAAAACAAAACACAAACCAGAAAGTTAATTAAGGAATTCCTCTGTGTGCAGAGAAATGGTACTGGCTTCAGATTTGTTTTTTTCTTCCACCCTCAAGGATCTACACAATCATATTCCTTGTCTGTAGTTTTCAGGATGGCCTATTTGACTGAGGTAGATTTTTATTTGTTTTTCCCTCTCCATCCCCCTGGATATTCCAAGGCATAGGTATGTAAAACAGGACTAAAATGGGAAGTATCCAGAAGAAAAAACAGCACAAACTTGAGTTTGCATGAATAACTACATCACAAGTGAAAAAGCATGAAAGCATTGCTCTCAGAAATCAGCAAAGTATCAGCAAAGGGCATGACCTTCACAGCCAAAATTCCCAAAACCACATGTATATATACACACATGCTCCAAATCTCCATATGTATTATCATTTATACATCAAAAATATTTAATGTAATAGAAATTTATGATGAATATATAATAAAATAAGACGCATTTTTTAGAATTATGAAAATATAAGTGAAGTATTAAGAAAATATTTAAATAAACAGATGACTATATATATATATTTTTTTTTTTGTATGTGTGTATAATCAAGGACAGGTTAGAGGAGGTTGTGGGCAACCTGATCTAGTGGTAGATAACCCTACCGAAACCCATGGAGGGGCTGGAAGGAGATGATCTTTAAGGTCCCTTCCAAAACAAACTGTTTTATGATATATTAGGAGGAATATTTTCAGAGACAAATTTAAAATGAGATCCTCTCTCTGCAGAAAGCAGAGAGAAAAGAGGGGAAGAAATATGTCATAAAAATAAGACCCCTTTGTGACTGAAAATGAATTTATACTTCAGATGGTACTTGAAGTGTAAGGCATAAACTTTGAGCAGAGCTTGCTCTCTGACTATTGGTTCTGCAAGAGCCACTGCCATGAATGAATGTCACAGGTAGTGCCTTTTGCCACCACTCCCTCCTAGTTTTAATTTTGCATTCTAGGAGTGTGGTCCATAGGTCTGTGTATATGATCCCATGCTAATACAACCCATTTCCATGCACCGCTCGAAGGGCTCTTCATTATTTTGCTCCTGATTTTATGGTTTCTTAGATTTGTGACACACAGCTTAATTTTGAGTTGGCTCTTACAATTGTAATTAATTCATGCCCATGTAAGCCTCTTATAATGCAGAATGACACAGGATCTTGAGTCCTTAAATGGTTAGTGTGGAAAAACTTCTGATGGGCTGGATGTGTTGCTGAAGGACAGAATGTATGTATTTACTTTCTGACCTCTCACATAAATGCTGTCAAAATTTTGCTCTTAATTTGATTTGTGGCGTTCCATTAACAGTTATTCTGTATATAGGAGAATAATAACTAATGATTCCCAGACTCCCAGAATTGTAAAATAAGGGCAAGCACTGTTTGGCAGAAAAGAGATTGTACTTTAGTACAGACAGGAACTGTTCATATTAATCAAGGGATATCTGGTCTGAAATGACTTTTAGCTAATAACTTCTTATTCTCAGGTTAGCCATATTGCTTATAGGTAACATGCTCTTCTAATTCAGATGAATATTAATAGTCAAAGGCTAGATGTGTGGATTTCTTGCTCTTTCTGAAAGAGAAATTATGCTCTTGATTGACCCTATTTTAAGGTATTTTTAGTGTTGAAATTATGATGTTAGGGGTTAGAAAGGGCGTGGTGAAAGTTCACAGATTTGCCTTTTGATTTGAACCTTTGCAAGGGTGAACATGTGAGACATGAATGAGCTCGAAAATGTGAATTTAATTGTCTGAAGTTTCAGGGCTTAATTATTAAGGACATCATTTTGTGATAGAGAACATTAGGGCCATCAGTAGTAGAAGAAAATGAGTCACACTGAGTTCATCTGGAAAACATGCTGTTACCATGATACTTTTGGGTATGGATGTTGTTCCTAAAAGAATCCTTATGCTAAAACCCTCCTAATAGCTAGTTTGTTAAATGTAAGCGAACACGTTGAATCATGGAGAAGAAATTTCAACTGGGAGATTCTATGAGTTGCAATTTACTTTCTTAGCAGAAATAACATGTTTTGCAGGGTGCTAAAAAGCACTGTGGTCCTGTAGAAGCTGCTCTCCATTGCTAAAAAGGCTGGAGCAACAGGAGGCTCCCAGCAGGGAGTTCTTGTGGGGCAGGAGGGGTTTGTCCTGGAGCAGTGGGCTAACAGCTCCAGCTGCACCACTCTGTTAATGAGGTGCTGCACAGGTTTACCCTCTGCTGCCAAGCCTGGTCTAAGCTGGGGTGAGGCTTCTCCTCCTCTGTTTTACAGGTGGGCTGTTTGACAGTTTTAAAAGATGTTTTTAGTTCTCTGTCAGTTTTTGGCAAGGCCTGGTGCCTGTCTGTGAGCAAGATTCCTCTTCCTGCTTATGTGGTTTTGGGAATTTTGGCTGTGAAGGTCACGCCCTTTGCTGATACTTTGCTGATTTCTGAGAGCAATGCTTTCATGCTTTTTCACTTGTGATGCTTTATTGTCTTCTGAACTCCTGCTCTCTGAAAAAAAGCTTTTGGCTGGCTGTATTGGATGGGATTGAAATGTAGTTTGTACTCTGCCTATCTGCATCTATTCCTGGAGGAAATAACATCTCAAAACCTAATTCAGTGTTGGAATTACAAAGAGAAAAATGCAGGACACAGAGCCTGCTGCCTTGAGTACGTGTAATTCCACATAAACATGCTGCTACCTACCAGAGGAGTCAAACAAATTGCAAGTCAGCATTTACACTGTGATACAAGGCTGTGTGCAGATGTAAGGCCTTATATGAGTGTTAAATAAAAGGCTTCATAATAGTCCAAGAATACAATTTGTTATTTCAGTGTATCACTCAGGCTTCTACCAAAATGATCAATGTTGCAAAGTACAAGCAGTGGGGTTTTTGGTTTGTTTGTTTGTCTTTTTTGTACAAATTTATCTGGACAGCAACTCTGACAAGCTGTGGGTCTAATAATTAATCATGGAAATAAATATTTTCAGTGGAAAAAAAAAATTAGACTCTCCTACAGAAGTCTAATAATGTTATCTGTTATTATATCTACACTTAATAAAAGTGAGTGCATGTGTAACATCTCCATAGTCAGCTCGAGTAGAGGACTTTGCTTTTAGGAGTGCTGATTAGAACTCATAATGAAGAACATGATGAGAACATCATAGAACATCATCATCAAGAACTCATCATGTGTTGTGGACTTGAATAAAAAGCAGAATCAGCTAAAGAGAAGGACTCATTTACTAGGAAGTACAGTTGTTTTGGTCTTACCTGGAAAGAGGAATGAGAGCTCAGGAATCTGACCAATATCTGCCATCTGTAATTCCCAGCAGGTGGAGGAGGCAATCTAAGCAGGACCAGAAGCCTGTGCCACAAATCACTGGTGTTCTAACCTCTCTTGTGATCCTGTGGGGTACAGTGGATCCCCTGGCAAAATGCCAGGGCAGAGAATTTCCTCATGTTGCCAACATTAATTTGGGATTAAAGATTTGAGCTAATATCTAATCATTGTCCCCAGCCAGACAGTTTGGTTAAGATATTGTTGTAGCATTTTGTTTTTGTTCCTGGAGCATAAGTAACCTCTAAGTAGAAGTTGATAATGTTTTTACAGGCTCTCAGACATAATATAAAAGTGTGCTTTGTGGGAAGACAGCATATAAAAACTTGTGCTTTTGTCAGGTTTCTAATTTATGGGGAACAGGGACATGCAATAATCTAATTTATGTCTGTGTACATTATGTCACTGATCACAAGTAATGGAGTACAAGCAGGTGCTTTGATTTGTATGTGTGGAAATTGGTAGTAGGCTGAGCTAATGGTGAAGTAGATTTAGCTTGCCAGAGGAAGCTGAAGCTTTAGATTTGATTTAGTGTTGGTACTATGAGAAGGTAAATCCAGGTCTAATGCTGAGCAGAAACAGTTGCTTAGTGTCCGTGAAATCTGTAATTCTGCAGGCTAAAATATTGTTTTTTGTCCTTTAAATGACAAGATTTTGGAGGGAAAAATAATTGTGGAGATTAAGGTTTTATGTGGATGTGTTCAGCTTTAAGGCTATCTCCTCCAAATGAAGACAGTGATTATTGTGATATTTGTCTGTTTCCAGTAAATGGGATTGTACAATTGTTTGTATCTGGTAATCTTAAATGTCTTTAAAAATAGAAAATGAAGATAGCTCATTTATTCACTTTGTTAGTGAAATCTGTATATCAGACACTAAATTCTTTAAATTCCCCTCCTCCTGCCCCCCAAAATAAGTTTGTTTTAAAAATCTTAGTGTGTCACAGTAGCAGAAGAATACATACTAATATTTTCATACTTGGGCATACAAACCTCCAGTCAAAACCTGTGAAATGTCTGCAATCTTTTTAAACCAGAGACTTCAGTACCAATTCAGCTATTTTTAACGTGGGTTTCTTTTGGTGTTGGTTTTGGCTTTTTTATATAGATTCTTCTCCTGTATTGCAATCTTCTTAGTCTATACATCTGAAGAAGGATTAAATTAAATTTGTTATTTCCAGGAAAACCTAGGGGATAGGGAGGAACACAGGATGGCACCATCACCAGGGCAATCTGGAGCTAATAGTGGACAGAGCATGTGAACCATAATGTTGGTTGTAATACTTTTATGTGCTCAGGACATGTTTGTGAGATCTTGGGGAAAAAACAAGGCCATGCATTAGTAATGAGATCAGTTTGCTAGGAAAGGGAGTGAGGACCACTCTCTGTCAATTAAGAGCAATTTGGGGTGGCAAATATCTTGAATGCTGGCTGACTCCGCTTGCACAATGCAGCCAAATAACCAAATAGCAGAATTTCACAAGCAGCTACATCAAAAGCACTCTGCCTCACTTGGTGACACAAACAGTAATTTCCTATGTAAAGTATTTTCTCTAGGAGTGAGATCCATTGATCCCAGGTTTTTTTTCTCATCTGAGAAAGCATAATTTTCCCTCTGTTCCTGTCTCCTTGTCCAAGTGAATCCATTTCCTCTTCTTCCTGAGTCATGGATTAGTCTTTTCCTTCAAATATTTTGCCTTAGTTTTCTTTTAGCCGTGTGTGAGTAAAAATGACTTCACCTTTTTTTTGTAGAATAAATCCTCTGTGATTTTTGTTGTGAATGTGCTTTGACCTATAGTAGGTAGTGCTCTAATGTAAGAGAGGCTAATTAAAGGAAGAGGGGAAAGAGACAGAATCCTTTCTCTTGTGAAAATGAGGAGTTCTTCTTCTCCTCTCTTGTTTTTTTCCTAGTGCAATAAAGCTTGGATCCATCTCTTGGTCTCTAGGTATAAAGAGAAATCATGGAGGAGAAAGATGTGTGCAGCATTTAAAATGTATAAAAAATGAAATTGTCTAATATGGAAGGATCAAATACTTCAGTAACTTAGTCATCAAGGACCTTTCTGTAAATGCACTACTTAACAATCCTGAAATCCTATTGCAGAATAATTAGGGCTGGAAGGAATCTCACTTGCAATCTTTCTCACAATAACATGAAGAATTACTATAATACTCATTAGATTTTCTCTAGCATTCAAGGTAATATTAAATGAATGAGGCTAAATAATACTAACTCAGAAATGTTCAACCCAGATGGCTCTGACCTGTGCAGCAGTCCAGGATCTTCAGGAATATGCAAACTCTACATTGTTTATCATGTGAAATGTACTTAATGGCCTCAGTTAACTGCTGGAGTTGTGGAAAAGGAGACTTCTTATTTGTTTTAATGAGCTCTCTCCACAGGAGAGCAGGAAAATGCCATGCCAGCCTGGGCTGAAGGTGCCTGAGTTTTCCTAGGTTTACTAAATGACTGTTTTCTTTCTAGATTCCAGCCTATGGAGAAGTGCACATGAGAACAGGATAAATATGGCTTTTAAGGGCGAGGACCACTTAGATTCCCTTTCCTTCCCAGTTCAGCGGTAAGTGGTGCACTCTATCATCCAGCTTTGAGTGATTAAATGGTTCTGAGGCAGCAGCTGCACTTTCCTTTGAAGCTCTGAAGATACTTAAAGGCTCATTTTTAAAGCCAGGTAGTATTCCTATGGAATTTATAGAAGGAATGTGGAAATTTGAGATATATTTCTTGAGGCATTTGGAACTTTTATACCTGGAGTGTGGTAAATCATGGCAGTGTTTCTGCGGCCATCATTTAAAATGGATTGCCATGTTTGCAGTAGCAATATGACAATACTTACTGGACTGCTTCTTAGTCATGATGGAAATGACTGGAACCCTCTGCACTCTGGGAAGACTGCTGAAAGCTATAAATATGGATTTGTTCAGCATGGTTGACTTTGTTCTGCTGTAGGTATGGTAATGATAGGAAAGCTGTGGTATAACATCTCTGGTTTCTGATACCCTGTTGGGAGTGGAGACACTGGTGATTCTGCTAACCAACAGATTTTTAAAAAATCTATCTTTTGGTTACCATCTAGTAGCTGTCTCTGTGTAATGTAGTTTTGCTTCTAGCCTAATAGAGGTTCTATGAAAAGAAAAAAAAATTACAATAACCTACAGTGATTATGTGTCACAACTCAGTTTGTTTTGTTTTTGTTTATGGGAGGAAGGAGGGTGAGGTCTGCTGAATCCAGGAGTAAAATCAGAAATAAAAAGGAATTAAATTTCAGTCTTTTCCCTAATCTTCTTCCTTCAGGTCAGACTGCAATTCTTTCTTGTAATTAACTTACAGTTGTAATTGGCATACTTGGCATACTATCTCACAATACATGCTTTTCTTCATGGGTAGTTTGATATTTCTCTACCTTTCCTTACCTCAGTCTTCCAGCAGACACTTTGATATTGCCATTAAACTCAGAGTCACTGTAAAACACCTAAACATATTCTCTTCTGTAAGAAGCACTGTACAGAGGTATGCCAAGAACAATGGGGTAGTTAAGAATTACAGTTGTAGAAAACTAGCTGCAAACAGAGCTGAGGGAACAGGTCCTGGGGGTGGCCAAAGGCTGATCCAGGCTGATGGTGCCAAGATTTTTTTATGATACATAAATGGGGAAATTAGCTGGAGTCTCTCCATGCTAGCAGCTGGAAATGTGGAGTATGAAAAATGTACTTTAGAGGTAACAACAGCACTGAAAAGCACTCAATTTTATAGGCTGGGGGCTTCTAGAAAAGGAAAGTGCCTGTGAGTCAGGTGTGCAGTGTTGAGAGAAGCAAAGCTCTGCCATGTTATGCGAACACAACCACCCTACAAGCACTCTGAAGTGCATCTTAGCACAAGAAGGGATTTGAAAAAGTCCCACATAGCAAACATTATGTTTTAACAAAGAGCTGGACTCAGCAGGGGAACTCTCTATAGAGAAATTTAAAAATAAATAAATACTCTCCCTCACCCACAATAAAACATAAACCTCCTAATTTTTTTTTTTTTTTTGAGAAATAAGTTTTTTTTTTCCCCTACAGATTAGGGTTATTTCAGAAAAAGTCCCTGTAAGAAACAGGCAGACTGAAGTTGTCAGTGGTCAGAAAGGTGAAGGCTCAGAGAACCTTGGAACTGAAAATAAGAAAATGTATTTTTATGCTGAGAATTCAGCAGAAATAACACAGAACGGACTAGATAAAGTTCAGGAACTGTACAAAACACTCTTTTTAATTGTTAAAGAAGGAAAAAACCCCAACATAATAGCTTTTCAAACGAAATGGAATTTTTATGAGATTAAGTAATTCCTCTGGGTTAGAGAAAGGAGTGATATGGCTCCTATAGGGCATTTAAAAGGATTAAGGGAATTTTCAAGATAACAAGATTCAAATAGTTTTAATTCTTTATTGTTCCTGTATCCAAGGCTAGGATTTATGACTGTCTCAAGATTCCAGTTCATGTTCCTACTCTCTGTAAGAGATGATTGAATTAACTTCTTGGGTCCTGTCACAGGGGAAAGGTAGCTCAAATCCAACTGAGGTAAATCCTGTGTAGGACCTCAATCATGCCTTGCTTCATGTTGGTCATAATCTTACATCAGTAAAAATAGGCAGGACCTTCAGCAAGAATATCTGTCTCCATAGGAAAAGTGTACCATAAATATGCAAACAGATTCCAAGTGTTTCCACAGTGGTCACTGGAGTCAACAGTTATTTTGGCTGTATGAGGAATTTAAAACTGGGGCCTTAAACCAACTTTCTGTGCCTCATGAATTGTTGTTTACCCACTTTCCTTAGATTTTATGGGGAAACACAACTTGTGCTGGAGTCTCTAGGGTACTGAGTCATGGTGTTAATGGTTTTCTAACACACTGTCAGAGCTCCTGTCTCTAATTGACATCTAGACTGCTATGGATGCAGTAATTAAAGCTATGCAGTATCCCAAGGAAAAACAAATTATTGTTACAGAAAGTTTTTTTTCTATTTCAGTGAGTTAGGAACTTAAGTAATGATTTTGTCTCTTAGGAGAGAAAGCAATTGGAAATAGATCACTTTTATAAAGGAGTAATTTACTTACTCTCCAAAAGCTGTATTCCCATGTAAAGCACCTTGCAGGACCATAAAAAATTTCTGTTCTCATCAGTGAGGGCCAGCTCACTATAGCATGTGAAGTGTGTATTCCTTAGAAATGAACATAACCCCATTTTGAAATAGCTATTTTTAGTGTAGCTCTGGGAAAATGTCAGTATCCTTTCCTTATCTTTACAAAATATTATTATAAGGTATTCTTCTGCTTATAAGAGGTAATGAGCTTTAACTTTGGCTTTTCCATCTACAATAAAATCTACTTTTCACTTATGCCCCTGCCTTTCATCCTGTGTAATGAAAGTTTATTGCCCTGCTTGTTTCTGGTGAGTTTAAATTGTAGTTTACACAGGCTTTTTTGATTGCATACATGGGGTTTTTTATACTTTCCATACTGCATGGTAAACGAAACTTAAGACTGCTGAATCTGAAGTCATTCAACTAAAGAGAGGGTACTCAACACCAAAAGTGAAATAAGATGCTATTTTGGCTTCTGGGATTGTGTTCAGTTCAGGGCTTCAACTGGAGAAATATGGTATAATTAGAATTTGTAAAAAAAGAATAAATTATCATCTTTTATCAAAATTAGGTTAAAAAAACAAACCACAGTTGTCATCATCAACTTCCCCTCCTCCCCATAATAAACCTCCCAACCCCAAAACAGCAACCAAGTAAAACCAGAAAAAAATTAACAAACTGACAAAAAACCTAATCCTGAGTCAGAAACATGCACTAGCAGTTTATTAAACTAGTTGTGTCTTGGGCTACCTCAAAAGAAGTGGGATGGGGCTTTGAGCAACCTGGTCTGGTGGGAGATGTCCCTGCCCATGACAGGTGGGATGGATCCAGATCATCTATTAAGACTCTTCCAACCCAAACCATTCCATGATCCCATGAATTGATTAAAATAGCTTGCTGGTTTTCAGGTAGCAAACTAAGGCTACTTCCAGAACTCCAGGAGCATCCATGAAGGGCTGGGCTGTTGTAGTGCGTTTTTATACTTTGTAATACTTTGAAGTAGTTTTGTTTTGTATTCTCATATTTTTCCCAAATGGTTTATCCCAGACTGTACCCCCCTCCCTTTACCTGTGTTATCCCTCTCCTGGGATGAGATCATCCCCAAACCCCCACCCTGGCTCTCTGTCAATCACTCAGCATCCCATCCCCTCCATCCAGAAGTTTCGGTCCAAGTCGTCGAGTGATTAGCCAGAGGCCAGGGGTCAGCCCCCCAAGCCTTGCCCCATACGCTGTCCTATATGTCTATCCCCCAGTACCCATCCCTCAGGGTCACTTATTGGTTGGTAAAATGTTCTCTACTTTTGGTTTCCACCTCCCTTTAAATGTGACCTTGGCACATCTCCCGGGGCTCTCGGCAGGAGGCTCCCTGAGGTGCAGGAGCTCCTTTGGGACTCCTAGAATAAAACCTTGGATTAACCCCTGCAAAGAGTCGGCCCTTTCTCTTCTACCGATGTCTCTGGTGTCTCTTGTGCTGCACAGGGGCCCAGCCCAGGTGCCCTCAGTAACCCTCGGGGCACAGAGAGTGTCTCCCTGCCAGCCCAGGTGCCCTCAGTACCCTCAGGGCACACACACAGAGTGTCTCCCTGCCAGCCCAGGTGCCCTCAGTACCCTCAGGGCACACACAGAGAGTGTCTGCCCCCAGCCCAGGTGCCCTCAGTACCCTCGGGGCACACACAGACAGTGTCTCCCCCCAGCCCAGGTGCCCTCAGTACCCTCGGGGCACACACAGAGAGTGTCTCCCCCCAGCCCAGGTGCCCTCAGTACCCTCGGGGCACACACAGAGAGTGTCTCCCTGCCAGCCCAGGTGCCCTCAGCACCCTCGGGGCACACACAGAGAGTGTCTCCCTGTCAGCCCAGGTGCCCTCAGTACCCTCGGGGCACACACAGAGAGTGTCTGCCCCCAGCCCAGGTGCCCTCAGTACCCTCGGGGCACACACAGAGAGTGTCTCCCTGCCAGCCCAGGTGCCCTCAGCACCCTCGGGGCACACACAGACAGTGTCTCCCTGCTGTCAGCCCAGGTGCCCTCAGCACCCTCGGGGCACACACAGAGAGTGTCTCCCCCCAGCCCAGGTGCCCTCAGCACCCTCGGGGCACACACAGTGTCTCCCTGCCAGCCCAGGTGCCCTCAGCACCCTCGGGGCACAGACAGTGTCTCCCCCCAGCCCAGGTGCCCTCAGTACCCTCGGGGCACACACAGACAGTGTCTCCCCCCAGCCCAGGTGCCCTCAGCACCCTCGGGGCACACACAGAGAGTGTCTCCCCCCAGCCCAGGTGCCCTCAGCACCCTCGGGGCACACACAGAGAGTGTCTCCCCCCAGCCCAGGTGCCCTCAGCACCCTCGGGGCACACACAGACAGTGTCTCCCTGCCAGCCCAGGTGCCCTCAGCACCCTCGGGGCACACACAGACAGTGTCTCCCCGCTGTCAGCCCAGGTGCCCTCAGCACCCTCGGGGCACACACAGACAGTGTCTCCCTGCCAGCCCAGGTGCCCTCAGCACCCTCGGGGCACACACAGACAGTGTCTCCCTGCCAGCCCAGGTGCCCTCAGTACCCTCGGGGCACACACAGACAGTGTCTCCCTGCCAGCCCAGGTGCCCTCAGCACCCTCGGGGCTCAGAGAGTGTCTCCCCCCAGCCCAGGTGCCCTCAGCACCCTCGGGGCACACACAGACAGTGTCTCCCCCCAGCCCAGGTGCCCTCAGCACCCTCGGGGCACACACAGACAGTGTCTCCCCCCAGCCCAGGTGCCCTCAGCACCCTCGGGGCACACACAGACAGTGTCTCCTGCCAGCCCAGGTGCCCTCAGCACCCTCGGGGCACACACAGAGAGTGTCTCCCCCCAGCCCAGCTGCCCTCAGTACCCTCGGGGCACACACAGACAGTGTCTCCCCCCAGCCCAGGTGCCCTCAGCACCCTCGGGGCACACACAGACAGTGTCTCCCCGCTGTCGGCCATGTCGGGGCTGCCCCCCGGTCTCTGCCGACTCGGGACTGGCCCAGGGTTCCTGAGAGGCTCGCAGAGGGACCGAGACACTGGGCAAAATGTTTTTTTTTTTTTCACAACTCTGTTCAGTACATTGCTGTGTGCCCAGTGGGGATCGAAGTACTACTTGAAGTGATGCAGAAACCTTTATGGAAATAGAAGGAAAAATAATTGTCTGTATTTGGCATTAGTTGGCATTTAGATAATGTTTGTTGAAAGCTGTGACTTGAAACAGAAGCAAGAAAAATTCAGGATTTTATACTGCAGGAACTGCATTGAATCTGCTTGTTTTTCTGCCTCATCAGGATGACAAATTTGTAGAACTTCATGGAATATATGGACATATGAGATGAAAACCAGATAGGTCTATAGTCCCAGAAGTGAATATTGTTTAAAGAAAAAAAAAAAAAAAAAAGAAAAATGGGGGAAAAAAACCCTCTTTATAAAGTAAAAGGATTTCTACCTGATCAGTAGCTGAATAATTTCAGGGATCCTTCACATTGTATTTTGCTTCTACTTTTAGAGTTCATGTGGTCTCTATACAGCTGAAAAGAGGTATTTTGGGGGGTAAGACATGTGCAGAACCCCTCAATGTGTTTAAGATTGTGTTCTTATGGGGCTGTTGGGAAAAGAATGGATCCATCCATTGGTCTCTCTCTGCAGAGTGTCTAAAATTTCTCATTATAGGATTTAGTGCTCTGAATCAAAGGCAGTGACTTTTTGTTATCCTGTCATAGAAAGTGAATTCTGACTAAAATATCTGTTTTGTTTTTTCCCCTTGAGCTTCCAGTGATGTCTTACCCCTTGTGTTCTGCAGGTGATTGGAATCTGTAGGTTTTGATGCCATTGTTCTCCTGGCCCTGAATTCTGGGCAGTGAGTTGTTTGGTTGCATGGAAGCTCATTGAAATGTTTCCTGTTTCATTTTCTCCCTATTTTCTTAGCTATGAATTCCCAAGTGAAGGATTTCTAGGGATGTGAATTCTGTGAATAAACACGAATAAAGATTGTTTGCTTTTTTTCTCATTTTGGTCTATTTTTCTTTAAACCACCTCAGTTCTTCTTACCTTTCTATTTCCAGTCTGCATGGCTTCCGTAGTTTGTAGCTACATCTGAGTGCTTGTTTTTCTTTTTTTTTTAATAGCACTTCTTTTAGTCTTCAATTGTAAGACTGTGCTCCAGTTCTAATTAGTCATGAAATCATGTTTAAGTAAAAGTGCTTTAATTGCTTTGTCTGTTCAGGGATGTCTTCTGTAAGTGCTGAATTTGTTCTGTTTCAGTTTCCTACAGTGTTTGCTGCTGATAACTAAGGGTTTGTTCTGTGTTTCTGGCTTTTCCCACCTGTGTCTGCAGACTGAACTTCCTGTCTAACAAGAACTCCATGAAGAGCAGAAAATAACATTTGTATTTCTGGTTTTTGTATTGTACAAGCTACTTGCTGTGCATAGGTCTTGCCCTGTTAATTTGAATCCTACATTCCCTGTGATCAGTTTTATTTGGATTCCATCAGGAACTTTGTTGTTGTGGCTCCTTGAAAGTTGTCAGATAAAGAGTGGAAGAAACTCTAGAAGAAAAAACCCAAGTTATTTGTAATATAGGAGCTAGAGCAGAAAATTTTCAGAGTTCCAAGTTCAGGGTTCTTACTTGGTTCTGTGAATCGCTGCTTTGAGCTTTTAAAAACCATTTGAGAACTGACTGCTTTCTGGGGAATTGAAAATGTGTTTTGAAATACTTCCTTTTGCAACAGGCTCTAGGAAAAGACTATAACAGAAGAAAGGAGGGTGCTTTGCCAATAATGCAATAAAATTACCTTCTGGTGACAAGAAATAAAATCAGTTATTGCATAGTTCAAGGCCCTAATGATGTCTCATTTAATGACTTGTATTCCTTTCCTTTCACTCAGTTTACCCTACAAGAATTCAGCAAATAATTTTATAGCTTCAGAAATGGAGTTCACCTTACTATGAAGTATTTTTGACTTTAGTGATTTATATTGTACCTGTAACCAAACTGAAAGCTGAGTTGTTTGTATGGAGTTTTGATGGTGGTTGTAAAACAGATTTGTGAATCTGTATGGTTCTTCTGGGAAGAATTTTCAGGCATGCTAGCTGACTAAGTCCAAAGGGTGATGTTAGTAAAGCAGCAACTATTGATTTGCCATCATTTGGAGGCATTCATGAGGAATATGAACTCAACAGATTTTTTTCTTTTCCTTTGAATCCATGGGTAAAATATCTCTGTTCCTCTATTCAGGATGTTAAAATGTAGGTCAGCAGTTTAGCTAGCAAGCAGCAAAAGTAATTGCTTTTCACTTGTACTTTGGGCATTTTTGGGGTCTGTAAGTCTGCCAGAATTCCAGATATTTCCTAACCTTTTCCTTCCAATAGTTTTATCATTACATCTTTATATTTAGTTATATAATGTTCTGTAGAAATATGTTATACTACTTCCCAGAGCTGTGCTGTAAAATATTGTATGTTTAACTGTAGAAGTCACAAAAGAATTTTGGCTTTTAACCTGAAAGAGATTTGAGTTTGTCCACTATAATAATTGTCAAGTTATGGTGACTTTAAAATGTGAACAAATTGATGAATTTAAACGATCTATCTGACTGGCCTCACTAGACCTTTCTTTCATTAACTTGATATTTCATATTTGTGGCTTGCTGTAAGTTGGAAAATACTTTTAAAAGATCAAGGACCATCTTTCATCCTTAAAGACAATTAAGATTTCATTCTGAATCCCTCATAAGGGTCAGTAACATTTCATATCTTGTGGCACACAAGCACTGTAAAGAGCTCAAGGTAGTGCTGCTGTAGCCTTTATTATGGAAGAAACTCTGCCTATTATTTTGAGAATGCATACTTTGGAAATGTGGGATTTTATAGAGGAGGCTCCTCCCTTTTTGTGTCTTAGAGAGAAAGCAGTTGCTATCTACACAGTGGATATCTTGTGTTCAGGCTGTGGTGGTCTTTTCAGAAGTTAATTTTAATGAACCCTCAAATTAATGTCTTTGAAATCACAGTGACAGGGCTGTGCTTAATGTCAGGTTACCTTATCTGCCTTGCATGATTGATAGGTTCTGATTGCATCTTCACAAGTGTTGCATGAAGTTTTTATTGTGACATGGAGTCAGTGATCCTGTCAATTTACACCCTGTATCTTGCTCTTCTAGCCATTGGTTTATGGCTTTGGCTCCATGGTTTGTGTTTCTCTGCTTTCACTGATGTTAGTGAAACAAAAAATTTTCAAACAATTCAGATGTTTTTTGTGGTCTTTGTTTACATGAATTCTAATCTTTATCACAGTTATTTTTCTGTAGCACATTTCAGAACAGATGCTGAGCAGGCTAAACATCTGCCACCACTCCTGTTGGAGTCCTCTGTTTTCAGAAGACAGACTTGATGGTTATTTCTATGTTAAATTAAAGACTTTACCTTGAACATGGGAGCCTTTTTTCTGGTTTCTTAATCTAAAAATGTGAATGATGCATTGACAAAAATTCTCAGATTTCCTTTAGTCTACAGAATATTTTTATTGCAATTTGATACTTTTCTGCTTTATGAAGGAAGTAGAGGGATTTTTAGAAATTTAGGATATTTTAAATGTAGTATGAGAATCTCATGGAATTTTTAAAATTGTAAAGTAATTGTATTCATACTGACATGTTAGTAGTTTTAGTCATAATTTTATTTTGCAATTTTCTATTATGATAATGTACTTTATATTTCACTTAGCATTGACAGTATTCCTTTTTAGTTCACAGATGGTGTCTCATAAATTCTCTCTCTCTCTCAAAAAAAAAGAAAAGAGAAAAAAAGGAAGGGCAAAAGTCAAAACCTGAATCTGTTTAATTTTGGTGCAATGCTAAGTGAAGTACATAGGTAACTTGCTTATTTGCCATACATCCTTTGAAAAAAAAAACTCCTAAAAACCTACTATAACCCCTCTTTTGGTAGAGTTGCTGTGCAGTCATGTTATGCTTTTACATCATAATATTTTAGCCATTGGTAACTTCTAGAAACCACAGTCTTGACTTCTGCATTGTCTTGGTGAGCTTCCTGGTGTTAAATAATCCTGAACACCAAGTGTGCACTTTCTGAACCCAGTGCATTTGCTATGGGGAAGGGACATGCAAAAGGAACCTCTCCTAGCAAAAAAACCATATCAAGTTACCCTGGTGGTCTGCTCTTGTCCTGCTCTGAGAATTCGGTCATTCAGGGAAGAACTTGCAAGTTGGAGTCTTCAGGATGGCAAAGTTAAGTAGCATTATCTGTCAACAGTGCATTTTACAAGAAAAACACAGAGCTTGCAGTGTCTAATCTTTGACTTCTTTGCGTTCCAAGTCTTTGTGAACTTTGCAAATTATAGTAAAGACTGTGTCTGTGCTTTTCCTTTTACATAATGAAATTATTAGTTACTTGTTTTACTGAGTCACTTTGACTTTCTATTCAGCTATATATATGTCAGGTAATCTAAATTTAGTATTCTTGCTGGCATAATATTGGAAAAAATGGTAGTTTGCTTTGGTTTTTTTTAAGAAGGGAAGCATATAGCACACCACCTGTGAACTAAAAGAGAAAATTGTTAATGCTAAGGGAGTTAAAAGTGTAAATTTTTATCATAATAGGTCAACTATGCTGAAATCAAATGGCATTCCATGGAACCAAAAGTTCCATAGTTTTCTCTCCTTTTAGCATTTAGGCCATATTGCTGTTGTTATCGCATTGGTGATGTAGCTGGAATTATTGTAGTTAGTCCTGGAAGGAAATTAAGGATGAAATCCTGTCTTTTTGCTCAGTATATCCAATATATCTTTCCTGTACAACATTCAAGCTGCTTTGAAGCATTCTATGCACCTTCCCCTTTACTGTACTAAGACAGGGAAAAAAACCAAGTTGCCCTCCTTAACAGAAATACAAGTCTTCATGAAACTTGAAAACAATGATCAGACTAATGAAGGGATCCTAAAGCTCAAGGACTGAGGTTCACTGAATTAGTTCTTGACTTATTCTGCAAAAAGATGGTGCTGTGTATATCTTCAAAAGGGCAGTATGGTTTGTTTAACCTTTGATTTAACACTAGCTATCATTCCTCCTGATTCTCTCGTGTTTATAATGCTGATTACTCTTCTTGCCTCAGGCAAACCACTTTACCTTCCCTTGTCTTTGTGCTCCACCTCAGGTGGGGAAACACCAAGAAGTCCTTACTAGGCTGTCTCCATATATTTTTATTTCAGTGGTTCTTACACAGCACTATGTTATGGGCTTGTGTGCCTTGTTCTTCCTGCTGTGGGTGCAGCATCCTTCTGAACTGTCGCAGGTGGGAAATGTTGAATATTACCTAGAAACTGCTTCCAGTAAATGAAAAGAATATGTTTCTGTTCACAAAACCCAGCTTGTTCCTTCCATATGTTACATTTTGTCATCATTTTCACAGTGCTGAGTTCATTAAACTCTCTTTACAACCATGGCCATAACAGAGACTGATGAATAAGTATCTGTACCTTGGTATTTCTGTGGTGTTTTTCCACAATTAATTTTTTAAAAATTAATTCCTTCATTAAAGGTATTTCAATGGTTTAACTATGGCTTGTCTTTTCAGCTGTTTAGGATAAATACTAGTACCATACTGTGTTAAATACAGTATTTTTCTCTTCAGTTTATGTTTCCTGGTAATGTCTTCCTTATTTAGTTGCCTGGTCTCTCTTAATCTGGTTCACTGTTGCCTGGGGATGGTTGGGAGGATCTTGTAATCAGTTGTTCAGTAGCCTGTAATGAGCAAATTTAAAAAAGCTATAAGGATCATGTTTCAACTTTGTAAATATTTTTCTTTGTTATTTTCTCTTTTTGACAAATAATATAATGATCTTAAAAAATGTGCTGGTTGGTGTGACCCCATTTCTGGTCTCATTAAATTGGCTTGTGTCTGTTAGTGGTTGGGTTTATGAGCTCATATTAACCCTGAGGGATTTGGAGTGCAAACAGGAATTTAATATTAAGCTGAAGTGTGACTGTTAACAATTCCAGTTGTTTTGTTTTGCTTCTCACAATATTTCAGAGATGTGGTAAAGTGAAAATATATATACACACACATAAACATACATATTGCTTTATTTAGGGAAATGTACATTAAGGACTATATGTAATATTTTACTTGTTTCTAAAGAAACCACGTTTAATTGTCCTGCACATGTAAACTATGCTTCAGGTATTTGAATTTTGCATTTTGCTAATTGTTGATACTTTATTTTTGAATTTGGTCACAGAACTATAGAAAACATTTGGTCCAATATAGAAAATTTGGTCCAATTTGGAAGTATAGAAAACGTCTACGTCAAGAATATAATATTCTCTTCAGCTAAGGTTATGGAAATATTTTTTCAATATCTTAAATGTCAGCAGCACTGATGTCAGGATAAAGATTAAACAAGAGCAAACCAGGGAAAAGCTGAGAAAATTATCAAAGGAAAAAAGGAAGAACTAGGTAATGGTATCCAAGTAACTGAGGCTGTTCAATGGATGACACCATGGCTGAAAGCAAACTTTTGGGAAGTGCTATAGAGCAAAAAATATCTTGTTCAGTTTCAGCTGTGCACAAATCAGTAGTTTTGATGTATTATGTGTTACACAACTTAACTCTGGGATAACTGTGGTAGTGGGAAGGGATGAAAGCAAAGGGCAGGCAAATACTCTAATTGGAAAGCAGTGAAATCCACTAATGATGTGTATTCAGGTTGTTAACCTTGCTTGCCAGGATCCCAGAGTAAGGGAGCCTTCATTTGTTTGTAGGCTGACTTGAATTCTGGGCCAGAGATTCTTATGCTTTGTGCCATTCATGCAAAATGACACTTTTACTTTATTTTTGAAACTTTGAAAGTTTAAATTCCAAGTTTCAAATTGAATTCACTTTAGTATTTTAAGTTAATATTTCAAGCCTAAAATTTGCTATGCTGGCCTGTCTTTGAGGCTTAAAGGAAGCGGTCTTCTGAATATTGCAAGTATCCAGTCTGCAGCAGTGAAGAGTCCTTTATTCACAGGTGTTTGAGTTGGTTTCTCAGTCTTGAGTCCTCAGACTTCCAGATTCCAAGTAACAATCCTTTACAGCTACTATTGTTTAACGCTTTCTTATAGTCCAGTGCACCCAGCGGGAAGCCGGGGAGAGAATTATGGAAGAGCCATGTATCTGCATAATTTTATGCCATTTTGACAGAAATTTCTCTCAATAGTGGTTCAGGCACAAAGCTAATTTTTTTCCCTCTCATTTAGAAGCAACCAAACTTTTCTCAAGCCTGTCTTCCTGTGGCACAGTCCCTATGTGGAGGCGTAAGGGCTGTGTTTCTGTCGTGAGGGTGAATCAGGAAGCCATTAGATGGGAACACTCCTGGCTTAGTCTAACCCCCTATTGCTCTTGGCCAAAGTGTCAGGAGAAACCTGGAAAGCAATCAGCTGTTACTGCCAGGGGAAAAAAAGATATTTTGTCCTGCTCCAAAGGGCTGGAATTGTACTGTACGTTCTCTGTTTAACTGCTGGATGCGAGGTTGATCTCAGTAACTTTGAAATATTTTTTTCCTTGGTAAAATGTGCAAACAGTCCAACTGACTGAACTGCTGCACAGCTGCCCTGCTGTGAAAGAGGAGGTATTTTAAAGTGCACATTGGTCCCACTATTGTTCTACTGCAGTTCTGCTTGCTGCAAAAGCAAGGTGCTCAGTCAATGCTTAAATTGAAGATTTTTTTACTACTTAAGGTAACAGCTTGATATCATTTTAAATACCTCAACACATTCCACAACAATCTTGATGGATTGATGGATTTTCCAGCGTCTAAGAAGTGATACTGCTCTTTGCTTGCAAATTAAATTTCAGTGTGTGTATTTATGTATTTGTGGAAGAAACAGGGAAGCTTTTTGGACAGTTCTGATGTTTTTTCAATTAAAATTTAGGTCAGCATTTGTCTATGCTTTTAATTTGACAAAGAATAGGGATGTATATGACATACATTAATATGCTGGTTGTAGAGCAAAAGCACAGAAAATTTGATTTGAGGTTAGTCTTCTAGCAAACCTGTGCAGGGCTTTGTGTTTCCAGAAAGAAGCCTAAAACTAAATTTGGAAGATGTAAAATGGGCTCCATACATTTCAGAAACTTATGGCCTTTCTCTGTGTTCTGTTTACCTCTGTCTTTTGTCGGCATTTGTCCAATGATCCATCCTCTGTAAGGAGTATAACTTATAACCTTCTTTCTCTCCCTAATGTGTCTCATGAAATGTTTCAGCATTATTGCTCTTTCTACTTTGTATTCACCATCCTTTTGACAATGACACTTAAGATCAGATTTTATTAGAATTGCTTACAAGGACAGGTTGCAAAGAAAACCAAAGTTATGGGGGAGATTGTGCCCTTGTTGGAGTCATAGAATGGCTTGAACTGGAAGGGACCTTAAAGATGATCTGGTTCCAATCCCCTGAACAGGGACATCTTTCACTAGGCCAGATTGCTCAAAGCCCCACCCAGCCTGGCTTTGAACATTGCCAGGGATGGGGCATCCAGAGCTTCTTTGGGCAACCTGTGCCAGTGCCTCAGCACCCTCACAGTGAAGAATTGGTTTTCCTATTTTCCTAATATCTAATCTAAAACTCTCTTTCAGTTTGAAGCCATTCCTCTTATCGTGTCATGCTCTTGTAAATAGTCTCTCTCCATCTTTTTTGTGGGTTCCCTTTAGGTATTGGAAGTCTACAATTAGGTCACACAGCTTTGAGTTTTGAATCTCTTTTTTCCCTCCCTCTTCAGCATTTCATTTGGATCCCCCTCAATATGTCCTTGCACACCTGTGCTCTTGTAAAACAATGCTTACATGGAGACCCTGTATGAGGGCCAGGCAAAGCCACCTTTTGCACTTTTCATATGCCTCTTCCTGTTTCATACTCTGAAGAAATGCCTTTGGCAAATATGATCACCTCAGCATTAAATGAATCAGGAAAAAGGAAATGGATATGATGGAGCACACATAATATTTCACAAATGTGATACAGGAACTGTACCTGCTTCCTGCAGCAGGTATATTAACCTTTGTTTTATTTGAACCCATAAAGAGCCTCCAATCACTCTTGCCCCCAGAGTAAAACAGTGCTACTTCTCAATTAAGGTCCTTAAGTAATCTATAACTAGAAGTGAGTTTAGTTTTATATGTCAAAGAGCATCAGTGGTGAAAACAGCCCATTAACAGCTCTGTGTACATCCCTGCAGCTCGTTAGGACAGAGTTTTCTACTCCAATCAGATAAATGTGGTACAGATGAGCTTATTTACTACAGTTGTATAAGAGAAGATATGTTAGGATTTCAGGCATTCCTTCATGTCAGAAATAGTAAAACTTTTTGCTAATAGGCAGCAAAATGCTGCTGATATTTGCCTTAACACTGTTCTCCAAGCTTTTTTCTCTGCTTGTTTGGAAAGCTCAAAATGCTGTCACTGTTAGACACTTGTCCCAGGGGTGACCAAGTGGTTCACTGACCCATGTGCAAAAAAGTTATGAAAGGACATCCTGACCAATGGTAGAGTGACACAGAGATTATTCAGCGTGACCTAGAGCTTTCCTTTGGGAAACTCTTCTTCAGTTTTCAGGAAATACAAAGTCAGAAAGTTGAATGAATTTTGTATGCCTGTGCAAGGAGATTATTTTTCAATAACTTAGGTCTGCAAATTAAGTAAAAGGGAAATAGGGTTTCTAGGATTGGTTATCAAAGTATTGCATTTGTTTTTCCAAAAGGTGAAGCTGCAGAATAAATTAAATGGAGTTCTGAGTACAGTTGGCTGACAAATTGTTCTTCTGTTCAAGTAGTTGTGATTGTAAATGTATTTGTTTTACCTCTGCATAAAGATGTTTCTTGTTCCACTTAATAATTTGAAACCAGCAGAGGAAGATCTTCGGCTGGGAGCTTCTATCTGTAAAAATATCCCTCAAAGTGGGGACTTGAGCACCAGTTCATTATAAATGCCCTAATATTTTCCTGGATAAATATGTATATGTGTATTGATAGGCAAATTGTTCCAGCTGAATTTATGGCATGAGACAAATGTTTGAACAGCAAATATATAGCAAATGAAATATGAAGTTAAAATATGTTAAAAACACAACTTAATGATCTGAATGAGGAGATATATGGACAGATAGTAACCCCCAGGTATACACACATACATATATGTGCTCCCTTAATTGGGACTGCAAATTAAGTCTGATAAATAAATACTGATCTGATTTAAAAAAACCCAAACAAATGGGGAGGAATGGGATAGGGAAAGAGTGAAGGAATAAAATAGCTCAGAAAACAGCCAGCCACTTATAGTTCTGATGTATTAAACAGCATTTTGGAATGTGATTTGTAGTCTCGTGCACCTGTAGTTACTTTTTTCTGTGAAGTATCATGACATTTGATTTCAACTGTGTGTATGGACACAAATAACATAATGGCTTCATTTGCATGTGCCCTGTCATGGTTTCACTCCTGCTCTCACCAGCTATCATTCCAGGCAGCTGTGAAGTGCAGGAAAATCTAGTTTCAATAAGGTTATGCTTGGTGCAAAATCCAACTGTATATTTAACAGATCAAGGGTGCTGTGATACCAAGGTGATATTTCATGAATAGAGAAAGAGGATTGTCTCATCCCTCTCCATTTTCATGGAACCAATGGCACTTTTATCAATATTGCTCTTCCAAACCTCACTATGAGACTTTGACCTGAGTAGTGCAGTCTGGGATATCTCAAGCCCTCAAAACTTCCAAGTTCAGGTCAGATGTCTGTGGGGTTGCAGCGGTGTGAAAAAAGGTGGGAAGGGAAAAAACCTAAGCACACAACTTTGCTTGTCAGTACACATCTGACAAAAACAGGCAGAAGTTATTTAATGATGTTTTTACTGATCCAATTGAAGTAAGTTTGCAGCATGTAGCATTGATTCCCTCCACCCCTGCATCCTACACAGAGAATTCAATATAAATTTAAAGTGTGAAATTGTGTTGAACTGCGCTTTTTTTGCTCGTGCTTTCTTTATATCTTTCAATGCGTGTTTTTTGATCTGCCTTAAATTAAGTTCATTGGTATTTCTTTTCTGCTCTCCACTGGAAATGGGTGTTCTTTGCCTTCAGTACACAGCAGTAGTGAGAGGCAGGAAATCAGAGACATTATCTTGTTTGGTCTGAGGAATAGAGGTACCTATCAGTACCTTTTGCAGAGTGTGTCTTTTCAAATTATTAATTTCTGCAGTATATTGAAGAGGAATGATTAATCTTTCCCCAGGTAGGAATTGAATGATTGGATCTTGTCTCCTGAACTCCGAAGGAAGGTTCAGCTGCTTTTCTTTTAGTTGGATAATGTTCAGTCTAAGAATGAATTTAGTGAAATAAAAATTTTGGGGGAGAGGGACACTAGAGAAGGAAACTACATTTTCCTCCAAGTTAGAGATGGCCCAAAATACAGTGTTAAGCCTGTAAGATGTTTTAAATTTAAGTACTTGGCTTTCAGGGCATTGTTTGAGTCCTTCCAGGAACAGGTGTCAGGTGAGAAGTGGAATCTAAATAACACATTTTTTTGCTTGCAAACAATGTGACCAAGTTAGTGCTGAGATTTCTGCCTGAACTTTTTGTATTAATGGCAGCTACAGGAAAGTACATCTTGCTTGACAATTGAAGCTTGAAAAGCAGTTGAGCAGGTGCTTTGAAAATTTTATGAAGTTATGAAAAGCCTTTAATAAAGCTAAATTGATTTATCCTTGTACTTTGGATAACAGTAGAACATAGAAATCACATAGAAATCACATAGAAAACTGGATCTATTTTATTTGCTTCCCTATACAGTGAAGTCAGTTATCTTATTTTCTGTTCACATGATGGCAGCAGAAGATTTTTAATCAGACAGACACAGAACTTTTTCTTTCCCATGAAGACCTTACTCTCATAATACAGGCTGCAAAAGGGAAACTAAAAGAATATTCAGCAAATAAGTAACTATTTTGAGTGTGTTTCACACATGTATTTTCCATTTGTGTGGAAATTCTGTTATCTCACAGTAATTTGTATGAAATAAATTCCTTTAGCTAAAGCTGATGACAATAGCAGACTTAATATGATGCAATATTTCCTTGCTTCCATTTCAGATATATTTTAAAATCTGATTTGAAAATGCTTGATGTGCTGTGAGGTGCCATAAGGGACTATAAGAGGACAAAAACCTAGTTCCACTCATCCTTTAATTGTTTTTTTTTAAATGCAAAAGATTGTACTCCTATAAAACATCCATTTATTCATATTTGGTGCCAGAGGCCAATTCATTGAACCTGGCATGTATTATTGCTAAACAATGGTGTTCACTAGACTTCTGTGCTCTGTTAGCTGTCTTCCAGGTTCTTTGATGGCCACTAAGCATTTTTTATTGCTAAATAAATAATTAAGGAGGGATAATTGGCTTATTTTTGTGGAATGATACCAGAATGATGTGCTTTTTTTTTTTTTTTTGAAAACATCATTGTTCTGTTTGTAATGCACTGCAGAATGTGGAGCCTGCATGCCCTTATGAATCATGGTTAGTTGGCTCATTTGTGCCAGAAATTCACTGATAGCGATCCAAACCCTGCTCTTGCTAAATGAAGAGGAATAAATAGATATTTTGTTTCATTCTACTCATTAAGAAGGGGGAAAAAGAAGGAATCCTTATTATCTTTTCTCTGGGTCTGTGTAAAAGGCACTCGGTTCTATCCTCAGGGGTTTGTAATTCTTTTCACTTGCTCTCTTGTGAAGGTGGAGATTGACACCTGGGCAATGTCAGCCAGATTTTCTCCCTCCCTTGCTCCTCTTTTACACCTGATAATTCTGAGTTGCTGTGAACAGCAGTGAGGTGAAAAGTCCTCACTAATGAATTATTTCCCAGGAAGGAGCAATCCGTGGGATTCCTAACCCACTCATCTTTACTTTTGCCAGGAAACCAGGCTGTGTTTATTTCTTCACCTCATTCAGTCTTGTGAAGGACCCTCCTGAACTCTTGTCTATTTCAGGTCATGGAATCCAATTGCTTTGGATTTTATATTTTAATGAGAGTGTTCTAGTTCAGGCATTCTTCACACTTCAGCTGTTGTCCATCCTTGAAAAGCAACTCTACAGTAGTAAAAATAACCATTCATTTCCTTTTTGCTTTACCTTTTTGGCCCTCAGAACGCTTCTCAGAATTGCTTGGAAAAATTTTAGTTTTTTGCCTTTCTCCACTTTTGTGTTACAGTATCATCTGGAAGCTTCAATCAAGATGAGAACACTGTGTGCAATGCTCAGTGTAAAACCAAGGAAGTGCCACTTAGGCTAAGAAGAGAAGAGAGTTTAGCCGGAGAGGAGGATGGCAGGAAGTAATAAAATTTCTCAGAATATTAGTAGGAAAGCCAAGAGAGGAGCTCAGCTTTTGAAATTTCTTCTTGAATGTATCCATTAGATTGGTCTTTTGCTCTGAGTACCATACTCGTGCCTGGAAAGCCACATAAGTTTTAAGAAATTCAGCAAATAAAAGTCTGGCTGTGCACAGCAGCCCATCGAGTCTGTATAGATAAGTAGGGCAAAAAGAAAAATATTGCATTGCACTTTCTGATATGAAATTAAGCACAAAGCTTACAACCTTTGACAAGAGTTACTCAGAAAATGTTGAGAAGGGCATATTATGCTACTGAACCTTGTGGTCAGTCTAGACCCATGGAAAAAAGGGATTTGCCTGGGTGCCTCTGTCTGTTGGGTGGTGGTTCTTGCACCATTCTGGCCATCTTGGTACAATGATGGTATTTGTTCTGGAAAAGTGAATTCTGTGAAGAGCACTGCTTATGGAATGGAAAGAAATCAAAGTTGGAAATAATCCCATTAAACATCTTTTGTTTAAACAGATGTACAATCTACACCATGCCTGGGCAGTGTTTCCTTGGATCCCACAGTGCACCCTCCAAACTCTGGAATTTCACAGCAATTCACTATGCATTCAAATTTCCATTAATATGTTCAAGGAGTGAAATCCTTTTTTAACTGCCAAGGGTAGGAGAATCTATTGATACCAGTGAAGAAAGTATTTCCTAAAATTCCTTCCTAAAATTGTATGGTCTTGAGATTTAATGTTTGGATTAGGAATGTTTGTCATCATTGTTTAAGTCATTAGCTTTAAACATAAGTAAGCTTTTTTATTATTTACACTTATCTTTCTTGCCAGCATTGGATGCCAGTAAAAGACTTCATTCTAAACAAAAAACTGTCTGCATTATTGCTGGATATATAAACAGTGCTAAACTACTTTTTCCTGCTTTCCAGTCAAAATATCTATAGCCTCTTTCTGAACCACCTTCCTCCTCTAAGTTCCCATCCATTTAGCATGGTAAAGTTGTGTTGCACATCCATAGTATTGTTTAGCAAACATGGTCTCTATTTCCATGGTGTTTGGTTTGGCCTGTACTAGCAATGCACAATGCCAGAGTCAAAAGGTGAAATGAAGTTGTTTGGTTGCAAGCAAACAATTATGATAAATTCATTCATTTGCTTTAATCCATTTTATTTCATTTACAGAACCCTAGGATTTATAACAATTGATACAAAAAAGAGGCAAGTCTTAATACATTAAAGCACCAAGTTTTTGTTAGTGGACTGAAGTAATTTCAAAGGTAATGGAACCAGTATCCTTGTAAGTACAGATTTGCTAGAGTTCTGTCCATGTGGATGCGAATTCCCCAATTTAGCACAAAGAGTGTTGTCAGGGAAGGCCACTCCTTTCCATGCTTTCCCCAGGAATACTGTGTCAGTCTCTCCTTCTCCACTGTGCTGACAAGTGACTTCCTGCAAATGTTATCCCCAGAGCTTGAACAGCGTGATGGCAGCCAAGAAAAGGACTTTGCATATCCACTGTTGGATCTTTGTATCCAGTGCCAATGCAGGTTTTGCCACAGCCTCCTGTCCGCCTTCCAGGTTTGCAATTTCCTTCTTCAAGTGTGAGGACAGCAGCTGAAGGCTCTCCTCCTGCTCCTTCAACTTCTGAAGGATTTCTTCCCTTCTTTCCTTCTCATGAATAGTTCCCTTCTCTTCAGAGGAGAAGAGGAGCTGGTTGATGTCAACAGCTGCCATCAGCAAAAGGAGTACCCAGAAGATTGCCATGGCAGATCCTTCCTTGGAAGAGAAAGAAAGGTGGAATAAGCCAAGAGTCAGATTCTCAAGAAGAAAAAGAAGCTTCACACTGGAATAAAAGCTTTCATGTCCTTTCTAGCCCTGAAAAAAGCTGCAGGCCAGAGGAGCTCCTCAGTGCGGGCCTGTTGCTGCAGGTTCCAAACTCAGCTGCCCAAAGAGGCTCCATCAGCATGAGATGAGGGGGAAGGTGTGGCACACAGGGAGGCAAAACAGAAATGGCCATGTTTGAAGAGAGAGGAGTCCAGAATTTTGAAATGAAAGGGGAAACAAAGTCCCCCAAGCAGCAGGAGGAGAAGAGGGGCCTAACAAGCTGGTGCAGGCCAATGAGGGGGCTCAGGACAGGCTGGATACAGCAGGACCCTCTGCTGGGAGGCAAGGAATGATGAAGTTCTGTGAAGGAGCTGCTGCTACAGAGCTCACACACTGTCACTTGTTCACATGAGTTTTAAATCTCAAAAGAGAGAGAGTTTGTCAGTCTCTCCCTCTGTTACTGAAGGCCTAGAGATGTTGGTATGACCTTGCCTGAACCTGCGGGGCTGGTGGGAGCTCACTTACCAGCAGGTGCCTCTGAACAGTGGGTGCAGCTGTGCTGCAGCACCTCCCTCTGACTCCAACCCGCTCTTTTTGCCTTGGAGACACTCCTGGAGCGGTTGGGTTCCAGGGTCATGGAATCCTGGAGTTGCTCAATACTGGAATCCTAGGGAACCACAGATTCTGGGGCCGATTTTTTAACTTTCAAAGAATTCCCAGAATGACTAGGTTGGAAGAGACCTTAAAGATCATTGACTCCAACCCATGCCCTAACACCTTAACTAAACCATGGCACCAAGTGCCACATCCAGTCTTTTTTTAAAGACATCCAGGCATGGTGACTCCACCACCTCCTTTGAGATGATGCTAAGCTGTCAGGTTCCTGAGAGCATTCTTCATTAATTTCATTTTCAGTCAGTTTCTAGTCTCTTGTCAATTCCAGTGTTGGGATTATGTTGTTCTTAAAATTCTTTGCCCTTGGGGAATTTACTATAAGCATTGTCAAAAGAATCATGAGTGCTACACACCCAAGCCTCATCCAAAGTCCACCGAAGACAGAGGAGGAATTTAATTTCAATTTTAAGGAGTGTTGGAACTACATTTCCTAATTTTAAGTTGGTGGTTCATGTTTACTGCTTATGTTACAATCCTCAGGTATCCATGATTATCGCCCAGAAGCCAATGCCCCATTACATTTCAGCTGTTCCACAGAAATATGCTTTATAGCAAGGTGGCTCAGAATTCCCATTTTCAGTTGAAAAATACTGGACTATATTGTGAAAACATTTTTGCCTCAAATGTTTTGTGATAAAGTACAATGCCATCACGGGCAAAGCATGATGGACAAAGTGATAGTATAGCCTGAGTCTTTGCTGTTTCAAGAGGTGGCTTGCAGTGGAGGTACGGTGTGAGTCTGGCTTTTCCTGTTGGTTGTAATTATTGAACCTGCTTTGTTTGCATTTAAACCTTCAGTTAGCCTGGCTTTTGTAGGTTCAACACCTGCACAAAAGAAAATTAAAGCATCCAGGAACACTAACCATCTAGTTCTGACTGCAATGTGAATGGAAAGAGAAGGGAATGCATCTGAGATAGAAGCAAAACACAATATAAAAGAGGCAGGAAAATTACTCTATTTAAGCTGCTGAACTTACTAAAAAAATTTTGTAGTGACTCCAAGTGTAAAATAGCAACATGAAATGTTTGTGTCTAAGAAGTGAGAAAGGGTGGAATAAGATTTAATTGGAAAGCAAAATGAAGACCTTCTACTAAGGAGTAGTTAAAGGTTTGGAATAAAACAGGAAATGAGATGCCAATACATGGACCTGCCAAAGATGCATAATAACGAATAATCTATCATTCTCTAGGGCAAACAAAATTAATTTATCCCTTTCCCTCTAAACAAAGGAAGTTCAGTGATTCTATACATGGTATTTACCATTAAATACAAAAAACTAGCAATTAGACAAAGGGGCAATGACAAAGGGTACTTTTGAAAGTACACAATTAGAAGTGAGCTCGAAGTATTGAAGAAAAGGAGGCAGTAATAGAAATATCAATGTTATGCATTTGGAGGCTGGGGACAAGAAAGTCTGCAACAACCTGTAGTTTATTCTATGGAAAACAGAATAGGAGGAGGACCTATATATGCTGGCTGATTGAGATGACTGTGACTGCCTTTGCCAGTAAGATGTGGTGATGAAAGCAGGAAGCTCAGTCCTAGGCTGTGTGAAATGAGATTTCTGGCTGAGATAAGGTCGAACTAGTATCACTCAAAATTGCTGTTAGACTTTGTTTTCTATCTAGCATGACATCAAGTCTTTCAGTAAAAAATTAATTTTACAGGAACTACAAATTTATTCAAAGCAGAGGTCTGGAAAGGACGTAGTTTCATAAAAGGAATCTGAAGAATTTTGCTTGTCAAGTCTTGCAAATCAGAAGCTGGGAACATGTGCTTGCTTTCTAGAAATGCATTCAAAGATAAAATCTTGTTTAAAAGGAAAGATGAAACCAAATGGGAATGAACTGGCTTTTAAGAAATTCAGATTAAAAATAAGAAACTTCTAACCAAACTTCCACTGTGATTCTAGAATAGCCATTTTATAGAACATATTTGAGCCCTCTAAATTATTTTTAGAGTGATTTTTAAGCCATTTATGAGCAAGTCATCTGATCTGGTTGCTTCTAGTATCAGATGTGTAGGTTTGATGGCATAGATTTCCTTTTCCATCTTCTGGCTTCTACAGAAACATATAAACCTGTGCACAAGTACTGAATTTGTTTGATTGGAGCCTACTTTCTTATTTGAATGAGACCACCCAAAGTGTTTTTACCTTCTCATTCCAGTATTTGTGACACTGTGTTGCTACTTCTAATATTTTAAATTTGTCTGTTGAAGGGTTAATATTCTGATGGGAATCTTAGAAAAGCTAACATCAGACTGTCCTTTTCTCACCTTTTTTTGACAGTTTTAGGTGGAGCTGCTGTATAATAGATGTGAACAAGGGTCTCCAAATTTCTCTAGTCTCCTGAGTGATACTGATCTCATAGCTCCCTGTAAAATGCTTGTTGCTCCCTTCATTAAGTAATCCAGGCTTTACTTAATCAGAAGGGTTAGGACCTTAAATGAGTAAATAGTAGAAGGTGAAGGGCTAATGCTGCTGCTCATAATGCATGTCATAACTCCTTTGAATAAGGCAGAGAGAGCTGTAGTGTTTGTTATTAAACTACAAATTAAGGCAGATTTGGAGGAAGAAAAAAACAACGTTCAATGAGGTACTAGTGCTATTTTCATGGACTCTCATGTTAGTCTCCAAATTAGTCATTGCTTGTGATTGTGTCTGAGCACTTCCACTGCCTGTGGCCCCAAATTATGTCCAGTGTTGTTTTTCTCCTTTTCGCTTTCATTACTAGTTCTCCCTCCCTGCCAGGTGTCTCTCTCTTGTAGCATAATCTTATAAGGCCATGAGGAATATTGTCTCCTTCAATTACAAGTGTAGCCTGAGCATTGAGCCAGGGAAGCAGTGAGCCAGGGTGAGCTCTCTTGAGCACATTCTCTCCTGTTGCTGGCCTTGTTCACTTTTCTCCTTCACAACACAGGAAACATGCCCTGGTAATTGTGGGAGTGAGAACTGTGTGTGTACTCAGGAATCTGCAATTTAAACGTGTGCTGATGGCAACATCCCCTCAGGATTATCATCGTGCTTCAGTCACTGTGTCAGATTTTAAACTCCTGGAAGAATCTGCAAGGAAGTTCTGAGAAGATTTGTCATGCAATGTTCCATGAGGCACATTCCTCTTACTTTGGGCTAAATGAAGTCAAAAGTCACGGATTTTGCCATTGTGCACAAAGCTAAACTCACTCAGCTCTGCTGTCTCATCTCTCAGGAAAACTATAATTGCTGCACCTTTTTGCAAGACTCAGGCTGTCATTTGCAAAGAGATTGAGTCATGGAATCCTTCATCTTCAGTACTATTTTTGTCTGTGCACTGGAGAACAAATCATCAGGTAACATGCTGATCAAAAGAACCAATATCCTTTACAAACCAATATCCTTCACAAAGCTGGGTTGGCAGATTATTTTTTGCCCCATCCCTCATGTCCAAATTTTAGAGTGGCTATAATTGCCTGTTTCTAAGTCTGGTGGATTCCTTAAATTGGATCAAAGCTCATTAAGTCTGATTTGAGTCCTTAACAGTTTGTTCAATCTGAATATGCCAATATCACAGGGTCCAACAAACTTGGTTGTTTTGAAAGCTTTCCTTGGTTTACTATCTTAAATGACACTGGAAATGCAATAATATTCATTTTTAGTATGAATTAATTATACTATACAAGTACAAATTCAACAGACATTTTGGATGGTAAGCATTGTGACAATAATACCATGTTTTGTTCAGCTTTGCCTGAAAAGAGGCTAATTAACAGCCTTACAATGCCATTAACTTGCTGATAGTGGGGCTTTTTTGAATTTTCCTCCTTTCTCTCAGGAAATTATATTCTTTAACTGTGGTCTTTAACTTCTGTGAGCTCAGTGGCTTGTGTGTTTGTCAAGATAACTAATGTTTTAGCAACTTAATGTGCCAGGCAGGAAGTAAAACTCCTCAAAACCAGCTTGAACATTGCCTTAGTATCCCTTCAGCTGATGGAGGTTGGACAGGACTGGACCTACTTAACTATGCCCATGTACAGAAAATTAGTACATAAGTTTATCCTAGACTTTACATGAACTAATCAGCAAGCTTAGCTAGGCTGTGGTTTTACAGAGTGACTTCCTTAAGCTCTGCAGTGTGCCAGCAATTCTGGACTGGTATAATATTTCCAGACATCTTTAGAGGGACAACTTACAGTGAGGCTTTCTCAGAAAAATGTAAAGATCTGAGGAGAACACTGGTGCAGCATTTAACACTAAATTATTTATATGGCCTTTAAAAGAGGCCTGATGGAACAACTGTAAGTTCACACATCATATCTTATATATTACAAGCGATTACTGTGTTTTTGCTTTCCTTATAGACTTTTCTACAGTGGTGATCTTTGAGTAATTTTGCATTATTCATTATACTGACTAAATTGGGGAAGTTTTCAGATTTTGGTAACTGTAACAATTTTGAGTAATCATTGAGGCTAATTAAAATAACCCTTTCAATATAGCCTGTTAACTTTTTTAAAACCTAGAAACTAGCTTTTATCCTTGTGTTCTAAAGGTTTAAATAATTCATACTAAAGTCACCTTTTGTCACAGTGAGGTTGGATTGCTAGTGTCCTATTGGAAAAGAAGTAGATAAAATTAAGAGGAAAAAGAAAAAGAATACCCTGCAAACCATCTGGCTGTACTTTTATCTTGCTGCATTGAGTACAAACCCTAAATATTTGTAGGATTCTATTACCTTAGGAATGATCTACACAGTAAACGCACTCACTTAAAAAACAGGAATCCGATTCTTATCTGCCTCAAAGCTACTCTGTGTGTTTTAAGCTATCTCTCCAGCTAGCTCTACAAAATTTTGCCCAAATCAGTGCAAATGCAATATTGTGTATCTACAGGGCTCTTTTATGTGATTAATATCATGTAAAGCAATTGAAGAAAAATGAGCACTGTCTCTATGGCTCTTCACTCTCTCCTTCCACTGAGAGTTGAGCTCTGCTGGCCATTGTATTGATGTGGAAATTGGCCCTGGCTATATTGCATACCCATGAATAATTTTGAAAAGATGAATTAGGAAAAAATTAGAGATTATTTATGTTCAAAGAGGGGGTGAAATTCATTCAATAAGTTGTTTGTTGCCAATTAATTACCTACCACTAATTAGAATAATAAATTTGCACACAGTTGTAAGATTTGGCATTGACTTTCACCATAGGCTTATCTGGAAGCAGTACTAAATGCTATCATTAGCATTGGTAATAAATCTGTCATATTAGGTGAAAATGGATAAAAAGGCTAAGAAGCCTTGGAAACATAATTTGACTGAGCAGAAGTCTTTACACTTTATAAATATGACCACTGGAATTATTCACATGAATTGATCAGCTCCGACTTCGACACAATGTTATAAAACATGAAACTTTTGCACTTAGTGAAACTCAGTGCTAAATTGGAGGTATAACTCTTTTTCATGATAACATTTGCAATTTAAAACACAAGTGTGCATGCTGCCAGTAAAATGGTGGTAAAGAGCTTCAAGATGGAAATTTTAAACAGATGATCTAGTCATTAACTCTTGACTTTTGTGTTCATGTAACATCAACATGAGAGAGATCAATCATTTTGATATCAATCCACCTTCTCTGTCCTAAAAATCTTAATTTGTTAGTTAACGAACTACTTAAGAGATGATAGAAAGTAGCAAAAAAAAAAAAAAAAGAAGAAGAGGAGGGAGAAGAGAAATGCTGGTAAGAGAGCTTTGAATATCATATGTCTCTTAGATATTTAAAATAGGAGTATTTTTTTAATGTCTTTACCCAGGAAGAAATTTATCTGCAATGTGTTGTGCAGCACAGAAACATCTCTATTAAACAAGGTCCAAACATCTTTTGAACTAACACACTTCTAATGGGCTGTTGCTCTAAGCTGGCCTCAGCCAGTGACACCAGAGGATTTTTTCCAAATGACACAATTTTTTAAAGACTATGTTTTTTGGAAAGCACACGAGAATTCAGAGTATTCAAATTGCTTCTTAGTCAAGTTCAGTTGAGTGCTCTTGAAAACTGTGTCAAATACTTTACAACCTCAATTAAAACAGAATGACTTTTAAGGAATATTGGAGACTTTCTCTTGAATTTTCTTTTTGCACTGAATTATTTTACAACTGTTTTTATATTAAATGCTGCCTTTATAATGTAGAGTCTAGATAAATTGCTTTTTTGTCAATATGCCACGGCATACTAAATTCAGTAATTTTAACTAGTGGGTAGCTACTATCCATCTGTGTATCTATACATCTCCCTTTCAAGAAGGAAATCCTAAAGGCACAGAAGCAGGCTGGGACTATGTGCTGCCAAAAGATGAGCCAGCAGGGAAGAAGTCTGGCCTGGCTGAAAAGAGAGCCTTGGCTGGAATTCAGGAAAAAAAAGGGCAAGTTTATCACCTCTTGAAAAGGGAGAGCCACTTTTGTGAGCTACAAGGATGCCATGGGTTATGCAGGGAGAAAATTAGAAGGGCTAAAGCCCAACCAGAATTAATCTGGCTACTGCTGTAAAAGACAATAAAAAATGGTTCTATAAATACATTGGCAACAAAAGGGAGGCTAAGGGGGACCTCTTCTTTATCAGATGTGGGGGAAAACATGGTGAAAGGAGAAAAGGCTCAGGGCATCCAATGCCTTCTTGCTTCAATCTTTCATAGTAAGAGCAGCTGTTCTGCAGCTTCTCAGCCCCCTGAGATGGAAGATGGGCAGGGAACAGAATGAAGCCCCCATATTTCAAGGGGAAATGATGACAAAAGTCTACAGGATGGATGGGGTCTACGAAAGAATACTGAGGGGGTCCTGCTAGAAGTGCTCAGTGGGTTTTTAGCCAATGTGACACTTATCTTCCAGAAAAGCCACAAGGTGCATACAGGGAGCTACAGGCCTGTCAGCCTCACCTCAGAGCCAGGGAAGGTTATGGAAAGGTCATCCTGAGTGCCATCATGCAGCACATCTGGACAACCAGGGGATCTGACAAGGCTTCAGAAAAGGCAGGTCCTGCTTGACCAACCTGACCTCCTCTGACAAGGTGACCCACTTAGTGGATGAGGGAAAGGCTGCAGCTGTTTGTCTGTCTGCCTGGACTGCAGGAAAGACCTTGAGACTGTTTCCCACAGCATTCTGCTGGAGAAAGTGACCATTCATGGCTTGGATGAATATTGTGCGTGACAGACCAGAGCAGGGATTGTCCCCTGTGCTGGGCACTGGTGAGGCCACACCTCGAGTGCTGTGTCCAGTTCTGGGCCCCTCACTGCAAGACAGACATTGAGGGGCTGGAGAGAGTCCAGAGAGGAGCAACAGAGCTGGGGAAGGGTCTGGAACACAAGTCCTGTGAGGAGCAGCTGGTGGTGCTCAGCCTGAAGAGAAGGAGGCTGAGGATTAACAGATCTCTTTTTATTATTGCCTGAAAGAAGGATGGAGCAAGGTGGGGGCTGATCTCTTCTCCCAAATGACCAGTGGTAGAACAAGAAGAAATGCCCCCAAAGTAACCCAGGGGAGGTTTAGATTGAAAATTAGGGAAAATTTCTTCACTGGAAGTGTTGTCAAGCACTGGAATGGACTCCCCATGGAAGTGCTTGAGTCACCATCCCTGGAGGTATTTAAAAGCTGTGTAGAAGTGGTACTTAAAGACAGGATTGAGTGATGGACCTGGCAGTGCTAGGTTCATAGTTGGGCCTGATGGTGTTAGAAGTCTTTTCCAACCTAAATGATTCTATGATTCTATAAACATCAGGGTCTTAGCCAGTTAACCAGATACTTTTGCTGAATTAGAGAGAACTGTGGCAAATCACACAAGTAAGGTCTCTTATGGTTGGGCAAATCTTGTTTAATGTATTTAATACCTGAAAAAATAGTTATAAAAGCAGGACAATATGAAACTGTAAAATACTAGAAGAAATCTGTTAATGAACATAAAATAGTACATGTGAGGAGGTAAAGGGAACTGAAGCACAACTTCTTTCTTCGCATGTATAGTGAATACATTATTTATTATCACTCGTGAAAAAGATTCTGAAATCAAAATAAGTGTATTTTCAGAAAGGTAAAGATGAAACAGCTCTTTGAAAAACACTTTAGTAAAAAAAATATTTTAAGAATTGTTGGAAAATAGGGACTGTAAAGAAAATGTGTTTCAAATGCATAAATTTACCTGAATCTTGTATATTGTGTCCTGTTTTCCCCATTACATCTTGGGACATAGGGAAACTGGGAAAAAGTGGGAAGAGAAAGGAATGATCAGAGGGTTGGAATGCTGTCTATAGGGGACAGACTAGATAGACTGAGTTTCTATACCATGGAAATTAAACAACCTAGAGAAGATGGGGTAGAGCAAACAAAATACTGAATTGCATGAAGAGGGTGAATACAGAACCATCATTTCATTTACACTGTCTCTTAGAATATAGCAACTAAAGTATTTGTGTTCATATCTCCTGGTAGCAAGTTTAAAATAAACAATAAGAAACACTTTTTCATACAAAAAAAAATAAACAATGTGAGACACTGCCACTAGATGTTGCAAAGGCCAAAAGTTTAACTGAGTTCAAAAAGGGATTAATGGCTACTTTTGTTTCATGAATTGTAAAAACATCCTACTCAGACACAGCTTCTGGCTGAGGAAGTTCCTAAACCACTAATTGCCAGAAGATGGGAAGGAGGGGTTGCTCAGCTCTTGCCACACTTCTTATAATCTTTCCTTATGCATCTCCTAATGGGCATGTTGGGACCAGGATAATGGGCTAAACAGAGTTTATTTGTTTTTTTTTGTCTGAACCATTATGGTTGTTTTTATTTTGTAGGCGTAGATTTTTTTTTTCAGTAATGGGGAGACAAAATGGAAATTTCCAACTTGTTATTTGAGCTCTGTAAATGCCATCTGGAATATGATTCTTAACAGCTAATTAGGGATGATCACACTTTTTTGCTTTCTTCATTTTAATATGTAAAAATGAGTATACAAATTCATCTGTGGAATGCTTAAGATGATTTTCTTTACATACAGTGAGATTTGGATGAAGGTGAATAATTTATGTATTTCATTTGAGCGATAATGGCGTGTGCCTAATTTAAACAACAATGTGTCAGAAAAGCTAACAGTAAGCAGGGATAGTTTTCTATGGTCCTCTAGAAGGAGATGAATGGTATCATTTTTTGCTCTTGTCAGTTAAGGAATATTAAGTTTCAGTGAAAAAATATCCTACATTCTACAGTTATACTTCTGGCAATTAGTAGGAACAGAAGCAAACAAGGAGAGTTTCTTTAACATCCATGCTTTTTTATTTTTTTCATTGTGCAAATCTTATTTCCTCTGTTTCTCCTCCTTAGAGTGAAGAAGGGCTTTTTGGGACTAAAGGAAATATGAATTACTTTTTTTCTTGGGGTTTTTTGTTTGTCTGTTTTTGTTTTGTTTTGTTTTTTTCCTCACTAACTTTCTATTCTAGATTTTTGTCCATGGGAATTTATAATGTAGAAGTTTATTTCTACTTACTAAACAGAAGTTTAATTAATCATCACAGTGCACTTTGGAAATGAAAGATACATTATTCTGTGTCGAATGAGTTTATCCTGTTCTGCATGCAAACTATGCACATTGTTATAAATCATGGTCTCAAACTTCTAAAGTTGTTGTTTTTGTTTATTAGGAAACCTTGCTTCAGATCCAAAAAGGCAATAAGGAGACTACACATAGCAAAGAGAAAGTGGGCCTCAATCAATCATGAAATGCAATTACACAATATTCAGAGCTGAGTGAAATAAAGACCTTAAATAGCAGTAGCCCGTAAAGTTCAAAATTAAAAGTAGTTTCATAATATATTGTGAAAAGGGAGATTGAATCAATGAAACTGATCTCTTGTATCTTGTTTGCTGTCAATTTACATGAAATGATACTTGAGGTGAGCCTCCTTTTCCTGTATACGTAAATATATTTTGTTTATTTATGGAATATTACTGGAGTAGTCTGGCAGGAGATTTCTGGAGTTCAGCTGATGCTCACGGTATAAATGGAAAAACAAGATTTGAAAAAGGGCTTCCACCTGGTCCTCCTTAGCTTAGCTAATGTGATTGCAGATTTTATTCTAGCAGTAAGGCTTTATATAACAGCACAGAATGTTACTGCTACATATTAAAATAAATCAGTATCTGAATTAAAAGAATAGGGACTTTTTCTTTTTGTCCTTTCTGGCATAGTATCATAAAATCTGCATGTGTATCCAGAAAGTAGACAACAATCTACTATGACTAATCTGTCATATTAACTGTAGGATACTAAAAGAAGTTTGAAAAAATAGTTAAATCCATTTTCTCTTGCTTTCACTTAATCTAATAACTTCTTTACCTTTTATTTTCAATTCTTTGGAAAATTTTAGTATGGTTGGGGTGAGGATTAAAATGTTTTTATTAGGATCTGGGTGCCTTATAAGAAAAAAAAATCTAGGCATCTTCATCTCGAGACCCTATGAAATTTGTGCCTCAAATTTTGACCCTATGAAATTTTGATGCCTCAAAAAATGAGCTCAGAATCAGTGCAACTTCTGCCTCAAGTACCACATTTTACTGGCTGGAGGGTGCAAGGGCACAAAATGCAGGCTCACTGCCCTTCTGTCACGGGGACACTTGTCAAGGAGCTTTTCAGCCTTGCTGGTTCGCATCACATTTGTTGTAAAAAAATGCGCTTTGGAAGTCAGTGTGCAAAATGTACAAAGAACAGTGAGAAAAAAGGGGGAAGGTGAAAGTCTGATCAGGGAATAGAATCCAGCTCTAGTTGCAGGGATTATGACAGGGAACAGATATTGCAGTATTGTTCACTGTCTTGGTTTGGCTGCATAAGTTTGGAAGGGCTTTGGAGAGGTGCTGCAAGGTAACATTATATTTTAAGTGCTTGATAGGCCAAGTGTCTAGGAAAACATAACAGGTCCATAAACAACAAGCAAACACACCCATAACTCTGTTCCTTCTCCCATATAAAACTCTGAACTTACAAGAAACACTTTCCCCAAAAACTATAATCAAAACTTTTTACTTATCTCTAATATCCACTGATTTCTCAGACATAATTTTATAGTGGGGTGTGTGCTATAAAAGTGATTAGAAATCCAGAATTTGCTTTCAGTGTTACTTACTGCAAGCAAATTGTTTGTTCAATTATTTGGCTTTGGCCAATCAATTGGTCAATCAAGCAACCTAGTAGTGGGTGATGTGTGGTTACAGCTGGTTACCACCAGCTGTGTGGTGCTGCAGCTGGTGGTTATTCTAAGGTAGTTTTGCTTTCCCTCATTCTTCCCTCTCTTTGTCTGCCTTGCAGCATGCACCTAATCCAGGTGGACTCTGTTCAGCGATGGATGGAGGACCTGAAGCTGATGACAGACTGCGAATGCATGTGCATTCTCCAGTCCAAGCCCATCAGCATTGAGAAGGATGAACAAAATGAACTCATCCTCTCCTCTCAGTACAGCACTTGTGATAACTTGCAGCTCCTGCTGAAGAGAGCTTGGATCATCAGCACCGAGCTGACCAGGATTGCCCAGAAGCTGGAGAAGAACAGGTGGCAGAGGGTCCACAGCATGACAGTGAGAGTCAACTGCCACGTGCACTCCATGGTAAACGAGTACAACACCTTCACCAGGAGCTCTTCAGAAGAAATGCACCAGGTGAGAGGATGCCTTACTTGATGTGTTTCTTTCGCTTTTGGAATTTTTATTCTATTGTAATAATTAAAACTTGCTTTAAACAATCTGTAAGAAGTTCTTACATACTGATACTGGTCCCTTGTTTAAGACTTTCCAATCCCTTTTCAGCAATGGAAGTCTTCTTGACTTACTTTGGGTCCTATTTTATCATAGGCTATTCTGAATGTTAATAATGTTGACAAATCACATGGAAAAAAATGTTTTGCTTTTGAGGACTACAGAACTCAAGTATTTTGACACCCCATCTGTGAGTTCCTTTGCATTTAAAATGTAGAAAATGCTACTTTTTTGGTAAACCTAAGTTTTATCTCTACCAGTTTTATTCAGAAAAGTAGATGAAGGGTGTTCATATGAAATATCATGTTTCGAGAGAGTTTTCAATTAGCAAACAAGTATTATTTATTTTTATAAAGCAGTCGTGTGTATGGATATAACTTTAAAACCGCTTTCTCTTGCTCTCCCTGCAGCTTGAAAAACTCTTAATAGACAAGTGTTCAGAATTTACAGCATTCACAGAAAGGTAACTTAAGTTTTGCAGTTGAAATATTAATTTTGCTGTTTTATTATGTTGTAGAACTTCTAATGAGAAGCACAAATCCATAGGCACCCCCTCAATTGTTTGAACTAGGATGCTGTAACTCTGCAAGGCTTTCCAAGTGTTAATCTCTGGTGGATGAAGGGAGTTGCTCTTACCCAAACTGCATCCTAGTGAAAGATGGGATCTGCTGTTGCACAAAGAGTCTGATATAGACACAAAGTTACACACAAGTGGATTTTTCAGGACTTTTAGACATCAAGGGAGAAAGTCTGGCTGTGACAGATATTGCTGACAAAGTTCCCTTCTAGTTCTGTGGAGTCAGGATTTCAGCTGGTGTGAAAACTTGGAGTTTGAGACTTGTACTACGTGTTCCTGTATGAACATATCCATGTACTGTAAATCAAACCAAAAAATATACACATTCCTTTAAATTGTAGTTGTAGGTTTACTCATGTCCCTGCACTCTAGAATGCTGGGACTGGAAAATAAAAATCTCTGTATTTCTTCTCATGCTATTTTTGCTTTCTAACATAAGTTACCCATTTCCTCCAGCACAATTCAATCACTCTTTTTTGGTTTGCTTTAAACATTGTGCAAGTCATTCTGTTTTGGGGATATCATCAGGGAAAAAGCACCATCTAATTATCAGGAAATAACATTTTTTGGAGCACTATTGCTTTGTGCCAAACCCACAGAGCTCACATTTGTGTTTTATATTTTACTATAAGACACATGGATTTAATAATGAGCTCCAGTCCCAAAGTGTCTGCCCTAAATCAGACCTCCCCTTTCTTGTCTTTTTTTGACAAAAAATTGATATAGGTGTCTAACAGACGGGTAAAGCTGAAAATGTAACCTGTGTGCAGGTAGAGGCTGATCACCCAAGCTATATCTTCCATTACAGTGGCCTGCCTGAGTGGAAGATGTTTTGACAATACAAATGAATGTGTTTCTATGAGGAAGCATTTGTTATTTCATTTGAATTGTTTAAAGTTTTCCATCTTTATCTCATTTTTTCAATGACAGCCAAACATCACTGGTTACAGGATGACTTTTCTAACTCTGTAAAGGTGCTTTATGTATCTTTCTGTAGAGAGGGCCAAATTTTATTTTTGATTATGCTGTTTAGCTCATCTGGGCACACATTTCTTTCTTCATCCTTATCCTTATCATTAAACTATGAAAAAGAAGGTAAAGAAATGAAAATTGCTGAAATATTGATTATGAAAAATGGGTGGGTATGCACAGCAGCAGTTGAAATGCAGGTATCCAAGAATGAAACTATCAGCATAATAGGAAAAGAGCAGTGCTGCACTGTATAAACACAGCGTCTGCAGCAAAATTTAGCCTGCACTCTGTGAGGTAAAGTGGGATCCCAAAATTATTCAGTAGTGTCCATCCTTTCATGGTGTATTTACTCTGTGTAGACAAAGCTTTGATTGAACTCTGGAATGATGCTAATGACACAAAGTCCTTGTGAACAGCTGAATTCCAGTTATATCCTGTGATTAACATGGGGCTCACCTCTGATAATCATCTTTTGTATCTTTTTTTCCTTCATCCCTTTCCCATCTCTTTCTTTTCAGGTGCTTGCAGACTGAAGATGAAGAGATACTGAAGTCCATGAAATCTTGTGTTAACGAAACACTCACGACCGTGGCCCAATATTTTGGCCAGTTGATAGAGCTGGTTTTAACACAAGAGGCACAGGTTAGTTTATAGTTTAAAAAGTTCCAAACCAAAAAGCTCTTTCAAAATTGTTGGATCTTGAGGGCAACAATCCATTAAGGATCCAAGGCTGGGTTGGATGAGGCTTGAAACCTGATCTAGTGGAAGGTGTCCCTGCTCATAGCAGGGAGACAGCAACTAAATTATTTTAGGAGCCCCTTCCAACCCAAGTCATTCTCTAATTCTGTTATTAAGAGGAGGATTAGAATTACAGCTCTCAATTTTCAACAAATTTATGATCAAGAACTCAAATATGTTGCAATGAGATTTAGGTGTTCACATTCTCAAATTCTCCAATAAACCCAAATCCCAAACAAAATGATCTTTTGGCTCACGATGTTATTTATTTTTCCTGATGTCTCTTTCTTGCAAGGCTCTAAACAATGACTTCTGATTGTCCCTTCTAGCCTTACCCATTCTGTTATTCTGAATCTGTGAAGTACATGGAATAATTACTCTGAGGCTGCAAATGCATTAATTCTTTTCCATTAGATTATTGAAATTTTTGAAATAATTATTGAAATAATTGCAATTTGCAAGTCTAGCCAACCTATCTTGACCCTTCCCTTCCCTTCCCTTCCCTTCCCTTCCCTTCCCTTCCCTTCCCTTCCCTTCCCTTCCCTTCCCTTCCCTTCCCTTCCCTTCCCTTCCCTTCCCTTCCCTTCCCTTCCCTTCCCTTCCCTTCCCTTCCCTTCCCTTCCCTTCCCTTCCCTTCCCTTCCCTTCCCTTCCCTTCCCTTCCCTTCCCTTCCCTTCATCTCAAATGTAATTCTACTCAAATAACTTGTCCATGTTTTAGAGGTAATTTTATGCTGAAATTTTGTGTTCTTGCAGCAGAAAAAGAGGAAAGGAGAAGCTTAGTGAGCACAAATAGTTAAAAAAGTATTTATTACAGTAACAAAACAAAATTAATGAATGCTATTGGTAAAACTCTAGCATACCCTGATGTGTTAAGATGGCAAAAACGTTGTGGTAGTTTCAGAAAACTCCCTTCTAGTTTTAAAGGGTTATCACTAGGAGGTGAGAATATCCCAAATATATTTGCAGAACTGCAGTCAAACTAACCAGCTACCTCCTAATGCTCTTTGGTGGGATTTATGAGAACTCCATGAAATGTATGAGTTGGAGTGTGTAAATAACTTTGCATATTTCAAATTCAGTGAGTAGGTAACCATTGTTAGGATGTTTATTATTGAAGTCTGAATATCATCCCTACTGATATTTCTGCCTTTGGGCATCTTGGCGCCTAGTGACACACCTGAAATCCTACTCTTTCTTATAAGGGAGTGGAATTATTGGTGCCACATCATCTTATGTGTATTTGTGTGACTGAAGGATATAGAACTCATTAATAAAATTTTTTTTATGAACAGTTTTCTGAGCCATTCAGTCAGGCTGTGTGCCCACTTCTGTCATAAAACCACAATGTCTGGGGATAGTTTGCTGCTCTGAAGCAGACTAAGTGTCTGTGTGAGAGGTTTCAGCTTAAATTGTGTAAAGAGCCTTTTTTCTAATCAGTGTATCAGGATATAATTCAGGATAGGTTCATACCAAATTGTGAACTCTTAAGCTATGTCTTTTATGGAGCATTTTTCTAATGCATTATTATGGAGCATTTTTCTAATGCTAAAGGTGGAAGAACAGAGCCTCTTAAAGGCAAGGTAATTGAATTTTGTATAAATAACACTGTAAAATGTGGGATACTTCCTTGCATTTCTTTCAAAGTTGGATTAAATGCAAAAATGCTTACCTTCCTCCTCCTAGGAAATAGAATTAAATTACTCTAGTGAATCTATGTCTGTTTTCAGAAGCATAAAATGAAATGGACTTCATGTTCTTTTCACAGCTGTGCTTCTCTAAAGCTGCATTGACACAAATGCAAAAGCAAGACAATTTTTTACAAAGATTAAAAAATATTTAATCTATTTCCTACATGGGAGAAATAAACTGTATTTCTTTATAAGAATGTCTATTTGTCAGTAACGTTTTGACTGGGAGTAATGATGAACCCAGAGCCTTAGAAGGTAGTGTAAGACAGGGTGTAGCAATATTTCTTATAAATAAAGTGGAAATCTTGTATCACCACATGATTCAGCTTCTACATCAAATTGGTTGCCTTCTGAAAATTCTGGTTCAATCCCAGACAAAACACAATAATTAAACATTATTATTAATATTTACTGGAGTGCTCCACACTGCACGTTCTCAAGCACGTACCCATTGTCTTGCTCTGTTAATATTTATTTTTCAATATCCCTGTCCTTGGTTCTGTGTACTCAAATGCAGTGATAGATGTGTGCTGCCAGTCTGAGTGCCCCACTTTTGTGTCCTGTATCCCCCAGAACCTGCTGAGGCAGGTAGAGCTCTCGGGCAGCCTGTACGTGATGGAGTCGGCCATCAGCAGTTTGTTCAGCCTTGCCCAGGAGGGAGCTCACCTCTGCCGCATCATAGCCAAGGTAAGGGATCCATGCACTAACCCAGAGCAGACTGGCAGAACAAGAAACTCATTTCACTAAAGAGAAACAAAATTTACTCAGAGAAACTACATTTCTCTCTTCTTGTGGTGCTTTTGCAAGTTGTAATCTATGGAGTTTACTACCAGAACTATTGCATTAGAGGTTTTTTTCTTAAGAGGCCCACATCCCCCCGATTTTTAATTTAATAATGCCCACTACCTGTGCAAGCAACTTCAGTAGGTCAGCTCCAACAGGCTTCTCAGCATTGCTTCCATTGCAGTTGTCCTTTTGCCATCTAAGGTATTATCACTCCATAATTCTGGGAACTTTTGTAGGGTCTCTCCTGACAGTACTTTTTAACTACCAGCCATGGAAATGGAGAGAAACTTTACAATGGACTGTGGCAGACTGTGCAGAGAAACAGCAAGACCTCTTCAGCTGTGTGTAGGGGAGGCTAAAGGTATTACTAAAGATGTAAATTTTTTAATATTTTGCATTAATTGTTATCCTTTTACAAAAGACCCATCATTGCAGTTCCTCCTGTCAGTGGGTGTTCTCATTTACTGAGTAGTTGGTACTAACTTTTGGTATAAATGAGTCATTCTGTCAAGATCCATGATACTGGAAATCCCTGCAGAGTTTGCACCTTCGAGGACACTTGGATCTTGAAGAAGTGAGAATGGTGGGACATGGTGTCTTGTTGAGGATAGGATAATCACAACCACAGGGCATGCAGAATGAGGAAAACCTCCCTCCCCCAGCTACTGCTGTGCCAGTTCCTTGTCCCACTCAGAGGCAGGGTTAGACAGCAGCATTTAATTACTTCTGATGTACCCTTAGATGGATATTTACACCATAAAAGGTACTCCTCTGTTCTGAAGGCTGAGAACAAGTCAGACTCAGAAACCTGTAGTGGATTCTGTCAACAGCTTGAGAGGTTTAGTTTTTTCTAAATTGGTATTTGAGCTCCACTCAGTGGTACCCAAAAACAATGTTAAAATGCTGAGTATTGAGGTAGTGCAGAATTAACAAAGTAAAGAAAATTGGTCTTTTTGTAACTTTATGGCTTCCATAAGAGTTTGACTTAGCAGAAGTGAAGTCTGAACTTTCATGACTCACTAAGTTAATATATTGCTAAAACCTGGGTGTGTCACAGGTTTTCAACTGAGGAAATGCATCCCCCTATCAAAGAGCCCTAAGGGGTGTTTGGCTACAAGTTACAGCAGTGATTGCATCACCTGTGCTGTGCCTCTGCCTGCCCTGTGCACTGGGAAATGCATTTGTCCAGGCTGACCATTATCCTTCCCCCTCTGCACTGCCTCAGTTGGTTACAGCATCAGTGACCAGAGGGGCAGAGGAACTGTGACAGACCACAATTTCAAATGAGCTCTGTTCAGACAAAGAAACTTAACAGCACTGAGCTTTGCTTGCTTTGGAAGTTAACTTGCACCTTTCCAAAAGCTCCCAATGTGAATAAAATATGCTTTTATTTATTGTGTGCAGGCTTTTTGGAGTTTCCAGTTTTTGACTGAATAACACATAAATGTTGCTTGTGCTGTCATTCAAGTTTCACTTGTGGCAGGTTTCACAATCTCTGAAGAAGAAAGGGAGAGAGGGGCACTGGCTCAGGTTAGCTATGACATGAATGGTTAGCTGTGACAGTAAAAATTCAGGGTGATTTCCTAACAAAAAATAAACAACAACAAAATCTGAAATTGTTCTCAGTCATTGTGAGGGTGAAAAAGGATTGAAGTTATGCAAAGATCTCAAAAGCTTCTATTGAATCCATATTTCCCTCGAGAGCTCTCATAGTATCCTTGATAAAAACTAGCCAGAGATTGTTTACTGTGAAAGCAAAATTCAAAAAATTTGTCCATGTATCCTTGAAGTCTTACTCTTCATGACAAAGTGTGATCTTGTGGAACACTGCTGTTAGGTTTTTTCCAGTCCCAAGCTATAAGGTACAACCCTAAAGCACACCAATCTTAGAGGTGCAAAAAATGAACCAAGATACTGTTGTAAAGCTACAACATTATGGGAGCTGGTCTCTCATTTTACAGTTTGGTAAGGGTTTCAGTCATTTCTCTCCTTCTACCCCACCCCCTGCTAATATTTTGCAGATATTAAAAAAAATAAAATTGTCTATGATGAAGCATCACCCATAATTTTATTCCACCTACAGGCATTCTTTGACACTTTCTTTTTTAGCATGTAACTTTGTAATCTGCTGTGAAAAAATGATGCTGCTGACTCACCCTGGCAGCCAGTAGTAGTTCTCACTAGCTGTCAGAGACATCAAACCTAAGGTCTGCAACAAAAATGAGTAGTAGCATGGACAAGATAAGAAAATTAGCATTACTTGGAGCAAATGGGTTATAAATAGATTTGGATTTGTAACAACCAGAAGAATTTGTAAAACTCTGTTTATGAGTTAAAATAAATAGGTCATAGAGTGATAAAGAAAATATTAAAAAAAAAAAAAATCATTTTACTGATGATAGAGTCCAATTCCAACTGTACTGAACAGAGTGCTGTGATAATAGGCTTGTACAGGAGAAAGGAACAAAAATGAAGATATTCATACCTCATAACAGCCCCCCTGGAGAATACTTGACTACTGGCATTCCTCATGGCTGTACAGCAGATCATTTGCTCTGAGAAGCTTCTAATGCATCTTGCCTTCCTTTCTTTATATGCCAGTTCCTTTTCTAGCAGCTATTTACTATGAAGATCTCTTTGGAGGTCATCTGTCAAGATAATTAATTATAAATTTTGTCAAAGCCTTGATGAGTATTTACTGCACCTGTTGTCATTTCAGGCTGAAACCACAAAATATTCTACCTTAGAATTAGCTGCCTTTTTTTTCCCCCTCTTTATTCACTCAATCCACGTAGTTTTGGTGATTGTATTTCAGGTGATTATATTACCTAAAACTAGCCCTTCTGAACAGCATCCCACAAAATTGAATTCCTGTTAATCCAATATAGGAGAGAAGTAGTCCATCACATGGTAAAGCAAGTGTCCCTCTCTTCCTCTGAATGTTTACCCACTGGACCAGTTTATTTATGTCCCTGTCAGATAGAATGGTTTGGCATCATTGCAAAAGATACAGGGGATGAATCTTGAAAAAGGGGAATAAATTCTGAGAAATGCTCTGATCCCAGTGAGGAGTCTGGTTTTGAAAAGCCATGGAATCAGGCTCACTATTTTCCACCCCTCCAATATTTCACTTACACATCTCTCGGTTCATTACTCATGGTCAATATTTTACAGCTTAGTGATGGCACATGGAGCACAAAATAAAGAGTACAGATCTCCTCTTGACAAATGCAGTGATAAATCACTTCCTGTCCATCAAAGGCAAAATCAGGGCCCCCATTTGGCATAGAAAAGGCTTAAAGCAATGTGCCAACATCACTTGATCATTACTAGATTTATCCACAAACTTCTGCTTATTATGGCCGAAGCAGAGAATCAGATCATCCCTGATTCAATTGAACTGTGGGAAAATTCAAATTGATAATGAAATTTGAGCAAAGATCCCAACAAAACTGTTACCTTTGGCTTAGGACTGACATAAATACTTTTCAAATGTTTTTCCTTATATTTTTAATAGATAATTTAATTTCTGCTTGTGTGAAATATCAGTATCCTTTTGTGGAAGGGAAAGTATGACTGAAACTTTTTTGTTAGTGTACAGCCTCTTTTTTAATTTAAAGGCTCAGAAATATCTTTCTGTATTAGGCTTTCAATAGTAGTATTAGATATAAAATAACAGACACATGAATGCTTCTTACAATTTCAGAAATAAGTTTTATTCCTAAAAAATTTAAGTGAGGCTATTATTTTCACTAATGCCACAGAAATTCCATGTATTTGTGTAAAGACATGATCTAAAATGTCTATCTGGAAAATATGTTGAAGAGTTAATTTTGCCTAATTCTCTATGACTTGGTATAAATTTTTTGTTAAACTGAACAGAGGGCTTTGCTTCCTCTATTATTCTCTACTGTATTCAAGCAAAACTAGTACAAAAATATAGAATTCTGAAAATAAATAAAGGCTGAATTGTAGCCCAGGGTTTTAAGTCAGTATAACCTGTTGAGCTTTCAAATAATGGTTGAGGAGAAAATGGCTGAGGAAAAAATAGATAATTTCTGTGAATCTAAAAATATTTTTAAACAGAGTCTAATGAAACAGGCTTAAAAAAAGGGTGTACTTTTTCACTTGGTCCATGATTTCAACTATTTTTAATTTACTGCTGTAATCTGAACACTTCAGGCTGAGCTCTTTCATCTGTCATCAATAATTTAAACGCTTTCATCTTCAGCATATGTCTGATCCTACATCATAAAAGACATATGTAGTCTACCTGATAGCACAACATTTTGAAATGAAAAATAATTTTAAAAACCCCACCACACAAATTGCAACATTGTTGGCATTTATTTATATATTTACATTTGTTATATGAAATTTGCTAAAACTTATATTTACAAGCTGTGTTGGAAATTAATTAAGGATAGCTACTCCAGTATGTACTCAAGTCTTTACCACTATAGTATTTAAAGAAAAACTTTTAGGGATGCAGATTTTATTTGTTAGAGGATGAAGATTTGGATTGTACCTGTTAAGAATTTGACAGCTATTTCCACCTGCTTTTCAGTACCTCTTCAAACATATGACCTTCCTGTTCATAATTCTAGCATAAAGCAAATTTTGTGTGGAGCTCAGAAATGTAGAGGAACAGGAAATACATGGTAACAAAAACCTGTTTTATACTAATAATATGGCTGAAGGGTCAGTTAAATGTTACTCTAATTGCCACCTATTGATGGTTCTTTGTAATTTTTGCAGGAATGTCAGGTTTAATTTAAATGGAGCTTGTAACTGGTAGGAGTCAATCACTTAAGCACACCTCCTGCTGAAGTTGTATTACTTTTTCATCACTTAGTGTACAAGCATTAATCCACTTGAGTTCTCTGTGTGAGCTTAACACCCTCCCCATCCCAACCTGGATTAAGTACTAGGGAAACCTCTAGTCCTACTGTCCTGATGGCTGTTTTTCCCCTGCAGGAAGGAGGTGTTGTTGCTCTCTTCAAGATCTGTCGCCAGGATTGTTTCAGGTGCCTTTATCCCCAGACCCTGAGAACGCTGGCGTCAATTTGCTGTGTAGAGGAAGGGATGCACCAGCTGGAAAAGGTGGGCACTTCAGGCTTCCTTACTGACTGTGTCATAAAATAGAGAAGCCCTGTCTTTAATCTCTTCCAGAAATTGATGATTTGGTGGTGTTTGATACTGGTGTTCCATACTATGCTCACCTTTTCTGTGCTGAACACATCTTCAGTCTTCAAAAAATTAATCTCAGCAATAGCATGATCGTATAATCTTTGCACAAATTGGCGATAATTTTGTAAAACAGGTAAACATGTTAGCAACTACATCAAAAAAGGAGAACAAAAACTAGGGAAATTATGTTTTCTGGAGTTTCTAAAGAGTTTAGAAACTCCACTGTTTCAAATCATCCTTAAAGTACAGAAAGCTTTATACCTCTTTAAATCCTTTCCTGATGGTCTGATAGGGCTCCTGCTTGTGGCAGTGCTGCAGCTCGTGAGAGTTGTAGTTGCACAGAAAGAAGTGGGGCAGATACAGTCATTAGTCACTCAAAAAGTGTGTCTGCTAATCAGCAGCAGCTTTCAAAAAAGCCACTTTTAACTGCAATGGCCAACATCAAAACATTATCCAGAGAAAATTATATCAACTTAGGCTCCTTTCCTTTCTCACATTCTCTATGTACTGCTATGTTTTGGAAAATGAACACTTCTGGTCACTAAATCATGATCTCATCTTTTGTATTTCATAAAAGAGTCATCTTCCTCAGCTGAATAATGGCCTCTTGAAGTTAATGATAAATGATTTCACTGCCCCTTTACTCTGACATATCTTGTAATTTACTTCCCTGAATTCAAGTAAACTGTGACAGAACACCTGCAGCAAAAAGCAAGTCTCTGAGTTTACAGTAAATGAAGATGACTTAATTTTTTTTTGACATCATGCTGGTTCAGACTAACACCAGAATCAGTCTAAAAGTGTCTTTCATTATGTCCATTATAATGGTGGAGTTAATAGAGGTAGAAGTGAAAAAGATTGATTCAAGTCACCAGGTCCAATTCCTGGCAGCATCAGCACGTGTTTGACATGGCCCATATCAAAGCTGATGGAACAGCAGTCCCAGAAATAGTGAACACTCTCAAGCTCATGTTTCTTTGATCTGCTTTAAAGTTGGCCACAAGTAAAAGTGTTCAGGGTAAACTCCATCAAAATCAAGATTGGAGCAGAGTTTAAAGGATTTTTAACTCAAATCTCCACCTTCAAGGGCTTTCAATTAAATCATTGTCTTTAAATGTGAATAGCTTTTTTCTTTCAAAATTTGAAGTACTTCTGAAGAACACAAAAGAGAGTTAAAAGTATTTGCAATCCTATAATTGCAGAAGATCTCACAGGACTTCTTATGTGCCAGAAAAGGTGACATCTTTTATCCAATGAAGTATCTGGGTGCTGGTGAATCATTTAATTTCTCTAGTATGAATATCATTATGCCACCTAGTGCATTAAAGTAACAGTGCAATTTGAACTGGGTTTTTAATGACAGAAACCTCGCTTAAAAAAACCCAAACTTGGCTACTGAGCAATTCAGATTAGGCAAATCAAGATTAAAAAAACAAAACAAAAAACTATGCAAGCCTTCCCTCCTGTAATTTTTAAATTAGATTGTACAGCCATTGCAGTGTTTAAAAGACCATTTAAAAGAAAGCAGCAAGTGCTGTAATTTCTTATGAAACACTTATCTGAAAGGTGAACTGAAAGGGGGTGGTACTCTTTCTGCAGTAATTGCAGTGCTTAATTACTAAAGACGTCAGGAATATTATTTATTTATCCAATGCTATTTGATCTTGCCAATTCAGTGCTCATTTCTAAAGATGTAGAAAATTGCCTATTTTAATAAAAAAGCATTTCTTTCAATTAAAAAAAAAACATTCTTGTTCTTCCCAGTGACACATCTATAAATATATCACACTGGAAAAAAGCCATTATCACCTTTTTTATCATCTTGATAAACAAGCTGATCTTTGCTATAATTGCAGTGATAAGGTAGTTGCAATCATTAGCTTTTCCTCTTTTAGGTGAATCTAGTTGGGTCTGCGTACAGTGATGTAAAATCACTTGGTTAAAATGGGATTTTGGAGCAATTATTTCACTTGCAAATTCTCTACTGAATTTTGATAATATACTAGTACTCTTTGCTGTACATTGACGTGCAGAGCTCCAGGAACTCAAGAGTGACAAATTAGACAGTTAAAGTAGAAAAATGGTGAAGAAATAGTCTCATTGTGTGCCTGAGGACTGCATAAATAAATGTTCTCTGTAAGCTGTGCTCAACAAGTGGTAATTTCTGTGCTTCAAGGTGCTTCAAGCTGCTTATGGGTGTCTGGTTGTTTGATACACTTTAATTTTGTAATCCAGTGTGACCACAGCAGATTTGAGATCATTATTTGGTCAGAGCTTCCTACTTTAGAGTGGAGTGGTGAGACCCTGGAAAAGCAACCCAAACATATTATTCCTATAGCTGTTTGTCCCTGTACCCAAGAGAACTTTGGCATCTGTGTCTTGTGGCACTCAAGCATTTTTAGGGGAAAGCTCACAGCACCAGAAAAGTTGATTTTTCTTAATCTGGGCATTCCAGAGTTTATACAGACACAATAAGTAATACAGGTAGTAGGGAACAGAAAAAATAGATAAAATCCCTAAACCTTGAACTGAAAGAAGTTTGTGAGAGCTGAGCATGACTGAAACTGAAGAACAATGTTAGTGCTGCACATGCAGACAGACCTGATGCTGTGTCCTGCTCTCAGGTTTAGGACAGAAATGCAGTGATGTAGCAGGAGATTGGTTCTCTAGATTCGTTAAGGGTTCTGGAGAAAAAAATATCTGAGCCTTCATGAATGTGTTTTGCAAACCTAATTCACCTCAATATATCAAGGAGAGTTGGAGACACAGAGTTGGGATTGATATTTGTGTGTATTTAGTGACACTTAAGGTTCAGAAAAAGTAAAAATTTTGATCTTGGTGACATTTATCCAGCAAATTGCATTAGGAGTAACTGTACTTCAAGTAATGCTTTTGTTATGAAGACACACACAAAATCTAACAGATCTGGTTTTCAACATGGAGCAGCCTTTCCTGGAAATGGGATTTGTGTTTAAATAGATTTTTTTTTTTTCTAAAGCAATTCTTCAGGCCTTACCCCTGTGAGCATACATTAGGTCCTTGTTTTGCAGAGCTGTCTGATCAAAGGTTCTCCCACACATTTGGTGACTTGTATCCTCATTAAAGTCTAAAATCTGTGGCAGTTTCCTTGCTTCAGGGCTGTCTGCACAAAAGTTGGTGGTGGTGGTACTAAAAGGCCTGGCTTTCCAATTTTTGCCCTCCTTGAAGCCCAGTTGTGTGGTTTTTCACTGAGGCTTCTGTGGCAATAAACTTCCTGCTGCAATGAAAGAAATGCAGAGCTGGTTCAGAAATAAATAGCAAACAGTGCAATGTACTGCATTTTTTTACTGTGCATGTGAAATGTTATCACATTAAAAAAATGCTGCTTAGCTGGGAGCTGGATCAAGGGTTAACTGCCACAAAACCAGGATGATTTTACAAACAGCCATCTGCCTAAATTTTAACAGTGTGCTAAGTATGGTTACTTAGATTATTTAAACTACTCCAGAAAGCAAGACACCTGGAATCAGCTCATTAAGAGGAGATAATCCAGAGACACTGGTGACAACAGCTGTTACTTTTATCAGTAAAACCTTTTTAATAAGTGACACAGCTTTTATCATTGTGCTTTAACCAAAATTGCCTAGGAATAGATTACAAATTACTTTGAATTCTTCATTTAAAGCACACTAAATCAAATTGCCTCCAGAAGAGGAAGAGTAAAGAAAGTATGAAGTGTACATTATTTGTGGCTGGGAAAATATATGAATTTTACGAAGACTTCTAAAACATGAGTGACCTAAAAATCTATTAGACACTGTGAACCCAGTCTGAGCCTCAGAATAACCATATTCTTATACACAGTAATAATTTCTGCATGATGGTAATGCAGTCTGTCCATAATACTGCTGAAAAAACAAGTTTTTCTGGGGAATGAAGTAAAATGTATATTACAGAACCTCCTCCTACAACTTATTCATAGTTTTTGGGTGCGTGTATGTTGATTGCTTAATTCAGCTCTAACCACTTTGAACTTTCAGTTTCAGACATTAACCTCAGTTAAAATCATGGAGTAACTTTGTCTCAGGTGAAGTCTCGGCTACTAAAGCCACCAAAGTCTGTGTGACTGTAGGGGGAGACAGAAATGAGAACTCTGTATTAGGAAGAAATTCCTTACTGTGAGAGTGGTAGAGCACTAGAAGAGGTTTCCCAGAGAAGCTGAGGATGTCCCATCCCTGGAAATGTTCAAGGCCAGGTTGGATGAGGCTTTGAGCAGCCTGGTCTAATGGAAGATGTCCCTGCCTATGTCAGGGGGGTTGGAGATGGTCTTTCAGGTCACTTCCAACCCAAACTATTCTGTGAATTTTGGAGAGGGCTTTGATTATGAGAGCTTGGATGGTGTGAAAGTAAAGTCATTAATTCAAAGGCTGAGTGTAAAAGTTAGCTGGTGGCCCATGGGTTTCATTGTCACAGCATGGGAATGCTCCAGAATTGTGAATGTTTTAATTTTCATAGTACCTGGTATACAGTGGAAGTAACTTTGAACAGTGCAAGAGATGGAAAATTTTCCTGATCTGCATGAACTGTTTAGCTGCCTTCATATTTAATTATTCCAATTGCAGAATGACCAGGGATATTATTAATATTTTAATGTTAACGTTAATTCTCTTAATTAGAAGAAATATTATTTCTCTTCTAGAAAAGGTATGTGAGATTGCCAGTTTAGGTAGGGGAAACCCTTGGGTTGCTACATTTAAAAGCATTTCTGCAGATTGTTTGCTTCTTTTAAGAAGTGCAAGTTTTCTGAGAAACAGGGAAATGTTGATTTTTATTGTGGCAAATGGTGGCCTATTTACAGGACTTCCAACAATGAGAAATTTTCAGAAATTCATATCTCTGCCTCAGCCTTTTAGCCCTTATAACTCCTCAGAGAAGAGCTTTGTGTTAGTGTTTGTTTCTTAGACAAAAAATTTTCATGGCCTATTTTAGTAGTTTCAGAACAAGGATTTGATGGTCTCAAGATGATAAAAAATGCATGGTTATTTTATTCTAAAATTAGTTATGTTCAAGAACTCAAGTGATTAAGATTAAAAAAAAAATTCAAAATTGCCATAATTTTCAAAGTTTAGTTTTAATACATGGAGAGTCAAATTTCATATTTTTCTGTTTCCTGAGGGAGACAAGATTAAGCTGGGTAATAACAACAAAATACAGGATTTTTAGAAGCGATTGGAAGGTGTCAAGTTGTCAAGGAGCCCTTCTCTTGTCTCTTTCCCACAAAAACAGGTAACATGCAGTGTTACAACCCTTTCTGAATTTTTCACAGCTCATGTTGGCAAACACATTCTTAATGCTGTTTTATAAAGAGGAATACCTTTCTTTTATGTTTCCTAAAGCAGTGCTTGTTTACAGGAGAAACTTGTGAAGCTTCATGCTTGGGAAGAGCCTGGAAACTTACTTTCTGCATGCTCAAAAGCAGAGCCCTGGTTTGTGTGCTGAAAACATGTGAAATGATTTAGGGTGGATAGGGTTCAAATGATGCATTGCTTTTACAGCCCTTTGGCTGGAGAGTCAACTCTTCTGGTCTGCATAATTCACTTTTTGTCCTGGAACACTCTTTTGGCTCATCTTCCATGGCTGTTTGTAGCCAGGCTTTGAAATCATACTTGTGAAGTTACAAACAGTGAGCAGGGATGGATAAAGAGGTTTCTGAATTTTGAGAGAGAAGGATAACACTTTAAAGACTAATTCTGGCAACTTTTGACAGAGCACAGCACACTGAAAGTTGATGGCATTGATAGCTGGACCTGGGAATTGTTTCACTGCTCTCAGTGGGTAAGTGTGAAAGTCACATGAGAATGAAGAGCAATGAGAAAGAAATATAAGTCATACTTAAGGAATAGCAGGAGGGACAACATATTGAAGCTGCTTTTCACATAGCCTTTTAGATAACCAGGCATATCTGTTTCAGTAGCTGAGTTTGTGGTACAATTAGATAATGCAAAGTTCTACGCTTGCAGCTCTTTAATTTACTGGACACTTCTTCTGAGTAAGGCTGTTTAATTAATTGGCAGTGAAAAATGTGCAGTGTTTGGCAAATTACATTTCTGTCAAAGCCCCTGCAAGATTCACTAAATCATAACTGAGAGTGCAGGAGCTGCTCTCCCTCAAGTACTGGCTTTGTGTGTATTAGGTGGTTCAAGTTTTACCTCTGAGTACACAGCTGTGTACCTGAAATTAGTAAGTGTAGCCTCTTTCAGCACCTTCCCAGGCAAGAACAGCAAGACTTCCTAGGTCACTGCAGAATCTGACCATCTTTGGTGGAACAGGCTGCAGTTCTAAGGTGAAATAAGTAATGGTAGTGATATTTGTGAATACTGAGAAACACTGTGAAAAGAGGTTTAAAAAATTCCCATCCCTCCCCCAAAAACCTCACAACAACAACATCAAAAGAAAAAAAACCCAAAAACCAACTGGGAGCTAATCTCTGAAGTAGCGTTTAATATGTTGAAAACCTTCTGCCAGTTACACAGCAGATTAAAATTTGTTCACTTTATGGTAGTGCCCATTTCATCATGCAAAAAGGAAAGCAAGGAGCTTTTTTAATGCCTCATTTAAGAGACATAGAATTGAATAAAGACAGACAACTTGGTGCAAGATTATGGTAAGTTGCCAGATCTCCATAGGAAAAAAGTATACACAAACTGCTTTGGCTGAGGTCATGGACATGATTTCAATTCTGTTAAAATGACTAATGAAATTATGGTGGTTGTGTTGTTGTAGTCCTGATGCTTTAAAGAGATATGTATCTGTTGCTCTGATAAAAGATACGATCTCTCCTTACAGACCTTGCTTCACTTAAACCATATTATAGGTTTTTAAAAGAGGAAGAAAGGAGCAGCAAGTGTAGCAATAAGATAAGAATTTTGATAATACAGGTGAAGGAGGACAGTGTGAGACTTGGCTAAGGAGTTGGTGAATACCTGCCTTGGGCTTTGGAGGACACAGATTCTATTGTTTATTAGCAGATCCTCATTTAGATATCTGGCCTTGCCCAGATTCTGCAAACATATAAGTGTGCACTCAGGCTTAAACATCTGAGTAAATAAATTGAAAAAAACAAGAGAGCCACTACCTGCTAAAAATGCCAGCAGACACGCACATCTGTTGGTCTGTTCATGACTGAGATTTCTGATGGCAATAAATTTCATTACGTAAATATTAATTTGTTGACTACTGAATGCAGTGCTGTGGCACAAGGGAAGAGTTTTTAGAGTTAAATAGGTAAAAGATCTTTTTGATAAATTTTGTCTGCCTTTTCAATGGAGTGCAACAGGCAATCTGTGAGTTGATATAAAAATCTACCTGCAAATTGTTAATGTTAACAATTTATGAATATATTTGTATGTCAATTTAAAGTGAGATATCTTCTAACCCCACAATGAATACTTGAAGTCCCTTCCCTGTAGTGTGAGTCTTTTCACATCACCCACAGATTTAGGCTTTGTGAAGTTTTTCCTGTATTTAAAGTGGTATATTGCTTAAGCATGGGTCTGTGATAATGTGTCCACATGCAAAAATTTCACAGCAGTCAAAGCAGCCCTGTTTTATTGGGTTTTTTCCATGTTTCAGCAAGACCTGATCAGAAGAAGGCATTGCAGCAGCATTCAGGTATTATCACTGCTGTTCTGGTAGTAAATCTTGCCACTGTTAGACTTTTTTCATGGCTCCAGAGCAGTGAGAAGTGAGAGCTCCATCAGCAAGTGAAAGCTGATAGGATGAGGTGTATTTGGCATTTGGTTTCCATACAGGATGCAGTTACTGAAGGAGGAGCAACCACTCTTCTAATCTATCCCTCAGCTCTGCCTTTCTATACACCTCAGTTTTATTAGTTGAGATGCAGGAGAGACTCTAAAGATCTCTTTTTTCTTCTTGTTTTAAAAAGATAAATTTCATTGAAATAGATTTTAAAAGCTGAAAGGAAAGACCCCTGACTATGCCAGGTTACTGAGGTGTACACTTCAAAGAGCAAGATCAACTTGGAGCAGTGCCTGTGGATAGCCATTCCCTCCAACTTCATTTTGAAAAATTGGACTGGTGCCAGGTTACTGCTCTGCAGTTGTTTGGCTGCCATATAATTTACACATGGTTTTTGCAGTCAGTTCTGTTAGTATTTTATGCTATCTATTGATTTTATATTTCGCTAAGTATTTTATTTCAAGCTCTCCAAATAGCTCCAGATTTTTGTTTCAAAAGTCAGGATGTTAAGAGAATTTTATAAATGAAAAATAATTTGGAAATCACCAGATGATGATTTTTCTGTAACAATTTAAAGTATTACTTAAAGTGATGACAGTGATCAGGGCAGAGAATTATCCACGAATGATATCCGAAGGAACAGAAGCCAGCACATCAAATAACAGGTGGGTTTTCCCTACCTAATAATAATAATCATCATCATCTATCAAGAAAATTTAATTTTAAGATGAAAGAAACAGCTTACTCAGCTCCTAAACTGAAGGCAGAGATTAATGACAATCAATTGAAGCATTTAAAAAGAGTGCAAGCAGAGAGCTATTTTGGACCTCAAGTATTCCCCTTGTCCCTGACAGAGGCAGAAATCTGGAGAGAGATGGTCTTACAGAAGGACCTAACAGATGAATAACTTGATAAACCTTTTCCCCTCACTCACCAGGAAACTGTTGCATCTCATATCTGCATCTGTAGCCAGGTGTAAATACATGTACTGAATGTGTTTAGGTTGCGCTTTCTAAATAGCTTATCTGTAACCATGATAAAGGAGAGATGGGAGTGAAAATGCTCGTAAAAGGAGACAAACTCAGAGTAGGTAGTTCCCCTCTATAACATCTCTGCTAATAATAATAATAATAAGTTGTGCTGATATAACCAATCCATCCTGCTGCAGATTTTATGACTCAGTACTGTGGATGAATTTTCTGGATCATAGAAAAGTCCAAAGAGTTTATTGCTCAGAGCTTCCCTTCTTGTTTGGCTGATCCTTGAGCTTACCCAAAACCTCACTGGTTTCTGAGACCTCTGCAGGAAGGAGAGCAGGTACCTTCCTGCAGAGATCTGGTAACAAATCAGGGATTTAAATGCCTCTGGAGCCTGAGGATTCATTACCAGCATTATTTTTCCTTCTAATCCTTCTCTCATGTTTATTTTCCCACCTTTACTAACTTGCTCTGGGAGTTTTCTAGTGTTCTGTATGGTTTTTTGTGTATCTATTCCTGCTCGCATAACAATGATTTTCAAAAATGTTAATACACTTTTAATTTTGAAGGACTGAATTCTCAGATGCACATTACCAAAAAGCAAAAGGAGAAAATCCTTTCTTCATTCATCTAACTGCAGCTATGGGATTCTTTACTAATATTAAACTATGCTTACAGAAGTACTGCATGACCAAAGCTATCAAAAATAGGGAATTTTTTCTCCTGGTTCGAGGTAATTTTTATTTATTTTCTTTAGGTCGTTCCAGTAAGAAGCAAATAGCTCTGTATGTTCATAAAGGAGCTGATCTCAGTCATACATGAGGGTAACATGATGGAGGCTGCCAGACAAAGTCACTGGCTTACTTGGTCTGGAAGTAGATATTGGTTACATATTGGGGTTACAGGACATGAGAGCACCACAGAAAACTGGTTTTCATCACAAAAGCATCCATATTGTGAATCAACTTCTCATCTTGACCACTTCCTTGTGCTTGCTTTTTGGTAGTAGCTCAAACTAGCAAAACACATAAACCTCAGCTTGTGTTCAGCTTACAACTTGGCTCTTTTCCAAAACCACTTCTGCCACTCTTGTACTCCCACGAGTGCTACTGCCCTTCCTCCAGTGCAGTGGTGCTGACAAGCCCTTGCCTCACAGCCCTTCCCAGAGCTCACACTTAGGCAGGGAGGCTCCAAGAGTCCTTGCTGTGACACAATTCAGTCCAGCTATAAGCTGGGGATCTTTTCTAGCTGCAGATACTAAGGAACCTTTGCAAATCAGGTCCAAGGAGGGCTCCCAAAATGTGAAAAATCTGGATATTGTTATCAAGAGGGAAATCCACAAGTTTCTATTTTGCAAATTTTAATTTTATACAGTTGCTTGTGGTTTTTGTTTGGTTTCACACAATGTTTGCCAAAATTACAGTCAAAATATTTGGTAAAACCCTCTTATCTCCTTCCTTGTCCTCAGTACCTATCACTGCAAAAAAGTAAGAAAGCTCTTTAGAAAACAGGAAAAAAATACATGCAGGAAACTTTTACAACCCCAGCGTTGGCCAGTTCTAGCTCTGGCTGCTATTAAACATTCTACCAGTTGGCTTGCTTGGTTTAAATGAATGCTTAGCAGTTTAACTTTACCCCTCAAACAGCATTATAAAAACAAAAAACTCACTCAGGATTCTCCTGGTGGTAATATTCTGGCTCTGCTACATGGGCCAAAAACTAGTCCTTAGTTTAGATGACTGTTTCCCAGAGGTAGGTGTGAAAAAGAAACAAAGGAAATCAAACCCAGTGTAATCCAGCTGCCTAATTAGATGAAACCTGGTATCCTTTGCTTGTGATGTACATTTGAGGTCAGGGCTGGCATTACTCAGGTGAAGTGTCTTGCCTGTACTCCTAACAAACCAAAGGAAGTTAATTGTGTGAGATTTTTCTTACTCCAGCCTTGTAATGAGCTCAGAGCTACCATGTGACTTACCTGAAGCTCACCCATGAAAAGTAGGAGTCTCCATGTATTTCTTAAAATAAGGGAAGGGTAAACAATAATTAATGGCAGATGATGTAGAGATGTGTTTGTGTGTCACTGGATTTTTTTGCCTAGGCTCTTTTGCAGGAAACCACTTAGGTCTGGCACACTGCCTGATTTACACTAAAACTTTCATGTTTCATAAAGCATCTTTGAAAACACTTAAAGAGCTGTTGGAAAAACAACCTCTTCTGGTAAAGATAATAATCCTGTTAGCTAAACATCTAACAGCATTGCTTGTATATTTACCTGACCTGTACCTTTCTTCTCTTGCCTATCATTAAGTTCCCAGCCAGTAGCTCTTTCACTGACTACTCCTTCCCTTGCAGTCCTGTCTTGAGCTTTTCCTTTATGAGGGCTTTCAGTTTGCTCCTTTGCAGTCCCTGGGAATGGATCAGAAAGTTTTGTATGGGTCAGGGCATACTCATATGCTTATCTGACAAGGATCTTCAGCTGAGATGAAGAAGGAATCCTCATGGGACCAGCAAGTAGAATCAAGAAGGCAGAAGACTTTCCAGTTTTTGTAGGAACTCACCTTTGCTTCTTTGTTCTCACAAAGAAGGTGTGGGAAAGTTTTCAAAGTGACTTAAATTAGCCAAGGACCAGTCCTGCCTGACCAGTGGAATGGCTTCTGTGATGGAGTGACTACACTCATGGACAAGGGAGGATCCACTGGTATCATTTATCTGGACTTCTGTAAGGCTTTTGACATGATGTCCTCATACTGACAATCCTGTCACACTGGACATGTGTGCACTTCCTTTATGCTTCATATAGAGCTGACAGATAACATTATTTTACTGTCACCACTTTTTATTTGAAACTTTCTGTTAGATTCAAGCTCAAGAAAATAATATTGAAGGAAGATATCAAACAGTACTGGTCCCAATATGGGCTCCTGAGAGACCCCACTCATCACTGCTCTCCATCTGGACCCCAAGGAGTTGATTGCTACTTTCTGGTTGTGACAATCCAGCCAATGCATCATCCAACAAACAGTCCATGTCTAATCCCAAGCCAGCTGGTGTAACCAATGTTTGTTCCTAGCTTTTGTTGTGCCTCCATCATGACACACTTGTGTGTCTCTGCCAGAGTCCTCATGTCTTCTTGTCTGTCTTTGTTTAAAAATGGGCTTAGCTGGCTTGCTAAAAATGGGCATTTCTGGCACGAACACTTCAGAAAATTGGATTTTGAAGGGAGGCCAAATTTTCTCTTACATACATCCCATGAAGACTTGTTGACACTCAATAGGGGACCTATAACATCTGTCACTGAAGAAGTTGATTTTTTTTTCTATTCAATGTGCCATGAACTTCTGTGATGTCATTACTACAGTGGTATCTGACAGTAGAGCAGAACTGTCTAATTATGTTTACTAGTCCCTACACTGCTGTTCTTGCTTACAACAGAGAGTTCAATATATCAACCACAGATGCTCCCTCTGTCCCTCAGGAATTTATATCCTTTCCTCTCACCTATATGTACAGCTACATTTTGTATAGAGACAAGCATCTTCTACATATATCTTGAATTTTCAAAGAAGCTCTTTCTGAAAAGAGTTTGTGACAGCCTCAGTCTGACTGAAGGCAGTGCAGGGCTGGATGCTCACAAAGCTGAGCCCTGTGCCACATAGAGATGTAATGTGTCACATAAAGATGTACAGCAAAGCCATGAAAGATCTGCCTGTGATGACATAATTTCCTGGTCACCCTATTGTCTATTAATCCTCAGCTTTACTGGTCAGAGTCCCTGATTAACTACAATTTATAAAATAAGGGAAAGAAATGAAAGTTAAAACAAAGAAACATATCAAACCCTAAAAACTAAATAAAATTGGAAAGCTATGCTCAGCTTAAAGCCTTGTGATACCCTGACAATTGCCCAGAAGAATTCTGAAGGCAGCACAAGTCCCCTTGGCAAAGTATTCCTGGTGGCTGTGCACAGGCAGTTTCCTGAACTGTTGGTGAGGTAGGAAAGGCCATACACATCCTAGATTCCTGAAAGTGTCTGAAATTACTGAAAGTGGGGTTGGGCTTCCCTAGCCATAAATTTTTAGTTCAGCTGTTAATAGAAACACAGGGATTTCCCAGATTTTTATAGCACAAATTGGTTTATAAACCTGAACTTCTTTCCATCTGTGACCTTTTCTTCACATCCTCATGGGTATGCCTGACAGACACAGATCCATTTAAAGAGCAGGTAGATAGTTCTTTTGTCCTGTTGCTGTTTCTGACATGATTTACTGCATAGGCATAACAGAGGCAACCACATGGGTGATGGTCACTGCTGCAGAGTTTGACATCTCTGATGAACAGCAGCTGGAGTACTGAGAGAGCATTAGAGCTGAGCTGCTCTAATAGAGTGAAATTCTGCCTATGTCTCCATCTTCTTTTGCAGGTGTTTCTATTTCCTGCCCTGGGTGAATTTCTTGACCTTATTAGTTTACCTTGCCAAATGAGTGTTTCTCCTTAGCCACAAACAGCCAGTTCTGAGTCTCCAGCAGTGCAGGAATGTCCAGGCTGCAGGGCACAGGTCTTACCTGTTGCCTCCAGGCCTGCACCACAGATCTATGTAGCTGCTGGTGCCAATGATTTAGCTGTATTTGAACAGCTGTGGGTCTGATTAAGACTCAGTCCACTTGCTGTTTGTTTTTATTGATTTCCCTGCTTTATTGGATAGTCTTGTTCTCTCTTGCTGCTGCATCTTCAGGCCTTAGAAAATTCTAGACTGCCAGATTAATGCTTACATGCTCTTTTTTTGCCCACCTCTCTTTTAATATAAGCAATATTGGGCAGAGTTGCTTGAGCTTCTGTTTGCAATAAAGCCTGTGTCAGAATAGAGCAGATTTTCAAGGAAGTATTTTGGATCTCTGCTAGAAAAGGCTGAGATCCTTTCAAAGGCCAGTGACTATAGACATTTCTGTACTTCTTGGTGTCAGTGTCTATGAGTATTGAGAAGAGTGAGAGGAAAGACCAAGTTACAAAAGTAGACTTCATAAACACTGAGACACTGCTTCCCTCATCTTCAGCAACTTGCAACAGTTGTGGTTATGTCAGCTCTGCCAAATGAGTAGGATAACAAATCATTCCAGGATAGGCGGCTGGCATAAAAATCTCCTTGTAGCAGTGTTTTGCCTGGAAGAATTTTGCATGTTTTCTGTAAGTTCTCAAAGTATCCATTTATTTATTTATCTAATTTTAATTAGATAAATAAATAATATTTATTATATAATAAATAATAAATCTAATATTTATTAATCTAATATCTATTTATAGATATAGATAAATAGATATATATCTATATATATCTCTTTATCTATCTATATAGATAGATAGATATATCTATATATATCTATATAGATATATAGATAAATAAATCTAATTTATTTATCTAATATCTATTTATCTAATTACATAGGTTATTGAATATTTTAATATCATGTATACATTTAACTATTTTTATTTATTAATATAATATTAGTTGATATTGCTTAGTTATTTAATTAGTTACTTATTTGAGGCATGGGAAAAGGAAATAAAGCAAAATACAAGAGCAGGGATAATGTGGAATAGACCAAAGGTGATTGAATTGTCTGCCCATGATTTAAAAAAGTGATTCATAAGATTAAATTTCAGTCTTTTTAGATTACAGCTTGAATCACCAGAATGGTATCTATCAAGTTCTGGATATCCATGCACCATCAAATGGCAATTAAATCCACTCCATAAAACTAATACTTAATTGCTATTAATTTAAAAGTGGGCTGATAATGTATTTTCAGTGTTACTGCCATCCTTGAGATGTGCACAAAGTTTAAAAGCACTGAGTGAGTGTTTTTAAGGTGTCTGTAGGTCTGTGGTAGGATTTTACCCTTGTGCAGATTAAGACATCATCAAAGAACTTTAGATGGAGACATAGAGCAATAGAATAATTTGGGCTGGAAAGGACTTTTAAAGGTCATCTAATCCAGGCCCTCTGCAGTGAGATTAAAAAAGACAGGACAAAATAGGGCTAAATTGATTATCAGTCAGCATGGAGGAAGAGATCCACACATGGAGCAGAAAGGCTTATTCCAGCACAAAATCAGGAAAGAATCTGAGCACCTTTGTATTAGAGCTTTTCAGCTGTAGTGATCAAGGAAGAATTAAATCATCCTCGTATTTCTGTGCTAAAATGATTATCATGTGGTGTTTTAGGGTCATAAAAACGAAGTGATAATTCTCTACATATGGTCTGAAAACTTCACGACGGGGAAGCCCAAGTTATAAGTCGGTTTTGCCAGGCTGTTAATTCCCCGCAGTAAATGCACATTATACTATGCAATAGTGGCACCCAGTGGAGATTGGAATTACAGCAAAGTTTGTGCTGCTCCTGGGTATGGTCTGCCCAAACCTATCCTGTGTTTAGGAAGGCAGCAGAGGATGTGGGAAGACAGATTTATGGGGACCCAAGCTATGCACCACTGAAGCATCCTCCTAAATCAAGGTAAGCCATGGCAAACAGGCTTTTAATCTGAAAAATTAAGGTTCTCTTATCTATTCACAACAGGCCTGGATGGCCTGTTTTCCTACAGGATAGACCCTCTGCCTTTACCTGCATTAATTAAAAAAAAAAAATCTTTAAGCAACATCTAATGCAAGAGAATCCTTGGGGGAGTGGGGAAAAATGCCTTCTATTCCCACTGCCCTGAGAGTACTGCCTGGATAGGGAGAGTATCAGCCTGAAAAACTTGGAGAGAATGTGAGGAGCACGATGTGTGCATGGGGGGGAAAGAGGGATCAGAAGGAAAGCATAGCTCCTTGCTCAGTTTCAATCTGAAAAGGCTGTAAGGTGCATGAGAGAGGAGTCGAGAACAGGAGGAATGCCAGGAGTGTCAGGTAGGGAAGGAATTATCAAGGGAAAAAAGTCTTCAAGCTTTAAATTCAGGTAATGCTAACAGCAGCATCACTAAAATAAATGGGCACTAATAATAAGCTGGAAGCAGAACAACCTCACAAAAACCTGTGCTACAAAATAATTGTCTATCAGATTTCTGTAAAGAATGTATTATTTGCTATGGGCGCTCAACATGCTGCTCCATGGGGAATGAAGCTATCTGCACTTGTCATCTTCTGGCTATTGCTTTCTCAGGGATCATGTATTGCAAATAGCTCTGATGAGGAGGGATTTGGGAATAACTGACATGTTGTGTTAAAGAGAATAGAGTGAGTTAGAATAATGTTCCTGCACACTAGGTGCTGTTGAGCTCAGATTTCAGTTCCTGTTCTGTATAGGCCTTACTCATAAGATCACAAAAATGTGATGAATTAGAATGATGATCTGAGTTCCTAGAAAATGTCCGTCCTTAACTGCTTTATCACTCTCTGCCCTTTGCATGTATTTTAGCATTTTGTTATAAGCACCACAGGCTTTGGCATTTTGTCCCTGCTGGAATTATTCTAGATCTGCAAAGAGTGGCTGGATGCAGGAAAACACCTTCCAGGACTTTCTGTTTGTCTGGTTATTATTCAGTCTGAGAAACACTCAATTTCTGGAGAAATGAAAGTTCATTTGAAGGATAATAAATAGCACTATTGAATGGCCTATAGCCACATACCACGTGGCTGTAGGTGAGTAAGTTTTTATCTTCATTTTTTTATCATAGCACAGGGTATGAAAGGGAAATGAAGCCACTCAGGAGTAAGAATCTCCCCCAGATGTGTAATGTGAACCTCATGGCTGATCCAAGCATGGTGTTTTACTACTCTCTAGGCTGAGGAAGCAATATAACTAAAGGGAAGGCAAAAGAGCTGTTAGAATAGGCTTGCGATTTATTTTTGAGCGAGATACCTGATTTGTTCTGAGAAAAGAAAGTAGATAGAAGGCATAAGTCACCTTTTAGTTACTAAAGATTGCTCCTGTCTCATCCTGTATCCTGGAGGAAGAACTGGGTTACAAGTAACAGGATCTCACCTAGGAAATATTCATGGATGAAGACACATGACTGACTTCCTGCTCCAGTTAGCTAAATTTATTTACGTATTTAAAAGCCATGACAAATTGCCTTTCTCCTCACTCAGAAAAGGATTTTTGATGATTTGTGCCCCAGGGAACTGATGGTGTTTGAATTTTCCAGCCCATGGATTTCTGTGTGGCTGTATCAGATGAGGTTGAGAAACACACCCTGCACCTTTATTTTACCAGCTTTGCCAGTGTATTAATGATATTGATGTTAATCTGAGTAAAAATTCTGTTTTCTGCTCTCCTTTGGTTCGTCTTCCCTTCAAGCTCCTTTAAACATGAAATAACACGCTTGCATCTAATTTTTGGCACATTTCTCTGCTAGAAGAATTTATGTCTTGTATTAACCCGTAAAAATGAAGCCACAAAATGTATGAAGAAGGTAAGGCACTTAAAACCTGGGACATTGGAGAAGACATTAGGACAGAGAAGTCCAATTAATCAGACCAGGACAACCAGCCCAAAAAAAAAAAAGGACAGGTAATTGAGACATACTCATGTAGTTACAATTGATTTTTCTTACAGAAAAAACCCCCAAAAGACAAAGAATGACAATTGCTGAAAGTGGTAATGGCAAGGAAGTGATTTTAAGTCTAGATGACACTGGTTTTTTTTTCCTTCTTTTTCTCTCTTGTTTTTTGAAGAAGATATGAGTGCTGATTTCTGATCCTTCTAGTCCTAAAAAGAAGAGTAAGTTTATACCAATAATTAGTATTTTTTCATTTAAATAAAGGGAAAATAACACAGAGAGAGAGATAGGCAAGGATATAACAGTCAAGAACCTTTTCAGTAACATAGATTCTAAGATTTACAATTGAATTAAGAAAGATCAGCTAAAACTCATTAAAAGCCAATGGATTAGACTGCTGGTGTTTTTATTTTTTTCTTTAAGAAGAATGGTTTGTGGCCAGTTATTTTGAACAAAAACATTTGCACTTTGCTTAAAAATCCTTAGGGTTTTGGAATGAGTACTTCCATTTACTTTGGCCGTTCATCTTTGTAGTGATTCCTGTATTTTACTTCTGGTTCAAGTTGCTCTTCCCTAAAACAGCTAAGGATCTAAGCTATGAGTGTCAGTAGAAGGCCAGCCAGCATCTCTGGGCAACCTGTCCATGGTGGTTGGCAGTGGAGATGACAGAGTTATCCTGCAGGTTTTGTGCATTAGGAGTGGGAAACATCAGTTTTCTGTCATGGCAAGGATCATTGAAAAGGTGGTTTGGATCTACCTTGCTTTAGAAATACCTTTGCTCAGTGGTGGGGCTAATGAATCTCCAGAGTTTGTGGTGAATCTTTGCTGTTGACAATATGGAAGTTATTTTGAAGGGAAGCAATATGGAAATAAATGTTATTGGCATTTGATATGGATGTTAGTAAAAATCACAGTCACAGACAAAACCCCAGTGAAGGAGGCCACTTCTTATGTGGCAGAAAGGGTGGCTAATTTTATCCAACAAAGTATTTGGGTGCTGGTGAATCACCTAATTTCTCTAATATGAATATCATTATGACATCTAATACATTAAAATATCAGTGCAATTTGAACTGGGTTTTTAATGGCAGAAGCTTAATGTAAAAACCACCAAATTTGGCTGCCAAGCAATTCAGATTAGGGAAATTAAGATTAAAAAAAAATAACCTATGCAAGCCCTCCCCACTGTATTCCCTTGTATGTATCCTGTTGTATGTACACACATAGAGTTGCTTCAAAAACTGGCAGTTCTATAAATATTTTGAAAACAAAAGCCCTTGTGTTCAGTGAAACAACTGCTATTTAGGTTTTTATACAGAACTTTCGAGCAGATGTTGTGAACAGAACACCTAAATGCCCAGGCAGTCTGAGAGTATTCATACCTGTAAAGACCTAGAGTTCCTTTTGGGACAACATGGGATGTGGAACATTCTCAGCTTAACTAGGTCTAGGTGCAAGGACTTTTATTGATGGCACCTAATTTCACTGAAGAATGTGAAACCTTCAGTTTGTCATATCATTAATATGCCTCAATTGCAAGGCACTTTTCACACATTTTGGGTGAAATAAAGCCTGAGGCATGCTCTTTATTTGTGGAGTGTGAGAGAGCCAGCAGTTCTCAGCGCACAAGAGACTCACTTCAAGACAATTTTTAATAATCTTTACTAGAACATCTCTTCCTCTTATGTAGAGAGGAAAAAAAAAACATGTATGAAAGATTGGCCTGATTTTTTTATTTGGAGGCTACTAATCTAATTATAAGCAACATGGGGGATATTTTTAAAAGTCATTTGCACTGATCATTTTTTTCCTCCAGGTTCCTTGTTGGCTTTGAATTTGGTATAATTTGTTTATGTTGAATCCTGTTTTATATGGTTTACTTTCCTCATCTGACATCAGTCAAAGTAAATTAAAAAAAAATTAAATTCATATGCTAAATTAATCTTTGGTAAAAAATAGTGGGAAAGATGTAGCACAGACTTTGCTGTGGCTTTTCCCTAGCAGTGGCAGTTCTGGCTTGTTACACTTTCCCAAGGGTGAGAAGGATGTGACCAGGACTCTGCCTGCTGCCCAGTGAAGTTGGACATATTTGTACTCTGAGATGTGATGCCAATATAAATAGAATGACCACAGTTCTTTCTTCCTTTTGTTCTTTGTCAGCTGTAGAGATTAAATATTGGAAAAATACTTCTATTGAAATATTTTATTTACAGTCTGAATTATTCTAGATTAGATTGCCTAGAAAATTATATAGATTTTGTTTGTTAACCCTTTTGGGAATGGAGAGTGCACAGAAGGTAAGTTTCAGGAGAAAGTCCAGTAAACCACAGTTTCATTCTGGGCAAGGCACTGTCCTTCAAAACAACATTTTCCTTCTTTTGGATGCCTCAAATTTGAGTTCTTTCTAAAACTCTGGTACATTTTGATTTCAAGTTATATTCTTTGGCCTGAAGGATTCAGTAGCTCTGGTTTCAGAATGATGGGTGTATACCTCAGAATCCTAGCTGTCACCCTTTTGTAGTACCACTTCTAGATGTCCAGTTATGTTATCTTTGATTCCTTGTTAACCAGAACAGATCCTAATCCTGGGAGCTCTCCTGGATCCAGGAGAAAGTCAATAACATTCTGTGGAGACCTGCAGTGGATCTTCTTCTGTTCTTTATGGACTGGCAGATGGCAGAATGCATCTTGGTCATGTGAAATTTCTAGTCCAGACTTGAGCTTTGCTGATCTGGGGGATTCAGTTGGTTTGGAGTATGGAATGAGAGTTTTTACTGCTTATGAGAAGTGAGCCTTGTTGGGGAACACGAATATTTAGTATTTTGGAGCTGTTACATTTCTTCTGCCATAACATCCCTTGCATTTTTCTAAGAATGAGAAAACTGGTTTATGGATTAGGAACAATATTAGAAAAAAAGGCGGTGACTGGATGACAGAATCAGAACAATGTTTGGGATTTTCCTAAACAACATATTTGTTTTCCCAGATCTAAAATAAGCAGCTAAAATAAGGAAAATTGAGGTTTTATCTTTGCCATAACATAACACTCCCACATTTATCTATCCAAAATACCCTGAGAAGATTCTGGGCTATTGAAGCTGGCATCTGCTCATTAGGTAAATTCAATTTCAGGCAGTTCTGACCCGTTTTTCTGATGTTAGATCAGCTTATTAAAATAGGCTGACTTGGAAATATGATTTGGAATGCAGAATGTAACTGTCCCTGCATCAAAGTGCTATATGGTACTTATCCTTGGATTTTCATATGTTGGAAGAACAATCTCTACTGAAAGTGTAACAAAATTTGTGGTTTTGTTCCTCCTAGTTCAAACACTAGCTTAACTTTAAAAATATGTATTTATTATTCATCATAAGAGGGGTTCTTTATGTTGAGACCTGTTAAGGCAACAAAGAATATTGAGTAGAAGAAAAATCAAAATTTACCTTGTAAAAATATTCAATTTTCTCAGCATCTTAGGATTGTTCTTATTTCTTCTAATATAGAATCAATGTAGCAACTGTATTTGACCATAGAGCAGCACTGGAAGGTGCTAATGGAGAGAAAAACATCTGAGATCACTTTACCTGATGACTCCTAGTAGACCTCTGACTTCTCATAAAGACTGTATGTGAACAGCTGATCTTAAACTTGGATTTCTTAGGCTTAAAGCAATTCTGAAATTATTTTATTGCCACTGCAGTCATAGACATAAATCAATGCAGGAGACCCAAGGAGATTTACCAAACTGTCAGGAGAGGAATCTTAAGACCAAATAACTTTTGTCTGCTGTAGCCAATAAAGTTCTATCATTTCTCACCAGATGAAAACTACCCCTTTTTCACTTTTTGTGAATTTTTTATTTAAATAAGGGTAGAAATTTCCTCTGTTGTTATTACAACATGAACGAACTCTTATTGAGTTGCTCACTAAAAGTTTTATAGCAAAAGTACTGTGAGTATTTTCGTTATAAATGGGTATCATAAAACTCTATAACTTGCTTGTAAAAAGTTTCTGCCAATAAAAATCTGGCACATCCAAGGTTGGTTCTGGAGCTAATTTATTTAAAATAATTTATTAAAAAAATTGAACAGTCATTGTGAAGTAATGAATGTTGCAAACAATTCTATTAATACCTGGTGCCTCATAGAGCTGTTCTTAAAAGCAACAGAAATCTTGGGAAGAGAACTATGAGTAAAACACTGAGTCAGTTTTGGTAACTGTATGAATTTAGATGGAAAAACATTTTTCTGAGCAAGTTACTGTGTATATTTAGTATATTATACAAATATTCAACTATTGTAGTGCCTTTGATTAGCGTATACATAACTGAAATACTGCAGAAGCCTTGCATTTTAGAGAGTGGATATTTTTTAGGCTAAACTGACACCATTGAAATGAGAAATCCAGGAAAATTGTTTGCAGAAGGATATTTTTCTTAAAAGAGTTTGCAGAAATCTCATATTTAAAATAAGAGTTAAAAAAAGCACAAAAGCCTATGCATGTCCATTGCTCACTTTGTCTACCTCTCTAATGTCACTCTGCTTTCTACTGCTGTAATGTAACTCTGCTTTCTACTGTGGTGTTTCCATTGCTGTAATTTGAGAATAGAGTAGGGTTGTATTTGTGTGAAAGTCATGGTCTTGACCATGCTATATAGCTGGTCAAGAATTTTAATTAAATGAGAGAAATTGTATGCGGAATTACAGCAATAATAGCAATAGGGATTATTAAAATTATTAATTAAATCCGTAGCATAATTAAGGCTTCAAATTTTTGACATGAACAAATCAAGAATTCTAGCAGAAGATTATCAGATACTTTTCCTGAGAGAGGAAAGACACTCTGAAGAGTTAGATTAGGTGATAATGAGTGGCTGTGACCTCCATGCTGCTTTTTTTGGATAGAGACCCTTTCTCATTATCGTAATAAAATGAGGGTCCTCCAAAAATGCAATGTGCATGAGGTTTTTTTTTAATCATGAAAAGCTAGACTAAGAGACACTAGAAAATAAAAACCATGGTGTCACACCAAACCTAAATGATACAAAATAATCAAACATGTTGAAAGAGTGTTCTTGTTTTTAAATGCCAGGCACCAGGTGTTGGAGAATTTACCCTCACACCATGAAGTGGCTGTGACATTATTTATTTAGAAGTAGATGACTGGTGCATATTTTTTTTCAGGGAGCACATCTCATTTTCTGGAGTGCCCTGCTACACATAACCCAGAGCCCCTGTTTGTTTATAGGAGTAGTTGAGGTGGGTGTTTTTCCTTTTCTCAGACTATGACCCCCCAGGGTAAATAAAAATGAGGGCTATGTGAAAATTACTAATGTATGGTCTCTCCTTAATTCAGACTTCAGGTCCCAGTATCTTGTTCAGCATTCTTGTACACCACTTGACAGTTCCTCTCATCTTGTTGACAAGTCCTTTTTTGGGTCTGTGTGGCTTCATTTTAATGGATTTCAGACCCCAAAATATAATGTATAAAGCCTTATCCATTATTTAAAAGAAACAAGCATGTACTTTCTGGAATTTGTAATGCAGATGCAGATACCAAGAAAACCCTACAAATAGGAATAGATTCTTGCAGCTTAAAAACAAGCTGGTGTATCCAGCCGTCAAAAATGTAGGGCACAAGAACCTGAGAAACATTTGGTGTCATGTGTCACATAACTTCAAGAATTTAATCTTTATCAGATGTAATCTTTATCATATATATAATAAATACGTCTTCCTTAAATATGTATCAGAATATGTATCATAAATAGTTCTTTCTTATTCTTACAGGGTATTGACTCTACAGGTAACATAGTCATTATTGGGATTGTTTGACAGAATAGGAGAAAGAAAATGTAACAAATGTTGAGTATTTGCAAAGGGTAATTGCAAAAGCCTTTTCTTTCCCCCCTAAGCTCATTTGTGACCAGTGGTTTTCCCTGTGGTTTCCCCAGTGGTTTTATCAATGTAACCCAATTTTGTGAACACCTACCTGCACTACAGTGGCTTCTGCATAACTGAAAGTGAATTCCTTTGCAGTCTCTGCTCCTGCCTTTGTAGCCACTCAGGGTTTATCCTGTAGAAAAGGAGGGATATCACATTGTAGGAGTAGATCAGGAAAGGTGAGTTTATCCTTGAGTATTTCACTTATATTTGTGGGGAGTAGTTTGAAGCAATGTAAGCTGTGATTTATGGGAGTGGGGATATGTGAATATTGCTAGGCTAATAGCAGTGCAGTGCCTGGTTTCTTTTATCAACCACAAAAATACTTTAAAAGACTGTTTTACCTTTCATAGCAGTCCTCAATATTGAGGGAGTTCAAAGCCAGCTATTCTCTTATCCTTGAAGCAAAGACAAGAGAGAAGTCTTGTCTTGGATATCGGCCTTACTGATTTTGTCCATCCTTCTTGTAAAATTAATTATTCTCTATTATCTCTTTGACAACTACTTGTACTTTTTATCTGCAATGGGCTTAGAGCATCTCTGAGTGCTGAGGAACATGAATTTTGAGGTGCAGGGCTGCTTCCTCTTGGTTTCATAGGGAGAAAGGGTTTGCACAGGATTAATCTTTTGACTCCTAGACAATCCAGAGTAAGGAACTTCTTATTTCATCTTGCTCTGCACTTTGCTTCTCCCTGCAACATTGATGTAAAGTTGCTACTCAGGCATTGCCACATTTAATGCATCCTTCAAGCTGATACAGCCAGATGTCTTTTATGCACATAACAATATTCCTGGATCAACTTTACACTTCTCCTTGGTGGATAAACGTCAGAAAGAACAAATACCTCTTCACCAGCTTGACCCCATCTGTAGGAAGGGAGTTTTAAAGGGAAGTTGTAGTCAAAGTTGCTGTAAACCAAAGCACAAATCACTGCCAGTTTAGATACAAAGCTAAAGTTATTGACAGAAGTTTCAAAGCTACTGAGTTGGGAACTGGTCAACTTCTATTCAGCCACACACTATTCCATGGTGTACACAACAGGGCTTTTAAATTAGGTGCCATGGCCACTGTTGTACAGCATTAGTTATAAAATCGTTGCAGTTTTGTTCACTGGTCACTGCTGCTGCCATGGAATAGTTGCAGTAATTTGGATTATTCAGGATTATATTTAGGAATGCTTTAATGGCATCACTTTGTTACTATATCATCTCATTCAATTCCATTACTCAGTAACAAGTCATCAAAATAACAATACATGGGTTTTGCTGGATGAATATGATAATCCTCCCTCCCTGCCGCCTTTGTCAGTTACCCTCTTTCTCATCCTATAAATTTTGATGTGTTTGGGTTTTTATCCACATTTATATATTTGGTTTGCCCTGCTAATATTCATGTCTTCACCTACATAGTAAACCTGTCCTGGCTTCAGGTAGGAGGTGTTATTACACAGGATGGGTGAAAGGAGAGAAGGCACAAAGCTCTGATCTATCAGTTCTTGACTGTTGGATGCAGCCTCTGCTTTTGAAATTCTCTTCTGGGAAAGTTGTTTAAGGTGTAATCCCTTTTGTGATATTGTTTCCACATTTGCTGCCCTACCTCTGGATCTCAACATCTTCATTTTACTCTTCTGTAAAACTGCTTTGAAATCTGCTGGTTGTTCTTACCAGAGGCACCCAGATTTGGGCTGATAGTGTTATCCATGGAATTCACAGTGAGAAATCAGCTGACAGAAGCCTGTAAGACTTTCCAGTCTCACTAAATGACTCTGGAGATCAATTTAGAGAAGACAAAAAAGTGTTTTGACCAAAGTTTTACCAATATGTAGGGATCATCTGAAAGTTAAGTGAGCAAACAGGAATGGTAGGGAAAATCATGCTATGAGAAAAGGATTTTAGCAGCATTTTATACAAATGAACATAGATATTTCTAAAAGAAAGGAAATGGGTCTTGGTTCCCAGAGTGGCATGGAAAAACTGCCTTAAACCCCCTTGTGGGAAGCAGAGAGTTAAGATTGCTGTTGTGTGTAATATTTCAAATCATGAAATCATTAATGCAGTTCATCCCAAGTTCTGTATCGGTATCTTTAACAAATGCCTAGTTTTATTTAATGTTTTTAGGAGGAAGGATAGGTATACTGAAGAAACAAGACTTTTGCCCCAGAACTCATTCATTCCTGTTGTAGAAAAAAAGAAATTATTTCCTTTCAGAAGACTTGATCTATGCAGTAACATGGTCAGACATTTATTTTGTCACTTGGATTAAGTTTCTACAACAGGGCTATGTTCATAAGGATGTAAGCTCCTGGCATGTTTCCAGTTATCAATACTGAAATATTAGTGATCAAGCATTTACTGAACGCCATTCCTCAAATGCAGGGGCTTCACAGCATCTTGTTGCATTCATGGAATTCATTTGTTTGCATTATCTGGCTAACTGGTTCTTTTGTATTGCCAAGGTGATGAACAGATTTGACATTTAGCTGATTACTTCACCAAAATTAAACAGAAAACAGGGCAGCCATCCAAAGTTCCTTTCAGTGTGAAACCTAATTATAAAAATGCTTTGAGCAGCAATTTCTTTTTGGATGTTAAAGTGCTTTTATTAGATTGTTCCCCTGTCATTTTAAAATTTATTGCTAGACACTTATAAATGGGGTTGCCTGCTGAAGTAGAATTATTTTATTTTCTATATTTAAGATGGGAGGAAAAAGTGTATGGAGAAAATTTTAGGCTGAATTTGTTAGTATTTTACGTGTTTCTGAAAAGAAAGGAGAATAACTAGTGCTGGGTTTCACAGACCCAAAATATGTAATTTATCTCTGTGTTGAATAAAATCGTATCTGCTTTTTTTATCCTCATTTCAGCTACTCCCAATTTCCAGCACCTATCACTTAGCAAATAATGAAATCAAATATGTGATTTAAAATTTGAGTACAGCAGTAGAAGCTTATATCATTAATGTAGATTTACACAATTACTGGTGATAGAAAAATCTAACCATGTACTTGTACCTGTCTTTCATAAGCCATTACCTGTTCTCAAACAGCATAAAAGTACTCTTAAGTCATTTGTCAAGGGCATTGAATATAAGTAGGCCAAGTGAATTTCAACCTGTAAATTTAGAGCTGAAGACTGAAGTGGATCTTAGAAGAACTTTCTTGTGAAGTATTTTTTGAATGTCTTGGAATATGTTTAACTTTTTATACTGCCTGTTGTTATTAACATCCTTTGGACCCCAGACAAGGTGTGATCTGGGGAGATTTCAAGGTGACAAAATTGTGGGGTTTTGCATATGATATTGTCTAGCACACTTTGGGTACTAAATCATCTTGTGAGGACATAGATTAATTCTTGACGCTGAGATCTATTAATATACCTTGAAGCCCAGTGAATTATGTGACTGCTGTTTCAAGCTGTAGAATTCTGCCATAACTAGAAGGAAATATTTTGCTGTAGGTAGATTAATGTTGAAAGCTTGTCAAGAAAAAAATTCAACATTGAAAATTTATTCTTTCTCTTTTTGCCAGTGCTAGAGCATCTACAATAAATACCATTTGTGATCTGGGGAAAAATAGAGATATAATTTCTTTTCTATTTGTCTATGTTATTAGAGTTTCAATGATATAGTCTATTTCTTATTAAAAACTCCATCCCAGTGAATAATCTTACAGAGGGTAATTTTTACTCCTATCTACCTGAGAGCTTTTCTCATAAAATACAGTAACTGTCAGTACTTATCAAATAATTTAATTCATGGCCATTGCAGGATAAGTAATTAAGATAACTCAACATTCTGTATTAATAAATAACAAAAATGAGAATAAGAGATTTGCTAAATGCCCTTTTTGAAGATAATGGGTAGAACTTAACATGGATGTTGTGAGGAAGCTTTGAGTTGACAGAGCCAAGAGTGGGTGGGCAACACAAATGTGGGTTTTTGTTTGAGTGTTGAAGCATGTTTCAGTACTAAGCCTTCTTAACTCCTCCTTGTATCTCAAAATTGTCCACGGCTGGGGGTGTTTAGCCTGGAGAAAAGGAGGCTCAGGGGAGAGACTTTATCGCTCTACAACTCAGTGAAAGGAAGATGGAGTAAGGTGGGACTTGGCCTCTTCTCCCAGGCAGCCAGTGACAGGACAAGGTGAAATGGCCTCAAGCTGCACCAGGGAAGGGTCAGGCTGGACATCAGGAAAATTCCTATGTGAAAAGGGTTGTCAAACTTTGGAAGGTACTGCCCAGGGGAGGTGGTGCAGCCACCATGACTGAACAGCACTGAGTGCCATGTCTGCTTGACAAGGTGGTCAGTCGTAGGCTGCACTCAGGGATCTTGGGGGCCTTTCACATCCTAAATGATCCTATGGTCTAACTGTTTGCTTGTCAACATGATAGGTTATTCAGGGCTATGTTAAGTGGGGAGAAACACATTGCTTTTAATTTGAAAGTTCCCAGATGATGCCCCTGTGCACAGAGAACACTCCCTTGCTGAGTTTTGTTGCTCACAATGAGTCCAATGGATGTGCCCTGTTGCTGTCTTTTGTTGTGCCAGTGGGTCTCCAATAATTTAAACCAATATGTGTATACATGATCTATCTGCCTGAACTGTGTAAGAATACTTCAAACACTCTAAAAGCATAAACTTAAGTCAGTTCTCATTATTCTGTTTCCCCTTGAAGTATGCAAGGGATGTGTGGACCTGGCTTTAATAGAAGTACTGTGCAAGCTCATCAGGAGCAGCTTGGCCAGAGTCATGTTAATTGTATTCTTCTTGATCCTTTATTGGCTTTGTGACAATTTCAGGGAAAAGTGGCAAAAAAAATTTGTCTGTTTAGACGTTAGTGCGCATTGAGGTTTGAGTCTTGTAGTAGAACTCAAATGAGGCATAGTAGCAATTAACATTTGCTTATCAGAGCTTACTTTTGGATTTATATTTAACTTTAGATGTCTGTCAGAGAAGACTTTGTTGGACCAAAATTGATTTCACAAAAACATTAAGGGAGAAGGAACTGCAAGACTTTTGGCAGGACAGCAAACTCATATGCTGAACTCATTTGTAGTTGCTAAACTGAAACTTCCTGTGACACAAAGGCCACCAAGTTTAAGTTATTTTTGAAAATAAATGGAGTAGCTTAGTCACTGCCAAGAAAAGACAAATAGAAAACCATCTTTGGTTGCAAAAGTGCTTCCTATAGTATTTCTAACTTCTACCTCTTGTTTCTCCATAGGTGGATGGGATACTGTGCCTGGCTGACATCCTCACTGATACCAGCCATTCTGAAGCCACCCATGCAGAAGCAGCAGCAGTAATTGCCCAGATCACATCTCCACATCTCACATTCACTCAGCATCTCAGCAGCTTCCTGGAAAATATGGAAGAAATTGTGACAGCACTTGTCAGTAAGTTTTCTACAGGACTTCTGAGTCCCGTTAAAGTAACAGGTTAGGGTATGAGTCTTACGTTAAAAATATTCCCTAAATAATGTTTACCATCCTTCCCTTAACAGATAAAATAACAATTTTAAATGCTGAACCAGAGAATTCTGCAATTACATAATATTTTTTTACTCCAGGCCTCATGTGAATAGAATTTATGCATATTTGTAAAAATAGTATCTGTGTGAAAGTCTATCTTAAGAGCCTCCAGGGAGGACTCAGCAAAGCATGCTTTTGTCTGTTTTTTGTCTATAAAAGAGGAATATTGAGAGCTGATAGCATTTATGCCTGTTGTATTTTCCAAATTTGCTAGGACTCAAGCTCACCACTACATCTGCATTTGTATGATAATTCAGAGGAAAAGTGGAGTGTGATATAATCTATGGGTATTGTCACAAGAAAATGAAAGATCTGTCTTTCTTGTCTAGGTCCCTGATCCATGGTAAAGTGAGACAAAGGTAGCAACAGGACTTTCCTTAACCTGGGTCAGTGAGGATACTTTAGAAAAATAAGATGACATTTCTCATTGTTTTCTAAAGAGAGGAATTCCTTATTTCTGGCAGTGTGCTCCCTCCCTCTCAAATACCAGAATCTTTTATTCAAGCATTCTTTTCTCTCTAGTCTAGAAATTCAGTTTCCCAGAGCTCCAAGTCAGAATGTACTGTTTGGATTTTCTGGTTTGATTTCTCATGTATAATAGATAAGTACATTTAGAATTTTTTTCTAGTGAACCCAGTGGCTAAACTGCAGAACTTCAATTTGAATACAGTTGGGGTTTTTTTGTTTGTTTGTTTGCTCGTTTGCTTTTTAAAGAAGAAAAAAAAGAGTAGTATGAGTGCTTGAGGACTCTGCTGTGGCTGGGAATTATCTGAGCTGTATTTAGGCATTCTTCAGTAGGCCAAAACAGAACTAATGATGCAGAAATCAAGGGAACAATTTATTCCTTATGTCCAGCAACAAATGGAGAAGCTTTTGCCCTGACACTGCCCAGAATCCAGTGGGTGGAATTAACCTGTGCTGAGCTTGGTTCTGTTGTAGCTAGCAGCATCTGACCTGGTTTGTTTCAGATTATTTTCTGGGTTATTTTAGTGAACTGCAGTCAAGGGCCGATCTGTACAGCTTATCCAGAATGTATTAGCTGGTGGATCATTCCTCAGTTGTTGCTCCTTAAGTTCCACAGGAATTTTAGCTATACATATTCTGCCCAAGAAATGTAAGTGTTAAAAATAGAACATGTATAATTTTGCAAGAGCCGTTTTGGTAATCACACACCACTTTCCTTGTAATATTTATAACTCAGTAATTGAATTACTGTAATAGGTTTAATTTTTAAATCGTGCAGAAATCCCATTACCAGGTGATTCACATCTTAGTTAAAGTACATATGTACAAGGGATTAAAAGGTAGCTGTTGCTTCAGCACTTATTGAAGTTGAAAAATATGCAGGATTTTTTTCAACTACAGAGAATTAGATTTAGAGATAAGCAACATGTGCCTTGTTCTAAAGAAGATAGAATTATTCTCATATGGGTAATTTACTTTTAGCTTTCTGCCTCCTGTATTTGATTTTATTTAGTTATATCAAGCTTTATTTTGAACAACATGCAGTGAAATATTCCCAGTAGAATGATGTACTAGGTGGAGCATATCGTTCATCAGGGGTTCTGGTGAGGTGGGTGTTGGTCTCCTCCAAATAACAGGTGATAGAACAAGAGTAAATGGCCTCAAGTTGAGGGAGTTTTAGATTGGATATTAGGAAAAAAATATTTCATGGAGAGAGCTGTTAAATGCTGGAGCACTCTGCCTGGGGAAGTGGTTGAGTCGCCATCCCTGGAGGTATTTAAAAGCTGTGTGGATGTGGCACTTGGGCCCATGGTTTAGTGATGGACTTGGCAGAGATGGGTTTGGTTGGAGCTGATGATCTTAGAAGTCTTTTCCACCCTAAACCCCTCTATGATGTTACATAACTGAAAAAAATTAAGTTTATATTTTTTGTTTCTTTTTTTTATCTCCATGTTTATGAACTTGATATTGGCTAATAAGATCACTATTGCAAGCTGCAGATGCTTAAATATTGCTTTTAACAGCTGCATTGAAGGAATGACTTTTATTCAGCTTATTTTCTGCATTCCTAGAACTGTGCCAAGAAGCCTCATCAGGTGAAGTTTTCCTGCTGGCTTCAGCAGCTCTTGCCAATATCACTTTCTTTGATACCATGGCTTGTGAAATATTGCTCCAGTTAAATGCAATGAAGATTCTCCTAGCAGCGTGCTCAGACAAACGCATAGTGGATACTCCATATTCCAGGGATCAGGTGAGGAATTTCTCTGTCACGTTTGTGTAAAAGCCAAAAGATTTCAGCACTGTGTCTATTTTGTCACAGCCAATCCTTTCTTAGTTCTTTTCATTGTATTGCCTCTTTATCTGCTTCAGTTCCTTCTTTGGTTTTGGTTGTTTTTTAATTTTTTTAAAATGAGTATTATAAAATATGACAGCTTTAATGTGATTTTCAAAAAGTAAAAAAAAAAAAAAAAAGAAGATAGCAGAATTTATTGTTTTTCATCATGAATTAGGCCAGTGACACAGAGAACCAGAGAGGTTATGGGATTTCTGTCTTTGTAGGGATTCAAAACTTGACTGGACAGAGCTTTGAGGCAAAGATAAATATAGAGCCTAAATATACAGTTGTCAGTTCAAAGAGGAATTAGATCCAAAAGCTGAATAAAGACCTGATCCCCAGCCCATTGACGTCGGTGGGCTTTGGACCAAGTCCTGACTGCCTGGTAGATGGTTTGCAAATTTCTATTGGCAAATACTGCTAATGTGCTTTTGCCTTTCTCTTTCCTTCTCACCAGTATTTTAAAATTTTTTTTGGTAAAGGGACACAGAATACTAAACATCTATGCTAATGCACAGACGAAATAGGGGGGAATTCTTTTGCTCCTCTCAGGCACTCCAATGCATTGGGGTGGTGCAGAGGCACTGCTTATTTGGCATCTCAGTGATTAATTTTGCCTCAGCAGTGATGTGAATGAGGCCTGAGGGTTCAGTAGTGGCTACTGAGGGATGGAGGCTGGTACTAAGCAAACTTAGCCTACTTCTGTCCATGAGACTTTGTGACTGTAATTAGAAGTCCACCATTCAGGCCTCACAACCTTCCCTTTCACAGCTCTGAAGGAGCCAAAAGATGACTTATGGTAGATTTAGATTACAAAAGATGACTTATGATGGATTAGGATCTGCACTGCCATAGAAGGCTTTGCTCATCCTTAACCCGCAGCCAGGCCTTGGAAATTAAGGCACAGAGGACCCTAGAAACTGATTATTGGTATACCAACTGGTATTCTAGAGGGATTACTGGGGCTGCTTTAGCTTCTACTAATAGCACTTAGTAGTTTTTCAGCTCAGGTCTATGTATAAAAAGATGGAATTGAGCCATAATTACTGTAGTGCTCTTTGGGCAAAGTCAGAGACATCAGTTGTGGTGTAGTCATGGCTGTGTACTATTGCATATGTACAATCCTTCTCAGTCTTTTTAAAAAATTCTTCCTGTATGCTCTCATAGTTTTGATTTCCCTATTTTTTAATGTCCTCATCTGGATTCTGCTGTCAGCTGTGAGTTTGCAGTTTGCTCTGTGGGTAACAGAGCAAGCCCCTTCTTTTTTTTGAGGAAGGTAGATCTTGAAAGAAATAGGTATGACTTTTTTTGGGTGGCAGGCTAGTTCCAGGCCTTTTGCAGCTTGTGAGCTGCAAGTTCATCTCACTAGCTAGATGAACAGCAAACTGAATGGCTTCCTTCCAAGAGCTGAGATCTCATCCCCCAGACACCTCACCTTCCTTCTCAGAACAAGGAACTAGAGCAGCAAGGGTGGTGTTCTCTGAGTTGTGCTGCAGGGAGATTCTGAGCTGCCTCCTTGGCTCCTGCAGCAATGGGAGCTATAAAATCCTCCCTTGGGGTTTTTACTGAGCACTGAATGCCCAGGTGGAATCTGAGCACTGCTCATCTTGTCTTTAAGAGCTGCCAGTCAAGCAGTTTTGGTAATGCCAAAACTTGAGAGAAGTCTTCCTTCCAATTCCTGAGCAAATGTGTTTGAGTGAATTGTTCCCCTTGCTTCAGTCTTGTATTTGGGGGTGGGGATGGTGTCTGCCAATTACAGCAGTCTCATGGAATATTTTGCCTTTTGATTTGCTCTGTGTCTATCAATGCAATGAGGAAAACACACTCAGCTGAAAAGAAAAACAGCACTACAATACTATATTTTATAATGGTATCATAAACTGTGATTTTTGGCTTTTGACAGGAAATCCTTTTAGGTAAGTAATTTAGTCAGAATCTTTTCCTAGAATATATAGTATTATGTCCCAGGCAGTAGACATTTGCCTAGGGAGATGTACATTAAAGATGCATAGGCTTGAAAATTTTTTGATTCAAGATTTTATTTTGGATTATGGAACCACTGTGAAATATATTTTCATGCACTGATGTCCATTCTGAATGACCAAGTCATCCTGGTCAGCAAAAATGATGATTTGGAAATAAGTTATACTAAATGTTGAAATGATTAAACAAAGTAAGAAGTTACATAGCTGATACAAAATGTGGTCTGAATATTAGAAAATTGTATAAAAGACCCTTCAAACTCAAATGCTCTGTTTTTCATACAAATATTTAAGTAGTGCAACTACTTATAGAAAACTACCTAATACTTCTAAGTATATTACTACTTTAGTATTAATGCTAATTTAAGAAAATTATATTCTGCTAGACTGAAGTGTGCTTTACTGTAAGCCAAACCTGGGAGGAAGACAGCTGAAATGGTGCAAAGGAACATTGAAATTTGTTTTCCTTTGTGCCATTTAATCTAATCTTAAATTCAAACCATGTCCTTCTATACAGGACATAAAATTATTATTAGTTATCACCTTCTTTGATGGTACAAATAAATAACATTCTGCCCAGGATTTGGATATAGATTGTGCACTAGCTGCAAAAAATATTTTACTGCTCAAGCACCTTTAAAATCGTTCTGTCTTTTGACTTCTGGAAAGTTTTTTTGTCCAGATGACAAAAAAAACATTTTAAAAAACCTAAACTAAAAAAAAACCAAAAACCTTTTCTGTCTTTGCTATCCAAAAACCAACCTCCTTCTTCTTTCATTTCCCAGGCAATGTTAGATTAGATCAGGAAAGAAATCTGGAACTGGGAACTGGACTTACTGATAAACAAGATTATCATTGCCCATTTTACAGAAGCATGTGACTGTTTCTATAGCCAGCAACATTATACTGAGATTCCTTAGTTTTGTAACAAAATACATTGTATGATAGCAGTCATAAAGCACTATTTTCCAGACTCCTTATTCCCCAGTTTTGAGTCAAAATGGATATGAATGTCCCATGTTCTGTTTCTTTCTGCAGATAGTTGTTCTTTGAAGAGCAGATTTTTACTTCAAAAAACCATCAAAATATCCTTTCAGAAGGGTTTATGCCTAAATTCAGCAGTGTCAGTGTATGCAGTCTTAATGGAGTTTGAGATCTGCCAAAAGAGGGGTTTAACTAAACCCCTTATCATCCAGGATCTTCTTGGCTTTAACCATCATCTTAGACTCTACATAGAAAAATATGAAATATGTATGTTTGGGCACAGTATGTTTATGTATAATACAGTTTTTCTCTCTGCATTCCCACTTGTCTCTTCAGTGTTGTTAGTATTCTCACCTTACCTGTGAAGCTGTGGAGGTATAGCCTAACACCTTCTGAGCTTCTCTTACTCAGGCAGACAAAGAATTAATGTGCAGTGAACACATCCATTTTAAAGTGGTTATTCCTAGGTCTAAAATCAGTGGGTTATGTTTCAAAACTGTTTGAGGTGGAGAAAGGCTCTTAAGCTGGAATAAAAATTGGAAATGATTGCTGATTTTTTTTTCCCTAATAAATTCTTTCCTTCTTGGTATTTGGGAGATGCTGCTGGTTTAGATACTGAGATCTTCCATGTCATTTAAGATTTTAAGTCTTCTTCCTCTAGGTTCCACATTCTTTTCTCTGCTCTTCACCTTTTGTTCCTTATCAGGCAATTGTGTTTATTTTTACTGTCCTTCCTCACTTTCCCCCCCGCCCTTAAATGAAGATTGTAGTGTCAAAAGGAGATTAGAGACAGATGTTTCTATAACATAAAGAAGTTTTGATTTCTAAATGTTGCTGAATTCCTAGTGAAAGACCTTGAGAATAATGTTTTTAATGAGAAGAGTGTTAACAGTTCTTTTAGATTTCCTTTGAAAATCCCTGTCTGTATGAAAGAAACTTGCAGTACTACTTCTCAATCTAAATTTCTTGAATACTGGGGAGTTTATTAACAAAGCCTTTACACGTGGACAAGTTCATAAAAGGGTATCTACCCTGTTTTTTTGCACAGGTTTCTGTTAATATCCAGCTCTGACATTAAGACCATGATCACTAGATATGTGGTTGGAATTCCCTTCCCTCTGAGAGGCCTGACTGTGCTCTGTGGATGGTAAACTGTACATTAAAACTGTAGGATCCTTTCCAGTATTGACTACATCACACTGAGAAAACATGATTTCAACTAATATAGCTATAAAGAGAACTGGTAAATTAAAAAATTCAGTTATTTTAAAAAGCTTTAGAAATCAAGAAAGAAACATGACTGCTGGTAACAGATGCAAAAATGAAAATTAGGTCAAAGTCACTTGACTATTGTCGCAGACATCTTTCATGAAAAATCCTTTCTTAGGATTTTTCCTTGTGAGAAGCTGCAGTTTCAGCAACCAAAAGTAAACAATGGTTATCTGCTGCTGTGGAATGCAACAGGTAGACCCTGTGATTGGTGTCCTGTGGATGCTTGGATTTACTGACCACTCATGGCAGAGCTGGCTCTTGCTCTGTCTGAGACACAGATCTTTGTTATTCATTCTTGTCTATTCTTAGCTTAGCTAGCTGCTGAAGAAACCTTTTCCTTTCTATTTCTTTTTAGTATAGTCTTAATGTAACATATATCATAAAATAATAAATCAAGCCTTCTGATCATGGAGTCAACATTCTCATCTCTTCTTCATCCTGAAAACCCTTGTGACCATGGTCACAGACTATCTGAATTTTAACCACACCATTATATTAATGATATTCCAGTTAGTTTCCTATGTAAGATTGTAATAATTTTCCTGATGTCTTTTGGTTTTCTGTTCAACTGCTTATCTCTGTCTTTTCATGCACATGTGACCAGCATAAATAAATAAGAGTACTGAGTGGCATTATATGGTCAATGTTACAGATTGTTATATTTTAGGGGTCCAAAACTGACTATCTATCTTAAAAGCTAAGATTTTTGGGACAAAATTCCTGCTTAGTTACAATTCTGCCTCTCATGTTTTAGATTCTGTGCAGGATAAGACAGTGTGCTCCCACTTGCAAAGCAAGGGGTTCAGTAGAAAGAATAAAATCTCAGCTCAGTTGAAAAGCTAATTTGTGTTGAAAGGCTCATTTGTGCTCTGCTCTGGGGAGATCAGATCTCTTAGGTGCCTTTGGCTGTTTGAAAAACACGAGGAGCTTTTCAATGCCTTGAAGGAAGTCTGAGAGATTTTTTCCCCCCCCAGGTTTTAACCTGAAAGACACAAAAGTGTGGCCACCAGCTCTGTCATTGTTAGTTCTATGCCCTGGTTTATGGGATGTGTACTTTCACAATGTGACCCATACAGGGTGCATGTCCTCTGTGCTTCTTTAAAACAAATAATGTGAGAACCTGGCTATTCTGCCTACTCCTTATCTACATTAGGCAGCAGTAGGAAGTAACGTAAATAAAAATGTAGTAAAAGCTTCCTTCATTCCAAAATGTAAGTTTCCTACAGCTTTAGTCTCTGTTGCTCTGCCTCAGCATGCCAAAAATACATTTCCCTGGCACAGTCTCAGAATAAACCTAGACTTTGCAAGCAGATCCTGTCTCCAACCACTGTTATTATTTTTGGGGGATATTAGCTTCTTCTTCTGCTCATCTGGCTGTATTTATTGTCTGTTTTCAGGAAGAAAAACTAAGTTCCCAATCACAAAAATGGCTATCAGAAACCATTGGAGTTATTTTCTATTTTCAAGCATTATAATGTCCCAGAGAGAATATCCAGAGATTTCTCACTGAACGTTTTCCTCCTGATAGATAATATCCTGAAAGGCTTTTTCTACCTCAACTTGCTGTAATGCCTGTTCTTGATGCCTGCTAAATGCACTCTTTTGCTGTCTCCCTGTGGATGGATCTTGAATTGTGATGTTGAGATGATTTTAACTTACCTTCAGACACAGAGACTATTTTGCTTCTGAGTAGTATTCAGGTGCCACTTTGTTTCTGAAGATGGCTATCTGGAACTTTGTAGACACACTATAATTTATGCTTGTCTCATTTATTTGAATGAATTACAAAATGCTCTTATAATATGGCCAAAAATTAATATTACTTAGCGATGAATCAGCCTTAAAGGAGTAATTAACTAAGAGAATTAGCAGTTCTGTATTGATCTACTTTGCCACTCTATTAAATTACTTGCTAATTCTTATTTTGAGCTTGTCTTTCTTTTGATGTTGGGACTGTTGCTAAAAGCCTCCTGAGCAGTGTGCCTTTATTATCAATAAAGGTATATTAGCACCACACCTTCCACATCTGCAGACACTTCCCCCTCCCACAGATGAGGTAAGGGACCCTGAATTATGGAAAATGTTAGCCTCCTAAAGGGCCAATATGTGCATCTTTCTTCCTTAGTAGTTGGTTTCACAATAAAGAGAAAGTCTTTTTAAAATCTCTCACTAAGGGAAAGTTTTCAGAGAAGCCTTCTGTTCTTAAGTGTTCTTTAAATTTAAATCTCTTTGATAACTACAGATTTACACTCTCAGTGTATCTTATTTTGTAGCAAAGCATTTGTATCTAGTTTTTACTTTTGCAGCAAAGATTTAGTACCTTTGTACGCTGGTTGATGAGCATTAGTCACCATTAGTTGTTTAGGAAAGTTTTATTATAGTGTTATTAATTTCATATTTTAACCAAAAAAATTCCAAGGTGACTGTTGTTTGAAGAAAATTATTTTAAAGGTTCTTAATCAACCATGGTTTCTCAAATTTGAATTGCTCTTGACAACTGAAATTCCTACAGTTCAGGGCAAAGCAGACTACAGAACTTAAAAGAAAGGTTTCACCACTCATAAATTCAATATGTGTGAAAGTCTGAGGGAGTGGAAGGAAACTATGCCGGAATAGAAACAAATTTTAAATTATGAAATATAGAATAACCAAAAAAAAAAAACGACTGCCAATTTTATAATAATAACTGATATTGTCACTAGAGATGTATCTGTGTTTAATATCTGTTTACTTATTTTTTCTTGCAAAATTGGGAGGTTTTCAATTGGATTTCAGATTAATTTCCAGGGCAATTTCAGGACTAAGAATATGCTGTATTGCCATTTGAAAAATATGAAATAACACTATTATTTTTTAATTTTATTTTTTAAACAGGGAAATTTTACATGGGTCCTAAGGGGCCCTCAAATATCCCTGTGTACTCAGCTCACCCACAAACTATTTAAAGATGAACCTTCAAAGCTTCTTGATTTTGGATGTGCTTTTTGAAGTTCTGAAGTTTTTAAGTTCAATTTTAATTTATAAATTAAAAATTAACTTAAAATTTTAAAGTTTTTAAGTTCAGTTTTAACTGCCTAATCTCTCACTCTTGTGAAAAATCTAACTACTCCCAGTGAAATCTCTGCATGTTGCTGTTTTGCTAAGTTGGTGTCCCTTTCAGAAGGTGCTAAGGCATGAGCTTTAGCTGAGGATTCCTTTGCTGACGTTCTGCCTTGCCCTGTGTCTCGGTGCCCCGTGGGTCAGGTGTGCAGAGCACAGGCAAGCAGGCAGGTGTTGAGCACAGGAGGAGCCCTGCAGGTCTGTTCCTCTGGTTGTTTTCAGCAGTGCTACTCGTGACACTGACCTGAATCATCCATCCAGCTCCCTTCTGATGGCAAACAAATGTCATAGGGCTTCCAGCACCGGAGGGAGCCAACAGGGAAGGTGGAGAAGGACTTTTTACAAGGACATGTAGTTACAGGACAAGGGGAATGGCTTCAAATGGAACAAGAGTAGGTTTGGGTTAGGTATTAGGGAGAAATTCTTTGCTGTGAGGGTGGTGAGGCACAGGAGCAGGTTGCCAAGAGAAGCTGAGAATGTCCCATCCCTGGAAGTGTCCAATGCCAGGCTGGATGGAGCTCTGAGCAACCTGGTCAAGTGGGAAGTGTCACTACCTATGACAGAGATGGGAATTAGATGATCCACAAGGTCCCTTCCAACCCAAGCTGTTCTATGTTTCTATGCTGATTATTTGTTGATCAAGTCTCTTTTTCTGTGGTCTTCATTAGTACAGAGGATTTAGGGCTGCCAGTTCACAAACTGCAGCCACCAGGTTTAGCAGAGAGAGGCAGCTGCAATTCTTGATGGATTTGGAGACCAGAGAAAGGAGTGTGGGCCAGCCTGTGCCAGTCTATTGGAGAGCACGGCTAAAATACAGATATTGGAAATGCATGGGTCAAGATCCACCTCCAAAGCAGATCTGCTTAGCAGAGATACAGGTGCTGGGGAAGGGAATTATGCTGGGTTCCCTGACAAAATTTGCTTCATAGCACATCTACAAATCCCACAGGTCAAGAATTGGTGTGTGGCTTCAGCACATTCCTTCTCCATGGTAGGGAGGCAATGACAGATGACCAGAGCTCATGCATCCTGTCTTCAGGATGTCTTCTTTCTTACACTTTGAGTTGACCACAAGTTCATTGCATGGCTTAGGAATCCAAAATAATTGCAAGAATCATAAATTGTGTCAGATCCCAGTGCTTTGTAATCACGGAGTGCACTCTTTTAAAGGATCAATTACTTGAGCAATTAATGAAATTGATACTAAAAATTGCAGCTGAACAGTAGAGAATCCATGTTAAACATCTTCAAGCCTTACAATTATTTCAAAGTAATTTCAGTTCTGAAAGAGGTTTTGGTATGTATTCTTTTCCAATAATTTTCAAGTATGAAATGAGGCTCAGGCAGTCACTTTTTTCTGTATCTGTTTGTGTGCTCCATGTCTCACCATAACATCTGAACTGGTTTGCTGATTCAACAGGACTTCATAGCTATTTTTGAGACTGCCTAAGGCTTCATGAAATTTGGAGCCAGATAATGGGAAGAGAAGCAAAGATAAAGACTGCAGTATAAGCTTCTGTATACAAAAAGAAAAAAAAAATCTACAGTGGGAGAGAACCTTCTGGCAAACATCTATTTATGTTTTTTGATCAACTATAAATGCAAAAGAGATGAGACTTCATTAATACCAGTGCTCACAGAAGTGTTACTTTCTGAAGGAAATTGAGTCTACATTTGTTTGTGTTTTCCTCTAGAGAGTTCATCCTTAATAGGAAACTTCCTTGAACTTTGGTTTGTGTTAAAGAGGAAATTTTCATGTAAGTTGCATGAACTTTAAAAGAGGAAAATGTAGGGGAAATAGAGCCTTTAAAGTCAACTCTTTATTCTGCTTGCCTATTATATTTTTACATTATCCTATTTTGTTACGATGTTTACATCACAGGAAAATGGATTTTCTTGAGGACAAAAAAGGTTTATCCATATGGAGTGAGCTAATCTATGGCTTAACTACCTTTTGAGTCCTACTAAGATTTTAGAAGATAATACAGGTAGAACTTGATGGTCATTGATCATAAGGATCTTTTTTACACCCCTCTGGAGAATGTTACAAATAAACCCTCTAAGCTAGTCCATAAATATTGCAAAATATGGGGGCCACATAATCAACACAAAGGAAGTATAGCTATAACCTCAAATAATTTTTTGGTGTCAAAAGATGCACACAAACTATTTTTATGTATGAAAATACTTATTAGACAAAATAACTTGAAGCAGTGGAATAATTGGCATGTATTCAAATTGTGGTTAATTGAATTCTTCATCTGTGGCTTAGAGAGCCACATGGGGTACAGATTCTGCACGGAGGAAGCAATTTTCATTAACGGGATATAATTTAGAATGAGAAAACATATACACTCTGCCTGCAACACAGTTAATAATTAATATGGAATAAATACATAGACATACACTGAGTTACCATATTTCTACCTGTCACTCTGTAGAGTTTCAGCAACTCATTTGCATGCTAAGTAAGTATATTTATTCAGGGAGATGACACTGTAACACCACCTTCAAAAGTGGAAGACCTTTATGTCACAGCATTGGAAATGAGTCATCCTTGTTTTTAAAATGGCAAAGTGAGATCAGAATGGTGATTTGATCTCATGCCTCCTTACATCTAAGAAGTTTGCTGGTTTCTGAAGTGACACTGTACTGTTAAAAGCTGATAACCAATTCCAAAACTGACCATTATTTTTGAGGCTGGTCAGTTTTCCTGAATTAGATTAGAGAAAGTTTAAAACCTCTTAAGAAAGAATATTATTTCTGTTCTGCATTCTGAAGATCTCTAGCATTTATTATTTGGTCTCTCACATATGCTGTTAATATTGGGATGTGTCTGCATGCAAAAAGCAAAGTATTTGAAGGACTGAGAAGAATGTCTTGCAGGATGTGTGAGAAAGTATGTGACATCAATGAGGGAATGGCTGACTGAAAGCCAACAGCACCACAGGGTTCAGGCTCTGTCAGTGGCTTGCTGCATCACTTTAAGCAAGTTGACTTACACCTAATCTCAAAAACAGTTAAAGCTATGTGGTACAAGAAATTCTGTAAATCAAGATCTCAGAATGGGCTTGTGCCATATATACCAACAGAGAACGTGTTGGTACAAAGCCTAACCATGGTTTTTACCTCTAGAAAGGTATGAACAGAATTTTAAGTCCAGTTACTTTTGAGACAGTGCCTTGACATGCAGAAAATTCTTGACTTCAACAAAACTGGAAAATATTCCTTAAATATCCCCTTGAATCAAAGCTCAAAACTCCAAATCTCTTGCAAGGATTTCTTAGCATTTCACCTGAACAGATTCAGTGCAATTTGCCTTATTTCTGCCATATTTATTTTATGAACTACAATGATATTTAATATTACTGAATTGTAGGACTGGACTTCATATTTCCTTCTCTTTTTAACAACAGGTGGTAACAATATTGGCAAACATGTCTGTGTTGGACCAGTGTGCTTCAGAAATCATTCAAGGAAATGGTATGTATTTTAGCTGAATTATAGTTTTTATTTCTTTCTGGAGAGTGAGAGTAGATGAGAATGTAGTACTTAGAAGGCAGAGGAGAAAGGCTTCACTAATAAAGCTTCATTTTACATCCTGTCTCTGCTGCATATTGCACATTGCTGCAGGGTGCAAAATGAGTCCTAGGGTTGGTTCCACACAAACAAAATAAAATGTCACTGTTTTAGGAAACTTTGCATTTGTGACCACATTGTTGGTGTTCTGTGTGTGTGACTTACTCCTAGATGCAAAGCAGTAAAAAAGTAAAAAGTGTTTCAGCAACCTGTATTGTGGTAATACAGGTAATATTGTGGTAAGATGTAAATGCCTTATTAATACACCTACCAGCAAATTCAAGGCCAAGCAATAGAGTAAGATGGGTGATTTTTTTTTGGTTGGGAAACATTAAATTACAGTAAAAATTCAGATATATTGCTTTGCTAGGTCAAGTAGGCCTAACTCATGCTGGGTACTGCAGTGGATTGTCAGGGACAATGACAGCAAGTAAAATTTGTGCACACACTTTGCCATGGAATTTCACAAGAAGCATTTGCCCCCTGGCTTTTGAGAGGGGTTGGCACTCATCCTGTGTGTAAAATGTTTTTTGTGTCTGCCTCATGTTATAATAAACAGGTACTAGTCAGAGGCCACATTCTGAGAATGGTCTTTGAATGCTGGAGAATTTAGGTACTTTCTTCTCAACTCTGACTTTTTTGTATGTTGATTGATTATTATCCAGCTGCATGGTTCTGATGATAATTCTCTGAATTATTTATGCAAATGTTCTAACAGTTAAAATCCTCTGATGCTACCTGATGTAATCTGAATGCCTAATAGCATATGGAGTCTAATAGCACATAATTGTCTTTACACTTAAAATAATCTAGAAAAGAGAAATCATCTTCTTTTTTTTGTGGTGCTACAAGAAGAATATCAACTCCTACAGGCAACAATAAGTTAATGAAGCTACTTTGACAGGGATAACATTGTCTCTTCTGGAGTGAAGTGTTATACAGTAAATTCAAGAAACAGAATTTCATAATTTCCTTTATTAAAGGATTCCTCATTCTAAAATAGCCTTAAACAGTTTGAGAAGGAAACTTTTAAAGGCTTGCTTAAAAATATGTAAGTAAACAAAAAACTAATTACTTGAATTGAGAGTGAAACTTCATTTAGTGACCTGAAATATGTCACTACAGGTTTTTCAGTTAGTGATTGCCTTCAGGTTAATTTAGAAGCAAATAAGGAATTACATTTGGTTGACTGAAATAAATTAGTGAAATTTAAGATTCCAACTTTTAGAGGAGGGAAGAGTTAGAGCATTTTGTAGTTCCAGAAGTTCTGTAGCTTCCTAGTGAAGACAAACTTATGCATAGATCAGATGTGCCTGGGTGCTGAAGTAAAAATTGCAGCCTTCATTTATGTATTCTCCATTCTCCCTTTTTGGGCAGTGGCTGGTCTGTTTTAGCCCAGCTTTCCTTTCCCCTTTACTTTTTTGCACTGAGATTTTTGTTGGAGAGTGGATAATGATGGCCCTTGTATTCTTTCAGGTGTTCAGCTTTTAATGGAGATGCTCTTTGAGAAATCCTCCTCTGGAAACCCAGCAGAAGCTGCAGCTTGTGAGCGAGTCCAGCAGAAATCTGCGGTGACCCTGGCACGGCTCAGCCGGGATCCCGAGGTGGCAGAGGCAGCTGTAAAACTCAGCTGTAAGGATGTGTCCCCTGCTTAATGGCACTGAAAGAGGGAGCAACTGCCAGTCATGGAGAAGCTCTTTTTAATGTTTAGCCTCACTTGGTGAACTTTGTGAGAGAGATTCCCTATAGAGTCTGTCCAGAGGATGACAGAGGAGATGGAGCTAAATGAACCTCTGGCTTGTTTCCCAGAGGAGCCTGAGGTGCAGCAGCCACTCAGCACAGAGCTGTGCCTTGCTGTGCCAACTGACACTGCTGCCTCCTCACTCCTTTATGCAGGGTCTGTCAGGGCACAGAAAACTGGGACCCCAGCAGGCCCAGATGTGATGAATCCAATGGGAGGGAATGTGTTCTTCGGGTAGGAATTTTTAAGGGTGTGTGGGAGGATTGGTAGGGAAGAAATGGAGGTCACAATTTCCACTCTGAAATTGCAGCAGCAAGTAAACCCAATTTATTTGTTTATGCTTTACAACTATTAATTATGACTGCTCTGAACTGCATAGCTCCATGGAAGGTCCCTTAAGTATTTGCATATCATCTTTGCATTAGAGATCATATCTACTAAAAAAAGATAAATATGATGCATCTAAAAAAATATCACAAAATAAGATGTTGTTTTTCTAAATTATTTCTCCTGACACTCTTTTGTTGCTCTCAGGTATTCCTCGCCTGATTAAACTTTGCAGATCACCAACAGAAAGAAATAATAGTGATTCTGTCTTAGTGGCATGTCTGGTATGTACATTTTAGTCTTCCTTTCATGCTTATACTGGAAAATTAAGGAAAAAACATCCCTCTAGATTTCAAAATGCATAAGTATTGCAGAAATGTTTTAAATTCATGTCAGGGTCTCCTGCTTTTCCCCTTAAGCATAATCCTGTACACTGTCAATTATTCATCCTCAGATTGAAGATTTAAGCACATAAGGAAAAATGGCTTCATCTTCACATTATTGGGCACCAAAAAAATTTCCTTGGAACACTTTGGAATTTAAGGATTCATTAATTCCTAAATTCCATTCTGTGATGGTTCTATGTTTGTTGAAATTAGCCTTGAGTCACAGGGGTAGCAGCCCCTTTATCTGCACTCACTCATATATTTGAAAATATTTATGTAAAGCATCCAAAAAGAGGAAAAGATATTTCTTGCTTCCACTCCAATCCAGTTTTTTCTATTTGAGTCACCAAGACAATACAGTGCCCAGCAAAGAGTGGACAGCAGAAGCTTAAGACTGTCTCTGCTTGGGAGAAAGATCCCATCTGCTGGCCCTTCACTGCATGCACTGTGAGCCAAATGCCAGAGCTGAATGATTGCACCAAGCTTTCTGTGAGAGGCCTCTGGGGACATGGGTGATCTAGGGCTGGAGCACAAGCTCTGGTGAATAAAGACTGAAGAATATCATTTGACAGTGCTTTGTGATATTAATGTTATTTTAAATGTGAAAGTAACGCTTGGTTATTGCAGCTTGTTCATTTAAGCAGGTCTCATTCAGGATGCAGAAAGTATAAATGGGAGCATAGAAAATGCTGTGATTATTCTTCCTACATGCCAGGAAGACTTGTTAATCTTGTGTGGTCAGAGCAGAGACCACAGAGCAATGGCAGCACACCAGACTATGATTTTTCTGTCTCACTGAAGTTGTTGCTGCACATTCCTTGAATCCATGCCTATTGCTTGAGACGTTTCCTACCTCCCTGTCTCAGAAACTCTGCTTCTCCTGATATTTTAGTAATTGCCTGAAGATGTTTTCTGATAAAAATGTGGCAAAAATATTATTCTCGAGACGTAAGCTGCTTCAGGCTCTGATAGGTATTGTCCCTGGTGTCTGAGGGCTTGCTCTGTACTTAGACATGCTGCTCAGGTCTAAAAGCAAAGTGCCCCAAAATAATTGCCATTGAAGAACTTTGCATGAGGGAAGAGTCATCTGACAGATGAAGACAGTGAGAAGAGATTACCCAGGCAGCAGAACTCATAGACCTGCAGAGTTCAGGTTTGAGTTCTGGCTGTTATTTAGGTATGGTTATAATGGATTTCTGCAATGAAGGCTTTGCCAAACTGAAATGAAACCTTTGCCAAACTGCATTGCAATGATACTGTTTTGTTTTTCTAGGCAGCCCTGAGGAGACTGGCAGTTATGAGTCCTGATGGGCTGGAGGATTCCGATTTTCAGCAGCTGGTAAAGCCCAGACTCGTGGATTCTTTTCTGCTGTGCACAAATATGGAAGAGAGCTTTGTATAAATGGGAGCCAAACACCTTTGAACAATGATGAAGGTGATAGGTACACAGTATGATAACACATGTACAATTTTATTTTGGTTTAGTCCTGTTGTTATTTATGACTTATTTATTCTAAACCCATGAAAATGTGGTTTGTCAGAGCAAAGGCAAGAATGAGAAAGCTTGTTACTATGGTTTGCAAAGGTAATTTTTTATTTTATTTTCCTGCCAAGACACACAATACCTTATCATTGCCATCTAGCACAATGTTTTGTTTAATATAGTTGAATTAAGGTAATGAAGCCAAGAATTTTTTGTTTTGATATTTAATGCTTCTGATGATGTTTTTTCACTGATATTTTTCTATAGTTAAGAAATTTTGTAGGTTTTTTAATAAATGTGTTAGCCTCATCTATATTAGGAGAAAAATAATCCTAAAAGCTGCAAGTATGTGCTTTGAAATGAAAGGGATGTTACAGTCTGAGTCCAGTTCTTAACTGTTGTTATCTTTTAATAGAATTAAGTAACTGAGAGAAAAATTTCCAAAAAATGTTCAAGTACTGGCTTCAAATGATGCTTGAATACATTCTTAGTCTGTATAAAGATGTGTTCCATCAGAGGATACACACTAACAGAAAGCTCTTTATTTACATTGACTGAAATATCCTAAAGAAGTCCATAGAATTCTAGAAAAATCTTGGATGGTCTATGTGTGTTTTATCTCATAATGTAATATTTTCCTCCTATGATTTAAAACCATTATACAATGACAATTTTCTCTCCTTTCCAAGCCTTACAAGAACTGGAAGTGCTAATGTCCAGACATGTTTTTTAACATTCCAAGCTACTGTTTTTGTGAAAAGTTGTTCACATTTACACTAAATAATCTGAAGAATTTAATCAATTGTAACTTGAATTTTCATTTTTCTGGCTTGTTAACTAGTTCTGTATTTTTAAAACTTAAATGGGATTCTTAGGAGATCTGGAAGTTGAGAAATGGATGATAACATAAATAACAGATGTGATTTTTGAAATCAACTTTTTTTTCCATGAGCATTCTTTTAAATTCTTTCTTTTTCCTTTCATTGAAAAACGGCATCCACTGAAAATTACTCAACCAACAATATCTGGTAGTGGGGTTTTTTTTCCTTGATTTTTCACAAAGCACTCTGTAGATTATGAAAAAAGTTGTGATTTTTTTTTATGGCTTCCAAACATTGCTTTGGATCGCTTTATGATCAGCAATTTCAGGGTTCTAGGATATCTGCCAAAACCTCCCCACATTCTTTTCTTGCTGTATTTTGTAGATATATTAAGCAGCTTAATTAATTAATGTTTCTTTAGTGTTGTGTGGTGTTTGGATGAAAAGCACCAGGAAATTGTGAAGCTGTGATTGCCTTCCACATTTTCTGTATATGAGAAATCTGTCTTGCTTTAAGCAGTGAGACAAAGGTGGTCCCTTTTTTCTCCTGTGATTGTATGAGTTAAGAAGTCTCTGCCTTAATGTCTTTCTTATGAGCTCTTCATATAATCAGCTCTATCTTGACTGAATTTTAAAACCTTACAAAACTTACAATAACCTCTGTCATGAGCAGCTGTTCAAAGGAAAGTGTTGGATCAGATGTTCTAGTAAGCACAGAGATGAATTCTGATTTTTTGCTTACTTTGAGACAGCTTCTTAAGTTTCTAAGATTATTGAAATGTATGATACTGTAAAGCTATGAAAATATTGTATTAGTGATGGACTTCAACACTTTCCTTCCTAAGCAGAAATACATGTGTGAGCCATGGTTGTCTTGGTAGAAACAATAAATTAATAAATTTCATAAAAAAACTAATAAAAAAAAAGTTATCATTCTGAGAGCATGGCAGTCCCTGATAAAACACATCAAATTCTGTACTGAATTTCTGTGCAGAACCTCATTCTGTCAGCTTCAGCTAACAGGAGAGATAGGAGTTTCTAGATAGAGTAGGTTTTATCCCATAATAGGTAAATTTAAAATCTCTTTTAAAGAAATTTTCCACACATGCATGCATAGTGAACTGAAAGGGCTATTAAGAAGATGCCATCATGGCTCATAATGTTTTAATGTAATTTCTAACAGATCAATCAAATATTCAGTGAGCAGGTTGGTAACAACTAATTTGCTCTTAAATACAGGAATGTGAACCCACATTGATTGAATTTACTACAGACACTCTCAATCTGCAATATAAGTCCATAATTCTAGGCCCATATTTTCCATTTAAATGTGTTCATATTACAGATGTGGCTGTTCATATTACAGAAGAAGAGAACTCTTAGGTAAAACTCATATTTGCAGCAGAAAATATATCTTGAAAGAGCCATTTCAGCAGACCTCTTGTCACCTAAGTGTCCTCAAAAACATTTTAGGCTTTGATTTTTTCACCTAGAGCTGTGCACTTTATTTTTGTATATGCTAAAGTTTATGGGAAAATAAACATACCTTTAATTTTACTTCTTGATTCACATGGAAATAATAAGTCATTAAAAATATTGATTTATTTTTCTCATTACTTCTGAATGAGAATTCTGGATTCCGAATGAATTCTTGATTCGAAACGTTCGCTTTGAAAGTGGCTCTTCAGCTTTTAAACAAAACAAACAAAAAAGAAAAGTTTAAGCCAGAATAAAAATTTTTTGCTTTCAAAATGTAGTATAAAATACAATATTTAATATCAAGAAATTTTCACTAAAATAAGTACTGTGATGGCTTAATCCGCAGACTCCCTGCGTATATACATATACAGGTAGGAGTAAGAGTGGAGAGTATGTGTAGTACATTCCCAAATCAGCTCATTTATGAGGACTCATTGACCTATAGAGCTGGAATGTAGGTTAGGTATTGGTTTCCTCTTCCTGGAAAATGAATGTCAAACTTGTTAGAAATGTTCTTGTTTCCGTTAAATTCTTCTGAACTTTTTCAGTTTTGTATGAGATTAGAAATGCTAAACAAACATGCAGTGAGCTGCAGGATTCTTTGTAATTTTGATTTACACTCCAGAAACTTTGGACAATGTCTTCAAATTTCAGCTTTGGTTTCAAACTGTTTACAGATATTCAGGGCCCAGATGTTTCATTCATAGAATAGTTTGGTTATTCTCTGTTTATTGTGTACTTGGTACATGAATCACTTATGTGGAATTTTACTTGTCTGACCTTTTCAATTTAAAATTGTATTTACAAAGAATAAAATAATGTCTTTGTAAGTTGCATATCTTAACTATTTTTTGGATTTGCCTGTTAGTATCCAAAAGATTACTTCATTTGTAGGGTTTGCCTTTGTACAAGACTGATTCTGTTCTCTTATATGGCTTGTTCCAAATTTTTGTGCTATCTCCTTTTAGATAACAGCAATGAACAGTCAAAATAACCTTGGCTTTTGTATTTTGAGGAATCTGCTTTGATATTCACCTTTGATTTATATTAAATTTAATGTATTTAAAGAAGCACACTAGACAATGTAAATTATTCACCAATGTTCTCATTTTTAAGGGGAGGGGAGGGAAGATGGCATTAAGCATTGAAAGAAAGTGTTTCAAATTTCTCTCAATTAAGCATTGAAAGAAAGAAATTCCAGAGTGAATTTGCTAATTGGAGTTGGAAGTGCAGAACTGGTGGGAAGGTGAGTGAATACTTTTGGCCCTTGACAAGCTAAAGAACTGGGAACAAGAAAAACACAGGATCATCTATTCTAGATACTTATGTGCTTTGTGGACATGCTTATCTCTATTTTCTGGCTTGCTCTTGGATCTGAGTTTCTTTTTCCAGCTGTGACAAATTTCTTCCTCTTGGGAGTGTATTTGTGTAATTGCTAGTTATCTAAGAGAGTTGCATTCCAAGGTCTAGTCCTGCTAATTATTATATTGATAAGGTTTTTGCTGAGAAACTAAGTAACAAAAATACCTTGTTAAATAAATGTAATTAGGATCACCTAGAACATAAAGAAATGATTATTGTTCTTACAACAAGGGGAAGGACAACATATCCTCCAAAAAGCCTGAGAGAAAGCATGGGATGTCAGCTTATACTTTCATGTTTTTGGTACTTTTACAAGCAGACCTGCTAACTAAGATTTTATGAATTAATCAGTTTTCAACCAAATAATCATTGAATCAGAGAAATAAAAGTAAGACCACTAGACCTACAGACCAAATGCTGAAAAATCAAAGATTTTTCTCTTTAATTTTCAACAGCTAATTGCTGACTTATTTTAATAACTGAAGTGTGCCTAGAACCCAAAGAAACCTATGGGAAACCAGTGGGGGGAAAAAAAGTAGCTAGTAATGCTGCTAATTTGCTTTGGAAAGGAATTTAAAAGGATCAGAAGGCTTAAATGATGTGAAGAAGGAGGCGTGTATAATGCAGTGCCTCACCTATCACTGTTTGATCACCTGTGCTACAAATCACTGATCATATCCTCTTCTTCAAACTTTCTGGATTACCTCTGGGTTTTAACCAGATTTTGTCCACATTCCTCACAACATTTACAATGTGGCCTAATAATGCATATGTCTTCTAAGTGATCTAGTCTGATTTATTTATATTTAATACCCCATATTGTAAAAATTTCCTTTTTTGAATAGTTCTGAAAGGATAAACCTAACAATTTATGTCTCTTATGTATGCTCCTCAGGTGAGACAAAGATTATAATAAATCAAGCAGGTATATCTAAAAGGATCCAAAACCAGACATATATGTTTTCACTAGCATCAAAAGAATAATTATGGGTCCAAATAATCTAGAGGAATCTTATTTGATGCTGCTTTTTCTGACTTCTATAAGTCAGTTTGCTTGCACTGAAGTAAAGAAGAGCCAGAGGTAACCCAAGGTTTCCGGGATCTTGCTAGAATTAGATGTGTAGAGGTCTAACACATAAAATAAGTATAAATAAATCTTACAATATGAAACTAAGAATAAAAACTTTTTTTTTTTTCAGAGCAGCAATTAACACAAATCAATGATTTTAAAGTTAATCCTATCAGTAGAAGAAATTATCATGTGCTTTATCTAGGGGGGGATAATGAACTGTTAGAAGTTCAGTTGTGCAAGCATAGTCCAGACAAGTAATTTAGGTCCTTTCTGTAGACCACAGAGAGAAGTATGGAAAAATAGTGCTCAAAGAAATAATGATAGCCCTCAAAGAAATAATGATTTCTTTGAGGGAGCTGTCTAAACACCCTGACATCTGACTCTTAGTTCAGATCAGGGGAGATGAATTCCAGGCTCAGTCTGGAGACAAATGGGAGGCACTTTTCCAACTGGGGTTTTACATGCTGTTTACATATCAAGCACAATTTCCCTCAAACCAGAAAAGTTTGCAAGATCAGACTTTTAAAATGACAAAGACATCATTTGCTTGTTTGGTATGTGCTAACTGATGAATTCTGTTTGCCACTGTTTTAAAACAAGGAATAGCTGCACCAACTCATTGATAAAGCTCATGATAATGTACCAGATTATAGGTTTATTATTACAGAAAAATATATTGTATTTGAAAAAAAAGGGAGAAGAAAAACAGACACTAAGTAAGAACTCCAAAGTGAGCTATTCTAGACAATATTTGAAATACCACTGCACTCATCAATAGTATTGCACATGCCAGGAAAGCTACTGCTCCCCAGAAAACAAGAGAACAAACACAAATCCCCTCAAACCCAGTGCACCTTCTTTCCCAAAAGTAATCAGCTGAGCTGGAAGAAGAAGAAAGGACACTTCATTACAAGGTGGAGCCTGGAACAAAACAGCATCACAGCACAGGTAAGACACAGATAAATGAGGACTACTTCCAGGGGCTCCAGGCTATCCTATAGCATCCCATGCTGGCTTGGAAGTTGCTTACTATCCAGACCATTGCTAAACCCATAGAAGTCTCTGTTGCTGTGCTTACTGTGGCTTAATCTTTGAGCTGGCAAATGTTGGGAACCCTTTCTTGAGTCAAGAATATGCTTTCCATCAATGTTGCAGATGACAGATACGTGGTAGTTCAAAACTTCATTCCTCTCTAATTTTCTCTAGGCCTTTCCTCCTGATGGCAACAGATTAATGCTCCCCTTGAGAGTGAATGGCAGGTGAAGGATTAGCTCAGCTCAGTACAAGGGAAAGCTGCTGAGAGCTCAAACCCAACATCTGTGAAACTGGACAGTGACGTTTTTTACGAGGTATTTGCAGGTGCTGTCTCACTGCTCTCTTACATCTGCATCAAGGCAATCTCTGGGTGTAACATCTTGGCTAAAATTTTGTCTGTTTCCTAACTTGCACTGTTATCACCATCTCACAACTATTTCTCCTCAAATATTATCTATTTTTCTTTTTTGAAAGCATCATACTTACAGTAGCCAACACTGGGTAGTGCACTCAGATGGAATTTTGGGATTCTGCTGCAAAGACCAGATGAATATTCATTAATTGTTGCCATTCTCATTTTCTGTTTCTCTTGCCTATCTAAGCTAAAAACTACAGGAGTGAAGTGTTCCTCTCCATCCTTTTGTATGATACTGAGGTCTCTGAGATTGTTCCTTTCATTTGAGGCCACTTAAAGAGAATTTATTTTGAAAAATATTAAAAACAAAGACCAATTCTTTTGACAGTATCAGTATGGTATTTTTGTTTGTGACCCTCGGATATTCCTTGTGTGCAAATGTCTTTGGAACTTTTTTGCAGTTAATAATCTGACATGGCTGTAATAGAAATGCCTTTTGTGTCCAGCACCTGTTCATCTGCAGCTTTCATTGACTAAAAACAGCTGATTTCAAACTTTTGTTTTCATTTATAGAAAATTATTTCAGCACTTCTGTTGCTTTCAAGCTCATCTCAGAGCCCCTTTCATGTGGCAATACTTTTGTTGCTTCTCATCCTCAGTGAAAGTTCTGCCTTCTTCATTTATCCTTTGATCACCTTTTTAATTTGTTCACTTTTCTCGTTATGTGTGTCAATAAAATATTGCAGCTGTTTTAATTCAGATTTAAATGCTATCAGTTGTTGTGAGCAATAATCAAAAAGGCTGTTGAAAATGAAATCATTAAAATATGGTTTTGGAAGGGAGGTGTTATTGACACCAGGATCTCAGGCTTTAAGTATTTTGAAGGTACTTTTAAGGTAGAGTGTCTTTCACTATGAAGTATGGATATATTTTTATTGAAAAAATCTTTCTTAAATAGTTGGATTTTTTTAAAAATGAGAAATGTTTTTATTAAAAACACCATAAAAAACTTTTGCAAAAGATTTTACCTAAGAGGTTCTTCTATTTTGTTTTCTTTCATGACATTTCAAAAAGTTTTAATGTCCCTTTTAACCTTGAATCCAGAAATGACAGTGTTATCAGAAAAAAAAATAAAAATCTAATTTCACCCAGGGGCTACTTTTCCAAGCAAATGTCCAAACACCACGTGTTTGGTTTTACTTGCAGCACTGTGGTAGTTCTGTGCTGCAGACTGGAGGTGTGCTCTGGCTGTAAGACCAAGGGACAGGAAATGTATGAAATACAAGCAAAAGCCAAGATCTTGCTGAAAGTGCTTCCTCCTGCTGAAGATTCAGAAAGTCTTTGTCCTTTGGAGAGTTCCCCATGGCCCCTGTGGAGTTCAGGTGTCCCCTGCCTTCACTCAGTACCCTCTGGGCTTATTTAGTTTTTCAAAAAGCCTTGAGTGGTAACTTCTCTCTGTTCCCATCATGACAGCTGAGAGCTGCAACCCTGTGGATAATTCTGATTTTGTCTGCATACCTCTTTCTTTCTGCTTTATTTGTAACACTTGCCTGCTGAAGAATCATCTTCCTTACTGTTTGTTTACTCATTACAGGCTTTTCTGAAATCTAACAAAAGTGCAGTCAAACTCACCACATAATTAATAAAATACCCTTTCTTCTGTGTAAAGACAGCATTATTTTGGTAATACTAAAGCCTTTTCTGCAAAAACTTAACCAACTTTATCAGGAACAATTGCTCATATTATTCTCCTCCATTTACATAATCTTGTCAATAAGCTGCTTTTAACAGTTCAAGCAAAAAAATCTCTCTTCAAATTTAACTTATTTTCAAACACGGAAAAAATTTCAAAATGCTTAACATGAAAGCTTGTTTCTTTAAAAATTAGCAAGCAATTAGAGAATCTTCCAAAAGAGTCAATTGTCATGTAGCAGCCCAATGTTTTGCCACAGACTGCATTTTTCTTTTTTCTTGAGAAGGAGTACAGTGTTGCTATTGTTGAGTTTCATGTTAGTTCTGGCTGCTATTCTACAAATCCCATGGACAATAGGGTAATTTAGAGGCCCCTTTGCAGCTGGGTGGGAAAGGAATTGCAACAATAATGGTTTAAATATTCTTAAAAAGTGCTTGATAGTTTTTTAACTTGTTCTGGTGACCTGATCCCATGATTAAAGACATTTTAAAAAGTTTAAGGGATGCATTTGAATCTTATCTCGCTTCCTAAAATACTTAAGAACCAATTTTCCTTACATCTGGAATGTCTTTAGTCAGTTTGGCTGTTTTAATCTGGGTGAAATCTGAATGAGAGCAAGTAATCTAGAGACCTGCAAATGAACCTTTCAGAAATCTTTAAACCACTGCTGAACTCATCAGAAATATATGATCATTATATACTGTTATGCATCCAAACTCTCTTCCAAGTCTTAAGGGGTGAATGCAGCCAGAAAGTCAGCTTCCCTTGGGGCCACCTGCTAAAGTGACAAAAAGAAGTCACACAAAACATTTTCTTGCCCTGGGAACTGCTGAGAATTAATTTTGTCCTCTAATATTCTTTAGAAAATGTAAAATTTGTCTCTAAAGAAAAAGATTATTAAAATCTCTTCAGAAAATGAAGATCTTTTTCTGTAGCAGAATAAGGTTTTCTTAATTTGGTTTTTTGCATTACAATGTCTTGTGGATCTGTGTTGCTTTTAAAAAAGAGCAGAGTAATTTTTTTTTTGTTTTATTTCATGATGCAGAGAAATATAAAGGGATTTGTTAATTATTAAATTGAAAATAATTATTAGAAGTTAATTAAGAAAATGTATTAATTGTCAGATGTGAGTAGTCAAGGTCAGTGTAAGCAATGAATATCCATTTATGTTGTTTCTCAAGGATGCAACTTTTATCTGGAATTGAGTTTCATCATTGATATTAATTTAATTTAAAGATATTTTGTTCCATAGAGACTTAGTGTGCAAGAAGAGGGAAAGTACTGGGAATGTCTGGATGTAGCTGACCAGAAGCATGAGCCTGCTTCCATGATGTGAGAACTCCAGGCCTCATGGGTGTCCTGTTCCCAGTGGGAGTGGAGAAAAATGTAGCCATGAATATCAGGTGAACTGAAGCATGAGGCCTCATTTCTCATGAGAGGAGAGGATAACAGAAAGGAAAAGCTGAAAAGAATTGAACCCAAATGTTTAGGAAGGAGACACTACTGGGGCTTGTTGAAACTTGGGAAACAAAAGCAAATGAAATGTTGCAGGGAGTGGTTATGAGCGCTGGAAAACTAACTGTAGTCACAATCAGAGTTACAGTTACAATCAAAGTATCATTTAAAACTTTGATATTTATGAAGTATCAAGTGAAAAATGAAAAAAATTAATACAACACTAGGTGCTGTTTTGTATTAGCAACAACATCACCATTGGCTGCTGCTCTGCACGTGCCTTGGTGTGCTATAGTGGCAGGAGTTCTGGAAGCTCATTAATTCATTGGCACAGATTAGAAAAATGGATATATTCTTTTTCTGTCAAAACACAATGTAACCCAAAGCAAAAGGAGTCTCTGTGCTTTCACGACTCGTGATGAAGTGCAAACTGAGTTTTCAAAAGCTCCTTTTAGATGTACTTAAGGACTTGCTGGGGGAGAAGTGGGGACATCTACTGGAATTTTAAAACACTTCATCATATGTTTCCAAGGCTGCTAGTGAGACGTATTTGGTTTAAGTCTAAAGTTGGATGAATAATGCAGAAACAATTTCTACTTATATTTGTGCAAGTTTGGAAGCAAATCTTCAGCCATCTTGGGGTTGCTTTTGGTGTCGTTTCCTGCACACACTCAGAGTTATTAAACTTTAATTGCATAACTGTTGGCAGAAAATAAATGTTAAGCTCACACAGGAATACTATGAAAAGTGAATTTCTAATGTGCTTTCTGTAAGCCTGTGTACCACAAAGCTGATTCCATGAGTTATGTTCATTAGACTGGAGGATGGAAACAATATTAAGTGATTTATGGGACTAACTGCAATTGAACAGTGAGTCTGTGCTTGGAGTAGCAACCCCTTAGTTTAAAAGACATTAAAAAAGAATTCAATGAGGAAGGAATATGTGAAGGAAATTGCAACCCACTCCCCACATTTCATGGTAAGAAGGAAGGAAACTCATCCATCATTAAATGCATTCATTAAAAATTATTCACTCAGATCCATTTAAAGCGTGTTCTAACTTTAATCTCCTAATTTCTTGGGGCTAGATTGAGATGTGTCCTGCATGCCCAATAAGAGTGTGAAGGCTGTTCCTGCATCCTGATGCAAGTTGCTTGGACCTTGGGATGGGGCCTGCAGGAGCAGCAGTGTTATGGATGTGCTCCCTTTCTCTCCTCAGAGAGAGCCTGGGGAAGGGAGGGAAAGGGAAAAAGATTGCAGAAGGGGCAGCTGTCCCTCTTGATACAGAAATTCTGACTTGCTCCGTTTGGATGGAGGTCAGGGTTTCCCAAAATTTTACTGCTATGAACCAGTGAATAAATAATTCCTGCTGGGACAAGGAAGGTGTAGATAAAATTGGCCTGAAGGGATGTTTTCCAGTGTTATCTGTGTGCCACTGCAATTTGCCTGTCCCACGCCCTTCAGTCTATGCTTTATTTTAATCCTTAAAGTTCAAAGACCTTTTATGTCTTTACAAAGTTTATGATCTGATTGTATGATGTGAATGTGTCATGCAATTAAAAGTTGTTGAAAATGAGAAGCAGGAGTTTTCCTACTCAGCTTAAACTAAAAGCCAAATTACCAATGTTTGAAGTACATTGGTACTTCACAGACTGGTCCACAGAGTTTCACAAACTCTATTTTACTGGGCTCTGCATTTTCAACCTTTGCATATGATGGACTAAATAAATTGTGTGATTTCTGGTGGGTAATGTGAAATGATTTAGAGCAATATTTAGAGTAACAGGCACAAGAAATGCCACGTGCAAAATGGAAGATGTCGTTCCTGTAAGTCCCATTTTTCTTTCTTTCTTACTAAGAATTGCTTTAAATATTACACATAGTAATATTCATATTACTGATTCATATAATTGTGCTAGGTTTTTTACTCATTTTATATATTTTTGTTTGTTTGTTTGTTAAAAATTGTCAGATCTGTGAGAAACTTTCTGTAAAGCTTTCTACCAAACTGTTCTTAAGGATTTTCTGCTGGAATGACAAAAGCTCATCAAAACATACATTTGCCATCAGTCTTACCCTTAATATTCTATTCTTTCAACCTTCAGTTGGGTCCTGGGACTCAAAGGAGATCCCAGTCACCACAGCTTTCTCAGAAGTGGGTTAGTTTTGCACACTATTTGCAGTGTGCTCTGGTTATGAGACTGGCTGGTTAAAGAGATCACAAGTGACAATCTCACTTACCTGCTGCTCATTAGGGACAGTTTGGCTGTCAGCATCATGGTGAGAAATGCTCACATGACTGTTTTCTGACTTTAATAATAAGAAGTTTTAATCCTCCATATTTGTTAGTAAGTGTTGACTTTCCTGCACTGTGTCTCTGATTTACTAAACTGACATGTTTCTATCAATATATCAGTCTCATTTGGTTGGCCTGCTGCTCCCAAGTTTTCTACATTTATCCCAAATAACATGTTTTTAATTGAAAAGAGATTCCCTGAGTCTGTATGCATATCCACATCTATTTCTAACCATTTTTGAGGCTTAAACCTACTCCTATTTCAGACCCTCCAATATCCAAGATGTGTGGACAAAGTCCTTGTGTATTTTCAATTAGTACTTTTCACAATTGCACTTTACTGGATCAGGTCATTGCTGGGGAAACATACCTGTATATTGGAAATGCCAGAAGCTGCCTGCACAATGATGCTGGCAGAACTTTTGGCACAAGTTCAGTGGTATTTTAGTACTACATGAACTTACACAAGCTGAAGATGTGGCTGAAGGCATTAAAGTAAAAATACTCCTGTGTTAAGCTAGTAAGACTAAATGATTGAGGGTGCAAGTGCTAAAATCTTCCCCAGACAATAGCACATAATATCCAATTAATAGTTGTGGTAAATCTGTCTGAAATGTATTCCATATAATTTCTGGCAAGAGTTGCTTTCAATAGGAGGTTTCAGAGAACATTTAAATTATATGTGAGAATTACCCTGAATAACAAGCTCATTATTTACTATATTTTTATTTTGTTGAGTTCATTTTTTCTACTTTATATTAATTTGTTTAGATTTTGTGGATCCTTTTCTGTCCTTTCTGCACAAAAGCCCAACTATGGAAGGTTTCTGAAAGCAACAATTGTGATTTTATAATGAACCACAAGAGGGGGGAGAATGAACATAAATGAAAGAACTTGATTTTAGTGAACAACTGTTACATTTAGGGCCATGCTGTATCAATGCTTAATTTAGGAATCTCGGCCAGGTGTTGGCTGTGGAATGAAGAGTTTGAACTAATAGTGAGATGTTTTCCCTAAGATTCACCTTTTCTGTTCTGCTGATTTATTGCTGAGCTTCTCTGAAAGCTGTGGGCAAACCACACTCTCAAATGTTTCTTGCTATGCTGAGTGTGCTCATCCCTTTCTTTATTGCCTTGATCAAACACAAACAAATGCTAATGAAATGATGAAAATAGAGATCTCTGTGACCTGAATAATCAGTTTTATAACTTCCTAGCCTGCCTTTTAATTTTTTCCCGCATTTATACAAAGGAGCTCTCTAACTCAAGTAATCAAGGAATTCCTCCCTGGTGCATTGATGAGTTTTTGGTGTCAATATTAAAAATAAATCAGCTTAGTCCTGTGATTATGGACTGATGCAGGACTGGTGAATTTTCCAAGCCTGCTCTTTCAAGAAGGCTCATAGTCCCCTGGTCATTGTGTGCAGAAGCAGCTGTACTGGTGACAAAGCTGGGAACTCCTGGAGATGCTACCCTGGCACTGCTGGGACCACATGTGCCTGGATCAGCCCTTGGGAGAGGATGCACAAGCAGCTTTGGCAAGGAATCAGCTTCCTAATCCCAGGACTGTGGTGGCAGTTCCTACAGCCAGCTGAAGGGTAAGGAAGGAAAACAGATTTTAAGAAATCACTGTCCACTATTTTTTATTTCAAAGTGTATACAAGGGACAAATATTTTCCCAGTATTTGGTCCTTTGTATCACATGTTCCTTCTGGCCTAGGCTGTCAGTCCTGTGGTAGAGGGATAGGAAAAGAAGGATTCTTGCTTCCCCCTGGATTAAGAAAGAAGCAAAGCAACAATTATAACAGTAATATGAGGATGGTATTGCAGCAGGTGTTTGCAGCATGGCAAAAAAAAAAAAAAAGAATAGTAGAATAGTCAGAAAACCTCAGCTTTTCACTGCAAGTAATTACAAGTAGCTCAGTAGACTGTAACTCTGAGAGAACACCATGTAATGTTATTAGGCAAAATGATAATGTCCTTAATTTCATGTTCAAAAGCTGAATGGTTCTGAAGGAGGCTTGCAAAAAGAAATTAAGATAGTTGTACTAGAAGAAGACAGAATGTTGATTACCAGCAGTGAGGTATCCAGATTTGACTAATGGCACAGTTATTGTATGCATAAGCCCTAATGGTGTTTAAGTGGTTGCTAGAATGAATGCAATTAATGTAATTTATTTGTCAACATCCAAACACTGCAATACTCAGAATAGGATGGGAGGTCCCTTGCCTAGTATATAACTCTAGGAATATTTTTCAGTGTCTCTTTTCACAAGTACACAAAACCAGTGACTATGTGGGTTTTTGTGTTGTTTTCTCTTTTTTTTTTTCTTTAATGATTCTCATGTTTAAGGGGCATCATGTACATAACTCCACTGATTTAAACTGATTTTGTTTTGCTTGGTTTCATGGATTTTGGAGGGATATTTTAGGATGTTTTGGTCTGTCTTGCCACTTGAAGACAATAAATTTGATCTATTCTACATGTCCTGAGTTGTTTAGAGAGGCATCCTCCTAGATTGTCTGAACTACTGTAGGGTTAACAGTAAATTGATTACTTTCTTAAATTGCTTCAGTGATTGATGGTGATCTATGCTCAAAAAAAAAAAAAAGATCCCTTGTATTTCTAATGTGATTTTCTTTCAGCTAAAAGTTGGAGTTAATCATCTTTGAGGTCTTGTCATGCTGCATCAGAGAACCTTGTGTTAGTGGAGAACTTTCCCTAAGTGTGACTGGGCTGTAATCAAAATCTTTGAATGACACAAAGCTTCTGGTGTTTCTCATTATGTGTCTTTTGCTTTTGATATCAATTTCTATAATTTTCTAACCATTTCAATATTTCCACTCTGCATTTTTGGGGGATTTTTTTGGTGGGGTTTTTTTGTTTGTTTGCTTTAGATCTAAAGACCTCACTAATGTCAGCTCTGAGAACAAAGTACCTGTGGTGTTCTTTCTTGGTACTTTCCTACTTACCCAAGGAGACAGGTGCATCAATCCTGTTGAGAAATGTTCCTCTCCATGGCTCCTCCAAGTGTGTAGAGCAGCTGTGCTGCAATGCTCTCCCCTCTCCTTGCACTAACGTGCAAACACCCCAAGCTTTGGCATTGTTCCTTGCTGACTCAGGGAGAAAGCAGAGTCATTATTCTCCTCCAGATGAAAATTGATTGATGTATTAGGGTTAATAGCAAAACTTTATCAGCTTACACTTCAAGTAAGTTATTCAAAAATATTGACAGGCTCTCTGAGCTACTGCTGCCCTCTGCACTGAGGACTGACATGGCAGGGCTGGGATGAGACACAGTTGCCTTGCAGTCTGGATCCACATCAATTACCTTATTGTGGAGCCACCAGAAAGGGACCTGGGCTGTATATCAAACTTCAACATAGGCAGCAGCTGTCAAAGCCATCAGATTAATTATTGTTCATTCATCATTTCTTGTTCAAGATGGAAAACCTTTCCAAACCAAGGCGTAGAGAACTTGAAATTGCTGTTTAGAGTAGCAGACATGTATTTTGAAGAAGGTTTATAGATTTCACAAATGTTTGTTATTTACATGTTAAATAATTTTTTAGTGTAGTGTCTCCCTGCCATACCCAACAACACAGTGAAAGGGATATACCAATGCAGTTCCCTTATTAAGAGGGGAGTTATATAAATTTATATAACTGCTTCCTCTTTATTCCCCCTGACTTGTATGGCTTGTTTGAAGGGACTGTCATGTTTAGGAGAGCTTAAAGTAGCATGAAAATATTTCTCTTAAGACTTATTACTAGAAATGGAAGGATTTTCTTCTTTGTCTTATTTTTATTTTTTTCCTTTGTCTTTTTTTCTTCTTTTTCCTCTTTGGCTAGAGAAATGTACAGAGAGAGAAGCACAGATAGTAGAGAAACCCCTTGTAGTGGAACAAACAAACTGCTACTTTCAACTCTCCTGTGAAAAAATGGAAGACTAAAATTTAGCTCTGATTCAGAAACACTAAATTACTAATTGTTTTTTAAACAATCTGCTATATTGAAAGAATGTATCCCCATGCCTTTGTGCCTCTGAGTTCCTCATGGCATCTCACCATCTTTGAATTGCTTCTTTTTGGTAGCTTGATGCTAAGAAAACCTATAAGAAGCTTTACTTAGCATAGTGGTCAATCTCTACTAGGCATTATTTCCCATGCCTGCAGTCTATACAATGATAAACCTGAGGTGCTCGAGTTTTTGCCTCCAATAATCACAACTAGAAAACCACAAATGGGCTTTTCATTTCTCCCTTGCAAGAGCTATAAAAACCAAGGTAAACCATCCTGCCAAATCACTTTTATGGGGACCTCACTTTCCTGTTCACTAGTTTTACTCCAAATAATTAAAAGCAGCACTTCTGCCCTTCACTGTGGTTTCCAAGGAATTCACAAGGTGCACATGCTCCATCCAAAGTCCTGAGTGAGACCAAACTGGAGGTCCTTGGTTAGCTCATAGCCCAGGGCTCCTACACCTGGGGATTTGAGCTACAGTGTCCACAAAGTCCCCTTCTCCAAAAGATGGGGGCTTTACGAGCAGCCCACATAAAATTTAATACAGTGACAAAGATGAAATTAGTCCTGATACTTTTTTTTTTTTGTTTGCTTCAAATAGGATTTATCATTTTGATGCCTCTGTAAGGAAAAGGTGAGCTGAATACTTAAATACATATATGGGTTGGGTTGTTGGTTGTGGTGTTTTTTTTTGGTTTTTTTTTTTTTTTTTTTAAGAATATATTTCTGTCTGTAAAAGGTCTTTAAGCATTCTGCATTCTCCTTGCTTTCCAATTAAGTTTCCTGGTGTTTCTAATGTGGTCCTCTGGAGTGCTGGAAAGTAATAGGAACAAGAATGCATTTAATACCTGGCCTGGTGTCTTGGCAGCAAAGCTTAGCACTCCAGTGTGGGGAGTAGCAGGTTCAGGACCAACCCCAGGAGTCTCAGTACTTGGACTGGCAGAGGGCTGGTGTAATGCACAGACAGTGAGCTCATTCTGCAGGTGGAGTGTTCAGCTGCATTGATCTTGTGGCAAACCCAGCCTGCTAAGGTTCTGGAGAAACATTGGCTCTGATCTGAAAGGAAATTGTGCTGCCTTTCCCTGTCTTTCCACTAGTTTAGCTTGCAAGCTCTAACAACATTAAAACATACTTTAAGCAAGAAGGCTGACGCAGCTACAGAGACAAAAAGTAATTTCCTACAAATAGCAAATACAATAAGCAAAACTCTAATCTCTCATTAGGTAATTGTATTTTCATGGGGTCAGCCAGCCTCCCTGGCCAGGTTGAGGTCAATTCTAAAATATGTGCATTATATACATTAGGCATTTGTTAATGAAGCATAAATTTCATCAGCAAGTTGGGTGCCAAAATCAACTCATTTGGGTACATGGTTTGCATCTACAGTGGTGTCTTACGGATTTGTTCCATAGCTGAAACAGCAAGTTTGTGTAGATGCCACAACTGGCATACAATAAGGGAAAAAAAGGGAATACCACAAGCATCATAGCATAAATCTTCTGAATTTTGGTTAAATGAAATCCAGAATGCATTGGGTTCCAGGATAACAGTAAATAAAGGGTAAGGAAAAAATCATGTTGCCAGAACCAGGAATGTGTGGTCAGGGTTAGAAATTATTCAATTTGATAATATCTGGTCAATGCTACTAATTATTTCCTTTGACAAAGGATGAAATGAAAAAGCTAATAAAAAAGCTAAATACAAAACAAACACTCCATTTCAGAGCACCATTTCCTAGAAGGGGCTCAGTGGGGCTTCACTCTAAAAATTCACCAGTATTTTGGTCAGATCCATCACAGGAGCCCTGGTAGAGCAGCAGCAAGATGACCCCTCTCAGCAATTAAGCAAGAAGTCCTCACGCTTACTTCTCCTGCCAACCTAGTGTGTCAAATGTAGGATTTTTTTCCTAAGAATGGTGAGCCTAAAAATGAGAACAGGCTGAACAAACTTTAAACCAAGCCTTATGATGATGGTACCATAACAGTCCTCCCTTGCAAGCACGTGAGCAAAATTACTTCTCTGCCTTGGGAGTAAGGCTTGTGTGTCCTTTCAACGAGTAGGCTGTAATACTGCTTTGCTTTATTTAACCAACACAGGTCTAAGGACAGTAGGATTTTGGCCATTTTTTATTGCCCATTAAAGTGGAAGAAGTGTTTCAGAGTAGCCAGTTTGAAAAGGAATATTAAATAAAATAAATTCTTTGGATTTCAGGAGCGTTCTCCTTTCATTCATTAAGTTTCCATAGTTGAGCATTGGATCATTGCGTGCTTTGGCAGTGGAAAATAAAATTTCAGAAAGAGAAAACTTTCCCAGTAGCACATGTTGGAACAACACTACAGGCTCCAAGTTGGGTTAAGCCAATTGTAAGTTTGACAGCAGAATTATATCAATCTCTTTGAACAAGCAATCCAAGGAATTTATGTAGAACCATGTGAGCTGTTCTCTTAGTTTCGATTCAGTAACTTTCATGTAAAGCAAAGGTGAGGTTTTAGTAGGCAATAGAATGAGCAAATTATTGGGAAAAAGATTACACTGTGCCAAGAAATGTCCTGCAAGACATTGAATCCAAGTAAGGCTGGCAAATGAGTGAGGGGAAAAGGTCATCTCCTAATTCTTCATTCATTCCTCTTTTCCAGTGGAGCAGAGGATGGGTGAGTAAAGAAAGTTAATCCTTGTTCCTGTGTACCCAAAATTCAGGCAGCAAGGAACTGGATAATAGATATATGGAGAAAGGAAGGATATAGGTATAAATGGACAGTTCATTAGTAGAAATTAAAAACATGGATTCTTTTCTACATGTATCTACTACTGAGACCCAGAGAACCCTATCCATCTGCATCAGTGGGCTTTGGGACAGTGCAGACATCACCCTGTTTGAATGAGGCTACGAGGAACCTTCAGAGAGGCTGTTTCTCCTCTGCTGCAGGTAATAGTGTTACAGTCCAAGAGTCAAGAGGCTTTTTATGAATACAACTTGAGAAGAAGCAGATCCTGATTGCCTCTGCAAATGAATGCGGTGAGACAACATAGGTTTTCAATACTGTTAGCTTCCAGGTTAAACAAGACTGATTCCCTTTTTGAAAATCACTGTACTGTTCAAATTAGTGCAAACAGTATCATGGGTTTCTTGGGGGGAAAAAAATCAATGACATATTTCCCCCTTTATCCATCTAGCTCTGGGGAATGTAATGCTGCTGAATATGCTGGCTTTTGTAAGAGATGTAAAACAGAGTCTGTGATCATTTGCGGTCATTAAGGATAACTTTTTTTTCCTTTTTCATGAATAGAGGTGTTAGTGAAGGTGTTCTGGCCTAATTCCAGTGCCAGTAATTGGATTTTTTTTTAATTTTTTTTTTTTAACTTACACACATTCCATCAGCAGTTTCATTTAGTTCTGTGTGCTGGGCTCAGTTCAGTGCTGCCACATTGGCCCTCTTTTTTTTCTTTTAGCCAGACTGATGCAAACAGACACTAAGACAACTGTAAGCTCTCTTTCCCCTCCCATATAGCCCTTTATCCCAAGAACACAATTACTGCTTAACAAATTTTTTCAGATGTGCTTTCAGTAGTGTGTCTCTACCACCTCTCCAGCAACATTTGATAGGGGGACATTTCTAGAAGGCCAGATTCAGTAGGAACTCAAAAGGTGAATGGATTATCTATTAGGGACAGGACACTGGTGGCTCAACCATTCTTCTGACACTGATTTTTAGCTCTGTACACAGGGACACTCTCAAGTCAGCTTGTGGCAGGAGGTGTAACCCACTGTGTGCTGGATTTGTAGTGATGGGTGGTATCAGCAAGAAATAAAGATAATTCTGTCTCTCTGTGTAATCTAGTGAAACACTTCCAAAATTCATCAGAGAGGAGATAGGAGATAAGCAAACTGAAGGCAAAAGTACAGTGTTAGGTGGGAGAAAGGAAGAGACACAAGGCACATGAAATGCATTAGAAGCTGAATCAAATCTTATATCTTATACTCTGACAGATATGAGGACATAATGGAAAACAAGGTTGCTGCCTTTCTGCTGCTGTGCCTAATTGAAGTCACAAAGGCTGATGAAAGGTCGGCCACAGTGTAAACCTCTCATTTTTCATCTACACTGAATAGTTTCCCATGTGCTGTATGGCACCAGCTTCAGCCCTTCTACCCTACTTTATGGAGGGGCTCTTCAGCCAGGCATGAGATACCTCAGAATGCTTAAACAGCCTGGGAGTGGCTCAAGTTTGATGAATTTCTAAAAATGGGGTGTTTTGGTCCCTCCACAGAGATCAGCAGAGCTAATATACAGCAATGTAACCAAGCTCAGAGATTTCCTCAGACATTCCTTGTCCCGTGTGACTCCAGGCACATCACAGTCTTAAATCCACAGGTAGACCCTTGCTTCTACACCAGAAAAAGTCCATTTGCTCATGGGGGAGTGATTAGGGATTGCCATGTGTTTAACAAGCCTGGAAATTCCCCAGTCCTCCTCGGAATTTGTTATTAAACAGGAGAGAACCCAAATTAGAGCACAGTCCAAACCCCAGCATTAAAGGCCTGCAATGAAAACTTTGTCAGGTGCACCCTCACACCTTGGGTGACAGAGAGTGCCTCTGTCCCCAGGCTGTGACCATCAGCAGGACTGGAGATCACAGAGGGGCTGTACTGAGAACAGGTATCCAGGATAAGCAAAACCAAAATATATTGGAAAAAGTGTACAGTTCTTATACAGATTACTCTTTCCAGGAAAATGAGTGTGCTTGCTACCAGAAATTTTCATTGTAGGCTATCAAGGGTTAAAAAGCATTTGAAAATCAGCTTCTATTTGACTATTTTGTTTGGCCAATATCTGACATGGGTTGTACTGAGCACGTTTTGCCACCTGGCCAATTTTTTTTCCTGCCAAGCTATTCACTCAGGCTTGTGGTGTGAAAAATAGATGTTTAATAGTCAATGAAGTACTATAGTGGGTAATAGTTTATAAATTTCCATGACTTATTATGCTCAGCCTAAGTGACTGTTTATTAAGTGTATTTAAAGCCCCCCATCTCATTAACTTACAGTACTGGTGATTCCCTCCTCCCACCACTGGTGTTTTTAATGGAAAATATTCACACGTCTTTCTCCTAGGGCATGTGAAACAACCCCGTGGAAAAGAGACTGCCTGGATAAGAACAGGACATCATCCTTGGCTAGGTACAATGTGTTTATAATTTTTGGAAATAAAGTGGATCTGAAATATGAGATATATATGTTGTGGACCAAGAAAAATCTATAAATATCCTTTGTAAAAAATACAGCTGCCAATATCCCACCCTTCTCTGCTTTGGGTTCACAGTGAATGACACGGGCAGTTTTATCAATAAAGCATGTCTCATGTAAAAAAAATATTAAACCAGCAACTTAATTATGAAATACTGCCTTTATTTTCTTAATGGATTCCATGGTACTTCGGGGAAATATTACATACTAAGGTTAAATAAATTCTCTGCTAACAAAAACCAGGCCCAGTCTTAACTTTAGGGATCGACTGTTAGCTGTGCAATGGGAAGGTGAGTTTCTGTAGCAGGGAAAGACTGCTAATTATAAAAGAACATGTTTTGTTCCCCTGTATTAACCTCTAGAATGAAAAAGGTCATTGGTTGCTCTTGATAAATTCTGTGAAATCTCTCAAAAGGATCCTGCTGACATCAGTGAGATAAGCTGCTTTTGTCATATATAATATTTTAGTAATGCTGTGTAAGTGAAACTCCAGATTAATCCCTGAGGTGATTCCAATGAAGCTACTGGGAACATGATCACAGTTAAGTTTGGTCATCTAACTCTTCTCTTCATGCTGCTTACATCAGTTTCCTGAAGGTCACTTGGAAGCTGAAGACAAACACAAGATAATGGCAGTGTGAAAACATAAAAATGGGTAAGTATTATGATAATGTGAGGAGATGGCTCTAATAAAGGTAAAGGAAGTTGTGCATAAAATCCCCTCCAGCAGAAAGCATCTCAGAATACAGTTTTTCTAAACTGGGATGTTAAGCTGACACAGATGTTACAGAGGAGCCCTTTCCATGCAATCTCAGATGCCACATCTGGAAACAGCCACGAACATCAGCTCAACCTGTGACAGCAACGAGTGGAGCAAGAGCGGGGCCACCTGTGCTGCAGGGAGTGAGCAGCTCTCTCCTGGCCTGCTCCCAGGTACTTCCAAACAGCAGATATAAAATATGTGCCCCCAGTGTTGAAGGAGTTAATGTGACATTGCAAAATGAGCTTTGCTATTTGCTGTTTTGTTTGGCCAATAGCTGACACAAGCACATTTTGCCACCTGGCTAATTTTGTGCTGCCAAGTTATTCATTCAGGCCAGTGGTGTGAAAAAGGAGGCATTTAATAGTCAACAGAGCACTATGTAGGGTAATAGTTTATGATTTTCCATGACTACTTAGATGCTGCTCAAATTATTCTTGATTGAGCAAATTATTCTTTTTTAAAATCATCCCATTCATTTATTTACTAATGACTCTATCCCTTCTCTCCTGTGCACCATTTTTTAAAAGTGGGAACTATCAGCCATTTCCACGTTTGAGGGGATTTAGCCAAAGGAAAACTATGAGCATATTATAGCTCAGATCACAACTTTGAAAGGCCTTTTGCCAAGATATTGGAGGTTGCATAAAACTCCTTTCTGAGTTTTCCAGGGAGCCCTGCACAAGGGTCAGATGAGCCGGAGAGAAACCCTGACATCTTGGTTCAGCAGATGAAAATATTAATCGTCTCTGCCCCCCAGTTATTTTATTTTTTCAGCAGGTGGTTGCTTGGTTGGTTGGTTTTCAAGATGAACCACAGGCTGATGGGGTCAGCAGCTAGCTGAAAACCCTTCAGGGTTCAGGCAGGGAATCCTTGGCAAGGCCATCCAAGACTAGTGTTGGAACAGCAAACCCCTTCCTCAGGAGAGCCTGCTTGTTAATAGTTGAGTTATTTATCCTGCAAGGTGCTAGTAAAGGTGCTTAGATGTGTGCCAGAAACAGCATTTTTGCTTTTGTGAGTATTTCCTAAGGTGCTGGAAGCAAGCAGGAGAGGCAATCCTCTGCCTGTCACAGCAAACACACAATGGCACTCTGTGTAAACTGATTTTCCAGACTTTGATTTACCTGTGTTAAACCAAAGGGAGGAGAGCAGACCAAAGCATCCTGCTCTACAGATGCTTTAAGTTTATTAAGCCACAATGCCAGAAGTTGCCAGAGCAAAATAATGCATGTTTTTATGGGTTTACCTGATGTCACATACTTTAGACAAACACTGGTGTTAATATTCATTGTATGGCTTAATTGGTTGGATACAGAATAGCAACACAAGGGTAGAGGGATGCTTGTTATGTAGGTCTTCGTGTTGTTTCAAAGTCTTTATTATTATGACAGCAAAGTCTTGTTCATTAAAGTTTCACAATCCATTTTCATTAGGATGAAACTGATTCTGTAAATGAACAGTTGCTCTGAAAAATCAAACCCTTGCAGCTATCACAGGGGAGGTACAAAGTCTGTATTAATTATCAGGAATATGGTGTCGATCGAAGATGTTAATTGCCCTGATGGTTAGTTATTTGGGGAATTGCCATGCATTTCATGCAGGGATAATAAAAATGAATTTTTAAACAAAGAGATCTTAAAATAATATATAATCTGTAGAGAATACCAACATCAAAGGCTTATCTCAAAGCTTTGAATTTTATCTTTGTGGTCCAAAATGTTAAAGATGAACTGAGCAATATTTCAGCTGGTTCAAGTTTGTGAGAGGAAAACAAAACAAGAGTTAATTAACTGTTATTACAAACCTTTTCAACTTTAATTTGACTTTCAAATATTAGCATTTATCTATGAACTATGCTTCTGGGTTTGACAAATTAGCTTTCACAGAACAAGTTTAATTAGGCTTCATTGTGCTTTTATGTCACTTTGCACAGTTCCAGACAATGAATGGATTAACTTACTAAAAGTCATATGTTTAAAAGAATTTGTTGAATGCTAAAAAGGTTGACAAAGTTGCAAAGCTTTACCAGCCAAATGCAGAAAAGATGCATCCTGTTTAGCATGATAACACGCATTCTTTGCAGGGAACAGCTGGTGCTGACACACACAACCCTGCCTGGCTGCTCTCAGCACCCACAGGCTATGTCACCACCCCCTTCCCATCCCATACCACCCTGGGAAAGTCTGGAGTGTGTGTTTACAACCAAAGCCTGATACCTGTGAAAGACAGGAAAAGGGAGAGCTACAGGTGCATGTGACATGACTAAGCATGCTGGTTCTCTAGCTGGAATAAAATAAACTCAGTGTGAACTTGTATTTCTGTTTTAATTTTTTTTTTTTTTTTTTTTTACCAGTGGTATTAGGACTGCTCCATATTTATACCATATTTATGACAGATCAAAAAAAAAAGGAAGGGAGAAAAGTAACTGTGAGACTGTGAAGCAGTATAGCAAACTGATTTGTCTCAACATAGCCACAGGTGAGAGTGGAGAGAATTGTAAAAGAGGATAAATAAATGTGAAATTGAGAAATGTTGTTGCTCTCCTTCACAAAGGGATGTGTCACTTTAGAACTCACTAAATAGAGGTTTGGTACTACAGTAGGTACTGTCTAGAGGAGAGCTTGTTTTGTAGCTGGGTTATTAGACCTTTTCTGGTTTTTTCTGACTTCTCATCCTCCTCTCTAGCCACACACGTGCTTCTCTGCCCTGTGGTGTTGAACTGCTTTTGTCTAGACAAGCTAGAACAGTCAGGAGACCCTGAAGAGATCTAAGAGGTGATCTACTGAAAATTGTGCTTGAGAACAGAAAGCCAGGGCAATGTGTTTTGTGGAGAGAAAGAAGAACAGAATTCTTCTGGGGAGAGAGCACTGTATCAGACTACGTAATCAGATTTGTGATGGCTGCATGTGGGGAGGCAGAAGTGAATGCTTTCAGAAGCTGGCAAATGCTAAAACAGCAGTGGGTTTGTGTGTGTTTGCCCATCCCAAATCACATAGCCCTTTTCTGGTGGCCAGTATAATTTAGGATAACATCAGACTGTGCTAACTCATGGCTGGCTGGCTGCCTGCAGATTCTTCCAGGAGTGATGCTGCACCAGGATTGTCCAGTCAGGACATTTACACTAAACATATCCTGTATTCCATGGTCAGGAAAAGCCAGTGCTTATGTATTTGATTTAATAGCTTTATGCCAGTTAAGGATTTTCTCCATGCAGGAGCATTTCCTGGGAGGCCCTGCTGGTTTCCTCACAGCTGAGGGTGTGTCCTGTTAGATTTTGAGTAAGAGTGCTGTTGGACACTGTGGGGTACTTTAGCATGCCCACCTTGTTTGATAAACAAGAAGAAAGGTCATATGTGAGAGAGTAAGAAAAAAGGAGTTTAGGAGGATAAGGGAGATGAAATAGAGAAGCTGTGTGATGGACAGAGCCAGAGGCAACAAGGAAGCCATATTAAGCAGCAGTGAAAACAAACAAACAAAAAAACTAGAGACATTGCAGAGGGGAGAAGAAATGAGTGAAAAAATATATTGAAGTGCAGTGGTAGCAAGCTGAAATGAAAGCTAAGAAACAAGCAACAAGCATCAGGCTGCCACTTAAACCCCACTAGGCAGCAAGATGAAATATGCTGTAGTGACCATTTTGTAAAGGGTCCTTTAGATTTAGGACAGAGAAGCAGTTCTAGCACTACAGCACACTATAAGTTGCGCATTTCCTTCCCTCCCCTCTGTCTGGCAAATGCCAGTTACTCTGTTTTTCTGTATGCTCATTATTGGAATTTTCCAGTAACTTTGCAGAATTCATATAAATATATAAAGCAGAACTCTGGCTGAAACCAAGGTAGTAAGAAAGTAGTGGGAATACACAATATGCTCTTATACTTAAAGCCCCCATTCCCTTATCAGGATTTATGAATGTTCAAGAAGGAAAGGCCCACACTAAACACCTTTAACATTATCTTATATTTTCTAAAGTTCTAGTAAAAGTAAAGATAAAATCTATAAGGTTATATGTATAAGATCTGGTTGAAAGTAGAAGAACAGTTTATGGAATACTATAAAATATTTGGCATAATTTCTGTTTTATAAGGTTGAAAAATGCATACTGTTTTCAAAACACAGTCACTGTTTTACAAATCAATTTTTTCCCTGTTGCTCATATTTTTCCCTTTTTGTACTGAGTCCATTAAAATCCATACTGTCTACACATGCTTACTTCCAACTTTTCTCCTGCTTTCAGTCTCCCTTCTTTGCTTCAGCTACATTGGGAAAGTTATAATAAATAATAATAAAAAATCCCCTTCTTTTGTAAGCCCAAGAAATAAAGAATACTTTATTTCCAGAGTACAAATTTACATGAGACTAAGCACTTTATTCTGCTAAAGATCTTTGACATGCAAGAATCTTATATGTACTGTCTTGGTCTGAAAATACCTTTTATTGCTCTGTTTGTTACTTATCCTGATTGATTCCAATGAGAGTTTTCTGAATAAAAGTAGTTTAAAATATGAAGTAAGGATGTCAGGATTTGGTGTGCTTACATGGAAGTCCCCAGTGCTGGAAAGGTTTATACATTTCCTTTAGATGTGTACACTGTAAGTATGTCCTTTGAAGTCAGTGGGACAAATCCTCAGCTGATATCGATTGCTACTCTTCCACTGATTTCAGTGAAGAGATAACATTTATTGCAGCTGAAGACATGTTCCATAGAGACTGAATGCTATTGTAAAGTTGCATGCTTAGAAGCTTTTTCCACATTTACCCCAAGACTATTTCCTCTCTGTTCCCAGAACCTTCAAGCAGCCTTTTATAGTATTTCATTTCACTGGAGTGCTGACACGAGTTCCATTTCAGTGATGGAAGAGAATCCTATACTTCTGTGGAGCATAAAATGTTATAAACAAAAGGCAAGTGATAAATTGGACCCACACACTATGTTTTACTTACATATTTTCTGTGTATACAGTGTGCTGCCTGTACTGGCATGGCAATATTCTTTCAGGTATGGCTTTCATATGTGAAAAGACTGTACTCTTGTGTCATTTTTCACTCTCCTGAATTGTACATGGGTTCTGCGAGAATGTGGTCATTGAATTCTTTTATTTTTGTTTCCTGTTCAAGAGTGAAATCAAGCAGGACTTTTTGTCCATGTTGTCTGACAAAAGGCTTACAGGGATGATTCATACTCTCAATTTATGGCTGTGCAGCCCCTTCTCTTCATTCAAGGCTGATTTTAGAGCATGTTGATCTGAAACTACCCTCTGACACTTCCCCATATTTTCTCTTGCAGCTTCTTGAATGCTCATACTGCACCCAGTGGAGCTTGGTTGTGCATAAGGCCACAGCCTACAAGTTTTTTGTGGCTTATTCTTTAAGTTTCTCCAGTCCTCTGGATTCTGTGCCTATGGTGGCATCAAAATGACTCTTTAGGCTGATGTTTGTAGGTAGACCCTAGAAATACCTTTGGAGGGAAACAAAAAGAAAGACATGAAGCTGTTTTTCCAGATAAGCTCTTTCAGAAGACAGGATGAAGCATAAGGGTTGGTACTGGGGACAGTTTTTGAGTTTTTTAAAGATAGCCATCTCCCTAATAAAAATACAAAAATCTGAATTTAAACTCTTGCATACTGAAAATCTTGACAGATGAACTTCAGAGCAAAAAACTTCAGTTGTGCATGAGGCGATTGGAAAAAGGCAAGATCATCAGACTTACCCAAATCGTTTTGACATGGCAGTCCTTGCAAAACCAGAACATGAACCCAAGGGTGAGAATAAGTCTTTTACTGCTGAACCAGGGAGTATAAGTATTTTCACACTTCTTTTCTGGAAAACACCAAAACGATCTTGGGTAATTAGAAACAGTGGCCTTACTTGTAGACTCAGCAGTGTATGAACTCTACAGCCACCTTTTTGTCCAAAGCATGATTCCCAGAACCCAGAAGATGTGGCCCAGGGCCAAAACCCCCAACCACCCTTACTCAAGGTCTCTTGCTGAGGGAAGAATGTGTGCCTCTTGCTTCTGAGGTAGCAACAAATGGGGCTGTACTTAATCCAGGGGGGAAAATCTTCATTTTTTTTATGGAAACTTCTCCTGTCAGCTTCAAATACCAAGTGGGGTCCAGTTATCTGTTGTATTGCACTTACAGTTATCTTCTTCCAGAAACTGATATGCTGGATGAAAATGGGCATGATAAAAGGGGGTAAATACAGATTCTCATATTTTATGTGAAGAAGGGTGAATTATTCCCCCAATTTGTGTGAAAGTATGAAGAATGGAAAGATGCATCCTTTGAAGATATTAATCCCTAACAAATGTGCCACTGCAAGAAGTTTGGGAGGTGTTTATTCTACAGAGACAATCTGTTGTTAGCAAATTGTGCACTTTGCTCACCGTAACCCATTGTTACTGCAGATTTCGCAGGTAGATTGTCACCCATTTGCTGAGTGGTTTTGTGCAATCTCTAAATCATTGCAGGCCATCTATTTGAAAAGTGTTAGTGGAGGAAGCATAATGTGCTTTCATGGTAATGTAAAATGCATTAGAAATGAATTGCATGATGCTTACCTCTCAAATTACAGAAAAGACAATGACACCCATATATGCGAATGCAAATTATATATAAAAATATCACAGATGAATCCCTGAGCTGTAACACTTGTTCATTTCTATAAATATTAACACATCAGGATTTATTTTGACATACCACTAAGATAAGTGCTAGAACTGACAATAATAATGTATAATTTATGTCCTCCATATTACCTTAACATCACTGTGCTTACATTATTGCATAAATTAATTTAATGTTTCTGACATGCAGCAGATTATTCAAGCATTTGTTCTTTTGTCTTCTACTGGTTTCTGTTGCTGTTTTCCAAATTACAGAATATTATTATACTCTAATGTTTATTTTATGGTACATACAATTCATAAAGTCACTTTAAAGTTCTGAAAGCTTTTATTTAGCACTCAGATAAACATGTGTTGTTATATGATGTGGAAAGAGCATTAAAGCTTTTGTATATTAAATAACTTTATGCTTGTGATGCAAATTGACAATAGCTGAGAAGTGCAAAGCTCAGGAGAAATTGAATCTGCAGCCTGTACTTTTAAGATACTTGGGGAATATATGGTTGCTACTGCGGGTGTGTCTCATGTGAGACTCTCTCACAAATATATGTAAAAAGTCCTAGAATTATCAAAAAATCTGTTAGTATTTGTTGGTCTGAACTACAGGTCTGTCCTTACCTGTCCCATGTGATAAGCTATATGTAATCAAGTGTGCATTTTCACATGGCCAAAAAACATAAATTGATGAACTGGTGAACTTTAGGCTAGAATTCAACTTTTCATTTTACCCCCCAAAAAGGCAGAATATCCTCTCTGGACATGCAGTATTTTTTTCTTGAAGTTAGAAATAAATATCTAAGAATTGATAAATCAGTGCCTTAATTTCTTTGCAATTAATATAAATGAAAACTTCCCTAAGAAAAAAAAAAAAAAAAACACCCAGCAAAACAAACCAAATCACACAACATTATAATATGTTTAATTTCCTCAAACGGTTTTGACAATGCGTAATGGAAAGCATTTAAAACACTGAATAACTGTTACTTGGTAGCAGTTGTGCATCTTCACTAAATCTGGAGAAAAGAAAGTGTGATAAAGCCAAGCTGTTCACAGCCCAGCCCAGGCCAGTAGCCTGGAGAACTCTGAGTGGAGGATTCCCAAGCTGAGCCTCTGTGACTCTCTCAGTGCCCTTTTCCTGGGGCTAAAGGAAACACAGCATCACATTCTGCTCTAAGAGCTCCAGGGGGTGGAGGGCAAGATACACATGGCACGCAGTGTTTTTCATGGTAGATTTTTTTGGATGCTTTCCCTTGGTTTTTAAGTCTTCAAGGCTACACAATCACTGCTTGGTAGCATTAAAAAAAAAAAGTTTAAAAGTAAAAAAAATTCAAGCAGGGAAACTGGCTTTGTTCTAACTCCATTGTCCGTGTGCTCTGAAAAGCACATGCACAATGGAATTAGAACAAACTCCTTTGTTTGCAAAAAAAGGGAGAAGAAAATAGATTTACATTTTAAAGGCCAGATTTACCTGTGCAGTGTGGTAGTCTTATGTGCTTGCTGTAATATCTAAAATGCCATAAGCCTTATTGATAACCAACTAGCTATTGGTGCGTTTAGCAAATTAGTTAATAACCTCCAAAATGAATAAAATATTTTCAATGCCAATACTAAATAGCAAATAATTGAAAGCATTGCAGGCTTGTTCCCTGTGCTTGTTTACTGCTTTTGTTTGGATATTAAATAACTGTGGGGCTTCTCTGAAAAAACACTGCAGGAAGGCAGAGCTAAGGTCAAGATTACATGGCAGCAATTTCAAAGAGGCAGATGTAATATATGAATATTGTAATAAACAAAAATCAAACAGTGCAATCACTGGAAAGACCCACTAAAGAGTTGGACTTGTGAAATTCCATTGCAGCAATCAATTTGTAGGCACCTGATCTTCAAGGTGGAATCCATAACCCTAAATTACACCTCTGGGTAATGACTAAGGCAAGTCAATTTTCTCAAAAAAATACAGTCTTTGAAATAAGTGTCATTGTGCAGGGAGCTGCTGAAGCCAGGGAAGGGTGTTTGCTCCCATTCTGCAGCTGTTCCAGAGTCAGGTCCCAGGGGATGGGGAAAGGCTTCCATCTTCCATCCATGGGGATCCCCATTGCAGAGTGGGGGTGCCTCCAGCTGCCTTTCAGGATCAGCCTCACTCAGGGCTGGCTCTCCTTGCCAGTTCACACACAGATGATGTGCAAACACATTGCTCCTCTCCTGGGAGATTATCCTGGTCATGGGGATAAAAATGTCAAGGTCAGGGCAGGCACTATTCTGTCATCTCTGTACCCCTGTGCCAAAACCAATGCAAGGTGCTTGGCATCAGAGCTGAATTCTTTATGTTTTATACTTTATTCTTAAATTCTTTTTGTTTTTTATACTTTATTTCTGAGGAAAAGAATTTCCTCAGAAATTCTTTATGAGATTTCTGAAGTTTAGTTTGGTCTCCTAAAGAACAATTTTCTAAATTACCTACAATGACATATCTGGGATAGGAGGAAAAAAAATATTTTTCTGAATTGCCTTTTATTAACGACTTGATATATTTTCAAATCCCACTCAAGACTTTTACTCTTTATCAATGCAACTTGTTGATTTTGTTTGTTTGAGGACATCAGCAACCAAGGCATTTGTTTGCTGTGCTGAGGGACTTTAACAAAACAACCTTTTGAGCATGTTTGCAGAGCAGCTCTACAGCTGCTGAGTATGGCAGCTCTTTGGAGTTGCTGGCTATGCCCCTCTCAGTGGTGGCTGACACAGAACAAAGTGCCCTGCTGGAATTTAATTGTTGCCTGTGTGTTTGGATATGAAACCAAACACAAAAGCAGGTGTCTTCAAAAGATGCTAGGAATTATGATTTCACACTGCTCTGATTATCAAAACTTCAAGTTAAATGACATATTTAAACGGGTCAGTTTAAATCACAAGAAAGAACACAACAGTTTTTTAAAAGGTAGTGTATGTCATAGTTGTTTAAATCATCTAAACATAGAAGCACTGAAAATAATATTTCAAGGAAAAACATTCAATATTTTAACAGTGTCATTGTTTTCCTGCTGCCAACTGCTTAAGATGCTGAAATCTCTTTTTAAGACAGCTTCCCATTTTCACTAGGGTCTGCTCGTAGTAGTGGTAGAAAACAGAACATTCCCACTTTTTTGGACTTATTTTGGTGTAAAATAATCCCTTACTTTACGATTGGTCTTTCTCTCTTCCAGCAGGAATAGTACCATGGTGGGATTTTTTTAACTGAAGGTTAAGGACAGAGGAATTATTGAAAAATCAGAATACTGTTCTGCAGATACTGATGTGGAGCAAGTTCTTCAGATTTTTAGTGATGAAGAGGCACAGGGGAAATTATATTCTGCATCATCCAGCTACAAAAGCTGCACCCTGACTAGAGCAGAATACTGTGTTAAATGTGCAGGGGGAGCAGTCCTGCCTGATATCTGATGCAGGAGCCACAATTGTTTCCCACAGGAAAAGGAGAGATCCCAGTTTGAAAGAGGACTACAAGCTGGTAGCAATAATGCTTGAGAAAGGCAGAGAAGCTGAATAAGGGCGTGTAGGTGGTAGTAGATGAGCACTTTCAGCAGCACACAAGAAATGCCATGAAGCAGAAGGCCTTCAGCATGAGAGACGGGCAGCTGTGCAAGGACCATAACGAGGTGATGGAACTGCAGCTGATAGCAATTTTTATCACAGGCAGCAGCTGAAATCAGAGCTGAGCTGAGGAACACAAAGGCTTCGTGGAGGCTTAAGGGAATGGGGAGAAAGTGATGTGCTCGAGGTTGCCAGAGAGGGAAGTGGTAATAGGGTAATTTAACTTCTAAATTAGTTATTCTGGGTTGCCCCTACAGCAAGGAGTCAGGACAAGAAAGAAAGGAGAGAAAAAAGGAGTGAGCTTCATGGTCCTGGAGGAGCCAGGTAAGTCTTTTGTTGGGTTGGCTGTTTCCTTGTTAGACAGCCATGGCTGCAATATCAGCCCAAGGTGTTGACAAACCAGTGCTCTGCTGAGGCTGAGAGCGTGCCCATGCCTGGAAAGCAGCTCTGTAAATGCCTCTAACTCACTGATCCTGAGTCTGGACGCAGCTGTACTGGCAAAACTAACTCCCAAGAGAGAAATTAGCTGTGCTGGCAAAAGTTCAATTTTGCCAGTAAAACCACATCTATGTTAGGGCCTTTTGCCAGCACAGCTGTGCTGGTTGCAAATCCCATGTCCTCACACCCCTGACTTTTTGCTAGCAAAAGTTTATTGTAAGATTTGCCTCAGAAAGAGAATAATAGGGAGATTCACTTGTATTGATTCAAAGCTACTTGTTTTAATATAGAAAGTAAGGCAAAATCTCCATAATGGTATAGTTTATACAGTCTCCCTTTAGAGCTTTTCTCACTTGCATTTCTTAAATGTTGATTTTTTTTGTGTGTGTATGTTGAGCACTTTAATACCAAATCATCAAAAATGCAATCTGGTAACCTGAACCACATTACAGCTTCAATGCATCTCTGCCTCATTCTGTGCTAAACCACAGCTCTTTGATAAAAAACATGATAAAGAGCTACATTGTACAAAACACAGTACAGCCAGCTGCAAATATTCCAGGGCTATCCGGTAGTAAATAGCATAAAGTACAGAATGTGTGGAGGCTAATGCTCTCATTCATTCCTGGATATATATATATTTTTAAAGTAAGAATCAGATGAAGAAAACCATGTAAAAATCTGCCTACCATCAGCTGAAAGCATGAAGAAAACTGAGTTTTTATCACTTATCTGCAAAACCAGAGCTCAGTGCAAATATAGATGTATTTTCAGAGCTCTAAACTAGATTTAAGAGTGAATTAAGGCTCTTGATTATTTCTCCTCTATGCTACAAAACACTGGTGTTGGGCCTTGCTTTTTGGAAGTCAAGTCATACTGATTTTACCACGTTGACTGAGAAGGAAGAAAGGTCATATAGAATCACTGAATATGCTGAGCTGGAAGGGACCCATCAGAGTATCTGAACCCAACTTGTGGCCCTGCACAGGAGTCCCCAAAAATCACACCCCATGCCTGAGAGCGTTGCCCATTCGTAGTGTCACTGAAATACGTTTTATAAAAACAAATCTTCAGAAAATGTTTATGCGTAAAGGAACTAGAAAATGTGGGCTCTCTCGTGGAGGCCTGTGTAATAAATGAGGTTGATGCACAGGACTTGGCTGCCCAGATTGCTTCTTGGTGGATCTGGTGCAAATTCTCTTTCTAAATGGGGGAAAAAACCAAAAAAACCCAAACAATGAGGTAGCTTTGCCAGTGTACAAACATGCACAAGTACACCAAGAACAGGCTGTTTCTGAGCTCTAAAATTGCTGTGCTACTCTGATGCAAAAGAACAACATGAAAGCTAAAACCAAATAATTTCAGGAGTACCAGAATGATTGTGGACTGGTTTGCAATGGAACTGCAAAAAGTGCTTGTCAGTGAAATCTGACATTTTCCCATGGCTTGGAAGGATCCCCTGTTTTTACTCTAGGGTTATCATCCATATTTTTTAAACAGGAGAAAATTATTTTGGTCTCCTGAGTGTAAACTTTTCTAGGGACCAGTGCACAAGCCCAGCCTGGAACTTTTCCTTCTATTGACAGCCTGTTTTCACTCAACATGTCTTTGATACTAGTTCTACTTGCAAATGTGCTGATGTGGGAAGCTTTGCTGAAAAACAGATAAACAAATGTGATTGCATCAGCCTTGTTTTCTGGGGAAACCAGGATTAAAAATCTATTTGCATATCTCTATATACAAAGAAGAGGGCTTTGAATGACCCCTTCCTAAAAAAAAAAAAAATAAATTGCTCAGTAGGTAGAATATCCTTTTCCAAAATGTTACCTGAGTCTAATATGGTGGTTGTAGGAAAACTCTCTCTTGCCAGGAATATCCTGAAGTAGTGCCAGAGGCTTGCTGGCTTTGAGACATGTTGGGAGTTATTCATAACTCAGTGTGGGTACCTACGAGCACTGGAATGTGCAAAGTGATTTTTCGAAACCCACACAGAATCTTCAGAAGATGGTCATATTTGATGTAGGCTTTTTCATGCTATAGAGACTGTGCATAAGAAATCACAGCATGCATAAATAGTGCCAAGACTTGAAATTCCAGCCTTTTCCCAAGGAGACAGTTCCCACAACGGGGTTTTGTTTTTTGTTTTTCGTTTTTCTTTTTTTCCTCTCTCTTGTTTTTCATTTGTGGTCGTGCTGTGGCCAGAGGATGAGTAGGAAGTACAATATTGTATTTTTGACATGGTGAAAATTACACTTGTGTTGCTGTAAATCTGAGTGAACATCTGTGATGTTTAATTATGGTGGTAGCACCAAAGCATTAAAAAGATCTTTCTGCACAGTCACAACTTGTCAGGAAGAAAGCATAAATTCAGGTTTGTTTCACTGGTTTCTGGTTTGTTCTCCTAGAGCTGATAACAAAGTTTAGGCCTATGACCTAGGCTCTGTTGAGAAACTGCACATCTTCTGAAATTCCATTACAGTTATTGACAACAGTGGCTGTTCCATGGGATTTTAATGATGAATTTTTTTCTGTAAAAATAGGAATATTTTTGAGTAGATGCAATTGTAGAAATTAACCTGTTTGAAATTACTTCTTGTCCTTTGTTTGTCACATTGATGTTTCTTAGGCCAACAGAGGGAACAAACTTGAAAAATACCAGGTAATAGTGTGAATGGGATGCCAAAAACCTATGCAGTATAGTCAGAAAGAGTACAAGAGACTCGACTTGACTCTGTGTGACAAATTATGCAGCAGAATACATAGATGTCACACTCAATGTTTTATATATGTGTAATGAGCCCATCTGCAATGGGGGATCTCCATGGATGGCAGCCTCTCCCCATCCCCTGGGACCTTACACTGCAATAGATGCAGAATGGGAGCAAACACCCTTCCCTGGCTTCAGCAGCTCCCTGCAAAGGTGACAGTTATTTTGAAGACTGTCTTTTTGATAAGGTTTCCTTTCCTTAGTCATTACCCAGAGGTGTAATTTAGGGTTATGGATTCCACCTTGAAGATCAGGTGCCTACAAATTGATTGCTGCAATGGAATTTCACATGTCCAACTCTTTAGTGGGTCTTTCCAGTGATTGCACTGTTTGATTTTTGTTTATTACAATATTCATATATTATATTTTATACTTATATTTTATTTTTATTACAGTATTCTTATATTTTCAGTAATGGTTGCTGAAAGAGTGGCAGCTGTGAAGGATGAAGGTTTCTGATGTGCCATGGGCATGGTATAAAGACTACAGAGCAAAGATGAGGGAGTGCTGTCAAATATTCCTGCCATGGAGTCTTGGACTACTAGTTAGAGAAACATCTATTTTTTAAAAAATTGAAATCTGCACACTTCTTTTCTTTTTCTCTAGAAATTTCCAAGTAGGGAAATGGATTCTGAGAAGCTGTACTTTTGAGTCCCATTTGATTCTAATTTCCTGAAGATGGTTGTAACTTGACACTTCTCCTAAGTCTCAGGGCAACAGATCTCTGAATGCATTTCTTTCCATGGTGATAAAATAGTCTCTTAACAAAAGCCTGAGTTTTTAGGGGACCTTTAAGTCACAGAATGCTTCCAGCCTCTGATAACATTAAATAAATTAAGAATTTGTCTGCTCTTCTCACCACAGAGATACATCCCATATGTTTGTTGTGCTTATTGTCAGTAGAGAGAGAGGTCAAACAGCTATTCCTTCCTGTGCTGTTTTGTCTCAATGTGCAGGAGATATGTCAAGGAAGTTTGGGGTCCTGCATTCCAGAAGTGAGGAAGTTGTCTGCTCTGTGACCAGGGAAAGGGTTTCTTGCTTGGTTTTTTCTTCTGCCTGTGGAAGGTCCATCGAAGCAGCGTCTGTGTTAGGAAATAAACAAACAGTATCTTGGCAGTCTTTTCAGATTACAACAGAAAATGTGAAGTTTGCAGGAGATCATTGAGATAAATAACTTATTTTCTGTGGTTGATTGCATGTTGTAGATGTGATTTGAGCTGGCCTTGATTAGGGGTTAAACAGATGGTTATTCCCTTACTTGCCTTGGGGCAGATGTGTGTTTCCATGCTGTAATTTTTTGTTTGAATTTCCGGGTATAAACAAACAGGTGATGTAAGGAAAGGTTCATCTGCCTTTTCCTCTTTTTTTCTTATCTGAGAGAGCATGGCCCTGATTTACAGAAATTCCCTAACATGTGACCTTTTTGTTTGCTTTTCCACTTTAACCAGGGTGGGTTTCTCGCCCAGGCCTTGGCTCCTTTCTGTGCAAAGGCACCAACTCTGCCAGGCTGCCCTACGAGCTGGGGTGTGCACAGTCCACGAGGCCACAGCCTGCAGCCTCCCAGCCCTTAGGCAGGGCATGAGTGCAAAAAGAGCTTTCTTGCTCTAATGGCTGTGAAAAGCAAGCACAAGTGGAACACACTCTGTGGATCGATTCTGAATTGCTGAGCGAATGCTTTCAAAAAATGTTTTCTTTGTTGCCAGTTTCCTATGCCGTGGTTTCCAAGCCTTCTGGCTTGAAAGGCAAAGGCATTATTTCAAAACCTTTAGGGCTCTGGAAATCAATAAGTGGGGAAGATTCTTTGCTTTGTTTTCAAGCAGCAGAAAGGGACAAAAGCCACCCCATCTGGATGCGGACGCAGAGAGAGAGCACAGAGGGGTTTCATTCTGTGTAAGCTCCAGTACATGGGGCATCTCCTGGTGAGAAGAGGGGATGTGAGAAGAGAGAATGGTACAACAGTTGTAGTCTGCATTTGGTCAATGATCTCTAGGGGCATCAAACATGGGAGCCTGAGACTGAAGTCTGTTCTCACTTCAGTGGAGCAGAATTTGGGGTTCGATGGAAGGGTGTTGGCTTTTCCTTCTCTTTCTTGGGCTGCCCTCCATGGAAAAATTCCTAGTTTTAGAAAATTCACTCCAAAATTCCTACTTAGCAGCCCCTTCTGTGGGCTGTAAGACCTCTGGTTGAAGAACAAAATTGGGGTTTATTTCTGGCTCCACATCCGGGAAATCTGGTGAATCAAAGCAGCAGTGACATAATATCATGTACTCTTACTTGCTCTCCATCCTGGCAGGGAAGGACCTGGCCTGTAGGAGAAAAAGTCTTGCTGATACCTTCACAATGCATGGGACAGACACCCCAGTGCTGGGCAAATCCAGAGACCTGGTGTGGAGAAGGTCAGAGTGAAATCCAGAGGGGTTCTTTGTGCTGTGTGTGGGATGAAAGGTGGTTATTGGGCTGGAAGCCCTTCCCTTCTTGGTGGGAATGAAATGCTCCTGGAAGGAGGACTCACTTGTGTGGGAATCACTTGAAAGAGAAAGAAGGGCAAGAAATGAGTGTCTCCAGTGAGACAGCACATGGCAGGGTGGAAGGGGGATGATACAGAGTGTACAGAGTCAGGAGAAGAGTATTGCATTAGAAGAGAGGAAGGTGAACAGAAGAAAGAACAAAAAAAAAAAGGAAAAGTAACTGTAATGGGAGAAATGAAGTCATTCTAAAATGTAAAATATACATTTTTCTAATCAGATGGAGCTGTCAGATTAACTCCTTTCTCCCAAATTACCAGGATCATCTCTTTATTCTATTGCATCCTATCTACTAGTCTAGTTGGCATGAATTGTATCCCTTACAAAATGGGCATGTGTGGTAAGCTGACCTGTAAAATAAGAGCTTTCTTAAATGGGATATGAGAAAATTATTTGGCTTCACAGGCAAGCTTGCAGTCTCCTTTAATGAAAGTTTTGTTTTAGACTTTCCAAAAGAGATAGAGGGAGGCCTTGCAGCAATTGCATAATTTTAAATATTAAGGGTGTAAATTTCATAAAGCCTCAAACCATGCACAGGGCTTAATTTTTCCATATTTTCAAGATGGCTTGTACATTGGCTAATGAAGTTCAACTTTGCTTCTGATGTTTTAGTTGAGTTTACTTTCTAGTACATCTTTCATGTCCTACCAAGTTAGTTTCCAGGGTTACAAGCAGCGACCATAATAGAGAAATGGTTACATCCTCTTATAGATGCTTCTTTGAACCTTTGCCACTTTATGGATGTTCTTGTTTCCTTGTAATGATTTTTCAGTATTTAGAGAGAGACGAATGTACAGTCAATCTCTGCTAATTTTATTAAAGGTAGTTCTCAAAATGAAGGATGGTGTGGGACTGACACTTGTGTCAGGAACTTATTCACAGACCTGAGCATTGGCCCAGGACTGACACTGCAGTAAGAGCTGCTTGCGTGACACTTGCTGGGGCAAATGAATGGTCTGTTATTTCAGTGTATTCTCTTTGACAATTGCCAGAAGCAGAGATAATTCAGTGAAGAGTCTTTGTTTCTGTGACTCCACTGTGGTAGGAAACCACCCTGAAGTCAGACTTTGCCATAAACAGAACTAAGACCAAAAAAATATTTTTCCCATTTTAGTGAGTGTAAGTGTTCTTAATGACACAAAAATAAATTCTCTATTTTGGCTTGTCATGTTGAGCTGTTTGATAATTCAGTAACTAGTAACAATTGTGTGTGTTATATGTACACACATTCAACAGGATCCTTAAATAAATTACTTGCATAATTGTGGAAAATGGAAATGAATAATTTGTTGCCAAGTAGGTCCTTGCAAACAGTAATTTACCCAAGAAACTCTCAAGGACAGCAGGGAAACAGGAAGGAAAGGAGAGGGAGAAAAATTTAACAGTAGAGGAAGTGAAGCTTAGAGAACACTGAACACTTGGGAACAAACGGGATGAGTTGGCCATGAGTAAACTCAGGTTTAAAATCAGGAACTAAACTATCAGAGCAGTGGGAGATTACAACCTCCTCCCACCAGCCTGTGGACCAAAGGTGCAGTTTCCAAGATGGAGATTTAGCCCCTTCTGGAAGGATTTACGTGAAGTGTACACCTGTGAGGCCAGGAGCTGATAGTCCAGGTAGCACTCTCACGTTCTGTGTTTCTGCAGGAGGTTTGTGCATTTGGTTATTGTGTGTCTAGCTTGAAACTGAACAGAAAACGACCATATTGTACTTATTTTCCCATGTTAAACTGCAAACGTGAGTATGAACTGTAGACAGGTAAGGGTTAGACTGAATGTTGCACAAAACCCCCCTCAAAATAGTAATTTATTTCCAAAAATATGTGATTAATAATAAATGCCATAGCAATCATTATGAGGCTACAGCTCATCTTGCATTCAGAAAGTGGAAACCTCCTTTACTAAGATTTCTGGGTTTTTGTCATTAGCAGTTGCTATTTTATATGCAGTCACACAGTAACTCTAGACAGTAAGTGGTAGTAGTCAAGCAGATTTAATTAGGTTTTTTTAAGAACTTTTCATGTGAGACCCAGTCCTCACCTCTGGTGGCAGAGGTACATGGGCAGAATCTTTATTAAGGTTGTTATAGTTCAGCCTGCAAAGTTGGTGACATTCCATTTTGAGTCTTTGTGTGGATCCACACATGAGAATTATACTGTTTTTTTTTTTTAATAACGGGAAAGTTTGTGCACAAGCCAATTGATTCCTAAATCCATCTGTTCAAACCAGTATGTTATGCACTGTAAATCAGGAAACTCATGAAAAATGAAAAGTGGTGTTATCATATTAGAGAATTTTGCTCTCTTTGGCCATACATGCATAATGCCAGTTCCCATAATCAACCAGACTTTTCCCTGTACTTTCAGAAGCCTGCAGGCTAAATGGAAGTGAATGCTGTGGGCATTATGGTCTTGATTATATGGTGTATCCATTTTCATATCCTGGATGTCTGACCATAGCCTCTGGGCATCTGTAACAGAGGAGCAGGTCCTACTAACTCATGCACTTGTTACTCGTATCTGCAGCTGCACTTTATATTGGTTTGGAGCACTTCTGCTGTTAAACCTGCTCTAAGAACTATTTTGAGTAAGTCCCCCTGAATGGCCAATTCTGTTCTGGCCTTTAGGTTTCACAGGTACAGCTCCTCATTAGATCCCAGCTATTCTTCCCTGAGAATGCCATGCTTTCCAAGTTCTATTTTCATTCCTTTTTTTTTTCACTCCTGTTTCTCTAATAATCAGTGCCCCCGTGGGCAGCTAAAAGCTTACACAAGCTTAAATCACTCAGAACAATGTCTCAGTATTAAGTTCCTGTCATGAGACTCTGAGGTGTCATGCAGAAAAATAATAAAAATATGTTTTTATAGAGACAGAATTGGAGGGTAAGGGCCAAGGGAAAGGTATAGAGAAAATGTATTTTACTTTGTCAGTCCTCTACAAAATGGTACCTTGCTTTTCATTCTAAACTCAATGTTTCTATTGTTGGGAGGAAAAAAGTAATAGAAAGGAAAAGTTTAGTTTTTCTACTAAATGTTTCGGTTTCTGGAATTTTGACTTTTTGCTCAGTGTTTAACTTTACCCACATGAATGTATGTCATTCAGATTTCAAGAGGAGATATTTTTCTCTGAATTCTGGGTGGAAATCCTGGTGGTGTTAACAGGAGCTAACCAAAGAAGCTGAGGAGTGTTTTTTGGTGGTTTTGGGGTTTTTTTAGTCATGTGGTTTTCTTTCCCATCTTTAAAGTCCCATTTGCTTACTTTATTCTCCTGTACCTTGTCGCTGAAATAATTCCTTTTCTTCTCAGTACAATGTTTTCCTCTAAAGCCTAGTGACGTCCAGTTATTGATAGTGTCCCTACTGCACACATAGCAAAATGCTCTCTTGAATCATGGCTGGTTGAAATTTTCATAAAAAGTTTTGTCCCCAGAAGTCTGTTTCTTGGGCCCTTGGGTATAAAGTAATGTATAAACAACAATTGTGGGGAATGGGGCGATGCTGGTGTGAAGTTTTATGTTGTCTTTAATTTGTGTGATATTTTTTAAAGTACTTTCTCTTCAACAGTAGTATTTTTAAACAAATGTATTCTCCCCATATTATATTTATATATATAATCATATATACATATCATATATATATAATATATTATATATATAATATATCTTATATATATATATATATATATATATATATATATATATATATATATATATATATATATATTTCTATGGGGAGGCCTGTGGCTGTTTCCCCTGGCTGGCTCACTTTATCTAGTTTGGTGTGCTGTTCTCCTGCATGGAAGCAGGCTATGTTGTTTCCATTTGCAAAGGCTGAAGAGCCAGTCCTCTTGGCTGGCTGTGGAGTAATTTTGTGCTCCTGGCCTTCATCAGTGGAGGTGCTGCTTGGTGTGTGCTGCCCCAGACAATTTGATTCCTCTTAAAAAGACTTTCTGACAATCCCTGCTTAGTGTCCTGCCGCATTCTTAACCAGGCTACTGCAAAGGATGAGGCTCATGACATTCTTTATCCTTGAAGAAAACTGCTCTGTCTGTGTGACTAACCTACCTACCTGATTTTCCTGCAAGGCTGTGGGGGCTTTGGAAACTCATGAAAAATCCCCGGTGAATAGGCTGATTGGGAAGGATGAGGGATGAAAGGTTGTTGTGCTGAAAGTATCCCAGGCAGGCTTTGCATTGAAGCACTCTTTGTTTCCAAAGGCAGAAAAAACCTAAGGAAATATTCTGCTATCCCATTTTACTGAAAAGTGCAGGTGAGGTATGAGATGCTCAGCTCAGAAATGCCCAGGAAGCCCATGATAAAGCAGGAGACAGAGCTCGAAGCCTTTGTGTCCCAGTCAGCCTTCTAAAGAGGGACCAGCTTTTTAGAGGCACATGTCCTGAATGCTCTGTTATTAATAGTGATTTACATAACAGCTTGTAGCCCCATTTCAATATTACAGAATAGGACTCACTCTTTTTTTTTTTTTTTTGTGAAAATGACCTGGATTTATATAAGCAGTAATAAAATACTGTTGCAGAGAAGGGCTGTGAAGGGGGGGGGGGAGGGAGTATGAAACTAAAAATAAGAAATATGTACAGTACATAATTCTAACAATGTTATCTGAAAGACAGTAAAAATAGACTCAATTAGATATTGTCAGAGCTTTTTTCTCCATGCAGCTGCCTAGCCAAATATGACAATTTTTCAACAATATAAAAGTTCTAACACAATGCATGATACATTGTACTGAATTCATTAACACTTTGCTACCTTAAACATCATTGTAAAGAAGGAAAATAATGTAAGAGAAGCTTGTCATTTTTTGTTGTTGTTCCTTTTGTTTCTGTGACATGTTTGGAATTGCATGCCTGTGAGAGTTTTGTGATCTAAATTTAATGATCCTAAAAGGATTTAGTAAGATATTGTTCTTTTCTCCTGCAGACATCCCTAGGCTGAGTGCTACATGAAAAGTGTGACTCAATTATACAAAAAAATTTAATTTATCTTTAAAAATGAAAAGCCTTTTCATCCAGTATTTCCACAGGGATGTAGCCTTAGTGTAGAGCTTTCCTAGCTCTGCTTTGCAACAATGTAATTCCTATAGAAAGAGAGTTTGCATGAAGTGCAGAGAATATCTGTGTGCACAAATGTGCCCCCCTTTCTGTGAATAAAGACATTATGATGACAGTTGATATATTTGGCTTTGATTTGGCAGTGGAATCTGCAGCTCTCTGCTCTCATTCAAAGTTGTAAATTCACAAAATTACTGGAGCAGACAGCTGGTCACAGTGCAGAAATCAAAACCTTTAAACCCAGATCTTCGGCATTAGACTGAAACTTTTGGTCCAGTTCTAACCCAAGTTTTTTAGCTACCATTCTCTTACGAGTATTACATTTGAGATAGATGGATAGATAGAAAGAAATGTGCAAAATTATTGGGGGTTAATTTGGTGTCAAAAGCAGGAATAACATGTTGAACATATAAAGTAAAATAATCATTGGCTTGGGAATGCTGTTGGGCTTTAAAATTGTTTTTTTTTTTTGTTGATATAATGTGCTCTGTCATTTCCCTGTGGCTAGACCATCACACTTTCCCTTTTTGAGACGAAATAAGGCTGATGACTGAGAAGAAATCGCTTACTGAGCAATATAATAAATTTATAAATCTCTTATTTCCTCTTTTTTTCCGGTTTAGTACAATGTGTACTTCTGGAAAATTATATGCAAGAATGCATCCCAAGTTGAACAAAACTTAATCAGGGTTCTTTTGCCTTGCTCTTTAACCCTTAGCCCTGGGCACCAGAAAAGATATTTATTCTGTGTGCTCGAAGTATGAGCAAAGAGGATTGCTGTGATTACTTCATCAGGATATGGGACGTCTCTTCAGTCCCAACAAGGAATTCATAGCTGTGTAGCTCCAATTTTCCTGTTGCTGAACTGTTGAGTGTCAGATTGATGTGGAGTTTGCACTGCTGTAGATAGATGTGTTAGCAAGTACTGGGTTCTCTCTGCTCCTCCTTTCTAAAGTGAACTTGAGAAAACTGCTGCTTCTTTCTGGCACTGGTCACCACCTCTCAAGGTATTTACAAGTCCTGCAGATGTGGCACCTGGGGACTTGGTTTAGTGGTGGCCCTGGCAGTGCTGAGTTAATGGTTGGACTCAATGATCTTAAAGGTCTTTTCCAACATAAACAATTCTATGACAACTGGGAAGGAGGCATTGGAACACAGAAACTTTGAATTTATATACCTCTGGAATGTTCTTCACAGCAATTAAGTGTAAAAGTTTAATCTTGAGTTGTGGCATCTTGCCCTGAATTAAACTGTGTTTGACGTGGAAAGACACTGTACCAGTCAAACACTGAAGAGATCAAGGCAGCTGAAGAGAGAGAGATGTACACTGCCCACTATATGATTAGTGTAAAAGAGCAGGACAATATTTATTAGGGAAGCATTAGACAGTGCAGGTAGTAAAAATGATGCTGGTAGTTGGGAAACACCCTGTGCCAAGGCAGTGTTTTCATACTTCACCTCGTTACTGCCTATGTGAATAAAACACCAGTCTGCACAAGGGAAACCAGTGGAATAGAAGGGGCAAAAATCCCAAATCAAATTCAAACCCAAACAATATAAAACCACACCTAAACCAACTCCACCCACCTTCTTCCCCTCCCCAAATTTGGCCTGGGTATCTACCTGAAAAAGTAGAAACAGGCTGGCCAAACTAGAAGTATTTTGGTCACCACTGATATCATGGGGCCAAAATCACACACTGGCTGTTCTAATAGCACATTACTTAGAAAACCAGATATTATGAAAAACATGTATTGCTGCACTGTAGAAAATACATGCTGCATTCAGCATTCATGCTTATAGATGTGAGAAAATTAACTCTATCCCAGCCAAACACAGTGTGGCATGTGTCTCGCTTTGGAAGAAGTCTATGTCATGGTGGAAAAACACAGTCAAAGAGCAAAATTGTTTTATTTTTTAAGATGTAGAGTGACCCTTTAAACTCAGTCAATTTCTGCATAAGTTTACTGAGTTCATTCTTTGTACCAATCCCCACTGTGTAATGATTGCTTCAGTTCCAACTGAGCTGAAATTAAGCCTCTGTCTTCCCCTGAAGCTTTGTTTTCACAAAGTCTGTAATTACAATTAAGTTTAAACCACATACAGATATATGTGTATCCTTGTGAAGCCTCCTCTCTAGCATTGCTGTGTGGCCATGGCATGCACCTAGAACATGCTGACATCTGCTGAGGATCTTGGCTGAGATAGCAGCCAGAATTTTGTTGTATTTTTGGTTATTATTTGCTAATAGTGAAGTAGTCCAGTGCTCCTCAGAGGGTAAAAGAGCAATGTGATTGAAGATATGTGCTACAAAATTATGTAAAGTATGTGCAGCCATTTCTGATTGGGCAATGTGCAGTTTACAAATCCTTTATTTAGGTATACAAGGCTTGATATCCAACAGAACAAATAAATCAGCCTCAATAGTTGAATTATTTACCTTCTGAGTTCTATGGTAAGATTCAATAGAATTCACTGGGTCTATGTTGCTCTAAATTCTGCTGATGTTCACTAAGGTGCTCTTTGCTGCTTCTCACAGCATTGCTGAGGACTTTTAAACAGTTGAAGGATTTCTGTTCCAGGGAGGTTTGGGTTCGAATAGTGAATGAGTCCCTGATCGTAGTTACAAAAGTGTCTGTTTGTTAGAGCTCTCCAAGTTCCTTCCAGATAAGAGATGCTAATAGATGTAAGATAATGTGTACATGCAAGAATGTCGTCATTAATAAATATTGAAGAAAAAAAAAAAAAGCTCTCTGTGAACGATGTAAAATAACACCAATGAGTATTTAATCTGCTTTTTAAATTGAATTTTCAGCTTAAAGAGGGAAACTTTTCTTCTTGTTTGAAAAATTAAAATAGAAAAATGAATATTGAAATGTATTGGCTTGGGATTTTCAACGCAGTTTAAATAACTAATTAAGAAAAAGTTGCAGGGAGGAAAAACATTAAAATATGCAATAATTTATTTTTAATAAGTGTAAAACAGATTATTTTAATTACCACATCTTTAAAAATATGGGGTAAATAAAATGCCTTAAATTGTCATTCATAGAGATCTGGAATTGAAGTGTAGAGATTAAAGCCTTTTATCAGTAGATGTAGACAAAAGACTTAATGAATAACGAACACAGAAATTAACTGAAATGACAGCTACATATTTTTTTGCTTGGTTTCCCATGTCCTCTGACATTTTTTCCCTTCTTTGGTTTTGCTTTTCAGAATAAGCTGTTAGCCAGGTGAGGTTTCATGGTATTTTCTGTACCAATAATTTCTTTATTCAAAGCTTTCAAGCTGCTTTCAAATTTACCTCCTTGCCTTTAGAATAGCAGCTACCTGGTTGACCCCTTCTGCTGCACAAGGACTTGAAGGTAGATTCCAGGCTCTATAATTTTTTTACACTTAATTTTCAGTTGCCCAGGTTTCTATTGAAATCCTTTATAAGCCACGGTGCCAAAATCACCTAACGCCAATCAAGCTTTGGCAAAGTCTGCACACCCTGGCTGGAGTAGTTAATATTTTATATTACTACATAAATGTTGGGTCCAAGTGCTCCCTATTTATTGTGCAGCCTTTTCAGAGGGGTTTTGAGGAGCCATCGGGCTGTCTGTCAGAGCATGACCTCTGTTCCCTGAACCTGGGTGTCTCTTGGAGAGCTCTGGCTGGCAGTGAAAACTTCTCCTTTGGATGCCACAGATTCCATGCAGAAACAGAGCATGGCCAGAGCCATGTTTGCTGTGTGGTGTCAAGTGGGGGTAAGGCTCCCTTCTCTGTGCAAGCACGTGCTTTTTGTGGGCTTGCTCAAAGCCATCTGAATGACACGCACTCTGTGCTACTCGCCTCGTGTTTACCCAAAAGCAGAGTCTGACCCTGAAGTGCTGTATTTGTCCTGGTTGTTAGGAGGTTGTAGGTTCAATGTGCATAAATGAGTAATTGTCCTTTAGAGGCCTGGGCTTTAGTTCACCCTCTTAGGGCTGCTGAGCCAACAAGCACAGAAAGAGCTGTACTTTGGCATCATCCCAAAAAGTTAGAGGTCGTGAGCCAAAAACCCCAGGAAAGCCTTTCAGCTTTCCCGTCAGCCCAGCGTGCTGGGGTTCAGAGCTGCTGATCTCACCTGGAACAGGACAGCAGCACCAGGCTGGGGGAAGGGACAGCTCTTTCCAGGGAAGCAGTGTGCAAGGTCTCCAAGTCCTCCAGCAGCCAGGGAAACTGTCCTCCCAGCTAGCAGGGAAACAAGGCATCTTTTGCCTTGACTTTTTATGAGAAATGTTTGTTCTCCTGTTGGCTTGTTCTGTTATGCCTCTGACTTTCCTGCTTTTTAAGGGGAAGAAGATATGCCAAGAAACCTCTGTCACTAAGCCAGAATAGTTCTGTCATATCTTCCTCTCATTTTAGCACTCCAGCTATTCTTCTAAGTAGGGAAAAATAATTTGGGAGTCCCTGGCAGTTTTGCTGTTTTTTAAGGAAACATGAAAGACGGGAGGATTTGGCCTGATGGTAGCTGAAAAGCACTCAGGCTCTGCCAGGATTTAATTCCATGTGAACTCTGACCTGGAATGAATACAACATATGTGCTACTGTTCCTCTATAATTTAGCATCCCTTTTTCCTGTGTGGGTTTTTCTCCCTGCCCTGTTTGTTACGGTTAAACCTGGCTGAGGGGTTTATCCTTTATGATTGGTATCCCTGCAAAGGAGAGACTCTCACTGTTTTTACAGCCCTCTCAGGACTCCCCCTAAAAGGTCCTGGAGGTTTGCCTTTGCTGGCATTGATAATGCTGCTGCTTTTGGGTCCCAAAGCCTCCAGTTCAACCCCCCCCCCTGCCCAGCAGACTTAGGTTCCTCACAAAGTGAAAAGGCACTGCTCAGATTAAAGGGACTGGTTGGATGCTGCTGTGCAGACCCTAATGTGTGACAGGGGTACTCAGTTCTTCAGCAGGAGCTGTGGTGTGCTAGGGGACTGCTCAGGCACTGCTACTTAGAAATTACGTGGTGCTACACCAGCTCTGGGACTTGTAGATTTGCATTCACTCTGCAGCTTCATTAAAAATTTTAACTGGGACATATTTAGACTACTCAAGCTGCTTCTATAGAGTTGATTATTTTGTCTTGTCCTTAGAAAACAGCTTATCCTTGTGAAAATAACATATAAATTGTACTATTATATTTAGTGTTGCAAGCTTTGCTCTTGCTGTTTAGCTTTTTTGTCCTTTTGAAGATGTGGAATTTCTGTCAAGTAATATCTTATGAGTTAAAATCCACCATAAAAGGAACACATTCTGTGTCTTTTCCATTTTTCTCAGTGAACCTCTGTCATTAGTGTGTTTATTGCCCAGAGAATAAAGAAAAGAGAGAAAGGATGTTTCTGTGAGTAAGGCACAAGATAGTTCAGATCTGCCATTTCATCCAGAGGAAGTATTAAATCCCTGTGCACCTCCATTCTATCCATGAAAGGCATGTAGTAGGATCTGCTCATTCTGGAGTGTTGTTTGTGTCTTAATTTGTTGAAGAAAACTGATTCTGTCCTAAAAAGGCTTTTCTAGAAATACAAATGCTACTCTCATGAGCACAGGTGTTTTGTGGTTTTCTGAATTCTCTTGAAAAACATTCTCCTTATGGGGAGTTGTGGTCAAGAATCTATGATTTAATTGTCAGCATTGAACAGCAGAAAATATATATTGTGCAAATATTTCCTTTTCTAGCACTCAAATGTCCAGAAAAATCTCTCTAAACACAGGAACAGGAGCAAGTAAATTTTTCACATTATTCCATTCACTTCATTTTACATGTGAAAAATCCAGTTTATCTGAAATTGGATAAAGCTTCCACAGCATTTTTAGTCTATGATGGCATTTGAGACTTAATTTCTCCTGTGAAAGCACTGTTAGTTTCTGTGGAATCCTGCAGGTGCTCTGTGTTTGTGAAATCCAGGAGGTCTTAAATTTAGAGATGCTTGTTACAGTCAGTTTCATGCAAAGCCTATAGTAAAGCAATCTGTCAATTAAAGAAAATGCCTCACCAGTTCATCCTTTTCAAGTTTCCTACATATGTGTTTCAACAAAAAAAAAGAAAAATAAAAACAAAACAAAAAAAGTGTAAGCCCAAATGCTGTTTGCTCTCCTTTATAATTTTCTGGGAGCAGCAGGAAATTATTTTCACACTTGATAAAGCTCAACCTTCATAATGAAGGCAATGAAGAGTAAACTATGCACCAGAGCATAAGACAGCTTAAACTTGCAATACCAAGTAGGTTTCTAGAAGAACCTTTTCTGAGAAAAAAGAACCTGACTTGTTTCAAAGGATTTTTGAGCAAGCTTTTCGGGCTTCTTATGTTGCCTTTACATTTTGTTGTAATTCTGTGCACTGGAAATCTAATTTAGATTTGCACAAAGGCTGTGACAGAGTGGGATGTCTGGGCGTGAAGTTGTGACTTCACCCCCTCTTTGGGAATGGCCAGCTTTCCTGATAGTGCAGTAATGTTTGTTATTCTGTCTGAGGAATGGAGGAGCCATGGGACTTGTTCACCCTCTTACATCTGATTGAGGAGTCCATGCATTGGGGTTTTTTTGCAGGAGGAGGGAGTTTGGCATTTTGTTGTGTCTTTTTTTAAGTTATCCATAATATATGTCATGGAGCAAGTAAGGATTGAATAAATTTGCTGTGGCTAAGAAATCACTAAAGACTTTTTTTCCTTGTCTGCTTTGAAGCCACCTATTTCTCTTTCCCTAGTTGCTAGAATTAATTAACTTTTACCCTTTACTCTGTAGTTTCACACTGTAGGTCAGCATTCCTGTCACAGAAGACCTGACAATAATTCCCATCTGGTTATGAGCTTTGATACCACAAGAACTGTGATTATTTAATGGTATTTAAAAAAAAGCAAACAAACCAACCAAATACAGCATTCACTAACAAATTTGCTTTGCTATGGGTTTTAGGCAGCACTAAACTCTTAGCAAGAATCACACTTGTTGAACCACTTTAAAACATATTTATGAAAAGCTAGTCAGTTTTGAATAAATACCTGCTGATTATTTTTGAGAAAACACTCGCTGCTTCTTTTCTCTAATATGTGTAGCTGTTGCTAATGTCTCTCCATGCATCTGGAAGAGCTTCCATCTGCATTTCTGATGGCTGCCATAGGGTGGTGCCAGGCCATCAGTATATCCAGTACGAGACAATGGTTTGGGCTTTGAGCAGATCAGAAACCAAACGAGCTTTAAAATCTGATCTCAAATAATTCACAGTGCAAATAAACGAAGCAGCCAGTGCAAATAGTTACTTTGAAGCCTTTTTTTTTTTATACTTAGCATAAAGGAAGGGTCTGTCTGGTATATACTTCTTTATGTGTGCCTGTTTGTGGGGGTGTATATATCTATATCTATTTTCTATATTTATATGCGTGCATGTGTGTAAAGTTTGACCTGAAATGTGGTTTTGCCCTAAGGATACTGATGCCTTGTTTTTGATCACATTGTACTAATGTGGCTTAATTAATAGCCCTCAGCATCTCTGCTAATGTTCAGACTTTGGTTGTTTGTGTGTGTATTTATTACAGACCTGTTAAGTGTTAAAGCTGACTGGAGACGAATGATAGATTTCCAACTTTAAAGAAACAATATCTATCTAATGCATGTTTAAGGAAGACTAATTTATTGCCTTCAACTAAGCTCACAATTGAGTGCCCAATGAAAGCAATGAAATATTAATATTTTAGAGTAATGTTTGAAATATCTCCCATCTATCTGGTTCAAAAATATATATTATATTAATTATACAGACATACCAATTTATTCTTTGAGCTATCTAAATCAGTTTCTAAAGTATTTGGTTTATAATAACTGAGGAGAAGAAATTAGGCCTGTGGTTAGTGAGAGGGATGTACAAATATTTATTGAATATCGCATTTGAAAAGGCTACTGTCTGTGTAAGATAAAATAATAATAGTTGGAAATGAAAAAAATAATATAATTGGCAATAGATTACATAGATCAAGTCTAAAATTCTTGATTTCACATTTCTGTTTGTGTTCACATTTAATAAAGAGGTTGAAGGTTTATATTTATAGAAGTATGTCTTTAGTGAGGAAAACATTGACATTCACAACTCATTTGCTCTTGAACACCTTTTGTTAATGTATGTAATGAAATGCAGCATGTGGCCTGGCAACTGAACAAGCTAAAATTAAAAATGATTTAACTTACATGCATTTGTAGAGCTTTTGGAGTTACACGGAGACAAACACAGTAATTTTTGTGACAAATCCTGGATGATACTGTATTCTTTGCCAGGTAGTGGTAACTTAAAAACACAAATAAATAAGCAAACTCCCCACTCCCCCCAAAACTTCAAATCCAAAGCAAATAAAAAAATACCCCCAAAACCCCACCCCACGATTCTTCTTTCTTTCTAATTTAAAAATTGAAGTAACTTAAACAGAGCCTACTGAGTTTAATGATCTCGAATTCGTGTGAATAAATTTGGAGAATTGACATAAATAACCAACAACAGCCAAACATAAATCCTTTGTCAATCTGACTTTTTACCACACTAATTTTCCCCTCAGTGAATGGGAATAAGACCCACTTGTATCCGAGATGATGCTGTGAGTGACATTTTGAGGCTAAAAGTCTCTAAAATATTTGTAATAATTTAGATAGTGATTATCCTGTCTAGACCTCATACTCTTTACTAGACTTTCATTTAAATGTTGAATCTTTTTTTTTTTTTTCCTGACTGTAAATCAGTGGCAAATGTGCAGATTTGGACTTTCTGAAGTTTTACTTTGAGAATGTTTTATTAAAGCATTCCAAAACACTGAAATCCTGGAATGGCAAGGGAAAAAAAATTCAAGCCAAAGGTGTAAAATCAAAAATTATTTATGGAGCATTTTGTCTCTAATCCTAAAACTGAAAAGTGGCAGCAGGGATGAGCTTAGCTGCTTCTTGTGCCTAATGCTTGTCGTGAAGTCAAATTTGATTGACGTTTCATCATAAATTTCTATTCCACGTAACAAATATTTCTTTTTCTCTGTTTATTAGAGCCTTTTAAAGATGCTTTCTTTAAACAATGTAACAGTCATTTGCAGCTTTTATGGCATCTAAATCTATGCCTTTCTGCTGGTTTGGTTCTACTGACATTTTAACATTGTTAATAATCGCTGGCCATTTGTGTGTGCTGGGTAAAGGCATAATGTGCTTTTATATAAAACACTGTTATGAGGGCTCATTATCTCGTGAGGCAGCAGTTATAATGAAAATTAAACAATGGCAAACTTGCTTTGCCAAGTGTTTTTCAAATAAATTCAGCTGAGCTGCTTCACAGCTCCTACCTGATTCTGCGGGGTTTATAGCAGAGCTGCTGGGGAGCTGCAGGCAGCAACTCCTGGGTGCCCTGGTGAGAGCTGGGAGCAGCCTGCTCCCCACAGGGCTCCCGTGCTCTGCTGAGGCTGGGCAGGAGATGCTCCCTTCACAGGGCACAAAATGGGTGTAAACCTTTGAAAGGAGCCTCCGTGGCCCCAGTAGTTAAAGGGGTGCTGCAAACGCCCTTCTGCTCGCAGGTAGCCACAGAAGCATGAGATCTGCAGGCTGCAAGCTACTCCTGCTGGTTTGGAAACCACTGGCTGCCTACAGCCCTCTGGTTAAAAATCACCAAAATAGCTGCACTTCTCAGGCTAAGAAAGGGTTGAGAATGTGAATATGGGCTAGTCAGTGTTTTGTTTGTAGACTGCAATGTTTTACTATATGCTCTACATAATGGGGATAATAATTTCTTACAACTTTTTCAGTGTTTCTACATGAAATTATTTGAATGGGAAGTACTTTAATAATAAAGTAAGTGTATGATGAGAAGTCCAGGTTAGGCTTCTCCATGATGCCTGCATTTTAGCTGAGGATCTGGACATCTGAAATTCATGTTTAAAATGACTGTTGCTTAGCAAGTCAGAGCAGTTTGTGTAATATCTGACATGCTTCCCTTCTGTTCTGTGTGTAACCAGATTTGTCCTAATAGGACTTGTATTCAACAGCTCCTCTTTTATTTTAACGCAGCACTTAGAGGCAGATTGTTCCAGTACTACAGTAGTAAGGGAAACCAAATTTCCATTTTCTTTCTTTTTTCTTTTTGCCCATGTTTAATTTTGTAAGCCACCTTGGCGTGAAACAATAATTCAGAGAGCCTCTGTTTCAAATGACCTTTCTTCATTAAAAAATAAAATAAAATAACCAGGAGGTCTAGCACATTATGTCACTAAGTCACACAGTAAGAGGGACCATCAAAGAATGGTGGGAATTATCACAGCAGCTTGCTCCTTGTTAGAAGCATTTACCTCATGACCCTTTCATTTGCCTACTGCCACTTTAGTTTAAGAGTGACAACACTGTATAGCACTCTGCACTTTCCTCCTCCCCCCCTCATCCTTTCCCTTAGCACCAGATGCCTTTGTAAAGCAGCCTGGTGAAGGAGTGAACAAAACCTTGTGGGATAAGTCTGACACTGGAAGTTAATGATTATCAGTCGAAACAAAACACTTGTTTACATGTTGTAGTCATTAGAGGTTCCAGTCAGTCATACCTCGGCTGGGATTCCTGCCAAATGTTTTGAGGGTTCTTTCACAAGCTGTGCAGTTTTGTAAATACAAAAGCACTCTTATTAAGCCTTTTTAGTATTAGACTGTGCAATTAAGACTACGGGTAATTAGATTCCTTTATTGGGAGTAGAATGGTCCAAGATACACACACGCAACTTTCTTAGCCACAGGATAGCATCGTATCTCTATTTGGGTGTTCCAGTACAGATCAATGACTAAGAGAAACTCTTTTGTATTGCACACATTTTTTCTTTATTAAAAATTGTGCTCCAGACTTGGGGCGGTATGGATTTTTCCTCACCTTATTGTCATCACCTCTGTTGGAGCCATAAAACTTTCCTTTTTGATTAGCTTGTCTCAATTTGCTGGAAACCCTTTGCTTGCATCTCTTTTAGTATTGCTGGCTTTTCATTTCAGCCTTATTACAGCTAGGATTAAGGAGGTGATTTGACTATGAAGGAATTTAGGAAAATTTCCAGTAAGCTAAGGATGATTTTAAGTTAACTGCAGGATAACAGGGTTGTAGAAATGAATGTTTCTTTTAACACCTGTGAATTAGTCCATACCTGAATAAATAAATGATCCCTTTGGTATTTGAAGTTGATATAAACCAGCTCAAATTTCAACATTTTCTTTTAAACACTCTAATCATGCAAAAATGCATCTAATACAAATAATCGTGTGAGTTGATGAACCTGTTTCACATACCCTTCTGCTCAGGGAGTATTCTCTGCATTGAGCAGGATGGTAAATTATTTAAGATTTGGGAGGCCATTTTTTGTAACTGTGAATTGTAAGACAACTGAATCATCCATACATATTTTATCTCTATTTTTTTCTTTGCCAGAGAAGATATCTGTTTTAGTTGCTCCAGTGCAGGACTGCTCGCTTTGACATTTCCCGGTTGTCTGTAGCGCTAGGCAATAATTAAATATCAGGTGCATAAGCTGCTCTTTAATTTGACATGTGTGCTCCAGGCAATAAACACATGCAGTGCAACGTGGGAGTGTAATTGCTAAGGAATAAAATCTTGTACCAAGTGAGATCATTGTATCAGGTACTGTGTGACAGCTCATTTGATCATTATGCCCAGGCTAAAGAGGTTGCCTAATTAGTTTCCATTAAAACTCACCCTTTAATCAGGAATTATTCTTGCATAAAGAATGTCACTTGGTCCAGATGAATGAACAATGGTTCCCCCTTGAGATTCAACTATCTGTTACACTTGGGATGCCATATGTCTTTTCAAACAATTCAGCTAGCACAGTACTCTGTGAATCTGGATCTCGCGGCGCTATGTGGTATTTGCATTTCCTCAGTACCAGCTCTACGGTGTTCTGTAGAAAAATTGCAATGGTGTTCTGCATATACTTCATCAAGTCAAAGGAGCTACGTTCAAGCAGCAGGATCTGTGCTGTAAACACACAAATGACTAATGGGCCTCTCTTAACTAATGTGTCTTAGTTGTTGTATATATTTCATTAGTGACATTCATAGCACACATGCTATTACCTGGAGCTAGACTTTGGTTTCTCACCTAGAAACGTCAAGGTTCATCTAAATTTAATTTTTTGAAGTGAAACAACTCCCTGGCTTTTTTTCTTCTTGTGACAATAGCTTTGTCATCTGAAGCTGATCACAGAAGTAGCTGCTCTTTCTTTCTTTCTCTTCTCCCAAAAAATATCTTTCAAGTGCCTTCCCCTTGCTCCCACAAGACACGTGAGGTTTGGCACATACTGGGTTCATGCACAGAAGTGGAAATCAGTTGTTGGGTATGTTTCAATCTGAGCCATTTCTGCAAGTTCCAAGTTGTCCAGCAGAGTTGACTCTTTTGCCACATGGAACCTGCAGTGAGTTTGAGTTCACTTGAGCTGCCCAGAAACTGCTCCTCAGGAGAGGCTTCCCCCCATGGCTATGCAGACTATGGTAGTCCAGGTGGAGAGAAAGAGACTGGCAAGTGAAAGCTCAGCACCTGCAGTCAGTGGCCTCATTGAACTCCCTTGATAGCCTGCTGTACAGATGTGAACAGATTTAGTGGTGTTTGAAAAATGACATGGGCTGGCCTGGCTGTTTGAGCAACAGCAGGAACTGCTTGGTGCTCATCCTTTCCCCAGAGGTGTCCTAGGACTGTGAGCTGAGCTTCCCTTCTGTAGTGGAGGGATGATCCTACAGCATGTTGATGTCTTCACTGTCTATCTGCCAGTGTGGGTCAAACCTTCTTCTAATCAAATGGTTTGTGAGGCACCCAGATTTACAGGTCTCAAAACTACTTCCCTAATTTTTTTTTTTTTTCATCTCAGATTGTTGCCAACCCCTTTTTTGTGCTGGGAGGAAGGTAAACATATTTTGTGGGCTTTGTGCACCTGGAGGCAATACCTTTTACAGAAGCAAGAACAGCCCTATGTTTTGTGAAAGATTGCCACAAACACTAAGCTAGTATTGCGCAGGATACCTGCTCCAGGTTCAGACTTGGTAAATCTGAATACTCTAACCTTTGTAAACCTGTGGCATACTTGGTTTTACACTGCAAGGCAATGGGAGGATATTGGTGCAAGATGGAATTCAAATCCTTAATGTTTCTTGCTGCTTCTGCTCTGAGTGCCCCTGTTCTCCATACCCAATATATGATGTGTCACAGCCGCAGTGAATGAAGCAGACAGGAAAGTGGCTAAATGACATGATTAACCACTAGAATCAGGAGAAGAGAAATGGTTTGATGATCTAACGTGACTCTCTAAGTAGCAGAGGCTTTTAATTTATTGGTTTTTATACCTTGAGCTACGTGTCTAGGAAAATTAGTATTCTGTGTAGTCTAAGAGCTGTCCACCTTTACCTAAGATGTTCTTTGTAGCTGTGGCCAATTCTGATGCATCAGAGGAAGATGGAGAAGAAAGACTAAAAGCTTCTTTGAGCACAGAAACTGAATTCTGATCTCTTCTGGCTTTCTCTGGTTAATCCATACTATTTTGGCATTCTCACATACATTTTACACTCCCTGCTAGTACTTTCAGCAAACATTTTCTTACTTCTCTTCCATGTTCCCAGTGCCATTCCTGATTTCTTTCCATGATCCCAGATTGTATTTGCCCAGGCTTCTGGAGAAATCTGTTGCACCTGATTCAGTTACAGACATTGACTGGTGTCAGTGGCTGTCTCTTGACTATTAGTCAAAGAGGATTTTTTGCCTCTTAGTTACTTCAAACCCAACAGATGCCTGGAGGGGCTCCATGCTGATGATTTGTGCAAATACTTTAGTGAAGCTCCTAGATGGTATCCAGACTGCTCTGGTGGTATGCAGTGATAAAGATCAATTATTGCTAGAATGAAATGAATTATCTGGCTATGATATCTTTATTTTTAAGGGGGTTATTGATAGCTCCAAAGCAAGGAGATATATCATGTAATCATGAATGAAGTGCCTTCTCTAGGTCTGCAGGCCTCTCTTGGAAACCTGTGTGCTGAAGAACACACACAATCTCTGCAGATTATTAACTTCAGAGCAATCCTTTGTCAACAAAAATTAAAATGAAAAATTAAATCAAAAATCTTAAATTAATTAGAAGTTTAATAACATAATACGGAAATAAAAATTCTGAGCTGATAATGGGAAAATTTACATTAGTAATAGTAATGGTATTATTTGGTACAAAGGGCAACCTGTCCAAGGGGTAAATTTTATTTTGTCTTGAATGGTGTTTACCTCTTTAGCCAATTCAGTTTTTGTGCTAATCATTGTGGTTTAGGTTATTGAGATTTTCAACCTAATCACTTGTATTTTCCCTGACCAACTAAACTTTTTCATTAGAACCATGAATTCTACAGGTTAATTATAATATGTTGCTTAATATATATATATAAAAGAGTTATATATATATAAAATAACTTGAAATTGCAGTTTAAAATGAGTGTTACACTTTAAGAGGAGTATTTTTGCAATCTTTATTCCCATACTCTGAGAGTGGACATGGAAACATCTGAAATCCCTCAGACTGTGTTCAGTGCAGTAGCTCTAGCATGTTCCCTCCTGCTTCCTCCTGTGTTTCTTCTCAAAACAAAATTTTTAATATTTCAAGCTCTCCTTCTGCAGATGCATTTTTATGACCGCAATCTTGACTGTTGCCTGGTTTTTAGTCCTGTCATTGGCCTAGGTCTTTCTCTGTGTTCTTTCCAAAGCTGAATAGACAGAACATGGTAAATTATTTCACAAGAGGGCATCCCATTGATTTATAATATTGAGACTATTATTTAATTTTTGAACTCTCTGAAGATAACAAGGTGCTTCCTTTTTAAATGCAATGCTATAAATCAATCTGAGCTCGCTCTAGATTTGGCCCAGTTTTACCAAAAGGTTTATGAACTTTGCAAATATGGCTTGAGAAGCTGCACTGAGAGGCATCACATTATGATTAAAATCTTGCTGTAGCCCTACTCTAAGTATTATCTAAATATCTTCAGTAACAATTTTAAACTGGAAATGACCCAAGAAAATGACTTCTGCTACAAGCAAATATAGAAGCTAAAACCAGTTTTGGGTGACCATTCAGGGCTACTTTTACTTTCTCTGAGCCTGATTGCCAGGATTTAAGTTTTATATCTTTTCCACAAATAATATTTTCCCGTTACAAATACATATGTTTATTTTAGTATTATAAAGTGGGGACCATTTTTATTACTCTCATTATTAATCCAAATAATCTTTAGTGTTTCTATAAGAAATTCACTAGAGTGGAATCAAAACACTGTTCAGTATAGAATTAACCTTTCCTATATGCAAAAAGCAAACCAAGTTGCATTCAATGTAAATAGAGTAAAGACCATCAGTATTACTCTATGTAATATCCTGATACTTTACAGCCCTTTTGGACCTGAACATATCAGCCATACTTCAGAAGCCTCCATAAACTTGTATAAATGTTTTCTTTTAAATAATTTTTCAAAGTTTCCAGTAACAATCATTTATTGGTCTCTTGTGAGTTGTACTGCATGGACTGAATATTATCAAGAAAAACAAACTGGTTTTGTTTTATTTCTCTGAAGTGCTTTCTAAAAGAATTCTATTCAAAATGTACACATTGGATCATATTCTGCCCCTAGCTATGGTGTCTGATAAAATGCCATTGACTTTATTCCCATCCACTTTGACTCTGGCCTATTTCCATGTACTCCAGGCTGCCTGTGTAGCTAAGGAGGGAAGGCTTGACCTGGGGTGTGTGTTTTGCTTCAGCAAGAGCTGCATTATTTACCCTCAGTGAGAAAAGTACAGTAATTCACACGTTGCACACACTTAGAGTGAGTCCTAGGCTCCTGTTGTAAAATTTCCCCCTGGAAAAGCTCCTCAGTGAGGGATTTCCCAGAACAGCCAGCACTTGCACGTGGAGAACAGTGCTCAGCTGCAGCTCAGGAATGCTCAGGGGTGTGGAACAGAAATTACTGTGCAGGTCAAGGGCTGGGGTGAGTCCTGCTGTGAGAAACACAGGGGCTGGGCAGGGACACTGAGGTGCCAGACCCCCTGATTCTGTTCTGATGGAAAGGGTCAGGGCAGCAGAGGTCTTGCTGCAGTGGAGGACCACGTGTCCTGAGCCACCCCAGAGTTCCTGCTGGGGCTCCTGTAGGACTCAAAAGAAAATGTAGACAATAGTTTCAGGGACAGCATCCATCCTTGACGTGCAAGCTGATTGCCAGCCTTGGAAACAGCCAAAATTCTTTATACCTACACCTGGCCAAAATTGTCCTCCACCTCTAAAAACTCTTGATTGGGAAAAACACAACCCCAAAACCCCTGTGAGTCTAGACAGGTTTCTCCATTATTTCCAGGTGTAGTCTGGAAGGCCTAGGTCTGATCTACATGATTAGAATAAAGAGCTGAAGGTATTTTGAAAAAATGTGAAGTGGCATGCCATTTCCTAATTGCTGTCCCTTTGTGGTTGCTCTATCATGAAACAAACCCCATTTTGCTTTGGAATAACTACTGTGGGAAAGATAATTTATTTCAATTGGAATATATTTCCGAAATTTTATCTGTGTATTTAGTTAATGCTTTCCAGCCTTTCTCTCCTACCATGAATTTAGAGTTTTGTGTTTTTGTTACTTTTGACATGAATGCTGCTTTCAAAGTATGTGATTCTGGAAAAAATAAAAAATATGTTGAAATTCAAGATAACTGTTAGAACTGGGACCAATCAATGTTTATTTTTTTGAAATATGCAGCATTTAAAGCATTGACAGATCATCCTTAAACACCAAATTAGTACAACTAGAAGCATACTGAAAAATCTCATTTTGAAAAGATTATGATGTATTAATTTTTGTATTTGCTCTAAAAATATGGAAATTTTATATGTACTGTGCCTTCATTTTTCAAATACAGCTCTCTAACTTTTTAAAAGGCCAATTTTCAGGGGAGCTTACATCTTCAGTTCAAGGAACAGTATGCATTTACAGCTGACTACATTTTGAAAGCTTTTGCTGTTCATTCTTTCATATAGAACATTGAGCACGTAGTATTCACAGCCCTCATGATAATATGTTTGTTGGGACAAGGAAGGCATCTCTTTCTTGTTCCATCTGAGTTAATATGTCTGGTTTAGCCACTTGAGAAATAAAGCTGGCATCTGCAACCTCTTGTTTAGAAGATGTCTACGTCCCATCTTCTGTGATCTGCCAAGAGTGGTCATGAAGGTGTCTCTTCTGAGCTTTGAAGAAAAAGTATTTTTATCCATGTCTTAAACTAAGTTTAAAACCAAGTATCATATATTACTCTTATTTTTTTTCCCGTGTTTGGTAAAGATACCAACTGCTAAAATAATACAGATGTACATGTTAAATTGGATTGAGAAGTGAAGCAGAAGCACACAGATTTCACAAAGGAGATGTGGAAGATCTCTAATGATTTTCCTTAGGAAAAAAGGCTCTAATATGGGTCTTAGAAAGTAGACTGTAAGCTTTCAATGGCAAATGACTGGAAACATTTTTCAGTTGGCCCAAAACACTGCAATAACTAATATCTGTAGGGAATAAAGGAAGGATCAATACATGCAAGTACTTAGGTTACTTCAGCATTTGCTAAAGTGGTATGTTCCTCTCAAACCACAACAAGACACTGCCATTATTTTACCTGGAAAATAATATAAATAAGAACTTACATGTAAAGATATATGCTTAAAGTAAACCACAAATTCATGCACATCCCAGTTTTAATGCTTACTTATGTTGGCAAATTTTAGGAACTTGTTTGACGTGCCTGCAGTTTGCACATTACAGCTACAGACTGCTTGGCTGGAAAGTTGCACCAGGAATAGCATCTAGGCTGGCTGGCTACTGCCACAGTGCAGGAAGCATTTGCGTGGGCACCCAAGGGCTCTGCTGCCACCCTGGCACTGGCAGGGGGCCCCAGGATGCCTGAGGCTGCCAGGGAAGTTCAGAACATGACGTGCACTGTGGTTCTGGCTGGCAGCTGGCAGCTGCACCTGCTCCTGGCAGCACATCTGGCACAAGGATGGGCTCTCCCCTGGGACAGCCAAGGCTCCTGGCCTCCTTCTCAGGAGTAGCTCAGTCCCTTCTTCTCAGGCTGGCAAATCTGCTTCTGTCTACTTGAAAGAATTTCAGATTATTTTTACGATATAATGTTTTAAAATTTTTATTACGTTCTGTTGAGATGTGAACTGCCTGGATGTGCTCTGAGGTGGGTAGGAAACTGGCTGTGCCAGCAGGCTTAAAGGCTTGTTCATTCAGGGTCCAGCTAGTGGCATTCATCAAGGGTCACTGCTTGGGTCAAGGTGCTTCAATGACTTCTGTCACCCAGCTGGAGGTGGAATGGAGTATACCTGCACTCAGTTCATGGTGACACTGTGTCAGGCAAGGCAAGCCCAGAAATCCAGAGCTGCCTTGGCTTGCTGGAGCACTGGGCAGCAGGAATCTCATGGATTTCAACACAGCTTTACACAGAGTCCTGCACCTGGGATTGCAGGCTGTCGAGGATGCAGTCCTGAGGGGCCTTGGCCGGCGACAGATCCAATCTGAGCCGATGGTGTGTGCTTGTGTCAGGAAAGGCCAGCAAACCTCTGCTGTGTCAGCCAGAGAGCAGACAGCAGGCTCAGGGAGGTCAGTGTTCCCTCTTGTGGAAGGGAGGGAGTATTTCAAGTGCTGTCTCCAGTCTGGGGCTTGGTGGGAGACAGTGGTAGAGAGGCAAGTCCAGCAGAGTTCTGAAATATCGTTGTGGAGGCTCATGAGGTACGAGGAGTGTCTTGAGGGTTGGTTCAGTCTGAGGAAGAGAAGGTGCATCATATTGCTGTTTCAAATTGCTTAAGAAGTTTATGAACAAGATAGAGGACTCCTCAATATGCCCAGTAAAATAAAAATGGGCGATGGATGCAGGTAACAACATATAAAATCCTGTTTTGATATTAGGGAATTTTCACACTGATGGTGCTTGAACAATGGTAGAGGAGCCCAGAGAGGCAGGGAAATCTCTCTGGGGATAATCAAAACACCACTGGGCAAGGCCTTGAAAAATGTGTTGTAACTTTGAAATTGTCTCCAACCTCGTCTCTGCCCCTGCATTTAGTGGCATGTTTGGCCCACAGGTCTTTCTGAGCACTCTTCCAAATTAAGTTATTGTGTGCTTCTGTTTTATATCTATTTCCATATTTCTCATAGCAGCCTCTGCAAATGGAAAATGTCACAACAAGTTGTAAGCTTTAAAATGCAGATCTGATCTGAAAATTAGAGCATTATTTTAAACAGTGGTGTAAGACACACAGTGTAAAAGACCTCCAATGGATTAATTTTTGCTATTGATTATTTGTATTGATATATTGCTATTGTATAGCAGCTTGAATTTTTTGTGAGATATCCTCTTGCAGGAAAGTTCATTTCTCACACCTTTTTTTCTGTGGTGTAATTAACTGCTTGCTAGATGCTATGGTCACTACAATGTACTCATCCTAGGCTCCTGTCAGTGACTCCTAGTTCTTACCTGAGCACAGAAGTGGTGTTGGTATTATATGAAATTCAGAAGCTACTGTAGATCAGTGCAGGCCATTATCCTTGAGAATGGGTCAGGGCAGTGTGTTTTTTCCTTTTGCCTAACAGAATGGAAGCAACCATGTCCTCTCTTTTCCTTACATTGTTTGGACTCAGGGTGAGGAAGGTGAATTTTCCAAAGCCTTCTCCTAGGAACACATTCCTCTCATTTTTTTCTCCCATTCTGTCTTTATCTTATGTCTCTTCATCCCGAGCTCTGAGATTTCCTTGCCTTCTTCCCATGTCTAGAGAAATGGAAGCAAACAGGAGTGATAAAGGAAGGATGGATATTGCTCCTAGCTTGTATCCAGAGCTCTGCTGTCAGGGCAGCTCTCCATTGCACACTGCTATGTCAACAAGTTAACCCTGTGCACCTCCTCCTTGCTCCATTTGGGAGCAAGACAGGGAATAAAGGTTCAGAAAAGGAACAACATTAAAATGAGTAGAACTTATGCAGAGACCATGTCATTCCCCAAGGCTGCAAGAGGCAAAAATCAGAATAGCTGGAAAGCAAAGTCATCAGAGGGACTGATTGCAGAGCTGGAAACAGACCCCAGGAGCTGTAACCTTCTTTGTGTTTTTCTTTGCTGAGAAATTTTGTGAGGAAGCTTATTAGAAACCTTCAAATCTCATCAATGACAATAGCTGGCAGCTACAGAGAAACTTAAATTTTCACATTTCGGGATTCATGCAAATAGCTGTTTCAATGAAAGAAGAGGAATTAGCTCAGGTTTTTACAAAGCACCTCCTGAAGTGAAGATCACTAATGAGTCATTTGGAATTGTTGTCAGATCACTGGCCAGATAGGAATTTGCAGTCAGGCATTGATATTGCTGCCTGTTAACAGCAATCTCATTAGTAACAGCAGTTCTAGGCTTTATGTGTGTCATCTCCCAGTAGAAAAAAAGTTTCTGGAATTATCAGGTGCCGATAATTATCATTATTGTCAAACAGTTCATATATTTTTGAAATTAAAATATTTTCTGAGCTTTTTCAAAAACTGATTTAACAGACTTTTTTTTTTAATAGTTCCATCTGTACTACTGTTAAAATTGACTAAGAAATTGTGATACTCCTTTATCTTGAGCTATGAAGCTATAGGTCAGATCCTAGCTCATAAGAGGTGAAAGAAGGAGCTAAAGTGCAAGTGGATGAGCAAGCTGATTATTATATTATAATATATTATATTATAATAGAGACTCATGGAACTAAAGTTTTCAATTGTTCTTTTTCCTAAAAAAGAAGATGAACCTTGCTACCTGTCTCTCAAAATATCTTTTTTCTGCTTGCTGATCTTCTGTAATGAAATAATTCCTTATGAACAGTCTGAAATGCTTTTCATTCGACTTCCAGAGGGAGTCAAATGCACAAATTTCAGGCTTTTACAAGCAAGCCTAGAGAATGGTTGAACAGTACTCAGAATATTCAGCTAAGACATGTGGCTTTAATCTTCAGGAAGTTGATTTTTCTGGAGTGAATAACAATGGACTTCTCAGCCAGCTCTGAGTGCTGACTTCCAGGAGTGCTGTGCATCAAACCTGGCCCGGGAAACCCACGGTGGTTAACTTGCTGTTTAAAAAGATAAAGAGTCTATTCAATTTAGAAGACAATAATAGTAATTTAACATACTTGAGCTGAAGTAATTACCTTTCACTGTTTCCGCAGCATGAAATTACAGTCTACAATAATTTTGAAATATTGATCCTTTCAGGCATCTGATGTTAGAAGTGTTTCTTGAATGCGTTGGGCTCACTGGAAGAAAGTGAAGTTTTTTGCATGCTGATCTGGGCTAATTTAACTTCCTGAATACATTATCTACTGTGCTGTTTGAGACTGTCTGGCAGCTGCAGAGAAGTTGCCACTGAAATTCCTCATACATACCTCTCAGGTGCCGTCAATTTTTTGGTTATATTTTATATTATATTTGGTGTAAAGTGTGCATGTCCCCAAGAAAAGCTTTCTTTCCTGGTTTTTCTGTGTTTTCCCTTGTTTCTGTATCTTATTGAAAGAAATCAGTTTTGCATGGAAAGCACCATTAATAATGAAATGCAGTCTGTGAGCTTTTTAAAAGTCTATTTCTTCCTTATAAATAAATGGTAATTTGTTTTAAAGCATCATTGCACACAGTGTTCAGCTGGCTCTCATGCATTCGATTATTTTAAATAAATGTACCATAAATGGAACAAGTTCTTTCTAATTTGCAAACGATATGCAACATTTTTCAAAAAAAAAAGGAGAAAAAACTGTAAAATTTGTTCTTAACTACATCTCATTAATGTGAAGCTGTTCAATGACCTGTAAAGATTAAAGAATTAGTGAATTGGTAAAATTATCAGAATGAAAAATCTGTATAATTTTGATTTCAATTTAAAAATCTGCTAAACAGTCTGGGGGCTTTAGAAAAGTATATTACTTTTTAATATCGGTTCCACAAATGTCCTAGTATCAGTGTTACAAATGGACTGAAATAAAGGCAACAAATAGTATGTTTAAATGTACAGTGTTACACATTCTGTTAAATCCTTTTTTTTTTTTTTTTTGCTTTTCATTAAAACAACTGAAGACATTTAATTAAGTGACCACTCTGCTAAGTGGAGCAAAAATTAATATACATAAATGAATTTATGTGTGGGCAATGATGCATAATTAAAAATATGCTTCAAATAAGGAGTTGAGAAGAAAGAAAACAGTTTAACAAGAATCTTCAAGACTATTTCCTCCTGAATTTTTAAAGTCAGACATGCATAGGATTTACTTATTTGCAGCATTTCAGTTAAAACATATGACAAATGTGTCTTTAAAATACTGGTGCCTTGGTATTATGGGACAATGATTTGCTAAAAGTTAGTTGTGACCAGATAAAGCATCTCAATATCTTGTGACAGTGACGTGTTACTCAGCTTGCTGAAAAGGCTACCTCTAGGCAAATCTTATCTTTGACAGACTTTTATTCCAAAATTGCTGAAGTTCTCCTTGTGGCAAGATATGTCAAAGCTGGAGTGATAGAAGATATTTATATGTAAAATGAAAGATGATGTGGAATATCAGTAACTTTAAGGAACGCTCCTTTTGACATGGCATAATTGTATTGATCATGTTATCTGAGTTATACCTGAGGTAGAAGTTCAGCTCAGTAGTTGCCAGAAGCTGGGAAAAAAAAAAAAGCAAGTTTCCTTTCTTAAGTGAAAAAATGGAGTAATTTGATTTACAGATCCTTGAATGTTTCACATCAATTTATATAGTCATCCTTTGTAGGACATAAGTTGTGGTTCCTTTTTTATGATGCAGTTGTCATGCTTTGAACAGCCATCATTCCATTCACCTGGGGTTTCAGGCAGATTTTCCATATTTTCTCTGTCTAGGGAGCAAATACCGGAATGGTGAATGCAGAGCTTTTTTGCGTTGCCAACCTCACATTTCTCTTAAAGAAATATATAAGGTACGTGGTAGTGCAAAATCAGGCTTGTTTTGCCTAAAAGTGGATTTGGATTTTGGTTTTGTGACCTTTGTGAACACTTGTGAGTGTTGCCTCTGCAGGCAGGAGGAAGTTTTGCTGCCTCTGTGTTTTTAATTATGCCATGTGTCAGTGGTACCCATTTGGGATTTGCATTTTGTCTGCCATATTTTATTGGCATGCCCATTATTTGTGTTGATGCCATGTGGGACGTAAGTTGTGGCTCCTCTTTTTATGATGCCATTGAAATCTCCTCCCTTTAATGCCTTTCTTCTAATCTTTGCCCAGAAGGTAGAATTTAGGAAAGTCCCATGCTTTTTTCTAACACTTCTTTTGGTAAGTCACAGCTGACTCCAGCCCTGTTTAGTGTTCTTGAGGAGAAACAAAGCAGGAGGAAAACTGCAGCATCCAGCCACATACCTGTGTCACAGTGAGGCTGCAACACAAAGGAGAGAGGAGAATGGCACAGAGAGCCCTCCCAGTAAGGATTGCCTCTCCCATTCCAACAAATCAGCAGCTGCTGTTCTGGTGATGTTCAGGTTCAGCTGAACTCCCACCCCACTGAAAAAAAATAAAAATAAACTCCTTTATCCCCTACAGTATTTTATTGGCAAGTTTAGTCCAGTAATGAGAGGGGACTTTGGGGACTACAAAAGGTAGAGTCCCTAAGGCCACATATAAAGAACAGAAAAGCAACAGTCCTTTACTATTTTTCACTAATAAACACATGTAACAGTAACTGCCATTACTTAATTACTGCAAAGCAGTTTTAAACAACTGGCTTAACACTGTATTAACACAACATAAAAACAACCTCACCAGGAGTATCACTCATCATTATTGGCTATGGCCTTATTGAAGCCAATGGCATGAAATTAATAGGTGCAGAGTTTGGGGTTTGGCCCCTTAGGCCCCCACTGGCCCAGGAATTCATTGCCTCATGCTCAGGTTTTCCATTGCCTTACAGCTCCAGCAGTCTTATTTTCATGAACTTTCATGGTGTTTCTATTTCTAAATAAGTGTGTGCAGCTTTTTTCAGGATAGCTCTGGAGTAAGAGCTGAATTTCTTTAACTGGAGTGTTTGTCTACCTCAGACACCAGTTAACCCTGGGAGTGGGGAATGACAGAACAACCTCTGCCTTCTATGTGTAAAGCTATTCCCAGAGGGCAGCTTAGATCTCACTGCTTGGATTTTCAGATACACTTAATCAGAGGTCTGTTAAAGCTGTACCTTTTTCTGTGCAGTTCTGTGCTCTTCCACGTGGTTTCAGTGTCTCTATTTCTGTGATATATTTCTGTCTGATTCCTTCTGATAGCTCAGCTCTGGAAGCATGCTGTGCCTACCATGAATGTCTCTACCTTGGCTCTTGGGAGAGCAGTGCAGATGAACTGAGCAGCCACCTCTCAGTTTCATCCTCTGGGCTCTTAAGAACAATGAAAGGGGGGTTCCACAAAAAAAAATAAAAAAAAAGAAGGGCAAATTCTTAGGAGGCAAAGTATTCTTTTCCATGTAAGATGCTTTCAGGGTTGTGAGTGATATGGGGGTGAAGAAGAAGAAGAAAGAAGAGCTGGTAATAAGTGGCAGAAGCAGAGAGGTGCTTTAAGGCCATACAAAACTTGAGTAGGAGGCCATTTGTTCTGTGTGTGGCATTTCCATTGTTAAGAGATTGAAATAATAACAAATTCTCCCCCGCTGGCTGTCAAAAGCTCATGCAGCTTCCCCTGTTAAAAATTGCTGTATAATCTTTCATCCTGTAATGTTGTTAGCATTCTTCTGTTTTCATTTCCTTTCTCAGTGTTTTGATACAGTGCTGCACAAAGGGCTTTTCTAATTACGTGCAAGTTTTGTAAATATTATGAAGGGATCTGCTACATGAGCTGATGATTTTTTTTTAAATGCATTGATTACCAAAGGCAAAAAAGTAATTGTGAATGAAGTCACTTCAGGATACAAGGAGGTAGGGAAAAAAGCAAGTGCCACAAGAAACAGTTTTAGGATTAATTCAATTTAATTTTTACCTTAATGGTTAGGACAAAAAAGCATTTGGCAAAGGATTTTAGATGCCAAAGATTCAATAAAGTCAAAATAAAGAAAGTAGGCAGTTTAATTAAGAATTATTTGGATAAAATAAATTAATTTCTTTTTTTATTGCTATATTTCTGGATATTGAGCTGTATAAAGCTAGAGACATATATAAAAAAATGTAGTAATGAGAAGTTATGCCTTTGTTTTGTGTTTCAAGGATAGAAAATACTGTAAATGAGAAGTATTTGGGAACACACTAAATATTTCTAGCAGCATAATGCCTTGAAACAGGAAACTTGCTCCCTGGTGCTTTTTGTGCTGCTTGATTTACAGATGAAAATTGGCTCTATCCAGGTGTGAGCACTTCCTAATTACATGTTTTGTGATAGCAGCTTGAACCTGCATGATGCCATTCTCCCTAAGCCTATGCAAAAGAGAGAGAGAGTCCAAGGATTACGAGAGCTAAATTATTTGCTTATGACTTTTTTTCATAATTCTAGAAAATATCTTTTCTATTTCTAATGTATTTAGAAGATCCCAGTCTTGTGCTTGCCTTCCCTGACCACACTTGCACATGTTCTTTACAGAAGTAGAGAGAACAAGTAAAGCCCAACACAGTGGTTCTGCCAGTCTAGTTTGGATAGTGGATTTCTCACATGGAATCCTGAAATCCAGATAATGTCCCTCTTTCCTCATGAACAAGATCATTAGGAAATGGTCTCCTTTGAGTACCTCTCACAGCCAGTACTCCTAAATATGAAGGGTCAGGCTCTTTTCTGACATTACACTGAAGATTTTATCCACTGACTAAGTGGTGTGTTTTTCCTGTGTTTCTTTTTAAAATGGCCCAGTTAGAAGGGCAGGTGAGAATTCCCAGAGTTATAAATACCGGTCATGGGAGTACCAGATAATGACCCTCTCTGATGAGACACCACAGATTCCGCGCTCCTCTTGAATTGCAGGTTTGATGGTAATGGGGGAAGGAGAAAGCCCTGGGCTCTCCAGGCTAATGAAGGGGTCACTGCAATCACTAGATCAGCTGGTGTCCAGCTGTGGGAGAGAGCTGACGCTGTCAGCACAGCTTCTGTGCAGCTCCACTGCTCTGCTGCACCGAAGTCTGGCCAGAGGGGAACCTTGCCTGCACCTCAAGTGCTCGTGGGAGGTGCACTCTGGTCACCATCTGGCTGGTGCCACAAATTACTGTGGGAAGCAGGTTCTTAGGAGAGTGGGAAGCAGAAAGGTCAGAAAACGTTTCCTGATCTGGGCATTCAGATGCATATCTCGGTTCAGACATCAGCTCTGCTTTGGCTTCAACCACATCAAGTCACTTTAGTTACTCTGGAAATGATTACTCAAGTCCTTCTTTGAAAAAGGCACTCTGATCTTTTTTACAGAGTTATGTATGTAGATCTCCAGGGAAAGCTCCTATGAAAATGTTTACATTGGTTTTTAATGGGGCAATCTTACTTTTTTAGTCAGAATCACTTACTTTGTGACTTGCCTCCTTTGGGGATTAGGCCACTTTACCTGGTTTCAGGGTATTAACCAGCTTTTGGTGATTCTTGTTTGGATTATGAGATGAAGAGATAAAATTTGAATAGCTACCACTCTATACTGGCTTAGCACATGATCCCTTTGGACTTGAGTTCTCTCTTGCTTTCTGCGTGTAAAACATTATAAAAGACTTTAAAAAATAGGGTGGTGTTTTTCCTCTTGGAATTTCACTGAAATTCCCCAGAAGCTTTTCTGGCCTGACATCTGGCAGCTGGAGGAAAGGGTATTAGTATTTCCCCAGAAAGGTGAAAATCTATGAAGAGAATTAGCTGGAATCTCTATCGGAAATAATTTGGAAAATCATTTCCTCCTTGCCTAATGTAATTCCACCTAAGCTGCCTTTCAAGATGAAGGTTGCTGCAGGAAGGTAAACTTTTCATCTGTCATAAAGATTTGCTGCTGTATTACTCTGTTGAAATGTTCACATCAGATTCCAGCAATGAATATTTAGAGATCCAAACTCTGTAAGTCAGTTTGTATTGTAAATTCAGCATCAGTCTTCCAAAGCTGGCAAATGGAAACTCTCTTAATTATGAGAAATATTCCTGAATTTTAGATTTAGAAGAAAAATTTGCATTTTTGACATAACTATTAAAACAAAGCATTCAGAGGAGACCAATTTTTGATTGCTAGTATTTTGAATGCTTTCTCTTCCCACCCCTCCCCTTCCCACACATATTTTGACTGTGCCTTTGGGAATGTGACTGCTCCCAAAAGTGAAAATTGAGCAAAAAAGAGAAGATAGCTGTTCAGCATATTCCAAATTGTAAAAAAACAAAATGGAAATTGTATGCAAAATTGGATCTTCCTCTTTCCTCCCTCACAGAGAGAAAATTTCCGTTTCTACTCTTCAGTTTTTCACTCTCACGAAAGACAAGTTTGTTCACCTATTACTGAAGTTGAAATGGTCTATTTAATCCAGAAATAATCAACATTTTAGCTAATGGATCAATAGAACATATTTGGTGTAAAAACATTAGGAGTGAGGGAATGATTTGTTGTAGCTCTGTACCAGAGTAGGAGGAAGTTGTTTTGAGTAATTTGTAACCAACAGGAAAAATTCACTTTTTTTTTTTCCCCGACCCCTGGTTTGCCTCAACTGTATCTGTTCCCCTTGTAGTCACTTCTTCTGCAAGGGTGGAAATATAAGTGAGATCACAACCAATGCCAGCCACAGAATTTTAATTTGCTAATATTTTCCTGCAGCACCTCACCGTTTCTATTTCTTCATGACACCCCTACTGTGGGAAATAAGGTCACACAACACAGTGGTACTTATTTCACAATACCTCCTGATGAGGAACATTTTACTATTCTCACATCTCTACCCCTTTTTCTCCGCCTTTCCCTGCCCTCCTCCCTCCTACTCAGCCCCCGCTAATAGCTGGTCTAAATTTCCCAGATTAATCTGATGTGCAAGAAACAGTGATACAAACTTGCAAATTTAATATACTCAAAAGCAGAAAGGCTGCAGAATGGAAGATGCACGTTCTACTCTACTTGCTCTGGGACAGACAGACTTATAAACAGATACACAGCTTTGCCCATAGCCACTGTATTCCACAAACCCTTTGAAATGTTTCAGTTTCATGTCTGTGATAATTAAAGAGCAATGACCTTCTCATTAGCGCCAAGAGGGCTGATGATGATTGTTCCCCATTTTTCTTAATGGATGCAAGCTACACGCATGATCTTAGAATATCAAAGCAATTCTCCAAGATATTTATTAGAGTCAAAATTATGAAAACACATAGCAAACCTTTAGTTTGAATTACAAGTGTTAATATATGCAGAACCAAATGAATAGCTCATCTTTCTTCCTCTCTTGTATCTTAAATTTTTCATTACAAATTTCCAGGGCTTCAAAGTAGTATCTCACAGTCGGTCCCCTTTTTTCTCTCTTGCATGACAAAGAGCTGTCAGAAATTGTTCCTGTGTTTGTAAGTATTTTTCTCTTTTTTCTCTCATCTAAATGTCAAACAACTTAGCTTAAATAAAGCACAGCATTCTTCATCTGGTGCTTCTCAAAAGAAAAACAACACCACAGAAGGCGTCTAAAAAGGCCCTAATTAATGTTTCTCATTGATTTTGTTTTAGTGTGATGTATTTTATGAAAAAAATATGAATCCAGAAGGCACTCTCATTAAAATCATTAGTGGCTCAATGTTAGCTGAAAACAGCTCATTCTTTGGTGCACTGTAGTGCTTAAAAGCACGTTCACACACAGAGTTTCTTATTTAACATCACAAGCTGGTGCTGGATGAAAACTGGCATTAGTTTTGTCAGGTACCGTTGAACTGTGAGGAGCACAATGTGCAAAAGCTGCATCAAGGTGAATAAAAAGAATGTACTGTTGCCAGAGCATGCATATCTCTCTAAGCCCTCTTTCATGCCCAAGAATTACAGAAACTTTCTGTAACTGATTTTTCTTTTACCCATTTGAAAAAAAAGCAGCAGCCAAAAGAAGAGGAAATAATAACCTGGGGCCTGTTACAGCAGTGAGACCTAGAGTTGTTCTGTTTTTTAGGCAAATTCCTGCAAGCTGATTGCCAAGATAAACAGAGATGTGTTGCTGTCTGCAGAACAGTGTTCACAGTTCTGCTGTGGTGCAACCACACAGGAACTGTACACATGTGCCTTCTCCAGCAGTACGTTATAGCTAAAACTAGAAGAGAAAATTCCATGTGTGTTTTCCAGAGGACTAAAAAAAAAGGGGGGGGGGAAAAAGAGAAGAAAGAATTAAATGGGTAAGAAGATGTCTTAACAGTTTTAAAAGCCCCCAACCAGAATTTTTTTCTCTAATTTGCTGCTATCATTATTATCTAAACAGGGAAAGATGAGCTTTCCACGGAAAATATGAGAGAATTCTTTCTAAGGCACTCTGTGATGGGAAAACATATTCAGAGCAACAGTGCTTTGTTGTGAAATATGACTTTTGCAGACAGAATTATTTCCAATGTAAGAAAACATGTTTAATGATTTAAATCCTCTGTGTTCAAGTTAAACTGACCATCTTCATAAATCATGTGTTGTTTATCTGAGAATATTTCAGTAAGCTGGACAAATTCTGTGAAGTTCCAGTAGAATAATGCAGTAGAATGGGCTCAGAAATGAGAACTGTTGCTATTGCCACACTCTGACACAAGGCATTAGAAATTGCCTTGGGGTTTTTCAGATTTAGGATGTTCAGAGCTACGAGTTAAGCAGAAACACATTTTGGCATCAAACATATGAATCTCATTTTAAAAACTAATGAAACAATAAGTTGTGTTATTTTTTCTACTGTCTCCTTTGGATTTTTATAAGAACTGTTATGAGCTGCAATAGTACAGCTTATAATAATATTTTTGTATTCTGGAACCGTACTAACAAATACGACTAGTGAGCAGTAGTGTAAAAGGGAAATCAAAATCTCTGAATTGAACAGGATAGCAGTTTCAGCTGTTTAAGCTTTGTACCACATAGTGCAATGACTGAATTTTCATTAATTTGTGTCTTGCTTTTTAATGTGGCATTCATTATAAAACCACTGAGAGCTGAATCGCTGATGGATGTGTACTAATATATGGGATACTCTGCCAGGGAAGTCACATTTTTAGTAGAAGAGGTAACATTTATTCTGGGCTGATCGCCGTTAATGAGGCTGTCAACAAAATTTTCTTAGAAAAATAATTACTCTGCAAGTAAGGCCATTTAGATCTAGATATGAGTAGTAAACCTGTATTAATTTAGGATTCAGAATATTTTAATGGTTTAATATTTTTTCTTTATGGAGAGCACAATAGTGAGGTCATCTGTAATAAAGATGATAATATTGAACCTTGGTAGTTTTCCTTCCTGTATCTATAGGACATTTATTGCTGAAATATGGTTGAGAGAGCCTTAAAACTTTGTTTTATGGCAACCTCTATGCAGTGCTATAAAGCACTTTTTGTTAATGGTAAATAAAGTATGGAAGATGTATGCCTTAGCATAGGGATGTGTTCTTCCCCTTGTGAACAGCCTGACTTTTTAGCAATGTTTTGATTGCCACGATTACATGAGCTCCAATTCAAGCCTGTGGCAAGGAGATGTAATTCCAGTGGTGCTGCTGGATGTGTAGGCAGGCACAGTGCTCCTGAGTTCAGCCCAAGAAACAAAGTACACATTAGAGTTTCCATGAGAGCTCTCTGGCTCTTAAATGCCTTACTATCTCAGGAGCTGCCTCATTAAAAATATATATAAAATTCTCCAGTTTGCCTGCAAATAATTACTTTAGAGGCTTCTTCCTAGAGCTGTGAGGCTGTCACCAGTACAGTGCCGAGTTCCTTCAGAGGCCATGAATAAGAAGCATGATTGACTTTCATTATTTACTGAAGTATTGATTGAATTTATTAATGCTAATGAAGTTGTGGAGTATAATAGACATGGCACTGTATTGAAAAGATCAGATCAGGTTTTGAGTTAAAGTCTCTCTGCATGCTGTGCTGATGGATAGGGATATCAGGCTGAGCAAGCTCAGAAATAGTTAGGCTGAACTACAGTTCATAACTTGCTTTTGATCACACAACTGCAAAGCTGAAGTAATTCCATCAAATTCAGAGTGAATTTAGATCTTCTCTAAATGAGAATTTTCTAAGTTTGCAAAGTATTCATTTTTTTTCCCTTGCTTTTTTCCCTTTTTAAGGATGATTGGTCACTGCAATCCTCATATCCTATTCAGTGGTAATAGTGAGCGCCCTGATGTCAACTTTTGAATGGAGAAATATCCTTTTGACCTTAATGTCACAGACTGGAGAATACTGTTCTTATTTCACAGCTTGATTACTCTCACTAAATGCTGTTTACCACTCTTTTTTTTTTTTTTTTTTGTGCAGCTGAGCCTATGGTGAGGTCCTCATGCATTTAGACCATCTCACAATACAAACCTATTACTGACTTTAAGAGTTTGCAATTACAAATAGCTAACACAGCACAGAAAAGAAAATAAAGAGAGAGAAAGAGGAGTTAAAGACATTAATTAGAGATTATAAAGGCAATCCAAGGAGAGCCCAGAGCCCTGCCAATAGCTCTGTTATAACCTTTATCCCATGTTTTTGCTAAGGTGTGAACTATTACTTCTATTCCTAATATTTGCTGCAGAAGTAGAATGTGACTTGGTTGCACAAGCTGCTTCTTGCTAAAGAAAAACCTCCAGGGAGATGCATTGTGGCTGATAATTGTCTCAGGTATTTTGGATGAGCCAAGAATCCATTGCCTCTGGGAAGGTGAAAAATTCTAACATTAAGAAGTTCCTGGCTCAGGTGAGTATAACTCAGTGTATTTTTTTCCCTTCTGCACATTACGTCTGCATGCAATATGTGGTTCCTGTCAAAGTGCTGTGTACTTTGACAGAACCAGAATATGTTTTTTATCTCTTTTGACTTAAAAAGCTTTACTCTGATGCGCAATCATTAGGCATTCTTCAATAACTGATAGATAATATTTTGGCAGCTGTAATTTGCTCCAGCTGCATCAGAAAGCTGACTGATGGATGGAGAGGAGTCAGAATGAAGAAGATTGCCTCCAGTTCTAAACCTAATCAGTGCTTGGAAGGTTCTTGTGCACGAGCAGGACCCCTCCTGTGGATTGTGTCTTGCACCAGTTGTTCTAGAAGTTATTAGATCTCTTGGAAAACATTTAGGAAAACATTTTCCCAACACAGTAAACCAGTTCTCACTGCAACCAGCCAATAGCTGAAACATTCATGTGAATGTGCCCACCAAAGACTGAAGGGAGCAAACTGCAGTCTTTCTGGATTATTGCAAATCCCAATCAGAAGAAAAGATCTAACACATTAAGTAGGTATTTTGTGCCTTACTTGATAAATTACTTGAATTCCTCTTAGAATAGACTTTGCAATTTTTAAAATTGTAATTGTTTTATTTTGTCAGTCTTCTGACACTAGAAACAACTTTTTATAAAACACCTGTCTCAGATGATAACATACTTTTATCTGACTTATATATGAATGCTATCCATTAAAAAATAGATTTCTTTACAAATCAAGAATTTTTTCCATTTTTACAAAGCCACTCCTTTTTTTTTAGTCACAGCAGTACTTTTGTTTTGTTTTTACTCTGAGAATTCCCTCAAATTCATATTCTCATTTCTTTTTTTGTTGCATTTGCAACCCCAAATACGTGTCCTGTATTCTGCAATTCTTTATTAAGTGTATCACCAGTGAGCAAAGGGAATGTATTAAGCAACATACTTCAAACCTATGGTTTTAATTTGCTAGGGACAGGATTTAGCAAGTCACAGCATTTATTTAAACAGTCTTGACATAGCTTAAGACAGCAACAGCAAACTTAACACTTAAGACCATATTAACAAACACAGATGGATTCAGATTCTCTCTTTAGAGCAATATTGTTGCTTAGATGATGCAGAGCAGTTGAAAACTTTTGGAAATAACTTGTTGTTGCAAGTTGCAGGATTTAGCTGTGAGTTGTGTCCACTGTATGCTATCTATGCAAATGCCTTGATTTGTTTCATAAATCACTGTGGTACATCACTGATTATTTGGTGTCCAGATCTTTTTCTGCAGGCCTGATTTGTCTTTATGTATCAGTTCATGCTGCCTGTAATAACTGCACTATAATCTTTTTTTTTTCACTCAGTGAAAAGATCTAAAAGTGAACCTTTTTGCCTTTAAGAATGGTTTTTTTTCCCCCTTACTTTAAAGCTGTGGGCTAAGAAGTACATTTTTAGCAGCATGTGTGGCTGAATGAACATACAGCTCCCATTAGTGTCAATTGGAGCTGCATATTCTACTTTGGTCCTGAAATGGTTCAATAGTTATGCCTAGCTGTTTAAGAGACAGTAGGAACATGCCATTTGGAGCTGCAGAGCAGTGCCAGAACTTCTGGAATAGAATAAAACCTTAATGTTGCAGCAGTTTTAGGCTTGTCTCTAACCTACCCTTACAGACTTCAATTTTTTCTGTGCACGTGCTGCTTTACTTGTACTCATTTGTGATGTTGTTCACTGCTTAATTAAGTTACTAGCTTAGGTCACCTGCCCATGAGGAGATATTCAGTGAGATGTGCTTTGCTTTGAGACTTTTGCTTTATTATTCTCTATATCTAAACTGTGGTTTTAGTTAAGGCCTGATGAAGAGTGGGGTTAAAACCAGTAGTGAGCACTGTTTCTGTAAGATGCTCAGGGAGATTTGACTGTGTGTTACCTCAAGAATGGCTCCTTAATTAAATGGCAACTCTTTATTATGTGTAGGTGTGTTCTGTATCCCAGATACCTCCAGAAACATTTAAAGCTGTGCATATTTAGGAGATATGGCTGTGGAGTCTTCATTATAGCTTTAATGACATCACTAAATAGAGAGCAAGAGATGGTATCATAAGCATTTTTCATTAAACAAAAGTTAGAAGTGAAATATTTGAGGAAGAGTGTGTATAAAAGTATCCCAAAGCAGAGTGATTTTTAAAAATCACTCTCATTTGGTCTTTTATTGTGTACCTATGAGGTGCTTTTCAAATCTCTGTGGTTGCTTCTTGGTAAGGAGACAGAATAATTTGAAGTTTCTTCTTAGGTACCTGAGCAGTGAGTTTTTCATTTCTTAAACTTGAAAGGATTTCAAATATTGTTTTATAGTTTGAATTTTCTAGCCTAAGTAATATAAGTCTATGTATAAATATGCACATACATACACATATATGGATAGAATTCCCCAAATACTGATCTCCTTTAACTTTCCTTTGAAATTACTTATGCCTGAAAATGCATTTGGATCTGTAGCTGGTTTTATTCATGCTGAGAAGTTAATTCCTGGTTTTTTTTTCAGATTCTCTTATCTTTTTTCCATTACTCTTTTCTTATTTCATCATTAAACCAGACATGTTGAAAATATCTGTAAGTGCACAACCAATTTGCCCAAGGTTCCATTATGATAACAAAAGGCAAACAGAAGAATTTGTGGGGAATAAAATGTACCTGGGGACACGTTGTGGCTGTGTCTAGGGAGTGGAGGGGACAAGGAAGAAATGAGTTACCAGCTGGAGAATATGAAGGAGAAGATTGCCTAAGAAACCCTGGAAGCTCCTACATGACAAAAAGGAGGAGAAGATTCTCCTGTTGGCATTGTGGTGTTCTGTCAAGTGAGCAGTGAATGAATGGCCTTGGCTTAGATCTTGGACACAACTGATGTTGGCTCTGCAGATAGCAACCCCTAAAAATAGCTCTTTAGACTGCAAATATGCACATTGCACCAACCCAGGAGAACATATCAGATCAAGATGTTGAAGAAATGATGAAAAGCCTATGTAACACTTTCTTCTTTTTTTCCCCCTCCATAATTTTCTCCCTGCTAAAGTTTCATTTATTGCTTGGTGATGTTTTTGGAGCTGGCACACAATTTCAGTCTCATTTTTCCCTTCCCTTTACCTATTTATCACCTGTATAAGGCACTGTTCATTTTCATTCAGAGTCCTGCATGAGGGAGTCCATTTATTCTGTCTTTTCCCCATGGTGTTTCTTGTTTCCCATTCCCTGTTTGCTGTTTTAGAAATATCTACCAGTTTGCTTTCTGGTAGTGTTTGTGGGCTTTGGCTCTCTGTGCTCTGGGCCTGTGTACCCAAATGGAAGAAAACAAACAAAAAGCAAGCTTTGCCTTGAAAACAAAGTGCTTGGAGATGGATTTATCATCTGCTGAATGGTTATGTAAAATGATGCAAAATGGAACAGGGAGATCTGTCGGTTCTAGTTGCATGTTGAAAACCAGGCGTGAGAAATGAGTTAGTTTTTCTTTGCTGCAGTTAGGGACCTGTACCATTGCTGTGCATCACAAATACTGTGGAAGTGCCAACACTCTCTCAAGTTTGATGGGTTCTTTAGTGCATGTTAGGTTGTTTTTCTTTGGCTTCTTGCTGACTTTTTGATTTTTCTTCTTGAAGAAAACAAATATACCTCTTGGCATTTTGGTTTAGGCTTCACTTGAGTTTTTCCCTTTCAGTATGAAATTTTTGTCTTTCTATATCCACTTGCTGTAATGGTTAAAGACAGAATCATGGTGTGCAAACTAGACTGAGGGTACAGGAATGCAAAACTGGTTAGTCTGAGGTACTGCCCAGCAAAAGGCACTGTAACAGGTAGTCAGCTAAGGCCAGGAGTGAGGAGTTTGTAGTTACCTGCTATTCTCACATCCAGCTACGCTTTGAGGTAAAGAGTATTTTGTTTCTGCTGAATAGAAATTCAGAAATCACGGTTGAAAGGTTGAAAGAGGCCTACTAGAGGAAAAAGAAAAGAAGGTTGAAAGAGGCCTACTAGAGGAAAAAGAAAAGAAGCACAAAGTAGCTGTGAAGATCAGCTTGCAATGGGTTATTGAGGAAAATAATTTTTGTCACTCTGATGTATTAAAATATTTGATTATTATTATGATTATATTCTTTTGTTCTCAAACTAATAAGTGCAGGGTGACTGTATTTTCCTCCACAGATCTTACATTTTTCTGGTTTTCTTTGTTATCCTCTTCCACTAAACTGTCCTGCAGAGAGCTGTTCAAGTCAGGTCAGGCACTTGTTAGCCCTCCTATTAGTATCTGAAATGCCTTTTTCTCTTCCCAGCTTATGCTGCTGTGCCCCTGTGATCACAGCTGCCTTTTCTTATCAGAGTTCACCTGCCCTTTGCTGAAAGGGAACTGAATTATAAGAGCTTTCTGTGCACAACTACAAAATCCAACTGGTAAGGCAGGTGCTCCTCAGGCTGATCCTCTTTCCAAGGATTTGAGTAATTATTCTGCATGGGCATTAGCTGTTGGACGGCAGCTTTCTGCCTGATTTGGTGAGAGGCAGTTGAGAAGGAAGTAGGTAGGTGATACTTCAGCTCTGGCATTAAAAGGTGATCATTGCCAACATGGCAACAGAAATGCCTACAAGATTATTTAATGGTTTGCTTCCTTTCCAAATCCAGCCCACACGTGCCCAGCCCTGTTTTGAAATTACAGTATGAAAGTGACTCTCTTAATGGTCTCTAAAGTTTTTCCCAAGTTGTGACAAAGTCAGCAGCAGAGGCAGAGGGATTATTCTCCACTTGGCATTCCTTTCATGTCAGCAGTAAACATTTGTAAAAGCTCTGCCTTTTATTTTGCATTATGCTCTCTGTTTCTGACTGAGGCTGGCAAAACTTCTTGACAGGACTGCCATAAAGTAATAGAACCAAAAAGTGGAAAAATCAGGATGATGATATTCAGTTACAAAATAAGCTCTCCTATGATTATTCCAGTCTAAAAAAATCTGCCTGTTAGCAGAGTTTTCTGAGACAGACCGAACCCTTGTTCAGTCTTTGTTGTACCAGAGCTCAATACTGGTAATTGTTGGTGATAAAATATATGGTTTGTGGTGTAACAATTTGGGCTGTAGGATCTAAGGACTGAGTGCCCAGAGTTCCTGTATCACTGGGGCCCCACTTCTTATAACTAGGAATTAAATCCTCTTAAAATTCTGGGGACTTGGGCCCAGCAAGAACATTATTCTATTTCACATAGGCAGCATAAGACCCTTCAATAACCTTTCACTGCAGTTTCTCCCTGAAAGTTTCCAAGTTTCTAATTTGCTTGGGTCCTGTGCTGCAGGACAAATACATGGCACACACAAATCTCCTGATTAAGGCCTGCAGGATTTGATCATAGAATTACTCTACACTCTAGAAAAAAGGAAAAAAAAATAGTGATTGTCTTGAGGAAACATAGCCTAGTACTGCTGTGTAACTTGTTGGATGCACAAACTGTTGCTCATATTTATACTCTGTAGTAAAACCAAAATAAAACAAAATATCTATGGTTATAGTAGGAAAAATTGGTAGTCATCAAATCATAATTAGAGTGGCAGGAAAGAGTTTATACTCATTATTCACTAAAACAAAATAGATAAGTAGTTATTGATTAAAGGGTTGCATTCTTAATAGCAATTTATAAATCCAGGACTCAAAAGATAATGTTTGTTTTACTGCTTTTAATTATTTAACATGCAGTGACATTTCTGTTTTGCCAACAGCAGCACAATGGGTCCCTAATGAACTGAACTGAGTTACTAATAATTAAACCATCAGGCAGAAGTAAGGGGTGCAGCATGTTATTAGATTAACATTCTTAAATAGTCATTCTTCTGTTTTTTAAGGAAAACCCTGTCAGAGTCTTCTACCCTGCCCCAAAACAACTAGACATCAGCCTGCTTGAAAAAGCAAAGTTTATTTTTGGCTGACACTCATAGACTACTTGGAATACTGATAAAAAAAGCACCCTGAAGTTATTCATAGGACTATGATGAAAGTTTGGTTTCAGTACTTCCAACTCTAGCCTATAAACAAATAGAAATTGATTGATTGATGAGAATGTTGGTCAAGCTTTTTCCTTTCTCTAGCTGACTTCTCTCACTCTGTGATTATGGTCATTTTAAGTGAAGAAGGCCTGGAGTGCAATAAAAAATTGGTTTATACGGATTCTTGAAGGGAAGTATTGGAAGGCAGTGGACTTGTTGAAGAATTTTGTTCACCAGGGAACAGAGTACATTAGGTTGTGTAAAGAATAGGATGGTAATAAAAGAAACTCCAAGTCTAATACCTTCAACTAAAATCTGGGTGTTTTTTTTTTTGTTTATTTAGTTGGTTTTTTAAGTAGAATTGAATATTTGTTCTTGCACTGTAGCTTCACAAATATATGGAAGAAATAAACAAGGTGTTGAAAGGGAAAACAAGAATAATTGGAGTTATGGAACAAGAGTAATATGAAAAGAGATGGAAAATACTAAGCCTTTTTATTTCAGAGCAGAATGAATAAGAAGAGATAAGATAAAGGGAGGGATCAGAAGAGATGACTGTTGTAGAGAAGGTAGATCAGGAAAACTGCTCACTCTTTTTCTTAGTACTAAAAAAGGAAAATACTCAACAGAATAGAAAGAATGCAAACTCAAAACTAAAAAAAAAAAGAAAAAAATAGTTTCAACTTTGTTGCCTGGCAGAATTCCTTGATGAAAGGTGCCACTGACTTGCAGAAGTTTGTAAGATTCATTTTAAAAAAAAATGACTGTTAACCTTAAGAAATATTCAAAACCTGCTGAAAATATCACTCCCAAAGTTCCTATTTAATTCAAAGTTCATCTAGCTATTGGCAAAAACTTGATTTTTAGTCAGATTACTTAATGAGGCTTCACTGGAAAGGCCTGTGTCAGAGGCTGGTGAGGGGCAGAGAGGGCACACTGCTTTTTCTCTCATCCCACACAAGATGTTTTTGATGTCTCCTGCCTTCTCCATCAAGTTGGAAAATTCAGATGAGCCTGGCTGAGCAGTCAGATGAGTGCTGTTCATCCCCAAAAGCTGTGATGTGAAGTGTCTGAGCAATGGACTGCTCTTGTTGGTGTTGGTAAGATGCTGTAAATGAACCAAATGTGGCATAAAACTCTGGTGATAAAGTTGGCAACAATCTTTTGTTTTTAAAGAAAACTCTAAAATCTCTTTGATCTCTTACATTGCTGAGAAACTTTCACAGCTAAATAAAGAGGTCTTTGTATTTAAAATTTGAGTTTGAGAAGTCATTGTAGCAGGCAAAATTTGACTAGGAGGCAAGAATCTGCATGAAGTTGTCAGGAGAAATCAAATATACCTTGGACCAGGACTAGTACTTCTTGTTTTATCAAATTTTGCCCCACTTGTAAGAAATAAATATTGATAATTTGTCCTTTTTTTTTGTGTCAAATGCTAGAGTAGACAAATGTTTCTGTCTACCCCTACAATGGAAGACTCTCTGGTCATTACTCTTAGACTCAATGCTTTCTGATCTACTGCAGGCTGAAGTCCTCCACTGGTTAGCATTAGATATGACTTTGGTTCAGTATTTTTGAGTCTTCACATTCTTTTGGGGGAAAAGAATCTTAAATGTGCCATTCAGGCTACAATATATGCCGTGGTTATTTCAAAAAATTGAAAAAATTTAAATTGAGTTCTTCAAGTTGCTACCTTAATTTGTAGGGCTGTTAGCTTGTTATCAAACATGGCAACTTTTTGTTTTCCATTATTCCTATAAACTAGGAATTCCTAAACTCCTTTCCATTATTCCTATCTTAACCTGCTGAGGTCTGTATGTGAAGTATCTCACCACTCTGAGGCTCTTAGAACTCTCTATTGATCCTTACTGTGTTTCCTCTCTGGTTTTTGGCAGCAGACAGGTCATGTTCAGAAGAGGCTCCAGGCAGTGGTGCTTCCCATCTGTGTTAATATGAAATTAATGAAAGTTTCTTATGATGCAGGTGAAAACTTTTGTTGTACCCCACATGCAAGTCTGGGTAAACTTTGACTTCTCCCAAAATACATTGTCTTGGAATACTTGCTTAAAGTAGCCTGAAGTCATTCACAGGTGCTCATTTAATGCTGCTTTAGTTTGGATCCATGATTTACCTTAATTCTAACATTGCTGGGCAGTTTTAGTGGTGGAGGTGCTTTCCCAGTGTGTGTTCCTTGGCAAACAGGCTGAGGAGCTGCCTGCAGAACAATCCTGTTACTGTGAATATGCACAGAGTGCATTTGCATCAAAGACAAACCAGCTAAAGGCATTGTACACTGCATTTCACGCTATAAAAATCCATATTGTATTAGAGGAAACATGAAAACCTAGGTGGTTTTTTTGCAACATTAGTAGTTGATACCAATGCTTGTTTGAACTTTTCATTGCAAAGTGTTTTCAAACGTGATTACTAGGGGCTTAATTTTGTTCCCAATAAAGCAGATGTTGCTAACTTGCAGGTTTCCTGGTCTAGGAGATTGGAAAAACTCACCCTAAAAATTGTCTTTAAATGGTCCTTCAGGCTTGGTCCAAATCAGAGAGAAGCAATTACCCTGTCCTTGAGTGGCCTGCAGTGGCCTGCACCAGATGTTTCACAAAAACTGGGATGTTATTTCAGAGCACAGAGACTGAGGATAAACCATTTCCAGGTTTCTGTCTGTTTTTCTCAAGCAGTCAGTCAAACTCCTTCCAAAATGTTCGCTTTTACTCAGAAATGTTCTGGATATCCTTGAAAATGGTCTTGGTGGCTCCCCCATTCTGGTGTTTGTGTTGCTAAGAGCATGTTTGTGCAGGCCATGCTTGAGGTGGTGTTTGGGGGTCCCCCTTGGGACGAGGGAAGAGATGAGAATCTTAACTCCATGTTTCAGAAGGCTGATTCATTATTTTATGGTATATATTATATTAAAAGAAAATGATATATTAAAACTGCACCAAAGAAAGGGAAAGGAGACATCAGAAAGCTAGAAAGGAATGAATAATACAATCTCCTGACAGACTCAGAGAGTCTGACACAGGTGGCTGTCATTGGCCACTAACTAAAAACAATTCACATGCTGGGTAAACAATTCTCCAAATCACATTCCAAAGTAGCAAAACATGGAGAAGCTGAAGCTTCCCAGCCCCTCAGCAGTAAAGATCCTGGCAAAGGGATTTTTCATAAAATATGTCAGTGACACATGCTGCTGTAAACCTGACCAGAGTATGTGCAGAAGGAAGTTGTGTGAGAAATGCATTGTGCAAAAAGCACTTTATTTTGCAGACTTTTTGTCTGTGAAATGCAGAGTGATGAGGGCTATTATTTCTTACTGCTGTCAGACACAAAATGCAGGATATTTCCATGGCTGCTACCTGCACGTGATTGCTGCCAGTTTCCTACCAGCACTTTGGGGATGGGACAACCAAGGGAATTCCTAGATCATAGAATTATGGACTGGTCTGGGTTGGAAGGAACCATAGAGTTAATCTCATCCCAACCCCTTAGAGAGACCTTCCACTGGACCAGGTTGCTCAGAGTCCCATCCAACCTGGCCCTGAACACTTCCAGGAATGGAAGGTCCACAACCTTTCTGAGCAACCTGTGTCCTACCATCCTCAAAGTAAGGAATTTCTTCCTAAGGTCTCAGATCAGAATCTCCATAAACTTAGACTGAATTGTCGAGGAGGTATTTTTTCAAATCTTCATGTGATTCACTTCTCCCTATTTATATATTGTGTTGCTTCTGAAAATCTGGGGGATCTGAAGAGAAGCAGTGCATGGGAGAACTTCAACCCACTTCTGCAAATTTGTGAAACTCAGCTAGTACATGAGTTATTCAAACTGAATCTCAACATAGAATCTTTTGAAATTTTCTCATCTGTCAAGAATATGCTATTTCATTTAAACTATGAAAAGACTAAATAGATTCCATAATTTAGTAAATATTTTGTCTTCTGACAGCTCCTCTTTTTCTTCTACTCTCTACATTTTTAAGAATATTTTTCCCCTCCTTGATGTGATATTTTGATTAGATTTAAAGGTGGCAAAGAAGTAATTTAGGGAAAAAGTTAGAGTTTCTTACAGTAATAAGTTCCCAAATTAATTTTTATTTTTCCCTTCCTTTTTATTTGTCATGTAGGTGTTTCTATTTATCTTAGGAAACTAATCTGAATATTTGGTAGTGACTAGTTGGACTAAGGCTCTTGGATTTGGGCCTCTTCTGAATATGAATGCAAAGCAGAAAAAAGTCATGTTGAATCTTGTAGTTATGTGCTGAATCAGAAGGTTCAGGAAAAGTTCATTTTATTTTTACTTTGTAGAAAAGTGATTAGCCAGAAACTATGCTTTCAGAACCTGCAAACAGTCCATTTATTTGCCAGCACCAGGATGAGGCTCAGACTTCCAAGGAAAACATCTTTTTGTCTGCTAATGTAATGGGTGCTTATTTTCTGCATCTTCATGTTCCTTGGAAAAGCATCAGGGTTTCATTGTAAATCCATTATGTCTCCCTTGGTCAGAAATTATAAATGACAACTAGTCCCAAGGTAAAGAAAAGAAAGTATTATTTTGTCGAGTAAAAAGGGGTTAAATCACTTTTTATCATGACTGTCCTCCTGGTTATGACATATTCAATGTATTATTTAGTTTAAGTGCATGATTAAGATAGAACTGGGGTTCTTCTGGGGAGCATTTTCACACACGTTATACTTACAGTACCTCATTCTGTGGTACAGAAGAAAGAAAAAATGACATGTCCCTTTGTGAACCTATCCTTTTAAAATTAGGTTATAGATTATATGGTGGTGTGAGATCCTCTAAGAATTTCTGGGTCAGAGGTACTTTGTTTTCTTTCTTTTATACAGCAAAACCCTTGTATCTTTATTAAAAATTTATTTGCTGTCAATAATTAAATGCTTATTATTTGATCTTTAATGGGGTCATGATTCCCATATTCCCATATTAATGAAATAATGCAAAAAGTAAAAAATGCCTTTCAGTTGGAAAAAGTACTTATTATTCTTTCTTTGTTCTGAGTAAAATAGTTTATCTTAAATTAAAAATTAAAAAAAAATGAATTTTCTTTAATCTTAGAATTAAATTAGTGCTAATTAGTTCTATTTTCTCTACAACATTCAAATGCTAAAGTCTTAGTCATTTCTTCAGAGTATTAATAGTGCCCTTTGGCTGTAATCAAGATAATCTTCAATTAAAAGCAATGCAGTTAACTGAGTTACATTAACAGTTATTGTTCTCAAATCACAGGGTTAAGAACACAAATGCTGTGTGTTTTCAGCACGGGTGCATTGCAGGGCTGTGCGATGGTGCAGGGACCTGTAATTCACATGTTCAAACTAAAAAACCACTAACCCAGAATGTTCACTGGTGATGAAGCCCTTCAAACAAAGCCTTTCTTCAAGGTGGTGATGTAAACAGAATTCAAAGATGCTGCAGCCAGCTAAAACACTTTTTGGATCTGGCCAATGTTCACATGGTCTCCCCCTGTCCCTGCACACTCCTCCCCCAGCCCTTTTTGCTGTAAAATCTCTAAACCATGGGGCATTTTCAATGAGTGAGTTCTGCTTGATATTCACAGCTGTTATTCTTCTTTGTGGAGAGTTAAAGAGCACTTCCAGTCTGCAATAATTCATCTTATTTTATTAATCTTTTTTTTTTAGTTCAGAAAATTTATAATATGCAGTAATAGTGGATTTCAGCTGAAACTAGGAGTATTTCTTTCAAATTTCTTAGTGTAGCCAATGTGAAGAAATTGTGGTCCCATAGAAACAGGGAAAAAAAGTGTTTTCATCCATGCTCAAAGAACAGCTCTTTCTGGTTTCAAAAGCTAAGCACAGAATATGGGAAAATTCTGTTAATGTTGCTCTGTTTGCAAACAAAAAAACATAAACATCTTGAGCAAACATAACTAATGAGGGAAACCATGCTGCTTGCTAGCAGATTACCACTCCAATAGTAAAAATAGACTGTGGCTCTGTCTCAGTAAAAGTTAATAACAGTTGGTGAGACAAAAAAAGTTGAGTTGCAGAAATACAGTTCCTACTGTATTTCCATCTGCACCTGCCCATAGCACTTCTGTAAATTCCAGCCAGAGCAGAAAGCTCTGGGCACTTGGAGTGGGCTCCAGTACCTGGGCCCTTACATCAGTTTTTAATACTTTAGATGACCTGCCAAATTAAAATCTCTGTTTATTCTGTTGCTAGTTTGGAAGTTTTTTTTAAGATTCAGAGGTTGCTAATTTGCAGAGTATGATGGTGATTTTTCTGTGTTGCTGCCCTTTCAGGAGCTAAAGAGGTAAATGTGCTAAATGGGCAGGTATTGCCAGTAAACCAAATTTAAGCAGGTTTCCAGGATTTTAAAATCTGTTTTCTCAAAGCATAAATGCAAGCAAAGATTTTCTTTGAACTAGCATCAGTATTCTGTGGAGCAAATACTCCTTTTTGAGTTTCAAAATGCTGGCACAGACATTGTATATTGACACCGAGGCAATAAATCAAAGGGGATGGACAAAGATATGAAACTGTACCTTTCAGAAAGAACAGTGTGTCTGTACTTGCAAAAATAATTGCTTTCTTGGAATGTGACAAAAGAAAATTGAATATAAAATAGGGTGTTAACAGACAACAAATCTAATTTTTAGAGTATTCTTTTTCTGCCTCAGTCAGGAGGATTTCCTGAGGAGTCATATATCTTTGGTACAAAATGTAGTTAGGTAGGTTGGTAGAGTTTAATGCTTTCTTCCTCAGAGGAAAATTAAAATCTGCTAAACTTTTTCAATATTTTGCAATGTTTGTCCCAGAATGTGGCTGGGAGAAAACAGCCCAAAACACCAAGTCCCACTATAACATTCTTCTGTGATTTAGATGAGGCTAAATAATTATCTGGAAAACTTCTATAGAGTTTTATGTCCGTAGAACTTTTTTATAGAATTTGGGATACAGGAATAAAGTACCCTAATTTTACCTCATGGCCAACATGTTGCTTTCCTCTTTCTTCTGTTTGTATGGTAGGTACAGATTTTAGCAGCCAGACTTTATGACCCTCCTCTGTACTTAGAGGAAATAACATGGAGAGATTTTAAGCAATTCTGATGGTTTATATAAATTTTTAGATGTTTCTGTAGGACAGGGTGCTTGTGCATTTGTAAGGTGGAGGGACAGAGTTAATTTGTGGGTGTGATTTTTTTTTTTTTTTTTGAAAGAGGGGACCTGAATTCCTCTCCTGATTTATGAAACCTCTTAATTTTAGGGAAAAAAAAAAGTAGATTGAGCTTGGAGATGGGAGTATGGTAGGCTGTACTGTGATCCCAGGCACTGAGAATGCCTCACAAGGTACCAAGACTGGTCTGTGTATCTCAGTGAGCCTTAGATTATTCTTTTTTATCATGTATGTGATACATGGTTCTTCTTAGTCCCATCTCTTTTTATGAATTATTGTGGTGCATAGAACAAAGAATTACCACTTATCTCTCTCAATTTATCAAGATACAACAATAGGTAAAAATGACCTTTAGTATCATTGGATTTATCTAAAAAAGATTGCCAGGATCCCTCCAACTCTTTTTGGGAAATTGCTTAAAATGTGATTAAGTTTTGGGTTTTTTTTTTTTACCTTTCTCCAGCATTATGGTTTTTCATCTCTCCCTGCACAACCAACTGCTCAGATACATGTTTTATATGAGTATTTATTTGCCAATTTTCCTTATTAGCCAGAAGGAAATATTAAAAGGAATATAAATGTTAGCCTGAAAGCTGTGACATTGTAAGGGTAGCCAGACTGACTAGCTGATCTGAGTCATTATATGTAAAAAAAAGAGAAAGCCAGCCAAAAAAAGCCTTTTTTCCCTAATCACGTTGTGACAAGAATGAGGAAAAAGTGTTTTGTGTCACAATCTACAGGACCTGAATATACAAAATTCTAAGCTCATTCTCTACAAAGAAATGAGGAAAAGAACCAAAAGAGCTCCACCAACCCCTGAAGCTCCACTTTCAATTAATAGAGCTGTACATTAACTCCTCTGATGTTATTACATTATGAAATTCACAGTAAATTAAAGCAAAACCTGCTCTTCATCGAATTTTTAGTCTAATTTGAAATCAGAAATGAATTAGAAATGTTTATGTGTTTGCAGAGAAGGTAATTTAGTTTTGGTAGCTGACAAAGGAGGGTCCTGAGCACCTGGTCCTGTCCCCAGCTGGTGAGGAGGGCAATGAGGAATTCACCTGCAATTCAGGCTCTGGCAAAAGCAGCTGAAAAAACGCCTTGCAGAGCAGTATCATTCTCCATTTTTACTTTAAGTGAAGGATCTCTCCCTAGCAAGCTCCTAATCTTTTTTTGATGTTGCAGGGTGTAGTTTAAGTGAGAGTGGAACAATAATTTCCCAGGTACAGTTAGGGATGTGCAAGAATTTGTCTCCAAACATTTCAGGGATTTGATTGACGAAATGAAATACGGTCCTGACGTCAATTTACTGAGATTACTTTTTAATGAATACTGCTTTAAAAGCATATGCAAAATTAAGATCAGTCACTAAAAATGCATTTGGATGTGACATTTAAAGAATGATATACATAATGTATTGGAAATTAACTTTTATAATCTACAGAAAATTATTCTTGTTGCTGGCTCTCTCAATTTGTGAGAACTTTGGTAATGAAATTATTAATTACAAGCAAAGGAAAACTGAATTATGTATTTTTATTAATATTTCCTGTGTGCCAGATAATGACATCTTAAAATATTAGTGTACATGGTTAGTGAGTTATTTTACAGTCAAATCCTGCTTATCTCCTACATGCAACTTCTTTCTCAAGTTAAGGAATGGGTGTGTCTTGCAAAAATAGATTTGTCCAGAATTTTCCCATGTGCTGTTATTCATAAAGATCATCCGATCATCCTGGATTTGTACTCTGTTTTCTTTCTTTAGATTAATGCTATTCCTAGTGAAAACAATGAAAAAGTTCACAGTAGCTGTAATGACAAAGTGAATATATATATATATAAAACCTCATTCAGGATATATTAATTTACACTATATTTACCTGCTTTGAGTCTTTTCATGATAAAGCACCGTCTTTTGATAAAACACTGAATGTAAAGCTTAAATCATCAGCTGAAAAAACTGTTTTATTTTTCTGCTTTTGAAAAATGGAGGAATCTTGACAGTAGCATTCCAGTGTCTAAACAGTTCTCAGGAGTGTCCTGAATTGCTCCCTGTAAGCGTCAGGTGAAGGACAAGAGGAAATTGGCTTAGTTTGTAGAAGGAGAATATCTCTATTCAGGGGAAAAAAAAAAAAATCTCACTGTACTGATATCTAAGCAGGTAAATAACAGTTTTTCAAAAGGAAAAAATGTACCTGAAGATTTTAAAGAACTGTTAGCTTTCTCTGGTAAATGTTTATTTAAGTATAAATAACTCTATCTCAGATCATAGTCTTAGACAAAGTGATCTACTGATTTTCATCCCTGAAATTGTTTGACTTAATGATTGCAGGAATTTATAAACAAAAAGCTTATCTGTTCTTGTTCTGTTAACGAGGTTTATGATTTGATGGCAGAAATATTCCTTCTCTTCTGCTCTCTTCTCCCCTATTTATATTTTGAAAGTGATGGCAACAGTTTCACAGCTTTCTTTTGATGATGATTTGTCCTTTAAAGAAATATCACAGTGCATGTTTGACTTTCTGATGTTCCATGCGTCACTGTGCTCAAGAAGTCATTGTGTACACTGAGTTGTACTCTGCTAGCCTTTATCTCATCTACTAACTCTGATTTCCCTTAAAGGGAAGAAGTGCCAAAAATGCCTTGTGTTTCATGAGACAGGACATATGGACTGCAGAGAGTTTAATTTTCTTATTGGCAAGAGGAGTAGGTGGAGGTATGGGGACTTCCAGGACAGTCTGTGTTATTGCAGCCTATTTTTCTTCAGAATTAAAACAAGGTGAAGATTTTCCTGCCCGATTCTTAGCTGAACAACTGCTCCTAATATAAGCTTGACACTTTTTCCACAAAGAAAGAATGGGAGAAGGATGGAAATGTTCTGTAGCCCACATCTTTTTCTTTTTCCCCACAGCAAGAATGAGGTTTGTTTCCAAACAGGTTTCCCTAGATCTGGTAAATATCACAACTTACTGTAAGTTACTTTAACAACACCTTTGAAAGAACTGGTGATGCTGTAGAAAGTTATATAATTTATATGTGCTTCTCTTTAGGTTGTCTACTTTTTGCAATAAGAAAAAGAATACTCACATGAACAGAAGAGCTCTGCATAGCTTGATAAAAGTGACTTTATCTGAGAGCTTTTGAGAGCTCTGTGTCTGCTCTAGCCATGTTGAATGAAATGGGAAAAATCTAATTTTGTATGTAAAAGTAGAATGCTTTCCAAAGGAAAAATAAATGAGGGGGTGGGTGAGCCAGTAACCTTAGCATAAAGCAACTCATGCATTATTAATCTAATTTCCTATAAAGTTTGAACAAAAAGCATGTTGAGACATTACTCTGTGTTCCTTGTTAGGCTGTGTTCATAATGCCCTCTCCCATTTTATGTAATATATTCTTCAGCCTAAATAAGATATTCTTGAAGCCTCAGGATTTTCATGCCTTGAAAGATCTCTGTTTTATTTCTAAATATTATAGATTTTGATGCACAAGAGGCTTTAAGTTTGGTACCTCAAAGGCTGTTCACCCTTTTAGGTAACCCCCAAGTTGGCTTTCATATTTGCTTATTACCCGAAATTCTTCACAAGAAGCTTCAGCCTGTTTTACAATTAAAGGCTTTGATCATATTTACTGTAGCTACGTAAAATATTTCTGCATGAATGTTACATGAGTTCAATTTCCGTATTAGACGAGGAGCTTACCTGATATATCGGGTGTCTACGTAAATCCTTTCCTAACATAATTATTAAACCTAAACTTTGCCATTCTCCTCAGCAAGCACAGGCAAGAGGGAGCTGCTCCTGTGAGCTTATCCCCCTTTGAACAAGTTTCAGAGTTGGAGCCCAAGACTCTGGGGTCAGATGTTGTAGTGTTTCCAATTGTAGATAATCAAGGATTTTCATGGTCTTAGCTTTTTTACTTTAGGTATACCGTGTGTCTGGAACTGTTTGGAAGTTTTATCAAATGTACATGAGCTTTAAGTTCTGGTGCTGTGAGTAGCAGGACATACTGACCAACATAGTAATGAAAAGCTTTGGGTATTCTGTGTTCAGTCATAGCACATATATTTGTTGAAAATTGCTACACGCCATGTTACATGCCAGTTTCCAATTCCTCCTTTTAGCATGCTTTCAAATTTTTTGTTAAACTTAAGTTTATTTACTTGTTCAGAAGAAAATTCTGAAGAAATGCCTTGAGAAATACTGAGGTATTTGATTACTCTATTAGATTACTGAGATAGTCTAACTCCATGTTTTTGCTTTGTTTGCATAAGAAAATTACTGGGTGCACAATGTACCACATGCAGCACAGTTCTGGCGCAGATAACTTTTGAGAGCATTGGGCCCTTTCTTGTAAGAGATATACTTAAACAAAACTTTAATTGATTCCTGCTTTAAAATTCAATAAGCAGTACTTCAATGATAGCTCCTAAGAGCCCACCTTTTTTATTCTCAGCATAGTTGTTCTGTTATTTTTTGTTCACTCAGTCTTCCTAAATTTTACGATGTAAATTAGTTTTTGAAACTGCATTAACCGATGGGATACATCGTGAACTTTAGGTAGCTAAAAATTTTGAAGCTACTCTGTCTGTTTCATTTGGAAATGTGCTGGCTTTGATTAGAATATCAAACCCAAGTGATGCATTGTGCAATTTCTCACCACCCACCTGCCAGTCCCTGAGCCAGCTTTGCTCCTAGGGCGCACGCTGGCCATGACACCCACTGTATGGAATATCCCTTTAGCCACCCCTCCCAGCTCCTTGTGCCCCCTATCCTCCTCCTCACTGGTTTAAGCTGAAAAAAAAAAAAAGTCTTGGTGTAAGCAACAACTCAAACCTCAGTGTGTTATCAACATTATTGTTGTCCTAAGTCCAAAACTCTGCACTGTGCCAGCTGCTAGGAAGAAAAGTGACTGTGTCCCAGAAGAAACAAGGACACAGTACTGGGATTTTAACATTTACCTTTGAACTCATAAATGCAAAAGGTTTTCAACACTAGCAAATTAGTTACAGAAGGCAGAATCTTTCAATTTTCCTAATTTTCATGTGATTTTCTCACATTAGTCCTTTCACTGACTTCACCAGCTCCATCTTTATATGAGTTATACTTAAGGAGTGAAGAAGTCTGGCCTTAAATTTGATCTCATCTTTATTCCTGGGACTGATATTCTCATTTATTTTTTTGCCAATTTTTTTTTTTCTTAAATGCAGCTTCCACAGAGCATTCCTCCTCATCTCCTACACTGTATCTTGTAACCAGACTCAATCTTTCAATTTGGAATTCTCCCAGAAGCAGATGACATTGGTCTTCTGTATCATACAATTCTTGCTCATATTACTGGTCATATTTCTCCTATGAAAAGTCTTCTGATTAATTCTTCTCATTAGTCAACTTGGTAAACAAATTACTGCAGGAAGCTTAAAAGCTTGGGTTGAAAGCCAGAAGAGAAGAAAAAAGATATCTTGTTTGCAAGTCACTATTTTCCCTTGGAAATATCTGCTCTTCTATCAGGTTGTCATTTGAGGCTGCTAGAAGTTTTTATTACTCAGGGTTAATTGCCTCTGGCACAATAATCTCAGATTTCTCTGGAGAATTACTGATAGCACATATTTTCCTTCTGAAATAAAATTACTTTCCTGTCATGAGAAATGTGTCAACTTTTTAGCACTTCTTTAAAAAGTAGGATAAATGGCATTAGGACCAGTATTCCTCTGCCTTCTGGTTCTGTTTTTTCACCTCTGCTAAAGATATTGTTTTCTGTTTCTAGGTGAAACTCCTCCAGTTTGACATGTGTCATAGATAAGTCCAGTAAGTATAACTAGCTGCTTTCCTGGGTGACTGATCTTCAGCTTGTACGTGTATGTGAACACTGCACTGCAAAAAGGCCTTGGATTGCTTTAAATTCATCTGTTTACCCAGCTCAGACATTGATCATCTTTCTGGATAGTCAGGAGTGCTTTTTAGTTATATGTCTGTATCTCACAGTGTTTTCTTGTAGTGCATTAGGTCACTGAAAGCCTCTTGGAAGTAGAAATCCATATCCCTATGTAACAGCTTGCAAATCTTTCCAAACAGTGTATCTTAAATATATTACTGTAATGTGACAGGTAAGGATAATCTGTCAGTGTAAGCAAGTCTTGTTTTGGAAATGCTCTTCCTGAAAGGTGATATTTTTGTCAGTCTGTGACTCTTCCATCAGTTGGGATGTAATTCAGAGATTTCTACTTCTGTGCTGCTCCATGGCAAGGAAACGTGAGACTGTCACGATCCCAGGGCTGGCAGCAGGAAGGAGGACACGTCTTTTGCTTGACTGTGGTGTCTGCCAAAGCCCTGTGTTCACAGCCCCAGAGCATGTGGAGGGCAGGATAGAGTTGTCACTGACATCCCCATCATATTTGCAATTAGTAAACATGCTTCTTGCGCGTTCCAATGGTTTAGGAATGGGAAAATATATTTTGCCTTTGAACAAAAGCCACTGAAGATTTTCTGAAAAATGCTTGATTGGAAGTGTGACAAATTGAAGACATTTGGAATTTTTCCAAAGAGATTTTCAGATGTTGGGCAGATGTTATTGTTTGCTGACCTAGGACTTTGCAGAATGACAGAAAATAATTTGATGCTCTAACAAAGCATTGATTACACACACTAAATAGCCCTGGTAGAGTATTTCCCTTATGGCTTGCACTTCCAGGGTTATGGTTAAACGAGCACCCCATGTCATCAAACACACAGAAGGTGCCTTTGCCACTCTGAGGGGACGATCCCAGCATTTAAATAATGATTTACTGATGCTTTTATTAGAACAATTATTGGTTATTTCAGACTTGAAATGGGCAGATTAAGCTCTGTGAACCTCACAGCTGAAACCTCACAACACTGGCAATTTTCAGTGATTAAAGTAATTTACTTTATCTATAAAATGTAAAGATATTTCATAATAGCCATACAGCAAGTACAGGGAGGTGTAGCTTTCCTGGAGATAATCAGACCTCTGGGGATAAAGGGTCCTGGCTGCACCTCATGCATTGAAACACCCAGAGGGCTTTATTATCTGATGATTACCACACCCCCATTTCCATGTCTTTTTGCTTAATTAATCACAGTAACATTATTGCCCAACTTCAGACAACAAAAATAATGAGAGGGGCTTTAAAAGATTCAAAGACTAGAGGAAAAACAAGAGATCCCATAGGAAAGTACCCATAGTGAATCTGGGGTTTACAAATCACTGAAATCTATTAAAAATGATGCTTACATTTTGTAAAGTGCCTTCTTTAATATAAATATAATTATGTTTTAAATATTGTAAATGTGTATATACAATATAAAACATATACTTGTTTTGATCAAAGGAGATGAGGTTTTATTTTTAGGACAAAAAAACCCCTTTAAAATATTGCAGCCATACCACGGGCGGTTATAGCCATTTGCTATTTTCTTGGGAAAGCTTGCCATATCCACTGTATTGTTCCTTATTTGGTCTAAGTACAGTCTAATGTACATTTTTATGTCTTCTCTGCCTTTCTAAATGACCAAATAATCATGCAGTTTGAAGACATAAATACAGAGTAAAACCTTCAGGTGTTATGTGTCGGAACTGACTTCTGAAGAAGCTCATATGGTTAAATTTCTACTAAATTCTGATCATCTCTTCTTTTAGTATATCGTTCTCTGCCACACTTGACAGTTGTTCTTAGTATAATCAGTATAATTATCTGTAAAACTGGTGCCTGACTTTTAAAAAGTTGAGAGAAACATAATTAGTTTATGTGTTATGCCCTTCCTTACACTTAGCAGCATTATACAGTGGGTAGAATCTTTTATTGTAGCTCCAGTCCTATCAGAATCAGTGCATGGCACTGATTTCCTCTTCAATCTGCATTTAAAAAACTCATTGCTTTTTATAGGATTCATCAAATATTTCTGATGATTTGGGTGAAATTTGAACAACCTTTTAGTAGACATGAAGTAGTCTCATTTTGAGGTCACAAAAGAATCCTAGTAGAGGAAACAAGGTTTTCTTGACCTTTGAGATTTCCAGAATTTCTTGCCTATAAGTCAAAATACAGCAGATCTGCACAGCCACTGTAGTTGTGTTTTTTGAAATGGAGGCTAATAAGGTAGGTTTTGTTTCAGTCATCAATGTCTGGGGCACAGATAGTCTAAACTAAATTCACAAACTGAATTTTCAAATGGTGTTTTCACCTTTTCACTCAAACATCAGTTTAGGTGCCACTCCCTGAGACTGGAACACGTGTTGGCCTGCCTCATTTGGACAGGCAGCTGACTAAATTTGGGGGTCAGGAGGAAGGCTAGATTATTTCTGATAACCATTCTTGTGCTGCACTAATTTTAAGTGGAGGAAGAGCTGTCTGTTTGGTAATTCACTGTGATAACATTGACTGCTTTCACCTCATGGTGGTGTTAAAACTGATCTGTAATCTCATCAGTGGAAGATCAGAACATCTTTGGTGTGTACTGCAGCTATACCTCTTTCTTTAAAAGCCTCTCATACAGTGTACTTAAAACTTCTGACCAAGGTGTTTGAATTGTACTCATTAATTTATCTTTGAGAGGAACAAAAGCCAAACTTCATTAGGGCAGTTGTCAGCTTGTGCACCTGTAGGGTCTATGATTCCTCTGGTGACACAGTTTCCTAATTTAAAAATACTTGGGTTTGGTTTTTTTTTTTTTTTTTTTTTTGTGTGTGTCAAGGATCTCAGTAGTAGAAACATCAGATAAATAACAGAGCAGGTATTTGATATCTAATTCATGTTGAGATGCCCCTTACTCTTCCCTATTCATTATCTGATAGACAGTAAGGAGAATATGAAAACTGAAACTTGGTCTATGACATGATAACACTTTCACAGGGCAATGTGTTTGTGGCTGTCTTAAGCTTTGTAATCAAAAAGGTGATTTTTTGCTTTTAAGTCATGTATTTTATGCTGGAGAGCAGCATGAACCAGATAAGACAAAATAAATGTCTAGCCATGAGGAACTGTAAGTGGTCCATCACATCCTCTAACATTTACATACACTGCATTCTATTTTATAACTTCATCTCAAATCTAGATTTTGATGAGCATCTAGAATGAAAGATAAATGGAGAAAATAAAAATAATCAGCTCAAACACACCTGTTTGAACCAATAACTTTTAGTCTTGCAGATAAAAGAAAAAACTCAAAATTGCATATTAATAATGCTCCCAGAAGCTCTAAGGTGTGCTGTAGAAAGCATGAAATACTTTGGAAGCCACTCACATTAGGTATCAAATGGATTCCAGTGAAAAATACTGGTTCAGTCATTGATAAAGAAAGGAAAAAAGCCTGAACATAGCAGCAGGAATAACAGTTGACCAAAACAAAAAATAAAACGAAGGAAGAAATTACAGTTTGGAGAAATACACATCTAGTATTTTTAATGTTAAATTGAAATACACATATAGCATTGAAATACACATATAGCATTTGTGTGTACAGCATATAGCACTAAATTGAAATACACGTATAGCATTTTCAATGCTAAATATTCAATATTAAATTCTTATACTAGCCCATCTCAGTATCTTTCAATTGGCTTTAATTTCTGACTTAATACTTTGTAGTTACATTAATGTTTATTTTGACATTTGCTACCACTCAACTCTAGAGCAAAACCTCTTTTCTTTTTTTTCCTTTTCCATTATTTCTGCACCAAAAGTGTTAATTTTGAAATGTGATTAAAAAAATTTAATATATTTATGCAGATTTTTTTATAGTGCAATTTTCAGACAAGAAAATTGTTGTTCTTGCACTGTCAGCCAGTGGTCTGTTAATATATAATATATTTTTGAATTTTCATATGGATTTTTTTATCAAGTGATTGCCGAGCTGATGTTGAAAATATTGGGTGTTTCTCCACTTTTATGGTCTCAAATATTTGCTTTCTTATTCCCAAACTGTCTCATGTAGGATGCTCATTCAAAACCATGGTAGAGCATGTACCACAGCCAAGGCTCCTGTAGTCACTCCCAAAGCCTAGACATTGCCCTTGGAACTCTCTCAAGGGATATGGTTCCTCCTGGCTTTTGGCTACATGTGGAAGTAGGTACAGACTGTTTTCCTGAGCAGAAAACAGCAAACACAGCAGACTGAGCCACAAGTCAGTGTTCTGGGAAGGCCACTGTGCTCCCTACCTCCTGCTCTCCATAGCTCACTCTTGGGGTTTAATCAAAGTGTGATAATAGACCAAATTCATTTAGGGAGCAGGAAATGCGTTCAGAAGTGGAAAATTGGTGGAATTTGGGTGGGGGGGAAATGGGAAGAAAGTATTTCTTCACTTAAATTTTACAGGTGTGGAACCTTTGTGAATGAAGCTCTTCCAGAAGTGTTGGATATGAGCTGTACATAGAACCAAACTTCCCTGACCCTCTTTTTTCCCCCCTCTGAATATATAATTGAAAGAACCATGTGTCCACTTCAATTTGATAATTTAAAGCCTAGTATCAGAAAGCAGAGCAATGGATAGAAATTCATTCAATCACTGTTGCTGCACCCTTTTACAAAAGACAGAACCATGAAAGATATGCAAATTGTCCATAATTATACTTTTAGATGGTTACTTAAATACCTGTCTTTTTCACACTACAGGCACGAAGTTAGTATACCTCAGATATGCTAATAAAAACAAATGTCTGTGGTTTCTGGCAAAATAAAAGCTCCAGTAGTTGGCTCTGTGTGCTCTATACAACTGTTAGGCAATGTCATGATGCTTACTGAGACAAGCTTGGATAAAGCTGCTACAGTATAAAGATTAAGGCTATTTTATATTCTTTGATTTTTATTAAAATGCTCCCTGCATTTAAATTACTGTATAGCTAATTTTAGCTGATGTGTTAATACATGTGTCTCAGCTATTTATACACACAATATGAAACCCAAGTGAGATAGCAAGCAGGGTGTATGATTCCCTAAGTTTGGAACATGTACTGTTCTATGCAGTGGGTTCATTCACAGGACTCAATAGCAAAGTGTTTACATTGTGAATTTAAACATATCTTTACAGAATCTTCTTAAATAACGGTGGTGGTTAATGAGAGCCTAAAATTCTCTGTCCCTTTAATTTCAGATGTTGTCACTTAAATCCAGAGTGACTGCTGCTCCTTATATATATCCCTACTACTTTTATTAGCACTACTGAGAAATCAGTTTCAGCTCTATGTTCATGGTGATAGAACCTGACCCTCTGTACATGAGAAATGAATTTTCATCAAGACTAACAGATGCCAAGGATGTGAGGATTGCTGCCTTTTTGCCAGCTGTTCCTGTAAAAGTGCATGGGAAAATCATGCCTCTGAGTTCAGGGTACTCCATCACCAATGTGTAACAAGTGGGGATCACTGAATTCAGGACAGGAGACTGAGCCTGTGCTCCCCCACTCTCCAGAGACCTGAAAAGATCAGAATTAAGCTTTCAGTTTTTATCTAACTTGTAATTGATCCTCCAGCAAATAGAACTTACTTCTAAAATTTTATGCCTATATTATGTCTTTGATTTCATTCTTCTGAAAGTACTTTATTACACATTTCTCTTCCTAATCAGACACTCATCTTGTGTATTGCATGTGTGCCTCTCAAATCTCCACCTTCCTCAAATGAATCACAGATCAGATTAGTTGTACTTGGCAACTGAACACTCTTTATCATAAATATCTTACCATTAAACCTAGTGACCTGAGAGAAAGTTTGCCACCAGGTTTTAAACCCTCCTTGAATATTGCAGAATAATTCAGTCACCAAGGCTATTGCTATAATTTAAAATATTTTAACATTTTTTCAGTCCATTCAGCTCATAGATGAGTATTATATCTTTAACCTCCCAGGCCTATTGTCCTTGGATAAGGAATAAAATGGATAGTGGGTAAGACTGGACTTTTTTACTGTCTTGATATGTGGCTGAGTTATGCTATGATTGATATATAAATACTTATTGCTGTTCATTTATATATCTATGATTATTTACTTTAGTTTTCATATAGATAGTTTTTATTAGTTGAAAGAGGTGTATCAATGGGTGCTAAATAATTACCCAGGCTTGGTTACTTTGGAAGGTTTCCTACAGCTTTTGTAAGACTGTGTCAATTCTTTGATAATAATCAGAAGTGGATTCCTGTTTAGATTCTTATATGATGCACAGAGTCCCTCTCCTGTCCTCCCAATGTTAAACAAATAGAAGGGAAATGACTTTTTAGAGGGTGAATGCATTTTGCTACTTCTGAGCAGAATATCTGTTGTCTTCTTCATTATCTTCTTATTAGTTACAACTACTAATTAAAGTTCAGGTTCATGTTACTCACAGAGATGAAACTGTGCTTGTTTCACTGCAGCTCATTTCAGCAGCCCTGCTCATATCCTAAAAGAGCAAAGGAATGCATTTTCTGTAGTAAGTACAGAAGAGATTGCATGACAGATGCACTTTACAGAAGTGTTGAATTTGGAGTGTAGGTCCTTGGAAACACAATAAAAGTAGTTCCTCTTCCTGCCATGTGTGCTTTTGGGTGATGAAAAAAATTATCTGACTCTTGAGATGTCTGAACAGATAGCCAGGTTTGTAAAGGGTTTTTTCCAAGCAAAGTTACAAAACCTTTAGGCATGTCCTAAGTATTAGTAATATATACAAAAGAAAAGGAATCCACTCTGGACAGTCTGAGTACAAGGAAGACAATTTGGCAGGTGAGCCATTCTTTGGTAGAAGTATAGAATACTGAACTGCAATACTTAGCTGGGTCTCTGTGGGCCATCAAGAACACATAAAGACTGCCAACATCTCTTATAGATCTTTTCACAGATCCTATTACAATTCACAGTAAAGGGATCCTCTACCTGTCTTTCCTGAGGGGTCCAATTAAGGTAAGGATTTATTCAAGACTCGTACAGACCTGGGGCTTGCACAGTGCAAATGTGAGAAGAACATGATGTTTCTTCCCTTTTATCTCAAGAGCACTCCCTGTGCAAGATCTCATGCTAGCAGTCAATCTGAAAAAGGATTTTCTAGTTGGGAATTCTCCCATTCACTGCTTCATAACTTGTTATACTTCACATAATTATAGAGAGAGGGAAATGAACTTATTTCTTTCATCTCCTAATGGCTATTCAGACCAGTGTCCTCAGAACCTGCAAAGGCATTTGAACCAGGATACTTTGCATGTCAGATGAATTTTCCAAATGCTGATCTACAGGAGGATGTCTCTTTTGCTATCTCCTAAGAATAATTTATCCACCTGCTCCTCCTGTATGAGACAACATTTAGGATGTGGATTTCATGAGATGCCAAAGGATGGAATTTATCCTAAAGTAACCCTGTGTATAAATGCCTACTCATCTCATGTTTACCTCAAAGATATCATTTCTTTCTTGTGCAGTTTTTGGCTGTGATTGTTCCATAATACGCCTGCCTGAGCTACAGGAGCTACAAGGAAAATTTGCTGTGAGCAGCCCCTCAGTCTGTAGGACACATAAAATAGCAGTGCTGTGACTGAACCTAGGCAGAGGTGGAGCAGAGGTTCACAGCAGAGCTGCCAGCACAGATTCCTGAGTGGAGCACAAGCAGGGCATGGAATTCTGGTCATCCTTTTGTAGCAGCACAGGAGGCACGGGGTTTCAATTAGATATTGTCAAGCCTTCATGAGCATTAGAAGTTAAACATTAAGAAGGTGGATGCTGGCTGGTAATGCAAGACCATTTTGTTTTATTAATAATAGCATAGTAATGGAAGAGTGAGTAATGTCAGAGTATTAAAAAAAAAAAAATCAAACAGAGTGTACCAGGATGGATAAACATAACTGAATTGTTGTGATAAATTTATTTCTCCCACTGAATATTCCAGTAAAATGTGGAGTTTGCAGTTTTAGTTTGTTTCTGTCAGTTAAACACAGATTTATATAATTCTACTTGTAATGCTTTAGTATTCATATCCTTATTTTTACATTGTTAGATTTAAAGAATGAAGAGAGAACTTTGCAATTTGCAATTAATTACATTTGGTTTTATTAAAAGTAAGTAGAGAGCCATATCAATAAAGAATAGACATTAAGATTATGAAGAAAATCATTTGTCAAAATCCTTGCCTGTAAGCAGGCTCTGCTTGGAGGTTTTATTGGTCATATTATCTTGGTTATTTAGGGAAAGACATATGATCTGCTCAAGGTAAATAGCTTGAAAGCATTTCCACCTGCAGCTGAATCTGTTTATGTGTGGGTGTAGTTGGGGCCTGCCTTGGGCCTTCAGGGCTCCTTGTAGAGCCTGAGGCAGTGTCTTACATTGCACAATGTTACTGCAGCAACTCATTAGTTAGCACTGCAAGAACAGTAGGATAAACCCATGCTAGTGAGGGCACTTTAATAAGGGAGCTGTCTGCACCATTAATTTACTGAACACCGAGTTGTTCAGCTATTTGGAAAGACTTGAGTGCTCTTATACATTTTTCATTTCTGCAAATGAAAATTTGGGGAAAAATAAGGCATTGCAGAATGCAAATGCATCCAGCCTATTGGACAGAAGTGACTGATCCTGGTAGCTGAAAATCATTGGACTGATGTGGGCACCTGTGCATCAAGGGAGGCCAGCAGGGATGCAGAGGGATGTCACCCCACAGACGTGGAGAGGTGGTTGGACATTAGATGTCATGGAATCAATTTTCCACTGGCATTATAAATCACAATAAACTTCCTTATCCTGCTCTGTAAATATGGCTTGACACCAACATGATACTATGAACTCTTGATAAAAATCCATGCATGCTTTGCCAGCAGGTAGTATACCAAACGAAAATTACCAAATTAAATCTATGTTTTGGGTATACCTTTAATTGTAATTTAAGCAAAGAGGTGTTAAATGAGAAAGATGTAGGTTTTGTCTTACATCTAGTTGGTTATATGTGTCGATGGTACTGAATTTTTTAAGAAACCCCCATCTCTCACATCCAAAGTTAATTTTTAAAGTTCATCCTTTTGCTAATAAGTAAATACATGTAACAAATATCCTCATGCTTCTCATGCTCACTTATTTGCTTCCTAGAACAGCTTTTCTGTCTTTCTACTTCAGGCATTCTGGGGAAACTTCCACACTCTGATGGTGTGACCATAATAAATGAAATGCAATGGAGTCATTTTCTAAGCCTACAGTTCCTGGGTGTTATGATAAAGCATATGCTAATAGAGTGTGTGAGCTTATTGGGAGTTCTTAAAAAATGCCATCTGCTACAATTTTTGTAGCTGAAAGTTATATTCAATCAGAGGTAAATTTTTATATGCTCAGTCTAGTGCGTGGAAATATATGCCAGGAATTAAAGTTTACCTAAACTATGAGAAACATTTTTTGCATGTAGTTACTTCTGAAGGTTTAACCTAAGATTTCAAAGATGAGACTGATACTAGAAAGGAATCTGATCTACATATGCAAGTCCACTCTTGAAGTACTCTGTGGTTCATGAAAATGCCGCCTTTTCACTTGAATGCTTGGAAACAGTCTTTAAGTATGAAAACTAAATGAACTGAAGAGCAACCCTATATTTTGCATCTGACTACTCAGTGAATCTATATTCCTCATCTGTAACAGATAGTGTTAATGCTTAAAATCAGCATGACTGCTAAAACCCACCTCCACAAAAATTATTTAAAGATTTAAAGCAATAGTAGATGGAAAAAAGCACCGCAATTTCACCACAATCCAAATCAGGCTTTCTGCATTAATTTTCTTATATTTAGATAAAATCCATCAATAGATCTTTTAGCTGCTTTTGGGGAAACTAAAACAATTAGCTCAATTTGTCAATAAAACCCAGAAATGAACTAGCTTTGCTGCTAATTTATTGAAAGAGAGAGACTTATCTATTCTTCCTTTTTAACAAACTTTGACCACACTCGGTCTGGGGAGCTCCATACAAAAGATATACAGGACTGGAAAAAAATAACTGATTAAATTTTAACCAGCTGCTGGGCAGATAGTTTGCCTGAGGCACTTTTGTCAGTTTCAAAGGGTCCTTTTATTAATTTTGCATTTTGTATTTTGTTAGTGGAAAGAGCTGGCTCTGTTGGGACTGCCAAAAGCTATAGGCAGCGAATCTTACAGCAGCAAAGAGGAAGCTGTAGAGCATGCCAAGTAGATTTAGCACACTGAGCACTCTAAATTACATTTGTTTTATCTGTTCTAAAAATATATTAACTTCAGGTGTAAGTTCTTTGAATAAAGCCTTAAAGCTAGTACATTCAGTTCCTCTTCTGTTTATATAAGGCTTTCACTTTGTCTATAAAAACAAACCACTGTAGTCTTTGCCTCATAACTAACCATGTAATTTAAATCCTTCCTTCCTATGGTTGTTGGTGCATTCTTTATTGTTCTGTTTTCTTACTCGCATTGAATTTATGTTCTTACTGACAAAAAAATACTCAGAGTTTTATCTAGATCCTCCTCACTTTCCACAACATTCAGATGCAGCTTTTATAGCAAAGATATTGATGTCTAAGTGGAGTCAATATTTAAATAAACATGTTCTGCTTTCATGTGAATGGAGCCCAGCATCTGTATCAGCATGTGGAAAGTGCTGCATGTGTAGCATATTGCTCAGACAATTTGTGAACAGAAGTTAGAACTCAGGGGTTAAATGGAAAACACAAGCCTCTCTTGTGATGCTGGGAATTTCACAAGTTCCACTCAGGCAGCTTCAAACAGCATTAAACACAAAGGAAAAAAAGTATACCCTCAGGCTAGAATTTGCAGAAGACTTACCTGCAGTAGAATGGAGCTAAAATTAAGCCCTAAGACAAAGCATTTGGGCTTACATTTAGAAAATTGAATGGCAAAGTATATAATTTTAGAATGCATATCACACTGTTTCTCTAGTTTAATTGTATCTTTTAAGATAGTCCTTTTTTTCCTCCCCTCCCCAAAAAAAAAAATTAGCCCAAATCAATATATGATAGTGTTACTGCTGCATTATTTAATGTGTTCTACAAGTATTTCTGTGTGTGATCCTGTGATGGCAAACCTCATTGGTATCACTTATACATAAAGGAGCATGTTCTTGCTGTTCCTGAAGGTAACAGTAAACCTGAGAGTAGCAAAATTAACTTCACAGGAGAAAACTGAGCCCAGAGTAATTAAAACCCCCAGTAATTTACCAGTAATCCCTAACTTTTGCAAAAAAAAAAGTATTGTCAGGTTTTGAGAAGTATATTAAAAAAAATTGTGGTTTATACTCTGATTTACCTAAGTTTAACTAATACGTATAAGAGCAAAATAACCCTCCAAAAAACCCAAAACAACAGGAAAACAAAACCAACCTGCAATTAAATTAGGAAATCTTTAAATTGTGCCAGTTCCCCCTTCTGTGATTAAATGAAGTTCTATTCAGGGATGTACCAAGTAAGAAGAGAAAAAAGATGATTTGGGACTGCTGAGACTGTCAGCTCAGCTGTGCTGTGTGAGAACATTGACATTACTTATCTTTCAAGGTTCATCTGAAGGTCCAACTCTGGGCATAAATAAATGCTTAGCTTATGAGATACAATATTTCTGTGAAGGTCTAAACTCTTGCTTAAGTATTTAATGGAACTGGTGGCAGATAACTGAACATTTCCATTGTGTTCATCACATGGAGCAATGCTCAAGCTGGAAGTGCTGGCTGGAAACACCAAGGTGGGCTTGGATTCTGGGTGACATTAAACTACCACAGCACAGTCTCTGCTGTGTAGATAACTCTCCTATAAAATTAGGCAGCAGATTGGCTACAAGCCATGCAAACTTGCTCTGTATTCAGAATGGCTTCTTTCTTTGACTTTGTTACAGTCCAGTACTTAAACAGACAATTTTATCAATGCAACAACCTAAAGGAAAACAGAGGACTCTTCTTTCTTTCATTGCTGCATGCTCTCTGCATTGCTTACAAAAATTGACAGCAGTTGCTGATGAGAAGAGCTAATTCTGGAGTCCCTGTGGAACACTGGGAATGTCAAGGAATACAGTCTGCTGGCTTTTGAGTCAGCAGGGATTTATATACTGTGCTTAACTTTGTGCTCTAGCTAAGTAATGTGTACATTTTGCAGGTCCAGTGTCATAATTTCTGCCACAATGGACACCTGACGGACCCTTGCAGTTCCATTTAAAGTCATGAGGGGTCATTTCCCCATTTCTAACTGAGCAGGTAAGCTGGTAGAATTTCAGACTGGCAATTTTGGAAGGCAAGTTGTTTTTTCACATTTTGTGTCCTTCCTCTTTCTTGAGCATTGAGCAGTAGTTGTTTGCTATTAGAATAGAATTTGCCATTTCAATTAAGCAAAATGATTTTTTTCTGGGTTGATTAATTATGAGAGTTAAGTGTAATATTTTGAGGCAGTGTTAGTATTATGAAAACAATTCTGCAGATTTTAAATCATATGCTCACTTGTCTGCAGCATTCTTTAGTAGTGGATGCCAGATTATGGTCAAATTAATATCAATTAAAAGTCATCACAAGTGGACAGTTTCACAAACTTGGAGACAATGTTACTGAAAGTGATTAGTGAGCTTGGACCTGTTGTTTTGCATATTCCAAATTCACCTGAGGGTGATGTATGATGTACTCTATGACAACAGAAAGACACATATTCAAATTAAAAGCATTTCTCATAAAACTGACGTTGCTGGTCAGCCATCCTCCCTACCTCTCTGGTGGTGTCTGAAAGGGTGCTGGACCAGGTTGCAAATACTTTCCACTCTTTGGAAGGCATTGCTTTGAGCTGCCCATATTGCCTCTCACTGACTATCATAGCTGTCATACTTGCATTGAAAAGAACCCAAGTTACTCTGCATAAAACAATAGTTCACAACCAGAAAGCTGTATTAGGAGTAATTGGCATATGATTTTAAGAATGAAAATTGGGACTAATATGAAACTCTACCACTTGTGTCTGATATGCTTCTTGCCTCAGACATCTCTCCAAAGTTTTCCTAAACTTCAAAACGTTAGTTAGGTAAAGAGTTCAATATTCTCTCATTTTGTTCTCATTAAATGATGAGATGCATTGTCTTACTGCTGTGAAGTCAGATCTTGGCATGATTCTTTCAATTTACCTCTGTGTTGGGTCATTAACGAGGATTTTTTCCCTCCCTTAAGTTCCCTTTCATGTACTGTGACATGCAGGTACACAAGCATTCAAGACTCTTAACATTTTCCTGTGATGTCCCATTTAAATTAGGGAAAATCACTCTAATGATTAAGGGGAGGGAACACAAAAGCAGCGTGAGCTTATCTGAAATGAATTCTTCTCTAGGTTTCAGTGACTATCTCCTGAAAAGTAGTTACAGTGTTTTATCTGACTCTACATGCAGAATAACATGGCTCATTGATATTTTATCACAGAAGAAATGCATGCCTCCTATTGTGCCTCAGGAATAAGCAGGCTATACCTACCCTACTACTCTTTTTGCCCCACTTTTGAACCTGAATGTGCTGTAGTGCTCAAAATGTTCCCACTGCACCAGGGTGGTGATAGAAAAGGCAATTTTACCTGTCTTTGATTGCATTATCTTACAGCGTGTTAGCTGATGTGAGGGAACCCCACAGGTGAGACAAATGCTGAGGTTTTACTAATTTTGCATTACTCCACTCTGAATGGCCAAAGCAGAGGTTTATGCAGTAGCCAGATGCCCCTTTGTATTAATACTGTCCAGTGGCAGAATGTGGATTCTTGCTTCTCTCTTGCTAAGGTTGGGATTAAATGCATGAGGCAGTATTTCTTGTTCAGGCTTGGATGTTTATTAGCTCTTATCTACATTACACTTTCACTGTGAGTTCTACAGCACTTCACTCCAACAAACTAAAAATGGAGCTGTATTTCTCTCTACAAGGCCTTTTAATGATAAACTGGCTGATTAAGAAATTATATGTAAATTATTTTTACTTTTAACCCAATAACCAACCACCTGTGACCCTCAATGAGGACTTTTTTATCCAATTACACAAAACCATCCAAACCCATGAAAAAGAAGGTGAAGAAGAAGGACTAGCTTTCACTCTAAAACCTCCATCTTCCTTTATAGATATTACTATATTCTAAAACTTTAAACTCTATGTTTTCTTCCATATGATATTACACACTTGTATTCAAACTCCACACCCATAATCCCAGTTCTATCATTCAATTTTGGAAGCCTTCTCCACGGCCTCTGGTCAAATGCAGTGTTCCCTTGGGGGTCAGCACAGAAAGTCTAAAATTCTCAACAAGAGGGTTCTAACATCAGAACACTGCAATGCTTTCCCATCATTTTTCAGTTGCTCCTGATAAAGGTCCTGAACCCCTTTTGTCACACAGCAGATCTAGAAATCTAGAAGACTAATGAAGTACAGTAAGATTTTTTCAGTGCTAAAGCTATATTCTGCATGTTTTGGCTGGTTGTGATATCCATATATTTAAAGCTGATGATTCAATATAAATAATGTTAAATTGAAAGTGCAAGGTTAAACTTTTAGAAAGGAAATAATTCCCTTGTGCACACAGTAGTCAAATCATTCCCTCCCTAATCCTGAGTGCTGGATTTACTTTGAACTAGGGATAGAGAACTCATTACAGAAAATTTCAAACCAGCTAGCAAATTGTGGGTTCAAAAGTAGCTCTAAAGTAAATTGATGAACGAGATCATCAGAAGATAAGAGGTGTGTGAGAGACATTGATTTCTTTATGCCTGGCTGTAGAATATTAGGAATATTCACGGTGCTCTGCCTTAGAAAGTAGATTCAATCCAAAAAATTTGATAAACACCTGTAGCTGCTGAGCATCTTATTTTACCTCTATTTTATAATCTCTCTGTCAAAACATAACTTTGAGGTTATAACTATGGTCAATTGAGTAGGAAGATTTTCTTCCATGTAGCAGTTAAAAAATAAAAACCTTTGGGGTTCATTTTAGTGGCACCAAGCAAAGCATGATTGCTATTTACAGGTATGTTTTACTTTTAGTTTTCTTTATGTCTAATACAGGATCAGGCCCTGGTTTGATATTATAAATCACAGTACTTTTTTTTATTGAGTGTGTATAGATGGTTTGGATTTAAAATAATACAGTTTGACTTCCAATGAACAGTGTGAATTCCCTGACTTAATATATTTAACAGCATAAAGAGTAAAAGGTAAGATCAGTGTCTTTATTCTATACTTAGGCACAGGGTAAGTTTATTGCTCTTACCTTTACATTACAGTTCATCTACCTTCCCTATATTTACAGAATTTTTATTAATTTTAATAACTGACATATATAATATGGCTTTCAGGAAGTTGCTTCAAACTCATTTCTGCTTCATAAAGTAATTACAACCACTTGGCCAAGTTCTACACTTGTTTACAGTCTGTCTAGTCTTTATGAGTTAAATTAACTTTTCATATGTATTGTGTAGGTATGTTTATAGCAGAAGACATAGAATCTCTATATGAGGCAACACAGTAACTATTTTAAATAATTATTTTGTTGTAAAATATTTTGTTTCTCTTTGATTTAGTGGCCAACCAATGGTAATCAGTGTGAAATTTAACATAGGTATAGTATTTATGGAACTTAGGATTTCAGCCTAGTTTTGGACTTTGTTTCAGGTTATTTTCTGTTTAATAGCACCAATTTGAAATTTTCCTTGGCTGATACTTTTCTTTGGCAGCTCAGGTCTCCAGTGTTGGTTAATTTTCTCAGTCTGCATGATCATAGAATGGCCTGGGTGGGAGGGACCTTACAGATCATCTTGTCCCAAGCCCCCTGCCATGGGCAGGGACAGCTTCCACTAGACCAGGCTCAGAGCTCTACCCAGCCTGGCCTTAAACCCTGCCAGGGCTGGGGCATCCAGAGCTTCTCTGGGCAACCTCTTGCAGTGCCTCACCACCCTCACAGTAAAGATGTTTGTGTGGTTTGAACTGCAGCTTATTGGTGTGCTTTGATTTTAATCGCTTTTACCTTTGTTTTCTTTTCTTCTTGTATGTTTTTTTGGTTGTTGTTTTTTTGGTGATCAGCTCTTCTTTGTGAAAGTAAGAAAAATTGACAGGAAGGGGTCAGAATAGGACATATAAAGCTTTAGAATACAATGCTGAAGGCTTTTCCTTGCTTGAAGTTCTGAGATAAGGTTCTTTGGTTTTTTTGTTGCTGTTTTTTGTTTGTTTGTTTGTTTCTTGTGTTTTTTAAATAAGAAATTGTGGTAAAGAGGAAAATACTGGAAATTGGATCTTAATTTGTAAATTACAGTCACATTGCCTACTGAGGCATAACTACTATTTCTCTAATTTCCTTCAGGGTATACTAAGGAATTTATGTTAAAAACCCCCAAACCCATAAGTCTCAAAATTATAGTAAAAACATTAGAGCAGCCATTACCAACTCCAGGCCTGTTGCTAGTGCAATTCTACTTTTCCACTACTGTTTTTCCAAAGATTGCCTCATTTATTGATACCCTGGAGTTACTTTGGTCTTACCATTGACAACGAGAGTTGAAGTACAGACAGAAATGTTGCATTAAGAACTAAACTTTAGTAGTTGTAGATTTTTCTTATAAAATCTTATAAAATCTTTTGTTTGTGGGCTATTAACATCCTGTCAGTGCCAGAGGTTTGCTTTCCTGGAACAGTAAGGATAAAATCAGTGTGAAGTCTATGATAGATTAAAAAGGCAGTTTCAATCCAGATGAATGAAGTGTATGCAGTAGAAGAAATATTAGGAAGGGAAGACCAAACCTGGGGAAACAAAAAGGCAAAGGGTAGGTGAAAAAAAGTCAAGATGTAAAAAACATGTTATCCAGGTAATGATGAAACAAGAACCATTGAGATAAAATTAAATAGGTATTAATTAACAAATTAGCCTGATGTTGTACTCGGGCATTTGGGGTACAGTCAGTATGTAATTTAAAAAAATGATCTAATTTAATTAATATTAGACAGTGAGATGCAATATGGTTTCTAATTAAGTGTTACAGCACAAAATTCTTGAAAGCTGTACATAACATATTAATCCTGTTTGTTTGTTTGTTTAGAGTTTAGGAAGTCTTAAACAGATGCAGACTGTCTAGTAGGTCTGAAAAATCCAAGGATGGATTGCTATTGTTTAAACTTGTTTCCTGTGGGGAAAAGGTGAATCCCTATTTCTTGGTTTGTATCAAGGACTAAAAGAAAAAAAATTCTTGTGAAGCTGGCAGCTGAATGAAATGGAATATTAAATCATAGCACAGATAAATCTGCTTTACAATCTAGTCTGAGTACTCCTGCTAAGTGAGTTCATTTGGCCTGTGTGTGTTGAACACAGCTGAACACAAGGTCTCATGTCTAGGAACTCAGGTATATTAGTCACACTTAGGAAACAAGAGACCTTATAAGGTAATAATATTCCCTGAAGTAGCAATACTGAACTTTCGGGCAGTAATTGCCCAAGATTTGGAATTTTTTAATAGTTCATTCAATATTTTCATAAATACATTTTCCTTAGGATTTAAATACCCTTAGCAGCCCAGTAGAAAGGGATACTGCAAACTGGATCCATACTCAGAAAACTAGAGGTCTGTGGGTGGGACAAGTGGGAAACAGATTTCAAATGTTACTCCACAAAAAAGTGTTTCAACTCCACATCTTTTTCTTGCTGCCTCAATGACCCAGTGTGGGTCACAGTTCAGTGACAAAGTTTGGTGACTTGGATGGTGTCAACACCTAAAATTCGAATCTTTGCTGTTAAATTGGCTTTGTGTAAGCATGAACAGCACAACACATACAGACTGAGTGTACAGGCTGCCTTTCAATTATATGTGTTTTAATTATAGCTTTAATACACCACCCTTTGCACTCTTTCCTGAAGGAGAAAAAGGCTACAAATCTATGTTTTTATGTATTTCAGCTGTATACACATGTGCACTTTTCCTTCTGCATATGATTTCCATGTAAACAAAGATAGAAATATGTGAATGTCATTTAAATATATTGGGGTTTATAAAATCAATATGAAAGCTTAGTGTGAAATTTAACATAGGTAGAGTATTTATGGAACTTAGGATTTCAGCCTAGTTTTGGACTTTGTTAATAAAAGAGTTAAAAAACCAAGCACCTTTGTGATGCTAAATTTATTTTTGGTTAATCTTATAATTTTCTAGTTGAGTTAAGTAGAATAAGGTTCATCTTAAGTTGTCCATAATCAAATTCTGATTTTCAACTTTTATTGCTTAAGATGTCCTGTTCAGCAGAACTGATATTCTGTAAATACAGAGGTGTTCTGGCTCTACTTCATGTTCATTTTACAGATTTCAAATCGAATTTTCATGTCATGCTGCATGTGGGACAAAATCGCATGCAGGTTGGATCAATATTGGGAAAAGGAAAGGTGAAAAGTGTTTTAGAAAGATGTACCCAGGCAGGTCTCTCCAAGTGAGTGAGCTCGAAGTGGATAATTATAAAAATGACCTCCTCTTTCAGGTATTAAAATGGTTGTCCAGAAAGTGCAGGGAAAGAGAGTGGAAAAAAGGAATGGTTGCCAGGAACAAAAAACACTTTTATTTTTTTTTCTTTTTCAAAATTAACTGTGAGATAAGATGCTGTGTTTGAATAGAAGTTAATCACACCTAATGTTGGTGCTTGGATACTTGGTGAAGTCTCTTTTCTGTGTTGTAAATCCCATACATTAAAGAAAATGCCCAGTGGAAAACAGAAACCAGCCAGATGTCTAAAACTAAGATCAGAACAAAACCAGAAGAAAAAAACTGTACTGGTTCTTCACAAAATTGAGCAATTGAACAACTTGAGGAGTGGAGTTATGGACTTTTTAGTTTTATTTTCTGTTTCACAAAGAAACTCACCCATAATGAATAGCACTGATTTGACAAAAGTTAATGAGTGGAGTGGATAAAAGCTAGAGATGTCTATTTTGCATTACAAAACATTTTAATGTTGTTTTTTTTTTTCTGATTTGGAGCAAAACCAAATTAAACATTTAATGTTTCAGAACTTTTCATTATATGAGGATATCATGTAGAAGAAAGGCTGCTTTTTTGAAAATGAAATTTTCCCCTCTGTGTGTATTTTTCAGTTGTGCCTAACTTTTATTATGCCTACAATATTTTACACCATCAAGAATCAAAATATTAAATTAATTTGCTATATTTACATATAGCTCATTTAAGGACAGCTGCTTTTCATTGAATGCTATTTGAAACATCCCTGCTATTTAGATTTCTGCATCTTGTGGCACATTGGAAAATTTTGAGTATGAATTAATCTTTGTGGATATAAAGTTTCCGGAATAACTGAAAAAAGTTTGACATGCTAGCATATGCTTAGATATTTCAAACTTTTTAAATGTCAAAAAGTTAATGTTTTTGTGGGGTTTTTTTGTGGTTTATTTTTTTTTTTTTTTAATACAGAAAAATAAAACATTTCCCCTGGGAAAGATCACTTACGTATATGGGAAAATGAATCTAAGTCAAAACCTGTAAAAATGTTATCGGGGAAAAAAGCTTTAGTTGGCATTAGTGGAATTTCCTGACTGAAACCTTCAGTACATAATTAGGACAAAAGTAATTTATATTTGGATGCTTATAGTGTCAATAGATGTTCTCTTTGGAATGTTCTCTGTAGAAAAATGTTTGGAATGTCTGCATAAACTAAGAAAGTAGTGCTGTCTAACTGTGGATAAGTTACAGTCCTGGTGCAACTCTCATTCAGTAGAATACCATTTCTACATTACTCACAGAAATAGTTTCAGCTTTGAAAGGTACCATCATTTCCAGCTCTGTGTAGATAGCAAAAAGCTAATCACATGAGTTAAAAGTATTGGCAAATTAATATCTGGCTGCACAAATCATAAATATCTTGACATCATAGGTTTAAATGCTTTCTACAATCAATCCAATGGTTTAGATTATTTACCTTATGAGTCCCACAAGGAAAAGAGAGCTGAAATACCTGTATCATAATATTTCTCATAACTGATTAATGTCTGCCTTGGGAATTACATGATGTTCAGTGTATTTATTTTTTGCTACTTCTAGTGCTAGGTAGAATTTTCCATAAAAGATAAATGTATTCTTGGTCCCTCAAGCAATAGAGGAGTAGCTAATATTTGTGTGTTACAATAGTGTACAGCCATCCAGATGTATGCTATGTTTTCTATTTTCCAAATGAATTTTTAGAGTCACTTGGGTTAACAGGAGAGCTAATATTTCCAGAAGAGTTTAAACAAACTGGTTTGTTAATTTTTCCCTGGGGATCAGAAGCGGGAAATAGGGAAATGGCTAATAAGAGCAACCTAGAGCTAGTGATATTGTGCTGATAGAAGGAACTGAATTAACTCAAATGTGTCACATTGATTTAAGATGCCTGTGATGTATTACAGAATGTGTTCTTGCCCTGCATATACCATTGGAAAACAAACCATGCATTTTATTACTGTGTATCTTAAGACCTTGGTAAAAACTTAGCCAAAGCAAACTTATCTTTAATGTCACGTGTGTACTTGTTTTAAGATGAAAAGACATGAAAATATAAAAGAATTTGTAGGAAGAAAGTAACATACATGAATGGCTGTTCTGATTCTTTCTGATCTATGAAACTTCCAAGGTTTTCCAATACTCCCTTGCACATCTTTTTCTGAATGAGGCCAGTGTTTGCAGAAGGAACCTGGGGAAGAGCTGTTTATGCAGAGGTTTGGTCCCCCCTCTGGAGGAAAAAGAAAAGGTGTGTGGCAGTATGGCTGGCCCAGCTGGGCATGGCTCTGCTGGACAGGGAGCAAGTTTCTGGCAGCTCCTCACACAAGCCACCCCCGTAATCCTCCCACTACCAAAACCTGGTCATGTAAACCCAGTACAGTACAAAATGTACACTACAGTACAGTAAGATTAATGGGCACAGATTTCTTACCAAATGCAGGAGAAAAGCTGAAGGAAAAAAAAAATCCATACCATCGCTTTTCTTCTAGTTCAATTATAAAGCAACAACCTGATATTTAATTTACTTATAGATATTATAACCTATGTGCTAAAAGTATGAGGTAAATATTGCCAAGCCATGATTTAACCCTTATTTCTGTTCTATTTTGCATTATACTAAGAATAGGAAGGCAAAACTAAGTAGCCATGTTCACCCTTGCTTCTCCCCACAACTTAAAATTTTATAGAACCCTTTTTTTGTGAGTCACTTTGTCTTTTCTGACTTGTTTTAATAGTGACTTATTTACTGGGTGTTTTCTGACTTTTTCAGCCCTTTGACAATAAAGGTTGTGCTCATTTAGAGAAGAATAAAACATCACAACAAATCCAGGCTAGTTTATCCCCAGACACTTCAATCATGACCTTGGAGTGAGTTACCCACCAAGGAGGAAGGGCTGGCCAGTAGCTTGTCCTGACTCATCTGATGTGCCAGGGTGAATCTGGAGGATGCTACTGATACTAAGCAAGAGGACAAGAAGGAGGCCCTGAGAGAGTCATTGCTGGTCACTGAAAAATAGAGTCTTATTTTTGGATATCCTGCAAAACATAAAATATTTTTAAATAGGACCTAAGAGTCAGCAAGACTGATAATAACTAAAATTACAATCAGGTACAAATTATTCTTGTTGTGTTTTTGTCAGTGGCTGTGATTTTAACTGCAGTGGTTCTGTTACCTCATTTATACTGTTCTTTTTGTCATTGTAATTTTGGCTAAATTAATGGAAGAAAAAGCAAGAGAGAGAATCTTTGACTTCTCTTTTTGGACCTGTATGCTGAAAGAAGAATGAGATTATAATTTTAGAAACTATAATTTTCAAAGCTCTTGTACATAGGAAGGTGTCTTTTCCATAAGGGTTTAATAACTCATCTAGTATATATATTAATTTCACTCATATTCACCAAATTTCTCTGATACTTTTAATCCTATGGGTAGCTCCTTAACAAGAGTTTTGCAAGTGACTCTGAAACAAATACCTTTCCTGATATCAATATACATGCCTTCAAGGCCCTTAGGAGTTATTTACATCAACCAATGGTAGGGGCTTCTCTGTATAGCCTGAAAAAAACCCAGAAAAACCCCCAAATATCCTATGCAGGATTTAGCCTCTTTTACATCTCACCACCTGGCTTACAGGGTTGTATATCTTTCAGCTGAATCATTTATGACAAGAGAAGCTGTTAAACTTTCTTTTGCAGATTGTTTAGATGTGGCTGCCAATGAAAAGACATTAATAAGTTAGCTCTTGCAGCTGTGCTTGGATGTACCCAAGGCACTTTCAATTTTGCTATTATTAAAAAAATCTGGCAATTCATTTTTTTTCCCTCTGTGTGCTCTCGAGCTGGGCTCTTTAGGTTTGTCTGGTTCCAGAGCTAGTTTGGGTTTCCATTAGTTTCAGAGACAGCATTTTGGGGAGGTGCTGGGCAGCTGTTTGTGCAGAGTGTTGAGTGGCAGGCTCGTCACACACCAGGCTGCAGCAGGGCAGGGGCAGCAAGGCTTCACCAGCCACACCTGCACTGCCCAACCACCCAGAGCGGGCTCAACAAACACTTGTGCTGCTTCTCTGCTCTAATTCTCAGGGTTTTCTGTCTTGTCCAGCTGAGGAGGCAGAAATGGTGCTTTGTGTGTGTGTGTGTGTGTGTGTGATGAAGAGCACAGTTTAAGCACGTTCATTAAATCACATTTCAGAAAGTTAAACTCTGCTGAAATCAGTGTAAAATGTAACAAATTTTTGCAAGTTACCTAAGCAGCACTTCCATAATTATTTTTATTTTGTGACTAAGTACTGCTTTGAATGTCCTGCTATAGAATACAGAGGTCCCTTGAAGTAAAAATTGGCACTGATCAGCATTATTTTATCATGGGTGTTCATGGGAGTTTTTGTGGGTTTTGCCAGAATGAATATTTATTAAGAGATACATTACTCACCTATATCTGGTAATACATCTGGATAAAGGTAACAGAAAAATTATGAGAAATATGTCAGCATGATTTATCTGCAGAAAAAGTTCAGTGAAGCTTTTAAATGCATGCACTGGGAGCTTCTCTAGAGAGGGTGTACTGCTTATTCATAATCATTTGACTAGTGAGATGCAAGACACCCTTTACCTCCTTTTCCTGGCAGGGTTGTTTCCTACTTGTTATATTCCTGTACTCTGTCCAGTTTAATTCTGCCACCTTGATGACTCCTGGAAAAGGCATTGCAGTACCAAGCAAACTTGGTTTTGCAACTCTTGTTAGCACAATTTCCAGTCATCAGTATGGGACAATATTTTCTGACCAACCTAATTTTGCCCAGTAAAACAAGTTTTTAATATCTTCCTTCTTGTTCTGCATCTCTCCCTTCTCCTAACTGCTCCACTTCTAGTATCACTATCTGAAATGAAAAGGAAATTATGGAATAGAAAGAAAAAACCAAAAAATTTTAGAATCATCCAGCCATCACAGAAAAAGACGCAGCTCCTATAAGTTTACAAAAACCTCCCCATAATTTCTATGCTATGAGGAATTAAATTTACAGACTAATAAATGCACACAGCAATCACAAACTTTGAGCATCAGTACATGCACTGTAGAAGTTAATGATTTGCTTAAAAATGTACTGGTAATGACCTGATATGAGCTTTTTGAGTAATTCAGTTTCAGAAGGATGTAGAGTTTTTTTACTGCAAAATTCAGACTTAATTATTAGATGTGATTTACATCCCAGCACAGGCTGTGAGAAATGTTTATTATAAACTCATAGCCGTAAAATTTTAATTATACACTGAAAAAAATCAGGTTAAGTGCAAGCAAACATTTAAAAAGATTCACTGGTTTCTTTGTTTCTAGTCCCTTTTTAAGACACAACACTGGCACATTTGCATCTTGCTATCATATCAAATCACTGATACAATAAAATGCTGAAGTGCAGGGGACAGCTCATGGAGCTTAGACTCAGGGTGAAGTGGGGTGTGCTCAGTTTGGCTGCTGGCAAATGATGCCAAGGGATCTGGAGATCACTCACAGGGATTCTCCCTGGCACTGTAGAGAAAAGAGAAAGGATTCTTGCACGAGTCCATGTGGATTAAGTAAAAGCTGTTTATTGTGTCTCTAAATGTTGGTTATATTTACTTCTTATACTGGTCTACATAGAAATGCATTGTTTGATGGGTTGCTCCATTTTTTCATGCATCTCTTCTTTGGTACCTCTATTTTGTCTATGAGGTAAACACACATCTTTTTCTTAATCTAATTGGTAAATGCTGTAAGTGTCATTTTATTTGGGTTGTCACCCCTTTGTTTGTCACTAACTTTTCTGCTTCTTCTTTCTCCTTGCAACATCAGCTTTTTATCTACAAAGATGAATATGGCTTTATTACAAAGATGACTTAGTACCTGAGTTCTAGAAGGTGAAGTTGGTTCATTCAGTACATGTTCATTTTCCTGTAAATATAACCCTACAGGCCACTGTGAGCAGTTGCCAATTCCTATTGCACAGCACTGTTGCTGTACCTATCAACAATTCTTCCTGGGATTTTACCAGCTGAAAGTTCCAGGCATACCCCTGATGTTTCCCAAGTCTACTTTCAGAGGTTGGTAAATATACCTGGAGAGTTTTCTTTACTTGGATATCCTTTTTACTTGATGGAATTTTTGGTTTTTCGATGTCTCCTTTACATTAGCCTAAATAGGGGAATTTTTTCTTTTAAAGAATTCTGAGCACTGTATTTGATAGTTTGATCATTATTTTCAAGGGGAATGTTAAAATAAGACAGAACAAAACAGAAATGTTCTCTTCCACTTCAGAAATAAAAGTATTAAATATCTATGGCCTGGTAATACTCTGATAACAAAGATGAAGTCTTTTAAATATTGACTTCATCTGTGGTTATACCACATTTGACACAATTATCTTGACAAATTACTATTAAATGGAACAGTTTTCTGTACAGATGTTTCTATGTTAGCTTGTCTGTTAGCCTGGCTGTTCATTTATCTATGCTGAGCATCCTTGTGATGGATTTCAAAAGACTTAAATTGAATATTTTTGCCCAACTAGACTAGGTTCTAGGAAATGTTATCCTATGGCTACTTGTGTGTGTCAGATGATACAAATCACCACAGCATGCCCTCCATTAATTTGAAACATTTGCCCTGATGTCTCCTGGAAAGACTTGGTGCATCAGAAAATTAATGTATAAAGATTGTACCTGTTGAAAACCTTTTTGTTCTTCACTTAGAAGTCTTTATAGGTCAAAAGAAAATAGATTAAAATGCTCCCTACTCAACTGTAGTACTTAAAGTGCTAGTCAACCCCTGGTGGGTGCCTTTTACACCCTCCTGAGTGCTTTTCTTAAATTGATCTGGTACTGACTCTTCTTGGAATTTTTTCTTGTCATTGTAGTTGGCAGTAGCAGACTGCAATCATTGGTGGTGTTTTGTGGTTAAAATTACCTGCAAAAAACCTGTTCAGAAAGGAGTATTTTTACAGAAAGTATAATTGGGTTGAACATAGTTTTCTGCTGAAGTTCACAAGGTTTGATTTCTGAATGCAATTATTTGATAAGACACATGAGAGAATAGGCAAATATCTAAAAATAAGTTCAAAGAAGTAAAGAAGCAGAAGAAAGTATGAAATATTAACTGATATTTTTACACAAATGGAATGAAAAATGTTAATCAACATAGAGCATCCCAAATAAATACTCAAAAATGTTTGCAAGGAGATAATTTGTCACAAGAATCAGACAGATGATATGAAAAATTCCTGTTTGTTTTTATTCAAAGCCACCGTTTGCAGAATCATCTAATTACTTGAAGCAACTGCAGCACAGCACATTTGCACATTATTTTGCTCCATTTTCTTTTTTGCCAAAAACCATAAAATCCTCTAGCTATACTTACATTTCTTTTCTGTTGCCTTGCTTTTTACATGCTTCAAACAAAGATCACAGTTTCTTTGTGTTAGGTTTATACAGACATAAAAAATGAAAGTAATATCTCTCCAAAGATGTTGTAATTTTATCACGTAATGAGAACAAGAGTAAAAGAAAATTTTGGAGACAGATAATTTTTAGGAGTCTTACTGGGAGCCCTGGAATAAATACAGAAGATGTAGAAGATAAACTAGGAGTAAGAACTAGGCACCTATTGTCATGTGCAAGTACTTGAGATAGGAAAGGCAACAATAGGAACCATCTAAACCAAGTCTAATTTATTTGTGTCAGTATATTATTATTCACCATAGAGTGTATTGAATAACAGCCTTAGAATCATACTGTATAAATAAAAATCCTGGTGCTAGTACAGCATCTGAATCATTGTTGACTGTTCTTAAAGATAAATGTCACAAAAAGGAACAGAAGAATTTGAAGGAATACAGTTATAACTTAAGGGAAAAAGGAAAAAAAAAGAGTAGACTGGTTTTGGAGTCCCAACTTGAGATTTGCTGCTGCCAAATCATAGAAAGAGTCATGTTTTTCACTTGTAAACTGAGCAAATTTGAGCAGTAAGTGAATAGGAGACACATATAAACCCATGATGATATTTGAAAGTGCATAGCTTTGCTTTAATGGTAAATAGTTGATATATCTGGGAGAAAATATCCTCAGCAGTATTTCAAATGTAGGACTGAGAGAAAGTCCTCTCATGGTAAGAGTTACTGCTCTTTGTTTTCTTCTTTTGTCCATTCCAATATTCTGGAGTTTGACTAAATTTATATGTACGTTCATGTCTACATACCTACACATATATATTATAATAAATGCCAAAATAAATGTCAAATTTTATTGTTCTTTAAAAGAAAAGCAGAGCAGGAATATCACTTTTCGATGGCTTTGTTAGGAGACAGGATATTTCAATTCCAAGTCCTTAATTAACCTTATGTTCTTAGGCAGTACTTATTTGTGAATTGGTGACAGCCCTACTCAACTCAGAGTCAAAACTTCTTTCCTTCCTGGAACTGATGTGATGAGAGAATCCAGGTCACTGTGGCACAACAGGGCCAGTCCTGGGTATGCTTTGAACCTGGCACTTCACTCCTAAGTGGCCCTCACTGTCCAAGGTCAGAATTCCTGTCAGTGCAGGACAAAGCAGAGCATTCTTTCCACCTTTTCTTTTTCATCTTTTAAAACACTTTTTTTTTGCAGACTGCTTTGGACCATCTCTTCCAGCACAGGGGGAACATAACGTCTTGCCCAGATCCTGTAGAATTGTCACTCCTCGTTGCAGTCATTTCTCTCTAGCCCAAACAAGAAGCAGCAAAATCAATTCGGTTTTACCCCTGTTGCCCACCTCAGAGGAGAAATTGAGAAGATAAATCTTTTAGGATTAGTAAGAAGTGCATAGGCTGAAAAAGGAACTGGGAGTTTTTCCAGGTGCTTCTTTCTGTGCACAGTTGCAGAATGTTTGTTTAAAGCACAAAGATAATTTTATAGCAGCCCTTAAAATAAGAAGTCATCCCATATAAAGGCAGTTGTCTATGCTGTAGAGCAATATACACCACAGCCATAATTTGGCTCGTTAGTACCGTATCAAAAAGTCTCCCTAATTGCTACAATATGCACTTTGCACAATTTCAATGTGTTGCATTTTTGTCATTTATTCTAAAACTAATCCTCCTTTAAATGTTTCCTTTCTGCTGAAGTGAATTGAAGAATTCTTTAGGTAACACCATTAGCTTTTCATGGTATCTAAATCTCTTCTGCCATGAGCATCAATACCACAGTGCTGCTGTCTCCAAGCAGTTCTGCATCAGTGCTTTCAGATGGAACATGACAGATACAGTAATGTTCTCCACACAAATTGCTCTCTACATATAGGCAACAAGCAAAATAACATGGAACATTCATTGCTCTGTGACTGCAAAAATTACAACTGTATTCATTGTATGCTGGCTCGAATGCCTGAGCCAATCATAATATACAGCAGTCATAGGGAATTTTAAAAGCCATGTTCTAAGAAACAATGCACTATCTTGTTCCCATGGGGTTCCTGGAAAAAAAGGATTTCAGTTGTAGACAAATTTCTTTCTCTCTTTTTTTTCTTAAAGCACAGAGGTGATAACTAGTTAAATATCTTTTTGTTAAAAACTGGATTTTAGCCAATGATCTTGACTGTCACCAAAAAGTTGGACTTGATAGTCTTGGAGGCCTTTTCCAGCCTGGGAGATTTTGTGATTCTATTAAATGGGTAGTTTTGCTACATTTTTTTAATGATAGTATGCTTCTCACCTTCCCTGGGTATTTTTTTTAATGGTGTAATATCATCTACTATTCTTCTTTATTTTTAATGAAAATCTGCAAAGAATACTTTATGCTGCAATAAAGGATATGATTTAAAGATACCCTTTAGGAAAAAGCTGTGTTATATATTCTGAGTTAGATAAATTATGACAAGTGGTGTATTCTTGGTGTGCTTATATGGTTTACTCCTTTATACACGTTTCTTTTGTCACGTATCAGTTTATCAGGAAAATACAACTGAAGTTGCTATTATGTTTGAGAAAATTAAGACAGTTTTGAAGCATAGAATTTAGAACTAATATTACTGAACAGAACAAAGTATTCTATAGAAACTTACTGAAACTCGGTGTAGTGTAAATCATGCATGCAAAGTTTAAGTTACTGCCCATTAATAATCAAAGAGTTCAGTAGTAAAGTTCTTAGAATCTCAGTCTACAAACACATCATAAAAGGTGTGCTTCAGTTTTCAGACCATTTGACAGTCTGATTTAGTGATATATTTTTGTCTTTATGAAACTGTATTATTTTCAGGCAAAAACCCCTTGTCTATAATGGATCAAGTTTCCTTGTGGGAACTCTGGACTCTTTGGCACAGAGCAACACAGGAATCAAACCTGCTTGGCTCCAAGATATTTATTTTCTATCTGCAGAGAAATGGTGGGACCTGAAAAGGAAGGAAAGAAGACTCATTTGTAAAATTTTAAAAGCATTCATTAATGAATGGTGCACTTCTAACCCTGTCAATTACTTTTCCAATTTTCTTCCTCCCTAAGTCCTTCAAATCATCACTCTTTGGTTCCTCATGCTCTTTCAAAAGTTTTCATGTGATTCCTCTGCACTGTGATTGTCAGGCTGCCCATTACTCCTGTTTGGAACTAAACTAACCCCCTTTGATTTTTCCTGTTTCTATGACATTGTTTGATCCCAGAGTTTTGGCTGTCTCTGTAATGTAGAGTTCCAAATCATATACCAGACATTTTTGCAGCTCAAATCTTCCAGAGCTAATCATTTTGCAAATATGTTCTCTGGGACATCTGCCTGCATTTCAGATGAGCACTCTAGAAATGACTGTCACAGTTTAAAGTGTTGCTGCTATTCTAATCCAGAAAAGGATAAAGATACTTTAAAGATTTAAGTGATGGGAGGTAACAAGAGAATAGTCAGCCTTGTACTCAATCAGTGATGGCAGTGGTGTCTTTGTGAATATGAGAATAAATAGCTCCTCTTTGACATAGAAGAGAAGGGCAAATTGGTAGTGAGATGGAGGATGCTGAAGATCTAATTTAAGCACAGATATACCAGCACAACATTTGTAGCCACTTCTTAAGCTCTCTTGATGAAGGAACACAAGTTTTTGTTTAAGATGCTAAAAGCATAGCAGCCAAATTTGTGGAAGTCATATCCTAGCAGTCAAGACCAAAGAAAACAATAATTTTACCTGAAAAGATGGATTAGAGATTTACTTTCTTCCTGGTGCAGTAGAAAAAGATGTGAAATATTTAGGCATTAGTTATCAAGGTGGATCTACAAAAATGTGGAGACCTGTCCTGGCTGTCTGGAGTGATCACAGTGATCCATGGATTATATGGAGAGGATTAAGAGTCCCCTTGGATGTGCTGAACATTTTTCACTGTCTGAAATGTTGCCTGAAACAGAATTGTGGTCAAATCTGCCCATTCTGCATGTGTGATGAGTTTAGGACATTGGCTTTTGGAATTCTGTTGTTCAAAGTAAATCACAAAGCTACTGAGGAATGTTTGACAAGTCAAAACTGGGATGAATTTTAGCTGTGGAGCAGTCATCAGAGACACTGATAAGAATAGATTCAACTACATGAGGTAGATGAAAATATGGCTAGAACTGGGGGAGAGAAACATTTAGGTACTGTGAACAAGTCATTTGGTGAAAGAAAAGTCTGGCAGGAGAAGGAGAAAAGACAGCAGTTACAGGAGTACAAGTTCATTTTAAAAGAGGACAGTTTCCTCATATTTATCATGAGAAACATGGCTGAATGGATTTCTTGTTGGGATGCTTAATTTTCTAAACGTAACAAATTGCAATCTAAATCTAACCTAAAATTCACTGCTGCACCGTAACTTTTAAATAACTATTTCTGCTCCAGTCAAAAGCCTGCTTTATACAATCAGAGAAGCATTTACATTATGTCTTAAGCCTTATTTTAGCTTGCCAAGTCAACAGGATTTTTTGTCAGGCTCAAACAGTGGGTGGAAGGTACCTGCCTATGCCTAGCTGCCTTTTGGGAATGTCAGGGATGGGGATTGATGCTAAGGGATTGAATGAAACAAAACTCAACAGGAGCTCTCCTTCTGAGCTCTGCTCCTTGGAGGTAAGCACAGCTACCAGAAATGGAAGGAAAAGGAAGAGCCAAACCCCAGCTGTCTGGTGTCATCTAAGCTGTTTGTGCAAGTGCATTTCCTCTTTGATGTTCTTGGCAATGGCAGCTAACCAGCTGGGACGTGTGTCAGCTTTTTCCCGGGAATGGAGGGGAGGAGGAACATTCATACACATACACTCTTGTCTCTGGTCTCTTTTGGGAAGCAGCAATTAACAGCTGAGAGGTTATTAAAAATTTCTTCCTAAATTGCATCTTATCTATGGCTTGCTCCTTTTTAAACAGTATAACAAATCTTGATGAGTGGCGGGGCTGGTTTTAAGACCACAAGACTAGAGGCAAAAATTTGATGAGGAAACAAACGAAATCATAATTATGAACCTCTGGCCTAGGTCATGTAAATGTGGGCTACTTGGTTCAGATGGCAAACACCTTGAAACCATAGTAACACCTGCCACAGGTGTAATACCTGACTAATCATTCAGCCTCATGGCTTCTGGGGCTGCTAGCTGTGCTGTTATCAGCCACCCAAACAAGCTAAGTTAGCATACCTGCTCTGCTTTCCCAGGAAGCAGTCACATCTCTGAGGGCAGCTTAAACAAGACTCTTGACTGAGGTAATGATTCTTGTTTTATTTTATTTCTTTAAATTAAAAAAAAAAGGCTGTAGCTGTGAACATTTGAGGCTTGGACACTTTGCTGAGATCTCTGTTAATGGGCAGCTTTTTGTTTCATACTGTTTATAAGCTCATAAGGTTGTGGTTCTTTATTTTTTTAATTCCTATTTTGGTAATATAAGTTTTATTACTCTCTGCAGCTCTGAGAATTTCAGAATAGAAATTACTTTCCCACTGAAAAGTTTTGTGCTAACTTTTTCTAAAAATTTCTATAAGGCCACATAGTTCAGTAGCATTCACTTGACACATCATCTTCTATTTCTAGGAAATAAACATTATCAATTGGGTAAACAAAATGTTTTCCTTTCCTTTCATCTTTTGACTATTGAAATAGAAAAATAAAATATAGGACTGTGTGAAAGAGTGGATACTATAATTAATCTATTTGTACAGCTCCTCTCCTTCTCTCATTTCTTAAACCTAGTAAAGTTGTACTGTTGCATCTTATTCCTGTGCTATGGAACACCTCCTAATCTGTCAATTTAATCAGGCATCCTAAAGATTTTTGTCAATTTATCTGCCATGTCAGATAAGAAGCATTGGGCTAGCAGACACCCATCACTGTGCACTAAAAATCAGTGGAAAATAACCCTGTTTACTGCAGCATTTTATGCTGAGTGTAGTTAACGCACTGTCGTTCAGTAAACAAAGTACTTTGTAATGTGGAATACATTATTTTGCTATAAGGTATTGCAAAATAAGGTGACATATTTCAACCCTTTTCTTAGTGGCAGGATACAAGTATGAAGAGGCTGGGTTTTGATAGATTGAGCAGCACACAGCAAATCAGAAGTTACTTTTGGTGGTTGCTCCTTTAATGAGATGTATCATACAGCTTGGATAAATTCTCTGCTGTGTGAAGCAACTTATCATGCCAGAATATACAGTATATTGTCATGGGCTTTTTTTTTTTCCTTTTTCTTTTTAAAATCTTTTTGATTCTCTGGTATTCTGATGAATTATTTGCAGCATTTCCCTTTCACTGCTGCTAGAATAATCAAGTTATATTTCTTGAACATCAGTCTATCATCTTCATTGACTTCCTCCGTTGTCAAAGATGGGGAGAAGGAAAAAAAACCCCACTGCTTAATTTCACAAGATATTCTTCTGTTTCCTTTGCTCCTTTGTTTCTTTGCTTCCTTTGCTTTCTTTGTTACAGCTTTTAACTTAGAGAAGACTTTTAAGTTTCTCCAGTTCAGTGTAAGCTAATGAAGTCTCATTATTTATTTATTTTTTAAATGAACTGTAGTTTCACCACCATAGTCCTCTGAGCTTTAGATGCTTTCTTGTCCATAGCATCAATTAATCATTGTCAGGATTATACTTTTCTCTACATACAGAATATGCTTAAGAATTTTTGTGGTTTTTTTTCTTTGTTAAAAGAAAAAAAAAAAATTCAAACAACTCACACTAAAAGAAAAAAATCAAAACCCTAATAACTTTTGGTAATCAGAAAGCAGCTGTTAAATTCTCATGTTGTCCCATTTAGCGGGACTTCAGGCAGAGTTGTTGGAGAGTTAATGACCTATTTCAGTCTCAGTTTCCTAGTTTAACTGTGGTAAACTTATTCCTTTATAACAAGCTGCCCCTGAAAGTGTGCATCTCTACTTGAACAGTTAACATTGTGATTCATATCCAAAATTTGCTTTATTTCACATAAATAAGACATCAAATTCACAAAGGCCAAACTATAACAGATTTCCTTACAACACAGTATTTTAAAACTGTTGTTATTTTCGGGGTTTGTGGATTTTTTCCTGGTAAGTTAATTTCAAAGACAATTCATTTATTTAGATTTCAAATTACTGAACTTCTTCTCTGACCTCCTGCAACAGCTCTTGCATTTAGCAGAAAAGACAAGTGGGTGTATCAATTTTCCTTGGAAAAGTTTAGGACATGTCTATTTGGGGCATTTTTGAAGCGGAGTTGCTTCCACCATTTACAAGCCTCATAAAAGTGTCATGAAAACAAAAATGTCACTTCTGTCTTCTTTGAGTGAGGTTTCTTAGAGTTCAGATAATGTTTGTATAATCCTTCTTTAGCAGATCCCTCATTGGAATCTAATTTTAATTAATCCATTTAATTAATGGAATCTATTTAATTTACCGGTTTGGGGACATTATAGATGTTTTTCTATGTTTGCCTTCTACATCCCTTAGAAGGCTTGTCTTTCTTTTTGAGAATCAGGTTGTTATGTTCTGACCAGATTAAAGTTTCACATTTTTACCTCAGTTATTTTAACATTCTTTCTTTTTAGATTTATCTATTAATATTTATCTCCATTTCAGGTTGATAGTCTAGTCTCATGCATACATTGTCTCCCATTACAGAGCCAGCAAATTTCAACCCACTCAAAAACACAGATACAGACTCCAAATACAGCCATGGCACTGTCATAATCATCTTTCCAACAGCTGAGGATATTTATTGATAGGCAAGCCAGACAAATACTGCTTTCATAGCCTTGCAGGCAAAAAAGTCCAATTTTGCATCTTTTTTTTGCATGGACTCAACAGAACCTCTAAAATAGGAAAGAGCCCATTTTTGACCAAATGTTTTAGACCATGCAGTCATGTCCACAGAAGTTTGTTAGTCCAGTAGCACAATAAAAAAACCTGTGTCATTAAAGCATCAGCTGTGGAGTTAGTGAGAGAACTTTTTTCTGTGGGGGTCTGGTCCATAAAGATGTTGTTTAAACCAAGGGAAGTCATCACTGTTGAAAAAACAGTCAAAATTACACAGATTTGCACTGAAAATACCAGGTTTCCTTTCTCTTAATTCCACCTCAGTGGTTCAGTATGTCCTGACATTCATTTCTGGAAAATCATGAGCAAATTCATGGGAAGGATAGAGTGATTGTGTCTTTTATCCTCCTCTCTTTGTGATATTCTTTATAGAATATGGCTCATTTTCCCATGTTGTTGAGGTCAGTATGGATTTTAGAAACTGAAAGAAAAAGGTTTGACGGATGGAACCTACTGATGATTGGAACTTACTGTATAACTTCTTGTAGGTCTTTTATATTCCTCCAGGCAATTGAGAGTTTATTTTCAACAATAGCTCCAACAAATCAGGCTCAACTGAATAAATGCTTACAGAAAGAGAATAAAGACAGTAACTATATTGAGATTGTGATGGACATCCTTCTGACTGTACAGAAAACTTGAAGATTTAAAAGTGTCCATACCATGTCTATTATATCTTCCCCTCCAAGTTGTGTCTTCCTCCTTGACTTTTTCCCCTGCTTTTGCAACGTCTGTGAGCTTAGTTTTGGCATGTTTTGGTTTTTTGCACTGCTCTGATAGAATCCCGGTCCATTTTCTTATAGAAAATAAATTGCCAAATTTCCCAATTTTCTTTCTTTTTCTCCTCCAGTTGCAATTCCTTTGATGCTATCTCCTTTCCAGCGGGTTTCTAAGTCCTTCTTTTCTGTTTTGGCCTTCAGTGGGGATCGATTTTGGCAAGATTTGCTGCATGTGCCTGCACTTAATAGCATATGGGAAAGATGTCTTTCTTTCTTTTTTTTTTTTTAAGCATCCATGCCATATCTATTATATCTTCCCCTCCAAGTTGTGTCTTCCTCCTTGACTTTTTCCCCTGCTTTTGCAACGTCTGTGTGCTCAGTTTTGGCATGTTTTGTTCCTTTGCAATGCAGCTCATTTCCTCACAGACCATTTCTTGAAGACACTAAAACTCCTGAATTTCTGGTTTTTTTGGCCTTATTTTCAATTGCATTTCATTTGATCCTATCTCCTTTCCAGAGTGTTTGTAAGCCTTTCTTTTCAGATTTGCAAGTTTCCGTTTCCCTTCCAGAAAGGAAATTTCATTTCCTTTCGGGAAGGGAAACGGAATCTTGCGATTTCAGTGGGGACCAAGAGAGGAATCTTTGGTGCATGTCCCTGCACTTGATGACATGCCATGCCTTTTGATGGCTTGGACTTTGGGAAAGATTTTTTCCTTTTTTTTAAATTTTTTTTTAAGTGTCCATACCATGTCTATTATATCTTCCCCTCCAAGTTGTGTCTTCCTCCTTGACTTTTTCCCCTGCTTTATTCAATATTTTGATATTAAAGTTCAAAAAAAAGTTACATTGTTCTTATCTAGAATCCTCTGAGTTAAACTTCCAGTCATATCTGTGTGTTGTGATCTACTTTATATTTTGTATTTATACAGCAGAAATCTTTGGAAAGGCTTTATATTTGTAAAAAGCACAGAGGAAAGTCTCATTACCTGAGAGAGTGTGAACTTAGGTTAACGATTTTGAACTGCTAGAAAAATAATTATGTCTACAAAATCTCTAATTCACAATATAATCTGTACAATCTCTAAATATATTTTTGATTAGAAAATCACACTTCTCACTTAATGAGCTTTGATACATGAGCACCTTTTGGTGGCAGAAGAAGCAAAAATTTTATGGATTTGACGCAGCCAAAAATATTTTAATATTTTACCTAAAATATTCATAAGGCAGGAGGATTTAAAACGTGTAGAATATAGCTTACAGTTAAAAAGCAGAAAAACACTTTTAGTATATACCTCAAATGATAAAATAATTGAGAAATTATGCAAATTTTATGATAGACCAGAAAAGCAAGTAGATTTTTATCTAATTGCCACCTTTTGCTGATTCAAGTATGTTAATCATAGGGAGCCCTAATAGTTTTATCAGGCTTTACTAATATATTCAGGTAAAATGAACAAAATAATTAAATGTCTAAATACTGATTTAAAGGGCTCCAACTATTAATGAAGTTTTGCACTCTGCTTAACCCAGATTAAACTGTAGTTTAGACACCTTCATCCTTCTAGGTTGTTGAATGAGACTGAGATGGCAGGATCTAGACAGGATGCTGACAATTTCTTCCCACCAGTGCAAGGAAACTGCATTTTCCGAGACTCAAAAAATTCCTTACTTCTGTTTCTTCGTAACCTCTGTAAAAGGATGTACTAAAATTTTCAAAAGATTCTGTGTGTTGTACAATGTTTTAGAAAAGCCTGGCAAAAATGTGCTGATGAAGAGTGGAAAAGGAGGTTGAGGTTTGCTAAAACTTCAACACTTCCATGCCTTCAAGAGAAGGATAAAGGCAAAGACTGCTCACCCACCCTGCAGAGGAGTGGTTAACTTTGTGTGATTGGGATTAGGGAGGCTCTGCATCCTTCCAGCTTTAGCTCCCAGCAAAATCCCAGTTTCATTCACACTTTTACTGTGAGGTTTTAAGTAATACAAAATTATTGGAGGCTGTTGTGGGGGGACAGCTATCAAGAGCAAGAACTTTTAAATTCTTTCTGTCCTTCCCAGCTCATTTAACTTCATGTTATGGACAACACCTGCTCTCTGATGTCCTATCTCCAACTCCTGCACCTGACTGCAGTTTGTGATAGCACCATTGCCAATGCAGCCAGTGTTATCATTTTTTTCTGCCTTTACTCCTCTGTTAAAATTACTCTGCTGTTCACAGGCCAGAGGATTTCATCATGATACCATTTTTGGGGGTTGAGTTAGAGAAGCTGTTGTCTGGACATTATGGCACTTAGGTGCTGAGGAACCTGTACCCCCAGTGATATGTCTGTCATTTTTGGGTGTTCAGCCTTTGGTTTTAGTGAGTTAATTGTTCAGGGATGGGAAGCACACAGTCGTTCATCAGTATAATTGTGTTTATAAAAACACACCCACAGGCCTGAATTTGGAGCTCACTAGAACCATATTTTAAAAATTTGGATTTTATATAGAAATATGAGTTATTGTTGTTCAAATTTCCATCTCTTTTCTTCAAACTCTCTGAAAATAATGAAGAAATATTTTTTCTTCATGAGCATGGGAAAAAATAAAGCAGAAATACCTGTGGCTTAAGTCACTATGGGAGTTCTTTTTCATCACTTGTCCCAGTGTTATAATTTTGGTTTTTTAACATTTCAATGGTTCCTGAATAAATAAGACTGATTGTGGTTCTTTGGACTGCTCTTTGCCTTTTATTATTGTTTCTCTTGAATTTTGCTGTAGAAATTCAATAGAGAAATTCTGAAGAGACAACTGCATGTTGTGGTTCAGGAAGATGTTGCACAGAAACAGTAGGATTGTGGTAGATTATGGGCAGTACTAATAATTAAAACATTTCTCACAGAAGAGTGAGTCTGCACAGCTGAGAGATGAGGGACCACTCATTCTCATAATTTTAACATAGAATTAATTAAAGAGACGAAACCAAAATTGGTTGAAAGTTACAGGAGACATGTGAACAGTGACCTTTGAAGAAGAGGAAAAAAGAAGTCCAGGCTCAAAGTACAAGCTGGGGGAGAAGAGGTCACTTTCTCTTTGCCCCTGAGCTTCACACTAGGCCAGATGTTCCTTATGATCAAAACAGCAACCTTCATTATTCCTTTACTTTACTTTTCAAGGATGCATAGGTTCCAGCTAGAGCTGTTATTAGATAAATGTCATCATTTCAGTTTTATAAACAAGCAGGTTATTATAGAGTCCTGTGTTTTCCAACTTCCACTACACAATGTTCTTTTGTATGCCTCAGACAATGAGCTGACAGCTCCATGGAAATCTCTCACGACGTTCTGTAGTCAAAAGTGTTGTGGAGTTCACTGGAAGTAGTAGAATGCATAATGCATTGAAGCAATGTTTTAGGCATTTATATTAGACTTTTAATGGAAAAATTAAAAAGTAATGCTGCTTTGCATTGCAGTAACTGTACATCAACTGTATGTCTTCATTTCTGGCACATGAAGGGTAGTTTCCATAGCAGCAGCATCTGTAGCACTAAGCAACATGGAAATTGGATTTTTTTGCTCTTGTATTTCACAGATTAGAAAGGTAAAATGTATGGAAATAGGGGAACGTATGTACTCCAGAAATGTGATCTTTAAAACTTGCTTTTTCTTTCCAAAATTTTGAGATCGTAATAGAAAAAAACCCAATTCTTGTACTTCATTCCTTAATCTTCATATATGGCTTAATAAACGTGTATGGCAGCTATTTTTGGTTTTGACTGACAGAACTAGAAAACTGCAGAACTCTCTGTCCATCTCCTGGTATCATTTATTATCTGGCAATTCCTTTACTATTGTAAAAGTGACTAATAATTAAGGCCTGTTGCACTGAGACTGGATTTTTATCTTTCATTCATTTCTGTAGAAACAGCATTTGAGGTATGCTACAAATAAGAAATACCACATATGGCAAATCTGCTATTTACTCAAATTAATGATGATTTTTCTTTCAAATTCTCTAACCTGAGAAGAAAGATTTGCTTTTGTTATATGCACAGGACTAAAAATGCAACTATGTATTCTAATGTATACATTCTCTTAGATAGAATCATGATAGGAACATCTTCAGAACAAAAAGAAAAGACTGAAAGGTACTGCAAAGCTAGGACAATTTGGTGAATTTGATGTAGGAAAGCTTAAATCAGAACAAACTCTGTAGTCTCAGAGTTGCTTCTTTCTAATTTAGCAAGAAGTGGCTAAATTATTTTTTTAATATGTAAGTCAGATTTTTATTTACATTGTTCTTTTAAAGGGAGTGCAATTTTCATCATTGGTTAAAAATCTTCTGAAGCTCCTACCTGGTGAAAGAGCATGAAACAACTTTATATTAATTATATGATGAAAATATTATTTAAAGACAAACTTAGTTTCTAAATATTTTACCATGAATTCCAGGAGAAGCTGTGCAGTATTGACAACTGACAAGTTCACGAGGGAGAAATTCTTTTCAGATACTTTTTCTTTTAAATTCAGTCCTAGTACCCTGTGCAGATACTCCTCCATGATGGTTGCTATTATAGTAGGGAATAGACATTTAGAAATTATCTTTTTACTGGGGCTTTGCTCCTTAACTACTTTAAGCACTCTGAAAGCTGATCTTGCTTTCAGACATTTTTTTTAAAAACACATTTTTAAATTTTGTTTTGCATTTTTCAGTCCATCCTACTGACTGAATGTTTAAGCAGCATCAAGTCTACAATTCTCTTTTAAACAGCATTTCCTTGAAGCGTTTAGGGATTTTAAGAAATAAGACATCTACTGAAGGATTCATCTATAAACAATAGCTATTAGCTACTTAAAGAATAAATATTCTTTATTTGTTTCATGTAGATGATTTAATTTTCTTAAAATACAACTTCTACATCCATGAACCTGGACTAAAGAATTGTTGGCCTACTGATCACACTACTTTCTGTTCTTGAAACTTCCTGAAAAGTTATTTACAGATTCAAAATTAAATAAAAGATGCACCATGTTTTGGTGCGTGGATACAAATTGTAAAATTTCATGTTTGCTTTTAAACCCAGCAGCTTTCCAGTAGTTTTCAAACAAGGATGGTTGCATAATGTCAAGAAAGCATGAGTTTTCAGCACTAGGTAGTCCTGTTATTTTTTCTCTATTTAGTTTATTACAGACTTTCTACTTAGCCTTTGTTTTATACAAATGACTTATCATCCAGAAGAGAATAAAGAAATATTTTCTTAGGTAGCCTGAATTCCTGCTATGATTTATAATCTTCTGCCCAAGCCTAATATGAAGCTTGGCTGACTTTCCATTTGAATAAAATTATTTTTTGACACATCAGCTGTAGCTGACAAAACTAATAGTTCAGTGCCTCGTGGAACAAACATCAAAGTTTGCCTTCCTCTTTTAAAGAGAGAAGACACTGGAGATAATTAATGCATATTGATACATGTATAAAATTGAGCATTTCAGTCAGTGAAGAACATACAGTCTACCTGAGGCATGGAAGAAAAAGGCTTTACACATTTGATGAGGATTTATATTTATCATTTTTATAGGAATTAATGGAGGAAGAGGAGAAAATGAGTTTTAATTCCATTTTAAAGAACATGGCTTGAACCCTAGATTACTTTAGGAATGTTTAAATGGATTATATTAAATAAAATAGCTCTATTGTTACTATCTTTCCTCTCCCACCTTTTTTCCAAGCTCACTTCACCTGTGAATCTTATAACTGAGTATGTGAAAAGATATTTGCATCCATTTTTCTGCTTGTAGGGATTTTGGGTAACTGCTAAATTCCAGAATCACTAGAACAGTCTTACCCTGCACAGAACCTGAATATAACATGGCAACTTTGGATTATGACTATTTTCTTTTCTTCATGCTTTATCTTTCACACAGTTTCATGAATACACATTTAGGTCACAATGTGACAGTATTATCCTAATTATTACATCAATAACTTACCAACACAAGCAAAGATAAGGAATTAAGTGTAATTGGTTATTAGGTTATTAGTCCTTGGCTTTTTATGACATACCCAAGATAACACTTCAATCTTGTAAATTGCTCTTCTGGTGGACAGTCCTGGCTCCAGGAAGCAAATATGTCAGTGAAACAGTGGTTGTGTGAAGTCTGACTTTTCTTCCATCTTCTCCATCCTTCCTGGTTCTGGCATTATCCATATGAAGAAGAGGGAGGATCTCCTGGCAGAGATGCCTCTAAGGACAGAGGAATTATCACACCAGTGATAATTCCCCACTTTTACCCTCTCAGCTTCTGGCAAACTATAGAGCAGCTCAGTATTGTGAGTGTATCTTTTTGTTTGATACCCTTTAATAATTGCTTCTGTCATGAATTTTCCTAACAGCTTTTCAATACCATTTCATTTTTCAATATCCCTCAGTGATGAGTTTCACTGTTTAATTACATATTACATAAAATAAACCATGGCAACCTGGATTTGTTTAAAATTTTCAGCTGAAAATTCCATGGGATACTTGTCACTTCCTCACTGAGTGATAGTTTCCAGTTCTCTTTTTGCATATCATTCATACTTTCATGTGTCTATGGTATTCCCTCTGAGCCATTTCCATGCAAGCTAGTACATTTAATTTTTTTCAAATGCAAATAATTTTTGATCTCTGATAATCCTTCCTACATCATGTTTAGTTCTGCTGTATCCTTCTTGAGATGGAGTGACCACAATTACATGAATGTCATGGATTTCTTTAATAGCAATAAGGCCTTCTCTACTTAGCTCTTAATGTTCTCCAAATAATTCCTAATTTCTATTTGTCTTTTTAGCTGCTGCTAAGCAGAGCTGACATTTTCATAGAACTACCATTGCAAGATATGCAATGACTTGAAGATCTCTTTCCTGACAGGTTATAGATAAATTAACATCCATCACAGGGTAGACATAATAAGGATTTTTTTTCACCCTTTGTATCTATTCTTTGCATCACTTTGAATTTATCAAATCAAATTTTATCAAGAAGTTTATCGTGCAGTCAATCTATACTGTGAGATACTTATGCAATTCTTTGCTATCACTTATTTATTTTTCTCCCTAATTTTTTTTTCTTATTTTTTGGGTTTTTTCTTTAGTTTTTTGTGTTTGTGGTTTTCTTTTTTTTTGTTGTTATAAGATTCCAGACTTAACTCTTGTACACTGGTAAAAGTGGTTATTAATTTCTGTCCTTCCCAGTCTCTGAAATGCAGATATCTGGATACCTGCTCTCCACTGGCCAATGTTTTCCTCTTTAGAAACTCATTCAAAACAGAGCCTTTGCCAGAAGGTAGTTAGGAATTCAGGTGTAGAGTATATATCAACTGGACTACTCCTAGCAGCACATTTGTTGACTCTTTTGAAAAACTAATAGATTTGTGAGGCTTGACTTGATCTACAAAAATGTCTGGGTTGTTGTCCACTACACCTTATTTACCTGCTTGTTCTACTACTCTTTATTATATTTCCACCAACATGTCTGTTGTAGAAGTCAGATTTACTGCTCTTTAGCTCCTTAGAATCTCCTGGAACATTTCATGGAGATTTTGCTTCAGCTTTATTACCTTCCATTTCTTTGTTGTCTGGTCTGATTTATGCTAACATCCAAAATATGTGAAATTCATATTTGTATTACTTTAGACCTCTTGGGTGAATTCTTCCTGTTCAGGACAATTTGCTATTGTTCATTTCATGATTTTTCCCATTATTTCTTTGATTGGCTCTTCAGTGTTGGACAGTTCCTCTGAGATGTTCTTCTTAAGTTCCTCCAGGCCAACTTCTTCAGCTCCTTCCTTTTGTATTTTGGTACAATAGTTGGTTTCAGTCTCTTGCTCCAGCCTAATATTTTTTAACTTACACTTATTACACTTCTCATGTATAGGTCTTGAAGTATATTTAAAATCATTTTGTTTGAGAGGAATTTGAAATAATTCTATTTACAATTCTTGTAGTTTATGTGCGTTCTTTCCTATTCTGCTGTGTTTGAACATTCCAGAAATTTCTGTGGATATTAGACTCTGATGAATCTCCATTTTTCCCTTAAACTTCTATGACGATGGAACCTAAATAAATAGATTTTCTGGCAGCCTTAAGATTGCTGTCTTTTTCACTTCTCCTTTTAACAAAGGTTCAGTTTCACAAACTTCATCATTTTTACACAGCTTTCCTTTCTGAAATTAATAACTGCTGCAATAGAATTTTTGTTTAGATGTTTTGCTGTTCCCTGACATCAGAAAAGTTTCACAGCCTTTTAGGCAACACATTGGAGACTGAACCAAAGCAGATTCAGTCTCATGATCACTTATGAAAAATATTCATAGTAATTCCCTTTGGAATATGTCATGACTTCTGGAGTATCTACCAACTCCTGATTCTGAATCTCCACTGTATTGCAAGTTCTTTACATCCATAAAAATGAATGCATAACAGGAGCAATTCATTTGGCAATATTTGAGGCCCAGTATTTTTGGTGTGTAAAATGAGAGAGTGTCAGGGGATAGACAACATAGAAAGGAAAGCCCAAAATTTTTTAGAAGAAAAATTTATTTCATATGGCTGGAAGTGTGTTACATCAACAAAAAAGACCTTTGTGACTGGCAGTCTCACTGTTCACATCTTGCACAGAACCATTGCTGATTAACAGTCTGTGCTGGGTTTGTGTAATATTTCCATTTGTTTTGAGGAGAAACATATAACCATACTCCCTTTTCTAAGAATGGCTGTTTTATCAAATTCTGGACTTATCTAGAATGTAATTGAAACCATATTTTCTTTTTTTTTTTTTTAATAGAAAAGTACTCTGATTTCTCATTCTTTTTGTGCATAAATATGTGTCTTTCTGGAGGGATGGAATTTTGTGGGTCATGTTCTGGGGTTTTATGGTATTTTTCTAAAATAAGGTCTACAAAAGGTTTTCTTTTTTACTTGTGTATTTATTCTATCTAAAGATCTAATGTACCAGTTTCTATTTTTAATTGGGCTTATTCTGAGGGCTATTTATTTGATCTTTGCTTTGCAGATAAAGGAGGAATATTAGTATTAAAGATACTATGCTATATAATTTCTGTCATATTCTCAGAGAGAAAACAGTCTAAACTGGAAAAGGAACACAAATGTAGACTGCTGAATTAATGAGAAGTGTTTTGGAAGCCTCTTAAAATGTACTGGCAATTTTTGCAGGTTCTCTTTTTATTTTCCAAGGGAGTTTAGCACATTTAGGAAGCATCAAAAAGATTTGTGGATATAATTGTAGTTGTTTATATTGTTTTTCCTCTTTCCTAATTTATATAAGAAGCAGGTTTGCCAGGTACATATGAGCATATAATTCACTGAATTCCCTCCACACACCCCTCTCATCTCCTGTCTCTCCCCATGTGTTAGGGATGGGAGAAAAAAATGGGTGTTTGATAAGAGAAATTATGAATCTGGAAAATAAAAAGGGTTATCAGATGGAGTAAGGATTGATTAATTAATTCAGGGAAGATTGTTTATGTGATCAGGGAAAAAGAATGAGTCCTACGAGCAGTAAGGGCAGGCAAAGACAGCATCTGAAGGGTGGCCTAGAGAGTGGAGTGCTGAATAAGCAAATGAGTGTCTGAGTAATCCAAGAGCTGGGAGCTGTGTGTCTGTCAGGATGTAGCTCTCTGTGCCTCTGACCCTTTTTATTTTATGTGTTTTGTTTGTTTTTTGCTAATGATGAAATGGACATGAATGCTCAAAAACGTGCACGTTCACACGCGTATTTGCAGTGAAGTAGGTAAAAGAGAGTGGAGGAATGTGCTTGCAGAAGTTTGGTTCTGTGTTCCCCACTCAAGAGTAGATAGAACAGGGCTGCTGAAGTGCTTGTGTGCTTACAGGTACATATTGTGCCTGTCTGTGCTCATGCAAAGCAGCAAGAACTTCTCTGAACTGATTGGTAAACTCTCTTGACGGTTCTGAAGCGTTGACAGGCATTTTAAACTCTTGGAGAAAAATTAAAAGAGATTTCGCGCAAAGTGTTCTTTCAAAGAGCTTTCTAAAAACAAATCCCCAAAATAACCTACAAGTATCATATTTTTATTTTTGCCCCCACTTAATATGACACTTCTTAATTTCCTGTTGGCAAGCCAGTTGTAATCTTTAGCTGGTAACTAATTTGGTCATAGAATACTGACCCAGATTTTTCTGGATAATTAACAAGTTGGGCAAATCAGCAGAAGCAGGTGTAGTATATTTTCAGTACCAGTGGAGAAAAGCAGTTTTAATTCTCATTTCCAGTAATGAACTATATAACATTCTGGCTGGCTAATGCAATTAGCATTGTCTCCTCCTCCCCTTACTTCCTCCATTAAAAAGAAAAAAAAAGAAATAAAAGGAAACTCAAACCAGGAATTTATTAAAGGCCAAGAATTACTGACCCTTTTTGCACTCGTCTTAAAATCCCTCTATTAACCTGCTGGATTGAGCCTCGTGTAGAACAGTAATAAAAAATTTATACAAATATGTATCATGTTACAAGCTGAGACAGAAAACAATGTTTCCATTCTTCAAGCAATTAATTATTGTGATTAATGTATTCCCTCTTCTCTAAGCACAATTCTGCCAGACAGAGTCAGCCCATTGACATATTGTAGAATTATAATGCATATCTAATTAAAGGTGACCTGAAAAGGCAGGGTGTTTAGCCTTCCCTGTCAGGACCAAGAAACTGTTAATCAGAAAGTGCTTGCTTTCCACACCACCCCACCCCTCCCTTTTTTTATTTTTGTGCTAATTTCAAATCTTCTCCCTGCATCAGTGAGCAGATGAGATCTTCAGCCAGCTTTCATCTTTCAGAAAAATGAATAGTGCAGAAAGAACATTATCAAATGAGCTGTTGAAGAAGTCAGTGAATATGTCATTGAGTGTGACTGCTTCCAGAATGAATTTAGATTTATCTCTGTTATCTCCCCTCTCCCGACTCACTCTCCACACTCTGTTTGCACTCAGTCCACATGTCAAGCAGGGTGGGTCATAATGAATCATAAGGGACAGTTACTTGTGGAATGGTGACAGGTCCAATTGTGATACAACTTGTTCTGAAATTAAGGTTGTTAACATTATGAATTGTCTCATTTGACCAGAGGTTTAAACACCTAGAAGCTTTTATGCGTGCAATTTCTTAAAGTATTTCTTTTCCATTAGGCAGCTGCTGCTTTAAAATATTCCACAAATGAAATTGTTTTATCACATCAATAGCTGCACAAAACAACTGTGACAACAAGAAGACTGTTTTTGCCCCCATTTTGCTAACAAGTATCATTCAAATCAATAAACTCTGGCAACTGGATAACACCAAGAGAAGATATTATTTAAACTCAATTTTTAAACACATTTCCAAATCCATATGCTGATGCAAACCAAGGAATTTTCATACTATCCTGTTTGGTTTCTGTAGAAATAATCCACTGAGTTAACAACATCTTAAGTAGAAAACCAATAAATATTTTAGCTTTTCACTGCCAGTATTTTTTTTTCTATATATGATGCAAAGTTGTTGCCATAAGATTGTTTTTTTATTATTATTTTTGTATGTGATAGGAAATGGTATGATTAAATTGCAATGTTTTACCCACAGGGAAAAAAAAGACTAATATTTTTTCTTCAATTGTCAGTATTGTCATGTAACAGAATGTGATATCAAAAAACCTTGCAAAGTCAGCACACCTTCTGAAACATTTGTTGTATTCTGGAAAGCCTTTTGGGTATTTGACTAGTTACTTCATAGTTGTGATCATGCTTCTCTAGGCTAGTCCTAAAAAAATATAGTCCACAAAAAATATATCTTAGAAGCTTTTCAGTTAAACAAAATTAATAAGTAGTGTCACTGATGCTGAAAAATATCTTTTATCAAAAATGTTTATCAAAATCATCAGAATAACTGTGTTGTGCTCCTGATTTTTATTTCTTTTTAAATAGTAAGCCTCTTTCACGTTCAGAAGTTAGGGAAGTTTTGGTTATTTTCCTGTTGTTTTTCCATGACTCTGCTGTTTGTCAGGGAGGACTGGCATGCCTGCAGGATGTATATTTTCCCTTGGATATCTGTGAGGGCATTAGTGCACATGTGCTTTCCTCTGGATTTTTGGATGACGCATATAAGAAGGGGCAGAAGTCACTGTGCAGCAGCAATTGCAGCCAGAGAGGAGAGGAGTGAGGGTATGTGAGAGGAGCAGCCCTGTAGGAACCCGAGTCAGTGAAGAAGGAGGAGGAAGAGGAGGAGGAGATGCTCCAGTGCCAGAGACCAAATCACTCTGCAGCCCCTGGAGGAGCCCAGGCCAGAGCAGGAGGATCCTGAAGGAGGCTGTGGCCCCATGGGAAGCCTGTGCTGGAGCAGGGGCCTGGCAGGAGGGAGAGAGGCAACAGGAGATGGATTTACTGCAGCCCCAATTTCCATCCCCCAGGAGATGTTGTGAGGGAAGCAGGCAGAGAAATTGGGAGTAAAGTCAAGTCCAGGAGGAATGGAGAGGTGGACAGTAGGTGTTTTCAAGAGGAGGTTTTATTGCTCGTTATCATAGTTTAATTTAGATGGTAATAGATTTAATTAATTTCCCCAAGTGGACCCTGCTTTGCCCATGACAGTGACTGGTGATTGATCTCCCTGTCTCTATCTCAATCCATGAGATTGAGATGTATATTTTTCACTATATTTTTCCTCCCCTGCCCACCTGAGGAGGGGGAATGATAAAATGGCTTTGGTGAGGACCTGATGCCTTGCCAGGATATTTGCCTGAAAAGACTTACTGGAAAAAATTCAATTTTTTTAGCTTTGAATTTTTTGTTTTGTTATTATGTCTGGATGTCAATGCTTATATAATGGAGTTACCAATTACAGGGTTTCAGACATATAAAAAGGTAATGAAAATTAAATGCTAAGATTAAAGAAGAGTAGAAATTAAAGCACATCTTAAAGCCAGTGCAAGCTTTGGTCCTAAAATCTATCATGGTGATGGGAAAAATAGAAGCTACTACAATTTGAAAATATTACCATTTTGTTCATGAAAAATATGATGTATTTACAGTTCTCTATATTTTTAACCATTCCAAATGATATCAATATACTTTTTTTCATTCAAGGCTTTAATTGCAAAAATTATTTATGACCTCTGAACAAGGAAGATATTAAGATTTTGTTTAGGAAGTGCTATTTTGCAGAAGAGAAACTGAGGCTTGGGTCAGTTTTATTATAAAATAAGTAATTTTATAAAAGACTTGGAGGAAATCCATGTCAGAATTGAGAGCTGAAATTCTTCCTCAACTGTATCCATTGCATTCATTAAAAAGAGAGCTTTTCCTTCTGTCCTTCTCCTCCATGCTTCCAAGACTAGGAATAACTAAGAAACACAACAAAATTAACTAGCAAGTTAAAGATACTGAACAGTATTTGTCACAGTATCTCTCCAATCACATAGAGATATGAGATGTATGTGTACATATATATTATATACATTGGGTACATATATAGTACATACATATATTGACCAAGCATTTCTGCCTGGCTTTTTGCTGGCTCTCTGTTTGTCTGAGACATGTTACCAGTATTATTTTCCTTAAGGTTTTGAGGATCTCTCTATTTCTGTATTTCAATATCCTTTCTCCTCATAATAAGTTCAAATGTGTTTGGGGAGTTAAGTTTTCTGAAGTATAAAGCAGATTATAACCCTTAAGTCTTCACTGAGTTTACCCACAAGTAAGATTCCTTTTAATTTCAGCAGGATTTCTGCTTGATTACGGACTAAAGATTTCAGGATTTCATTTCCTCAGCCTCAGAAAATGTTGAATAAAAAAAATTATGTTAGAAACAGAGCTGGCAGGTAGCAAACAATCACAAGCATTGATAAATCACAGAACTGGAGGGAAGCATTTGAATAGATCAGAGGACTCCTAAATAGAATCAGGTGAGGCTGCAATTGTTTTTGATAGTCTCCTGGTAAAAATGATAAATTTTACACAAATGGTTTTGCCTGAAGTGTCACAGAACGTGAAAATTCACCACTGAAGGATGGTGAATTTTTTTTTTTGTAAAAAATCTTTCTTGCAAAATAATTCTTGTAAAATATCTATCTTGCGTAATTATTGATATGTAAAGAACCAAATGTTTCCAAGTAAGGAAACTCTTTCCAAGTAAGGAAACTCTTTCCAAGTAAGGGTCAGTTATAACCCTGCTGAAGTAAAAAATGCAAGGATTATTTAATTCTAGAAATACTAGAAGTTTTGTCCCGGAAGAAATTAAAAAAAAAAATAAATTTCCTTCTTGTGTGATGGAGAATCTTCAAAATACATAACATAAACACAAGGAAATGCTGATATTTTGCATTGTGTTAAAAACCCACTGCAGGGAAACAAATCTGAAGCAAATTCTTGGTGAACTGTTCCAATGTGTGCATACTGCACCCACAACACCTTTTCTCTAAGCTCTATTTGTCCTGTGCAGGAACTTGTTACCCAAATGATGGACCTGCACAGGTCAATGGGTGATTTCATGGAACATGAAACATGCACAGCTTGGGCTGTGTAATGCTGATTAAATCTGGGTTGGAGTCTCATTTCTTCCTGCAGTGTGTATTGCTTTCATCTATCATCACATACCTTAAATCAGCACGGAATTAATGCAGTAAAGTACCTTAGGCAAAGACCAAGCCTTCCCAATGCTCCAAGCCTGGGAATCATGCCTTTGAATAGTGCATGCCAGTGGATACTTCAGCTCAGGTGCAAGGCAGTGGCTGGTCAGAGCCTGCAGAGGCACTCAGCTCTGAATCAGGTCCTCTGTTACTGGCAATAAAAACTGAGAAGAGGGGAGTGGGCTTTGGTTTCAGTTGTGTGCATAGATATCTCAGCAATTCCATCTAATTTAGAGAAGTCACTCCAGATTTACACCAGTGCTACTGAAAATCAAAATCTGGCCCATTGTTTTAGCAAAATACACCAAGTCAATATCAGTTCATTACAGAGAGGAAGAGAGAAAGGGAATGAGAGAGAAAACAAGGATTTCGTTAGCAATGCATTCTGTAGTATAAAAGATAAAAAGGAATATCCAATTAACACACCACTATAATTGCTTGCAGACATTCTTTTTTATTTAAAGATGAAATAGCTAAGAGTTCTCATCAAAACTGGGGTCACAGCCTACATATTAAATGAAAGAAATTGATTGGGCTTTATTACACCCTGACTACTGCAAATGTGCCTCAATCACTGATTGCTATAAATTTATTCTTATAAACTACTAATTGCCCAAGTCATAATGGTAACAATGGTATAATGAAATTATCTTGATCAAGCTGATGCACAAATTTTGCTTGACAACATGAGCAGTGTGAGAAAAAAGGAAAGAAGACATGCATACAAATACATAATGTTTCATTAAAATTAAAACCAATGTTAAAACAACTGTTCTCTGAAGTATACAAAGTTCTGTATTAGAAGGGCTTCCTTTAGAAAAATCATTTAAGAAGACAGGCATTTACATTTATAATAAAATGATCTTGCATTTTTTATTTGTCTTGAAAATTAATGACTTACTTAATCACATTTGATCAAAGGAGATAAGTTGATGTAGTCATGTGTTTCTGATTGCATTAAGCCTGATCCAGAGTGGCATGATGGATATTTAATAGTCTTGCTGTCCCTCTATATCTTGTCACCATTTCTTGATATGCATGGATACTGTAGAGTACACCACAGCACAAAACTGTACTTTTAAGGGAACAGGCAAAGTTAGAAAAAAGGAAATTCTGTTGGAGCTTTTAGAAGTAGCTTATCCACCATCACAATATATTTCTTTAGAAGAAAAACATCTCAGGTAACTCTATATATAGATATATAGCTTGATGTATATTCTCCTTTTAAAAGTGCATTTTGCTTCTGTGCTCTGTCTGTTAAATATAGTGCTATAATAGGTTTCAAGGACTAGGCTGAGTGAAAGTATGTAGAAACAAAGATAGCCATCCAGAAAATGTAGGAAAATTCTAGAAACTGGAATGCAGAGCATTGTGTAAAATGCATAATTTGGTGCTATTTATATTGGGCTAATAGCTGTTTCTACAAGTGTCAGCTGAGCCATTCATAGGGAATATTGGTATGTATGAGAAATTATTTCTGAATAGTTCAAATGTGGTTCCAACTCTTTCCAAATTAATCTCACCAAAAATTTTATTTAAATTGATGCCTAATTCTTTCTCACCAGAGTATTTCTTCAGTATGAAAGTGTCCTCCTTTTCATGAGCATGTCTTGCTTTCCTCTCTCAAAAAACTTTTATACAGGGGTACAGTATTTTAATTCTTCAGAATGAATTGCTCCCAAAATTGCCGTAGTTGAGGCAATCCTATAGGAAGGTAAAAAATTCAGAGACAACCAAACTGAAAGGGTTTGAGGAGGCCCTTTAGCTTAGCTGGCAGGCCCCACCCCACTTGGGCTGTGTATTTGCTAGGTTGCCCCACATTTTAAGTTTCCAACTACTGCAGTCTCTGTTTGTCCTATTGCCAGAAAGCTTTTTGCCAGTGGCTAATCTAAATCCTTTTTGCTGCAATTTATACTTAGTGACACTTGTTTCATGTGTAAGGACTGTGGAAAACGGTTTATCCCTCTAGTCTATGCAATATTTTTAGATAAGGGAGGTTTTGACTCTGCCTCTTCCCTCCTCTTTACACATTCCACTCTTCTCACTTCCTTACCATTGGTCTTTAAGCCCTAATATGATAAGAGCTGTTTTGAAAAGAAATCTATCTCTATTTGGAGAAACATACAGGAGTTTAGGACAGAAATATCAGAAAAAATTTAGCCTCTTAGGAATAAATTATCTCCAGGAGAGCACACCTACAGCACCTAGCAGGGCAGGGATAGGGGAGTAACCCAGGCACAGCCATTTCTCACCCCTATATTCATAATTCTGTGCCTTCTATTCTATTCTATTCTATTCTATTCTATTCTATTCTATTCTATTCTATTCTATTCTATTCTAATTAAGTGTGTGGTAGTAGGTAACAGGATTTTTCTGAGACATAATTGTGTGTTTAGTGAAGTATTGGGATTCTGCTGTGGTGTTAGTAGAGTTGCAGACAGGGTTTGCTTGTTTTAGATTATAATGCTATATATTATTATTAATAATAATAATAATTAATGTTTTATTATGATTTAGAATTAAATTCAGTTAGCATTTTCTGAAACACTGTTAGAGCCTCTGAAAAAAAAAACCAAAAAAATTTCACACCTGGAAGCATTTATTATTTTATCATATTTTATTTTACCTCAATTGAATTTTTCCTTATGCTGTTGATTTTAATTGCTGGTTTTGGGTGGACTTGTCCTATGACTGGCCAGCTTTTGAAAAAGTCTGTATTTCTACAAGTGGGTGTGTTTATAGATTCAGACTATATATAAAAGAGAAACTGGCCTGGACAGCACTAAAAATAACAAATCCCCAAAAATGTGTCAGAGAAAAGGGAATAGTGTAACAATATTTACAAGAGAATAGTGGAGTTTTTAATATATTATCTAAGGTGAGGGAGTTTCTTAATATTATGAATGTAGTCAGTAAATGGTACCTGAAATGCTGTTTTATGCAATATCCCTGTTATTTCTGGAATTTGTACAACAAGAATGCGTGTGTTTTCAAAATGGCTTGTAACAAAATTGCTGTAACACTTGTTGTCTGTTGTACTCCTCCATTCCTTTATCCATCTATCTCTGTATCTATCATGAAATGACAATCCTAACTTACTTTAAACTCTCCAAAGGTATATTCTTAAATTTTAATGTTGGAAAAGCTTCATGACGACTGGTACTTTGGCTTAATGTGGTATAGCTTCTGACAGCTGCCTCTGCAAGAAAAGCAAAGGATGACTGCATTACTGTCACTTTCTGTCACATTCTGGTTGCCAAACTCTTGCAGGGATGATGACAGTGAACCAAACAAGAGTGACAAAGGGAGTCAAAGCTGTGATTTTGAATAAGGAAGAGTGGACACTTGAATTGCATTCTGTTCGTGCCACTCATTCTGTTCTGCTTGTGGACTCTGTGGCATGGTGCTTGCTCCCATTTTTTAAATTATTTGTTCTTTGGGACTTTCACCTGCTTTTGGCACTCTCAAACCCCCCCAAAAAATAACTTAACAAGCCCAGAGTAGGTCAGAGTATGAGCAGAAAAATAGCTGTAACTGTGGAATGCACTTGAAGGAGAAGGCAAACTCAGGGGCATGATGCCCACTCAAATTGTTTGGAAAGCAGCTTGCACTTGTAGGTGCAACAAAAGTATGACCTTATTTTCAAGACAGAAAATGTGGATTACACATATTAAATTAACACCTTTTTTTTTTCCCCCCCAAGATAATTTTTATATCTTCATTTACCCAAAGCCTGTTTGCTGGATGAGTTTCTAAATAAGAGTCAGCAACTTCTGCATGTTCAATTTAAAAATTGCTGTGAGTGCCCTTGGAACACAGCAGCCTTATCCAGGATTTCCCACTGTACGATGGCAAAGCTGCAGAGAAGAGGCTCAGAATCCTTCCCACAGGGACAGCTTTACCCAGCAGCCTGGTGTCCTCTCTGGGGGTCTCATGAGGAGCTGCTGTGGGAGGGGATTGATCCAGGACAGCTCAGCCTTATTGCTCCTGCTCCCTAGGGAGCAGCTCCCTGGCTGAATTTCCAGCAATGTCTCAGGCAGTGTCCGGGGATCATCCAGGGCCAGGAGGGTCACAGACTTCTGTGGAGTTTTCCAGGATTTTTCCTTCCAGAACTGGAAGGGAGCCAAGAGAAATGAAGGAAAAAGACTATTTACAAGAGCATGTAGTGACAGAACATTTCTGATGTCATGGCTTCAAACTGAAAGAGAGTGGGTTTAGATTAGATATTAGGAAAAAAAATTCTTTCTTGTGAGGGTCATGAGACACTGGAAGAGGTTGCCCAGAGACATTGTGGATGCCTCAACCATGGAAGTGTTCAAGGCCAGGCTGGATGGAACTCTGAGCAGCCTGGTCTGGTGAAATGTGCCCATGGCAGTGGGGTTGGAACTGGATGATCTTCAAGGTCCCTACTAAACCAGATCTATGAAACAAGCTGGTTCTACTTATTAGTTTTTTGTATTGAAGCTTAATAGTGTGACACTGCCTCAGTTTGAAACTAACTGCAGATTTCTCTAAGTGCCAGTAATGGCCAAGATTAAGGCCTGGATCCAGATGAAAGAAGTCCAAAGGATGCAGTGAACTTCTCTTGCCTGGCTGCTCTTCTGTTTTTTCCCCATTGGCTTCCACTCCCTGACTTTTACATCAGCTCTTGACCTTAAAGCTGTGCTGATGGGGCTGGGTGGATGATAATCACACACACACATACATATAATCATATATGTATATATAGGTATGTGTGTGTATATATATATATGTTTTGTTGACTGGGATTCTAAACAATTTTGCTGTGCTCTAATAAGAAAGGTTTCTGCAACTGACAGACATTCAACTCAAGCTATAAGAAAGCTCTATGCATAGTGCTAACCATTTTATGGAGAAATAAGCCAGGAGGGACTAAATGGAATTGAAAATAAACCAGTGGGCAAATACTGTGACTAGTAATAGGAAACAAAACTGTTTTGATAGTTATTTTCCACATTATCTGCACTAGGCTAGCATTATTACTTCAGTACTCTGTCAAATGTTAGTGAGAGCTGTTACCTGTGGCTGACTGACTAAGTCTCTATGAGAATATGGCTCTACTAAATCCACTGTATGTTTTGTATTTTGTGTCATTGTTCTTCAAAGAGGAGATTCCCTGTTTCCTGGATGTTCTCTGCTATCATCAGCTGAAATGTGCAGCAGCAGCCACAGGAGAGAATGTTGTGACAGATTGGAAAACAGTGTTGTTTATGTTTCAAGTTCCATTAGGAATGAGCTGTTTTAGAAATCATATCGACTGTGGTATTTCAAATTCTGGGAAATGTTTTTCAAAGGGCCTTGCGCTGGGAAGTAATGAAAGATTTGTTTAGTTTGCTTAGTTTTGAACTAGAGAAAATTTTATAAAATTTCAAGTAGAGCCTAGGTGAAGCACAAGTCTGATCTAGGAGCTGTCTGTGCTCCTAGTTCTCGAGCAGCATTCAAATATCTTTAGAAACAGCCCCTTACTGAGAATATTCCTTGCTATTTATTTTAGGAAAATACTGGCTTTTTTCAGCAATGCAGATTCAGAGTGTTGTTTTGTATTCCTAAGAAGGATATCTATAGTGCTGACAGAGTTCCATGGAAACCTTGTGCATGAGGAAGTTTTTCCTTTTTTCCTTTTTCCTTTTTTTCCTTTTCTTTTTTTTCCTTTTCCTTTTCCTCCCCTCCCCTTTCCTTCTTCCCCCTTTCCTTCTTCCCCCTTCTTTTCAACATTTTTAAAAATTTTTAAAATTTCTTTCAAGACTGACTTTGGTTTATCAGAGGTCAGAATTTGCAATGAAAATCCGACAGCATAGAGCAGAAACTCATTCCATCTTCCTTAACCACTATATTTAGGCTTCTCTGTAGCAACAAAAGCCTGTGTGTGATGAGTGATTAATTTGTTTTATATTACTCTCTTCAACTACTGTAGTTACAGAAAAACTGGCAGAAGAACTATGCTTTAAACTCATGTGGAGTTTAGATATATTCTCAGTGTTTTATGAACGTCTTTGTATGTTAGAGTTTTGACAAAGCTTTGTGATGTAGTTTTTTAAAATCAAACCACTAAATGCAGGAAACTGTATGGCTAGAAAGAATGCCATGGATGTTATTTCCAAGACACATACTCTCATTTTAAACTTTATTCACACTGAAAATAGGTGCTTCTAGTCCTAAAACAAGAACATGACTGAAGGTCACGTTGTAATTAACTCTTGGATGCAAGTCATTGACATTAGAAGGGTATTCTTGACTTGTTTTGTGATGCAGAACAAATGCTTCATTAATTAGAAATCTACCTACCTGAGATTGAAAACTAATAAAATCAAGTGCTATGGTTTCGACATTGCTGGGGACACCTCTTAATACACATATTTCTTCATGCAATTTTCAGCATAAGTTCTGCATTTTTTTTTCTTGATTGGGAGGATTTTAGAAGACTTGTAATAACGCAGCTCTTGTGAGAAGATAAAAGGACCAAAGCTTTCTTTTCATAAACAAGAAAAGAAGGGATGAAGATTTTTCTATAACACATCTAGACTTTTTATGTCTCACTCAAATTGTGGCCATTATAATCTCTTCAATACTGTGGGAGGGAAAAAAAGACATTTATAAAAGGCCATAATGAGCTACGAAAATGCTGGTTACATTTTTTTGCTCTAGTGAAGAAATCTCTGTGTACTCCAGTTCTGAATATTTTGTTTTCTCCTGAAATGAAGGATGAAAAAATGAGGGTGAGGCATAAGTCTCTTCCTCATAGTGGAGTAGAATTTGAGGAGCAGTCACTTGAGGAAATCAGCACCTTGGTCACCTTGCTAATAGCCATGGGCTCTGGACATATGGGGTTGAAGAGTGTGATGAAAAATCTTGGGTTTCGTGGGTTTTTGGTTTTAATCCTTACTTTGAATCCTGAGATTTTTATGAGGCAGATGATTTTATTCAGTAAATTTTGTGATTTCACTGTGTTTTATAATTTTAGCATGCATCACAGGTTTAAAGAAAAAAAAAGAGCATACATAGTAAGGAGAAGAGTCTACATATTCTTCACTTGGAAAATTCTTGACATTGCTTTTTTATCTCTGTAAAAAATCAGGTTATAAATATCTGGACCTCAAACACTTGTTTTTCTTGTTATTTTTCTTTTAATAAATTGTTGATAACTATGCTACTTTAAAATTTTCCCAGCTCCACTACTAGCATTGGAAGAAAAATGCAGAGGCAGAACAGAAAGTTCAGCTATCATAAATAGGTGATAGAATAGTCCATTACAAAAATCACATTATGTTATTTTGTATTTTATTGGTTGCCATTTTGATGACTGTCTTTTGAAAATGTTACCATTCAAATATATCACCGCAGCACAGACCTTCTTTTGTGACCTCCCTTGATGTTACAATCTGACTAATTTCTGTGTTCCTTTACTGTAATCCAAATACTTCCAAAGAACAGATTGTTATGGCTGTCACTGTCACATTGTTTTCCACTTTTCCTGGCTAGAACAGTGGCAGAAACAGATTAAATTTTATAGGTAGGTGCATAGTTAAGATATCTTATAAAAAGAAATATTCAAGCTTCTATTCTGTTTTAAATATCTGAGTGTTTCTTTTGGTATTTGACACCTGAGTTTAAAAGGTTTTAAACTCTAAAATATAATCAGGATCTTCCAGCAGTTTCTAAAATTTATTTTTAAAAAATATATCCACCTGGAAGAAAAAAAAATTGGAAAGACAGTGACAGTAATTTTCTTTGAAAACATTCTTTGTATTATACAGGCCAACTGTTGAAAATTAATAAATTGAAGGCAGAGCAAACCTAGGCTATAAGGATTTTTTTTTTTTTTTAATTCACAAGGTCTGACTGTTGGGATGTCCTGTGCAGGGCTAGGAGTTGTACTCTGATGATCCTTTGGGTCCCTTCCAATTCAGGACATTTTATATTTCTATGGTTGGAGTAAAATTTATTTAAAATTGCAGCAGGTATCTTTCCAACCTAACTGACTGCTGCTCTGTCCTTTCTCAGGCAAAGGTGAGATCACTCTCAAAAGGAAAATTTCAGTTGACTCAGAATCTAGATCTGTGATCTTCACTGTAAGTTCAGTTGCCTGGCTGCAGAACAAAATACTCAGTTTCAAGGAGAGAGAGAAACTTTTACTACTTTGTAAAGATTTTTAAAAAGTTGTGGAGGAGTTCTTCTTTTGGACTTGATAGGATGTCTGAAAAAGATGGAATGGATAACTTTTAGATGAGATTTCAGACTTGTGAATTCCTAATAAGAGTTACAGAGAACTCTGAAACTCTAGAGCAAATTGCTGTAAAACATAGAAGAAAGGGTACTGGTTATAAAACTTTGGGCAGGTGCTTCTCATAGAGGCCCACTGCAAGGAGAGATATGGAAAGAAGTGAAGTGAAAAGTACGTGACAAACACTAGAAAGGCACTTTTATTTTTGCCAAATATGTGGCAGGATACATTTTTAAAAAATCTGGGAGAAGAGAAACAGTGTATTATATGACAAAATGAAATGTAAGAGGAGAAAGGTTTCTTGATACAGAAGGGTTAAAAGGCAAGATTTGTTGATTTTGTTGATGCATGCTGCAAATTGTAGTAGCATTGACACCAGGATTATTCCCAATGATCATTCTTTTTTGCTGTCATGGTGTCTAGCAATCTTGGCACAAAAACATCTCTCATTCCTAAATGACAAATTCACTTCAGTCCATCAGGACAGAGTTATAGGATGAAACTGGACTCATTTCACTCAATTATTAGAGAATCTTGGGCTTGAGTGAAATGTCAAGCACTTGGAAACCTGAACTCTGGTTTGCTCCCAGCAGCTTATGAACCTGTAAACGCTGTTGGCAGGAGGAGCATCTGTTACATCCTTTGTCTTACAGAGCCAGTCCTTTGTGCAGAGAAGTTCACAAGCAAGCAGTTTTTCCCTTTATACTGTGATCTGTCCCTTCATCCTCTTAATCTCTCTCTCAGTGCTGAACCCAGCCATCATGTGCTTCAATAGTTTTAACAGTCCATAAATTATAGATAATAAAATGCCTTGTGTTCTCCCACCCACACTTTTGCCCCCTTTGTGTCCTTCCTTGCCTTCATGTTCTGTTCTTTGCCTCCTCCAGCTCAGAGAACTCCGTCCTGGTGGGTTTTATTTCTGTTTTTCTGTCTTTGCCTCTTCAGAGTGCAAATTTCCCTCAGGCAAACCTTTGCAGGGCTGACTCAGCAGTCAGTGGCATTTGTCAATTCATTGATCACTCTCCACCAGCAGCGGGAAGGGGAAACTCGCCGAGTCAGCAGCGAGCAGCCGGCCTTTGCGAGGATTAGGCTCTGAGAACCTCCAAATTAAAAATAAAGAGCTTTCTGATTTCTCTGCAGTGGGACTCTCAAAATGAATTTAAAAAAGTCTCTCAACCCTCTCGCTTCATTCAACTGTAATTTTTCTTATTAATTCCTTCTCATTTTCCAAAAGACGACTCTCCTGTGGAAAAGGAAATTGTGCTTTACATGTTTAAAGGATTTTACATTTTATTCTATTTCTTGTTATAACTCTACATGCACATAAGTCAAACAAGAAAGCACTTCACATACTAGAATGTGTCCCTGCTCCAATTGTCAGTGGGGCATGATCCAAGTTTAAAGATGTATTTTCACTACTGGTCTTCTCCCCCTTCCCCATCCCTCTTTTACTTGCATCATCTCTGTAATCCTTACAGTAGAGTGCTGGCTTGGGAGAAAGAACAAATGGTTGAGTTGGGGATAAATAAGTTTCCTTCTTAAATCTCTGGGAAAAGAAGCCTTTATTTCAACTGAAGAAAAACTATAGCATTTCGACTGCTAAAAATTCTCCCTAGGCTAAATCTATTTTCTTAGAGGATCCAAATTTTTTTGAAGCATAGTTTTTTCTAAATAGCTCTTCAGTGAGCACTTCCATGGGAGCTGGACTGAGCAGTTGTTTTCTTGCCTCCCTATCTTTTCTTTCTCTCCCTGTATATATGCTCTAGACTCTGATGTCTTTGTCAGGAAACAGATATGCAGATTCTCCTTGAAAGTGTCATCATTTTGTCATGGATAGAGGAGCTAAAGATTTGCACAATGGGCACTCATCTAGCGCTATCTTTTATTTTCCCTTCCTTAATATTACTGCACCAACTATTCCATGTGAAGAAAATGCAATTGTTTGTAGATAGGGCACAGACTGTGTGCATTCCATTCTCATCCCCATTGCTGTCTTTTCCCTCTTTTGCTGCTTAATGGCACTTGTACATGAAAAGGAGTGGAGTTCAGATTTGGGATTTTGTGAGCATTGTTTTTATGAGTACTTTTGTACAATGAAGTGATAAAACAAAAGAGTTCCATCCTTGGCAATGATATTTTGAATTCTTTAAAAGCTCACTTAGAGAGTATTTCCCAGGGTTCTCTCTCAAGATACCATAAGCCTCAAGCCTGCAACCCTTTATTCAGGGACTTGAATGTAAATATTATTGTTTTTGCTACTGAATTCAGCAGTCATGAAGATTCTCTGCTTCATGGATGATCAGAACACCTTATTGGTCTCTTTTCCTCAAATAATAGAAGGAGGATCATGCTGGCAAAGGTTATTTAACTTATTGATGCTCCCTCACCAGGCTCAGGGTGGATAAAAGTGGTGATAGTTTTAGAAGATGACATAATTGCTGTGGTTGTTCTAGCAAAAAATGAGAGAAGGAGTAGCACATCTTTGAACCTGCTGAGAATTGTTGTCTGCAATATAAAAATTAGAAAAAAAACTATTAATTTTTTTAAAGATGATAAAAAGTGTCTTTCACTCCATAATGTGGATAATCATTGTTTGCAAAGAAAAGGAACACAGGCTCAGAAAAATGTTTCTGTGTTCCTTTTAGTTTTAACAAAAGTAGTTTTAACAAAACTTTAACTATTGCCTTTTTTTAGTATTAGAAAAATGTCTTTTTTTTAAATTTAAATTGTCTGCTATGGTGTTTACCTGACCAAGAATCTATGAACATCTGTAAAGGTGCTTACACCTTTACAAGAACTGAATACCATTTAATCTGCATTTTGAAGGTGGTTCATCCCCTTTAATAATTGTGTTTCTACATATCACAAATGTAGAAATGTAACAACAATAATACTAATGATATAATTTTACTCTTCCAAAGGGCAGGAGAAAGTTGCTATTAAAAGTTTCTATATATATATATATTATATATATATTTCTATATATATGTGTGTGTGACAAACAGCAATTTTTTCCTTGTGTTTTGAGTCTCAAAAGACTTCAGAAGGAAGAATGTGCATTGCAATCAGGATAGCTGTCAGGATCCTGAACTCCAAGTCTAAAGTTCATGTACCAGACCCAGCTTCTGTGAAACATTTTGTTTACCTTAGTTTAGTACTTGTTTCAATGCAATGTAGCACATTTGGGAAGCTGAGGTCCCAGGGGAAATTTGAAGGTAGTTATGATGCTCAGTCTGTGTGAAAATAATACCATGTACTCTCAGTTAAACATGAGATTGTTTAGAGTTTTGTCACAAATCAGGTAATTATAAGTAAAAGTACAAAACTGGGGTAATATTATCTCTTTTAATATTGAAAATTGACACCTCTAGAATATATCAGAAAACCAAACAGGTACTTGAAATGTGAACTCCAGATTCCCATTTTTTCTTTTCCAAACTTTATCTTTTGCTGTGTACACCTTTGAAATTATAGCTTTCAATTAATTCTTTCCTACTACCTGATGAAATATACAAATTTTCAGTGATGTGTGGTTATTCACCAGTGGCTAGAAAACAATATCACCCTGACAATACACCTCATTTTACTTCCTTAATAATCCCCATTCCTACCTTTCCTGAATGGTAAACAGACATCCCTGCCATGACTTAAAGTTGTAGGAAGTTGGCTTGTTGCGTTCAGGTTCTGGGGAGGAATGTTTGGATTTTCTACTGCTATCAAAATTGAATTAAAATACAATTTTATCTGTTTCAAATATTGTTTTTAGTGAATGTTTTTTTGCTTATGGAAAAGTTAATACAACTCTTGAGTGATAAATATAATTTGCTTATAGATTACCAAGATTTGAACTTGTTTTTCATAGAACTTCTGCTTGTGTGCTGCGCATATTATACACCCATGTCTTGTGCTTGAACGTGTATTGAATGTTGCCAGATTCTAATCTGACTCAGCAGTCACAGAAACATGAAAATAATCTGCTTCTATGACAATTTGCTAAATGTCATTTGTTTTAATTTATATGGTTCATTGTAAAGGCCCAGATTATGGCTGGATACCAAACAGCAGGAGAAGTTCCTATAAAGTAAAGATCATAGCTGAAAATAAAGACACCTTCTGGGGAACTAGTGAAGGAAAACAAATAAATAAAAAAAACCCATAAAAATATGCAAAGCACTGCACAGGTTTTAGCTTCTTTCTTTCTTCCTCCCCTGCCCGCTTTGCAAGAGTTAAAAAAAAATTAAAAAGGCTAAAATCATGTTAGTGTAGTATGACAATGAGGAGCACAGAATGTAAGAATAATTCCAACACAAGTTGTGTGCTTCACGAATTCAGGCTTGGCCGATGAAGCTAAAGAACCTGTGGTACCCAAGAGACTGAAGTTCTCATTAGAGGTTGTGGCCTTTAGCTTTTTCTACAGTTGTTTCTCCAGAATTCTGATGCATTCAGCACTGAGAATAGTTTCTTTGCTGTATGAGGTGCTCATTGCAACTGGGTGGAAGGAAGAAGGATTGCTGAGCTGTAGAAACTGGATGAGGCGTGTGCCCTTTTTTGGTCCCTTGTCTATGCTGTTTTTGCACTTTTATTCTCCCTGCCCTTAGGAAATGTGCCTCCTGTCATGTCTAGGAATTTTTTCACTTCCAGCTGTAGATTGTTGGTTGCCTTTCTTGGTTTATGAATCTGATGTCCCCACATACTAAAATCTCAGGGAAATGACAGATGATCTCTCAACCGTGATGAGAGTTCTCCCATCTGTGTGCTGTGATCTCAAAAGCAGATCCTTCCCCACAGAAACCTTTGGAGAACAAATCTTCCAAGAGCACAAAAAATAGCATTATGTATATGTTCTGTTCCATGAATGTCTGCATTAGGGTTGAAAGTTTAATAAATATTTGCTACTTACCTTTGTTTACAGAAAGGAATTTACTGTACTTTTATTCTTTTGGGGTTTTGGTGTGTGTGTGTATGTGTGTGTGTTTGTTGCTTTGGTTTTGTTTGTTTTGTTTTCTTAAATAATTTAATTAACTGTCAGAACTGAAAGCACAAAACATTTCTGCTGCAAAGGTTCAGCTGCTTTTTATGTAATCAGGATCTAAGTTATCCATTTGAATAACAAACGCTAATGTGAATCAGAAAACAGCTGAACAGGCATCAAAATTAGATACTTCAGGTGAGTAAATCAGCTGAGCTCCACTGAGTTCAGTCCCCAACTTTCTCCCACTGCAGTGAGGGGCCAAAATCATTGGACTACTGAGACCAGTCCCAGATGTGTCCACACTGCATTGCTGCAATGCTTCCTTCTAATGGTGAGTGGTAGGAAATGCAAAGCTTGGTGTAATGACACCCTGAAATGTATGCAGAGAGGAACAAAGGAAGGTGGATAATGTAAAAAAATATTTGCTGCTTGTTTTATATATGTGTTTATATATATGTATGTGTATAAATGTATGTGTGTATGTATATATATATGTATATGTCTAGAGAGAGAGATAGAGCAACTTTTAATAGCAAGTTTCTCCTGCCATTTGGAAGAGTAAAACTATATAATTAGTATTATTTTTGTTACATTTGTGATATATAGAAACATAATGATTAAAGGAGGTGAACCACCTTCAAAATGTGGATTAAATGGTATTCAATTCTTCTAAAGGTGTAGGCATCTTTACAGATGTTCACAGATTCTTGGTCAGGTAAACACCATAGCAGACAATCTATATTAAAAAAAAAATGACATTTTTCTAAAACTGCACTAAAAAGAGCCAATAGTTAAAGTTTTGTTAAAACTAAGCAACACAGCTGTTGCCCCAAACCAGGACACATGGGAGCTGCAAGGACAGCAGAGTATGATGGTGGTAACAAATGGTCAGCGAGAACAAAAGAAATAGTGTTAAGTTTTTACTCAAATAATTTTTTTTTTTCTGTGACAAAAAGCAGTACCTGCAAGAGAAAGGCTCTGTGGGGCTCCAGATTCAAAGGCCCAGTTCACCATTGTCTCACTTCACACTTACTCAAGGATGAAACTGGACAAATGCAGTTAGAGCTAGAATTAAAGCCTGTGGTACAGGGTGAAGGACTCGTTGAGAATCTTAAATACTCAGTTAACCATAAGGGAACTTGGTTGGTTGTGGCCAAGCAATTTGTGTCAAATGTTGCAATTTTAGAATAATGGGAGTCTGAAAAAGCTACTGAAGCAGGATTTCTGAAAAATTATTTTAAACACATAGGAAAAAAAAAATTCCACAAAATCCCATGGTTCACAAAGATGAATATTTGTCTAAATGACTGAATGGAACTTGGGATTTTCAAAGCCATGGGCTTTTGGCAGTTTACTCATCTTAATCCCATTAGAGCATTTATTCTTTATTATTCATTATTCTTTATTAGTGCTCAGGCCTAATAAAGGATAAAGCAGCTATAGAAAGGAGGGAAACTAACATTGTATTTCACAGGTTAGTTTTTTTCTCATAAGTGAATAAATTAGTAGCAGAAAATGGAGAGAGGTGTGATATGTGATCACACCTGGACACTCTGTGGGTCTCCACTTTCTGTTTTGGTAAGATGTTTTCCATAGCTCCCAGGTTTGAAATGCCAGTCACCTTCTGGGAATGGCCAACACCTCTATGAGAAGTGCTTCCAAAGAGATACACAGTCCTGTTAGGTGTTCCCTCTCATAGGGACTAGAAAATAAATAACCTTAAATACGAATCTTTGAAAAGTGTCAGTTGTTATCCTTGATTAATAGAGGAACTTGCAGCCTTTTATGAATTTGTCTTTTTTTCTTAAAGCATGAACTGTGCAATGCAATACCTTGTGGCTGTGCAGACTGTCAGAGTTGGATTCCCACAAGCCTGGCTGTTTTCATTGACCTAAAGACTCTGAAAGAATCCTCTTTCATGACAGCAAAGTAAAGGTGGAGTTCAAACAAAACTGCACTAGGGCTCAGTTTGGGGTTTATTATCTTTCTTGCCCTACTCAAGGAATGCAGGATTGAGACAATGGTTCTCAGATAAAACTTTCCCTTTCTCTCCCATGTGGGACAGAGACAATCATGCCCATGAGTGGGTACAATGACTATAAGTGTTACAAATCCAAACCTATACATCTAAGTACGTATTTCCAGTTGATTTCTTAATGAAAAGTAATTTTTTTTTTTTTTGTACAATGAAGTTGCTCCACAGATTTAAATAATATTTAAATACTCTCAGTATTGTGGAGAGTTAAACAGAGTTTGAAATGCTGCTCTTCTTACAAATTTAAATAATAATAATATAAAAAAATCTGCTGACACAAATGTATTAGAAACAAACCTATATAAAGGAGCAGTTAACCTAGAACTATTGTGAGATATATATTGTTTGACATACTTTCATATGAGCAAGCAGAAGTACCCCATCCTTTAGACTGTGGTAATGTGCCTTATTGTTAAATTCAATAGGAAAAGCTATTCATACTGTAGTATGATTGAAAAGAAAATTGAATCCTTTTGATGTTATAAATGTATCTATTACTGCATGTGCACACAAATTTTCCATGGAAATTATGGTGAAAGTAGTGGTTCTCCTAGAAAAATGCATTAGTGTTGACATGTTCAATTTTAGCCACATCAGAATATAAATACCTTTTAACCGTGGTAAAATTGTTGGGAATGTATATAGTGTATCTACATAAGTCAGTTGTCTGTCTAAAAATGTGTGTTCCTATGGTCCAGTTATGTTCTCTGTTTCAGCTGAAAGGGAAATTAGAAACAGTGACTCACACATCTCACTCTTTTCCTACAGTCTTGTTTTTAAAATATTTCAGTGTGTGGAGTATATTTTATATAGCTGTTCATGATTATTTTTAATTTTGAAAAACCACAAAACACTTAACAGGTTTTTGGCTATGAAGCAAATCTTATGTGAGAGGTAGACTGTCCATTCAGTTGCATGGCAATTGGTTCTGTGTACTAAATTTTCCTGGTAATGGAGATAAGCTCCTTTGCATTGACAAATGAAAAAAAAGCAAAAAGCAAAAAAAAAGCATGTATCCAACCACCAAAAATTTATGGCCGTGGCACTTCCAAAGTTTACAGTTTGTCCAGGAGCATAGCTAGAAAAGGAAAGTGTTTTTTTTTCTCTCTCTGTGAAGCCTGCTGTATGCTGTCAACTAAAATAACACAGAGTTTTAAAATGTATCCCTCAGTGCACTTTGCATATTAAGGTACATTAAGTTATACAATATAAGGCAATAAGAACTAACCTGCCAACAGCAGACGTGAAACACTGTGTGTACTGCACTGTAATTATATAAAAGCACCAGTGTCTTTAGGAGGAAAAACTTGAATTCTTCAGAGCTCACTTGGATGTGGCTGTGGCAGGAATATTCCCCGTTGTTGAACCCAATGGAAAACACAAGATATGTTGCTTGCTTGTTTTTTGGTTTGTGTGGGTGGTATTTTTGTTGGTTTTGGTTTCTTGCATGCTTTTGGGTTTTTTTTTCAGGCTTGGTAGACAGAGATTTAATTGGCAGGGTACTCCAGATATCTTGATAAAATAAAACAAACCTAAAGGAGAGCCCTGAAGGGCTTGCAGTTTGAGGTTTAGATGATAGTTTTATTTAATACCTGATTTGGTTTTTTTCCTTGGAACTGTATCTGAAGGAACAACCAATGGTCATTTTGGTATTTTTAGAAAGCAGTAAATGCATATCTTGAACTAGGACACACATAGGGTATTTCAGAGTGAAAATTACTTAATATCCATCTAATTTCTCCAGATATGTTGGGTTTGTTAGGCTCTCAGTACAGCTGAAATACTCTGTGACAATTTTGAAATATTATTACCATTCCAACAGAATGATAACTTCAAAATCATCTTTATCTACAGTGAGTTATCTAATCTATAAGGTTCCTGTTGTAGTACCTGAACACCTTCAATGAAAATTAAATATATGAATTGCTTTCTTTTAACTCTGTTAGCATGGATGAACTATAATGTTATTACCATCCTCTGAATGTAAAATACATTGATGGGTATCTGTTACATAAAGCATGAAAGTGCTGGTATTTGGGGGAAAAATTGTGTACTTTTCTTTGTCTCCATTCTTTGAGTCCTTCTGTCCTGTCCTTCCCTCCTCTATCTTTCCATGCTTATCAGCTAAGTTAGTGCATCTTCTCTAAATTGCTCAGAACTGGGTGGGAATATTTACACAGAGTGAATTATGGCTGGATTTGTTCCTATGTCAACATGTACCACGTTGATTTCTCATAAAGTAGATCATTATTCTGTGTGGCATAAATAGTATTACCAGACTGATATGATTAAAGCCAGGGAGTCACTAATTAGCATCTAATTAAAAGAGACTAGTAACGTGTCCGTGTACAACTGTTACTGTGTTATATTTTCCTTTTCAGGAAAAAGTGGTTCAAGCTTGCAGGATAATGTTCAAGTTACTTGTCTTATATGGTGTATAATATAATAGAGGAGAGGGAGATGAGTATAAGTATGATTTCTCAGTTTTGCTGGGAAATTCTGTGTTATATTTGAAGAAATGAAACCCTTAGTCATAGGAAAATTATACCTCAGCAAGGGATATCTAAAAATGTAAAAATAATTTTTTCTGAAAATATTCAAGGTAGATGTTTTATCATTGTGTACTATAGTAACACATGTGAGTGATTTAGCTGGTAATTCTTGTGGAAGAGAAATAAGCTTCTTGTGTCAATTCACTGTGGGGCAAGAGAGGAAACTGTGTAGGTACAGTGAATGTGTTTAAGCATAGACCAAATCCTTAATTTTCCCTTCTCACTGTCAATTGATTATTAACAAATCATATTGGTCTTATGGTGGTGGCTATTCCAAACAATTTTGTGTGGATGAATCACAAAGTAGGGAGACAAGGGCTAAAGGAAATCCAAAGAGTGTGAGTGAAATCTGTGTACTAGGGCAGGCCGAGTATTTCATTTTGACAGCTTTGCTTGGACATGAATAAATCACAGTTTTACAGAATTGCATGATACACACTCATATATTCTTACTGAATAATTTGATTTTTTTCCTTTTTAAAAATGCATTATTAATGTACATATAAGACCATATAAATGAAACTGTAATCAAAATACTTTTAGCATTGAAAATTTATTCTTAGAGCTTTCAGACAATGCTTTAAACTTGGTTTTGTCTTTCATGTTGGCGACCTGTACTTGACACTTCATGGAGGTCAATGTGAAGACTGGAAGACTTTTTGAAAATACAGATTTCAGAGGAGCTCTAATAAATCGTGATTTCTACCGGTTTTATAGCTGCTAGAAAAAATGATGCATCAAAAGAGTTTTGTGAAAAGAAAATGGCTGTTAAAATCCAAATAGGGGCTTATTTTGCACCACCACTGAAGTTTTCAAAAAAGGACATCAGAAACTTGCCTAAAGATTCATAGGTGCAGAAAAAAAAAATTGAACAGCTAAAATTTGTATAAATTGAATTATGTACATTGCGACACTTTAGACATTTGGTATCTTCTGGTCTTTTAAAGTCTTTTAGTTTGGTTTTTTTTTTTTTTTTTTTAAGTCTTTAAAGTCTGTAGAACTTTAAGCCCTTTCAGACCTTAGTGATTATCTTTGCCAATCTTTGTCCAAAATAATTTTCTATCAGAGATTTAGGTGTTCTATTATAATGCATAAAAAAAGTTGGAGTGAGAGTCAACCTTCACGGACAGTGTAGAGAATTAGCAAGACTGAGGTTTTGCTGCTCCTTCAGGGTTTGGAAATGTTTTTTGGGGCTACAATGAGTTATACCTGCCCCCAGTGCCAACTCAGGAGAAGACAAATGAGGGCAGCCCCTTGCTCTGGAAAGAGGGATAACTTAAGGTCAAATCTTTTGCAGTCTGAGGTTCTTCAATCCAAAATTTTGGTCACTTAAGGCAGTGCCCCCCTTCACAGGCTGCAAGCTGAGTTGAAGAGGCTTCTCAGAAATCATTCCACACTGTTCCAGCAAGAACAGAAAGTCTGCTGGGACAGACTGCCTGCACAGGAAACTGTGATAGTCTTACTTAATGGTCCTAGAGAAATTTCTGTGGTTTTTAATGAAAAAGTGTTTGTTGTCCCATATCTTATCTCACCATATCTTACTTATATGAAAATAGGAGCACAACCACATCACTATGGTAAAAGTAGTGGTAGAAAATGAATTTTCTAGAGGTCTTGTCCAGGTTTATTAGAACCTGGACAAGATACCTAGAAAATTCAGTGCAAGAGGATTCTTGATCTGTTGTAATCGTCACTCAGGCCTTGTTTCTGGTTCCAAACCACATTCACGTAGGGTGCAAGCAACAGAAACTGTGTCTGTGTTTTAAACCAGAAGAAAGATGTATTTATTGTAATTAAGAAAGTCATAGAGTTAATTAAAAGAATGTTAGGGGTGCCCTATGGGAACACTACTTTTAAACAGTTAAATTCTGCCTGTTCTCCAGTCAGTGCTGTAGCCTTCATTCAAAAATTGCTTTTATAAAGCAAAACAAGGGGGCCATGGCATGATCAGAAACAAAAGTGGTGCTGTCTTGAGCTCTTAAAACTTTTTCAAAGATCACTGGAATATTTTCATTCAAAGTCCTCAATTCTCATTTTTAATAACTAAACTCTTATAATTTGCCTCTGAATAGCTATTTCTGATTATGAAAATAATGTCTGTGATATCTCAGATGCCACTTAGGCAGAGTTCCCTAATTCATAGCCATGTCCTTATGCCTTTCCCCAGAAAACAATAGTTCCATTATAGGCAGAATTGGAAATTTGCTCTTCTCTGTGGTTCTGGTTTGCTTGATCTGAAACCTTGGAATTAAATGACTCTTCTGACTTCACATTCCAGATTTTTAGCTCTACCCACAACAGCAATGTTTTCACTCTGTCATCTGAAAAATATTATCATTGGCCTAAGTTAAGCTCTTTCATGTTCAAGAGACTCTGAAGGTCCTAAAGATAATTGGAAATTTGACAAATGGGATGAAACCTAAACTTTGAGAAATTTGGAATTCAAGTGTGCTTGTGTGTGGGAGGGGGGGGAAGGAAATCAGCATTAGGACATGGAAAATGTGTAGCTGAACCACTAAGTGAAAGATTTGACTGTGTCCAAACAAGCAGCTGTTTTAACTGAGCTGCAAAATGCATTGTTTTGGTTTCAGAAGAAAATTAGCTAATTCTTATGATAAGTCATCTGGTGCAGACAAATACATTTACCATCCCTAAATGAGCCTTCAAATCAAATGGTAGTCACTGCTTGTTATAAATATTATCTTTTTCATATTGATTTTAACTTCATAAACCAGACAGATGAAAGTAGGCACAGAGGGTGTAAACCACAGAAACAAAATTGGCAGGCAAGAGATTGCAATTCCCCACTTCTGGGATGCATTTCATGGGAGCAGTAGCTTTGGAAGTACTGCCAAGGTAGCCTTTCAAGTAGGTATGTATATATGTACAGAAAGAAAAAGAAGTGCAATGGAAAACACACCAAAAAAAAAAAAAAAAAAAAAAGGAAAGAGAAATGACTACAGAAAAATGTTTTAACTATGGTATTTTAAAACTTCTGTAGAATATTATTAGATTCTCTCACCGCTTTAGCTTAGTCAGAAGGATAAGTTTCTGTGGACTAACAAGCATGAAGTATCCTAAATTATTGCCTACATATATACCCTTGCTTCTGGTACTCCTACAGTGCCTATAGAGTAGCACTGTGAGATTACATGGCTTGAATTATTTCACATTTATTGTCAATGCACAGGACAGGAGAACAGGAACTGAGGTATGGAGCAGTCTCATTTGCTTGCAAAACCTTGCACTCAGTCCACTTATTAACTTTTTCTAATGATCATACTCTGTTTTAATAAGTTTTACTAGAGGCACAGTATGAGGAAAGCTGAACACACTGTGCACAAATAGCACCCAGGAAAGCTGAGATCTAAAATGTTTAATCAATTTCTCACAGTTGTTGTTGTTTTATCAACAGTTTGAATATTTAACCAGAAGTTAAAGCAGCTACTCCTGCTGTCATTCACCCTGAGGTAGGGCTAAGTCTGAAAAGCTATAAAATAGGTTACATTGGTTCACAGGTCTGTATAAAACTCATGTGTGAACTTAATTAGGCCAAAAGTATCACTAGAGGGAGGAATCTAAAGGGAGATATGCATCCCTTGTTGCTAACATGTAAGAAAATTAATCTTCCTAAGTGTCTTTTTACACTAAATTTGGGAAACAAATTATAGTCAATAAGATCAGTAATAAAACCCAGCTGTATTCTAGGTGTTACAAGATGCCACAAAAATGTATTTCAGGGGTATATTTGATAATAAGCATACAGATGCAGTTTTTCTATTGAAATCCATGAAGCTGTGGGCACTCAGCATCACAGAAGGAACTGCACTGCCACCTCACAGCAGAGGGTGCCTAATTGCTTCTCACAGAGTTTTAAATAGAAGGTAAAAATTACTTTGTTTCTCATCAGTCAGCAAGCTGTTTATTGCAGCAAATGAGTCATGCCCCTGTCTTTCTGCCATCCTAGTTCAGGGGTCTACAGGTGTGATACCAACAATCAGAGATCTTATTACAGCCTCTAGGTGTAAAATTATTTTTCTTTCTTTGCATTCCTGCATAGATTTCATTTGCATTTTCTCCAGTATGCTTTCATATCCATCACCAGAAGTTCTCAGCAGTGATTACCAGCTTTTGTTGTTTTATGTTGCTTTTCTGCTATTTGGTAGACTCTATTTTTAATATTGCTTCTGAGTACTGCATGTGCAGGCTTGTCTCAGCAGTTCAATCCTGAGTGTCAGGCATTCAATTAAACAGGGTATTTTATTCAAGGAGACTGCAGTGTGTCTGGCCCAGTAACTATCTGAGCAAGTAAGAAGGAAGGCAGGCAAATATTTCCCTTGAATATGGCATAACATCTGCAGCCAAATGTGAAAAGATCACAGGATCTGCTTTTCTTTAACATTATTATTTCCTTTCAATAGGGTGTAGAATTTTGAGTGGTGAAGTTTAATACTGGGTGTTGCTTCAATAAAATTGGGTTTGTATGCGTGACATAGCAGGAATAAATTTGTATAGATGTTTTGGATAATGATACCCTGGTATATGCATTTTAGGGGGTTTTTGTGAGTTCTTATACCATTTAGACCATTTTAAGGCAAGCATTTTCAGGTGTGTACATACTGATCTATATAGGATATGTTGAAATTTTTACATTTCAAGCATTTTTTCCCCCCATATTTTTGAAGCTGTTGACTTGGACACTGAAATTTGAATGTAAAAGAATTATTCACATGTGATTAAAAAGAATTTAACATTACACACTTTATACTACAAGAGTGTTATTAACAAAATATGCCCACTTGAGTAGTTATTACTTAAAGTGTAAATTTCTAAGAAGCACCCTGTGAATTTGTAGGTAGAGACCTATTTTCAAAAATAGCTTTATACATTTAAGATCATAGCTATATTTTCTTTTTAACTTCACCTAAACCATAGTCCTGGGGGTCATCATCAGCATTAGTTATTTTCTTGGCAGCACTATCAACCCACTGAAGTAAAAAATAAAGGAATGAATTTAAAATAGCTTAAAAAATAAGGTTTTGTCAGCTTGAGTCATATTGGCTGAAACTGGTTATTACTGGAGTAATAAAATTAATTATTGGAGCAGAGGGGACAGAGAGATAACACATGAGTGTGTTAAGTAGCTGAGGACTCAAGGTTTTACCCCTTCACTTATCCCAGCTAAAGATAGGGGATTGCATGTGCCCATCCATAAATACATTTGATTTGCTAGTCATCTAAAAAAGATGTAAAACCAATGGTGAAAACAGGATTTGGATATTTTTGTAACAAGCAATAGTCTTCATAAAAGACTTTGTCATCCAAGTGGAGAATATATTGTTACATATATTCAAATTTAAATATAAAATATCAAATGATCTAGTAATAGTCTCACTGATAGTTTACAGGTGATTAGAGTATTGACAGCTGTGACTGTACATTTAGATGACATACACAGTGATAACTACACTCACAATCTGAATCTGCACTTCAGTTCATTGACATTCAATTGGAATATTTTCCCCTGGAATTTATTTGCAGGTCAAACGGTAGGAACTGATGATGATCCAAAAAATTTAAACAGAATGAGACAAGTTTCATGTCTACGTGCCATACTTGAATACTCGACCATCAGTTGAACATTTCTTATATGAACAAACTAAATGGAATAATTTCTGAGTGAAATGTCAGTAAATAGTGCAGCCCTATCTGCATCCAGCTTCCAAAGACAGAAATACAGTAAGTCATTGATGATAACTTCCTACTTCTTGAGATGTACCTTATTTTTCAACCTTTACAGGAAGAAGTTAAAAGATCGACTTTTTTTTTTCCTCAGTAACAGACTGCTGCCTTCTCTTTTCTCTCTAGTAAGGAAAATGCATTGTCAAGAGCTGAACTAACTCCTGCTGGTGTATTAATTAATACCACCACCTGGATCTATCAACAGCAAGACAGCCAGATTCACACCAGGGGATAAAAAACAATCTGCACCTTGTCAGCCCTGCCACACTGGGAGTAGTCACAGGTCTGCAGCCCCTGGTAATTACTCACCCGGGTCCTCACACTGCCTGCATTTCCATTTTGATTGTTGACATTGCACAGTACTGCCTCATCTGCCTAAAAAGGTGGGAAAAAGTGAACAAAGTATGTCAGGCCTGGTAATTACACCACTGTCACCTCTCCCAGCTCTTGGACCCCATCAGTAAAATGATAGTTGTCAGTCTCCTGTTAACTGTTTCATTAAAAGGGAATGATTATGTTAAGTTGGGTGAATGAGTTGACACTAAGAATCAACACCTTCTGAGCAGCTGTGAAAACATTTAGAATGGATTTATGTACCAAGAGCCTAAGTGAAATGAGAAAGAACAACTGTATGTTGTACAAATTAATAAAAATGGGAAATGTTAATTTAAATTAATCTTGTGTAGTTGGAAGAATAGATTTGAATTCCTTAAAAGAAAATGAAACTGTATTTTTGAGGGTCTGAATCTGTTTAAAAGAAAGCACTTATAAAGTTATGAACCAAACTCCATTGAGAGGGGTTCTCTGTGTTGTGTCAGCAGATTTACATTTTCAATGCTTTGCACACTTTTTTTTCAAGTGTTTGTGGTATTTATCTGTTGATATCAAAGAGACCATTTCTTTCAGGACAAGAGAAGGAAACATCAGCGGGTTCTGCACAAAACACAAAAATAGGCTGAGAATACATCAATAATTCTGACCCATATTTCAGCACTGACAGCACAGCTCAGTGCAGGATTCCAAAGGATGAATCCTCTTTCTCAAGATTCCAAAGGATGAATCCACAAGGTTTATTAAATCCCTCTCATTTTGATTTGTTATTATAGAAAATATAATAGAAAAACTTATCTACAATATAGGTGTCAAGCTGATTTTGGATAATGTGCCAGTGGTATGATTAGAGAAGTTCAGGCATTTCAAATTCTGTCTCCTGAAGTCTTTTCCATCAGGTAATATAGAAGGAACATGTTAACAGTTGTGATACATGGAATAATAAGGCACACATGGACAGAGAGAGATTAAAAGAGGATCCTGTTTTAAGGTTATGAACATCATCATTATCATCACTTGTGCATGTTGGAGGAGATAGGGAAAGAGGTCTTTGGGAGGCAGAAATCTGGTGCTAATGTCAATACCTTGGTGCTATTTATTTTCCATTTCTGAACGGAACCCATTGCCAGGTGCAGATCAGCTATCAGTAGTTTAGCTATGTGTGGGAATTGCAGCCTTGCATGGATCATAAAGGTAATGATCACTAAATGCTGCTTAAAAATGGTGTTTGTACCTCAAATTGATCACCTGCTATTGCAGGACAGAAGAGAGTTCCAGATCTGTAGTCTTCTTGAAGTCCTAAGTATCTCCTTCTCATACCAGTAGCCAGTGGGATTTGTGTATTTGTTGTATTTTATCAGATAAAAGATAATATATTTATTGCCAGTTCAAAATAAAAAGATTCTCTCTACTTCTGTTGCAAAGGAAAGCCACCTCACCAACCAGACAGTTACTGTGGACTCCAGAAGAGATCCCTGTAATGCCCATTTCTCCTATGTGGCTTTAGTATTATTATTGTTATTCTTAATGCCATCATGAATTATGGATATTTAAAATTTCCATGTGAACTGTCCCTTTTGATGGCCAAAATTTGAGCTTGTTGAATCACAATATTTCAAATAGGTTCAAAGAGAATACATAGCTTTGATGAAGGGATAGCACTTTCTGGGGATTTATTTTCCTGAATCATTGTTAGAGCAACACTGAGATTTCCATTTTGAGCTGTCATTCTCCTAGGTAAAGTCTGTTAAATAAGGCCTGTACATGGAGATACACAGGAAACAGCTAGACAGAAACACCTGCAGGGTTTGCTCCAAAATATTCTGAGTAGCAAAGAAATCCTGCCTCTGCCACAGCATCTGCAGCAACATGGTATGGAAGGGCTCATTGTGCAGATAAAATCAATTTTTTTACTTTACAGCAGTTCTCTTGTTTATTCTACAAAGCATTGCGTAGGTGCTTTGGTCAAGACAAGGACGCAGGTTTCAAACAAAATAGAATTTGCAGCCAAACAGAATAATTTTATCAATTTTATCCATACAAAGACTTTGTGGTATATGTCACAGAATAGAGAATGCCAAGATTTTATATTTGTTTTTGTAGGAATTTCTGTACTTGAAATACAAATTTGAGAGTTTTGGTCCTTCTCAGAGAAAACTGTTAGCTTAAAGATCAACAGTAATGGGGTTCACTGTGTAACTCCCATAAATTGTAAGAGTTGTTTGGTGGTTAAGCAGTAGAGGTTAAAGGGTTTTAACTTCAGAATTTTCATTTAATCTTTTCAATATTTCCTAGCCTTCATTATTGCCTGCCAGCTCTGTACCAGGATGAGTGGATGGAGTGGGATGGGTGGGAGAGAGGGCCAAATGTGTGGTTCTCCACTGCTTTAAAGGTGAAATACTTCTCTGGAGCTGGAAATGAGGCTTGTGTTGTTCCTTGTATCATACCTTTCAGAGTGGCTTGTGGCTCAGGAGGGCCAGAATGATTTGGTTTTGCTTTGAAGGACTGTAAACTTTGTGCTTCAAAATACCATTTGTTATTAAATCTGCTGCCCACTATTAATTGGGAGGATAATGACAAAACCAAGGTACCAGGACCAATCCTATTGGTTTATTGGTTTATTCCTATTATTTATTCCTAGTGTGCCTATGTTTTTCTTGCACCTGCTGCCAAAACAATCAGCTGTGTATTACTTTATGCTTCTGTAGTGCCACACCAGGGGATTCAGAAAAATGCCATAAGTAATACTTAAACAAAACATTTCAGCCAAAAATGGTCAATGTGAAATAAATATAAAATTGTAAACCAGATACAGCAATGTGCCAGAGACAGTAAAATTACAGCTTCACAATACTGGCAAGCAATTTGAAATACAAAGGTATGACTTTTTATTTTGTTTTGGCTTGAAAGCTATTAAGGTTAATGAGTGGAGTCTTGTCTCACCTTCTCTCATCTTGTAATTGCTGCAGCAGGTCACAAACTCTATATAAAGTCATATAAGAGTAATAGAAAAAGCTCTCAGCTTGAACCAAATAAGTTCATATTTCTATGTAACAGAGCATGGGAGCTGGGGTTTTTGAATCCAATGGGTAATATATCAGTATGCTCAGGAAAAAAAAAATAAAAGAGGAAAATGTCCTTTTCATCAGTTAGAATTCGTTACTAGGCATAATCCAGTCCACAAATTGATGCATCCTTGTTTTCGTGTATTCCTCTTATTCTTTACTCCCATCAGAGTTCAGAAATCCAGGAGTGAAACATTGTCCCCCTGTCCTTAACATTGGTGGTTATGGACAAAATCAAATGAACATGGAAAGGGATGAATCTGCAATAGAAAACTGTCCCTAAACTCTTTTTAAGGAGGGATTATTTGCATTTGCAACACAACATTGTTGACATAAGCCTTTCTCTTGGTATATTGTTTTGAGTTACAAACTTACTCTGCAGGGTTTTTGTTCTGTTTGTTTTGTCATGATAAAACTTTCATTGATCTCCTGCATATTTCCCCTGACTTTTAAACTTTTAATCTATTATTAAAGTGCTCATTTGAATTGAAGGCTAAAGTCAGAAACAGTTTTACTGTATTAAAAGTTTTTGAATATACAGGCAGGTATCTATCCAGTAGAACTACCTAGTTAAGGAATATGCACCCAGAAACACAGAGAAATGAGATGTAGAGAGAAACCTAGAAATTCTGTTTTGCTAATTCCTGCATTCTCCTCATACAAGTTATCCAAGTAAACAATTGTAGCTCATTTAAGTGATCAAAATTTTAAACTTTTACTTTATACATCTACTCTTCTGATGCTGTTAATACTTTATCTTCTGGATTTCTTCCTCAAAAAATACTTTATCTTCTAGATTTCTTCCTCAACATGTAAAATATTTCTGACATTAAAGGCAAGTACGCCTGAAGTCCAACATATGTTTAAATCAAGCAACAATTCACATATGCTGACTTGTAGGCTGGAGATTCCCAAATTACACATACTTTTTTAGCTATTTTAGACCTTATATGTTCATACACTTAAAAAAAATGTTAAGACTACTTCTAACAACTTTAAATGGTTTAAGGTGTATTTTAAGTTCCCTCAAGTAATAAATATAAACATTGCGTACAATAAAGACCAGATTCTGGGCCTGATAAATTCTGATGGTTTTGTCCCTCTCAGTCACACATTTTTCTCACAGAAGTAAGAAGAAATATTCAGTCCCTGTTTTTTTGTAATTTTATTGTCTCTGTGATTTTGTCTATAATAGCTTTATGCATTCTTTTTTCAAAGTATGTGCACTGTATGTTTTTATGAGTAAGAGGAGATTAGCATTTGATTTATCTCTGAACAAGGGACAGCCACAAGGAAGAGCCTAAAACTGTATTCTTTCTGCAAAATGTATTGTTCAGGCTCCAGTGGTTTGTTTTGTTTTGCTTTGTTTTCAGAAAGCTACATTAGGTAAGACTACGAAAGGAAGTGAGCTTAAAACCATTCTTGAATATTTTGGTTATCAGAAAAGTCACAAAGTTTTGACAGGAATATTTGTTCTCCATGATGCCACCTATTCCCTGCCCCCAGGATACTGTAGAAAATCCTCCTTATATTTGAGAGACTTACTGAAAATTGTTAAGATGAAATATGACAACCTGAAAGAAATTAATTTTTTTGAAAATTGCAAGGAAATGGAAATAGACATTTTAAAAGAACAAGCTTCAACAAGAAGTAGTTATGATGTAGTTCTGGCAGACAAAGCAAGATGTCTCCAGCTCAGATTTCTCAAGATCTGAGGGAGTAAATCTGTATATGGCTCAAAATATTCTAAAAATGTTGGACCCTCTTCTGCAGTCTCCAGGCATGGAACTGCTGCAGTTTGGTTCTGTGGACTTCTCAGTTATGGGGAAAGTAGAAAGCATTAATTATCTGGGTACAAAACTGTAGAGAGAGAGAGTCTGTTTTCAGGTGAGCCACATGCCTCTCTGTATCTGGATAAATGTGTTTTATGTGGCCTTCCATCAACTTTGCTCTGTTTCTTCTTCACTAGCAGATTTCAGGGTTGGAAACATGTAGAAGTAGAATGAGCAGGTAGCAAGTGCTAACAAATGAAAAAATACTTATTTTGGCGTATGTTTTTTCTAATTCATTGTTTGTTTCACTACCATTTTATAGAAACCAGCCACACAAACAAGGTGTATATGAATGCAGAAAACTGACATGTCTATTTTTAGAGATCCTAATTTTCAAGCAGATCAGACAATATGCAACAAAAGCTGCACGTATGCAAGTGCATTTCTACAGTGCCAAAAATATGTATTTCTTTGAACAATATTAATTTCCATATTGTTCCAGTTCCCAGTTTCTTTCCTTACTTGGGGGTCTTCAGTCCAGCTGTGTAAAGTCCATTTGTGAATTGTATAGTAAAAAGGAGGCTCCCTTGAGTGAGAAGAGCTCTTTTATTCCTTGTGCTTGTGGGGGATTCAAAGTGAAGTGAGAGAATTGCTTTAGAGTGTCACCATTCCAGTGACTTAAAATAAAAAATAAATTAAAAAAGGCAATTGTTGATTTACAAGAGCAATGCTCCTTCCCTGCTAAAACCAGGAATTTCCATGATCTGTTTTGCTCCATTTTAAAAGACAAAATCAAAACACCTTCCAAAATTAATCAAAACTAAGCCAAGACAATAGACTGAAACTGTCTTAGAAAAAGCAGTTGCTTTGCTGCACACTATAGATGTGTACTCTGTTTTTATTCCCCTCCAGACTTCTTAAAATCACATTGTTATCTTAGTCTTTGAAATGTAAAAATGCTGGCACATCAAAGAAATATTGTGATGGTCAAAGAAATTTAGAAGGAGAGTGTACATAATGAATACTTAACACTGGAGCTTTACTTCTTGGGTTTTTTTTATTTTTTTTTGGTGTGGATATCCATTGTAGCAACTTAAAGCCGGAAAATGAGCCATGAAATTGTTTGTAGAAGGTTCAGTAAATTGAATCTTAAGCATTTGTATGTTTGCTGCAAAACTAAGCTTGCAATTTTAGTCATAGCATAGATTTCTTTGCATTTGTTCTGTGGCTTGTTAAACAAAAAGCAGATAAGAAAAACAGCAGCAGAGAAGAACATTTTGAGGATTATAAGGAGCATACAAAAGCCAAGAACACATCAGGAGACAGAGATGAGGACACCCTCAGTGAATAAAGAGGTGTTTTAGCCATGCTGAGGATATGAAAACTGTAGTGAATTACCCTTCCCTAAACTCCTGCACTAGGATTCAAGCCCTCCATATGATCTGGAGCAGACAGGGCTGCTTCTGTCATGACAGCACACAAAGCCTCTCCTTTCTGCTGCCATGCTTACCCAGCTTGCAGAATTTAGGGCTGCCTGTTGGAAGCTTGCTGAGCCACCTTTACCAGTGTTCTTTCCTACAGTAAACATACTCTTTAGGGATGGCTGGCTTGCAGAAGTCTGAAATCTTGTTGTCCTGTCCTGCTGCCTTCAGTCAGGATTGCCACTTGAATGGACCTTTTCCTTAGCAGTAGTAGTGAATTCAATCATGTTAGGGGTGATCCCATTCTCCTGGGGCTCTGTTGAGCCTTCTGAAAATGTCAGTGTGGGGAGCAGTGTGTATTAAATGGCAGGGAGGCACCATGGTAACACTGTTTGTGCCACCTCTCTGTTTCTGTCTAACACGAAACACATTAACTTCTCCTCATTTGGAGCATGGGTTTGTAGAGGAATACTAGCTGAAAAAGTAAGACTTAGAAAATAGTAGAAATCACTAAAACTAGTGCACTTCACACATACAGAATCTCCATCTCTGAGATATTTTTAATGAGTCTGTGTGTTCCTAATTTGGGGATTAAAAGATAGACAAAGAATGCTTTATTTGAAACAGAATACAGGATATGCAGCATGTGTCTTCTTTAGGTTACATTTACTTTCTAAATATTTGCACTCATATTAGACTTAATTTCATCTATTGCCTGTTTATTTTACTGTAGAGAAGGTAAGTTGGTTTCATCTAAATTTTAAGTATTTAATTCCAGAAGTACGAACTTAGCTGCAACATCCATGGACCAGTTCAGTGTGTGCTATTTCACCCCATCAGGCCCAGTGTAATTTGGTCCTCCATTTATTCCAGGACATCTTCAAACAGAGCCCTTCTGGGATATCATACCTGAGGAAAATGTTTGAGAATATTGAGAAACCTGTGAATTTACAACCCACTTAATTAAGATATTTTCATGAAGCTGTGATTCAAAATAAAATGTCAGGTGGGTAGAAAATTCTGCTAATGAATTGGGTTGGGCAGGAATGCTCAGAATATCAAAAGAAACCTGACACCTTCCCTACACACCTTTGATTCAGAATAGTTTTATCAAAATGGAAGACTCTCAGTAATAGGCAGAGTTGATGAAAAATAAACTGTTATCATTGTACTTGTTTGTTCTTTTGTAGAAAGTGCATGTGCTTGTTAAAGAAAAAAAAGGAAATTCTGCTGCTGTGCATGAATTCCTTCAGTTTCCTCCTCAGGTATATTCTTCTGCCTGAATTAGGAGTAGAAATTGTCTTATGTGTCATTGTTTGTTCAATGGTCATAACTCAGATACCAGCTTTACATGAGGTTTAATAGTGTTATGAACCAGATATAGAGTAAGTCAGTGTAGTTATATGCATATAATTCTCTATTATTATCTCTCTGTATATGCTTTTTTCAGGATATTAAGTACATACTTTAAAGAGTCAGTGGTAATTTCAGTCTTCAGTACAATACTTGAGAGGGCAGTTAAAGAAAATCTATTATCCCTTTCTCCCTCAGGAAAGATAAGAAGAGTGGAAAATTAGTTCCTATTGCCAAATTACACTTTATCCTGGAGGAGCAGTTACTTCCATTCTTATGTCATATATCCTGACTTTCTTCATTCACTGAGAAGATCCTGGTTTACACTGGATGAAAGAACAGGAAAGGTAATGTCCAATCAGTTCCTCTCTCATTTTCATGCTCATCCATATATTATAATGCTGATTAATTTAATCCTTAGGTTCATTCAGTTCAGCCTGTGAGATGTGTCTGGGCTTCATATGCTTTGATCCTAAGGGGAAAAATTGCAAAGATGCATGTCTGGCCTGTATGGGGATGTATAACATTTGTTTCTTAAGGCTGTTTGTTTAAAATTTATGCCAATTCCAGAAGTTTCAGAGTTTAAGGACAGAATATCCTATATGACCAATCATGTCCATATGAATAATGTGAAGTTGTTTTTTTCCTTTTTTCACTTGGATGATTGTGACTAAGGCACTATGTTGTATAATTTTTAGTTCTTTATAACTTAGTAGTTTAAACCTCTGCAACAGAACTAATGGAAGGATTACTCCTCCTAATTTTTTGCTTCCACTGTACAGTGATGACAGTTGTTATATAAGATACCTAATCACAGGGAACCTTATCAAAGTATTCATTCCTGTCCACTCACATTTACATCATTTATAATATAGTGTAATACTTTACATTTATTTATTTATTTATATTCTAGATATGGTTTTATATACTTTAATACTTTTAGAGATTTATGGCTGCCTTCATCCCTACTGTGGGCCTCAGAATGTGGTTGCATAAGATGCATTAAAAAAACTTCTGTGTAAACAAAAGTTGATGTTATAAAAGGGAGAGGATGTGTAGGTAAATCAAACCCTATGGTGGGTTTTACACTAAATGAGGGAAATGGGGTAGGACAAATGACCAGGAATGGCACATAAAGCTCAGGAATGAGCAAACTAATCTACACTGGTCCCATCTGGAGTCAGCTGTGTGCTCTTGTGGCAATGCTATCCTGGGATGCATTAGGAGGAATCTTGCCAGCAGATCAACAGAGGTGATTCCTCCTCTCTCCTCACACAGGTGAGGCTGCACCTGGGATAATCTCCAGTTCTGGGCTTCCCAGTACAAAATAGAGTTGGGGCTGCTTCCTAATGGCCAAAGCCAAATCAAGTAATGGACTGCAACATCTCTCATCCAAGGAAAACATGAGAGAATGAGGATCATGCAGCCTGGAGAAGGGAAGGCTTTTGTGCTTATATATATATATAGAGAGAGAGAGAGAGAAAAGTTTTATGTACTTATTGTACATATATTTTATGTACTTATATAGCCAGACACTTTCAGGTGGTGCCCAGTGACAGGCCAAGAGGCAATAGGCATAAACTAAAACACAGGACATTTCATCTGAACATCGGGAAACTCTTTTTTTCCCTGCTGTGAGTCTCACTGAACACTGATCTAGGTTTCCCAGAAATTTTATGGAATCTCCTTCATCCTTGCAGATATTAAAAAAAAGTCTGGGTATGGTCCTGAGCAACCCATTCTAGGTGGGCCTGCCTGAGCAAGGCACCTGGACAAAATGACCTCCAGAGGTCCTCTCCAACCTCAGCCATTGTGTGAGTCTGTAAAGGCAGAAGGAAAAATGCAACTTCAAGGGCAAAAACTATTTTTGTTCTCAGAGGAAAAGAGTGGCTACAGCTATTCTGATTTCAGAGACTCCACTATATGCAATATTTACTAGTCTTCTAAGTACATATTTCTTAATCAATGATTTAGTTTGAGCTCCTATTTTGGTCAGCAGTATTTTGGAATGAATCTAAGATCAATAAGTCTAGGGTGCTGAAGGAAATAAAATTCATGATAACCAATTTTATGTACTTCATTAATAAATTTAAACAGAAGAGGTTAATTCTAATAATGAAGGAATAACAGAAGTTTCTCTTTTAAGATTTACTCACTTTGTAAATGTATCACTCCTTTATTTCTTGTACTCATGGGAAAGAACAAAAACTTCAAAGCACTTTGCTATTTGATTCTGAGAAATATACAGTCTCTTAGCCTCTCTCTCTCCAAAATCAGAGGAGATCCTTCCTTTACTGATGAGTATTAGGCCTGGCTGGTTTTGCTGCCCAATCACTTTGCCTCTGTGGTCTGTTGCTCTTTTCAGCATTAACATTTTCCAGCTGCACTTAAATCTCAGTGGTGGCTGGGTTTCTGCTGTGCTAAGTGCTTTGTGGACACAGGCCTCAAACAACTTAGAAAATGAGGAGGAAAAACAGTAGTTCAGGAAGCCAGTGGTAGGGACAGAAGTGGAGGCCAGGCCTGTATTTTGGACTAGCACTGTGTGTATGGGAGCATACTGTGTCCATCTTCACACCCCACCACCTCCCATAAGCTCAGGCAATCTGGTCCAACTCTGTACAACAGGAAAAAAAAAAACACAGCAAAAATTTATTCACGTTATCCTTTCAAAAATCCAGGAAATGCAGCACTGCTAGGATTTACATAATTTGTGCTTCTTGAAGTAACTTTGGAGGAGCAGCCATAGGAAGCCACATACCGTGTTTTGTGGACACCTGTCAGGAAAAGAAATCCTGGAGAATCCAGGAAGGAAGACTGTGGAGTCCTCCACTAGAATGAATAGGATTCTGATTCAAATTTTATTTCCTGCCTGTATCATGTGCTCATGCAAAGAAAAAGATTTTACATGATTATTCTGTAAACTTCAGAAAAATCCCACAGAAGAAATATAGTGAGATTAGTATTAACTATACAATTTTATTTTAAAGAAGTATCAACTAATTTCATAAATACCTCTACAGCATATATAATGTAAATGAATAACATTTTTATTTTTGATTTTAAAATCTATTCTGCTCCTACCAGATACCTTTGTTTTATACAATGAGAAAGAAGCCTTAGAAAAAAAACCCTTTAATATAAAATCTAGAGGTCCAGGAAGAAACTGCTTGTCCTGGATTTCATGGTACAGCTCAAATTGATATAGATTTTGTTTTAGAGTAATTTAGAAATTCTATTGGGACGATTTAGAGTCAGTTTGTGAAGATTTTATTTTCACTGTAGAGCCCCTGTCCCAAGTAAATAACACAGATTTAGTGAAATTATTCCTGTGAGTAACTGCTCAGCAACATGAAGAGGTTGTTTCAGAACCCAGCCTGTATTGAGACAGGGGATGGTATCAGCACTTTGACTTGGTCCATTCAGTTTTTGATTTCATAACAAAATATTTAAATATTTCATTAATAATTTTCCTGTTTTCAGTATTTCCTTTCAATTTTTAAAAAAAATCCTGCCTTTAAGTCTTATTGAAATCTGAAGATTTTATTCCAAACTCCCAAAATTGATTGGGACATTTTGATGTCCTAATAGTGCTTAACTCCATTAGAGCTTACATTACTTTTTCCATCTCTGTGCTGAGCTGTACCTATTTATCAGCTGTTATCTATTACCCTGAATAGAAATTGAGAAAATCTAAATCCCTTGGTGATCACACTGTGTAGGTAGGAATGGATGAATTATTTAAAGGAGCACACTCTTATTTACTTACAAGTCTAATAGAGGAGCATGTTTTATTTCTTTGTTTTAAAGAGAGAGATAAATTATTCTGTGCTACCTCAGGATATTTTTCTGTGATTAGAAAGCAGCCATATGTCATATTATTCAGATACCTTTTGGCCCTATAGTATAGAAAACACATTGATAATTTCTTCTTGGTTTCTGAATACTTCCTATCTGTATTTTAAGTGCTCTTTTGTTGTTCCTTTGAACAACAGCAACAAAAACCTCAGCTGTATTCTCAGCTACTTGGTAACAATAGCCCAATTTTCATCTTCACATCCTTTCATTTCAAAATTGCCTGTGCAGGTGGTTGCAGTGCAGCTCTTTTCCTTTTACATGACTACAAAGCCTGTGGTTTGTTATCACTCTGGTTTTAGCCCAGGACACATCCTTTGCAGGGTTTGCACTGGCAAAAGTCAGAAATGTTTGATTCCTTGCTGAGCACTTCATCCAGGAGCATTCTCAGTGCCTGGGTGGTCTGACTGCCCCTTGGGATCACTTGGAGTCTGGTATTTGCAGCTTTCTTGGTGTCAGTGTTCAAATACTTGACTTTGTTAGCTCTGTAGCAAGTAGCTGTGCCAATGAAATTGCAGGAAATTGCCTCCAAACTGGAAAAGCCCTTTTTTTCCTCACTAGTTCTGTGTCTTGTGGGTTACCTTTGTCCTGGCCTCTCCATGTTCTTCCTTCCCTTCTCATGTCTTACATGTGTGTGGCTAAAAACTGATCATCAAAAGATCTCACACTCCAAAGCACTATATCTGATTGTTTCTTTTTTTTCTCACAACTGTCCTGTTTTTGACAGGAAAATGACATGAAAAATTGGAATGTTTCTGGTTGGGAAATCATATTCTACTTTCAAGATAAGTGAGAAAAAACGTTGTCGGTTTCCCCTAACAATGCATTGACAGGTACATTTCTACCTAAGCCATTACAGCTCTTAGCAATGAAACACAAAGCCCACCAGATTTTTCTAACAATACACCCCAAACCTGACCAAAACTGGTGGGTTCAGATCTCACTGAATTTTCTTGTGATCACATGCAGCATGTCTGTGTTCTTAGAGAGAGAGAAACACAATACTGTTTCCAGGAGATGGAGAAAAGCCGCTCTCTTCATACAGTACTTTACTAAGCTGTAGCTGTGTGGGCTAGACAAGGGAAAAACTATTGAAATTTTCAAATTTATCCTGTATCTGGGTCACTCTTTCTCAGCACTCATTCACAGGAATGCTTTGTTTGTATTTAGGCATTTTTCTGTGAAGACAAAGTGGTTCATATAACGTTTGCTTACTGTATACTTGAGAATTCATCTTCCTTTTTGGCTTAAATCCTTTTGATAATGAATGGTGATTGCAGGTGAGGTGTGAGCTGCCTTTCCTGTAGTACTGTTAAGATGGAGGAATCAGACAGCATCAATGTACACTAGAAAGGGAAGGAAAAAATAAAGGAAGTTTTATTTTAACATATCCACTATAGGGATATGACTAAAATGTATTCTGTTTTCCCAAATCCATCATAGATGTTGTGCCAGGAATTTTACACAAGTTAACACCTGATCATGGCAAAGCTGAATTCCTGTCTGGTGTTTTAAGTCTTCCTTTTTTTTTTTTAATGGGATTTCAGTTAGGAAATTGTTTGTGTTTACATTACCAGCCAAGCAGAAATGTGCAAACTGCTCTGCATTTCGGAATAGTATCAAAGTGTCATAACTGAGCTCCTAAAGAGCACAGTCATGTTTTGGAAAACCTTGAGTTTGCAGATTGGGGTTTGGCAAGGGGAGGGGAGTGTTGTTAGAGGGATTTTTTTTGGTGGGGAGGAGGCTGGGTGTTGTGTTTGAGCACATCAGCAGACGATGAAGAAAGACATTTTCCTGCAAAATTGTTTCATTTCTGTTTGGTAAACAGCTTTTTCTTTTCATTTTTTTTTTGTTTGGTTAGGTTTGGGGTTTTTGTTTGTTTTTTTGTTTGTTTTTTTTTTTTGTCTGAAAACATTAAGTACAGGACTCCTTTCATATGAAAAGTTTAATGAAGTTATTGCCTTATAGGATCCAGTAGGTCTACAGTGATGACCTGTTTCCAGTCATCTGTTGGCTTTCTCTTTCAGTAATGATTAAAGGATTGAAGGCCACCAAATGGATAGCACTAGAAAAGATTTTCAACAAAAGGAGTTCAGGCATACTCCCTCCAGTAGAGGGCATTGATACTTGAGCATATAAACCTGAATTCTTTGGGAAAATGTCAGAAGAAGGGGATAATCATGGCAACAAATCTTTCCCTCCACTGTACAAATCCAGAAATGGATGTTGTATTTGTAACCATGTTTTCACTTATAGCTTTATCTCCCTGAGAACAGGAGAAACAATGATTTTCTTTTTCAGCTATCCACATACATGATAAGGAATCCATATGCAATAAGGAATTTACAGTAAGTGCCAATGGTAAGCAAAAGAGGACACTTTTGAGAATAACTGCAGTTTGGAGACTAGGAGTAAAAAAGAAAATACTGCTTGGTGTGTTTATTACTATTTACTGCTCAGTAAAAATTGTCACCCAGCAATGGAGCAACCTGCATGGAAGATGAGAGGTACAGGGCATGTGAAGAAATGTCTTTAGGGTCATGAAAATAGAAGTGGTTCTTTATATAATTAAAACAGTCTCTCTAAATGATTCTAAGTGAGTAGAGTTGTAGGATCTGGGAGCAAAAAAATGTGTACACCCAACAAACAGAAGGACACCATTGGGAGCTGGCTAACTGATGACCTAGTGTGGCAGAGCTGATTAGTGACAGCATTGAAATCCTGGGTCTTGGTCTGCCTGTCTACCCTGTTGCTGCTCCTGCATTCCCCTCACACACAGCTCTTCTAAATGTTGAGTGCTGTCTGCAGACCTTCTGCCATAAAGCTCAGGTGAGAGTCAGTCAAGAGGTATTTTGGGAGATGCTCACAGTGGAAGATGATGCCAATTCACTCTCTTTCACCCAAGCAGTCTTTTTCCAAAGGTAACAAGGACAGGAAAACGTCCATGGGGATGGTGGTAGTGATCAGCATACATTTTTTTGGTGTCCACAGGAGATCTGGGGATATTTTCCTGCAGGAATGTGTTTAGTTTTATAGGCCTGTTTCCTTATGTAAGTAAGTGACTGTGTGATCTAGCAACCTGAGTTGAATAGCCAGTCCTTTAGGTCTTTCACAGGCTATGAATACAGTAAGAGCACTCAACCCTTCTGAAGATATGCAAATGTAGGCATTTAAAAGATTTACATTCATCTTTCACAGGCCTCAGAAATATAAATATGAAATATCCAGAACCTTGTCACTTCAGTAATAATTAAGCTGATGGCCTATTATGTTCGATTGCAAATCAATATAGTATCTTTTGGTGCCACTTGAGTTCTTGAGGGTTGGCTTGGGGCCAGCACTAGTTATACAATTGAAGAGCTGCAGCTGCATCGAAAACTTCTCTGCCATTTCCATTCAGAAAGAATAGACTGGTAACAATGGTGGCCAGCCTCTTCATAGTAATTGTGTGCAAGTACACATTTTGAAATAGTGTTTTTGTTCAGCAGGTGCTGTTATTTTAGTTTAATTTGAATTTTGAAATATGGAGGAGAGAAGGGGCCTAATCTTAACAGCATCTAACCTACAGCTGTTCAGAACAGGACAGCAAACAGCATATGTTGCTTAGATGAAAATCATAATTGCTTATTCTTCCTGGCATATTAGCAGACCAGTGCTGAGCCTCTGAAATTATCCAGCATTTTCAGGCTTTTACTTTACAAAGTGATCCACAATACTCTGGAAGAACAATTCTAGAACATCTGACAGTGAGTTTTCCCACACGCAGCTACTTGGTTTTACTTCAGAAAACACAGACTGGGTAGAGATAATTTGCCAAGGCACTGTCAGAAGCACTGATCTCCAGAAATATTAATGCAGTCCAAAGTCTATGTTGTTTCAGCATACTGCGAAAACTGAAGAAATAGCTCGTAAAAAATGATGATTTCTTGGGAACAAACTGTCTGTTTGTTTTCCTCTTCTCCTTTCAGGCTTATATCTATCCCTATGGTCTGAGAAGGACATAAAGGTCACAAAGTTTTTGAGTGTATGTTAGCCAAAAATATTTACTGAAGTTCTTGTCCAGGTTTTTTTTTTTTCCTATGGGCTGTTGTTAGGAGATTTAAAATCAGAGATAGATAACTTGCATTTCTTGAAAATTTTCTCCATGTAAGTGTTAGAAAAGAGGACATACTAGAAAAGGCAAAAAAAAAAAAAAAAGAAAGACATAGAATAGGTGTGATTAGAGTCAAATTTCAAAATTTTAAATTCCTTTTGTCATAAGTCTGACTCAAAATCTGACTAAAAGTTTTTAATTAAAAAAGATGTTGGTAATGATGCTTACTTTGAAAAGTAGTGGACATATATTGAAAATATTTTATATCGTCTGACAAAGCTTGTATAATGTAAACTAAGGTACATTATTTTTGGGATCAGTGCTTAAATGATAATTTCATTTGAATGAACATCTCTGTAATTGGAATATTGTTATTTAGATGCCTTCAATTTGATCCTTTTTCTTGCCAGTGCCTGCTTATGCCTGGGTCATCTTAATGGTCATTACAAAATGAATAACACGTAACAAGTCAGGTTTGGCTCAAGCAAATTCATCAAACCTCAATGACCATTCTGTATATATATTTATATATCACTGTTTACTCATATCTACTTTGGGATGTGTAAAAACAATGCTATCCTAATATCCTGCCAGTTTCAAATATTTCCTAGCTGCAATTTGATTCAGATCAAGATCCTGAGGGAAGGAGAAACTAAAATATGTATCATTGTGCTGTTATCAGCCCCACTGAAGATGTTGGTTTAGTTGTTTTTTCAGAGGGAAAGGTAAAATAATGCATTCAGAATTCAACATGCAAATAATAAAAAAGAATAAATTTTCTTCATTAAATATTTCCCTGGAAACCCAGAGGTTTATATTGTTGAAAATATTGAAGTAAAAAAAAAAAAGTATGATGCATGAGACAATCACTGTCTCAGTTTGATAAAATCACTTCTTTAAAAATGAGATGCTTTTTTTTCTTAATTCTTTTCAAAGGAAGATAGAAAGTGAAAAAAATTACTGGGTTATGTACAAGTTTGGTGGGTTTTTTTAATACACCTGGGCAGGCTGGCTAGGTGAGGTGCTCTGCTAGGTCTGCCACCCATGAATAAAGGGCAAGTTGAGATTTCAGTCTCTTACCACCTGCCCCTACAGAAGTCACAGTGACCCAGGTTCTTCTTATGGACCCTTGGGGCAGATTAGTGGGAAAAGACTCTAAATGATGGTGTTTTTAAATATATATATATATATGTAAGGTTTATTTCAGAAAAAATTGATTGCAGTGGAAAGCAGGTATGTAGCCATTTTGGTTGTTATTGTCTATAGTAATATAGCACCTAAGTAGCACTTAAGAAAATGTATAAGGAGAAAAACAGAAGGGAAGAAAGGATGAGAACAGGTCTTACTTACATTGACCTCTCAAGAAGATTTGGTTGTAATTTTTTCAACTTCAAAAGTAGTTTGAAGTTGAAGAGGTTATTTTTTGGTCACCAGATCCACTCAGTTTGACTTAATAGAAACTGGGACACAAAAACTTTATTCAGATTTTCTAGAGTAACATATGCTAGTAAGAAATTATATTGATATAATTAATTTTATTCTTATCCAGTACTCCAGTCCTGGAGATCCTTGTGCCCCTTCTGTAGTTCATTAGAGTTGTCCAGGCAGTGCAGTAATATATTTCTAATATCTGCTGTTTCTACATGGGAACCTGGATCTCATTGAAATTTCCATTTCTTCTCTCCACTGCTGTTAAGGACCACATTGGAAAAGATTCACAGTATTTCCAAATTTAGCATTTCAAACCCTCTTCTGAAAACTTCTGGCTCATTAGAGAGATCATCACAAAATATATTGAGTAAATATCCTTTCATAGCAATTATAATTCCTCAGAGACTAAGATAAACTATGAAGAACAGAAGAAATTTTGAAAGTCATGTCATTCATCAACTTTAAAAAAAAATCAACTCTTGTAGGACAACAAAACGAATCAGTCCTAGATTATTTCAGCCAGCAATTAAGAAGCAGTAGACTGAAGATAGGCAGCAGATTTCAGCATCAAAGATATCATTTGCTGATGACAAGTTGTTGGGACTTTTTTGGTGTTTCTTTTAAATTTTATTTTTGTACAAATTAGCTTAGAAAATATTTTACAGAATCCTTTTCTCTAATAAAACAGCTTCTACTCTTCATTTCCTTTCTCTTTCTCACTAACAGGTCTCCAGCTGGCCTGGGAGGCTTATCACCTCTATCTAGTTATTAACAGTCCATTTGCTTAAGTACCTACCATAATTACTTTGTATGGTTCCTCCGAGAGATGCTTCATTTAAGGAACTCTAGGAAAAGTTCTGCTCTGACTGACAACCACACAGTCACATATCTGCCACCTGCTAGCATCTCTTAAGCCAAAAGAAGTTTGTGGGAGAGACATCCTGCACTTGTCTGTATTTTAAAGGTTTTATTTCTCATCTCTCTTTTCAGATTCCCTAATCCCATTTTAAACTGCCTTTTTCCCAGCTTTAGCTCTTTGTGCAGTATCAGCCCTGAGTTTGCACACTAGCTGCTCCTCTAAATTTTGTAGGTAGGATGCTGTGCAATGCATGTAAACCAGAGGGATTGCATGGACTGAATTTAGCAGGTGCCTTTTTTCACCTTGATATGTTAACAGAATTTTGTTGTCCCTTCTGACTCCTGCAACTCCATAATCTAGGTAATAACCTTAAAAGCTATTCTTTAGAATAACTAAAAGTCAAAGTATACTCTTCAGCATGTCATGGTAGTGATTTTATTTTCTGGTTGCTTATCTTAGTTTTGTTCTCTGTGGGTTTACAGACTCCCATTTTCTTTAAACTTTACCTAAAACATTAAAGTGAAATGGGAGAATAATTTCCTTTATTTTCACGCCTTTCACATGGCTTGAATCAAAGCCTTGCATCAACCTCTTTGATAAAGTTGGGACCAGGTTAACTCAAACTCTGTACACTTTTTTTTCACATATTTGCCCTGGGTTTCAGGTTTGTAACAGATCTTGAGCTACAACTGAGCCAGGATAACTAAGTCAGTGTCCAGACACAAATTGTCCCAAAGTAATGTGGTCCAGAATTTCAGGCTTTTTAAGCCCAAATGGCTACAACAGAAGAGACAAGACTAAGAACTTTATTTGAAGTTTTTATAAGGAATGGCAGGCAGCCTTTCTCTTTTTGAATAAGAAGTTAGAACAGTGAAATAATTTTTGTCTCTTGCGAGTCTCTCCTTGAGTGAAAATACCACAGAAAGTCTATCAAAGACAATGGAAAGACTCAGTGAATCTGGGTATAAATACTTCATGTGTCCTTTATTTTGTGCCTGTTTACCTAAAAATAAATAGAAAAAAACCAAATCAATAAATAAATAACAAAAACCCCCCAACACAAATAAAAAACATTTATTTTCAGTTCAGCAAAAAACCCTGAAACCCCATAAGTCCAAGGCAAGGCACTGCCATGTCGTGTTAGGTTTAATAGATACACTCAAAGATTTCTGAATGTTATTTAACTGCTCTTTTCTATAGGAGAACAGCAGTAGGATATTTATCCACCAGATGTGACTGTAATCACTACAGCCATCAAAAAAAAAAAAAAAAGGCAAACTATCATTATGCATAGGTTAGCCAGTAAAAACATGATGAAGGCTTTGTTCAGTCATTTTAATGCACCACCATGTAAGTGCTGTAGATTTTAGTCTTGTGGCCAGCAGAACTGTGCCTTCACATTTATGTCTTAAATACATCAGTCAAATAAGTATAGCACATTGAAAACAAATTTTGGACCCATGGATGAGGCAATAGCACACCTGTCAGAATCCAGAGGTGCCATAAAAATGGCCTTCAGCAGTGCCTTATATAATTTGTACTTTTGTAAACCAATTCTTGATGGTTCTAGAAGCTGGAATTTATACAGAAGAATGACAGAAGTTGAACTGGAGAGGTGTGACCAACGTTACTATGGCAACTCTGAGTGCTGGGTATGTGAGGAGGCAGGTAAGACCCCTGTGGATCATCAAATGCCAACCTGGCTATTATAATGAATGGTAATTGGTTAAATTATTAAGCATTCTATTGCTTATCCCACAGTAACTAAATGGCCTTTCAGTTGCTATATAATTACTGGATGACTGATGGTCTGTTTTCTCCTTGTGATTTTTGTCTGTCATGATAACAAGACAGTCTAAATCTTTCTTACCAATCATAGGTGCCGTAAGGTGCTAAATGCCTTCAATTCATCAATTTTATAATGAAGCTGGCATGCTGAGTTCTCTTGAGGATTGGTTGTCAGGGTACTATAAAACAAAGTATTACTGCCACAGGAAACAGGTGTTTTGGTTAGGGTACCGATCTGAGATTTAAACTTTATGTCCTCTGCTAAACCCAGCAGAAAGCCAGAGTTTGTACTCCAACTTATCAAGTATTCAGATTACCTAAGCTCTCGTTACAGCTTTTACCTGCATGGCTCCCATGGTGAGGGGTAAGTTTGTCCACTTCATTCAGCTCTGCTCTACTCTTTGAACAGCTGCTGAGTTGCAGCCAAGAGTCACGTTTGAGAGAGGCTCTTAATTGCCTCTGAGCCACCAGGTGCCACTTCTCAGCTGGAAACAGAGCCAAGCTCACATATCTCCATTCCTTTATCACCAGAGTGGCAAATTCCCACCCCTCTGGGAAAGGGATGCTGTAAGCCCTCTCCTCCCAGAGGCATTAGGGCAGGAATGCAGTCCTGTGTCCATGCTCAGCTTTGGTTATGAAGTTCCAGCTGACAGCTACAATGTCCCCTCAGAGAAGGGAACTGTGCTTTGCCTCCTCCCCTCCATTACGGTCTCAAGCTGCGTCAAGGGAAATATAGGTTGGGTATTAGGAAAAAGTGTTTTACAGAAAGGTTGATGAAGTTCTGGAATAGTCTGCCCAGGGAGGTGCTGGAGTCACCATCCCTGGATGTGTTTAAAAAAAGCCTGGATGTGGCACTTGTGCCTTGGTTTAGTTGAGGTGTTGGGACATGGGTTGGACTCGACCATCTTTATGGTCTCTTCCAACCTGGTCATTCTGTGATTCTGTGAATTCTGTGAATGGTGAGGCAAAGTCTAGTAGGAGGCAAGGAGGGTTTCCTTAACTCTCTCTGCTCAATGCAAGCAGAATCTGACTCCCAATAAAGGGAAATAAAAGGAGGATTTTTCACTTATCATTCCAAGTTCCCATATTAGCTACTACCTCACTCAATTTACAGGCACCCAAATCTGAGTTTGAAAACAAAAGGACATTTGATTTTTTAGGTCAAACTAGCTTAGATATGCTACAAACATAGAGAGAAGAAATATGTATTTACTTTTGGGTTTGGCCACTAATTTAGTACATGGACCTGAATAAACCTCTTTCTGTGCTTACACATTCCACTGTAAATCCTGCATAACACTTTTGTCATCCTTGGTCTGATTAGTTTGTTTAAAAGTAGTGATATCAGTGTCACTGTGGGGTAGTTTTTGTTGTATATTTCTGCCAGGCTTGACTCATTAGATTTGTTTAGGGTTGCTCTAGTAGCACCATAATGAATTTTGGTATCAGGACACAGCTTATTCTGGTAGACTGCTTTGATCCTCCTTACTCTTGGCTATAGTAACTGCACAGTGGGAAGGGCTGAATGGATTTTCATGACACAAGAATTGTGTCAGATATGCCAATTAACCTAAATGTCCTCATAATCTGTTGTAAAAAGTGATTATAAAGAAAGATTAAAAAATTATTTTCTTCTGGACCAACTCATAGTCCTTTGGCAGAAGGGCCTAAACCCCCTGGGTTCTCTAATAAATGTGAAGTACATTTATAATTCTCTAAAGAAATATAAAGTGTCAAGCATCCTTGAAAAAAACTGGCAACAGGGCAGAATAGGCCATTTCACAAGAAAAAAGAAGGTCAGGGTAAGCATACCCTGAAAAATATTGGCAAAATTCAGTGCCTTCCTTTCAAATGGTACTTCTGATCTTTTAGGACTCTGCATCTCCCAAGGATAAGTGCTGAAGGTACCCCTCTATTTCTTTGTAGTTGAGGATGGGATTTGGGGTTGTATTCTAGAGAATCTGGAATACAACCAGAATACAACCAGAATCTGGAATACAACCAGGTATCCCAGAGAATCTGGCAACTTACACTGAAGGTGATTGGAGTGGGTTTGAATGTCTAATTAAGAAGAGAGATGCATCTACTAAATATGTGAGTGCTCCAACTGGGAGTAAGGATTATTGTTAAGCAGTTCTGGAAGTGCAGAACATGGGCTCATTCTTCACTTCAGCAGTGCCTAATGATTAATCTGAGCAGATATCAAGACTGGGATAACTTATTTTAATGTTTTGGGTAGCCTGGAGTGTTCTTCTGTGCAGAATGACCACACCTCTGAATTACTACAGTTATTTGAATGGTCCTGTGATTTAAATTGAGGCTGTGACATCAACAGATATGCATGTCTGATTTTTAATTACTATGCAGTGATGAATTTCCAGCTTTATATTTTTGAGCACAAGGAGATGGGCATTAGGGTGAGGGAGAGTCAGCAATGTTGGGGGGTATTTCTGATTTTTTAAAATCTAACTGATATAACTTTTATCCTTCAGTTTTCAAAGGCTGAAGCCTGCAGGTTTTTTAGTCAAGCATGGTATTGGAGCTCAGCAAGTTTGTGGCCACTGTGCATGTAGTGCTGATGACTTCAGCAACACCCAGAACCATAAAGTGTGAATGGTTATCAATTGATATGAAACCCCATTGTTTAAGTTGCAGGCATCGTGGTGTTCAGAGTCTCCAGGGAAGGCTGGGTTTAAGGAAGGAAGGGCTGTAGAACCAAAGTAATTTGTGTGGTTTGGCAGCTCTGCTAAAGGGAACTGAGAGTTGTCAGTAGATGTGAACAGTCCCCATTCCCCCGTGGGGCTGTGCTGCAGCCTTGGCTAAAGGGAGGCAAACTCAGATACAAAGCACAGGCTGATGTTGAATTCAGGCAAAAACACTCACACGAGCCTGGAGTGGCTAACAGGAGTTTGGGACAAATTAATTGTCTTGGGAAATGCTGAGATTCATGATGAAATTTGGCCTTCTGGACCACAAGTGTCTCCCAGTTGAAACTGTAGCTGAATTTTTGAAGGTGCTGTGAAGTGAGTGATACCTTGTGTAGCTGTGGCATTCTTCAGACATTTGTGGCTGCCTATTTTATATTCAAGGAGCATCTTTCAATTAGGGTTAGGATTTTAGACAAGGAGAGCAAAGGTACAGAACTGAGATTTATTGTAAAATTCAGAGGTCTGTAAGAGAGGCCAGTACTTTTCCTAGTAGTAGTGGATTCCCCTCACTGAGTTCCAGCTTAGAATATAGTTTTGGTTGCAGCAAGCAGAGAAGGAGAAGTGTGAATTAGCACCTGTTTTAAGGCAAGGAAGGAGACTGAAGCTAAAGTCCATAGTAAACGTCAAGATTCTGTTCTTGTATTTCACTCTCGTCTTGTGCCCCTCATGTCTGGAATTGCAGCTGGGGGACAGGATAATGTCTGGGAATGGGGTTGTTTCAAACAAAGCCCTGTGTAGTTTCCTGTATGTCTAAATATGCCCTCACTGTTTTTAAAGCAACAAAGTTTCCTGTTCTTTGGGGGTAGCTAATGTTGCAGTGATGCTGTTTAGAATGATTACTGTATTTTTTTGCCATGTGATTTGGGTTTTTTTCTTTTTAAAAAATTAATAATGTTAAATCAGAGACAAAAATTTTAAAAATAGTACCAGGATTTATAGATCTGCACTTCTAAAATCAAGCTTAAGGCTCATAAACTTATACTTGATGTTCATGGATTTTATTTGATTACCATCACTACCTCTAATATAAACTGAGCTAAGCATCAGTATTTTTGAGTATTTTATCTATTTTCTTCTTCTAATTGGACATTAGAAGCGTGTTCTTCACCTTTGAATAAGCCTAGGAGAACTGTAGTTATTGCAGAGAATCAAGTTATAGTTAAGGTAGATTATTGATATGAATAATTATAATAAGGTAGATTATTGATATGAATAATTTCCCACTTTCTGTTCCAATAAAAGGTTATTTTCAGATCTGAGCCTGAGCAAAATCTAAGTTTGTGAAAACTTTATCATTAATTATTTTGATCACACTGACAGACAAAAACTAAGTAATCTCTCATGAATCTGAAATCTCCTATTTCTGATGATATATATAAAGAAGTATATGTTTTCAAGTAGGGTTGCCAGTTTAGTTTTAGAAAATTTGAACTTTCAGTGTATTATTTCTCCTTATTTCTGTTAGATCTGCAGATTTTACCTGAGATGGCTGTGGCTTATTTTATTCTTGATGCTTCTTCTAGAAGTGGCTTCCTAAAGTTTCTCATTTTAGGGATGGTATAAGATTTTAGAGATAAAATACTATAAAAATGGCATTATTTCTTTTTTTCTTCTTTTTCTTTATTCCATCAGGTTTATAGATAATTTTTAATTTTGGGAAGCATTTGGTTGTACAGGCACTAACAACACAAGGTGTGTGGGATGCAGTGGTGCATATACTACTTCCTGATGGAGTTTGGCTCCTTCACTTTTGTCTGACATGTGAGAGCTCTAAGAAGCAGTTTATAAGGAATGTGTTCTGTTACCGTGACATAATTAAATATTCATTCAAGCAAAAAAGGAAACAAGTGTGGAATTCATGATCCACAGGTTGGGATAATAGCGGGGAATATAAGGTGGATGAATGCTCTACCTGTTGTTTCCATGAATAGTTTATATGAAATTCTCATATATTTTGGGGAGCAGAAACTGTAGCTCTTCCTCTGCCTTCCAGTATGAACTTTCTAACCAGAGGACCATGGACCTATTATTTCATAGAAATGGGAAAAAAATTGAAGTAATCTTGTGATGTAATCTATGTCTTCATAGCTTGAGAAATATCCCATGATTTGGACTTTAAGATTACATTTACTGAGATAGAGATGTAATTATTAGACTATGAAACCCCAGGGTTCCTCCATCCTGAGGGCATATTGCCAACGCTGTTTTGTTCAGGCACAAACAGTTATTTGGATATGGTGGGGTTTTGGAAAGTTTAAGTAGGTTTGGAGAATGCCCTCCACAAGAGAGCCTAGAGACAGAATAATTAGAGGAATATCTACTTCATGAGTCCCTGCAAGACACAAACATGTTAGACCTTTGATTTTTACCACAGTGAGGGCAGTGCTGACATGCCCAGGAGAGGGTGATTTTTAGAGCCTCAGTTACAGAATTATAAGGATCTATAATTCTAGAGCACTGAGGTGGCAGCTAGATAGAATCTTTTTTTAAAAACTAGCTTCCTTTATTCTTTATATCCTTCTGTATAATAGTAATTATCACAGAAGCATTGAATTCTGAAGACATATGCACTTTGCCACAGCCCTAACTATATTTCATACAACTGTAGAATGGTTTGGTTTGAAAGGGACTTTAAAGACCATCTAGCTCCAAATTCCTGCTGTTGGCAGGGACACCTTTCACTAGACCAGGCTGCTCAGCACTCCAATTAACCTGTCCTTGAGCACTTCCAGGGATGGGGCATCCACAGCTTCTCTGGCCAGCCTATTCTAGTGCCTCACCATTCTCCCAGTAAAAAATATTTTTTCCTCATATCTAATAATCTAACTCTTCTCTCAGTTGGAAGCCATTTCCCCTTGTCCTGTCATTGCATGCTCTTGCAAATAGTCTCTCTTCATCTCTCTTGTAACTCCCTTCAGATACTGGAAGGCCACAATTGAGTCATCTCAGAGCTTTCTCTTTTCCAGGCTGAACAAACACAAATTTCTCATCCTTTCTCTGTAGCTGCCCCATCCCTCTCATCATCTTTGTGGCTCCCTCTGGGCTCACCCCAGCAGGTCCCTGTCCTTCCTGTGCTGGGACCCAGAGCTGATGCAGCTGCAGGTGGGGTCTGAGCAGAGCAGAGGGGCAGGATCCCCTCCCTGCCCTGCTGCCCACGGGGCTCTGGATGCAGCCCAGGACACGTTTGGCTCTCTGGGCTGGGAGTGCCATGGCTGGGGCATGTCCAGCTCTCACCCACAGCACCCCAAGTCCTTCTGGGCAGGGCTGCTCTGGATTTGGGTTTTTTTGTTTTGGTTTTTTTTTTTTTTTCCTTAAGCAAACATAAAAGAGTTGTCATACTTTCTTGTGTTAAACTTTTTTCAGCCTCTAGGGATTCTACCAAAAATGCTTTTAATAAAGCCAGGAAATCTGAGACAGCTGTTAGGTTATTTAGGGGATGGTAGTAAAGAACCCCAGTATCAACATTGCTGGCTTTTATCCTGTTAAGGTAATTATGGAGATGTCTTCAAACCGTGGTTATGCACTGAAAAGATGAGTCAACCAAATTAGCAAACAAGTTAAAAAGGCAAGGCAGAGAGACACGCTGAACCTGTTTTCTTCCTTTCTACCTCAGTTTCTGGCCATTTGTTTGATGTGTTGAATAAGAATATATTGTCTCCTTTCTATACTGATTAAATGTAGATTTAAAAAAGATATTTCTAGTGTTTCATGCAAATCTAGCATGATATCATTTGGCTTGCTATCAATGGAAGAAGAAAATATCAAATGACTGAAGTATGATGCTTCATTATTAGATGGAAGAATACATATGCTCATGATATGGCTTGTTTTTAGAAATTGGAGAAGTCTTTGAATTAAATTCTTGATGTAGAGATGTTTCTGAAAAAAGCATAAACTGAAAAAGACGTTTTCATGCAGCAAAAGAAATGTTCTGACCTATTTGAAGTCAGAAACTGTCATTTGGCATCTATTAGTAAGCATAAGAGGATGTCCTGGTGTTAAAGTCCGTTCTAAAAAGAAAAAAAAAATGTTTTTAAAAAGCATTTTTAATTAAAACTAAAATCTGCATAATAGAATCCTCTTGTCTTCAACATAAAAATTTGCAATGATAAGGATTAAATGAGTCTGCTGTTTAGTATTAACTAAACAAAAAAGGTATTAAAATATCTGAGTTAATGCATTAACACAGAATGAGATTTGTCAACCTTAGTTTAAAAAACATTTTCATGTATATACATATATACACACACATATATAAAATTAGCTGCCGTGAATTAGATTTTGCATACTTCTGTACATATATTATTTCATTTCTGTAAAGATATATAAGTCTGAAAAGTTAAGATTGTTTACCTTCAGAGGCTGAAAATACATTCCTTTCTAAGCAAGTGTCCACCTAAGAAATAGGAGATGGAGTATTTTAAATTTCATAAGATGCAGAAAAAAATCTCCAAAGAAACTCCGCAAGATCTTGTTTGTTTATGGTGTTGGGTTTTTTTAAGCAAATATATTTATGGAATGGAGATGGTGAAAGTTTTGCTCACAGATTTGTATTTTTGAAAAAGAAGCCAACTTTTTCTCACTGTCAATATTGTGCATTGCAGACTGTGAAAATCAAAAGATCCGATTTTCCAGAGCGATTCAATTGACATTTCCTTTCCACACTCTAGACTTCCAAAATGTTAAGAGTATTGATTAAACATCTGGTATTTTGGTAGGTTTCCCATATCTTTAAAAGAACAGCTCTCAAATGATTTGGAGACTCCAAAGGCTCAAAAGAGGAGCGTGCTGTTTCTCATTTTAGTGTAATTGAACAGATTTTAGAGGGAGAAAAACTTACTTAAAGTTTTATATATGTTGTGTTCTATGGATGTATGCATATAAATGGAATAAATACTCCAAGTGGCATCTCCTTTCATTTTGGATTGTCATCCTCATATTAATTTGCTATGGCTAAAAAGGGAGGCTGTATTTCTCATCTATTTGAGGAAACAGCAATAATTAAAAATATGCCCATAATCTGCTGGTTTAAGAGATTAGTTTATGGCTGGGCAGAAATTTTTAAGTTTCTAAGCATGGCCAATAGTAGACACCTAAAAAATATTTTAGGTAAAGGATCACTGTGGAGTCATCCTTTTGTTGTTACAGCATCCCAGCTGCAGCAAGCAGATATCCTGCCCCACAATTCCTGCCTGGTTTATCAGTGGAATTATCCTCCATGAACTTGTCCAATCTTTTTTTATCTGTGTGACCTCCATAGCATCCCATGGCAATGAGGTTTGCAGCAGGGTAATGTGTTCCATGGAAATGTACCCTGACTTATTTTAAATCTCCCACTTGGTTATTTTCTGAGCTGTTCCTTTATTCCTGTATTTTTTCAAAGAGAAGTCAACTGTTTCTTCTTCACTTTCTCCTCTTAATTCCTGTTTCTATAAACTTTTCTCCTGTCTTTTTCAAACTGAGAAATTATTTTCACCCTTATATAGTATGGAAACTGTTTTAATCTGTCCTGTAGGCAACCTTAGTGACCCCCTGATTCTACATAACCTTCAATTTTCTATGCATCTATGTCTATTTTTAGTTTGTTCCTTTGAATAAGAATTTGGGAGAAAAGTGAGAAAATGAGTGGAGCAAAAAAGGAAAGACTCTCCCAGCTTCCATTTTTCTACTTTTCACTCACTCATGGGACTTTTTTTTTTTCATTTTTGGAAGGTAATATATTTTCTTAACCTAAACATATCCAAAATTTCTGGAATATTATGCCATGAGCAGACTGAATTATATTGCTAATGCAGAGAATTGTTTTTTCAAGTTGAAACAATGCTGTGTTTCAAATTGGCTTCAATGGGACCAGATCTCACTCTCAGAAATAAATAAATGGGAAATATATAAAACATTTCAGTTTCCAGCATTGCAAATGGGTTGAGTAAAATTTGGGCAATGTTTAAGTTGCTGTTGTGCTACTGCTGCTTTCTTGTCATCACTCAGATTTATCTGTTTTATTTCCTGGTTTGGACATGTTTGAATGATGCAATCTAAGCATAGAACTTCAGAGAAGGAAAAAATTGAATTTTTTTATTGATTTTATTTTGAAAGGAGGAGAGCTCTTGTCAGAATATAAAACTTCAGGGTTTAGATTATACTCTAATAAATTCTAAGCTTCTGACCAGAGTCTTGTGTTCTCAGGAAGGTAAGATTCCCCTCTGTAAAAATTCCCTCTCCCCTAGAATGTTTAGCATTCACTTAGCATGCTTTCCCAACTGTTACATGTGTAACTTTGTTTATGGATGAAAGCCACCACTGCAATGTTCTTCAGCTGCTCCTAAAGTCTGAGGGCTGAATGAATTTCAAAAATGATACATCTCACGTGCCTGAGCGCCAAGTCACAATTCCTGACTCGAGATTCATTTCTCAACAAAGCTCTTCCCACTCAGCTCTCTGGTTTCTGTCTCAGCAGACAGGTCAGGAAGCAGGGAAAGGACAGGTCGGGTACATGAACTGGACTGCTCCAAACACAAACTTTCCCTTTTTTATCAGCTAATGTAGCTCAGTACCCAGCAGTGAAAACAGCTTCCAAGGTGGGCAACAAAGGCATGGAATTCCCACTGAATAAAAATTCCCATTTTTATTCAATAGGATTTTCTTTTACTGTCTTTCCAGGTCGGCATCATGAAGTGTGAGACAGGGAGCTGGCAGAAGCTAGGAGGAATTTGTTTAACAGCAAGGTAATTGTTATATTCTTAATGATCCTAGTATTGCTTATGGGATCAGTTATATGAATAAAAGCTAGTTAAAAAAAATTTTTTCACCCAAAATTATATTTTTATTGAAACAAAATTTGCTAAAAGAAAAATATCCCAGTTCAGCCAATAATGAAAGGTCCAAGTAAGTAATTTTTGGTTTCTTTTTTCCCTGATGAAAATACATTGTTGTGAGTTTGCACCTCATTTCACATCACTGTTCACGTATTTTTTAAATCTATATTCACACAATTATACCATTATGCCATTATTTAATAATTGAACTATAGTTACTATTGCAGTGGCAACATCATCACATGGATAAAGTTGTCTTGCTGAAAAATGGACGATCCAGACCACCAATATTATTCCCAGAAAGTCAGGAGTGTCTTTTTAAACTCTGTTTTTGTTGCTGATTTGTTACATTTGACACCAGCCTCACCTCTGGTGATGGGAAGAGAATCAGAGATTTTATTAGCAGGAGCAAACAGGTACCTTATACTCCAGTGTTGCTACACATATTTCTGGAATGCTGCATACAGCTCACTGCAAAGCTCAAGGATGATCTGTAGCCAAAACCAACATGAAACCAAAGTTTGAAACATTTTGAAGAAAACATTGGTAAAATGTAGGTCATTTATGCAGGGTAAAATAAGCATGTAATTTAAAGGATGATAAATTCTTTCTGACAGAGCTGAGCAGTGATAACAGTGCTGAAATTGCTCAGGTTGAACAGTTGAACAGTCATTTCCCACTTTTTCAGGCTGATTTCAAAGCTCATTAATTTTTTTTTCCCTATTGTCTCCGAAGAGGTTTGGATGGAGTTCTTCCCAAAAAGGGGCTGAAAATAAGAGTTCTGGGATAGCAAAGAACTTCAAGTGGAGTTTTGATTTTTTTGCTTGCTCAATTCCAACCAATTTTTCTCTTTTAGATCCTGCATACAGAAAAGGTAATAGAAAACTACCATGACTCAGCTTAATAGGGAAAGTGAGAGTGGTTAAGGCAGTTAAGAGAAATGTGGAGTATTATTACTACCAGTGGACTGTTCTCTTGTTCTTTCAATTTCACTCCAAGAACTAAATGGATCCTTCAAAATCTGGCTAACTACCAAGGACACAATCAAACATCTGTGCACCAGATGCACAGAGCATTATATCCAGCTGTGTTACTGCAGCTACATCTGCAGAACACAGCATTTGTCAACTTCCATGGCCAGCAGGCTTTGGAAATCCTATCTATAGGAATTAAAGCTTGCAGTAGAAGTAAAAGTGTGGGTTTTGCTTTCGACATTTTTATGTCTTTTACCTGTCTGCATTTCTCAACTGAGTTGCTTGTAAGTTGAAATATTGGAGGGAAATAGCAGGTGAGTTTTCAGCCCTGGAGACCTGGTTTCAGGTTATGGTAAAGAAAAGAAAATGAGTTTCATCTCATCCAGTATTTTCATTTTAAATTTTTACTTTTCTCTTAGGAAATGTCATAATCAAAGTGTTCAGAAAAATAACATTTTCTTTCTATGGAGCTAGTGAAGTCCTGTACTGTAGCTGAGGAAAATTGAGGAAAGCATTTCTCCTGGAGGCCACTAGAGTAAACTTCCAGAAGAATTTGAGAATTTCTGTTTAACTTGCTGAGGTAGTGAGTTTTTATCAGGAGAATATACTGTAGGTTTCCCCTACCAAATACTCAGAAGCATATGGAGGTTCTTTTGCTACGTAAATGAGCAAAGTTCTGTCGTTCACTGCAATATTTAATTGACATATTACCCTCTCCTTTTCTATTCCCCTCAAGGATCTGTTGCAGTCATCAAAATAACATGGGGAAAATATTATATTTGTATACCTTCATTGCTCTCTCCTAACCTTGTAACTCTGCCTTGTAAGGGTTATCCATTAGCAAGTTAGGAAAAGGAAATGAAAATGTTTTTCTTTTGCACAAAAAGGAGAAAAAGCAGCATTTGGTGGATGCAGATTGGTAACAGTGGCCACTCTATTGAATTGGCAATATTCCTTGAGGTTTTCAGGCAAGTGGTTTTAAATTATAAATATAATTTCTCACAAACAAAGTGTTAATTTCGCACTACTGAATGCATAAAACATTTTTCATTTTTTAGATATGTTTGCATATCTAAACTTGGCGTAATTTTGTTTTAAAATGTCTCTTATATTTTTAGAAGTTATTGATTTGCCTTTTCAATTTTACCTTGCTGAATCATTCTATTCAAAGTTCATCTTCAGTAAATATTCACACTTGATCAGTTGTGTTAAAACTTGTGATTTAATTGAAATGATAGATTGTCAAAATTTGACCACATGCAAATCTAGATTGCATTTGTATCTTGAAATTAAAAATAAAATAGGGGAATTATTTTATACATATCGAGAAAATGTTTAATCAGAACCACCTAAAATTTTGCAATCATGTTTTGAAAAAACAGACATTTGCGAGGAAAAGTTAACATAAAACCAGAATGTGTCATTTTATTAATGTTTACTAGTACCAGACCCCCTATGCAGCTGCAAATGCTAATTATTGACCACATCTTACATAAAATTCCCTTTAGCTTTGATTCAGTGTTCTCTCTGCTTATTTTTGAACCTTTTTGCTCTCTGTGTCCTGTTCTTCCAGCAGTAATAGCTGGATTTTGGACACATCTAGCCCTGCATATTTGCCTCCTCTGACACTGTCAAGAGCAGAACAGTGTTGTGGTAGCAGGAGACATAAACAAGATGAAGAACATTAATTTTCCCTAACTTAAATCATAGGCAGTGTTATCTAGGCTCTGAACTTAGTTTGTATCCAGATAATAATGGGAAGCAGGATGAAACATTTTTGTTTCCGTTCCAGGCCTTTTAATAGCAAATATTTCTCCTTGGAAGAAATGTTTTCCTAACTGGACATTTTTTCTCCAAAAATGGAAGTTCCACTCTACTGGTAAGTAACTCATATGAAAGCTACTGGCTGTTTTTCTGCTGTTTGTAACTGGAACCAGAATAAAGGTTACAAATTGTGATTCACAGCATGGGACTGCTGATGTGGTTAAAATGACTCATAAATTAAGGCGACGGCAAAATCAACTGCATTAATGAGATCTAGAATAAAATTAAGTAGTTGTGTGATGTTCTTGATTAAATGGCATAAAGTTGTTAAGGTAACTGAATTTAGGGAGAAGGGGAACTGCTACTGTTAGTCATAGATATTTCCAGTTGTTTTACTGTAGTGAATATTTAATTTTTTGCGTTGTGTTTTCTATGATGTTAAAAAGAACACGCAAAAAATACTTCACTGATTAAAACATACTCCACATCTTATGCAAAACACATCTGAGATAAAATTACTCCAGTCAGAATGTGGGAGAACAGAATTTTATTTCAAGATTACAGTGTTCTCACTAACATTCTCAACTACCTATACACTTCCAGAATATTTTGTAATGCTTTAAAATATCCTCACTGCACTTTTGAAGTCAGCTATATCAGTCACAGTTACGTTTTGTCTAGGGTAGGGTTTTTTACCTCATTTCCTCATTGCCTTTGTCTTCTTCTGCAAAGCAAAGTTTGGAATTATGTGCGTGTTTTCTTTTATGGCTGAAAAATGCTTCTCCTTTGACATGACGTGTGTCTAGGACCTGTGCATTTCCATGGTGTGAATAAAAACATATTTAAAAAGTTCTGGACTTAATAGCCTCTCTAACATGTGAAGAGATACTAATGAAAGAATAGGTGGGGAGATTTAAGTAAACAGAGAAAATAAGAGTGAGGTAGACAGTTATAAAAAGTAAATAATATCAAATACCAATGTTCTGGAAAATAGTATCTTTCCAGAAGATATATAAACGTGGATAGAATAAGAAAGAAATAACCTGACAGCTGCAATGAATGTTGAAGTTTATAAGGAGCACTAACCTTGCTAGGTAAAGCTGGAGAGATATGGAAAACAAAAGTAGTAAAAGGAGCTGTTTTGACAGATTTTAAAGGAGACAAAAGAAAGCCAGAAACAGTTGAATGTTCAGAGGAGGTTTCAATTGCTTTATTGTTGTTCTCTATTCCAATTAGAAACTATTCTCATTAGTACTTTGAAGGAGAATCTTGATTATTCAAAACTTCATCAAATCTAATATTTGTTTGAAATTATTTAATATATCTCAGATGTTTAATATCTGTTCGAAATATTTGTGTATGACTTGGTCATCATAAAAAAAAAAGTACCGTGGAAACAAAACTGAACTCTTGAAAATAATTTTGATTATTTCATTCTGAAATGGTCAGGAATGACAAAAGCTCAGTTCTGTGATTTACTTTGGTAGTACAGCCTTGCCTGATGGTGTTGTTACTACTGGTTGGTGGCATTTGTTACCATTGTAATGTCCTCAAATAGGTCACCCAACACTTTATGGACAGGCAAAGGGGAATATGAAAGGTGTCTTAAAGTCCTTGGGTACAATCCCTTGAGAAACTATGATAAGAAAGCCTCCTCTTAATATTTTTTTTTATTCTGCTTGTAGATGCTCAAATCTGAATCCATTTAGGAAGATAGGTGATATTTTTTATTCCAATTTTTGCATTTAGTGATAAGGAACAGGTGGAAAGAGGACAGGCTCTTGTATCAGTAATATCACAGAGGGCAATAAGGTATTCACTGATACATGATGTGCTGACCAGCTTCCTACAAGGAATTGTTATGAGCTCTGCTGTCATCTTAGACTGAGAGAGAAGGCAGGGGTATAGGAAAGCATCATTAACTTTCCTGCAGAACAATTGTGAGCAGTTTCCAGAATATTTGATTGCATTTTTATGCAGAAGCTCTGTCGGGCCACCTAGAACAGCTGTAGATGCTTTTTTTTTTCCCCTCCTCATTACCTACTTTCCTTTTGGAGCACTGATGTTGCCAAGTTTTAAACTAGCAAGTTATTTTTCATCTTTCCTTGAAATTTTTGGAAACAATGATTTTCCACAAGTCAGTACCTTGTTGCAACTTGGCAACTGGCCACAGTCATAAAATTTTCAAATCCAAAATACTTATACTACTAAAATCCAACATTTTTATTTTTTTAATTTTAGAACAAATTTAATTTTTTTAGTGTATATATGCTGTCATTTGTATAGTGAAGTACAGGACATATTTCCTCTGCAGGAAAAAACAAAGAAATTATTTCAAGTCAAAATAGGAGACCAGAAAGAATCTCACCTAGAAGAGTTCCATCAAGATATGGCAACAATTTTGCTGTGAGTTTGGGTGAGGAGGAATTTTCAACCAAGAGTCTTACTTGGCTATTGCTTAAAAATATTTTTTAGCTGTTGTTAGGAAGCTGACTTGTGGTACTGTAAATCCTCTTTGTTTTCTGTATCCATGGATATTCTGTGCCATGTTTTGTTCTCCTTCAGATTTGCAGCCATCCTAAATAATCTGGTGAAGACTAGAAAGGGATTCTTGGAGTCTCAGATAATTTTTTATTCTTTCTCTTCATGTGTGAAATACCTAAGGAAGGAAGCAGTCATAAATCTGATATGCTGACAGGATTATTTTTCAGAGGAAGAAAATGTCTTGCTCATCTTAGTTCTAAACTTTGTAATAACCCTTTTTCACAAGTAGAACTACTAAACCATTGTCATTTACGTTTTTTTTTCTTCTGGCATAACAGCAAAGAGGAGCTGTGCTATTTTCAGGTGTATAGATAAGGAATTTGAAACCAAAGGTCATAGAAACTTTGTATTGTTTGCATTATTTGACTCTTAACTTTCCATATATACTTTTTTAATGGTAATAAATTTTATTATATTTTTGTTTTGTTTTGCAAGAAAAGCTTCATGTAACCAAGCAGAGAATAAATTTATTTATCACTTGCAGAAGTAGCTATAGTCTATACCTTCCAAAATGAACCTAAATTAAAATTTAATAAAGATATGACAACCATTTATTTTTCACTATTGCACTTTTCCAGTTCCAGAATGATTAGTCAGGCTGCTAAGTCGTGGGCAATGCCTCTCTGCTTTTCCTTTCCTACTCGTAACTTGTTCACATTATCATTAATATTTCTGAGCTATTGTTAAAGATAGTCATTCTGACACAGATTTTTAAAAAGGGACTGATTTTCATATTAAATAACTTCATTTGCCAACAGTCTTTGTACAGTGTTTTATATAATAAGTGTTAGAGGTCACTTGCCAGAAGTTCTTTGTGTCTAATACATCAATCTCATCCTGCTGTAAGCGTGGGAGTTCTATTTTAAATCGTGGTACATGTTTCTCCTTGTCTTTGCTGCTTTTATTTTTGTCTCTGCATAGCACTGTGATCTGCTATGATTAACATCATGCCCTTGAAATCCAACATTCTCGCTATATGCATGATATTTTCCTTTAACACATTTCATAGAAGGGCAAGTTCTACTTTGTAGCAGGCATCACTTATTCAGAACTGGAAAAAATTAATTTATTTGGTCGAACATTCCAAGGTCTTCAATCAAGGGCAGATAATTTCCTAGCATCCAAATCCTTTTGTTGCAAAAATTTCAAGTATTGGATTGTTTTTATTCTTTGCTCCATTTTATTTATGTATTTAGCATTTTTCTGTTTCTCTCATCAATGAACACGGAGTAAATAAAATATTAAACATCATAGTAATAAAGATTAAGCTTGACATGTTCTGTCATCCTAAAGCAATTGAAAATTGTCCCCTTGCAGCCTAGCAGAGACTAAATATGGAAGCTGTCTAATGGAAGCTGGACACACCAGTGTGTCCATACTGATTGTTTCAATGCAGCTTCTGACAGATTTAAAAAGGCAAAAGCACAATGGTGCTCATAGCAGAGCCATGACTCAGTCTTTCAGCTCAAGTCATTCCTCTTTCTCCTCAGTTACCTCAGCCTTTTGTTTTTTCTTCTTTTTCTAGCCTAGATCAATTCCCTGATCTACCTCAGAGCAGTTCCAAAAAGAGTTTTAGCACCTCAGCTCAGAAGTGGGATGGTTGTATAAAGAAGGTGCCTAGGAATCATTTCAGTTGCATTGTTTCCATCAGCTTTGCATTGTCAAACCATGTCCTCAGATGATGACTATATAGGAAAATAGCAAATTAATTGGATATATTGGAAATGAGAAAAATATAGGACCAATCTTTTCAGGAAATCAAGAAATATCACTCATTTTGTTTTAGAGATTGAGTGTAATTTTAATATAAATTAAATAAATTAGGAATTTTTTTTTTTTTAAATCTTACATCGTTGTTCAAGTGCTATAGGATTGGGTATTCTAACATTGCCAACATATCTTATTCAAGCAGTAATTCAAAATTAAGCTTGCAGTGAACGAAAATAATACTTATCAAGCAAAATGACCGAGAGCTGTGGTGGGAAATGCAACCAGCAAGGTAAAGGAATTGCATCCTGAGGAAATCCCAACATTTTTCTTCTCTTTTAGCTAGGATTTTGAAGTGTTCCAAAATTGCAAAGTATTTTGGTTGAGTAATATCTGCATATTTTACTTCACTGTTATTGTTCCAATTCATGTCACTGTACTATATCAAAATAGCATTAACATCCAGTTTATATCTGTTGGTCCTATAATTCAGTTAAGGCATCAGAGAAACTGTTTCTGTTACAAGATAATTTTTTGTGAATCACATTTTCTTGATTTGTCTCCTAAGCCATGTTTTAATGTGAGTGATCTGAAAGGATCCCACTTTCCCAAGCATATTTCCACAAATGAAAATCTGCCATCTTGATAGTTTTGCCAAACTGCTTCAATCCTGATGTTGAAGAAAACATTAATGACCAAAAAGCTGTGTTCCTCAACTCTTTGACTAACACACATTTCTAAAACTATGGTTTGAAATCAAGCTATTCTTTTTATTCAAAATAACTGATGGATATAAGTAGCAGTTATTTTCAGGACTCAGAATATCAGGTCTCTCATATACATAGACTTTGAAAAAATTTGCCTGTATTTTCAGTTGCTATCCAAGCTTTTTCTGTAGCTGCTAACTCGATTGTTGTGAATCTTTGCTATGAATTAGAATTTTGTTTCAGCTTCCAGCATGTTACTGATGCACCATAGAAAGGTGCACTGGTTTTACTAGATGTTGATCATTTTTCCCAACACACTCTTCAGAGGTAATACTAATTTTCTTTCTGTAATTTGTTTTTCTACCTGACCCAAACTATCCAATTAACTTTCCTGTCTTCTGGTGCTTTCTCATATGTCAAGCTGGACATTTCATGGTTCTAAGAACATATTACATCACTGTAGGGGCTGGAGTAAGTTAGAGTTACCTGCCCAATCTGTTTAAAGTTTTTTAAATTAAGTCCTTTTTATCACTGTTTTGACCTTTTTACCCTTCTCTAACAAAAGTAGATCTGCAAGTGGAAATTACCAATATTTCAGTGGAGTTGGTGAGTATACTGTTAGAAAATCTTGGTGATCTTGCTACTTATTTTTGTCAAAAGAGCTGCATGCCAGCAGTGTTTTTTTTAAATCTTAGACATTTAATATTTTTTTGTTTGGGCTTTTTAATTTTTCTCTTGATCTTCTCAAGAGTGCTCTTGGGTTTGCTTTGTGCTAAGGACTGGTCTTAGGAATCTTGATGTTGCATGATTATTTGAGGCTTGGCTTTCTCTCTCTGGGCTTGTGTTCCATTCAAGCCACTAAACCAACTGGCAGCGAGCTTCTCTCTGGCTTTTCACGTACTGCTGGGAGGCAGAAAAACCAGTTTTATCCAGACAGCACTGTGAGGATGAGTTGCATGAAATTACTTATCCAGTCTGCTTGCAAAAAATTTACATTTCCTGTCAGCATATGCATTGTCTGTTATTAAAGACATTTCTAGGACTTAAAAATGCCATACCATATGAGAGTATGGTTTGCTATGTGGCACAGCAAACTGTAGGTCTATTCAAAAAAGTCAGGTTTGAATGTGTTATCATTTTAAAGTACATCCTTAAATGGATGAAGTGGCATATATCTTCCTACAGGAAATCAGAATAAATAGGTTATATTGAGCAGTCATCATCATCTAGAAAAGGGAAGTAAAATGTTTTCTATAGGTTTTCTTCAGAGTCTTCATGTGGATTTTTCTTTACTTCACACCAAATATCATTAAGCTGCTAGTAGCTGAAAGTCTTGTGTGTGAGAACAGAAGATAGCTTTTCCCCATCAGTGAAGGCATTTTTGTTTAATAACAACTTTGATCCTTCTACTGTTGGCAATGGTCATTGAGAAATCCTGACATAAAGAAGGTATCTGCAAGATAAAGTTCTACAAGGGATGATTAGCAGCACTTAAGTTTTCTTTCTGTTGAAAGGAAGAATCCCTGATTGAACAGTGCATTGAATGATATGACAAGCAAGTACTTGATCCCTGTCCAGCTGGAAAGGAATTGTATTCATCAGCAGCTTTTTAGCTAAGGATGTCTTTATATTTTCACTCTTTGTTTGAGTCTCTCCAGATCCTCCCTTTACTTCATGTCAGCACTATATAGTAGGTATGCCAAGTGGTTTTGAAATTTAAATTACAGTCTCTTTTTCAGATGTTATTGGAAAGAACATGTAATTTATAACCACGTGTTAGGAGTACAGGATGTTCATGGTTCACTGCCAATTCTTCTTTTGTAAAGTTAATAAAACTTTCATAAAACACTTATACACTTGTATATTTCATGGTAAAGATTTTTTTATCTCATAGGCTAATGTAAAGATTTATTAAAAACATTTTTTTGTTAAGAGGAGTGTCAATAGTTTGCAGCTGAGTGTAATTTTGAATTCCCAGTAGATGACAGTTTGACTGAAAATGACACTAACAGCTTTGTTGATTTAGCACTAAAAATAAAGGATTCTTTCAAATGATATAAAGCTCTAATACCCTGAGTGTGCTGAAATACACTTGAGACCCTTAAGTAGAGTTTCAGCGCAGTGTTCGCCAGCACTCTGGATTCCGGTGAACAAGCATGAGTGTGCTTCCTGGCACTGACCCACTGGGCTCCCACCTAGAAATCCATGGGAAGGATCAGGATGCTGCACTAAGAACAGAAACTGATATGTCTAAATATGGGAACCATCAGAGAGCCTTGGGTAATGTCATGCGATGGACTTCCAGTAAGACCTTGTGACATCATTGTGACTAAGTTTTTCTTTTCTTTTTTCCTCAAAAATTTGAGCACTTGAAGTATTTAATTCAGTAGCAACCCAAAACTGCTACCATCTGATAGCTATGAAGAGGTATGTGAAAAGAGCTGATGGTTTCATGCCAGCTTCTGCAGGATGGTTGTTCACTCTCTTTTTGTGATGTGATAATTGATAGCTTTGCTGGCGATCTTGGCAAAGATGCTGAGGATTAAATAGCCCAAGAGATGGAACTTTCCTACTCTCCTAAGTGAGAAACAGACACGTTGGCCAGGCAGCATGGAAGAGTCTACAGTGCTCCTGCTGTACTGTACTAAATAAAAATACTGCAAAAGGGTTTCCTCCATCTTTGAACAGCTTTTATTCAAACTAAGAGTATTTAGAGCTTTATTCTCATCTTTATCTGATTTGAACCTATTTTCTCCTTGTAGTCTGGAGTAGGTCAGGTAATACAGTGACAGAAATATTTTCCACAACTTTACAGCCACCTACCCTAGGCATCTGCATCAGTGTAACTGGAATAGAAAGCTCTACACTTCCTTAAATGATTGCATAAAGAAAAGTGATGAGGTGTAGAAAGTGACTTTGGTGTAGAGTTGGTAACAAGTGCTAGAGGGCACTGATAAATTTGTCACATATAAGATCCAATTTTTTAATAAGAAATCTACAAAGTACCTCTTTCAGTCTGGTAAAAAAAAAAGATAAAAAATCACTATTTACTTTGAGCCTGCCAACTTTTGTTATTTCATCCATATGTTGTGACTACTGCAGTACATTTTTGCTTTCTTTAGTGTTTTTCCTAAAACAATTCACTCCTGATAGACAAGTGGCTAAACTTGGAGAACAGAAGGGCTACATTTACAGATCCATAAATGGTAGTAATAATAATATCCACAAATGGCAGTTTGTGCTGTGAAAACAGTAGCACTGAATACTGTAGGAAGCAGAGAGAGATCTAGGAAAAACTAAGGATTTGTTGTATTTTTCCATTTTATCTTGCCTATGTGATAAAATAGAAATGTGGATCCTTAGAGAATCAATTAGTGTGCATAGAAATAAGGAGGAGGTAATTACATAGAGAGAGTTAAAGACAAAATGGTTGAAAACTTAATGTGTTTATAAGAAAATGTTGAGTGGCTGCTGATTCTTGACCTAGATCGTGCAGCGATCACATTTTTGACTCAAATAAAATCACTTTTTTAATGCAAATTAAAGTTCACATAATGGAGCAGCTTTTGACTCAGATTGACCTCCCAATAAAATGTGTGGGATGAATACACACAAATTATGAGAACATAAGTTGCCTCTCTGTATAGAGCTTTGCAAAGTGGCTGTTTTGTGGTGTTTTTTCTTCTACATGCATGGCTTTCCAGATTCAGGAAAAAAAATGGAGAGAATCTTCTCACTTGTTGGAAGGGTCCTTGCAAAGTTCAACGCTGATCAATGAGCATCTAAACCATTTTAGTCTTATGTAAATGTAGCATAATAAAGTAAAAATTCTGGGGGTTTGAGAAGCAATAGCATTTATATATTTATATATAAAACAGATGAAGAAAAGGGTGGCTATTCTCTGCAAGGACCTCTGCTGTGCCAATTGTGTTATCTAAATGAAGTAATCCTGTCCATTTTGAATGTCAAATAAAAAGCCTGGTGAGGTTCAAGATATTTCTGCATAGGCCACGAGTGAGGTGCAAGGCTAATTTGGCACCCTTCCTTAGTGAGGCTTGTGGGGAAAAAATAACCTTTATTAAATTACCTGAGAAAGCCTGAAGATAAGAGAGTAGCTTTTATGCACACAAGCCCTTCACAATTATAGTTTTAAATGAATCTTTCCAGATCTGACAGAGCTGACCACCATGGTTTTTTTATTTCAAAAGTAAATTCTCTTCTCCTAAATTGCTAATAGGATAAATTTGTCTGGGGTAATTTCTGAATTTTTGATCTCATCCCATCAGCCTTACTGAAACACATTTTCTAGGGAAGTGTTGTGTATTGTATGAAGATGAATCTGCAGAGGAAATAGAATCACACTGGTACCATTACTATTAATCTTCCTTAAGATGATTAGAAAACAGGCAAAACATATGTTAAACAGCTTGGGAAAGATGAACAATGCATAGAGAGGTCTTTAACACCTACCAGTTGGAAATAAATAGTTTTGTTGTTTACAGTTATTTTATTAGATATTAAATTTACAAACGTTTAACTTATTTGACCATAATTTTAATATAACATTCTTGAAATATGAAAGTCCTCTAGATAATTACAGTCAATATATTTGTCTTGGAATGTTCGTCTTCTGCAGATAAGAGAAAAATTAAAAGAAAAAAAATTATATGATTATAAAGTAGTGATTAGAACTGAGTGAAAAAAAAATTGATTTGTATTTTCCTCTGGTTTTCACTCCATTATTATTATCAAGGATTAAAAGATGAGAAAATTTTGCATCAGCTGGTTTGCGGGCAGGATAGAGCTGCTTCAGTAGTGTCCTGTGAATGATGGAGTGTAAGTTAGATCAGGTATTTCATGACTATTTTATTAAACTCTGTGGGCCTTACAGTGACAAAGAAAGGTGGCACAGGGTGTTTTCTCTCCCCAGCACCCTGTGACCAACCTGCACTCCTGCAGAGTGACCTCTCCCAACGGATCTGTTTTTGTCTGAATAAATACTAGACCATAGTCTGCTAACAAAACCATTAGCATTCTGTAAAAAACTAAAGGACAAAGCAAAGATGTGAGGCATAACGCTTTCAGTAGTGCAAACTTGCTTGTGCTAGTACAGACTTAGTTAAATATTCACCAAATGTATCTTAAGGTGTTTTGAATTTTTTTTTTTTTTTTTGTTATAAAATATATGTTAGAAGATTAAAGCATGTACAGAACATTCCTCCTTCTCATTCATGTCAAAATGAAATTGATAATTGCCAGTTTTTAACCAGCTCAAAAGATGCTTTCACAGCCTTCCCTTTGCAGGAGATTACTTATTGTTGCCTTTGATGTTGACATTATTTAATAGAGATCTTTTTTTCCTTTATGAATTGTTTCAACTTGCTCATGCTGTCTTCAATTTAATGAAGCTGTTGAGAAGAAAACTGTAAACAAATGAGATAGAATGGTTTAGGAAGAATGTGAATTGTATTCTTTAGCAAGAATTGTTTATGGGGATGGTTTCATAATATGTAAAACATATGGACCACCAGAAACCTAAATGTCAGACTTTAGGTCTTTGATTTATTATTTCATGTAATTTACATTTTATCCACTCTTTTCCCCTCTCTTTTTCATTTTAACATATCATTTTTGTGGCAATAAAGCTGAACAAGATAGGCTCCTGTTACAGGACTATACCATTCATTGGAACACATCAAAAATGCTGAATGTCATGAATGTCACTATTTCAAAGCTTACTAAGGATCTAGAGGTATTACACTTGAAAGAAACAATAGAATTTATTTTGCTTTTCTAATTATTTCCTTTTAGAAATATTTTGTTAGGTCCATCCACAGTACAGGTTTCCTGAGCCTGTTTTCAGGGCTTTTTTATACTTGCATTACCTCCATAAAAGCTGCTTTCTCACCTAATAGCCATCCAGAACCACCAGATTTTGTTGCAAGAGAACCAGAACCAAATCAGTTTTCAATATTTTTTTCTTTACTGAAACAACAAATCCATTTTTCTGCGCTTTAATTGTGAGTGCACAAGCATGTGATAATAAAGATTATATCACTGTAAAGTGCTAAGTTCATTTAACCTACATATTTTGCATTCTAGTAAAGGAAACCAGTACGAACTACAGCCATGTGAGATAAAGCCTATTTTAACAATGCCAACACAAAATAGTGGAATTCAGATTAATAGGATTCATTTGCCTTTGAGAGCTTAATTTCTTGGTAGTTTACTTGAATTTTAACATTCTTGGGAAATTAAAACGTGTTGCTTTGTTTGCTCCACACCTGTAGACGTTTTGCTAATTAGCTTCACAAATTCAGATCAGGTGTTGACTAGTACAAAATAATTTGCTGCCCAACAGAAAAAAAAAAAAGGCTGGTGTGGAATTGTCATCAGGGAAAACAGGAAAAGGGGGAAAAAAAAAGTTGAGTAATCTTTGATCCTGCTTTCAGCAAACCTCTGCTGTACAAGTGAACAGGAGATCAAACGTGAACAGATTTTTGTGCTGTACTCTGCTATAGGAATCCAATACTCCAAGAATCCAATGTAAGTAAAAATATAAACTCTGCCAAGAACATCATAATTACTTAGAAATTATTACTGAGAAATAGAAAAATGTGGTTTGTAAATATTCCTGAACTGATGGGCTTCAACTGAAGGTGGCACTGGGCTGTTGTCAGTCAATCACATCTATTCAGGAGATTGGACTTTTGAGGGACATGGTATACAAGCAGAGCATTGCTAATGTTGGATAATATTCTGTTTTTCTGGGTGTGGGTTTGTGAAATTTACCTCTTCCTGAGTATTTCATAGCCAGTGTGATTATTGGTCTCTCTAGAGCTGTGTTTTAAATTTATTATAAAATAATTTCTTTTTAGGAGACTTCTGTGTTAAAAAAAAAAAAAAAAAAAAGTTACAGTGGGTGTTATTGTTTTCTTGTATTATTTTCTAGCAGAATTTAATTAATTCCTCATTTTTAACTAAACTTTTTCTGGAAAATGGCATTTTGTTGGTTTTAGGACACATATCTTCCTACACATACCTTTACCTGCATTAAGGTGGTCTGTATACATTGTGTTCTGGTATAGCTAGTTAGAGTTACAGTAGGATGTTCCAGGTTTGTTTCTTTTTGGTGCTATCAAATGTGATAATTCCTATCTGTGAATGTAGATATGCCACTGACAGGTGTTTTTTTCCCATTTGGCATGAAGCTAGACTGATAGAAGTATATGTACAGAGGAAGTGTGTCTGTATGTTGAGGAAGAGCAGGTTGACACCTTTTTATTTCATCAGAATCACTAAGGAATACAGGTTTTGTGTGTAGAAAAAGCCTTAAACAAAGAGCTTCAGGGCACACTTTGTCTTAATGTGAGTAGCTGATGAATGAGAGAGTTACTGAGGACAGCAGAAAGATGTTTTAGCTGAAAGCCTGGAGCAGATGAACCTGTAATGCTGCTTTTTGCTGTTATTTTTTTGATTGTGATTTTGCTTGGGCTGGAGAAGCTCTGTTGATTTGAGTTTAATAGCTAGCAAAAAGATTGTGATTTTGCTCCTCAGCACTGTCAGCCTTCTCACAAGGCTCTCAGTAAGGTCCTTCTGTATGTTTTGGAATAACACCTGTGCCAGCAGCTTTTTTTACAGCCCCCTGTGTGTGTTGTACATTGTCTGAGTGTTTGTGTGTGTCTGTCAGCTGGGCCAGGGTGGAGAGGGATGATTTCAATCACATGGAACAAAGTCTAAATGCCTGGTTTAGGTGGCATCCACCCAATGACTGCTTCTACTCCTTTTCCTGCTCTCTCCATCCCACTCCTTCAATAAAAATCACATTTTCTTTAAAAGACTTCTATACATTTGAAAGAAATCTAAATATTGAAGCATCTGGATGTGAACTATTTAGGGACCTAGTGAGCTCCCTTCTTCCTTGTATAATTCTTCATCATTGTCACTCCACCCTACTAAGGCTACCCACCCAGGCTTAATTTTGTTCCTTTCACTTGTTCCATACTGCAAATATTCAATTTTTATGCCTCCTGTTATTTCAAATCATGCATTAAATATACTTTGCAGGGATTTAAAAGAAATAATTTACTCTGTCATTTTAATTTACAAGTTTATGGGAGTTTTTCTCTTTTTTTTCCCCTCTACAGTGAGCTATGTTGCTGTAACAGATATTTTTATATGTAAAGCTGGAATGCATAGTCTCTTTGATATTATGAAATTTGTTCATAAGATGCTAAAGCAGATTGCTTAATGGTACCGATCTTATTTTTAAGTCAAAGCAGAACTCTTGATTCTTTTTTTATTCCTTTCTCTAGGTATTTACCTATCTCGTTCTTTCAGGCTATTGCTCTTCAGTGCTGTTTTTCCAAGAGTATCTCTTTAATCTCTGTTCTCCCTCCTATAGTGATTAGCTCCCTTCTGTGTGACTCAGCCCATTGGGAAGCAACAGAGCCTAGATCAGTATTAGGCCACTTAATAATAATTGTCAGCTTTCCACATACTCAAGGAAACAGGCCCATGCAAGAGGCTCTGGCTGATTTTGGGTAACAAGAGAATGGAAAACTTTTAGGGACTGAAGAATACCTTTTGCTGTTGCATGATAGCTTAGGTAGTTTCAGCTCTTAAAACCAGCTACACCAGGACTGGGGGCTCTACACATGCTGTATTTGAAGTGCCTCCTGTGGTAGTAAGAGAATAACATTGGTAGAAGGCTCAGCTGCCTGTCAAGGAAGACAAAGCTGGCTAAGACGTGCTTGGTGCTCACTCCTGCAGCCTGTGCTGGCTAAAATGGACATTTAAGCATATATGATGGTGATATAAGCATATATATATATATATGGTGATCTCTGCTGCTCCATGATGTCATGTGAGACCATCATCTGTCATAGTGTAGTAAGAAAAAAGCAAAATATTTCTCATTCCAAATGATGGTGGCACTGTTTTCCAATATTTTTACAGTAGTTCAACACGATGGAATTGCTTTAGAATATGAACCCTACGTTCAGCCCTGAATTGCTGCTGAATAGAACCAGGCTCTCACAATGACCTGCTTTGTTATGTGGGTCAGGATAAGTCTTTGGTGCTCTTTTGAAACTGAGCTTTGGTGTCTCTCAGTGTGAACCTTGGCACATGAAAATTTCTTTGTGGCTTTAAACATTTTAAAGTTGGGTTTTTTTCAGCACCAGTGACCAAGAGAAGAAGTAATTATATGTGGCTTGGACTTACTTCAATTCAGAAATAAACATGTAATTAGGAGATAATTATAGCTATGAGATAATTTGATATAAGGGAGATGTAAATGTAGATTTTGGATAAATTTCACTACATAAAAAATCTTATTTACCTGTGGTTTTGTTCACATTTTAAGAACAGCTCTTTCAGTTCAGGGCTTGTGATAAGAGGAACTAATTAATTGCAGAGATATCCTTCCTGATGATTCAAAGCTTTTTAATTACTTGCTGAAGTTCCTTTGACGGATCTGTACATTCTGCCCTTGTTGCTTAAATGTCCATACAATATTTGCCTGAGTTAGAAGCATTTGGATTGATGCCTTGTGAAGGCTGACCTAGAACAGAGACTAGGCCAGAGCTAAAGAATAAATTTGGGATTTATTAGGAGGCCTCAATGGATACACCTTGGGCAGCACAAGAGCCCAAGCAGGGCTGCACCCAAGATGAACCAAAATGATCACAAAATGGACAACCAGTCACAGGGTTTCTCACTTTTGTAAGTTCTGGTTCATTTGCATATTAGAGTTAATAGTCCAATTATAGGTTTAGGTTATGAAGTCCCATCTCCCTTGTTTTCCTCTCTTCAGTCCACTGTTTTTTATGCTCTTGGGCCTGGAATTTGGATCATTTTTCCTTGGTCCCCAGCTAGAGAAGGAACTGTTTTGTCCACCTACTCTGTGAAGAGAGCTCACCATCCCCTAATATGAAGCTCAGAACTACACACTAAAGCAGTACAGAATCTGAAAAATATAACAGCTAAAGCCTGAGGCATCAGGATCAGTCCTCCATACCATCAGAAAGCACAGGAAAAATGCTTGGGTCTGGAGCCACAGGAATTGACATCTGTATCAAAGAAAGACACAGACTGCTCTCTCTGGAGCTTTATGAGGAAAAGTGAGCACACCTTCCTGAGAAACAAGGGGGCTGCCAGGAGAAGAACTGGAGAGCAGAGGTTTCTGGATAATTGCCTCTGGTCCAGAGCTGAGTGCTAGACAATATCTCACTTTTCAAGTTGCCCTTGCCCCTGGCAACTCCTGAAACAGAGGGACTGAACAATCTAAACCCTCTGCTGAAGAGATTTGGGCACCTTGCTGTCAGCTGACTGAAATGGCTGTAACAACCTTAAGCTGCGTGTTGCTGCCAGCTGTGCTGTAGCTGTCTGTCTGTCCCTGGAGGGCCACCCCTGTAAGCAAGCTCTTCCAAGCTATTTTCAGAAAATGGTATTTAAGGAGCAGAAGGGAAGACAGACTTTTTATGTTACCTCTTATTGTCAAAGCGTTTCTGCAGCTGTTAGAGCCTACATTCACTCCAGCATTTGTGGTATGAAATCCTTCAGCTCTTAAATAGTTCAAAACACTGGTTAGAAAGAGAAGTCAGAAGCCTTAGAATACAAATGGTGTTCTATGTATAATTTAGTGTCTGTATTTTATTTCAGACATGCCAAATCAAATGAAACCAATAATATTGATATAAAACAGTGCTGGAAATTTTGTACTAAACAGTGCACAGCTTTGGGGAAATAGGCTGGGAAAGCTGAGAGACTGGTTCAAAAAACCAAAGTTTACTTGCAGCCAAAACCTTACTTTTGCAGTTGTAGAGATATCTTTATTCTCTTGGCAAACCAGTAGAAAATAAGACCAGTAAGAAAGGCAAGGAGTGAGCTCCTAACTCATTCTTGTGGCCACTGTGCGTTGGCTTTCACATATTCACAGACACACCTTGGTCATGCCAGACTGGAGCCTGGTTCAGCATAAATTACTGCAGCATAAATTACTGTAGCGCTTAAGATCTCTTGGACTGTGAAAATTCTATTTCTACAAAGCAAAAGAGCATATCCACCTGCAAAATGTTTTCCTTTGGTGGATAATGTCTTGTGAGTTTTCATGTCAGGGGATTATTACAGTTCCTTGATGATCTTGGGAGGAATAATCCAACTTTTACCAATTTCATTTTGTCTGCACAAGGTTGTGGGGGTTTTTGGTGTGGGCTTTCTCTTTTTTTTTTTCACAGCACTATTTTGTGTGTGTGTGCGTGCATGCCAGGATTTATGACTGAATAAACCAAATATAGAACAGACCACTTACATAATATTTAACATATGTTATAATGTCAGATGTGAGTTAATTTTAGAAAGAGTAATGGAGCGAACCAGACAAAATGGATCATCACTTTTCCCTGAATGTGATTAAGCAAAGAGGAAGGATTCTATCCCACCCCACCCATGTATTGGGTATAAATTTCCTGCAAATCCTTTAGCAGAGAAATATAAAACTGACTTCCAAGTGAATATAGACAGATGTTGGGTGGTCCTATTTTGCACATGATTATTCAGTGCTCTTCTATAGGAACACACTGGTTCCCATCCAAGTATAAAGCCTGAAAAAATAGATTCTTCATTACATTGTCCAATCTAAAGGTAATGTATTCTCTTAAGGAACAAAATTCAGATAAAAAATGCCTCAGTCATTAATAGGCCAATAAAAATTAGATTAAAACCCAATTGTTACTGAATTCTGAAGTAGTGTGGGTGTTGAACTGAAAACTATTAAGGCTCTTACTTTGTATGAGTAATATGTGTTATGGTAATGTCTTTACATTTCTATTCAAGCTGAAGAAAATTTGTTTGAAAAATATGCAAAATTTATGTCTGTAGAGAAGTAACTAAGAGTCAGACCCTGATCTATCCACTCCCTACATGTGTGAATGGGATCTGATGTGTGTACTTTCATGTTAATGGATGCTCAACAGAGAGCATTGTGTGTCTGGAGCTAAAATGCCAAGGCCTGCTGTTTGGCAGCTTGGCCTGAATCTGAAACCCACAATTCTGTGCAAAATGGTGAGAGGAGGATAGGTTTTATTGTTTCCCTTTGGTTTGCAAAGAGCAAACTGGGTACGCTTGACGATTTCATTTTTCAAAGATGGATGGAAAATAAACTACTATGAATCGTCCTGGACCCAGGGAATTTTGTAGTATTCTGTTGGAAGAAGTGGGAAACCCAGAAGACTCACTTTATATTCCACCTAATATTTTTTTTGCTCATGTGTTACCATTTTTTACTGGCTATTTCACATTGCTTTTTCACCTCACGCTAATTCTCACAATATCTGCTATTTCTTCACTTGAATGACTTGTGGACTTATAATTAGTCCTGTAGCTGTTTGTTTTAAGACAAATCATCTTAGGCTCATGTGCATGTTTCAGTTCATTAAGACAGCCAATAGAGGAAGATCTAGGGATGCAAAGAAAAATATAAGACATAACTTCTGATATGGCATAACTTTGGTTTGAAAGTTCTGTTGTAGTCAATTTTATTTAAGATATAACAGCATAAGAGAAGTTTGTTAGAGCACTGTAAATATGTGGATATGCTTCAGGCAACACCAGAGTCCTTGTTCAACTTGCTTAGGTTTTTGTTTCGATTGCAAGTTAATTTTTTGGCAAATCTTCAGCAATGATAAATGTATTTTAGATCTATATAGAAATCCAACGATTCTTTTTCACTTTAATTTCCTTCTTTTGGAAACAAAACCAAATAAAAACTGCTAAGATTTCAGAGAGCATTAGGACTTCACCTATGAGAGATTAGGAGAAAATTTCTTTCCTAAACACTGACAGCTGAAAATTACCAGGAATTCTGGCCCACCTACAGATAAACAGACATTTTATTCTGAAAGAGGTTTCTAGAATTTCAACTCCCTCTCTCCTACTCCTGCTTTACTGGCAGTATTGTGTACAAGCTGAATTTCTTTGTAGAGCAGTACTCCTCCAGAAAAGTGTCACATGTCCTTCCTCTGGGCAGGTTTCAGGAAAAGTGTCAGAAGTGAAAGCCAGTGCTACCAGCTGTAGGAAAACAGCATTTTTCCTCCCCAGTGAAGCAGAGTTCTGTGGCTGCTGTCCTCCTGGAATGTTTGTGGCCAGCATTCATCATGACCTAGCTCTGTGGTGGGCCAAGTCCTGCAGAGTGGCTGCAGAACCCAGATGGAAATGCTGGCTCACTGTAGGATAATTTATTTTGGTTAAATGAGGTGGCGGACTACAAGCTTAATTTTAGGCTATCCTGATGATAAAATTATATGTCATAAACCAGAGGGAGAAGTTTTGTTTGACCTTTCATAACAAAGGACTGGGGAGTGACAGGAGATGTGCAGGGAGAATGTATTAGCTAGAAAACCCAACTGGAAGAAATTTTGTGTTCTAAATTCTGTTAGATTCCACACTGTGAATAATGAAGCCCAAACAAAATAATAAAATTAATTTTAAAAACCGCCATTTTTTTAGGGTTAGTTTAGGCTATTGTGTCATCCAGGCAGAGATCTAAGAAAGTAGTTAATATTATTGTATTCCAGTTTCCAATTTGATTAATTAATTTTTTATATTCAAAATCTCTTCTTTTTTAATATTGCTGATAAAGAATAAAAGTGACCAGGAAAACCCCAGCTGGTTTTTCATTTATATTCACAGTATCTGCACAAGCAGCACATCTGTATTCCATAGCATGTGTAGCTGAATGGGTAAACTCAGCTGAAACTTTTTAATAAAACAAATAATGGGTAAATAAGTTCCCAAACACAGTTTTCTTCATATTCATCAGCCTAAAGTTTTGCTTTGCATTATTTAGCAGTAATTTTTTAGACAGCATAAAAGTTCACTGAAGTTCTTAGAAAAATCTCAACAAAAACTCCAGCAAAAGTTTCATTGTGTATTCTGTATTTAGTACTGGCTGACATGGGGACTAAAGATTAAGCTTTGCATGCAGAGGTAGCTCTTTCTTAATCATAATAAAACTCTGAGCACTTCACACTACTGAAGCAAAAGTAATCAAAGCCTTGCCTTAGTTGTATCTAGATTCATTGATAATATCTGAAGAAAAATTAAGCATAGAGTCCATTGTGAATTCTCACTGCTGTATTCATGCAAAGTTTGAAGGTAAAAATCTCTTTTGGTTCTGTTTATGGAATAGTTTTAAAAGTCTGAACATAGTCAGAGCTTCCTGGCTGGCTGTCAGTGATGTCACAGCCATGTCAATAATGCCCTCTAAGTGCAGGACTCTGACTCTTTCTCTCTCTCCCTTTTGATTTAAAAATTCCATTTCATAATAGCAAAAAGACACCTAAAGGAAAGCCTTCAGCTTCTTGCCTTATCACACTATCCAAAGCATATAATAATTCTCAGAAAATGCACTGCCTGTCATATCTTAGTGCTTAAATATAGGTCAGAAAATCTGCCATACAGACAGGATGGTGTAAGCACTGCACTGGAATGGCAGGAAAAAGCCCAACTCTATCCACAACTTCCATGACAGCAGCTCCAGTCAGAGTTCACAAACATGGATGCAGGGAAAAAATGATCTTTCCTCTCAATATTGATCAAGCCACACAAATGACATTAACCCTGGGAGAGGCCCATGTGGCAGGAAAGCAGATGCTCTGGATCAGACTCTCAGATCAGTGGAAATGATTGTAGTTTATGTCCAAGGCTGCAGAGAGCTTTTATTTGGAACATATTCTTGCAAATACCAAAACAGAGAAGTGCTTGGGGCAAATTTACCTGTGGTGAGCTTTCACTAATAGCCTCAGCCTTACCTTTTTGATTTGTCAGTTATGATTTAGTTGGATACTTAATACAAAAAAAAAAAAGGTTTTTAAATAAATATCTAAATCAAGGGAGAAGTGGACAGCCTTTCATTTTCTTTTAAGAGGCCATATTGCTTATTTCAAGCAGAGCTGGTAACATTCCAATGTTCTTTTGATAAGCATATTAACCAAGACCAAAGACCATGGGAACAAAAAGAAAATGGCATTGTGGGTTATGCAAGAAAGCATTTTTGTTTTCATTTCTGTGCAAGACGAGTGGTGTTGCAGGATGATACAGAGCAGAACTCATTGTTAATGCATTTTTGCTAGGAAGTTCTCAGAAGACAAGGGGTCTCTGGAAACTGAGCTTTCAGACAAGGTCAAGGGTAACAAAATGCTTCTGGACACTATTCTTCAGGCTAGCAGTCTAGTCTGTATTTTTCTCATACACTGGCTGGAAACATTAAAAATAGCAGTTTAGTTATCTCAGTTAAAATTTACTGCAAGATGAAAAGAATACTGTCAACTTTGTTAAAAGAACTTACAGGTACTCTCTCTGCCCTTTAGCCTGTGTGACACTTTTTGCTGATTTATGGTAATTTTTCTAGTGGAAAAAGGGTTCTCACTTTGTTACCTTTTGGGAGCTCTACCAGAAGATGAGAAATGGAGAGCACACTTGTGCAGTCCTACACAGAGAGTATCTGGTGAAATTAATTTAAACCAAATTGTCAAATATACAAAGTAAACAAAATGCATACACTGTGGTTTCCCATGAAAACCTTTAATTTATATTTACAAAAATGCTGCTTAGGACAACAGATAAAACAATCTATTATACATCTATGTACAAGCTGTTCTAAGTTGATCATATTCCTTTAATTAAGGCACTTATGAGCTAGGCCACTCTCATCACAACAAATCTGTCCTTTTCTTGCTCAGAATCTTTTGGAACATAGGAGAGCCTAAGAAAAATGGAAGCTATTAAGATTAACATATTCATATTTAACAAATGGGTCTTTTTGCATAAGCAATGAATCTCCTAGAATATATCACGTTATTTCCTGCAAATGGCTCTATGAAGTAGGCTTTTTCTTTTTGTTCCTCCTTTAATATGACTGCATTCAGCTCCATCTGAGAAGTCCTGTTCACCATTCCCTTATCAGTGAGCTGACTTTTTAATTTAAACGCAAAACTCCTGTCTTTTAGATATGAAGAAGCATTTCTACAGCAAAATTAGTGTTCTCTTTCTGGTTATAGAATGATGTATTTGTGCTGTAAAAGATATAGGGTTAACTACTACAAATCAAATTAGAAATGGATCTACTTTTGTATGTTTTAGACATTTTTGTTGTGTTCTCAGTAAATGGAAGTTGTGGTTCAAACTTTTAAAGTAAAAATTTCTTATATCTTAAGCTTGGAAATAAAACAAACCCCTCTGTAATAGGTAATAATTACCCCTCCTTTTATACAGGCATTTTTGTTTTGCATGTCAATAAGTAGTGTTCCCCTGATGGATAATTTTGTCCACAGCTGTCCTTCAAAGTTGCTGTCAGTTACTTTTAATTGAAAGAAAACTTTCCATAGCAATTATGCTCTCTTGCAAAGTAACTTCCATTTTTTTTTTTCACATAAAACTACAGCCAGTAGCCTGAGTTGGTGGTTCTGACAGTTTAGAAATCTTTGTTCCACTTTTTATTGGCCCTCTGAGGAAACGAGAAACAAACAAGAAAAGAGAATGCACAACTGAAGTTATCCTCATCTGAACCTTTAGCTGCAAATACTCATGGATCATTCTCCTATGACTATTTTGTGCAGAAGCTGTAGAGAATGAAGCAGATTTATATCAATCTCTAATATAACAGTTTTGTAAGTCTACCACAACCATCTTCATCAAAGGTGCATAAATGTTTTATTTTCACTGCCTTGAAGATCCATTGCATATTAAAACAGTCTTCCAACAGCATGACTTGCATTTTTTCAGGCCAGAATGCACTTTTTTATTAGGCACCTTCTGCAGAGTCTCCCACTTAAATTACCATTAATCTTCTGTTATCATTCACATCATAATCAGGGTAGTTCATACAGTCATATCTGTGTTTTGGTTGGGCTGAGACACTGCTCCTGGGAATGATCATGATAACAGTGTCACAAAGGTTCCTGCTTGAATCACTAGACTGCAGTACAGTTCTATCCTTATTCTCCACACAACCCTACTTTTCACCTTCTGATGTAAACCCCAGGGGACATGTTCTGCTAGGACATTTGGTTCTGAGAGGGTCCTCTCTCATCTGTTGCTCACAAAAATTGCTGCCTATATGGAAAAACCAGCTTCCTCAAGATCTGGTCACAGATGAGTACATGGAGTAAAAGAGGTGGTGCCTGTAATATTTTATAGTGTAAGCAGTGCCTTTTTATCTCTTCTGTCAGAAACTTGTAGTGCTGGTTGAATCTTTACCTCCCCCTGTTCTAGTGGACTCTCCAAAAGAATCCTTAGTGTTTTCTATGTGGTTCATCTCATGCCATCCCTTTTTGGTGGCTGGGGTTGGCTAAAGGCAATCTTTCCCTTCCCTTTTGAAAGAGCTGCAGGAAAAGCCTGGCCATTGCATTTCTGTGGAGAGACTGTGGGGCAATATTTGCTTGCTAAAGTAGGTGTCCTGTTTTATTTGGGGGTGTAGCAATGCCTGCTTTCAGGAGGTATTTTCTGCTATCATCATCCTGCTTCTTCAGGCTGATATTGTATGAAATTGGAGAGAGCATGATGTCTGTGTCAGTCCCATAACTGAAGGCCCACTGGGGATTGAGGGTACTACAGTGAAGATTTGGTTCCCATTTTCTGTCTCTTGCAGGAAGTCAGAGTGCATAACTTATGAGCTAAAAAAATCTGGGGAAAAAAGAAAGAGGGAGAGGGTTGTTTTTTCAGGTTCTATGAAATGTTCACAGCACAGCTCCATGAGTTGTCAACACAATGAGACTGACAGCAAACTTTGCCAAGAGGCAAGAAAAAAGCCTTGAGTTTTTATACCAGCATTGCTACTGAGCTCCCTGTCATCGAACCATGATGTAAATTTTATTGTGTTCTTTGGAGAGAAGGCCACACTTCTGGGAACCTCTCTATAGATTGAGCTATGCATGGAGCCTTCTTCTACTGAAATACCTATGAAATCCAGTTCTGAATATTTCTTCTATCTGTGTCTTGTTCACAAAGACAGCAGCTCTTTTTTTCAAAATGCCAGCCTTCATTTTTGCTCTAGAAAGCTGCTCGTATATGAATCTCTCTCATTCAGAAATGGTGTGGTTATGGGCACTGTCTCAAGAAGTTTCCCCTGCTAAAAAATTCAGGAAGTCAAGCAGTAAAAGTTAACACAGCATATGAATTTTGGTTAGCAGCAATACACCCTTAACTTTTCTTCCTTTAAACTGCCAACAGTTTAAAAAAAGACATTTGCATGTAATCATTAACATTTTTGTTTTCAATTACCACTGAAAAGGATTCAGGCAAGAAATTATGGTAGATCTGACCAAAGGATGAAAATCTAATTTTGTGGCAACATCTGAAGTTTCAGCACATATGTTCTTGGATGGAGTGAAAATAAATCCCCCTAACACTTTCTGAAAAAAATTTAATTGAGTTAAAGAAGAAAGGTGCTTGAGTAGGTTGGGATGTCTGAGGACCCCTTTCCTTACTTGCTACATAAAATTTTCTTGTCAAACCAGCAGTATCCCTGCATTCTAGATTTGATACAACAGCCTATTTAAAATCTACTCTTTCTTAAAAGCTGGAAATGTTTTTACTACTTTTAATACTAGGGCACCATGAGTAATTCTTCTAATTCAGGCTATAATTTATTGTAGTTTTCATTGCAGCTAAATTGCATAAAGTTTTGGTTTTGTTCCCACGACAGTTTTCACATCACATTCTAGTCTGAGGACATCATATGTGTTTAGCATATATACATAGCAACATGCATACACTCCACACAAAGTGCCTCTGGTTCCAAGACCTGATATAGGACAGAACATCTGCAATAGCATCGTTGTTGCTGTTTCTACATGTCATGTTTATTCTAAGTACAGAAATACATATTGAAGGACTCCCTGAACTAGGAGTTTGGTTTGGTTTGTTTTTTTTTTCCCCTTGTAAAAAATAGGATTAATAATGGTGTTCGTGAATTGAGGAACAGACTACATTACTTCATGAAAATTTGCTGGTTTTAACATGGTGGCATTTCACTCACGAATAAAAGTTGGTCTGCATGAACAGCCATGAATCAAGTGGAAAATGAAAGAAAAAGGATCTAATAGCCCAAATGTGGCTACAGTCTTTTGGTACTCAAGGTGATGAATGTTAAAGGTACAGGATTGTCATAAAAGACTTTGCCAGATATTTCTAAAAAGTGTTCTTCTTAAATCTCTCTAAAGAAAACAGAGTAGTTTTAGAAAAACTAAATTATGGATTATGGTCCTTACATATTTTGCTCCAGCTACTGACATGCAGTATGGTTTTCAGATATTGACTGGAGACAGCTTTCAGTGCATGCACAAACAATGGAGAAGTGGAGCTCATGGAGTGTCCTGAAACTGTCCTGTCTCTTGCTATTAAGAATATTAAGGTTGATCTTTGATTAAGAGAAATTGTTTCGGACATGCAGAATGACTTGTGGAAACTAAAGTTATGTGACATTTTCTAATTAAGATCTATTAGGCCCATTCTTGTCTGGAATTCAGGACAGTTGCATCCATTCTGATATGCCTGTTTCCTGTGATTGTTCTCTTTGGAAAGTAAAATTATTTCCCAAGTAAAACATGCTTCTTCCAGGAATACTTGTGGTATCCTCTGCTACCAAGTAGCTACTGATGTCCACTCCTGAGGACAATTTGGAGTCAGTGAAGAGCTTCTAGCTCACAGAACCTAGAAACAGCGTTTGTTGAACTGACTCAGTGGAAAGTGACATTCAATTTTAAAGTTCCACTTCCTTACAATTAACAGCTGATTACATTTGATGAGTTCGATTGTTTCCCTTGAGCCAATTCTCAGTCAACAGTCTATGAGTTGTTAAACATGCCCATGTACAGAAACAATAGGAAGTGATTAAAGTGGGGCCAATCTGGTCATGGTCATTACAAAGGAAACTGCCCTATCCTTAAAAAGTAAGAAAAAGAAATACCTTGGTATATCCCAGACTAGATAGAAAGGTTGCTTCAACAACCTCATGTAACAGTAGCCAATTTCCTAAAAGGAGATCTATCTTGAAGGCTGACCAAAAAAAAATAATGTACTAGTTTGATATTGGTAAAAGGTATTTTCTATCTCTTTTTTTCCATCAGTATAGTTAATTCTATTGTTACTATAAGTATTTCACGTATGTTTTGTTGTAAAAACATTGAAGTGGGAGTATGACATTTAAAGGATTTGATTTTGTTTCTGAAGGACTCTTTGCCCTGGTAGTATAGATTTGTTCTTGCAAAAGGTATAGCCAATAAGATTTCCTGCTCCATCATGAGATCATTCCAACCACATCTTGTTCAGGCAAATGAGTTCTGCTCTGAGCAGGCCATTATTATCACCTCACTAAACCTTTTTTTATCTTGATAAGGAGAATTTCCCTGTAGTTTAGGCACAGGCCAGGGGTTAAGGAAGTTTAGTTTCAGGTATTCTGTCTCAGATAATTACATTGTTTGGTCTATAGTCTTAGACTTCTGGCTTTTGAGATTTTAGGATCAGTGGTGCTTTATTCCACTAAATGCCATTGTGGGGAAGGCCAGGGTCAGACTCCAACACTGAAGAAATGTAGGCACTAAGAAGGGAAGAGTAAAGAAATTTTTTTGTCCCTTTGTTACTCAGAGAGATAAAGATTGGGCAGTTGTATTTTCAGACAGGAAAAAAAAATGCTCTTAAGTGTCCTGGGATTATGGTGTTGCTGTGGTTATTTTTTAATTAATTGCTTAGATTTGAAGTTACCTAGTTTTCCAATCAATAAGCAAAGAATGAGAGATGGAAAGGAGGTGGTTTCACAGTTCAAGTTCCTCTTGAGTCATAGTCTCTGGCTTAGGGAAAGGAAAGGGCCATATTTTGCATTTAAAGGATGAAATGTGTGATGGAAAAACAGAGTATCATGGTGAGTAGTCTGTCACAGGGAGGTGAGCAGTGTGACATAATTTCCATCCTATTCCACACTGTGAAAAGTGTCCGAGCAGCCCTGTGTGCTCAGCAGCATGAGGCTGGACTGGGGTGGTTATGGTAGAATGCAATTGCTGTGTTTTGGAACAGTCCCTCCCTTTTATCATCCAGGAAAAAATCCATGCAGTGATTGCAGTGATCTTGTTGTTGCACACTCTCCTCAACGTGTTCAGCTCCCTTTGCAGCCACCATACTTTACAGGGGAATTGTCTCCCAGCCATCATTTTACTGCTCTTAATTACGTGTTGCTCAGGAAAAAAAAAATCTTGGCTCAGGATGATTAGATTAAAATTTCCTCTCCTCTGACTCCTTTGTTTGAATTTTTAGAATTATTTTCTTTAATTCCACATCTGGGGAAAATTCTATGGTTTATTTATAAAAATGTCAGATGAAACAATCAGTGTGATTCTTTCTGGCTTTTGGAGTCTAGAGACCTATAGTGACTGACTAGAATTTACTTTAAGTGTTTCCTTGTTTAGGTTGTCTGCTAACATAAAATACAATAACCAGGATGATTCCACTTCAAGAAAAATATTCTGCATGCCTACCTTAAGATTGCTAGGCAGATAGTAGTGGTAGAAGAGAAAATTAAGGAAAAATTGCTTTTCCAACAACCAAGAAACTCATTGCAGAAAATTCTGTGTTTCTCCTGGACTAGAAAAATGCTTGTCTGTTTTCATGACAAATTTAAGTCCAGATACAGTTGGAGGCTTGTGTCCTTCCTTAGTATTCATTTCCACTTAGCCAAGGGATTGCATAGGATCTCAAATCCATCAGAATGTGCCTTTAAATGTTAACTGTACTGATTAGGAGGGACAGAAAATATGCTTAAAATTAAGCACATGCTTAATTATTTGTGACCTAAGATTTTGCATGAGATTTTTGTCTGAGTTTTATTTCAAAGTCTAAACTCCAAAGCTCTGATGTTGAGGGGTTTTAAATGAAAGTTTAACATCAGGCAATTCTTCCATCTTCTGTCATGTTTTTAAGAACTCAGACATGGAATAAATCTCATGAAAAAGTCACTTGCTGTTAGTGTTTTTAATGGAAATTATAGATAAAAAGTGTCTGCTCAGCCATCAACTCCATGTTTCTACTAGTGCATACTTGCCCTTGGTTTGCATACATATTCTTTCTCATAGAATGCAAGTTAAATAACAGGTACTTTTTTTTTTTAAGAGCAGCCTAACACATCTAATTTCTGCAATTTCTACCTATGGTTTTCCTCTTAAAGGTAATTTGTTTCCTTTCAAGTAATTACAAATTGTACATTTCCAGTCACATTATGCCAACATCAAGACTGATAACTAACTAGTTTGATTCCACTCTTATCAACATTTTATGAAAATTAGAAGTGAAAACATCACACTGGGACCTTTAGAGTTGCTTTAAGTTGTTTTGAATAAATAGCAGGGTCTCTTATAGCTCTAATGATTAGAACAGCTAAAAAGATTCCACTACAAGTTGTAATGCATCTCTCTTTATAAGAACCCTGGAAACCTGTTCATCCTGTTTATTTTACTTCTACTGTGTAGTGGCGTTCTTAGAGATGCATAAATGCTATTTTAGGTTATTGCAAGAGTTTAAGCTTTACTGAGTTGGAACAACATTTCTCTAGCTAGTCTTTTAAAGCAATCCCATCCAGGCAGAAACACTTCAGTTGCATTTGGCAAATATTGTCTATTCACCGTCTTTGTTTAGTAAAATAATTTTTATTGTCTTTTTTTCTTCATATGAATTAGATACTTAGTGTTAAAATGAGCACATTTTACATCTTGGTTTTGTTGTTGCATTGGGAGTTTTTTGGTTGGTTTCTTGTTTTGTTTTTGGTATCTTTAAGAAAGAGAAGATCCATGGTATCTCTTCATCAGAAACCTGTAGGTTAGTTTGACCTAACTTTTATATTGTATGAAGATTCCTAGGTCCCTCTGTTCAAAAGCAACTTCTCCAATCATTACTGAAGCAACCAAAATTTCAATTTTTTCTTTCTGTGATAAGGTGGAGAAAGCATTGATAAATGTCTAAATTATATTTTGAAATTCAAAAAAAAAAAAAAAAAAAAAAAGCCAAGACACCAACAGCAACTTTTCTTTCACTCAGATTTGTTCTAGCTGTCCTTTAGAACATCTTTCTTCTACAGTCTTAAAAGCACATTTCACAATTCTAGTTTTGGATATTTGTCTCACGATATTAATCTGCTCATTTGCCAGATATTAGGTCAATACATCCCCAAAAGAAAGCCTGACATACAGCAGCAGTTCTGTGATTTCCAAAGATCTAAACTGCACAGTTCCCTGTTATGAGTGTTATAAGCTTCTCTTGTACATCTCTTCTAAGGCTGTCTCAAAGCACTTTATAAATTGCAAAGAAATAAGTGCAACTGCTGTCTTCAGCAAGACTAGGATTTTTTTTTTCCTCTTGAACCATAAACTCAGAAATCTAGCATCCATTTTCCACACCTTCTAGGAACTTCAGTGGACCCCAGGAAAATTGTCTAGAAATTCCAGACAATTGACTGCTTGGAACAGGTGAAAAAAGGTTGTGTTTGATTCTCATCTTTGTTTCTGAAAACAGTGCCAGGCTTTCCTCCAGTGTCAGACTTTTTTGCTTGGGTAGTCACTAAATAGCTTTTTATATTTGTTTGGTGGCATGCTGGCTTTGTATGAATTTATACATAGAAAGAGGCAAACATAGAAAGAAGATAATTAGAATTAACAGATGAAGAGTGAGGCTCAGAGAGATGCACAAATATAGTGTCTTTGCCAATAAATCACCAATGGGAATGATTAAACAAGAAAATATAGTATATACCTATTTTTCAGTTCTCTGATAAGCAATATGGTGGGAATAATTCTTTGGCTCTCGAGTTACATTCCATGTTAGTGGGTTAGTAATGGGTCACACATGACTGATTTAACAGAATAAAGGCTAAGATTAGATTACTCTTTTTAATAAAGTGAACATACTTCAGATGAGAATGTTTTGTCTATTCATCAAAATTATGCATGTGGTGCCAGGCATCCTCTTCTTTTAAATGTACCTCATTGAAAATACAGCAAGTTAAACACAAACCATCTTAAGCATGTAGAAGCATATTGTAGCTACTGTGGTTTTTTAATATGTCATGAGGGAAGCAGCAGTGCTGCACATGAAGCTGGCTTCTAAATACAAGCTTCAAATACCAAACTAGTGCCTGCAATGTTTTCCTATATATATCAAAAAATGGAATGCACTATATATGTATATAAAAAGATATATACAAATAGTCAATAGAGAGGAAGAAAAGATTTTTTTTCCAAGCATAATAGATGAGGTTGAGGCAAAATGTTGGTTGCCATAAGATCTGATTTCTGATTTTCTGTGTGAATTTTTGTTTGCTCATGTTTTCTTAATCCATCAAGTTACTTCTGGCCAGCTGCTAATTGACTCTCATGCAGTTGTCAATTGCATTCCATTATCCATACAAAAGGTCAATAATTCCTCTGGAATTCTAACTGCTATGATAATGTATGAATTTTGAGTTTCTCAGTTGCTGGGGAAAGCATAAAATTGAGAATGGCAGCTTGTCTGTGAGGCCATATATGTATTTTGCCACTTAACACCCAATTCATGTTTGCACTCTGAATTACAGAGGAGCTGAGGCTGAAAGAGACATCTGAAGGTCATCTTGCCCAACCCCTTGCTCCAACCATATCCAGACAACTTTTGCATATCTCCAAGGATGGAGACTCCACAGCCTCCCTGGCAGCATGTGCTAATGTTCATTCACCTTCACACAGAGAATCTAAACCTATTTCCAGTGCCCATCTGCAAAATGAAATTTAGAAGTGTTGTTTGAAATCTATGGATAAGGAAGTTTAGAGCATACTGCCAGTGGGAAACCATATTTAGTTCTTGTATTGCACCCTTGAGATAGGTAACCCCCAGTAATTCACTTTCTGTGACCTGTTATACATAATGTGCTGTTTGCTGCTTCCCATGAGGTCCAGGGGGAAGAAAACAAACCTTACTCCTTGACACACTTTGGTCAAAGCCAGGGGTTTGGACTCTCTGTCTACCTGTTTAAAGGTCACAGAGGCCCCTGCAGGTAGCACCCTTGAGGGTACAGATGAGGAGATGATGAGGCCCCAGCAACAGCTGGGATTAGTCTAGAAGGGGGAAAGTTGACAGCAACCTTCAGGATGGGTTGGAACAATCGGTGAAAGAGCGATGACCTGCTCTGTATGACATATTGCTGGGTAACTCTGCCAGATGAGTTAATAAAGCCATTGCCTAATTAAACCACATCCTTTGCATCATGTCTTCCTGCACAGTCAAGCTGTGTGCTTTCTGGCTCGCATGGTATCATCAATAATACAGATCCGACATCTAGATCATCTGGTGGTGGAGCAGGAGTTAGAATACAGCTCACTTCCTCTTAGCTGTATTTGGCTGTACAGAGCTAACAGGAGTAAAAAATGGTAACAATTTATTTTTATCACTTAAGTGAGTACATTTGGACTGACTGCATATGGAGAACAGATCTACTGAATAAGAATTTTGCCTAGTAACTTTTTCTGACTGTAGCCACATTTAATAATTGTGGTTAAAATGCTGGCTTTACATTTAAAAAAATGTTGACAGAGTATCTTTCACAAATAGGAACATGCTCACATGATTGTAAACATATGCTATAGTCCTTTCCCACATCTACATCTGTTTCTTTAATTGATATTGTATTTTAATTATTTTAGCTTATAAATACACACTAGGGCTGATAAACACGTTTTCTATCAGATGTTTTTGGAAAGAAAACTGTCGCCAGAGTTTCTATTTTTTTCATTTGTTTCCTATGGCGTTTTTTCAAGATTTCAAAACTTTGTAACAGAGTTGTTTCTATTAACTTCTGTTGAGTAAAAAGGGAAAGGTGCAGACTGCTCAAATCTTTAACAGTGAGATAAGCCTCAGAGTATAAAAGAAAGCTCATAATAGGAGAGTATGTTCTACTGTGCAGTGCATTCATTTTTGCTCAGGAAGAGAAAAATGCTGGTATTGTGAAGTAGTTAAGTCACAAGTTAATTTCAGTGAATTGCAGAAGGAGCAGCAATGACACATGCCACATGTTTTAGCACTTCTTTATCTCAAGACATATTTGAAACAGGTGAGTTACAATCTGAAGATCTCTATTTCATGAGGTTATTTGTTTGCATAGTACCCAGTTCCTTTCTAAGTTAAATTCATGGTAGATGGATGAGAGCTGAGTTTTTCAAACAGAAGGAAAGGATTAGTTATTATACCAAATATGGGTCAGAATTGTAAGTGATGTTCCTCCCAGTCTGGTGCTGATATTCCCAAAGGATTCTTTCAGTGTTGGCCTTATCAGTCAACTCTTCACTTTTATTTACTTTAGCAGTTGCTTTAAAAATTCATTCTAACATCTGACTAAAGTCAAGAGAGGGAAGTAAATGTATCTGCTCTATCTCATTAGTTAAGAGAGACACACAAAGGTTTGATTTCGGTTTATGTCAGACAATATTCTGTAATTAAGCACAGACCATCATCAATTCTCTACCAGAGTGACCTGGGAGGTTGAAATAGGTTTGGTGTTTAATGGAACATAATTCAGATAAGACAAACATTTTGAACCTATTTTTTTAGGTGTCTCCACTAGAATCAGTGAATTCTCACAGCAGCAGCAAATATCCCTTTTCATGCAGATATCTTCTAAATTTTAATTTTAAAAACTACTGCTTCTTTATCCTCAGTTGTTGTTTTAATATTAATACTGAAATCCATGGAATTTTTTGTTTGAACTTGTTTAATGACTGATTAGTGTTGGCATCTTAAAGGAAACAAAATAACCCTAACTTTGACCAAAGTCACAAATATGTGTTGAGAATAGCAGCTTGCTTGTATTCCCACACTGGATGAGAAAGGCTGGCATATCATGATGGAAACACATGAATAAAGAAACAACCTATATTATAAATTATATCTCACGGATTAAGAAACAGCTGATGGTATAAATTATAACTATGGAATCTAAATGGGGAATGTCAAATAAATGTACTTTTTAAGGCCCTGAGTCAGGCTCACAACTGATCTCAGTTCCCTTGGGAATCAGAGCCTTCATCTCTGCTGAAAATAGGTGACTCCAGGCATTCTTTAGTGAATTGATCCAATCTTGCTCCTTCCTTTTAAAGTGAAAGCAGTGATGCTGATGTTGCCCTCCTTTTTTACAGCAGTGCATAGTGTTTAGAGTACTCACTCAGAAAATGGGTAACAGTTCTCTTTTCCAACAGAAGCTCTTTGAGGTTTCACATCCTACTTATGCCAGGGGAGTTTGTGTATGGCAGCATTTTGCTTTCCTTTTGGACAAGAATCACTTAGGAGAATCACTCCTCTGTCTGTAAATGACTTCTGAAATTCACATCAAATTTTTACCCTGTCAAAAACCCCCAAAACTAAACAACAACCAACAACAACAAAAAGCCCACAACACAAACACATGGTAGAACTATTATCAGCTAGGAAACTAACACAACCCTCTCTTGATCTACAGGAATAATTGAAATTCTGAATATAAGTCTCAGTAATTTAAATTCTGAATATAAGTCTTTTAGTACCAGACTCAGTCTCTGAGTCTGATACTAAAATCTTATAAAACAGGGGAAGTTAGGAAAAAGTGCTCTAGGCATTTCTATTGGATAGCTCCAAACACTCTATTCTTATCTTCCTACTTCTTATTTCTGTGTGTCTAATTTTCACTGGGCATTTAATAGAATGTCTAGATCCTGAAAGAGGTTTTTGAATGTCCAGTCCATTAGGCCCTTAACTACATCTAGAGACTATAGATTGGACTCTAAATGACATGAAAACACACTTTGTGGCTACATATTTAAGCAGGCACTGTTTGATGCAGTGGGAATAATGACCTAGCTCCAGGCTATCATTTCTAGCTCTTTTGCAGGTTAGAGTCTTGCTGAGGGAGATTTGAACAAGGCCCTCATAGAGACCTCTCATAGAATAGCACTGCAGATACTACCCAGATCACTGAAGTGCTTTTGGAAGTTTGGCTTACTGTATGGAAATGTCTTTGGCTCACCTGCCAGTATAATTTCTTGTTGCACTACTGTTTAGGGGCACAATGGCAGCATCCTCTGAAAGCATTACTGTTAACACAACTGGGTTAACATTTATGGTACCACAGCAAATCTTTGGACCCTGTGAGAATTCAACCTCGTTGAGTTGAATTGGTAAAAGACTGCTTCTACAGGCAACCTCAAACTGTATTAGAAAGGCAAGACTGAGCTTTGCTCAGCTGAACTGTGGTGCAAAGTTTTTTATTAATACATCAACAGGAAGTTCTGAATGTTGAGTTGTTACTCAGATCTTTTCTTGCAGAGAGCCTCCCTGCCATACCAAAGTGGAAATGCAGTATTCTACACCTCTAAGAGAGACTCTTTGGATTAAGATACATTTCCTTTGCTTAATATGAAATACAATAGGACCTTCTCATATGAATACGCCATCTTGGCCTCATCTCACTTCATAGTATGTCTGCTGGCAAGCTGCATTTCTTATTGTCACTAAAGAGTTTAAGCATCAATTTCTTAGACTAGCTACACATTTAATTTTTCCTTAAATCTCATGTAATGTTGGAATGACAGCAGGAAGTTGTGACAAACACTAAATGTTCCATTCTGTGGAGTAGTCAGGGAATTAGAGGTAGCTAGGTTGTCACCTCTTCAGCAAAGGTGTGGGCATTTCCATGAAGCAGTAAGGTACTTCTCCAGCTAGGTGTGTGAGCTTTCCTTTGGGCTGATAAACCCAAATCAGGTGGACAAAGCTCTCTAATGAAGTGTTAAGCAGGGCCTCCCTGACGAAGCAACAGCCGAGTAAGGTTGAGGTATCAGGGCTGCATTTCAGCCTGTCACATAAATCAGATTCCATCACTGAAATAAGGCTATCTCCTGCAGAATGGGGGTAGGATTAGATATCTTTTGAATTGCAGACATCAATTGATTTCAAGCAGTTGACTTAAAACGATGAATTTATTTTAAAACCATATTGTAGTGATATTTTTTCATAAATCAATGGAAGTCCCAAGCTAAGGCATGATTTTGTTTGCATAGTGAACCCAGTATCCTGTTTTCTCCTTGCATATAGCAATTATGACTGTCAATTCATTTATCTTTCCTTTTTTTAACCTTTGTCCAGTATAAATCTATAATTCGTTGATTTGCATATAAATACTTTCATATATCAAGTTCTGTACTATTTGTCTGTTATTTTCCACAATTTTTTTTTTATTTTTATGAAGTTTTTGTTATGGAAAATGCAGTTGACCCATGTGAAACTTAAGACCTTGTTTGCTCCCTTCCCATAGCTGCTGGGGAGTATGACAAATAGCTGTAGATAAAAAGGTTATGGCAGCTTGTTTCCTTCTCCTCTATTGTGAAACCATTTTAGCTTCTGTCTGTTTTGTCTTTGCATATTTTATTAAGTCATATCCAAGAAAGGGAGTATTAAGCACGCACTGCATTTGCATCCTGGTTACATGATACAAGCAAATTTAATTCCAATACAGCTTCATTTTCTGGAGGAGTTGCTCACATTTGTGACTAAGATTCATGGAAAGCTCTTCTAGTAAGCTGAGTGGCATTGCCCCTTTAAGCAGTATTAATTTTTGTTAGTTAATATTTAGGATCCATTCTACCTGAATTATCCATAGCAATAAGACTTTCTGGTACACAGAGAAGACTTCTGGAGATATGAAAGAATGTCACAGTTTTCCTGCTTTCTGCCCTGAATGGCTCATGCTTCTGCTAGAGAAAAACAAGCAGAAGCATCTCACAGAATGCTGTTCCCAACAAGCCCTAGCACTTCAGCAAGTACCACTTAGCTTATTCTTAATGAAAGTGCTAAAAACCTAAGCCATGCTTGCTTTAAGTGTTAAACTACATATATTTAAAGAGTTTAATCACATTTGATGTAAGCATAGTCAAAGAAGAGAAGTAGGTACTACTAGAGGATGATTCAGACCTTGAGCTCTAGTTTCTTGAAAACAATTTTTTGTAAAGGGTCACAGTTTAAGCAGCTTCCATTATCAACCACTTGTTCCATTTCTCTTCCTTTTGTACTGGTACAGTTGAGTGTGATGCTACTGTGAGCCTAAAATAAACATACAATGAGTAGTGTATTCTGGTGTGCAAGGAGAAATGCACTTTACTGTGACCTGTCTCTAGCTTTTTAGTGGTGTTCTTCACTGTACTTGATTTTAACTTTGAGTTTTGAAATTGTCAAAAGGGATATTATTCTATTCCTGTTTAAATAACCAAGCATATGCATGATATAAAGGTATAAATATTTACCAATGCAAAATTGATTCTAATTGCTCTCAGTGAATTGTCTATATTTTGTCCATAAGAAAGAGAAATAGGAGATTAAAATATTAAACAGTTTTTCCAATATCACCTCTATAACCTGTTGCTGAAGATCTGAACAGAGTCATCCTTCATCTCAGGGTCAGAGATCACCTTTGATTACACATTTAAGTTTTTCATTGGACCTTGCATTATATTTTCAAAGAAAAATCTGTCCAATCTGATGAGCTTGGTGAATTTTATTTTTGCCATATAATTTTAGTAGAATTACAACAGTAGTTTTCATTTCTGTTCTGACTCAGTCACAGAATCACAGAATGTTTGAGGTTGAAAGGGACTTCTGGAGTTTACCTTGTGCCACCCCACTGCTCAAGCAGGCCCATCTAGAGCAGTCTGCCCAGGATCATGTCCAGATGTTTTTCTGGTATCTCCAAGGGTGTAGACTCCACAACTTCTATTGATAACTTGTTCTGGTGCTCAGTCACCCTCACAGTAAAGAATTGTTTCCTGATGTTCAGATGGAAGCTCTTATGCTTCAGTGTGTGCCCTTTGCCTCTTGTCTGTCACTGGACACCACAAGAAAAGAGCCTGGCTGTGTCTTCTTTACATCCTTGGGTAGAGAATCCAGCCCTTATCCTTTTTCAAATTTCTTATGGTTAGCGACTGCCGTGCTCTCTAGTCTACCCAAATCTCTTTGTAAGGCCTCTCTCTCCTCCCAAAGGAGTCCACAGCTCCTCCTGCTTTAGTGTCATTGCTATACTCACTTAATGTACCCTCAGTTCCTGCATCCAGACCATTTATAAAACTTTTCAAGAGCACTAGCCTTGAAATTGAGCCTGGGGGAGCCCACTACCAGCCTGACTTACTAAAACATTTTAAACCTGACTTGTGAGACTGTTGTTCACCCAGAATATTTTGGACTTGCCTAACTGAGTGCTAAACATTTTGTCCAGAAGGTTACTCTGAGAGACGTCGTCAAAAGCTTTAATGAAATCCAAACCCATCACATCTATTAACTTCTCTTGGTCAACTTGACTGGTGACCCAGTCATAAAAGGAAATTCAGTTGATTAAGCAGGATTTTCCCCTCATGAACACGTGTTGGCTTTCATCAGTATTGCATTGTCTCTCAAATAAGCCCTGGAATAACTCTCTCAAAAATTTTAGCAGACACAGACAGGCCTGTAATTAACAAGGTCTTCCTTTCTAATTTTATTGAAAATTGGGAAAACATTTTCCAGCTTCCAGTTGACTGGAACCACTTCAGACTCCCAAGGCTGGTGAAAAGTCATGGAGAGAGGTCACACAAAGGCACCTCTTTCAGTACTCTGGGATATGTATCCCATTGGGCCCCATAACTTGATGCATCCAACTGGAGCAGCAGGTCTTGAACAAGTTCAGGGTAGTTTTGGTTTTTGTTTGGTTTGTTTTGGCTATTAAATTAGCCAAAATACTGAGAAGTTAGGATACTTTTCTTATACAGTTTTACCATCTAGATCTGAGGCATTTTTTGCTAGCTTCTAGTTAGAATAATGGGAAGACTATTTCAGGAAGAATTTACAGTATTTTTCTTTTAAAATACTTGTTGTTTCTAAGATTATGTGGTAATTACTTTCCATGTTCTGTTATGAAAATATCAAAAGTATTAGTAAGAGTAGATATATGACCAAAAAAATAGCTCATTCCTAGCTCAACATCATGTGTAATCTCACTGGATTGTAATTGTAATCTCACTAGAAAAATTAAAAATAAACATACATGTTTAAGAGTTCTCAATATCCAAAGGTGATACAAGACAAAGGGAAATAATTCATACAATTGTGACTATGAAAATTATGTATATGAGTAAGTTTGGGTGTTAGCAAATAGTGCTTATGCAAATCCTCTCCTTAAAAGTGACCTTGCTATTCATTGTATCTAGTCCCAAAAGGAACTTGTTAAAACATAATTATTTAGTATTTTTCTGTATTATTTTATCAACTTGAGAGTTTTAAACCCATTCTATTTGCTCACAAAATTTTACTTGTGATTTTAACATTTTCTCACTTTGATAAAAAACACAAAATATGAAAAAGGTAGAACAAAATCATTGAGGTTGGAAAAGAATCCCAAGATCATCAAGTTTCAACCAGGCCACACTGAGTTGTTTCTTGGATACCTCCAGGGATGGTTACTCCAAAACTTCCCTGGGCAGCCCATTCCAGTTCTTGACAACGCCTTCAGTGAAGAAATTCTTCCTGATGTCCAATCTGAGCATCCACTGGCACATCTTGAGGCTGTGTCCTCTTCTTGCCTGGGAGAAGAGGCCAACCCCCACCTTGCCTCATCTTCCTCTCAGGCAGCTGTAGAGTGATAGGGTCACCCCTGGGACTCTTTTTTTCCCAGGATAAACACCCCCAGCTCCCCCAGCTGCTTCTCACTGACTCACTCTATAAACCCTTCACCAGCTGCATTTCCCTTCTCTGGACTTGCTCCAGCCCCTCAATGTCACTGCTGTAGTGAGAGTCCCAAAACTGGACACAGCACTCAAGGTGTGGCCCCACCAGTGGTGAGTACAATCACTGCCCTGATCTTACTTACTTACTGTACTATTAAAAAATGCCTACATAAGTAGACTTTAAACACTAGTTAATAAGATCAGTGTCAGAAAAAAAATTAAAGAAAATTGAAAACACAACTTGTATATCATTTCAAAAGATTGTTTTCACATGCAAGGGTAATAATACTTTGACCAGGATTTATCTGTGCAGTGTCTACAGAAAATAATTCCTTCTCTTGTGCTAACATTCAGTCAACCTCATATTCACTTAATGTGAGCACAATGGGATCAGCTGTCTTGTCAAGTTAATCTATAACATTAATGCAGTGTTTTATCCCTCTTTCTCAGACTCCATGCACATAAAACATTCATATATATAGTTTTCAGCAGATTGTTCTTGTGTCCATCAGGTACAAATGCATGGTTTTATCCCTGGGCCAGTGAAATGCCTCTGTACCTTGCTGTTACTGTGTATGTACTGTGACTCCCAAATCTGTTACAAAAGAGTATGCAAATTAAAATGTCTCCTATATGCACTCTAAGATCAGTGTTTAGGGTATGCTTCAGTACATACTGTCACTTATGCTGTATTTCTGGTTGGTTCTTATCTGCTCTGATGGAATATAAAACATTGGAAAGGTCCTTTCTGAAAGCTGCTACAAAGGAACTGGTACTATCATTTGTAGATAGAGACCATTACTACATATAATCCAGAATTTTCATATCCTCTTTTCAATTCCATTGTTACTTGTGGGCAGATCTATAAAGAGGCATGATGACCTCATGGAAATGCAATAGAGGAGAAAACCTACTTCTGGCTCTTTTGTTGATTTACTTTTTTATTGTCAGTGGACATTGCCCTTTGTGAAGGATGATTATAAAGGCTGTGAGTTGCTCACCATGGTACCTCTATGTACAGCACTCCAGACTCTGGGCACCATTCATCACTTCCAGCTCCTGCTGTGCTATCTGGAAGAAGTAGGAAGTGTTTACAATTTTGCTTCTTCTCTTTCTGTATTGAAGAACTTGAACATATATTTCAAAGAGAAAATTACATCTGGATGAACAGATTAGAAATTAGGGTGCTAGGTTCTGCTCTCCAGATACCAAGATAAAGGAATGCAGTAGCATTAACACAGGATGGTGAGAAAAAAAAGACATTAAACTTTTATTTCTCTGTTTGTAAATCTCTGCAAAACATCTCAAATTCATAATTTGATTGAGCATTTTGTCTTAGAAAATATTTTTTATTTTGCATTTACTAAACCAAAAAAAGATTTTGAGTGTCATATTCAGGATCAGGCTTTTAGTAGCCCGTAAGTGCAAGAAGTGCAAAGAATGATTGGTTTGCTCTACGAGAGACTGCTGTTGTAGTACTTGGCTTTACAAATGTGCAGTTACATTGTTCAGGGCTCAAGCACTGTTTGAAGTCGTGTATAGCTCTTTTTTCAGGCCCTCTGTACAGGGCTTGAGTTTCATCTTTAATCAACAGCCAGCTGTTAGGGCTGCCACTGATTCCTGACCTGTAATTACCCCAGAACCTCATCCTGCTGGCTGGCTTCTCAGAGCCTCCTGATATGCATGCTACAAGATTGAAAGTGGCAAAAAATCCTTTGCAAAGGTACCAAGAGATTTGTACCTTTGCACTACAAATCAATCCAAACACTGAAGGCACAAGTCCTGTTCTCCCCTGCCCCCTCACTCATTTCCCCCTATAACTCTGTCCTGCATTTCAGGTTGTAATTAAGACTAACAATGTGAAATCAAGCAAGTTTGCTTGAATCTGCCTCTAGGAAAGGATCAATTGGCAAACCAAATGCATGGTATCCTTGCTGATGAGATCCATGATTTTTAGCTGGACCATCTGATTATGTTTTAGTATGAACTGTGTAAGCTTTCTAATGCAATGCCCTGTTTGAATAAGCTGCAACCATACACACACTTTAGGTATTATAGATTCTAGTTGTCACGAAACATTTACTTCATTGTCAGCTCTATCTACTGTATTCTTGAATTTTGAACTACAAAGTACTGCCAACCAGCAAACATGCATTTTTATTCCAGGATGAATGATGATTGCAAGCCATGAATTGGTTTCAGTTCTCTCTCCCTTTCATCTGAGAGGAGAAGCTTGTTTTTTTAAAAACATGCCTTGTCCCTCAGATGTGTTTTAGTAAATATATATGCAAAGGAAAGGCTGGAACAATTGCAAGTTTTCATTGCTGCTATTGCTAATTGTATAGCTAGCTCCTTTTAGAGCTGGCCACCATAACTAGCTAAATCTAGATTTATCTTTCTTTAGCTGAGGGAAATAGCCTCACATCTGTTAAGAGATTATCACCTGATGAGTACATGTGAGATCAGAAACACTTTGCATCAAGCTCAGGTCTCAGCAAGGCACACAATCAGGGTTGCTGTCGTGATAGAGGCAGGATGCTCATGTGAAGGGGCTGACACGTGCTGAACACCTACATGTTCAGTGCTTTGTGAACAGTTGACAGGGATTATGGATTGCAGGAGACCTGGGAGCAAAGATGATCTTCCATGCATGAGTTCCAAGGGTTTTTAGAAATTTCCCGATTTTTCACAACTAAGCTATATGCTTATGCCTTTTTAATGCCTTGATTTTTAAATTTTTATTTTTTTTTGCCAAACAGCTACATTCAACTTAACGTTTACTTGCTGAGAGATGTTAGTGGGAATAAATTGTTGCTAGGGTATGGAATGTATCTTTCAGTATTTCCATAGTCAACGGTTTTGATTTTGTATGATAAACTCAAGTATTGCACAGGGGGAAAAGTAAGCTGTATTATTAACACAGGCTGTTGAGAAAATCTTCTTTTAAAAAAGCAGAACTCCGGGATGTAATATTAAAAATTTTTGTAGATAATTACGTTAAGTCTGAAAATATATATTCAGCTCATATGCACAGCAGCATGGCAGAGACCTAGACAGGAGTCAAACTCAGATCTGATTAAGGGTTTTTGTGGTTTGCTTTGTATTTTTTATTTTCTTATAGCTCTCATCTTTCACAGTCACATTAATTGTCTTTTTCTAGCCTTGTTTCCAGTCTGTAACTGATATTCAACTACACACTGTAAAAGTAACTTATGCATAACAATTTTCTCTCCATTGATTTAACGAAGTATAGGCTACCATACAGAAAGCTTCCCACATCGATTGAAGAAGGCTGGGAAATTACTGGGAAAAAAGATTCTTCCATACAGTTACAGTTCTATACAGCAAAGAGAAATCTTTAGCCATATCACAAAAAAATGGTGAGGCTGTTATTAGTATTTGCACTTTGACTCAGTGTTGTTCTTGATATTTTCCCTGTAATATGACCTGGGCAAAGAGGAATCTAAAACACAGTGTTCAGTTTGCACTTTCTGAAACCAAGTTGTTGTCTGGTCAATTCAGTTGCTGTGATCAAGGCTGTGGTGGGGATGTTCAAAGAGAAAAGGACAGAACTGACGTGTGATCCCCACTGATCACAATGGTTACTTGGGTCTGTGGAAATTTTGGCAGCACTAGAAAGTATAATTCATATGCATTAATACAGCCAACCATGCTGCAGTCAATCTTTAAATTAGTGAAACACAAAAGAACGAGTCTCTATTTCCTACCACTGCATTATGGTAGGAAATGGTGTGTGCTTTTAAAATACCAATTTTGTATTGCAAAATACAAAAAAAATGTTGCTTCTATAAATAATTTTTTCTAGGTAACACTAGTCTACAGAGAGAGAAAAAAATCATAAGAAAACATACATTGTAAAAGGAGAGATTTACAAAATAAGATATCTGAAGTTAAAAGCTAGGACTATTAAAGCTTTTTTTCATCTAAAATATCACTGCAAAAGATAGGAAATTTCACGATGTATATATGCACATATATTTTCAAGTATTACTGTTCAATAAAATGTGTTATTCTCTACAAGAGAAGGAGACATAACCCCAGAGCTTTTTGATAAAACTATTGTTTGTCTTTCTGGAAAGCTTTGCAGAAACTGAGGGCAACTCAATCTTAAACTCTATTTGCCAATCAAGAGCACCTGAACTCAGTTTCTCAGTTTCCCATTCAGTGATGTGTTATCTAACCCCGAAGGACAGAGCAGCTTTTCTCTTGTCTGAGCCCCAGATAGGCAAGGACACGAGACAAGCATGGAGGAGAAGGGAGTCATTAACTACTAAAAATTGTGCTTTGCATTTTCTAAGAACTCCATGTCAGAAGATAAACTGGAATTATAACTTTTGTTTTGTCAATTGGAAAAGAGGCCCCTGAAAGAACTGTGCTCTGCTCAGGGATGGCCATGTCTTCTACAAAATTAAATTCTCCAAATGGTGAGGGAGACAAATTCAGTGGAATGCCAAAACCTTTGCAAACAAGAATCAGAATAAATGCAATGGAACTTATTGCTATCTGGTTGTTAGTATCTGATTTGGTGGTTTTTATTAGATTGTTTCCTAAAAGATTTTGTTTCTTGTGTTTGTACCTTAATTTTTCATTTAAAGCTTTCTATGAGCACAATCATTCAACATTTGAGACTCCAGCATATTTTTAAAGTAATTTTGCATGGCATATACTTAAAAGGTTATCTACTTTGTCTTTATCATGTAGTTTGTATCCATTAAGCACATTACATTTTTTTTAAAGTAATTTTATGAAAATACTGTGTTTAAACATTTGTCAAGGGATGAAGATTAGCTGGATAGATGTAGGATGCCAGTATATTATGTACTCTGTTAATCTGTATACCATAACACTCTTGATCATCAAAATCTCTACAGTTTTGCAGACTTGTTACTGCAAATTCAAAATTTAATTCATGTGAATCTAAATTAAACTAGAATGCATCAAGACATTTTATTTTAACATTTTTATCCTTAGATGATTAAAAAGCAGTAAATCACAGATTTAAATTTTATTTAAAAGGCAAACACAGGGGAAAAAAACCAGTTTTGAATCAGGGTAGGAATTTGTTTCAAAATGACTCCTTTCTTGAAAAAATAGATGAACTAAGTATCCAAACTGGAGAGAAATAGATGTCACAGACAGGAGATGTGCTTGGAAGCAGGAAGTAAATTTAAATTGTAGTTATAAAACTATGGAATGATTTGTGTTGGAAGAGGTCTTAAAAATCATCTCATTGCAACCCCCTGCCATGGGCAGGGACACCTTCCACTACCCCAGGCTGCTCAGAGCCCCATCCAGCCTGGCCTTGAGCACTTCCAGGGATGGGGCATCCACAGCTTCTCTGGGCAGCCTGTGCCAGTGCCTCTCCACCCTCACAGTAAAGAATTTCTTCATAATATTTAATCTAAATCCATCTTCTTTCAGTTTAAAGTCATTACTCCCTGTTCTGCTGCTGCACTCCCTTATAAAGGTCCCTCCACGTCTTTCCAGTAGGCCCCATTTAGGTAATGGAATGTGCAATTTTAAAAAGAAAAGGAGAAAGAGAGCCCTTAATCCACATTTATAAAGGTGGTCTTTGATTTCCCCAGTTATTTTTCACAACCACTAACTGGCTGCCCAGGAGGTGTAAAACATTGGGCATAACCCATGGCAGCAACTAGAGAAAAAAATTAGTCATGTCAGGTGTTACTGAAGGTAACCAGCCAGAAAGTGATCCACAAAAGGAAGGTACCCATTCACAGGGTGAGGGTCAGAATTCTTCCCCCATCTGCCCCTACAGCAGTCCTCATCCTGGGGTTATTTAGTTTCTGAGGTGTGTGTAATAGAATCCAATGGATGCAATTTAAAGCCTGACAGGTGGGTGGGAGTAGGCCAACATCCCCAGAGATTAAGTTTTAGCTTCTGGAGAGGGACAAATGTCTGAGGGAATGGGAAGTGGAAAAGGAGGAAGGCAGTCTTGAGTTCTGGCCCTTCTGGTCACATTTCATGAAAAGAGCAGTGGAATTAGATTAGATATTAGGAAGAAGTTCTTTATAGTGAGGGTGGCGAAGCATTGGAACAGATTGCCCAGAGAAATTGTGGATGTCCCATGAGAATTGTGGTCACATATTTCTGTACATTTAGACTCAGTATTATGTCCATGTTGCTTCACATGAAGTGTTGTGAAAATTATAAAAAATTATTAGTAAAAAAAAGTTAAAGGAAAACTATTTTGATGCATTCAGTAAAAACAAAATAATCCATCCTTGTGCATGATCCTTACAATTTTCTGACGTGTGAAGCCCAAAAGCTTCTACAGTTACCACATACATTCAGCAGAAGCACTGCTTTGTGCCAAGTCCAGTGGGAAAGCTGAGGTACAGGGGTTAATGTTGACATAAAGGCCAAATCCTGATTTCTTTGATGTTAAGAGGAAAGTTTTCATTGAGCCCAGTGGGATTAAGATTTAGTGTACATGTTCTTGTTTCTTTGAAGTTAGTGTAGTCTAACATTGCTCAAATCTATTAAGTAGTCTTTACTAGTTCTGTGCTGGTGAATTAAAGAAAATTTTATGTTTAGAGCAAACTCTTTCCCTTCTTTCCAAACAAAAATTTTGACCAAGAGAAAACTGCAACTAGAATAAATAGATACTTGGTTTAAAATCTGTAATAGAAATATAGATAAGAATGTAAGATATATGAAGTTTTATTACTTGCTTTTTAAGCTAAAGGCATCTATAATAATAGCAAACGTGAAATTATGAACTCTCAAAAAAAGGTTTTTATAACATATCTCTTTTCATCCATTCAAGAATTATTTCAAAATCTATTAGCTTCTGGAAGCAAAAAAACATTTTCTTCTGTGTTAAAGGAATTTTTAGTACCAGTTTATAGTTAAGAAGCTTTGGTCTACAGCTATTTCTTACCCAAGGTACTGGTGATGTAGTCATGTAGGCGTTAAACAGAAGCAGCAGCTTTAATGCAGATATTCTTTATATGATTGACAATTATTCTGCCAGTGTTATGTCTGAGCATATCATTTCCTTAAATGTGCAAGATAAAATCTCCCTTAAAATTTTTACACTGAAAAAGTAGCTAAAAACAAAAAACAATTTTGCAGAAAGTCAAAACTGATGTGTATTCCAACATGAAGACCAGAAATGGGAAATTAATCTGTCAGGTCTTTGTATCTGAAAGAAAACACCCCTTATAGAAAATAACTGACTTAGAAACCAATTAATTTTTCATGGTCTTGAGGAGTAAAGAAAATGCAGAATGTAACACAACTTATAGGTTTGAGGAGAAGGGAGATCCATTTTGTCACGTAATTGTAATTTAATAAGATGTATTAAAAAAAAAAAATTACAAGGAAAATAAGCTTACATTATTACCATAGATAAATGTGCCTAATTCATTGCTAGGCTTCTAAAAGCTTATCACTGGGATATTGACAAAGGACAATTGCATTTTAAATTGTTGTCTAACTCCCAGAAAATTTGATTTTTGTTCCTTTGATATGAAAAACAAGCCTAAATCAACACATATGCTTACACAACCTATGGCATTTGGCATTCAGGCCTAGGAAGTAATTCACCTGATGAGAAGATGGGGCTGAAGTAGTTTTACAAGCCCTCTGTCTTAGCTGGGGTAGTTGCATATTTGCAATTGCATTTTAGAGATCAAATGCATTAAACCCTAAAGAGGCACGAAAAGGTTGACTACTTCAAAGGACTTTTAAATTGAAAAATAAACATAAACCAAAACCCAATAATTTATACAAATGTTTTAGAAACAGTACAACTAATTATTTATGGAAAAAAGTGACACCTCTTCAGAGAAACAATTTAGCTTTTAGATCTAAGCTAACACTGCTTAACCATTTGTTATTCTAACTATTCTACTGAGTTCAGGTCTAAAATAGTCCATAATGCATATATATCGCTGCATATATCTGCATAGATTATACGCTAAGCATTTAAGTTTATATTTACAATTCAACTTCAGAATTTTTCAAAAGTAGGTCTATTTGCATTGCTCCTAATTCTGCAGTAGGTGGCAGTGGGTAGTGGAGAATATACAAGAATATACAGTCTAGATGTCATCACATCTTTAAGGGAAGCTTAAAAATGGCCAAGCGTTTTATGCTTTTGAGTTATGCATATATCAAACAGAAAGGAACTGTCAAACAGGATTTCTAAATTGTCGTGTTTAAATAGTAGCTTTGGCAAAGCATTATGAAAATAAATTAAACTGATAATGGAGTCAAATGAAGATGGAAATACAGCACACTTTCCTGTAAATAAGTAAGAAGCTGAGTCCACGTAAGAAAACTAAATCAAAGGTTTAAAACTCAGGAGAAGGTTCTGCAGGGCAGCTCTGCAAGTTAGGATAATGTGGTGAACTCAATTTACAAAGAGAAAAAGAAAACTACCAGTTTGGTTTTATCTGTATTCCTTTGGAAATTGTTTATATTAATTTTCAATATTGCACTGGCGTTTGAAAATACCTTTGTAATTAATGAAATAAAACCCAGTTGGATGGGAGAGGATTTGGCCACGATGTTGTCAGTGTGGAATATTAAAAGGGTTTCAATAGGTTGATTGTGTGGGAGGATGATTTGTGAAGTTTACAACAGAGATCTGATTTTACATTCCTTGCACACCTGAAATATGGGAGCTTGAGGGTATACAGAATGTCAAATTGGATGAAAAAATCTGTCCAAGAAGAACCTTCTAAGTCTCGTTTATTATTGATTCCTGATTCTTGCTTATCTGAAAATCTAGCTTGGTAGATTTATATAGAAAGTGCCTGGTCAGCACTGCTGGTTTTCACATTTTCACCACTGTATTTTGTCCTCCAAACAGACCAAGTAAGACTTTTAGAAGTGCAAGGCATCCACTAGCTCACATCTCAGATACTTTGAAGTGACCAATAATTAGGAGTCCTTGTTTTCACTTGTTTCCTGTTTTAATCTCCAACTTTTCAAACCCTGCAGCTGGAAGCTGTTTAGTGCTCAGTGTTTTGAGAACCCTGGTCACGCACATTGCTGGACCTGGACTAGCTGAAGTAAAACTCCCACTGAAACTGTTTATGATTTTGGGGCCAAACTCTGCCTCCCAATACTTCACATGGTTAAGAAGTATGAGAACATTAAGTTAAGGTATATGGTTGTGCTTAATGTTAACTCTCTAATCATAAACATGACCCATTAATAGATATTATCTTTTATGTGAGTTAATAGTTTATACTAAAAACAAGTATAAGAAAATCCACAGAAACAGGGAAAATGATGACTCAAAGTTAGTTGGATTTTTGCCATTGACTCAGTAGTAGTAAATTATTTGTCATCTCATTGTGTTACCCATCAGCTAAGTTTCTGTGAGACTAAGACTAGTGTTTTGATAAAACTGATAGTGATGAAATGCTTACAGGGTGTTAAAAAATTGAAATTTGGAAAAGATGCGAGAAAAAGATACACTTTATTGAGTCTTTAGTTAAAGTAAAAGCTCCAAAGTTAAACCCCAGGTATCAATCATTTCACAAAAAGACCATTTCACATTTAAACTAAAAGGAAATAATTGCCCCTGTTGAACCATGGTTGGATACTTTCTTGATTTACTTCTGCATTATCTAATTTTATGCTAGCAATGTGAATGTGGCCAATGAAATTTTGTTACTTTTAGTTTGAAATCATGCATTGTTAACCTGGATTTTGTGGGCTATGTCTTGTTCTTTGATATAGTTTTGTGTTAATGTGCATCAAGCATTGTGTTGCTCTCTAGGAAACTGAATAACCTTGAGCAGTATTTCCCAAGATATGTCAAAATTCTCTTTGAAACATATCCAGATTTTCCGTTTTCTGTGTTAATGTTTATGGCTTTTCTTACAGTTTTAAAAATATTGAATTCTTCTTGTCTGATTATATTTGGGTTTCTTTATTCTATAGTTGTTTACCTTTCAGTATTGTACATTTAATTTCTATTCATATGATTTAGCCATCAGTGTTTCTGTGTTATAAGTCTTTCAGTGACTATTCTTGCTGCAAGTAATTGTAGTTGTCTACCTTTTTTTAAATCAGAAAGTTACTATTTTTAGGTGTCTGGGAGTTCCTCATTCTTTTATGGGCAATGTCACAAATATCTCCAAATTTTTATAATATAGAAGGAATAGTATAGCACTTTTAACTGTAAGTCAATGAATAAAGTATGAAATTCACATATAAAAAAATGAGAAAAATAGGGAAAAGAAAAAAGTAATGTTCTCTAACAGAATGTGGTTTAGTTATTTTGAAAAGAAAGTTGTAATTGATTTACATATGTTTTTAGCAGATTAAGATAAACAAATAATCTAGGGAATTGGGATTTTTTTGTTCTATTCATTGCTAACCTGCCAGCACCTTTGTTCTTCCCCAGAAGTGTGCAGGAAACATGAATTTTGCTGCTTGTGTCAGTGATCATTATGTGCACACCCAGTCCAGGTATGACTCAATTTGCCCCTGCCCAAACGAACAAGCAGAAAGAGGTGAAGTCTGAGAACATCCAAGCAGTGGTAAGGGAGTGCCTGGAGGCTAACAGTTCTCAGCTGGCCTCCTGCAAGTCACAAATGTTTTGCACCTTTTATGCTTTGCAGCTCTTCTGCTCTGACACGTGTAGAACTCTCCACGGAATTCTTAGTACCCAAATATCTCTCTCCAAGCCTCTCTGCTGCTCTTTCTTGGTCTGCCAGAGATAAGACACCATGTGTCAGGTTCCCTGGTGGGATAAAAACGAGAAACCAGGGCTGAACTTGGCCTGATCACTGCCTCCATGAACTGGCTGTTAGTGTGACTCTCAGTAGTGGAATGTGTCAGCTTTAGGAGAGGAGTTGCCAAGGCTGGTTTAGCAGATGCTGAAGGATAGTTATCCACATTAACAGCATGGCATTCACAGAGAAGTGCTCTGCCTGAATGCCACGGATGTGGAGATCTGCAGAGGAAAATAGCTCAGAAAATTATTAACCATGAGAACAGCTTCGTTTTTTGAGTGGTTTTTTTTTTTTTTTTTTTGCAAACCTGCAATAAGCTTGGAGCTGGGCATGATGAATGATGTAGAAAATGTGAGTAGGAGGTGGCATGTTCTTGAACAGAAAGTTCTCCAGCATCCTTCCCCACCTCCCTACGCGATCTCAGTTTTTAAATGTGTATGTGAATACATGGCTACTTGTCTGGTACTGGAAAGACAGTTGTGGCTTAATATTAGCACCAATTTTCCCTTCCTCCTAAAAATTCTTTAAGAATAAGATTGGGGTGTAATTTTGGTTTTTCTCTCTTGTCATCCTCCCCAAAATCAGACAAAACACCATGAAGATTATGAAGGACTCACCTTATTCACATAATGCCAACAGAAACACACTTTTGTGAAACACTGAACTCCTGTATAAGGAGTCTGCTCCCTCTGAAAGACAGTCTTAAAATTTTAAGCTAGGTAAAAAAAGATAATATTAAATCAAGGAATAGAAAGTGTGTTCTGGTTATGTGATCATTTTCTCTATGAACTATTTTGTCTTTCTATAAAGTATCTTCTGAATCTAAATACTTTTCCATAAAGTATCTTCCTGAATCTAGAATATTTAGGGAATAATTTTAAAAATAAACAGTTTTCTAGAAAATCAAAACTATGTACACTTGCCTTCTTAGCTACCATCGTGTCTCTGGCTTGTTCATTCCTGGCCCTGATGTGAGTAATTGTCTCTCTTCTTGTAATAGTTCTACAACCCAATCCTGTTGTACACATTTGATGTTTAACTAAAGAGTAATTTGATTGTCCAAAGAACACAGAGTGCCCAAAAATAAACTGTTGCATGAATAAGAGAATGAGATAGAAAGTAGTGTTAACATATGGTATGAAAATTTAACTCTGACTAGTGGAAGTTTTAATTCCTTATAAAATCAAAGACTTGAATGAGGTTCCTAAACTGCTCTAAAGTGAAGTGAAATCTCACAGACCCTATCCAATACCTAAAGCACCTCTAAAACCTGATCCAGTGCAGAAAATAAGAAGAATGGGTTGAGCTAGACTAATAATTCTTTTTTAAAAAACTGCCTGAAGTTCTGAGGCTCAATGCATCCTACGAAATTGTTGGTTTGAGGCAAAACCGTGCATTGATTTCTTGTAATCTGACAGAGGTCTGTGGCTTATTCTTTTGTCTTTCTTTAAAACTTCCAGCAATCTTCCTGAGTGATATTATAACAATTCTAACCTCTTAACTCACTTTTAATAGTTGCCAGAGGTAGCATGTCTCTTCCACTACTTGTCACTTCTTGTTTCTACTTCCTCTAGTTGCCAATTTCCAGCTGACAGGAAGGCTAAGAGGAGGATTTGCTACCCTTGCTTCCTATTTTTGTTTCTATTTTTTCTGAATTTCTCACTCATTGCTTTTTAAGCATTTTTGCTATAGAACAGGGCTATTTTTAATTGTTGAAGAAATATTCAGTCAGTAAACACTTTGGCCAGGAATCCATAAAACATTTTGGTTCTGTATTCTAATTCAGAAGATGATCTGTCAGAATTAATTGAGAATGTCTTAATGTAATCAAGTCCAGTTCATTAGGCAAACATTTAAATTATTAATTTAAATACTGGGTAGTTCAACAGCATTTATGACAGTAACAAATAGCAATGTCTTTTAATCTTTAAATTTCTCCTCTGTGCAGAAGTCGATGTCCTGCTATAGCTGCTGCTGTTAGACAGAAAAAGTTGTCACCTTGCTAGTATTTAAGCTTGTCAGAGTCTGCTAAAGAATTATGTTCAGAAAAGGCTTATGAAACAAAAATGTACCTTTTTAAGCACATGGTGCTTAAAATTAATCAAGCCTTGAGTGTCATTTTCATTCTTGCAACTCTATTTTGGACCAAGTAGAATTATACCAGAGATGAACTTGAACCAGAAAGTTCAGGGTCATGCCATTTCATCAATTTATAGAACTCTTAAATTAATGTATCCTTATTTACCATAAATCTACTACTTTAGTACCTTAGGCATTCCCATTTCTTTAGTGCTGAGAAAAATATTTTTTTCATAAAATGAATTAATCTCTCTTTCATTTTTATTTGCCTTATCTATCACACAGAGAGAGAAATTCCCTCAAAAAAAAAAAAAAAAAACATTAGGAGGGGAAAGGGGAAAAAAAGATGAGGCAAATTGGTTAAAAAGAGAGGAGAAAAACAAAAGGGAATGGTGAGGGTTATGAGCTAATGACATAGCATGTGCTGAAAAGAGTGCATTCATTCAACACATTTCACAGAAACACAGAATAATTTGGGTTGCAAGGGAGCTTTAAAGGTCCTCTAGTGCAAGCCCCTTGAGATGAGCAGGGATATTTTCAAGTGGAGCAGGTTGCTCAGAGTCCTGTCCTACGTGCCCCTGAATATTTCCAGTGATGAGGCACCTACCAGTTCTCTCCTTGTTACACCATCCTCAGAGTAAACCATTTCTTCCTTGCCTCTAATCTGAATCTTCCCTCTTTCAGTTTGAAACTATTAACCCCATCCTGTCACAACAGGCCCTACCCAAAAGGCTGTCTCCACATTTCTTATAAGCCCTCTTTGGGTACTGGGACATCATAAAGGGTCACCCCAAAACTTCTTCAGGATGAACTATCCCAACATTCTCAGCCTTTCCTCATAGGAGAGGTGCTCTATCCCTTGATCATCTTTGTGGCCTCCTCTGGGCTCACCCCAGCAGGTCCCTGTCCTTCCTGTGCTGGGACCCAGAGCTGATGCAGCTGCAGGTGGGGTCTGAGCAGAGCAGAGGGGCAGGATCCCCTCCCTGCCCTGCTGCCCACGTTTGGCTCTCTGGGCTGCCAGTGCACATTGCCAGCAGATGTCCAGCTTTTCATCCACCTGTATTCCAAGTCTGTCTCTACAGGGATGTTCTCAGCCTGCTTTGATACCAGGGATTGCCCTGAACCAGGTGCAAAACTTTTAACTTGGCTATTTTTGAACCCTATGAGATGCCCAAGGGTTTACTTCCTGAACTTGTTTCAGGTCCCTCTGAATGATGTCCTCTCCCTCAGATGTGTCAGCTGCTCAGCCTGGAGTCATCTGTAAATTTGCTGAGTGCACTAATCCCACTGTCTTTGTCACTGATGAATTTGTTACACAGGACTGCATGGTTTCATTTTCTACATTCTGCTCTCTGAGTTGCCCGTCTTGGCAACTGCAGCAAGGTTTGCATACAGGGTTTTGAGTGGCTGCTTTGCTTATGTGCATCTTAAATCCATACCTGCCTGTGTGGAAGTGAGAGTAGAGCCTCTGGGGCTGATACATCTGCTTGTGAAAACACAGGTACAGGGAGGCAGGGAGTGACAGGGATCTTTGCCCACTATGCCAGGGCTGCATGCCATACCAGCTGCAGGTATTCCAAAGCAAATTCTCTTCACATAAAACAACTGGAAGCTGGGAGGCATACTGCAGTAATTTCCAAAGTATTTTAACTCATGGGCTCAAAGAACCTGTTGCAAATGAATGGTCTTGCCATATGTCACCTTAACTGCGGGAATTTTAATACAAACTTTGTTATTTGAATCATTCTTAATTTGCATTCAGTTGTAATCCCTTCACTCAGTTTCTCTTAGCCTTTAAACACATTTACACTGTATGTCTATTTTCTACTCTTCATTTAAGTAATTTCAAATGTTTTTAAGTTATTTGGATCTAGGTTTTATTGTTAAACTATATCAGTCAAATATGACATGCAGCATTCTTAAAATCTGAGTGTGGCTTGCATTTTTTCTCTATTCAGATTGTCTGCAATATTAAAAATATTTGTTTAGTGGGAAGGCTTTACAATTTTTTAAACTGTAGTTTGTTTCTAGAAATATTTTACTACAAAAAAATATAGTCTGTCCTCCTTTGTTGTAAGGAAAATAGCTCTATCTGTAAAGAGAAAGATTTGCTTAATAAATAGTGTTCACAGAACTGACTAAAAGAAACATTCATGAATGTTGCATCTCAAACAGGAGAAGGATCAGCAAATACTGAAGAGGTGGATTTTAAAAATTCTCCCAGACAGAAATTGTAGCATTGAAGAAGGGGCAGAAATAGAAAGGAGTTTTACAAAAATCTTGGAAAGGACTGGAAGCAGAAAAAAGTCAGATCAGGCTGGCAAAAGAAGCAGCAGATGAGGATTGGGCTGTCAAACAGGCAGAGCAGGTCCCATTCTCTTAGTGAGCATCACCATGGCTAAAGGGTTTGTCCTCCAAGAGCCTCACCCCAAAAAGCCCTCTCCTGTCACCTGTTCCAGCTCACACATAAATACACACACACAGCCACCCTTGACTCTGGTTTAGCACATGTATGTGCACAGCTATTATGTGACCTGCCAAGCATGCCATTTTTGCTTTTTTATGAATCACATATTTAGATTAAAAATTTACAGTATTGCATCTCCTCTGATAAAAATAATAAATGGAGGGAAAAAAATTGAACAAGAAAATACTGAGATTAAATTTTTTTGCTTTTTGATCAACTGATTTATATGATACTGTTATTGGGGATGGGATATAAAAGTATTGTAGGAGCCTTCTGATAAGTTTTATACTAGTGGTATAATAATGCCATGTTTTATATGCCTACTTAATACTTTTATAATTCTCTGAGAGATTTCTGCCATACAAATATAAATATTTTTCTTTTATCACTTTTTAGTCTCTGTAGCAAAAACAGTCTATAGCTTCATCTGTCACTTCTGCTTTTTCTCTTTCTCGAAAATTTAGTGTTTAATGGGGAGAGGGCTAAAGAGACTTAATTTCTTGTCTTTCTCCCATTAACCCTATCATCCATTCCCTTTTGAAAATGGTGCTGTTTGACCTTTAGATTTAAAATTGCTTCTCTTCAAAATCTGAATGGTGTCAAAGAGAGGGGAAACCCAGGACAAAAATTAAAAAGTGGCAATGGGAACTTAAGCATCTTTCCCAGATGTTTCATCGGTCTGAACAAAGAGAATGAATTTGCCTCCATAATTTCTGTGGTTGTTTACAAGCATTAACAATGATCAGGAAATAGATAAAGCAAACCTCATGGTTCAAATGTTACTCATGCTTTACAGGCTGTGTGGGCATACACCTGTATTTGAGTGGAAAAGTACCAAAATATGACAAAACTAACTCATTAAAAGAAACTCAGTCTTTAAATTTTTCTGCCTTCAAAAATGTCCTCAGGAAGATTTCCCCACACAATCCAAGGAAGAAAAGAACATGGGTTGTACTAGAATTTATCTATTCCCAAATTCCGTCGCCGCTAGAAAAAACCCTATCATTCAATGACATTTTTAGTTCTAATTGTAAAACTAAAAGTAACACAAGGTTTCATTTTTGTTCTCCTATTATATTAATGCAGCTCTGTTGAAAATGTTGAGAGTTATGGGCTCTACAATTTCAGTGATGAAGTCTGAAAGTTTGAGAGCATCCTGATCTAAACTTTTCATCTTTCCCTTCAGTCTGTTTAGGGCTAAGCACATTATCACAATGGCTTTGTCTCAAGCAGTAGATATTAGATAACCATCAGAAGAACTGTATAAACAATTTGTGGTTATGTATTGTTAGTTTTGTGAATGAATACATGTAGGCTGAGGGAGTTCAGTTAAATTTGCTGTGTTTGCTTAGCACATCTGTGTCAGTCACAGGAATTGAGCTGGAGGATCCTTGGCCTTAAGCACATTACCTACCACTTTTTTTTGCAAAAGAAAGGACCAGTGTTTCCTGGGGCACTACTGTGCATGTTATCACTGCTTTATATCACTTTTTAGATCTGAGTTATCTGATGTATTGAATAATGAAATTAAGGTTTGTGAAGGATGGCTGAACCACAAAATATCCCCTGGGGTGAGCTTGCTTTTAGAAAGGATTTTTTTCAGGGGTGGAAGGGGGCAGAGGAAAAGAAAAGAAAGACTCCCACTTTAAGAAAAAAAATCATTTTCTGCAATAGAACCAACATCATCTTTTCCCCCCACACTTCCTCCTGGTGCTCCCCTGCCCATTTAGCAGTATTTTCCTTGTGTGATTGAGAAGCCCTCAGTGCTGCTCGGGGGAAAGGGCTCATGCTGAGAAGTAAGGGATCCCAGTTGTACACTTAATCAAAGTGGCATGCTCCACACTTTTGTTTCTGGGTAATTTCCGTAGCAAAGGCATGTGATCTGTATGTTGTGCCTGCATGAATCAAGTCCAAAGTTTGCAACTGACTCAGTTGTTACTCCTTCTGACAGGCAAAAGGTTCTTTTGGGGGAGGCAGGGGATGAGGTTCAACTCAATTCAGGTTGCTAAAAGGGAATGAAAAGGATGATTTGAAAACCACAAACACTGGGATGAGAGATTACAGATAGCAAACAATAACTGTCCATGGTAAACTGTTGATTGGGGTATCTGTATCAGGTGATGTTTGTAGTCTCTACATGTAGTATGATGGAAAACAGATTAGGGCAGTGAAAGTAGAACAATAGAGTCTGATTCTTTGTTTTCACTTTTCAAAGGCTTTTTTCTGCTGCTTTCCTTCTTTTTTTTTTTTTCCTTTTTTTTTTTGTTTCGATAAGGCCCAGGAAATTGTTAGCAACATGCTGGTGGGAACCTACGGAAAAGAATACACGCTGTATCAATGGTGCAGTTCTTATCCCAAGAGCTGTGTTGGTGGGTGTGGGAATAGCAGGCTTTCAATGTGAGCTGCTGCAATGAGATAGCATTGAGAAACCAGGGCAGGGAACAGCACAGATTTAGTCTGGGGAACCAAGGGCTTTATCCAGCAGTAATGTGTGTAAGGACAGACAATGTAACACTATAGTTGGTTTCACAACAAAGAACTGTAAAAGGATTTGATAGTAAGGGATTGGCAGAAAAGCTGAATGTATCTGTACAGTGCAGTAAGTGTTCTCTTTTTAAAGGTATTTAAGTGAAACAACTTAAAAAGACAGTACTTAAAGTCCGTTGGTTTTTTGTTTGTTTATTATAATAGACATTATTTTAGAGTAGGGTCGTGTAAAAACAGAGAGTAAAGGATTTAAGTAAAGAAGTAAAATACCTAAGAGGGTATTTTGTTTCGATAAGGGAACAAGAAGGAAGAGGAAGCATGTGTGGTAAAACAGAGCTGACAGGTCTGTTTGCTTATTGTATTTAATTTCTGAGCACCTTTATGGCTGTCATCAGCACCAAATCACTAAAACATTTTCATCTCTATCACCCAGCCTGTATATGTCTATTTTGTATTCAAATTTAAATTGCAGAAAGTTTTGGCTGTGACTTTAGCAAGACCCCACACAATCAGTGGCGCTACCTGGGCTTGAGATGAGCATATGGCTTTATGAAGCCTGTGGGGTAAGAAGATAACTACTGCCACAGCATACTCATGAATACTCCTATTTCAGAATGAAATAGCATTTCTTTGTTTTTATAGCAGCTATCATGACCAATGAAAGCTAAAAAAAACTTTGTAAATCCTCCATATGCCAGTGCTGGTGTACTTGGCCAAAGGTGTTAGTGATTAAGTGATCCTGTGTGTTGGTAGCAGGTCTGCTGTGGGAATGATGACTGAGTAGGAAAATTAGGATGGAACTATATTTTGCCCTTGTGTCTGGTGACCTTTCTAGCACAGGAAAATATTCTGACAAGACAGGTAAAAATCAATTAGGAATGTGGGAAAACTTTCATGTTTAGTGTCTGGTAGTTGCTGGTCAGGGCTTTTTGAAGATCCCAGCAAAACCATCCTTGTTTTAAAAAATTGTGCAAATGGATGCTTAGGCTAAAAGTATGTAAATCTCTGCTGTAAAGTTAGTAAAATTTCCATTGAATTGGGAACAATGTGGCAGCTACACATTAGCAGGTTAGCTAATGTGTGGCTAACCTGCTCTGCAGTGTGTGGATCTACCTCTGAACTTAAAACACCCAACTATTTTCTGGGTCTGCGACCTGCATGACTTCCATTAGGGAGTGAATAGAAGCATCAAGTTCCACTGCAATACTCTTAAATGGAAAGATGCCCTTAGGAATCCCTCCTGTACAATTATGTGGTTAACATTTTGAAATGTAAGTGAATGGCTGCCGCTCTGTCAGTACTTTCAGATTAATATTGTATAAAATGCTAGCCACATTGTCAGTCTCCAGAACAGTGCATTTTGGATATCTGATGTTCCAGAATAATATGGCATCCTTCTGACCACAAAGTAGCCTACAGAGGTCTGCAGCCAGCTTGCCTGATTCTTGAATGCTATATCATTTATCGGGCAAGATACTTAACAACAAGAAATAGAAATATTCTGAAAATCCATTACAAGCTTAAGAGACAAAGATCATAAATTTTAAAAAGGCAAATGTGACTAATAAAACTGGGTTTGCCTACATTTGTACAGCAAAACTGAGGAGCATTAAGTTTTTCACATTGTCTTGCATGCATTTTTAAATGAACTTTATAGAGCATTCTATAAATTCCCTGTGAATAAACAGACTACATGATGTATGTCTACATTCCCAGAGCTTCTTGTTGGACATTCACTGCTTGTCAGCAGGCAGCAAGGGGCTAAATAAAATTAATGAAAGAAAATGCTTTTTGGGTGGGGGAAAGGAAGGGTTAGAGGCAAGATTAGGGTGAGTAGAGTCTTCTTAACAACATATTTTCATTTATTTCACTGTAATATCTTTTTTTTTTCTAACTGCATAAACTTCAAAGATAATATGAAATTGGAATTACGAATATCACTGCTTTGTAGTGAATGTATTGCAAGATTCTTAAATAATTAAATTATTCCAGCTCTTAAAATGGAGTGTAATTAGTCATTAATGAGCAAAATCTGTTGCTGTGCAGAGTTGATGTACTCCATGCAGACCATCCTAGACCATCCTTAAGTTTTACAGGATTTGGTTTAATTTCTAAATGCGTATGTGTGGTAAAAATCAACTGTTGTATATCTCTTAAGATAATCACTAAATTAGCTAGTAAGTTACGTAACATACCAAATATTTAATTTTTGTATAATAAATTATGGATTTGTCAATGACTCAATTTTCTGCTCCTGTTGAACAAGCAGCTTGGTTTAGAATCATGGTGAGGAAAGGTTTGATATTAAGAGGGATTAATAAATTTTTAAGTGACAGGCCTGGCACGTGAAGATGCCAGCTTTTCACTCATAAACCCACAGTTCAAATTCATGCTACACGGGTCCTGCAGGAACAACATGGATGTCTAGGAGCCATAGGATATGCAATACATAGGAAATAAATAGGATATATGTTAAGGAAATACATAGGATATATGTTATATCTTCTTCTAGAGGGTTAATTCTGATAAGCAGAGGCTATTTTCTCAATTAGCATTAACTAAAAGCTAACTTATAAAACTATATAAACATGAAGGGTAAGGAAGGAATGGAACATGATGCCCTGAGAGAGGAGGTCAAGGCTGCTGCACATTCAAGACATTGTTAGAAATTTACATTTCTGCTCTACTAGGGCTTAAATGCCCTAGTACTGAACTAAGCAGGTGTCTCAGAATCAGTGAAAAGCTCCCACCCTTAAAAACATTTAGGGTTATGTACCTTGTGGGGTTAAGCCAACCAATAATGAAAGCTTCTTTCTATTGTTAAAAACAAAGTGCAATAAGCAGCAGCAAAATAGGAATGGGATCATAGACTATTTCATTAGGAAAACACATTTTCCTAATGTTGGCACTTCTGCAAAATGCAGTTAATCTTAGCTAAATATATACCACGTGTTTAAAAGTGTGGTTAACCTGAATAAATTGTAGGAGTTTGCTCCACAAGCCAGTCATTAAGAGCTCTATGGTGTACAGCACAGACTCCAGTGAGCTAATTAAGGCTATTTCAAAGATGAAGAGCTCTTTAGACTGGTGTCCTATGTTTTGTTATTTTTCATCTCATTTTCTTTCTTGTCAGTGGGTCAGATCCTTTTCCTAGTGAAGTGCTGAACCTTTGCTTTAGTCAGTCACACAAACTAGCTGCAGAAGGGAAATGCTGATATTAAGAATACACCATTTAATCGTTGCAAGAACTCTCTGACCCTTTAGTGAAACACACAGTATGTACTATGAAAATACAAATACTTCACACTCAGATGACTCTGTTTGATATAATCATATGTTCTCTTTGTAGTTCTTTAGGTCATGACTCAATCTCAGTAATGCTAGGCAGAGAATGATGCTAGTGTTGCTGAAATATTCTTCTTGCTTTATATAGAAATTGGCATAACATTAAGGGCTGGTGTGCAGCAAATGTTCCTCATCAGAGCTAAAGGAGAAAAAAAAGGTGTGATCTGTTTTCCTTTGTTCATCTTTCCTGAAATCCAAGAAATTCAACACAAGACTTACTTTGTTTGGTTGACCAGGATCAGTTGGAATTTTTTGTTTTTAGCAGATTGGTCACATGTTTGCATGGGTTGCCCAGAGGAGCTGTGGAGTCTTTGTTCTTGGAGATGTTGAAAGCAGAATTGAACATAACCCTGCTGTAACTGACTCTGCTGTGAGCAGGATGGGTATCAGAGAACACCTCAGCTGTTCTCTGATTCTCCAGTTAGCATGGACATCTGTGAAATTATTGAAGATAGAAATCATTAGGGAGAATTTTATTTTGTTAAAGCACTGGTCTGCCTAAGGGATTGAACATTTCAAAACATTTCAAGTAAATGTAACTTCAGGTTTGTCAGTGAAGAAGAGAGAATAATATTCAACATTCATCATTCCAAAATATCCTTGGTAGGACACGCTGACCAGGTGTGCTTGACTGGTTCATGCACCTCAACATAAACAGAAAAATGAAGAAAAATTCAAAAAGACAATGGAAGAGAGCATGGAAACTTCTACAACAACAAAAAAATTAACATTTCCAAAATTACTTTTTGGAAAGAAATTATTTAAGCTGTAAAAAACATGTAGGGAGTTACACAACTGATTTGGGAAAATTCAAGAATTTGCATAAATAGGAGCTAGGCAATGGCATGAAAAACTAGAAATACAGGTAGATGAAAGGATTGTTTCCATCAATAAATAATTCACTTTGGAAAAGACAGACTCAGGATACCAAGATACCTTTTGTGTTCTATTTTTCTGTACTACATTCAAATTGCTAACAAAAACCACATCTGCAATATGTGAAAATCAAGGTGAAGTCTGATTTGGAAGTGCAGAATAGCCCTCAGTGTTTGCTTTAGGCTTCCTAACTTTCATAATCTTCTTCATGCAGGAACTGTCTGCAGTAAGAGAGGGTAATAAGGTCTTGCTGTGTTAGAAGACCATTTTTCTTTCATTGGCATGTGCTACCAAGTTCATCCTTGAAGATGGGATTTTATGTGAGGGATAAAGTAGAGGGTGATGATGCCTTGTGAAGGCTGACCAAGAACAGAGACTAGATGCAGTTAAAGAATAAAGTAGGGATTTATTAGGAGGCCTCAGTGGATCCACCTTGGGCAGCACAAGAGCCCAGGCAGGATTGCACCCAAGATGAACCAAAATGGTCAGAAAATGAATGATCGGTCACAGGGTCTCTCACTTTTGTGTAAATTCTGCTCCTTTTGAATATTAGAGTTAATTGTCCAATCACAGCTTTAGGTTATGAAGTCCCATCCTTGTGTTTCTCTCTTCAGTTCATGTTGTTTTTGCTCTTAAGCCTGAAATTTGGTTCATTTGTCCTCAGCTAGTGAAGGAATTGTTTTGTCTCCCTGCTCTGTGAAAAGAGCTTACCATCCCCTAATGTGAAGCTCAGAAGTACTACACTAAAGCAGTACAGAATCTGAAAAATATAAAAGCTAAAACCTGAGGCAACAGTGGCCATATATTCTTTGGATAAATTTCTTCTTTGTTCAGTGGAGGTAAAACTGTTGCTGGTTTTGCCTTCATTGTATTGTTCTTTTAAATGAAGTCAAAATCATGTAGAATAAAAAATGAATTCCTTTCAATGTGTTATTGAACATAATTATTTTTAATTAATCAACTGAGTTTTAAAGCTTTTCCAAAGGCTTCAATGAAAGTCACAGTAACAGTGCAAAGCATTCTCATTCAAGTATTTAGTAATCCTTGTAACTTCAGTAAAAAAATCTTCAAACTTTTAGAAACTGGCAAATTAGCTATTTTTTGGGCAGTGTTTGCAAAACACACACACTGTAAAATGACTTGTTTTAAATTTATGTTAAATTGGTAGTAAAAATACATATGGTTACTTTCACTGCTGAAGATGTGCTGCTGTGTGTTGATCATCCTTTAGTGCATTTTGAATGATAGTTAGTCTGTGGGGACCAGTGAAGACCTCCAATTAATTATTACTGGAGAACATGAAATCATAAACAAAATTCCTTGTAATAAATTTTTAAAATGAGATTGCATGTTTTATTTACTGTACTGGTCCATTTTGGGGCTTTAAATCTATGAACGAAAACAAACATGCTTTTTATCAAACTGAAATAAAAATATCAATAGTATTTCTTTCTTATCAAAGTAGGACACAATATATGAACTGGTCTTCTAAATAACTGCAGGGAGAGAAGCAAGGGAAGAAGAAGAAGAGATTTACTTTTCTCTGATTCATAGAGAGAGATTGAGAATGTATATAAACAATGTGGAAAACAGCAAATGCTTCCAAGCATTGTGAGGTTTATTTATCTTTCAGGTAGCTGACATGATGGAATTATTTTAAAGGAAGTATTTGTTAAAGACATAGCAAATAACTAAGAACTCTCATAAATGTCACATGTTTACAGCAGAAATTAGGTTTGGTTTAGACAGAGAAGCAATATTGAGAATATTACGTATTTTCAAATATGTTTGGTGACAAAATCCTGTCACAGACACACAGTCAAAGGTTCTTCTTGTCCCATAGGGATTACGGCTAAATTACAGCTACTTTTTAAAACTCAAAAGGAAATATGATCAATAACTAATAAAATAAAAGATGATAATCACCCAATCTTTCACTAGAGTCTTGTACCATCTTTTTTTTTTTTTTATTCTCACTTTTATTTTTCTTTTAGATTCAGTCCATCTGTCTGTAAAATGAAAATGCACAATAGATATGTTGCAGTTTAATGGACAAACGTCAGTAGATCAGAAGAAGGGCTTCTTTAATTGAAATGTGTGGAAATCCTATAGTCAGTTTGCTGGGATTTTTTTCCTTGCCATTGAAAATCCTCCTCCTATTGCAAGCAGTATTTGCCTTCTTCCCCGTGTTCCACTGGGAGAATTTACTTCTCCTTTCACCCAGTCAAACTGTTCCCTTTCTTCACAGCTCTGACTCTAATTAACCTACACCTTCACAGGACAGGGATATCTCAGCATGGATTCTGGCTCTGGGAGTTGTGTGATGACACCAAGATATCTAAATGTGTTTTAAGCAAAAGCCTTTAACACAGTGATAGGTGCCTACTGGAGCCTGCAGACATTCTGAAGGGCTTAATCCAAATGAATCTGCAGGTCTTGCAAGTGGGAAACTGCTGGTCCGAGCAGACCCAGTAATTCTTCATCAAAGGAGTATTTGGGCTCTTTTTCTATTGGCATGAGTTTCTGCACTAGCTAGATAGACAGCTATGTCCATGACCTATATTGCTGCCTCTCTCTTTATTCATATGGAATTATAAAGCTGTAGCACAGTGCCAGGGCAGTGCTGTGTCTCAGCTGAGTTTTCTTAAATTCTTAATTCTTTTAATCTCCCTGTGATAAAATGGTGTCTAATTTATGCAATCCCTTTCTCCTTCATTAGAAAAGATCTCATCAAATAATTTCCCCATTTCCCATACTTTTCTTCTAGGTTCTGGCTTTCTCTCATGCACGGAGCTGTCACTGCCATGCATCACAAGACTGAAATTCCATTTTGAATCAATGCTAGTATTCCATGAGTAATATAGAATGCTGGAAAGGCCCACATATAAGAGGAAGATGTAATGAGCTCAGGCCTGAACATCATAATCAGGGGTCATCTTATACAACCTGAGTTTTGTAAAGGTTACTTGTCTCACACAAACTATTCTTCTGGGATCTTTTTGTGCCAAGGGAGGTGAAATAGGTACCCACAGAAAGGAAAAAATTCCAACTGTATTGGACAGCTGCTGTAGGGATAAATGATCCTCTGGGTGAATTCTGACAGCTGAATCAAAAACCTAACATTTTAACATCTAAAGTTGTTTAAGCTGTCTGTAGGGCCTTGACAAACTCATATATTTTATTTGAAAGTGACAGAAGAGAGGTTTTACTCTCTGTACTCTTGAAGATTTTCAAAACCTGGCTGTATGAATCCTGAGAAATCTGAGTTACCTTTGAACTCAGCCCTCCCTTGAGCAGGTGAAGGTGACTTTATAGCCCCCATCAGGCCTTCCTAAACTAAAGCATTTTGCAGATCAATTAATTCCATCCTGGTGCTTAATTTCTGTTCCTTGATAACTAAAAAACCTGAGTTAAACAATAACATATGCAGGGCCTCTTCTGTGCTATTGCTTTGAAAAGTTTAGTTACCTTATTCAAATTGTCTTTGTTATTCTCACAATGAATAATTGCTTTTGTTATTCTCTTGTTATCATATCAACGAGTGCAGAATTTTAAGAAATATATCTGTGGAAAATAGCTGAGATAGGTTTCTTAGGGTAAACTTTACTTGCTAAATAATCTGCATAGTCTTTAAAAGTGTTTCAAACAAATCCAAAAATTAGAAGCCTAATGGAAAATTTTCCAAAGGTGTGTTAGGTAGTAATGGTAATCCCCATTCTTGTGGGATGAAAGCATTTTTTTTTGTTAAAAATATACAATGTGTGTACATTTCTTTATAAATTTTGTTTTTCAGTGCATCCCATCGCTTTTCTTCCTCCTTCCACTATTTTGAAATAACTCCCCTCATAAGTTACTTGAACTTTATTCAGTTTGTTGTGTACCTTTTCCTTTTAACCCTTAGTTAGTGTTTCTCTGACACCCACCCACCTAAAACAACTTCCAGCCTTCTCTCAGCTCTCACATAGTGAGCAACCTCTTTAGCCATCAGGTTATTGTCATCCCCAGGCCCACTGTTGTACTTCCAACTCAGAGTTCCTCCCTTTGCCCAGACTTCTCCCATCATTAATGTGTATCTTTTCTCACCCTGTAGATTGCAGGGCAATAATGCAGCTGGTCTTCCTCCTTAATTAAGAAGAGTTTTCTTCTTTCTTTGTGATCTCTGCTATTCAAAGTCTAAAGAAATTATGTTTCTATTGTCACAAACTTCCAACAGAACATAATGGGATGATATGTCAAGTGTTTTATTTTAAGTTTTTATTATCTTTAATTACCAATAGAGCTTTTAGGCTTAAGTTTCCTGAGATATTGGTAGCACTAAATGTCATATGGGACTTCTCAGGACTGAAACTTTCAGATCAGCATTTCCTGATTTTGTAGTTGAAGAGGAACTTTGGGGCTGTAGCTGCAGCACCAATGAAAACAAGCAAAACATGAGGCAGGAAGAATTGTAGTAGACATATCTGAGTTTTACTAAAGGGGTTTAGATTAGGCTGAGGAGTTGTCCTGCAGTGTCAGAATCTGAAGAGGACTGATGCTCTGAGATGGACACACAACATGTATATAAGCAACCACAACATAGGTGGTAACATGTGATGGGCTGGCCCCTCAGTCAGTCCCTCTGATGCTTTAAATACCACAGAAAAGTGGGCAGATCAAGTCACTAATTTTTATTATCATTTTCATGCAGGCTATTCCTCATATTCTTGTTAAAACTCTGAGCTACAGTAGCATGTTTTCTCCTCTGCTGCCCCTCAAATAGTGCATTGAAGCCCAACCCTCTAGACTTTTGCAAGTGACTCTCAAGTCCAATTGTCAGCAGTTTTGAAAAATTTCAGTGCAAGAAATCCACTTTCTCACCTCAAGTTTCCCATATGTTTCCAAAATTTATATTCACAACAATTAATACTAAAAAGCTTTCAGAAATATTTTCATATGAGTGTTTAAATTTATGGCTTTGGATGGTGGGAAAAATAATAAGATGAAACAAATATTCCTTTGTGGTAAACATTTGTTTTATAAAAGTAAACAAATAAAATATTCCTGAAGTACTTAGCCATCAGTATTTGAAGGCCTGTGGCAGCATCTGAAAGACAAAAAAGGAAATAATTGATTAGTGGATTTGTTTGATCTGCTCAGGGATCAAAGGGACAAATACTGTCTACAGGGATGAAAGGATGGAGAACTGCTCTCCATACTGCCTCAGTTATCTGGTTATTCAGATGTTCTTGCTACATGTTAGTGATGTGTGTACCTGACCCTCTGTAGTGCTTGAAGAAAGAAAAAAAAAGCCCAAATTAGGTATACTGTACTATTGTGCTGCAATTCTGAAAGGCTTCTCAATAATCAGACATGAAAAATGCTGTTTAAAGTCTGTGAGAAGGAATACTGAATCTGTTTTTCAGTTTGAAAGCAGTATTGACTTTGTCTGTAATACAATTGTGACAATTTTGTTTTTAATTCTTTGCCCCCTTCCCACATATGGAATGTCTAGAATTTGGTGTTGGGGCATCTTATTGCACCATAGCAAAACATACATCTATTTTATGTACCCACACTTATCTCTTTGCTCTTTCTGTAGATATTACTGGTTTGTTTTGGTATATTCTTGTAGAGAAAGAGTGATGTATTTCAGAATCTTGGGTGTTTTTTCCTTCTAAAAGTTTCTATTGCCAGTTAAATGCACAGTTATGTGTATACACATTGTATGAATCTGTGTGCCAAATGGTGCTTTTACCATAACTTATCTCCATTTGCATTCATTTAGAAGTTATTAGGGTATAATATAGCTCTGGGTAATCTTGCACTTGGGCAGGTATTTGTTCACAATGTTGGTTACCAGCAGAGAGGAGGAATGGTCTCTGGACACTGTCAGCCATCCTGGGAAGACCACCAGAGAAAAATGAACATATTCTCAGGTGTCTGTTTGCTCTCTGGGGATTTGTGACCCCCCTGAAGACTGGTGGAACTCCAAAGCTGAGAATAATCACTTGACTAGACCAACCTTTTCAGCTATATTTGTACACAAGGTGCACAGTCTGTCTGATCTGATAATGTATTCATTTGCTTTGAAATATCTCTAGACTCTTGTAAAGATGGAGACCAGGAAACACACTTGAAAAAACCACTTTTTTCTGTGTGTGAAAGAATTTCAGTTCCATAACCACTGTCACAAAGCCTTTGTCAAATTATGGCACTGTCCAGGCTACTCGATTAAGTAAATGTAGTATCTGATTTCACAGCTGCTCTACAGTTGAATTTTTGGGATACTTCACAAAACTTATGGCAGTTATTTGGTACCTTTTAAAACCCTTAAATAGATGCTGAAGTGTGAAATGATGAGAACAAAGACAGTCATTCCTACTGACTGTTGAATATAGTACACTGTTTGCTAGTGTGGAAGGCTTCTGGTACCCCTTTTAATATCTTGCCCAGAGGCTGAATAGAAAGAATTGGAAAGCAGTCAGAGAGATATATGTCATGTACAGGTCCTGTTATATCTGGAGCTTCTTTATAAATTGAGTGTAGTAAGGACACATGCATTCCCTTTCAGTTTAATTGGGATTCCCAAAACCACGTAACCCTCACGCTTTAAGGCACCTCACCGTGTTTGTGTTTATTAATGAGTCATTGGAAACACATCATATTTATGCCATTTTAGTTTGTACATTCTCCATACTGAATGAGGTCAGGAGGGGCACAAGAGGCTTGTTGATGGTCTGATGACATCACAATGCCAGTCTTCTCCATCAGACATTTTCTGAAGCCATCTCCAGCTTTGAAACAGAGCTATCCTCTTTCCCCTCTCACCAAAGATTTGAGACTTTGTGAAAATATTAGTTTATTCTTTCTTATACAAATCTTTTCCTTGCTGGTTGAGCCATGAGTCAAAAAAGCTGCTGTGTTCTGCATAGGATCTGCTTATTCTGCACAGTAAAACTGCCTGAACAGCTGTTTGATGCAGATTGCCAGATTGCCTCATAAAACTCCCTGGTAGCTGGAAATCAGAAGTCCTAAATGACCCTGGATTAGAACAGCTTTTGCAGATCTTATAAAAAAACCCTTTTACCTATTTCTTCTGCTCATATATAAAGAGAGCAATAGCTAAAGGTCTGGTCAAAAAGATTTCCTAGCTTATGTCTCTACACGCAGATTTTTCCAGATATCCTTATTTTAGAAATTCTTAGATAGTCTAAACCCTTGGTTTGGAATTTGGTATGAAGCAGCATCAGGGGAAGTTCACACTGGGCATTAGAGAAAGGTTCTTCATCAAGAAGGTGGTCAGGATCCCCAGGGGAGGGGTCATGACCCCAAGCCACTCAGAATCCAAAGAGTGTATGGACAATGCTCTTGGTCATGTGGTTTAATTTTAGGTAGCCCTGTGAGGAGCAGGGAGCTGGACTTGATGATCCTCATAGATCCCTTTCAACTCAAGACATTAATTCTATATTGAAAAATGTAAAACCTGTTATTCAAATTTTGGGAGGTTGAGAGGAGGCAAATCCAGAAAACATCAAAATAAAACAGGCTTTAAATTTGGTCTGTGAAAAACTGAGTTGATGGAGAAAACAGCTGTAAATTTTGAAGTGTGTCATAAGCAGTTAACAGGAGATGTGTAAAAAACAAACTGTCCAGTTCTACTGAAATTCTTGTAGGAAGAATCTGAAAAAAAATATAAGTACAATATGACTAATTAAGCTCAGAAAGCTTTTTATTTTCCAAACCAAAATGTTTCTAGTCTAATATTCAGGTACAATTCAAGTATTAACAATGATAGAAAAATATTCCTATTGTAGTCACGAGCAGTCTGTTACATATGGGAGTAGGCTGTGTTTTGAATGTTGTTTATTTTTATGTTTTATTGTAATATTGTGTTTTATTATGCAAACCCATGAAACCTGCAAAGCAATAAGGCACAGCTTTTACCATTCTCCAATAATGGACAAAAAACAGACAACTCATCTTAAGAGGAATTTTATTACTCTTAACAGAGCTCTAAATTATTTGTCAATGGTCAGAAAAAAATGTAGCTGCTGTGCACTCTTGACCCTTCAGCAGAAGCTTGCTGCCTAAGTTGTTTATTCACTGAAAATATTTATGCAAGGGACAGGCGTGGAGTAGAGGCTGAACAGCAAATCTGTGATGGGATAAGGGTAAATCTCATTCTTTTTTGGAAGAATTTGTGAAGTAAGGAAAAGTTCAGATTTGTTTCATCCTCCTAACCAACCTGAGGCTCTCTTTTCCCACCTTCCTCTCTTGTCTTTTTAAGCATGCAAACACCTATCACTTGGGTATTCTTGGCTAGGTCTTCATCTCTTGCTGACTAGGTAGCATAAGCCTGGTGCTCAGCCTCAGCTGACACAGAGGAGGAGATTCTGCTTTATTTAGAATACACATACCTTCTGCTGCAGCTTGTTGAGCTCCACCTGTAAACTTTTGGTGGTTTGGGTTTTTAAACAAACATCACAATAAACTCCGTATCTCTGAGCCCTGAAGAAGTCTCAGCAGGATACACTGGAATTTGGCATTAATTAGAGCCTTTAGCAGAAGTGTCAGAAGGGGATGCAGCTACCCTGAAGTGTAACACAAAATTAACCATTTTTTGAACTGCCATGTTTTTCAACAGCAGGCTCTTTTTATGTTGAAAGACCACATACATCAGGCCACATCACCAGGAAAAGAAAGGAAATCCAATGTTACCCTCAGACAGAGTCAACTTAAAACAACCTTTTTCTTCACTACTTTGTTCCTGTGTTTAAGTTGAAGCTGTAACTTTTGGAAAGTAGCAAGAGTGATAATTACTACATATTAAAGACAGAGTTCCAAATTACCTGATTGCATTTTTAATAGTAACCCTTTCCAAGTGCTACACCAGTAGCAGTGATAGTAAAATATGTATTAAAGTCAAATAATCTAGTACAGATTCAAAAATCAAGTAAGCCTTTCTTATGTAGTCAATTCAGGTTAAATGGGGGCGGTTCTTAAGTAAGAACAGAGGTCTTAAAAAAATAAAAGTGACTTTGAGTCTTGTTTACAACATTTATTTCTGAGACCAGCAGAAACACTACCATTTTCCCATTTCCATAAAGGAGCTACTTGTGAAAGGAGAAAACGCCCAGTGTGAGAGTGGAGGACACATTAATCTTTTATGGCTGCACTGGTTTATTTTCCAAGGGCTACCATTGGTGCAGTTTCCACTACAGGTTGCAGTGGATGCTCTTGTTACATGGATAAAAAATCCACAGCTGGGATTAATCTCATTTTAGGATGTTACAGCATAGATATTTGCATCTGAATCACATGCTCTGATGCACTCTTTAGTCTGTTGAGGAAATTTCAGGTAGTGATGAATTTCATCCAAAGAAACACTAAAAATAGGTGAGGTGATCCCTACCCTTAGATGGCTAATATCTCTCTGTTGATGCAGGCACAACACAGTTTAGTGGAGGAATGGACATGTGCAATGTGGCCATCTAAAATGAGATAAGATGAATGCCAGTTCAGCTGAGGACCTCACTGTTTGGCCTAGATCTACTCAAACATAACTTTGATTTATTTTTCTCAAATAAGAGCTCTGGTTTCTAGGCCAATGTATCAAAAATAATTTTGGGGAAAAAAGTATACAACAGGTATGAGCTGTGATTGCTATAAAAGCGAAATATATGAAAGAAAGCTCCTCTCATATGACCAGGTGTCTTTCTGATATCTCAATGAGCTCCGGAGAAGTAATAGTAGAAATCATGAAGATAAATGCAAGCAATGATAATTTACTTTATGACAATTTCTTTGAAGTCATTGACTGTAGTAATTACTGCAACAATAACCCAGATTATTTGTGTTGGTTGCACTTGATGTTAGCTACAGACAGAGGTGGTTACAGCCCTAGTAGTGGTACAACCCATGGTGGAAATGCAAAATAGTTTTATTTGTTCCTATTAGACATGCAGTGTTTGTGGACAGGTTCAAGTATCTGTCTAACATAGTATTTTGAGTTAAAGTATGGCCAGCAGGGCCATCTGGAATCCAGTCTGTTTCCCCAAATGAATGTGAGTCAGAGTGTCTGAATAGCTGGAACATGGTGAAATAACCTTTTAGTAAACCTCAGTGGCAGTTTTGGGTTCTCAGTAGCTCTCATGAATTAGTGACACCACAATTCAGGCACTGCAAAAGTACTGCACACAGGTACACTGGTGAGCTGTGAATCAGTACCAGGTTCATTGGCCTGGAGGTATAAGTATAGACATTTATGCCTAGAGAATCAAGGCATTAAATTCTTTGTTTGTTTGTGTGGGTGTGTGGTGTGGGGAGAACAGATGAAACACCAAAACCACTGAAAAGGGAAAGACAGAAATGCAGTGGGATGATCTTAACAGTCAGTATCTTTATGAACTTCCAAAATACTGCCTTTGAAAGAACTTCAGCTTCTTCCCAAATTTTATATCTGACTGATTTTACATATATATATATATCTATATATATGTGTGTGTGCGTGTGTGTATGTATATATCTATATATGTCACTGATATATTTTATATATGACTGATAGTGTGGCCCCTGACACAGAACTACTCATTGAAAGTGCTTGGGAAGAGAAAGTGTGGTGAAGATAGAATTAAAAGGTACAAAATTCGGTTTGTTTAAAGTCAAAATTGTGTATTTTGACATTTAAAAAACGTACATACATGACCATGTTATACATTGGGACATCAGGCTCATTGTAAACACCTTTAAGCTCATGTAATGTGTAACTTTTAACTTCATATAACTGGTAATAAGTATCTTTAGCTCTTTCATATATCTTAATACATTCTACTGCTCAGCTTGCCTAATACTGAAGTTAATTTCCTTCAAAGCTTCTTCTTTTAAACCCATTCACCCTCAATAATTTCCTTTTTAACAAAAGGAAAGGTTTTTCTAACTCTTTAAAAAGTACAAGACTGAATAAGTTTATCCTTGCATACAATTTTTGTCATAAAAAATTAAAAGAAAAAAATACTTTAATTTAAAAAGGTATCTTAAAATGTACATGATAGAAATGTGCAGGTAAGAAAATTTAAAGCAAAATGAGCATAACAGCTTGATTTTCAGATATAAGATTATTCTGAGTCTAAAGGAAGCTCTAAGTGGGTAACAATTATATTTACAACTATTTTAATTTGTTGCCTTGCTGCAACAAATATTTTTTGTTTTATGTTAACATCATATCCTAAGGTTCTTTTTCTACCTGCCTACCAGTTTTCCAGCTCTTTTTCCTCTCAGTGTGTGATGTCATCTTCCAGGGAACATAGAGAAATACTCATGTGTTTGTGTAATTAAGCAAATCATGAGCATATTCAGCATTTGTATATAGATAGACATTAAAATGGGAAAACTTGAAAATACATTATGCTGCATAAAACATCTGAATAACTCCTATCACGTTGTAAAGCCCAGAGAACTTTCATTGCCCAAGAAAAATGGGAGACTGCTCTCAAGAACATTAGCAGATTTCCTTCTTTTTTTTTTTTTATTATAGATAGATTTTTATTTATGCAGTCCAATTTTCAGTCCTAGTTCCCAGCTTTTACATCAGTAATCCTATCTTATTTTCTTCTGGCAATTTATTAGTAGTGTGAGATTGTGGACACAATTCTCTGCGGGTGAAAAATTCCACCTACTAAAGAGTAGGTTTGAGAATCAAGGTTCTATATTGCATTGATTACTGCAGAGCACAATGTGGTATAATAGGTGAGAACCAGCTATGGTTATAAAGATCAAGTCTATTGTAGGTACAAAAGCCTATTTTATGTACATTAAAGAGCCTTGATTATTTAAAGGCATTTGTGCTGTTGGTTATTTTACACAGGTTATTTACACTGCTGATTAAATTGCTTGCAAAGCAGTCAGATTTCCATACACAAGTAGTCTAACAGAAATATTATGCAGCCAGCAATTTGCCAGTTGTCTGTTGACAAAGACAGAGAGTAAGCCACTTACTACTGTTTTTATACAATGAATCATTTTTGTAAAAATGGAGCAGTCTAATGAAAATTCAAATGTATTGCTTTTCCCGATTCAAACAGAAATCCAAGCACTTCATATACTCTGCAAATAAGCCTCATTTGCCACTGTGTATCAACTAACAAGCAATTTCAGTTCTACATGCAGATTTTAAATAAAATTCTCTAAATTTAAACAGGTAGTTCCATTTTACTTCCATAAACAGATACTTTCAAAATATTTAGACATCTGTATATAATACTGTTTAAACTGTTTGTTCTAAAACATAAATAGCTATCTCAGTGTTTGAGTTACCACCTGATGTCCTTCTCATTTAAGGGGAAAACATAAAAAATAATTGGGATAACTAGAGTCAGGAACAATGCTTACACAGCATGTCAGCATCTTTTATTGTGCCTTAATTGTAAGAACACTTAGAGGGGAGCTGTGGGCGGACTGGCTCTGCAGGAGATGCGAAATGCCAGGTCTCAGGGAGCTTTTGTGGCTTTGCTGAGGGTTCCACCAGTGCTTCTGTGCTCAGCTGACATAACCCAGAGCAGTGCCCCTTGGAGGGAAGGGGCCTCAGGCCTGGAAACAAGAGCATGAAATGTCTGAGCCGGCAGGAGCGTTCTGCCCCTCTGAATGCCTCACTGCCAGGCTCCGACCCTCCTGTAAGGCTGAGCCCTGTCCACTTTCTCTTTTTGTCTTGGTTTGATAAGACACGTGTCTGCTAAGGAAGGCAGGAGCCTCCCCTGAAATCGAAAAATGTAAAAATGTAAACCCCCTCCCTATGAATTATTGTAATTTTGAAATTAAGGGGCTCTCAGACAAAGATATGGGGAGTAGGAATAACAGTGCTTTATTAGGGAAGAAAATAAAATAAACAATGCAGTAATACAAAACAACACTGAGAGAGTCAGAATACAACCTGACACTCTGTTGGTCAAGGTGTTGGTAGCAGTCCCACTAAATGGTGGCTGCAGTCCTCCTGGAGTGGCAGGTGTGGTTCTGTAGAAGCAGTGATCCTGTAGAATGGTGTGGTTTTCCCCTGGAAATCCAGTGGGGGTGTGGATATCTCTGGCCTTCCTCCGGGAATCCAGTGGGAAAAGGCTGACCCGGTGTTCCAAGTATCAGATTATATCCAGGCAGGAATGCTTGGCTCCTCCCCCTGGGTGGAGCATCTCCCAATGGGATGATGTAATTTTACCAGTCATGAAGGGCCACTCAATGACTCAGTTAACAGAAGAGATCCCCCAGAGGGAGGATGGGTCATGGAAGAGATAAAGAAAACTCCCCAGTTAACAGAAGACAACTGCCCCACCTCTAACAGATGGGAAATAGAAAACCTCCAAACCATATCTTACAACCCAGGATGCTTTTCCAGCATTCCAGACAATTATGCTTCACTGCCATTACCAGCTCTACAAACATGTAGGATCTTTTGGACCTCTGGTCCCTGCTATTTTTGCACAGCCCTTTGGGATGACTCTTCCCTGCTCACCAGCGCAGCCACGCCATGTGTGCAGCCTTTTCCACCTGTGTGTGCTGCATGTCTGCCTTGTTGCATGTAGTGTGCATGTCTCCTGCATTGCACATTTAAATAGGTGAATTATTACGAGCTGCTACATATTTTCTAGTAGGTAGGCATTTATGCCTAGAATTATTTTCTCTTTTCTGCCCTACATATGTAGAAAATAGTCCAACTCTCTGTGAAGTTAATAAAGAAACTGGATCAGGTTCTGATCATGAACATTTTTGTCATGTGCCAGTTGGCATAAACATTAAAGACAATCAGATTTCAACCATATTTATGTATTGGTGAATCGGAAAAGATTTATGGTATACTAAGAATCTAAATTTAGAAAGGTGTAGAATTTTCTTGTTTAGTTTGATCTACTTCCAAAAGAAAAAATCTATCTGAAAAAAATTGTGTACTCAAAATTATTACTTTTAAATTTTCCCCAATGTGCTTTCTGTAATCCACTGTATATTGTGAAAAATCATTATTTTCTCACAGTTTCACAAGGTCTTTCACACAGCATGAGAGAATACAAAGACTTTGAAAAGTGTTTATAGGATATGTGAATTATGATTGAAAGTTCAAAGAATCTGTCACAAACATTCAGACATGGATATAAAATACCTGGAACTGCTTTTGAATCAGTAATGGGAATTGACTGGATTATCAACTGAATGTATCCTTTCTTTAAAAAGAAATTGTGTATATCTGGTATATTCAGGAGAAGTTCATTTTAAACACAGGGAACTTGTTCATCACTGTCATGACACTCCTGTAGTCTTTGGCAAAACTTTCACTGGATGGAGCCTGATTGTATTTTCATCGGATATACATAGTATGTATTAAATATATAAAATGTAGAGGGGTGTATATCATGGAATCAACATCATAGAATGGCCTGGGTTGAAAGGGACCCTAAAAATCACCCAGTTCCAACCCCTCTGCCATGGGCAGGGACACCTTCCACTATCCCAGGCTGCTCAGAGCCCCATCCAGCCTGGCCTTGAACACTGCCAGGGATGGGGCATCCACAGCTTCTTTGAGCAACCTGTGCCAGTGCCTCACCACCCTCACAGGAAAGAATTTCTTCCAAATATCTAATCTAAATCTACTGTCTTTCAGTTTGAAGCCATTACCCCTTGTCCTCTCATTGCCTATTCCTGTAAACAGTGTCTTTCCCTTTTTTTTGGAAGCTCCCTTCAGGTGTTGGAAGGCTGCAATTAGGTCACTTTGAACCCTTCAATTATAATATATATATATATAATAACATATATAGTGTTCCTATATACATAGAGATTATAAATTTTTCCTCAGAAAGATTAGGTCACAGTTAAAGTAACGTTGATTCTATGATAAATTAATAACTTTTAATAAATAAAAGAGTATTTACTGCAAGTATAACCTTGGGCCTCCACAAAGTGATGGAGAGTGAAACACACTTGCTAAGCAATGAATTTAAGTTAAATGCAGCATGTGAGCAGACTTGTGTCTTGCCCAGAAAATTGATTAAACATGTGCTTAAGTTAAGTAGATGTTCTACTGTTTTGCTGTGTCAAGTTCCATGTATTGAATTACTACTCTGGATGAACAGCAAGTTGTTTCTTGGCAAGGGTTGAATTGCAATTCAACTCTCTGAAAACCCAGAAAATGCCTTTTTAAAAAGAAAGTAGGCCCAGCCATGTTGTTTTTTAGTGTTTTTTCTTCCCCTTGAGAAAGAATTAGAGATGTGCTCTTTCATTTTTGAAACAATAATTGATACATAGATAGCCATAGTATTTTTTTAAACACATTGCATACTGATGTTGCTGTCAAGGCTATCAGTCAAGCCAAGATGCAGAGACTTATTTCTGTTAAATGCATGTTCAATATATAAAAAATATAATATTCATTATATCATTATTTTAGTTGATTTGAGATATATTAGCATGGGCTATCTGAAATTAAAAATGATAACTTGTAATATTTTTTGTCATAACTGGGACTGTAAAAAAGCACACTATTATCTGTGTGCTTCCCATGAAGAAATATATTAGAGCAGTTGCTGCATTTGGAGCAACTGGAAGTGAATTTCAGCATAGTCACCCAGACACTGTGCCCATGTGCTGGGCTGACTTCTATTTTTTCAGAAATAAGGACAAGGGAGGTTGTGTATTCATGATTGATCCATAGGATTCTTCAGATCCTACCCCCTGAAAGAATACATGGTTCTTTGACCACACTAAATCTACCTTTTAGAGATATTTGTATACCTTGGCAATTGTTCATTTTGTGGGTAATGGGTGGTGTGTGTTATTGAAAGACTGAAAACTGGTTTTCTCTGTGTGTATATATACCCCTGTTTCAGAAAGTTGCGTGCTTATTGTATTCTTGACTTCTATTCCTATAAACAGAATTAAGAGGGCTTTAAAGGAAAAAAAATCTGCTTCAGATTAAAAAGATAATTTTGAAAAATTATCTATTATTGAGGCAAATAATCAGACTTTATTAATTTGTATGGATTTAAAAAAATCACATAAAAATACTCTGGCTTGTGCTTTCAATGTTGACTCAGGAGAGCAGATATTTTCTGAAATATATGTATTTTAATATATAGATTTTTCATTTTAAAAAGTAAGGTGATTCCTGTTAATTTCTTTATCTGGGATTTCACAAGTCCTATAATGCCAAGCAAATAATTTGAGAGGGAATTATTATTTAGATGTCTGGTTTGAGAATATTTTTTGCTGCTCTACTGAAGTAGGGTGAGAATTTTCCTTTACCCAGGGTGTGTATGTGTCTTTCAGTTAACTTTACCTGAGGTAGTAGCAATATTTGGATTACAGTTAATATCCAAGATTGATGGATCCATATCCATCTGTAAGTGTATTGAATATATTCAAGAGGAAATGTGCACGTGTTCATGTGTAGTATATAACATGTGTTTTTACTTACATGAAAAGTTTCATGTTGGAAGACAAGAAGTGTTACCTTCCACAGAAATAGCAGGAATGGGAAAGCCCTTGGCATCTCTGGAAAGAGTTCAGGGCTATCATATGCCTAATATAAAAATTGCTCTGGAAATTTTGTAGTAGCATTACTGATTTTTAAGGTAATGTTTTTTAGTCATTCTTAACATATTGCTTGGGTAGTAGAATCCCTCTGTGGATTATCATGAAAATTAATTCTTTTATTAACCCCCAAAACTAATGTAAATCATCTGACAGAAAAAAAAAAGGCTTTTATATTAACCATTAGTGCTTTGCAGTAACATAGAAATATCTATCTGAACAGAATTGCTTTCTGTGTATCTGTTGCTTATTTGCTTTGATACTGCGATAGCAACATCTCAATAGAGTCTATAGGAAAAAAAAAATCTCATTTGTAGCTACCTAAGAAATACTTAATTTACTTTTTAATGAAGTTCATTACTTAAGACTTTGTATGCTACAGTATTGCTGGAAGCTGGAACTTGACCCCACTTTGCTTTTTCTTTCTTCACATATTTGCTTTTATCATGTCAGTTTTACTCAAGTGACACTGAAATATGCAGATTTTTTCCCCTTTTTCCTCCTTTTTTTTCTTTTTCCTCCTTTTTTTTCTTTTTTTTTTTTTTCCAGAAGGAGCTTATCAGTTGCTAGGCCTCGATTGTGAATGCAAGCTTTGATGTTAACAGCACTAGTGCCTTTCTTTTTTATTTGGGGCATTAAGTTCAATTACATATTCAAAGTATCTGTTCAATGCTTTTGCTGGAATGTTTCAATAATTAAAATAACTGAGCTTTTTAAAAGTAGACTTTCCTCAGTGTTTCCATCCCAGTATAGATGTGACTCAGACCAAATCCTCTTCTTGCTATTAATTTCATTGATTTCAAATCTCTGTGTTGGTGTTCATAGGCCAGACTAGCATGTTTCAAAAGCAGCACTTTATAAAGAGTTGCCTGAAAAACACATCAGCCAAAAGAATATTTATTCTCTTTTGTTTTGTGCTGGGAAAAAATATACACAGGTAAAGAACAGCAGTTTAGAAATATTTACTTAATGAAAAATATACTGAGTTTATCCTGGTGTTTACTGACCAGTGTAATGAGGAGCAAGCTGTAAGTTATTGTTTCAAAGATAATGTGTCTGATGGAAAAACAACAATTACTTCATATGTTTTAAGAGACAGTAAAAAATTCCAAACACAAAAATCCAACCAACCAAACACACACAAAAAAAAACTACCAGCCAACCAAACCCAACCCAAATATCAAAAGAATTTTAACTGCATGGCCATGCATAATCCCTGTTTAAAAACTGCATTTGTCCACTAAACCTTTTAACAGTGCTTTTGTGATCCATTCACAGAGGTCCCCTAACATGATAAGATAGCTCATTTCAAAAAGAAATTTCAAAGTAGATTCAAGAGCTGTCTGAATCTTCAGATAGTCTATTTCCACTTCAAGCTCTCCAAGCAAACTCAAAGCCTAGCCAGCTTTCCTCCAAAGTCCCTAGCTGGGAAAACAAGGCCCTGAAAAATTACGTCTCCTGTTGTTACAGCCCGACAGATATTTTTTAAACTTAGAAAAGATTATCAATTTTCATTAAAGTTTTTTTGGAAGATAAAAGAGAACACAGGGAAAAAGTAGAAATAGTCACAAAAACCCAAAGTAACAAACATAGGTGGTTGAAATAAGTAGAGAGGCTGAAAGATGCATGAGTATTGTGTATTGAGAAATATTGGAGGTGGTCAGAAGTTGTGCATTACAATTACACCCACTAGTCCCAGTTTCAGTGAGTCAGTCAGAACAAGCACCTGAACAGGAATTCTGTGTGTCCTCTTGGTTTGGAAAACCCCAGAATTGATGAGGTTTTACAGAGCCAAAGCCTTGACTTTCTCAGATTTTTCCCTAAAATAAAAAAAAAAAAAAAAAATTAAAAAAATAAAAAAGGAGAAAACACTTGTAATATGGAAACAACTGTTATGTCTAGAGTAAGCAGGTGAATATACAGTTGTAACTAGGAAGTCAGGAAACAAGGCAGGCAACACAAAAAAGGAAGTATTTTGAGGAGATGAGATAATACATTCAACAACTTAATTGAAAATCAATGTTTTTGTCACTACAGAACAAGAGCTTTTCAGCTAATATACTGTGAATTAATAGGACTGCTTATCCTATGATACTGTGTAAATTCTTCCCATGCCTTTGCAGTGATTGTTTTAAGTAAGCTGGGAGTTCTACAGAAATTGTGTCTCAGCCTGAATCAGTGATTCTTTATTTTGAAGGAGTGTAGGGGTTAAAATTATCTCGGCAGGAGAGTGCCTGGCTTTTATCCTAAGGATGTGCAGTGGCATCAACAGGGAAGGATGCAGTGGCAGTGGCTTTCAGGACATCAAGTGTCAGCATCACAAACAGAAGCAGCATGAGCAGACTGTGCTGATGGTGCTCCTTTCTTCCTCTGCCATTAGAAAGTTGGCATGTGCCAGCAGCTCTCACAAAGTGCAATCCAAATTGTCATGGTTACTCCCAACCCTACATTTCAGGAAGAGTTGCCCAGTGGTGGCAGAGACTGGAGCACATCCTTCTGGGCAGCAGCTCAGAGCCAGAGTCACCCTGGACCAGCACGGGAGCCGGCACTTCAGTGGGATGACATCAGTTAATGCCAGCTAGAGATTTGTCCCTGTGCTGTGTGAGCCCCTGCTCTAACTCCCCCCAAAGACACAGCCAGGTCCTCTGCCAGCCACAGTCAGAGAACAGCATTGTGACAGCTGAGTTCGGTCTGATCCCCTGCCTTAAATGTATGGCTCCAAGCTGTGAAAGGCAGGGAAGAAATGGTATGGAGTTGTGTACTGTCTTCTATGATGACAACTAAAATAGGTAGGGAAGAAATGGTATGGAGTTGTGTACTGTCTTCTATGATGACAACTAAAATAGGTAGGGAACATCCTCTTTCTGTGGAGAGTTTTGCTTTAAAAAGGGGAAAAAACAAAACCTGGTAAAATCTTATTTGTCATTGTGCTTGGGAAAAAACTCCATAAAATATTAGAGATAGTGGTTGCAATTAAGAAATAATTTTTATTTGCTAAATATTGCATAGCTCTTCCCTGAAGAGTCTAGAGAATCTTGTCTTCTATTAATGATTTTGGGGAAAAAAAAAAGCTATTCTTTTGCTATTTAAACTAAGTTAGATTAAATATTTGTCACCAGTTGTCTTATAAACTTTTATAACTACTTTTAACTACAAGTTGCTAAGGTCAAAAATACAGAGACAACCAAGAATACTGTAATTTAACTAAATACCACACAGTAGAGTGCATACTTTAGCTTGTAGCAAATTAAATCCAGGTAATTTGTGTAAGTTTTTTATTGATGAATGGTAACTCAGCAGGGCAAAAAACCTTCATCTCTGGGTCTTAAGTCTTTTTGTATGTGTAAGCTATCACCAGTGAAATTACTTTTGTGATTAGTCTGATACTCCTCAGTGACCTGCATAAGCTGTGGAGGCAGACAGTGCACAAAACCCTTCATATAACCCTTCCTCATGTAGTTAACTGTGTATGTTAACAGCTTTACCCCAGTTAAACCAGTGGAACTTGAATTAGAAGGCACAGTACTGCAAAAATATACTGTGAAGTAACATTTTGGAAATAGGAAGATTTACAATTCTATGATGGCACTACTCAGGCACTTCTCATTTTTGGTAGCCAGGAATAATTATAGGTACTTGTCCTACTGATAGTTCTTTTTCTCTCTGTTCAGAAGTTTCTTAATAAGGAAGATATCTCTTCTTTACTAGAATTACATTTTTTTTTACCAGATCAAAGCATCCAAAGTTTTTGTCATAGGTAAAGTGTGAGCTAATAAAATCATCATCCCTTTGGATAGTGGATCTGACTGATATAAAATGGCTTTTGCAATAGCTTGTAATGTAATCAGTGGTTGTAGATGAAATTTTAAAATCAACAAGCTAATGTGAGACCTTCAAACATCAGCAAAGTAAAAATGTCTTTATAATTCCTCTAAATGTTGGAAACAGACACTTTGTAGGGCTTACAAGGATTATTCTGATACCACAAACTTTGGTAAAGACACATATCTGTAGCATTTATAAAACCTTTCAGTTTTTTATAACTTTCAGTATATTAATTTGAGGTGAAAACTGATAACTTAAGATGCAGGTAGTAAAAACTGGCAACGTTTGCAGCAAACTGTAATTACTGGTGTTTTAGTCCTTGGATGTTTTTTGGCTTCTTCACGTATGCAGGCCTGTTTGTGATTATGTTTTGTCAAATACTTGCAAGATTAAGCCAGCATTAACTAGGTGATAAGTAAATCTTTTATTTGGACTGGTGGGCTCCCATTTTAAGCCACTTGTAACTCAATCTTGAAGTGAGACAATTTAACCCCAGCTGGCAACTGAGCCCCAAACAGCCCCTCAGCCACTCACTGAGTGGCTGGTGGAGAGAACTGGAAGTGCAAAAGCTACAAAACTTGGATTGTGGGTTGACATAAAGGCAGTTTAATATGTAAAGCAACAACTGTGCCCTCAAGCAGAGAAAAAAAAGGATTTCATTCACCACTTCCCATGGGCAGGCAGGTGTTTAGCCATCTCCAGAAAAGCAGGGCCCCACCATGTGTAACAGTGACTTGGGAAGGCAAATGCCATCACTCTGAACATTCCCTCTTTCCTCCTCCTTGCCCCAGCTTGATGTGCTGAGCATAAAGCCACGTGCTGTGGGCATCCCTTGGGTCAGCTGTCCCAGCTCTATCTGTTCCCAATTTCTTGTGCACCCTCAGCCTCCTCACTGGTTGGGGTGGTGGTAAGAGAGGCAAAAAAGACCTTGACTCTGTGTAAATGCTGCTCAGCAAGAATGAAAGCATCTTTATATTATAGAGCCTTTTCAGTGCAAATCTGAAACAGCCCTGTACTAGCTACAATGAGGAAATTAACTCTGCCCCTGCCAAAACCAGCACAGAGGTGAGCTGCAAAGCTGTCATTGTGAGAGTAATGAGCAGTTTCATGTTATTTAGTTCCTCTCCAATCTCACCTATTAGAAACTTGGAAAAGAGAGAGGAGACATAATAAAACTTAGGCTTTTGTTCAAGTCAGTTCCCAGCACAAGTCTTTCAGTACTTAAAAGAAAATGTGAGGATAATAGAGGAATAAAACAAAAAGAGATTGTGGTGCAGCAGCACACCTCAGAAACCTCACTAAGTCACTTTAACAAAGTCCTGCACAAGTTCAATACAAAGGATTCTCTTGCCCTTTGACAGGGTTTGGAGAGTGGAAAAGAGCAGGCAGGACAGTTAGCACACAGTGACAGCAGGAAAAACATGAGACCCTATTCAAAAGCAGTGGTGGTTGGAGAGAGTGAGACTCCACAGAGTTCAGGATGCAGGAGAAAGCCCTTACCAGGCTCAGACACAAGTTATAGCACGGGCATCTTTTTGGAGCCGTAGTAACTTGATGTAGAAACAGAAGTTGTTCATTGCTACTGCAATTACTGAAGATTTAACATGAGAGATAATATATTTGGATAGTTTTTATATCATTTCATCATTCTACCATTTTTTTCTGGTATTTCTACAAGCAATGCCCTACATACAGACAGCCCCTCTTAAAAAAACAGTAAGGAAATAATTTCTGGCTGACCTTTCTCTTACCTACTCTAAAGACACAAGAATCTGACGCAAATATCACATTTGCACTGACCAAATGAACACTAAACGCTCTGTGAAGTGAATTGAATGTGTTTTTTGTAGCTGAATACAGCTTTCTTTGAGTTTTTTGGGGGCACACTGCTGTTGGCAAGCCTGAGCACAAGTCTTGATTTTTGCCAGAGTACTTTGTGATTCTGAAGTTCCCTCATTTTAAGCTATAAACTGACCTTAGAGAAGGTGGTACTTTGTGATCACATACCCTCTGCAGTACACTGAGTGCAGTGTAATTCCTCCAGTGCAGCATAGGAGGGGGCATTTGAGATCTAGAATAACAGGAACATGCACACTGAGCAGTATTCCTCTCAGCAGTAGCAACCCCTGATGGGTGTATGCCTGTCCAGGCTGTCAACACCTCTGGTTGTCTTTCAGACGAAAAACCAGGAACATAAGAGGGCCAATACCTTGGGTAGTTTTGCCTGTAAATGGGTGTGCTGTATATCTGCATGGCTCTGCTGCGTGTGATATGGGAAAATCTGACATCCCAACCAGTGCTAAGAGGACAGGACATGGGGGAGAATTTATCAGATGTGGCCCTTTCTTTCTCAATCAGCATAAATTTATGCCTGGTATTTGACCAAACAACCTCCTTTAGTGAGATGTTAGATTTCTAATAAAGTGAGACTGAAAATGTATACTTGGGTGTCCGTTGTCAAACTGCACTGATTCCCTTCACATATTATTTTAATAGAACTTTTTTGGCCAATTGGTACTTTTAGTTGTAACAACACAACTGACATTAGATGGTTGTCTTTGCAAAATGAGCTTCATGGTGGTTCATTATTATGGATAGACCCTTATTAGGGACCTTTATCTTTCATTTTCAGACTGAAAATTAGTGAAATGACAATTGTGTAGTAAACCCACCAGATATTGTTAAAAAGTTATCGTTGCATTCAATGACTTAATAAAATCTCCAACCATGTATTTGACCCCTATTGATACATCCAGGACATCTGCAAGTTTTTGCCACTGTTTGTCATCAACAAAAATTACTATTTCACTGCCATGACACCTTTCCAGTTAGGAAAATACAAACCTAAAGTGATATTTTATAACATCATAACTGCTACTAGCATCATTACACACAGAATGTTTCCTTTCAAATGTCTCATCAAATTCTCATACTTTAATATTTACTGTGTGTCAGCAACAATCATTGAGTACTGTGATTTATGAACGTCATACCTCTGTGATAAACACAAATATTTTTAGACTAATTACACTCTAGAAGTATAAATACATTTAGCATTAGTGTTGTGTGGTACCAGTCACATTGTCATCTCTTATCTTACAGAGCCCTGGTTTTGCATGTAGTTCCACTGATATAACTAGGAAACTTCAGCTCAAAGAAGTGTTTGAAATAGATAGCAACGCAAGTCATAGAGGCTCAAACAATTCTAAGAAAAACATTTTTCTTGTAGTCAGTTGCTTCCTGGGTCCTAATGAAAAAGCCTGGACAGGAGCAGGAATTTTCCCTTCAGTTTACCCAGCATAAAGAAAACTGAGTCAAGAAGAAGAAAATTAATTGTACTGTTATTCTTGATTTGATATTTGATGAGCAGCATTTACAGCTTGTCCATTTGAGGGTTGGGTGTTTCTTTCTTTGTTTGCTTGGGTTTTTTCCCCAGAGAATTAATGTCTTTTCAGGGTGTTTTGTGGAGAAAGCACTTGTAATTCTTTGTTTTTTTTCTAAATGGGCAGAATTTCTGACCTTGAGGTGTATTTTACTTTCTCATTTATTCAAATGGGCATCTAGCCAGATTTCTAGTTTCTTAGAAAATCTGTTGGTAATTTAATTATTTTTATTTCTAAACTGATCTCAATAATTACATACTATACCTTTCTCTCACGTTTCCAACTTTCCTCATGTACCTCAGATATCCTAAAGTATTCAGGTGGAGACATTATTACCTAAAGCACACAGGAAAAGTTTTGTGGAAAACTCTGAAAGATTATTATCTCAAGTGTTATCCCACTTGACATAAATACTTTATGTGGTACAAGAACTTCACTTTCTGGTTAAAAACATTAAAAGAACAAACCTGCATGGGTATTGTTATTAATAGTATATGTGGCACTGTCTAACAAATGAGGATTTTTGTGAATTATTATAATTCTGTCAAAACCTCTATTTTTTTACTGTAACTAAGGGCTTGTTTTGAACCATTCCCAGATAATGTTACCATGATGTACTACTAAAAGAACATCTAGTAAGCTGTAACAGCTACAGTGTGCCATCCATTACCTCAACAGCAGCTTTTTGTAGGCAGTAATGCTTGTTAAGTTGGGCAATGGGAATGATGGATCTGTGGGCTCAAGGAGGTTAATGTTGACAATGAGCAATTATTATTTTTGACAAGAATACCAAAGGGTTTCAAGATGAGTCTTCTAACTGAAAGCAGATTATGACTTCAGTTTTATTACTAAATGTCAAGCATAGATGTCAAGCATATAAATGTGTGATGTAGAGGAAGATCATATTATTATAGTAAGAGACAAAGCAGGGATCGAATGATGACCTTTTCTTGTGGGTTTTTTTTTTGGTTACCCACAGGAAGAAGGAGGCAGAGTCCTCAGCATCTTAAAAAGGGAAATGGCAGAAGAAAACATCCGGAGAGGACACTTTCCTACAGATAAAAAATCTGAGAGAAAAAAAAGCACAATATGATTTTAATGAAGTCAATACTTGCGGATGTCTGTGGGTACTGGTGTGTGACTTCCGTGTCTTTCTTGTAGATAGAGTGTAATAGTAGGGGGGTGGGACAATGAGCCTCAATAACCTTCCAGAGTGCAGTTCTCTGTCTGTCTGATAATCACAACTACAAGGGATTTTTCTGTTTGGTGTTTAGATGAGATATTTTCCCCTCTGGCCTGTTGGTATGTGTTGCAGCCTTGATCTTAGACGTGCTGGTCTTTGTCAGAGCTATTATTCAGACCACACTCCTCTGATGAAAGACAGAAAATATTTATTAGAGGCAGCTCCACCTCTCATTTGTTTTATGTGTGGCTGTGACAATAGTTGGTAAGTTAAGTTTCTGCTGAGACTTAACACTTGGGCAGGGCTCCTTATTTTTCACATTCATTGGAGCACCAAAGGCACTTTTGATCAAAACACTTGAATTCAAATAATCTAGAACTGCATGAACATTTGACTTTATAACCAGATTTCATTGCTGACTTTAGCTGTAGAATGGGGGGCAAGTAGGATCCCTTGTTAAAACAGCCTTTTGCAGTTTTTAAAAGGCATTGCTTTGTTACTTGTTTAACATATCTTTACATGGAAGGGAAGCAATCTGTGCTTTTCTGTGGGTGGATTTGACCAAGAAAAGGTTGCCAGATGTCAGGGACATGACATAACAAAGAACAGTGTTATAACTTCTTTGAATGGATATAATGATTAAATTGGATATGCCCATGACTGTTTTGACATTTTTTGATTCCATTCCATTACTCTGCTGGAGACACCAAATATCTTCTTTCCTGTCTTTTTTCTTTTTTTTTTTTTTTTTCTTTTTTTCCCCTACTAAACAAATGAAAGCACAATCTATAAAAATTCCTTTCACATAATCATTAATTGTTCTGATATTTAAAGATACATTGCCTAACCATGGAAAATAAAACTAAATTGGCAAAGCAAGCCAGAAGAACAGAGATGGCATCTTATGGACACAAGCATCTTATAGACACAAAGCTGAGTTTTTTGAAATTGCAAGAGTTAATTTAACGTGTACCAAGGATGCCAGACTCTTCATGAATGCCTTTTTGAGAAAATCAAGGTGCTTTCACACTGGTTGAGTTCCTTATGAAAGTAAAGCAGGTATATTGTGATAAAGAGAACGTGCCCCAAGTTTGTTTCTTTACTGCTATAGTTTTCAGATAATTCTTTCATCTACAGACATGTAGGACCTCAGACATCCCTCAACTGCTCTTTCAGAAGTGTTATATAGGAAATTATCACAGTAGGACCCTTAAAGCCCACCAATACACCATACATGGAATCACAGGATCATTAAAGCTGGAAAAGACCTCAAAAATTGTCAAGTCCAACCTTTGACCAATCATCACATTGTCAAATAGACCATGGCACTAAGTGTCACATCCAGCTGTTTCTTGAACACTTCCAGGGTTAGTGATGCCACCACCTCCCTGGGCAGCCCATTCCAATGCTCAACTACCCTTTCCATGAAGGCATTGTTCCTGATCTCCAACATAAACCTCCCCTGGTGAAGCATGGTGTGATGCTTCTAGAACCCTGTGAGAAGAACCTAAAATATGCTCCACCCTAGATCATAATCTACCCAAACATCCTTCTCTTTTAACCATAAGACCTTCATCTCCCAGAAACTGTAGCTGCCAAGAACATAAATGGCACGAGTTTCTGCAGGGCTCCAATCAGATTTAAAAACTTCAATGTGAGAAGAATTTCAGGTGGTGCATTGACTGGTATTACTGAGATTATTTTTTAAAGTTTGCATGTATTGTGATGCCATCAGCTGACAAATATCTGCTACACTCCTTGCATATTAGTTCATCCAGTCCTTCCTTGCAAAGGATATTCAGCACTGTCCTCTTACCTTTACCTCATCCTCAGTTTTCTAATCCATGTTCCCCAGCAGTGCAGTACCACTGTACTGGGGGGACTGGAATGTGGACTATAACCATGTTTTCAAATGCTAGATGATGTTTAAGAATCCAGCTCAGAATGGTTAAATACTTGTAGAGGGTTACATGTTTTTCAAGCAGGAAAGCAAGCTGACCTGTAATAAAGAAAAAAGTACTCTGACCTTTCAGTCTGGAAGGTGGTCAGGTATCTTTACTATAATGTAGTGCTGATTTTGCTTATCTACTGTCTTTGTCTCAAAGACATCACTGATCATCTGCTTGGAAGTTCCTGCTTAAAGCATAAAGAATATTTTAAGATTTTCCATCATGTGGAGCATATTCTTGCCAGGCAGATCAGGCTTTAGATGTCTCAGTGTCATCTTTCTCAATTTTAGGACTTTGCAGAGGGCTGTCAACAGATTTCAATTGTGGACAGAGGAAAATGGCAAGGAGTAGACTGAGGGATTTCAGAAGAGTCTGGTCTCATTTAGATGAAGGCAGAATCATGGGATGTGTCTGTCTACCTCAGACAGAAAAACAGAGGAAGAATAAGTTTTGCTGCATTTCCTGGCTAAGGTGACATATTTTACTCTGGGTTTGGACAGTGAAAAGTCAGATTGGACAGGTTCTGGAGAGTCTCATCATAGGTGACTCCAAATTCCTGACTGTTCTAAAGATCATTTCAAGAAGGCATGCCACTTGATAAAACTAAATGGAAGAAATTCCCGAGATCTGAATGCTGTGGACTTTTTAACCTTTGCCCAATAGTCCACTTAATGAGAAATCAGTGGAACATTGGATAAATTCCTTAGGTTTTGAAACAATAATGTTTCCTGTCTCTTTCCCTCAGCACACATCCATGTGTGTATGCACATGCACAGACAACACAGACATATTTATCTGTCTATATATAATCTTCAGCGGAAGCTCATGTACAGGGGAAATCCTGGGAATAATTAAGGAAAGGATCCTGCATGCTCCAGCAGACGGAATACATTTTTTTTTCATTTAAAGCAATTTTTTTTTCCCCTTTACCACCAACTTGCTGCAATTAGGAGGTTGTTGGAGAGATATCAATTGAGATTTGGGAACTGTTTTTTCTGGAAATGTTTTGAATTAAAATCTAATTGGTAGCTTTCTTTGATAACTATTTTATTGTTGGGTGCAGCTAAATGGAAATCAACCACAAAGGGAACTCAATTTTGTTTGTCATTAATTTTAACTTGATTTCACAAATGATTTACATATATTATATTTTCCCTATTTGTTCTGCATCATTCCTGAACAGCATTTAGGCTGATGTAGTGTCATTTTCCCATTTATTTATGTTACTTTAAAATATCCTGCATTACTTCAAGCATGGCTGTCAGCAAAATGGTGAAGAAGGAATAAGTGGACCAAAGTGGTATTTCCTTCAGTTTATGAAAAACTGTGGAATTAGCAGCCCTGAGGACTAAATTTCGCTGGTTTAACCAAGGCATGTTTGGGTGATGTGAGCAAAGGAAAGTGAACCTGCACTGCAAATATATTATTATAACAAAGAACAGTTTTGAAGAGCTCAAATTGGAATGTAACAATGTGGAAAGCCAAGGGTCATCTGCACGCTCAGGTTACCCCAGTTAAATGTATTACCAGGAGGATATGAACTCAACCATGGACATGTGTGAACACTAAGCAAATGTAACTGTGAGCTGAGTCCATGGACCATATGAAAAAGGTGAAGGATACCTGAAAATTAGTACTGGAAAGATTAATGCATAATTTTATGGAGGGGAAATAGATTACAGGCATGACAGCAGAGGAGTAATTTCACTAACAATGAATGCCAAATAACCTGGGCATGTATCACCCCAGCCAAAGCATACTTGTCCAAGTCCAATTGACTCTATGGACTTTGGATCTTGCCCATGGAATGTAAGAGAAAGCAATCACTTGTGGAGGCCAAAATCCTTACGAGGGAGACATAGTTGATATTTTCCTGGAATTAATTATGACTGTCATTAGTACCAGACAAAGGCAGGTATGTAAGTGTTCGCTCATTGTGAGAACACAAATATTGAAAGCTCTTTCTCTTGAAAATTGAGTTAACAATACAAAATACAATAGGGGTTTCTTTGAGTGTTTGCAGCTGACATGCAGCTCTACTTAGCAGTAAAGAGAAGGATAACATCTTGCTAAATCACTGTATGGGGGACCCTAGCATTCCCCCTCTTCTGATTGATTTAAGAATAAAATAGAGTTCCCCTTAATGAGGCATGACAGCTGCAGAGATGTACCTTTCCCAGGAGTACCTAAGCAGGATCCCAGTCCCACTGCCCAGAACACTCCATCAATACAGGAAATCTGGCAGGAAGAGGAGATGACTCCATGCATTGCAGTCTCTTAAGTAACAAACCAGCCACACCTCCACTGCCTCAGTGCTGTGCACGGTGCTGCCTGTTTATAGTTGTAGTTTGGTTCCTGCTGTCATAAATTTTTTGGCTCTGCAAGACATTAATTCAAGTTAGGTTGTCCCCCTGCTTTATTTGGAGTTATTTGCATCATGGTTCCACTCCAAAAATAAGTGTTTATATAAAAAGGCAATCTCTTCTCTAAGCAGATGTGCCCTGCAAGTCAAAGATGTTATGGACTATAGTGACTCAGATATTTCTCAAATCTTTTTAACTGTGGTTGCATTGTAAAGGGAGATGTGATTTATATGTCTTCTAGACATTGTCACAATATGAGCCTTAGTTACCTGAAACTAAGGCTAAAAGCTGACCATGAAATTTTCTTTTACATTTTTAACACTGATAGTAATGTATAAGACAAGAGACAAGTGGTTTGAAAATAGTCTTTTCACTTCTTAAATAAGGAGCTATAATTGGGAAATTGCTGAGAGACTGTAACTATGAACAGCAGTCATATGGTTTTTATACTTCTCAGAAGGAAATTAAACATATCAATGTTGCCTTGCAATAACTTGAAAAATATTTGTCTTTTACAAAATATTTTTTCAGGATGTCTAATTAAATTGAAATGGATATGATCCAAAAAAGGGATTCCTTTGATAGTTTTATAAATTCCTCACTGTGAACTTCAGAATTAGGAAGATCTTGAGAGCTTTGAGATTGGCATTTAAATGGCATTAACATACAATTTTTTGCTGATTTTGCCTGTGCTTGGGAAACATTTTGCCAATGTTTCCTGGCAACTGCTTTTGTTCATCCAGTGCCTCTTTTGCCATTGTACCTATATAATCACAGGTAGAAAGGCAGTATATGGCTAATAGGGTCACACTGTCAATGAATATCCAAGTTCTTCTCAATACTTTCTGAATGGAAGCTATTTATTCCCAGGAGAGTGTGATAACTGTACATCTGTACACTTTCTGGTTTAAAGGTACCAGTTAGGTGACAAAACCTTGGGCTTGGATTGCCTTTGTTGTAGGAAATTACGTGTAGCAGAGAAAGGCCACTGGACAGGTGCCTGTCTTTAGAATGCTTTGCAACTCAGATTGTTAGAGCCACAGTATGAATAATTCTGGAAATGCACACAGATGCCAGGAAACTGATGGGATATAACTGCATCTTCTAAAAAGGAGTATTGCTGACAGTTTGGTCAGCAATGAGAAAGTGAAGGCATTTCTAAACAATATTTGAAAAGGTAAAATAATAATCAGTTTTGGGGCAACTTTGGCTGTCTGAGATCTATTCTAGAAGTCTGAGTAAGGTTCTTCAAGCCATTTTTACTCTGTGAAAGAATAATCAGGACAGACATCACATTCTGTACAGGTGATGGTTCCACACTTCTGAAAAAAACTTTGGGAAGGGGAGAAAGGACTCATTGTTGAAGAACTTTATCACTGAGAGCTTTTTAGAAAGAGGGGGAAAGTCATCAACAGATCCACAAATCCCTCTCTGTGTGTGAGGGACGGACAAAATCTCCATGGAAGAACTCTACCTGGGGCTGGTCAATAATCAGTAGTGGCTGGGATATGAGAAGATTTTTTTCTGTCCTCCTCACAGTGCCATATTTACAGGATCAGGCCTGAAGTTAAGCTCAGTTTGCTATCATGCTTCCTTCCACCAGGGAGTGCCAACTAAACAGCCTGTGTTCTGCTGCATGGGGATACTACACAGTAGTGGAGTGTATAAAATATACACTTAATCCTGAGTGCTTTTCTGCTCAATTCATTTATGAAAGCAGATTCTAAGGCTGGTAAAATAATATTGAGCATGCACATGACAGGGAAAAAAAAAAAAACTCTGTATCCAGAGTATTTTTAAGTAAAGGGCTTTTAGAAAATCTGTGCAGACATGCTGGCTTTTTACCTCCTCTTGTTTTAACCTATGACTGATTCATCAGTTGAAGTGTAAAGAAACAGATCTTCTTATGGTAATTGATTCTCAGGGGCTATTAGTGTAAACGTAAATGCTCAACATAGATGTTACGTAGGTGGGTGATAGAGGGAAAACATAAATTGTCAGCAATATAAGGCAGTCTGTTCATACCATAGGGTGAGAAAGTGAAGAATGTTAGAAATCAGAGACTCAGAAATACCTCCCAGAGTTGGCTGTCAGTGCAGCCTCCCATTGTGAGTAATTATAAGAAACATACTGTGCAAGAGTCGATTCTGGTCCTTCAGCTCAACAGGCAAAACACTTACATATAACAGAGATTTCAGGTAAGATTTGCAAAGGAGCTTAGAAGAGTTAAACACTTGGCTACCACTGGCATTCTAAAGGATATAGGACCTAAATTTTTGATATTCCTGAAAACTGTCAAAAGTTTTTATTCTTCTCTAGCCCTGGACTAGAATTCATTTATCCTCAAAGCAGCTATAATTTTCAAACCACAGAGGATAGGAGTAGAGCATGGGTTGAAAGCCCAAGACAATATTCTAGTTGATCTAGCCCATAAAAGGGGTAAGGTTAACTCCAAAGTAGTAGAAGAAATGCTAAAAACTGTTGGTTCTTGCCTTTTTTGATTTTGAACCCTTACAGCTTGTGCTTTTTATACCTTCTTTGAAAGTCTAAGAGTTTATAACATACTTTCTTTTTTTTTCTTTTTTTTTTTTTTTTTTAACAAAGATTAAGATTTCATGTCATCATATGCCTTCAGAAATCAGATCTTCCTGGAAAGTAACAAATAAAGTTTAGGAGTTGTGATAAAATGAGGAGACTGAATCATACTGCATTTATCTAAGTAGCCTGGGGAATATAATCTGCATTATTGTTGTGTGTATGGGCTTCTCCTCTGTGCTGCACCTGTCTGGATGGTGGCTGCAGGAGGACACCCTCCTGTCTCCAGTGCCCACTGGGAATGCTGCACGTGCACATTGTGATGCAGGCCATGCCAGGATGAATGGGCTCAGCCCCTGCACCAGGGGATAACAGGAGGAAACAATCTTTTAAAGCTCCCTTCCCTATCTTGCATACAATTCCCAGTCCTCTTCAGAAAGACCCTCAGGCAAAACTCCTAGGCACTACAGGATCAAACCTGTGCTTAGTAGGAGAGGTTTTCGTCCCTTATTAATTGTGAAGTGTCAGTTCCCAGCAGCAAGCACATTCTAGTATCTGCCTTTTTATGAAGATGTGAGAACCACAAGGAGTCTGGGATTCTAAATTCTTTTCAGATCCTTTATACAGAAAAAAAAGTCCAGATGTTGCACAAAACATTTAAAGAACTTTATTTGAAAAACATTTTCTTTCTAAATGGAAGTTTATGCAGAGTACAATTAAACATGTTTTTCTAACTAAACATCCTAGTTTGTATCTTGTGGCAGGGAAAAATAAATATGTAAAAATAAAAACCATCTGAGACTTTGCAGTTAATCGTGGTGTGCCAGCTTGAATCAGATCCCCAAATGAAAAGACATGCAAATTCCCCTGCTGTAAGCCCAAACTCCTAGATCTGCCCCCAGGACCGAGGTCTTCAAGCTGAAGACTCAGTCCTGCATCTGAGAGGGAATACATCTCAAGTCTCTTAAATTCTGCTGGTTTCTCTATTCTTGCAAATTGTACCACGCCAATCCAATTACATCTGTGAAAGTACCAAGAGAAACTTGTTGTGTCTCCAGTAATGTCAAGGTGCAGCTTTCAGAACTGAACATTGGTTTCTGTGTATTTACCTTAGGACATGTTATGTTTTCCTGGCTTTTTGAGACAGGTGCCTTTGTAAAAGCCAGTCTGCTCAAAAGTCCTTTCCCCTCTCTTTTAATAAAGACAGCTTCCAGTTCTTTAATTCTAATTCTTCTGGGACTTTCCCCAGCCTTTCCACATTCTTGAAAATAATAATTTCTGGTTTAGAGATTACCATGACTTGATTTAGAAAAACTTTAGGGTGAAATTTCCATCAGGGTCAGCAATGCATCTAACTGCTCTAAACCAACTTTAACTCACGTGCTTCATATTGCAGATTCTACACTTATTAAATGAAAAATCTAGCTGTGCAACTAAACTTTTTGGATGGAATTAAAAAGGGCAGAAAACAGCTTAGTCTGTTTTATGACACCTACTTTCATTCTCTTTTCTAAGTTCAGTAATGGATATTTCCTTTTTTCTTTCTTCATTAATCATGAATCAACATTTTCTATCCTGATCACCTTTTCTTTGTTTTGATATTGATAAGACATTTTGTACTTCAACTTTTTTTATCTAAACCTGACATGTCAATCTTTGTACACATATTTAGTCAACCCTGTTTCTATTTTGTTAGTCTTTATTTTCTTTTGACTTATACTATAAAGGTCTTGAAGCTTTTATATTGCTTTGTTACATCTCCTTTTTTGTCTCAATTGAGACAGGTGGTAAGTGTGCTTTTAATATTTAATGGTGTAACCACCACTTTCTCCAAGGTCGTATTTTTCATACAGTTTATTGAATCTATTTATAAGAATCTGTCTACCAGATCTCTCAGCTGGTTTGCCATCTAGCTCCCACCACCTTCTTTTTTTTTAATCTGCTATTCCCACCACCTTCTTTTTTTTTTTTTTCTTACATGCCATGAACTCTTTTAATTTACTATCACATCTGGAGCTTTTCTCTCCACTTTCCGAAATACATCTATACTACATGCCAAAGGGACCTGCTCCTTTTTGCCACAGATGGTTGGATAAGTAAACTCATCTCCAGTCTCTTTTGCCTTCCTTATTACCACAGTCCTGTTTTTCTCTTTTGTAATTCCCTTTTAACCTCCAGGATCATTTTTATAGCAATGGATGGATTTTTATCATCACCTTTTTTCAAGCCTTGTTTGAAAGTTTCCTAACTAGACTAACAAGCCAATGCCTTTGGATGAATTTCCTGGATGGTCATGGCAGACAGTCTGGGGAACAGAGCTGTCAAAGATTGAAGCCCTGGCATGGATATGGTGTGTGGCTTAAGGCCTTCATCTCTTCCTCTGCTTATCCTGATGGTTGCTTCTGGAAAGCACTGGAAGAACCAAAGGTTTTATAAAGATGAGTAAATTGAGGCTGCTGAGGTCCAGCTGTGTGTAGCTGCCCCCAACACAGTGTCACAGTGATGTGGTGAGGAAACACACAGTGCAAAGGGGAATGACAACTTCTTAACCAAGCTTGACTAGAAATGATCAATAAAAGAACCTTCATCAGTGCTTCAAGAGGCAGGTATTGCCACTCCTGAGCTCTTCTTTAATGATAATTGAAGATATATAGAAATAACACAACCTAAAGTACAGTGTAGCTGCCTTTTCCACCTGCCAAGGGTTTTACTGAGTGGCAAATATCTTCTTTGGACCATACCTGGAAAACAGACATAGAGCAGATTTTGGGTATACTTTCGTTTTCAGCTTTAGTGGTGAATAGATTTCTATAATCAGGCACTGTTTAATTTTGCTATAACTTGTTCTCACATTAAAAAGGTTCCTTCCTGCATTATTATTACCTGTGATTCATCTGATATATGATGACAATAACAGTGGGAACGTTTTGTTGAAGCCATTAGTTTGACTGCATTTAAATCTTGTAAATATCACTTGATCTCTCCCAGTGTAAGGCTGGATGCAGCTGGAATTTTTTCAATCTGCTGAGAAACACACTCTGAATTCACAGATAACCATCAAGCTGGAAGTGTATTTTATTTCAGCAAAATTTCTTTTTGTAACACAAATAGCAGGAAAGAGTTTTAAGCAGTTAGGAAAACTTAAATATGCATCATCTTTTATAGATTATTAATGTACCAATCTGATGGGAAACCACTTTGTTCTATCTCAACTCCTCTACACTTCAGTTTTCATTAGACCCCCTCGTATTATAACAATAGTATTTTTATGTTTAGTTCCTGAGGTGATGTGGAGAGGATGAAGTACAGACATACACATGCAGTTTCAGTTTCTTTGTCAATTTATTTTTTTTATCTTATTTGCATTCAAGTTGTCTTTCTTTTCAAGCATCCCTTGTACAACAGATGCTTTCTTTTATTGGACTCTATTGTGCTGTCAAGCCTGGTTTAAAATACAGTAATCTCATAGATACTTACAATTATGAATATTTTCTGAATTCACAAACATATTAAAGATGCGTAGGTAGCAAATTAGCTGAGAATCCCTACAAACTGCACTTAGAGTAAATATCCTCCTTTTAGAGAAGTAAGATGCCTTTAAAAGTCAACAGTTGTTTTGGAAGTACTTTGTCACATTTATGAAGCACTGCATCACATTTATGGCTCACGGTGTCATGATAAGTTGTCCAAAGTGCCTGTCAGCTTCCCTTACAAACTGAAAAAAATGGACAGCTCAAAAGATTACCTGAAAGAGTAACAAGCAATCTTCAGGGGTTAGCATATTTTTCCTTTTTCCATGAGACCTAAGCAGGGTCATTAAATTTTGTATTTCTCTTGTTTAATTTTTTTTTCAGTATAATTTAATGGAAATAGACTATTTTAATTTTTAACCTTGAAAAGTTATAAATAAAGGCATTTTTAAAAGTAAATAAATTTTAGGAGCATTTTTAAAGCATGCAGCTGTTCTAACACAAGAGATCCTAGTTAGATTTTTTTTTTTAATACAAACCACAAAGAGGTCAACGAATCCAGTTTTTTTTTTTTACTACCCATTCACATTTAATGCAAATTCCAGCAATATATTCACGCTATTTCTTTAGGCAACTTCAGAGTGCCAGCAGGTAATTGAGTAATCTGAGCCAATGCTGCTTATGTCAGGAGCCTAAAAAAATACTCTGAGGATGATATTTAGAGCTGACTTACCCTATACTCCCATTTCACAACTAAGAGGAAGATGAAACTGTCAAAATGGAACAAACAATAAGAAAAGTTCTATTAAAAACTTTTTCTTCCTAAGGATTTTGTTCATTGTGAATCCTCTAAAGGAATTTATTTTTATTTGTCCCAAACATTATTAATGTGTACCACAAACAGAGTATAACAGGCAACAAGATGGCATTTCACAGTGTCAAGAAAACATATTCTTGTTTGTCATTAGTTCCCAGAATTAGGTCTCTACTTTTTATTTTGTTATTGAAAAAGAAGCCTCTATCTTCAGGGTTGAAAAAGGGGTTTAATAATAGACTCCACAATTAGAAGTTAGCCAGGAGAAAAATTGCAATCTATGTGGCAATGCTAGCTCAGAGAATTTTGACATGTGATTTATTCCTCCCTTAGCTGGTAACATGTCAGAGAAATGATACCATCAACAATAAACCTTGTTTTACTATTGCTTGCAAAGTCAAATGAAAGGATAAAAGGAGGCTTACCTCCCAGGGCAGGAATAAGAGAGGTCACAGTTTTAGTAGCTAGGACTAACAATTTAATTTGCTGAAAGAGGGCTTCAACTTTCTAACTCTGGGCAGGTCCTTTTCTAGAGTATGTATGCTTGTGGTATGCCCCCCCACCCCGACAATGAAGCAATTGTCAGCTGCTATCCACCCCAAAAATGTTGTTTCTTATCATTTGAGAACATGTGAATCAGTTCCTACTTTAAGACGTGGATTTTAGCTGAGGGTCAGATTATCTGCTCTCCTTGGCACTCAAACTGGGTACTTGAGGTTGCTGGGTTTTAGCATTTCTTATTGTTGCTGTATTCATCAGTTTAGGGCCCTTGCTATCGATATCTCTTTTGTTGTTGTTTTGTTTTTTTTTATTTAGAAGGGAATGTAATGAAATGCTTTCTGTACAAGGTACAAGGCAGGTGGAGATGTGACCCCCCTTGTGCCACAGGCACCAAGTTAGGGACCAGTGATTAATCTGGGGAAAACTTCCCACAATATTTCCTAGGAAAGGTCATTTAACCAAATGCACAAAGAAGTAGGAGTCGCCTTTGGAGCTTTCCTAGTGCCAGCATCTTCCACAGAAGGGGTAACACAGAATGTTTTACTACAGATATGAAGTCTTTTAGGTCTGACCTGCCTGGGACAATTAGCGCTAAGTCTGTATCTGCTCTTGGAGCACTCTGGTGGCAGAGCTCTGCCCTGTCCCCTGGCCGTTCCCGTGCCCTCCTGCTCTGTATTTACATGCACCTGTCTCCCCATTAACACCTCGTTAAGGCTCACACCTGCTGTGGTTTCACTTAAACCCGCTGCACTGTAGCCATTAACCCTGTGTGTTTCATTATGAGGCACTCAGCACAATTGGAGCACTGAGTAAGGGTCACTAATGAGTCATGCAGCCAACAAAAATTGGTTTTGTTTGGGTGACTCTTTTGGTTCAGTTTCTTCACACCCCTCTTATTTAATAATTGATTTTGTATTAAATATATTTGCAGGGAAAAAATACATAAGTGCACATGCCTTAAATCCAGCTGAAACTGCACAGTTTTGAGACAAAATACTAGTGGATAGAGATCAACTACATATTTATAAGAGGTAAGAAAGTCAACAGTGAAAAAATACAGCTTTAGGGCATAGAAGACCTTACTACTCTTCCCAAAGTTTGTCAAACATCTGCAGATTCACCATCAAGTTGTATCATCTATCTCTGCTATTTCCAATAAATGAAGTGCATCAGTGTATGTGATTAGACCAGGATATACATACACGCCTCACCAAAAAAAGAAGTGCAAGGCAAAGCACAAAGCCCTGTAGTATCAACTGTCTGAAACAGAATCCAAAAGAAGAAAGTTCATTACTATATGTAGCAAAAGCAAACTGTCATGGGAGCAGCTAGTCTGATTGATGTAAAGTTCAGAATCAAAATTGTGGCAATTTCTCCAGCAGTTGCACGACTTTGTTTCAAAATCTTCAATTACGGTGTGGCTTGATTAGGAAAATAAACTAGATAAGCAAACATGGCAGGTGATTGCTCCCTAACTGTGTAATCAAGAAATACCACAATCCATTATTTGATCATAATTCTATGGATCTACCACAAGGAAAATGTAAGCTCTGATGCTCATTTAGCATCAAAAGTTCACCTTCCTGTTAGACAGCTAAATAAAGGTATTAAATATGCTACTTTGATAGCACAGTAAGAGGGGACCCTTGGATGTATCCATACATTTGATCAATGATTTGCTGCAAATTGCATTACAGATCAGTATTTCTTACTAAACACCCATATGGAAGGGTAATTTGCTGTGTAATTGCTTTTCATCGCTTCTTTATCATGGACTGTTGCTTTCTTTGGTCCAATCTCTGGTACTTACACCACAGAAGACACAAGAGTTCCTCTTTTAAATTTCATAGTGCTTATGTTGCTTAGTAATATGGGTCTGTGTATGTGCATAAACTTACTCTGTGGGGAAGCTCAGAAGATCTCTATGTCACTTGCATTGCAATTCTAATTGTAATTTTTATTTAAAGATGATCTTTAACGTGAGGCCTGAATTTTACAGGGATCAGCTCAAAGAGATTAAAATTCCTGAAACTCCATCAAATTTAACATTTGCATTTAAATGCATAAGACACCCATTTGTTCCACTGTATCTTGATAGCACTTTTCTCTTTGGAACTTTATTCTCTCATGAAGTCTCTTTTTATTCTTACTATTCACTTGACTGGTACCAATTTTGCTGGTGATCACAGATGTTTTTGCAGAACAAAAATATAGAGAAAAGCCACCTTACTATACAGAAATGGTGTTTTTTTCTGTCCTTCTCATTCCAAATGCATACTTGGAATGGAGATGATAATCCTGGTAAATATTAAAAGTACTGACGTGCAGTGTAAGGTGATCCACATATAAACCAACCCATTAAATCTGGCTGTAGAGTTTACACACTTTTTCAGCAGGGAAGCCCACCAATGGGGTGTTTTTAATAGGCATTGAAAGCTACACTTTATTATTCACTGAGTAGGACTGACATTGGACTTGATTCAGTAAGGAGCACTAACTGCATAAACAGATGTCAACTGCTATTTGGTCTGGTGGCCATGGACTGGAGAAATAAATGGAAAATCTAACAAGGAGCACAGAAGTAAAGATAGGGATCTTCTTCAAATGACAGGAGGGTGAGCTTGCAAGCAAAGTGTCCGGCTTGCTATTTTTCAATGTACATCTGGAAAGAAGAAAATTGGGGGTGCATTTCTCCCAATACAGGAGAAATAGAACAGTATTCATTAATATCAGTACTGTTGAACTGTTTCTGAGAAACACATCATCATTGTTTCATATTTCATGGTCAGCATTTACTGATATTCATCAAAGAATGCTTTGCAGGTTGCCACAACTCATTAGCTACCTGGAGAGGAAATAGAGCCCACTGAAGCCAATGGGAAAGGTTCTCTTGGATTCTGACTAAACCTCTAGGCCTACCTACATTGGGCAACAAGGTCAGAACCTGTTAGGTTGGCAGCAAAAACGTGCAATCCATTTACTTCTACTGGCAATTGTGTCTACATGTGTTTTCTCCATCATAATCCCATACTCATGTTAGTATGCAAACCTCTGCCTGACTACAGCAGCAAGGTTGTGCCCCGTGCTACTAAGCCTCTTATAAGTATATGGTGAATGACAAAATCTTCCCCAAGCTGCTTAGAACTAGGCTTGCTCCTGAATGCTGATCCTTTCTTTTTCTTCTCTGATGGCAGAAAGATATCACATACTAGGCAGAATCATTCCCTGTGGAACATTTTGTCCTGTATGATGGACACTTAATGCAGAACAAAACAAATTCTGGGTGTCAGAAGCAGAGAAGGGAGTTTGGACACTGTAGGTTAGCTGGTGGAGGAGACAGGCAGACGGGGTAAAGTTTGGGGTACAGTTTTATGTTCTGTCTGAGCCAGTGCAGCTCTTGCAGGGAGCAGCAGCCTCTTGTCTCTCTCCATCTCTGTTGTATTGGACTGAGCTGAGTGGTCTCCTGACTGCCCAGCTATTCAGCCCAAATGAGTGATCCAACTGCAAGTGATGGGAGGAGGGCAGGGGGAAATGAAAAAACAATAAAAATCACCAAGCTGGCAGTTGTATGACTTATGTTGCAGCCAATGTTATTTGACCTCATGCAAGAGGAGTGGAGGCATGTTGGCTGGGAGAAGCCAGTAGAGTGGGGTGGTGCAGATCCATTCCTTTCAGGAGCCACTCACAGCTACACTAGAAGAGGAGGAAACTGAGCCAGCAGCCTTTTATTTATGTTATGGGAGCAACAGCCCTAAAAAAACATTAAAAAACCAGGAAGTTTAAAGAGAGCTTTAAAATTACTCATGGTCCCAAGTCTCATACAAGGGGACCATAGTCACTGAGAATTGCAGTCTTTTATTTCACTCCCTGAGTCTGGAAGATCATGAGTCACTTAAACATCCATTGAATTCAGCAGAAGCTAATGACAGGCATGTTATTGGGACTTAAAAGCTTTAAAGCTTATTCTTAGTATGAAATATCCTACCTGTAACCAAATATACTTATCATTATTGGGAATTATGTAAATAAAATCCAAACCACCTGTCAGACAGTTTTATACTGGGGAAATAGAGTCTCAATTTAAAATGGCATTTTAGAATTTATGCAATTTAAAAATACAATAAATTTCAATTTTTCCGCTTTTGTCATTACAAAGCTTAAAGCCAATTCCATGTGTGGCACCTACTTGCATTTCACTCATGGGTTTATTACAGTGAGCATCACTTTAAATTAAAACCTTCACATTTTCAAAGGAAAATAAATAGTTAATGGCTTCAGAATTATTATTCTTTTCTACACAATCCCATAAAAATTTCCCAATGTAAAAGCTAATAAACCAATGGCGAGACACTCACATATGCAAATACGTTTCCGTGAAAGAGTTAAAGTGCTTTATAATATAAATTTGCTTTCAGTGCCAATATAATTAGATTGTAACAAGCAAACCCCTGCAACATAACACAGTGAAAATTTGAAAATTTGATTCTCCCTGGCAAACAACCAAGTCCCTGCGTGTGCACAAACCTGACATTAATAAGCTACAAGAGATTACATGATTTAGAAAAGAAGCACTTGGTGTTACAAAATCAAATAATAGATCTCTAGGCTATAATTAGGAGAATTGGGATTCAACAATGAAGTCATAATAATGTAATTTAGCTGTAAGTAACAGAGCCATGGAGTCACATTAGGAGGTGTGATCACATCTTTCAGCAAAGCTCTGCTGTGTAGACTTATTGCTGTTCAGTTTAGTCTAGTACACAGCAACCTGTTGGCACAGAGCTCAGGCTGACAGCCTCTTGTTCTCTAGGTGCAGTATGGCAAAGTGCCACCCATGCATTTTTAATTCAGTCTTGTGACTTTTAAGTCAAAACAATAAAATTATATATACTGAGTGTAGAGTTGCCTGTGAATATTTGTATAAATGACTGCACAGCGTGGGTTTAGGGACCATTTAAGAACAGATATATTAGAACAAAAAAAAAAAATTAAAAAAAGGCAAAATAAACTGCTGAAGCACGGTGTTGGATTTCTAGTAGGCCTGATGAACATGTACTGTTCAGCTACTTCATTCATCTATTACTGTGGTTAGGAAATTACTCCTGATCTGCAGCTTACTGCAGCTGCAACCCCGAGTCACTTTTGCTCTATTCCTTACAGTGGTGTGGAGAGATTGCCTGCTCAGCCCTAGGTGCAGGTGTCACACAGCCCATGGAGGTGGGTGACAAATGCCAGTGCAGGATGCCCCTCTGCAGCCCAAACACAGCCCTGCAGCCTGCCAGGCACGAGGGGGGCCCGTGGCAGAGGGCCCAGCTGCAGGCAGTGCCAGGGAAGCAGCTGATGTCCTGTCACACTGCTGGTGACATGTCGGGTCCGGCTGTCTGTCTCTGCCCCGACACGGGTAGGGTGGTTCTTGGGTGGCACACGATTCAAAGGACGAGTCTGGACTCTTCAGCTTTTTGATCTTCAGGTTGTTTATTATTTCTTATCTACAAAATTTTTCTGTCTGCCCAACAGAGGTCTGATCTGCAAGCAGTCACAGGCACTCTCTGACCACCCACGGGGCGGTCATGTCTTTTTATACTAAAATCTACGTATACAATATTTACCTTTATTTCCCAATGCTTTTCACCCATGTTAGCAAGTGCACCTTCACCAGAAACCAATCCCCAAGTGCCAACATCATCACAGGAGATGGAGGACAAGAAGAAGAAAGAAGAAGGACGAGACACGCCCCGATCCCTCCATCTTGTCTCCATAACCCCCCTGTACCAAAAACCTTAAAGTTTATATTTCACCCTCTAAATGTGTCCCTTTTACACCTTTTACTCTAAAGTGATTCTCTTGTCCTCAAACTCTTGTTACTTCTGTGGATGGATCAAAATCAAGCCACCAAACACTCTTGGCAACATTCCAGGATTTTTGAGACCCCCAAGGGTTCTCCTGGCATCTCTGGACATCGGGAACGATGTGCTGAGATCCCACAGTGACAGGCCATCAATCCCAATTCCACAAGTTTTGGGAAGGCTGCCCTTTGATTTAGGCTATTACAGAGGAGTGTGTCACACCAGCAGCCCCTCTGCTGCACCTCTGTCCTGCACAGCTAAGGCCCATTATCAATTTAAAGGCCCGTTATCAATTTAAGCTTATTTCAAACACTTTGACCACGACTGTTTCTTTGTCATTCATTTGTCACAACTAGTAAAACAGACATAGCACATTAATTTGTTGATTTTCTCCTTTAGGAGTTGGTTTCTAGTCAGAAGTGGAATCCTGCCTGTTCAGTCATTTATTAGCTGATAATTTTCTTCTCTCCATGCACGCCTCCTGATGATTATGTTCTCCTCTTGGGGCTGTCTCATCCTACCTGTTTCTCCCTGTGCCCCAGGCTGCTTTCCACAGGCCTTCTAGAAGGATCTGAACTAAACCCAGCTCCCTGGTCTCACTCCACAGCACGAGCAGAGCAACTCCAGCAGCCCAGCTCGTGTCCAGACTTGAAATTCGACTTCACTCATGAAAGACACACACAGGACTTTAGCTGCTTGTTGGCTTCTGAGGTGTTTGAATCAACACTTTTGGCTTTGGGAAGAGGGATCTGGAGGGATTGATTTGATTTAATTGTCTGGCCTACCAAATAGTGGGGGAAACAGGCATCAACTGTGCATCCATACTGCCAGAAAATTGAAACATGTTTGGAATAAAACTTTAAGATTTGTTGATTACTTCTTATGGTCTCACAAGCTAGGCCCACTGGTTCAACACCATTCCTATCTTTTTGAGAAATCCAAAAGCTTTTGCTTCCACTTAGTTTTTGGTGTAACATGAGCAGCCACCTGTTGCTCCTGTTAGTTCTATTTTATTTTTATTTGCAATTTCTTCCAATTACTGTTTATTTTATTAGTTCTTTATGGTTCTGCCATTTTTTGTTTTGATGACATTTTGATTTGTTTCAAACTGCCCTTTATTTTAATTTTCTTTCCCAAGCATGTTGATTTATGGCTGTTTCTTTTATTTCTTTTATACTTTAAATGATCTGTTTGTTTTATTTCCTTTATTTGCATAGCACTTATATTTAATGACCTTTTTGTTTCTGCAGCTGCTGCTGCTTCTGGACTGCTAGTGTTTTTCTATTACTTATCCACCAGAAAACCAAATCCCAGTGAAGACCAGTATTAAAACACAAAATCTTTTCTGATAGGTATTTATTTTGTTATTCCACAATTTCCTAAATGGGTTATGCATTCTCAAAGTGTAGAATCTAATTTTTTTTTTTTTAAGAAACATAATGTTTGTTCCTATCTATGTTCTATCTGTATGTTCCTATCTAAAGATCACATCTGTTCAACTTCTTTTGGGCTGATCTAACATTTTGGCAGCTCTACCAGGAGCAGAGACCTTTGTGATGGAGGCAGTATGAAGAACATTCTATCTTGTAATAGTCTGTCCACAACTTTTAGCAGGATGCTGGTGACTAGTGTGAAACACTGTATGGACAGTTAAAAATGAGTATGCTTGCAGTTAGTGAAATGTGTCATAGGAAATGTCATTTATATTTAATCATGGCTAATGAGTGTGTGCTACCTGACAGGTGCATTTACATTTTGCATGCACATGGGAAGTGTGTGTGTGTGTGTCTGTGACTGTCCCTGTGTCTACGTGTGTCTATTTATTTTTATTCACACCCACTCATACATGTTCATATAAAAATTATACCTTGGCCATCTGCATTCTTTTAGCTATGGATCTTGCTTACTTTTATTCTGCAGAATCTGATGCTGCTTCTGATTTTTCCTAGCAAAATTATTGATATTAGGATTATTCTTGAAATTGATTGTGTCATGTACACAGTGGGAAGAAAATAACCACCTTGCTTCTTTTAAAGCTGGTATTACTGTATTACTATTCTTTTAACAATATTGAAATTCTCAACATTGTATTTAATTTCATTCTTCATTTTTATGGTGCTGTGTCACAAACTGGCAATTTGCCAGGCAAACAGGATTACGTACCAGATCACCATCTTTTATTTGCACACACTGGTTTGCAGTGGCCTGTTGAATGATGCCTGCATTAACAATGTGTCTCTTGGAATGCCTCCCTGCCCTCTTAAAAACTTCCTTATTGTGCCTTCCAACGCTGGTGTTTGCACTATTGTACTTCTGGATGTGTCCAATAAAAAATGTACATATTTATACATCCACACACACCTACAATGAGCCAAAACCAGAAGAGCCTCTGCCTCAGCTTGTTTGCACATTATGCACATGCTAGGGAATGAAATCTGAGTGCTGCTCAAAGAGAAAGCGTGTGACTTGGCCCAAGGGCAGAAGAAAGTCCTGTGCAACAGGTTACAGGATTTTACACAACTTTGGTGAAAAATGAAGCACCTCATGTCAATGCAGGAAATATTTTAGGGTATTCATGGAATAAACTGAATGTTTTTCCTTGCTGCTTCATGCATGTACTTCAGTGTACTGCAGCACAGTAGATTGTTGTTTTCACCATAATTAATGCAGTCTTTTTCTCACCTTCCCTGATATAATCCATCACAAACACACACCAAAAAAAAGAAAAAACTAAAAAGAAAGAGAGGCTCTTTTATTCTTTTATTTTTGGTAGTTTTCTTAGCTCTACTTCTCTCTTTCCTTCCAGGGTTGGTGTGAGAAAACTTTGAGCTGACAAGTCCTTGCCATTAGACTCTTGAGGATCCTGAGAGAGCAAAGACCTTAAACCTTGATGAGGACCAGCAGGAAAGGGATGTGGTCCCTGGCAGGGTGGACAAGGTGAGACATTCTTAAGCTGATTTCTAGGCCTCTATTCCTGGATTCTTCTCTGCTCACTGGAGAAAAGCTAGCAGTGGTGATGATGCTTCTTTGAACCCTGAGCAGGATAAAAAAAATTAAAAAAAGGAAAATAAAAATATGGAAAGGAAGGAATCAGGTAAGTAATTCCCATGTTTAGAATTTACAAGATCATTGACCTCTCTTTTCACTATCCCCCTCTTTTCAGGTTCCATGTTCCATTCCTACTGGGGTATTTTTGGGGTTTTTTTGGTTTTGGTTTTGTTTTTTGGGGGTATTTTGGGGTGGGGTTTTTTTGTTATTGTTTTTGGGTTTTTTTTGTTTGTTTTTATTTTTGGTTGTTGTTGTTGTTTCGGGGTTTTTTTGTTGTTGTTGTTTCGGGGGTTTTTTTGTATGAGTATTCATTTGTTACACCCAAAGTCTAGAATTTTGCTTTCAGTTTAACCATCTATTTCAATTTAATCATTATCCCATTTCCCTAATGTGTTTGCAGAGATTTTATTATTTCTGGGAGAAGTAGTTGTTTCAACTTTTTAAGCTGAAGGCCAAAAAAAGTGGAGAATTCAGGTGGACTCTTGGCCATGTCCCAGGAGGAGCAGCCATATTCCTAAGTTACAAAAGCAGTGGTTTATCAGGTAGATGTAATTCATTACAGAAAAATAAGCTTTTGTTTCCAAGACAGAATTTTAAAATAAATCCATCTCCTAGCATGTTGGACCTCAGATTTTTTTTTCCAGTAAACTGTTAATGCCAGTTTGGACAATTAATATAGACCTTCAGTTCATCTCAGAGGGAGGTTAAATTGAACAGCAGCAGGGTACCAATATTTTTTATAATAATATTTCAATCATTGACCCTACGATGGCCCCACTAGTGCAACCCACTATTTCCTTCATTAAAGCCTGAACATTTCACAGAGCTCATCCCTGACACTGAGGTTTCCAGGCTGAAGTCACAGCACACAGGGTTGCCAAGTGCCTTACACCAGAGACACGGCATGAAGGCTGCTGTATTCACATTGCTCAGATTCTGATCCTAAAATCCTCATCCGTGCCTCCCAAAAATGACCTGAAAGGCTTCCTTAGGTAGCACCAGTGTGGGTCAGGCCTAAGTACCCAAGGCATGAGCTTGTGTGCATTTCTGCCTCTGTCAGGCTGGGTACCTGGAAAAGATAAAACACACTTACTGCAACCCAGGTCTGCACTCCAATCCAGGGCTCCTGCACCAAGAGCACATCCTGAATGTGGAAAATGTCCTTATGCAAATCTCAGATTGTGTTCACTGATGTTTTGCATTTGGGTTTGTTTTTCAGCATAGTAAGGGCTTCAGAATAGCAGTAAAGCTGCTGTACAGCTAACTGAACTCCTATACCATTGGGCAAATTAATTTTACATATAAATTATTTAAATTTAATCTGTGATTAGTTCCCTGTATGAGCAGAGATATCACTATAGCACAAGTATTTCCTTTTTAGAGAATTGCAGCATGATAAATAAATGAATAAAGACTTACAGAAATGTATTCCAGCACATGTGTTGAGAAGCATTCTTATCAGAAATCTTGGAAATCACAATATTCCCTATGGCCCCCTAGTCTGCATTAAAAATAACTAAAGAGTGTAGTCATATTTTTTTTTTTCAAAATAGGAAATGCATTTTATGCAACAATGCCTCAGATGAGACACAAATTCAACTGAGCTTACAAATATTAGACATTTGCTCTTTGCATAGCCTTGCTTCAGCTAACAGGCCCTATTGGTAGCTGTAGATGCATTGAAACTCAGTTTTTAGATTAAAATTCATGGAAGATGTCACACATTTTCACTGAAATGTCTATTGTTGGCTTTCTAGTAGTGGTGAGGGAGGAGGAAAGAGAGAAAAAATTAAGAAATGTGGTAAGTAGTACTACTCCATTTGCCTCAGAATAGCAAAAAGATTTTGAGTTCTTTTGTAATCAGTTATAATCCCTCATATTGCAGTCAGTAGCGTCTGTCCTGGCTCTTGATTCTTGAACACACCTCACCCTGATAAAAATGAGATAATTGATGATTTTGGTGGTTGCTGCCCAGTTTTAGGGGTTTTTTGCATTCATGAGTCAAAATGGTTATTAGGGTGAAGATCCTGGTTTAAGACATCCACAACAGGAATAAATAGATAAAAAAGCTAATATAACCAATCTAATTTATGAATAGTTAGGTAGAAGTTTACTTTTAAAGGCCTATCTCTGCTGGTCTCATTCATGGTCACAAACCCACTTTGCAGCTCATTGTCATTAATATCAGAAAGGTACTAACAGTAAATAGCCACACAGGGAATAGGTAAAATTAAAGCCCCAAATCTCTAAATTTCTTCTAGGTTTTTTATTAATAGCCTCAGAAATCTGCTTGAGTGTTTTTGTGTTTGCAAACAATAATAAACAGGAAAAAAAACAATAATAAACAGGAAAAAAATGAGGTTTGTATTTGCTCATTCCTAAGCATATTCTTGTCTGTTTTTCAAGCAGGGTGTGATCCCATTAACTTGTTTAGTTGATAACCTCATATGATCCAACAATTCCTCATAGAATGAACCCCTGGCTATATTTTTTTTCTTCCTCCTCTATGCCAGTGATTTCCTAATTCCTTCTCCAGTCGAGCTGCCTTGTCCAAAAAAACCCAGACTGTGACAACTGCAAGCCTATTACATGCACATCTGCTTACAAAGTATTGGAAGAGAATTGTTGATTTTTTTGGGCTTTTTTTTCTCTGTGGGGGAGGGCTTGGGGTCAGACTAAGGTGCTAATGATTTTTTTATTTCAGAGTTTTTGTTTCTGCTTTTCTAATAAGGGCTTAACAATGGTAATTTGTAAAAAAAATTACCTGTTGAAATATAAAAAATCACAAGCAGAGGTTAGTAGGAAGAAGAATATAATTTCTGTGCAATTCAAAGCCATGCTGCAAGGCATGTTTGCTATAGGCAATGTATTTCTATCAGCAGAACCATTCCATAGTGGAAGCGCTCACTCTGTAGTAGTCCCATGAAATATATGTGAAAGGATTTGAGAAATTCTCTTCTATGCAAACAAACCTCATTTTCTCATTGTAAACTTGCCTACAAGTAGTAAACTGGTATCCTTTAAGTAATTTTTTATTTTCTAGAAGAAAAATCCAAGGTTTGCTGGGGGTTATTTGAACTGAAAATTAACATTTCAAAGGAATAGAATGCTCACCCTTAGATGGAAAAATGGCAGAGAGAGGTTAAGATATAATTTCAGGTATTTCAGTTTTACTTATAGTAGCTGTCAGGCACCTAAGAGCATTTTTGATTCCCATAGCCTAAGTGAAATTTTTGACCACTGGCCTGGTGCTGCACAGAAAAGGTGTGAACTTTTCAGGCAAATCTCTCCATCATTGTGCTTCAAACCCAAAGCTTATAGGAAGGAAATTATATTCCATCTAGAAGTCACTGTGCCCTCTGTCAGGAGAGCAAAAGGATCCATTCAGAGATCATGAACGTGTTTGTGTCTGTTAAGACAACCAGCAGTTTATCATCATCCCATTTTGTTCACAGGCAGGAGAATGAATGCAAAAGCCTTTACTTGGTTATTGCATTAGAGAGAAGAACCAAATTCTTCCCTGATACCCTACAATTAATTACAGCTGCATCACTGTGCCACATCAGTGGTGACACAAGGTGATTTCACCTGAGATTATTAGTTTGCAGGTGAAGAGCTCTCCAGGACTGTGGTAAGTAATAAGCTAAGAAAAGATCTGCAACAAGAGACATTTTGCCATGGTTTCAAATAAAGGCCAAATTAATTTGAAGAAAGACTTCAGAAACATTGAACAACTGATAACTGCATCAGTTATTATCATCTCAGAAACACTTATTAAAGCAGAACTCAAAATCAGTATAATTACGCACATTTAAAATTAATAATTAGCCAAAATATTCATAATAAAGCCTCTACCCATAAAAAGTCTGACCCTCAGATCCAGAGGACATATTTTTAATTTTTTTAATCATAGAACCACAGAATATGCTCAGGTGGATGTGACCCATCAGGATCATGGGGTCCAGCTCCTGACCCTCCACAGGACACCCCAAGAGTCACAGCGTGTGCCTGAGAGCATTGTCCAAACACTTCTTGAAATCAGAAGGTATTGGTGCTGGGACCACTGCCCTGGGGCACTGTTCCAGTGCCCAGACACCCTCTGGGTGAGGAACCTTTTCCTGATACCCAACCTGAACATCCCCTGCCTCAGCTTTGTGCACAATGGTGACAGGTTTCTATGTCATGGGCTGTCTGCCTATGAACTTTATTATAGAAATGATAGATGAGTGTATACTAAGCATTGGGAATAGAAAGTAAGCTTCTTTTATAGCAAAGACACTCAAGAATCTGATTTTCTTTTAGTATATGTTTCTCAGAATAAGATTTTATGGGAGGTGCAGGTGGGGGGGGAGGAAAGGATCAAACAAGGTATCAGTAATCACCAAATCAAAATTTCCAAGTCTGAAAAGTGAGCATGGATGGACAGCTGTGATGTGTGCAAGACAGCCTGGTACTAATGAACAACGTTTCCAACAACACTGACAGCATTTCACTGATTTCCTGTGCTCAGTGTAGCTATTGAGAAACTAATACATTGATGGTGGGCTACTAATATGAATTAAAAACTAAAGACACACTGCTCTTAGTCTGCCTTTCCTTCTGTCACTTATTTTGTACTGCCTGAATGAGCTATTACCTCCTTGTTTCCCCGAGATGCTGGTTCACAAGGGTAGAGTGAGCAGACTCAATTTCACTGAAAGTAATGGAGTGAGATTATCCAGAATTATTTCCAGTGGGCTGAGTTTGTTACATTCCTTCTGTTGTGAGAATATAAGTAAACAACTAAACACCTTTACTGAAAGCTGAGAATCTTCACAGTCATCACCTCTTCCTATTTCCTTGGATTAGTCCAGCATTTTGGGTTTAGCCATGCTCAATTAACTCATCCAGGAATCGGTCCAGTCAGAAACAGTTGATTTAAGTGAGATAAACTGGGCATCTGTTTGGAAAAAAATGATTATCCAAAATATGCTTTCATCGTGAGAAAATGAACTGTGCTATCTCCATATTTAAAAACATATGCTTCTAAATAGATTCCCTTCCTTTGAAAGCTCAAGAAACAGAAAAAAGTAACATTGAACCTGAAAATGAAACAAGCAGGTATGAAGTAAAACTCTAGTAACCAGTGTGTTAACATTTTAATGTACTGGAACTGGACCTACATCAAACCACTGTATAAACTGCATTGAATTAAAGCGATTAAACCCAGCAATAAAACCAACCACTGCAGAAATGATTGAAATATGTAGGGTGCTTGCATGTGTTTGTACTGGTGGCAATAAAAATGCTGCCATATTTAGTCACTGATTTGCTTTAGGATAGAAATAAAATCAGCTGACAACACTTGCCTCTTTTGTTTCAATTACTAAAGATTTTTCTCTTAAAAAATAGATCTAAAATTAGAGACATGGTTAATAATTAAGAGGGAACATCCATGGAATTGGAGAATACACAGCAATAAATATCTTTGGCAGGTGATTAAATACTGAATTGGAACTGAAGCTCTTGATAACCTCAGAATCTCTTTATTGCAAGTGAACACCAATGCTTCAGATACTATCGCTGTGATACTGGAATATGAATCAAGATGATAAAAGCAAAAATAAATAATAATTTATTGCAGATGGGATTTTTCCTGATCTCTACTGCATTTGAAAATATTTTTATATTACTTTTTGGGTTGATGAGCCATTAGCTAATTAATCTGCAGTTAACAGCAGAACTAAAATTTTGTATTTTCAAATGGACCTCAGTCCAGCCTCCAAGCACAGGCAAATATGGATGCAGTGAATAGATTTTAAGTTTCTACATGGAGCACCTCAGCTACTGATCTCCCTAAAGTTCATCTAACAACATCAAAATACTCAAGAGCTGGATATATTCTCCACAGGAGGCCCGTGATTGAAAGCCATGTTGCAGATTTATCTATTTGTAGCACGTAAAAACACCTGTTGACAGGTGTGAAAGAGGGGTTTATTTCTTGGGATGGTCAAATAATCATATCTTAAAGTATATCTTTATGCAATCACATTTTAATATACCAGTTGGAAATGGGTAGGCCTCAACTGATTCTCTCATGCTATGCAAAGTACCCATTTCCAGGTAATAAAGGAAAATTTGCCAATAATCTGTGATAAAATATGAACGGTACTGCTAATTCAAGTAGCACAGATGCAGCATGTGCCAATTTAGAAAATATTTAAAGGCAAAAGGCTACCAGGATCATTCCAATTTGTGCTGAAGTCACCGAAATGTTGGCTTCAGATGTAGCCCAGTTATGTACAGTTTACAAAAGAAAATAGGAGCTAACCAATCTATCAGAAGCAGACATGCAAAATGGCCCTTGAAGGTCCTCATGGAATCCAGATTCAGGAGAGCTAAGAGGATAAAAAAAATTAAAGAGAAGAAAAAGGATGTAATAATAGATGTACAGTAAACCAAATAAAGTAATTTCAAAACGACTAGAGAGCAACAGTAAACGAAAAATGCCTTTGGGTACACCATCTGTTTATCCATTCCATATTATACCTTTTCATCACAATTACCTAAAGTGGTATATTTGTGTTTCTGTAATGTATGGAATTCATTACATAGTTCTGCAATGAAATTATCACACTGTGGCTGGGACATCTGCACCCTGTCATATATCATTCTATTCATTTCTAGTTAATTTAATCCTAATATCTGCCTACATGACAAGACAGATGTTCAGCTATACTGTATCTTCCATAGTTTTCTGCCTTGAAGAAACTTTAAGTCACTGAAAGAACTGACATCTTTCAAACAGACATCTCATGGGTTTGGGAAGTATGTGTGTGCAGATGTGTGTGTGTGTATGTTTGTGTTTATATGGCATGTTCTTTTTCTTAAGAAATGTGTTTTACAAAACAAAAATCTACTACAGCAGCTCTTAAATACAAACATTTTTCACTCCATGCACATAAGTTTCTTTTGAAAAATGAGCTTTACTAATATTTCGGTATATTTGTTTAATACTATTCATAAATACATAGTATCTCTTTCAAGTTACCTTTTCACTTGAATGAAATTGATCTTTATTGTTTTCATTGCTGATTAGAAATTTTGGGCCAGTCTTCCTTTGAGCCTTGGCCCTCAAGACACCAAAAGTCAATCAGGATTTCTGGCCAGCAGCCCTGCACATCCTGTCAGACACGGATGGCCAGCCAGAAGAAGATATTGAATTCCAGGTGTTCTAAAGCTGTTAAAAGCACCATGCAGGTGGATCCATGCCATTGGTCACTGGTAAGATGTACAGAAACTTGGAGCACGCTCACGTGGGATAAGGTGTGTGACCACGAACGTAAAGCACTCCTTGTCACCACTCCTGTCACACTCCTCCTCAAGTGGTGCTGTCAAGGCTGTCAAAGAGCTTTGGTGTGCTTCCACTTATAGCACAACATCTTCAGACCAGATTTGCAGAAGGTCTTCGGCAGACTCTGACACCCATTCCCCAGCAGCTCCCCATTTGCCACTCCTCAGCCCCATCTTAAATTCCTTTAAGCAGAGCAGCACCTGACAGTGTTTACAGGTCTACAGCTCTGTCATTTAAATCCTTTTCTTAAGTACATGTATGCATGTTCCCAAAATCTCAGCTCTATCCTATGAAGCTGTTAGCTGGGTAAATACTGGGAATATCATCTGATGGCATTTTCCTGTCCTTACAAAATACATAGGTGTTTACAGGCCCCTGGGTTGGGTAAAAAAAGGTGCAAAATATCCAACACAACTCAGACAAAACAGAACTCTCTGCTGAAAGGGGATACTTTCATGGTAACTCTTTTCCAACACTTTTGAAGAATATGTAAGTTTAAATTCTATGCCTGTAAGCTGCCAGATAAGCCAGAAATAAATTATACCCAGCTGTTGTGTTGGATAACAGAAACAGATTGCGTAAGGGACACCCAGATAAACATGAATTGATTTAGAGTATTAATTATCTAAAAATGGCAACTGCTCTTCAAGTTGTTTGGCTGATGATGTAGAGGGTGAAATAATTCAGTTAGCTTATATTCACCTCTGGCATGAAGAGAATTTAAGGGAAATAAAAGCCTTGAAATTGCATCTAGCCCTTGGAATGGGTTCTTTTAGTGTCCTCACAATTTAGGGCCATGATATCATGATACAATTTATAGCAGGACTATGTTAAACAGGGATATCCGGCTAGAGGCTGGCTAACATTTGTTAACACCTATTTATATTTTAAAATGGAATGTTTGCTTCATCTGAATAAATCAGTAGTCACTACTTTTCCCCTGGAGTCTGTGAAGTCCAGAAAACAAAAATCACTGCTGTCTCTGTATGTTGGTGGCATTGTGACATCATTTTCAAAGCTTCTTAAAGATAGATTGATAAAAAAAGCAAACAGGTGCTGAGGTGTTTCAAACTACCAATAATTCAGTGAACCCCAGCATCTCTGGGCTGCTCATTAATTATGTAAGCCTCTCTGCAAACAGTACAGCACACGACATTTGCTAACAATTATCATTTGTGTCTATTTCCACAGGCTTAGGAAAGGAAATAACTGTGGTACATGCTGGCAAATATAGCATGTTCTGACTCTGTGGCATGAAACCTTCAGTTTTTCAGTAGTGACCACTGCAGTTTGGATGGCAAAGCCCATGGCTCCAGTAACAGCTTCAGTGAAACTCCACTGCAACCAAAAATCTCAGCAGGCACCAATGACGAGCTCTTAGGAACCCCAGCCTTCTCCTTGTTGAAGAAGTGCAAAGGGACGTCTATCAGGAATTTAGCCAAATTCCAGCACAGAACGGCTGTGTTGGTAGGCTGCCTAATACATCTGAGAGGTTTTAGGTTTCTAATATGGAATGGATTAACATTGGCAGAGGGCCTAACACCCTCGTGTGATATGAAACAGTAGCATAAACCCTGGGATTTTTGGGGGATTGTAAGATTATTTGTTTACTGAAGTGCATTTACATAGGGTTTTCTTAAAAAAAAAATTGGAAAAAATCAAAAATTATAAAAAACCCTTAAAGAAATGGGAATTCCTAACTAAGACTGCTGCCTGCAATTCTCAGAATGGAGACAACCTTCCCCCTTCGAGAGAGCTTGGTTTGTTTGGTGACATCAGGCAAAAGGGTTGTTCAGTCAAAAATTATATGTACTTAAATGAAAAGTGAGATATAACTTGAGTGAACAAAGAGTTTATGAAATAAAAGTATCAAGTATGAAAATAAATTTTTAGGAAAGGGAATATCCAAAATTATTAGATAAACTTAGGTTGCTCTGTAGATCCTGCAGGGAGACTCCAGAAAAAGTAAGCATTTAAGTTTGTTAAACTGGATGGCTTAAATTTCAAATAAGACCTTAAATAGTAACTTTTTTTTTTACTTCAAGGAGTTTTGAGTGCCATATTGGACATGTGTTCTCTGCAAGAATGGTTTATTTCTCTTGCTGCATTGTTTTTGTGGATGATGACTCAAATTACTCTGGTGACAGTGTAGGCTTTTGCCATCAGTGATGTATGTGATGACAATATTTTGGGAAAATTTTAAAAGTTCTTAAAAACCTTGAGTAAAAAGACTTTTATGTAATCTTTTTATAAGGCACAAAAATCTTGGAGGTTTTTTTGCAGCTGCAAGTTGTTTCTTCTTTAATTCAGACCAAGAAAGGAATGAAAGGTTGTGTTTTTCAGTGTTGAGAAGGCTTGTCTTTTTTTAGAAAAGAACTTTAATCTCTTTTGGTTTGCCTTTATTGTTCCTTCATATATATGATATATTTATATGTTAAACAATAGACACTCTGATTGTATTAGAAACCTAGAAGTCAAATTTCCAAAATTTAAGCCCTAGACATGGAATCAACCTATTGTGCAATCTGACTTAACACATTTTTAACAATACTTGTTTAGGAACTTTATTGGGCAACAATCCAGTAGCTGTGTACCTTATTTAGCTCCAGGGTGAGCAGATGACTGAACAGGGGTTTAGAGGAGTTTTGAAGCAGAAACAGTAAATTAATTCAATTTTTCCTGTGGATAAAGCATTAAATGTCTTTCAAATCTGTTCCAAAGAACATTAAAACGTACCTGAGCAAAAGTCAACTGTTTAGACAACTTCTAAAGACTGGTAAGGCAAAAGTAGAAGAATCAGATGAATACAGAGGAAGGTTATGGTGTCTGAGTCTGTAATTATAACAATAGAACAGATTGGTAAATTTGAGCTGCAAACATTAGAGATTGCAGCTCTCATTCAGCCTCCTTCATCTCTTTGCTGAAGCACTGAAAATTTAAAATTTAAAAGCATATTCTTTAAAGCAAATCACTGGATTAAATAATCTTTGATGAATATCACCACAGGGATTATAATTATTTTACATGTTCCTGTATAGATAAAGGACATCAGTCTTTTATTACATTAAATTGTCAGGAAAAATAACGACAGAAAAGTGAAAGCACAAAACAAATTTTTCTTCTAGTATGTGCAAGTGTGAAGGCCTGTGTGTAATTTGACAGTGATTCTAAGTGTCTCCTTCTGTACTAAAACCCTGTGTGCAAGGGCCATTGAACCCTATGCAGACTCAGGGCTCATAACTTTATTTAAAGTCAGTTGGAAATGAGTTCCCATTCCCATAAGAATCTAAACGTTCTCCAGGATAAAAGTATAAACAAATACACAAGGATTGCATCTAACATTGTGAGAAACATTTGTCATAAAACTCATCTGGTTTCAAGGCCTTTGCTGCAAAACACAGGACTTCAAACTCAGACAAGATTCAAGTGAACTGGTGTTGATGGATGGCTTTGATATATTACATGTAAAGCACATGGTTATGTTTCTTCCCTCTCGCAGCCAAATACAGTTTTAATAGCAAGGGACAACCTGGAGTGGCTTTGTCTCTTTAAAATATTTATAAAGCAAATAGTGCAATGTAACCTCAGTGCTGCCTGGGACTCTACAAAGCTGTCATACTATCGGTCTATAAAAATATGGAACCATGCTAGAAAAACTTCTTTTAAGTATGGGGTTTTTCCTACCTGAAGAACTCAAATCAATGATGAGGATAAACAGAAGCAAAATAGTCACATAGACCGAAATTGCATGTTATATCTGATTTAACAGAGGTTGGATGTTCAGGGGAGTTGTACAAAATTGAAGATGACTTTATGGATACTCTACACCAATTCTTTGTGGAAATCCTTGGGTTTTAGTCTTTATTTTTAAAATTCCCAAAATAGCAAGATGACTCATGTTTTCAAAATGCTATTCTAGATATTAAATACATTCAGGACTTGTCCCCTCTGCTGATTCCTTGAAGGCCTCATTCACTACACCTGCAAGTCAATTTAGCAACCTCTGTGGCACAAGTGATCCCTCTGACTGATTAGACAACCTTTGGTTTCACCCTACTTGCAGCTCTCTGAGCCAGTGGGTAGCTCTGGAAAGTGCCCTAAAAAAAAACCAGTTGAGGTTTCAACCTGACAACATGCAGCACTATTTATTCCTGTTAGTTTTTATACATTTAAGTCATTAGGGAACTCTGAATGTATCAGTTTGTTGCCTCGGTAGCAAGAGGTAGCTGCTAAATTTATTTGGTTTATACTTGGTGATTAAGGGAGACCGATTCTCTTTTCCTGCCCTTTGAGGGAGCTTATGGTGTTATGGGGGGCATGTCAGCAATAATTAACAAATATCCTGGTTCAAATCCCAAAAGATACATATTTTTATAAGTAATTCCCCATGGAAAAACTTTAAAAATGATGTACTTGTTCTGAAAGTGCTTCAGGCCTTCTCTAAATAGATTATATTGCTGGTTTTTTTAAGAGTGCATGACTTGAGGTGCACATTTTGCTTGCAACTCATAAAATCATAGTACAGTTATGTGAGGGAAAACACAGGAATAATCTGCAGTGAAATTCAATGTCTCACAAAGGCTTCATCACTCAGACAATAACCCAGCTTCCTTTTTTATTCAATTGTAATGCAACAAGCATGATACTTTGTTCAGACTTACTACAAAGGCTTCAGACTTACTACATTTTTTTTACAATTTTCTTAGGTAGACTTTCATCTCATTTGGACTCCATGGATTGAATTTCTTTTTCTCTTTAGATGTTAGACTTTTTTGTAGTAAATATTTCAAAATGTTTTCATACTGCACAATGCCTTAAGCCTTATGGTGGGTGTGCTTTGCACTCCAGTTTTCCTAGCAATGTGGAATAATTGCATCACTTAGCAGGATATCAACCACAGATGCAGTCCTTATAACACTAACCTTTGTGTCAGCTGAATTAAAGATGCTTCCACTTCTTGGTTGCAACAAGTTTTGCCTAATTTAAAAGAAATGAACATCAGATATTAAAAATATTGGTCCAAACTCAAACAACATAACCTGTTCCATCTCCTAGCTAGAGGCCAGTGAAAGGAAAAGGAGAAAGGGAAGGAAAATGCAGCACACATAAACTGAGGTGAAAACAGAAGACAAAAAAAATGAGAAGAGGTTAAAGGCTAGAAGAGAAAACTTTGAATACAGACAGTAATTCAGTTAACTTGTAAGCATGAATTGACACTGGTTTTGCATGCCAGTCTGGGGTTCTGCAGTGGTATTAACCCCAGGTCATACATGGAATTTCTTTGGATACAAACTTGTTTAAAACCCTCAAGACTTCAGACACCCAGCTTAGAAACTTGGACTCCAAGAAGTATCCCTCTTATCCATCCCAGTAGCTGTGACCTACTTTTCTTATGGTCCACTGCCTTGCTGAGCTAATGCTACACATTCCCAAAAGTAAGCTCCAACACGGAAAAGCTCACAGTGCTGCCACTGTGGCACCGTAAGCAATGTGCCCCTGTAGATGTTGGGGTGGAGGTTTTTCAGTCAGGACTACTTTGAATAGTGGCAACCTGCTGTGTGCATTCCCAAGCAGTTTAGGAACATCAGCCTAACCTCATACCACTGTTTTATCAGGTGAACTCGTAACTGTTAAGTGTTTCATCCTATTATTACATAAAAAAATCTACGGTTAACTTGGAATTGGATTCCATATTTTTTAAATAGGAAGATATTCTTCATCAAACTGTATTTCTTACCTTGAAGGGCTGTAGTTAAATTCATGCACTTCTAATCATGTATCAAAGATCTATCTTTTCCCTGCACATCACAGCAAGTGCAATAAAACAATACAGGCTGGTTATTTAAACAGCTATTTATGGCACTGGTATTTATAACACGTGTCAAAATGGGAAGGCAGAGGTTGGGAGAAACAGATCCAGGAACAAAACTCCTTGTCCTTCAGGCAATGAAGGTCAGGGCACATAATGGAACAGTCACACTGACCCTCCCAAGGGAGCTGCATTTGACACACCACATTTTGGTGTTTTTTTCTGGTCTGTCATGGAGTTGTACAAAACACTGAGCATAGTTAAGAGGCTGCCTTTTGCCTAGATTTTCAAGAGGGAGATAAAGGATGTAATCACAAAGATGATTATATTTTACATGCAGTGTCCTTCTGATTAATATTGATCTATCCATAAACTGCAAGAGCTCAAACAGCTGAGCAAGCCTGGATCCAGGACCCTTTGCCCCATCACCCTTTCAAGAGTGAAATATTATTTTAAAATAATATTTTGCCCTCATGAGATATTCTGGGGCATAGGAAAATAACAAAATGTGAAATCTGGAACAGGGATCCCTGAAAGCTGCCACAGGGAAGTGACTGACTGTAACATGTTAGAGATCAGCACATACCAACAGGATGATACTGATGTACCAACCAGTGGGTAGTAGTCCAATCCCCTTCTGTTCCTTCCAGGTGGATAAAGCAAGAAGAATTAGGCATAAGAGAAATTGCTTGATAGAAAGCAGCTGTTGCTTATCTAGAGACATGGACTACTACAGGAGGAAAGTCCTTATGAGTTTAGAAAGGAATATTCTCCTGCCAAAATCACAGCAGTAGTGTAGAGCCTTGTTGATTCCAAAGCACCTCTCAGTGCTACATCCTTTCTTCTATCCATGTCATTCACACAGCTATCGATCCATCTTCTCTCTGATCACAAGTATTTTCTTAAATATTCAAGAGAGGGTGAGCTACACCAAGCAGCGCAGTGATGTACCTCAGATTTCCAATGTCTTGTATATACATGCCCTGCCTTCCTCACAATGGTTTTTTATCCATATTCAGGGCCTTCCTTTAATATAAATGAGTATCACTGCAGTTGTGTACCAGGATCTGTGTACCTGTCTTTCTCTCATCTGTGCCTCTTGCACAGGTACAGATCCTCTTGTTCTGCAAATCCCTTAAGAAAGTGAAAGCAAAGCAGCTTTAGCACTCTTTATAAGAGCAGGGATTCAAGAATCTGGCTCAAGTTTTCTCTCCCTTTGATCTTCCCACAATCTTCCAGTCTCACTTCCATGCATTATTGCAGTTATGATTCAGTAAAACTGAAATTCAGTTGTGTTGTGCTTAAAGCTAATGATGAGCATCTAAACAAACAGTCACGGATTAAAATTATTTTTTAAAATTACCAAAAGGTTCCTAGCTTTACATTAAAAAATGCTTTAATGTTAAATCACTTATAAAGAAAAAAAAACCACACACTTTTAAATTAAAAAAAAAAATTGCAACATTAAGGTTCAAAAAATATTTTTATAATATCAGAACTGTGCTCTAAACCTTGACCTGGAGTCTTAGATCTTATTTTTCAATTTTCTGAAGTCTGAGTTGGTTTTTTTTTTCAGTTCATGAAGAAACTGAGACATGAAAATGGGATTTTTTAGCCAGTAACTCATACATTTAGATTTCTGGGTTTAGGTTTTGGAAAAAATGCACCTAGTTGTTTTCTTATTACAATACTGCTGGTTTTGTTCACCGGTCCATGTTTTTCTTGGAATGTGGTAATGTGGAATGTTTTAAATTAGAGGTTTTACTTTTTACTCTCCAATGTCTACTAAATAAGTCCATCATCTAATTCTAAAATTGTGAAGCAGCAAACATACACTTGTAGCCAGCAATACATATATTTTTACTCCAGAGAACTGCTCTTCTGTTCTAAATTTACTGCAGAAGGTTTCTGAGACAAAAGAAAGGCTCCTTGCCAAACCTACTTTGCTTCTTTATAATAATCCTTTAGGTCTCTTCAAATATCCTAACTAAATATTGTAAACTGCTGAGAAGTTTCCAGCAAGACTATAAGAGATAAATAACAGTTGCTAAGCTTCAGCTGACATAACATTTTGTACATAGGATTGTTTCAAATGCAGCTACAGAACAAATGAAGGCATTAGATTGGATGCAAATATTAATCAAAGTCAAATATTTTATACCCTAATTTTAGTTATAATCAGTTTTTGAAACATGAGCCATACATCATTTTAAAAATATATGGGATATGATCCCTGCTACTGCAACCCACTGCATATTTTGCCTGCCACCACAACAATCCCTATTGTCTGCTGGATACACATGCTGCTGGAATGTGCACCGACGGGTGCATTAGCAGTGCTGGGAGACCCTCAGGGGGGTTGGACTTGGGGTTTGGTTTAAGTAAGAAATTTAAAGCTGGAATTACAATCTGATACTTATGTGAAGCTCTCGAAGGCTGCCCAAACAATTCCTTCTCTTAAAATCAGAACAATTGACCCTGTGATTGATGCAGTCTGCTGGCTCTGGTTCCCAGCTCTGACACACATGTCATCTGTTGAGAGATTTCTTCTCCCAAAATTTGGGCTAATAACTCAAAATTTTCCTACTTTTTATTACTCTCTGCTTATTCTACTGCATCTGAGCAGGAACAGTCTCTTATTATATGTACACTGTATAAAATTATGGTCCCTCTCACCCAGTTATTAGCCATGCCTATTTTTTTTATTATTAGCCATTAGCAAGTGTTATTAGCCATTCCTATTTTTTTTCCAGAATGAAAAGACTTCACACCCCACCAATCCAACAGTTTTGGAGTCCACAGCTTGATGTTATATTTCCAAAAACAGGAGAAAAAGGAATTCTAAAGTTTCAGTGTCTCTCTCCATAGCAAGACATTTTGCCCAATGTAAGAAATCAATTCTGCCTCATACAGACTGAGACAGACAGCACCATGAAACACTCCCTGGATTGCCTTTTCAAACACCACTCACCATGGCACTCCCTGCCTGAAAAAAAACCCACCAAACAATCCAGTACTTGGAATTGCAATGGACATCTCAGAACCACAAGCTACGATCAGTTTCAGCTTGATTTGAGCGCTCTTTGGTTGTCATTGATAGTGGTTTTGAAGCAGATTTACTAAGAACCAAAACTGTGTCATTTTAGAAACAGTTCACTTGGAGAGCCCCACTCCAGGCTCATGTGGTAGCTGTGAAGGTACAGCCATTTTGCTCAATATTTCATAAGCCATGAGTCCTAGAGGACCCAAATTTAATGAAATAAAAATAAATCGTTCCCCATCTAGCCATTTAGAATACTGAAGCAGGTATTGTCCTGAGGACCACAGACTTGCCCATTTCAGATTGTGCTGAACAATTCAAGAAGCCTCCTCAATCTCATCCCTCCCACCACTGCTCCCATGCAAAATTTTCTAATGGTTTGCTTGAAAGGATGCAATAATTTCTCTGTGTAGTGTGGGTGTTGAGCAGGTGGATGTGAAGAACAGGATGCTTCCCATCCAGGAGGCATGGAAGCATTAGCTCAGGTATTGGTGGCAATGCCCTATTGAGGGTCATAAGGAACACTGACACTCTATGGGTAACATTTCTCATATTTTTCATCTAATTAGGATTAATACTTGTACAGCTTAGCTAAGAGCATTGTGGACAAACCCCCTACCTCCCATCTAGAGTTATAGTGTTTTGTAGCACAGCATAAGTTCTGCCCTTTAAAAATCCCGTGCAAAAAACTTAACAAGAGAAGGTGGCATGTAATAAACTTCTCATTAGAAACTTTTTATCCACCAAGCACCTTTGGTCCATACCAATTAGTCTTCTCCCCTTTCCCTACTTCCAACAAAACTGTATTTGTAGATTTGAAAATATTCAGATGTGAGTTTTTGGGTTGTTTTTAACAAAGAAAAATCAGACCAGTCAGGAATAACAGACATTTGGTGATTTTTTACTTCTGTGGGGAACATCAGTCTGCTGGGTCTGTAAATTAGAATAATGTTACCTGGAAGTGCTCTTGGATGGGATTTGTACTAGACAGGCATACATTTTGTGCAAAGGGCTGATATGTGAACTTGGAAAATCAAAAGAACAGGTTAAGATAGTACTATTATTCTTTTCTTCCTCATGTTTATTCTTCAGTTTTTAGTCAGCTTGTATAACAAGGAACAGCTGCAGAACAGGCAGGATCTATAAATGAAAACAGAAACAACAAAATGTCACATTTTGATAGTATTAACTAGTATTTTCATGTGTGTTCACACTGGAGATTGTGCCAAACTATTCTGAATGTTCTATGAACATTCACACTTCCAAAAACTTTGACAAAACTGGATTTCGGTTATGGTTCACACACGTACTCTTGCAGGAGGCAAGATTTTCATCACGTTCACCAGAATGCCACTAACTGAAGGAAATGCAATAAACTGAAATAAAAACTGAAAAAAAACAATTCAAGCTTTATTTGTAATAACATTGACAGTAGACAATGTTTTTCCTTCCACAAAACGAGTTATTCTTTTTGTTTAATAAAACTGTTCCCAGAAGGGCTCTGGAACAGATATTTGTGTTCAGTACTATGTGAAACTAACACATGCATGCAGACTCACAGCTCCCATTCATAGAATTTATTGTTACATCCAAAAAAAGTGTCTCACACAATGACACTTGAAAGAGCAGGGATGCATAAGATTTTCTTTTTTTTTTTTTTTTAGCAGAGTGCATATTTGTGTTCGCACCTATGGTAGCACTAGAACAGTGCTGAACAGCATCCATATGGGTAACTCAGTCCTAAGATCAATACTTTGGCTTCAGCAGATTGCACAAAAGGTGTATTTCCTTCCTTGGAGCCAGATTTTAGGATGAGAGTCTCTCTTAGGGCACACAGTTAAATGTGTTCTAGTTTACTGAAAGCCACAGAGGTTGATTTCTGCTCCTTAGCTGTAAAGTACTGCTCAATAAAGGTTTGTTTCCAGACAAAGCTTAGATTTCGATGCCAGGAAAGTTGAAAATTAATTTCTGTTAGGATGAGTAACTTCATTCCATTTGAAGAGCAACCATATACATACAACAGAAGCATCTGCTATAACACTGTGGAAAGAGGGGAGTACATTAAAGGTCTTTCCCTTGACAAATGCACAGTCTCAGCACTCCAAAATTACACTCAGATGGGCTTGGTTTCCCTCCCAGAAACCAGCATGGGAGCTGAAAGGTGTTTTGTCATCAACCTACTCAGTGTAGGTGAGGTTCCATATTTTGCCATCCAGGTTTTGTTCTCCATAGAACAAGCTCAAAGAACACGTGGTTTTTACTACTATACAAAAAGACTATACAACAAAACTATACAACAAAACTATACAACAAAAGAGCCAAAGAAAATATCAAATCTGTTGCCCATTGCTTTAGGGTGTTTAGTCAAGGATGTAGAAAAAATAACTAGGCTCCTCTTCACTTTAATAAATAATTACCTCTGCAGAATTGAATAGGCATGTGAGTAAACACTATGCCCTTATTGCTTTTCTGAGAAAATTCTATTTCTGAGAAAATTCTGTTTCAGGCAAAGCACCTAACCATAGAGTTAGGAACTTCTGTTCAAGGGGCAGAATCAAAGCCATGATCCTTCCTTGCTATTTGACATCAACTGCTCTGGCCAATTTGGTCTGCCTCCCTCTCCTTATTCCCACAAGTGAATTACATTCTTTTTGAATTTTTCTCTTTGGTACTTAGCCCTTGCACTGCATAGAGAACTTGGATCCTAAATGAATTCTCCAAGCTGGCAAAGTACCTGCAAGAACTGCATTAGCATACAATGAAATGTTACAATCCTTAGTTAAATTTGTGATTTTCTCTGTGATTACCTTACTAAATGTAACTTGCTTTTGGGTTTGTCAATTACTATTTACAATTTTACATGCTCCAAAGTAGAGCAAAGATCCCCCAGATATTTAGTGTGTGGGGTTTTTTTTCTGCTAAACACTGCACAGACACACAAGGAAGCAATTCTCACTTTAACAAACCATGTATGCACCCAAGGAAAATCATGAAGAGAAGGTTGTACTGAATATTTCACTGTTAAAACTGCTTACAAAGCTCACTAATTTTTTTACCAGAATCATAGTGCTAAGACACTGAATCATCATAGAAATTAAAAAAAATATTTCTTAAGTATGTGTGCAGCAGATATTTTCACAGTTTTCCTTTCACAGATTTCAGTGGCAACCATTCACACACACTATACATGTATTTAATTTTTTATACTGTAATTTCAAGATGAGGTTTGAGCCCCAAGGTGTCTTCATTAAATAAATGTATCATTTTAATGCACACACACACAAAAAAAACCCCCTTGCTTGGAACACTGCTGTCTCTGTGTGTGTTACTCCAGAATTGAAAAAGGTGAAGGTGGGAGGAAAAGAAGTTAGGTTTTACAGTATTCTTATTTTTAAAATATAAGTGAAGAAATCAAAGAGAGGTTGTGTCAAAATGTACTCACCAATTCTATTGTGGTCTAAGGAAATTCCAGTTTTCAAAGGCCACCTTGGGCTGTGGTTTTGGCTAATTCCTGCAAGGACTGGGGTGCAGCTTTCAAAGTCTCATGGCTTTGCACTAGAGAAAGGCTCAGAGAGGAAGAAAAAGGGGGATTGTTGTCAAAGAATAAACCTATATGATGTAACTAATTAATCACTACACATTTTCCTTGATGATATCCTAAGTGAAGAGTTTGGTTCCCTAATTTTCTCGAGCATAGTAGCATTTTTGTCTGTTTATGTCAAATGGGGTTCTTCTCCAGGTTCCCATGCTGGGCTTCTGTCAAGGTAGAGATTTTTGTCAAGTTTCTGGGTCAGAACATGAAGCTGCTGTCGAATGGGAAGATGTAAGCCCCTCTACCATCACTGTCTTATTCCTTCTGGAGGTCTCTAATTCTGGGAAAATGCTCTTCAGTATTGGTCAGATCTTTCATCCCTGGAATAATAAGAAAGAACATGAGCTTCTGCAGTTAATAGTATGAAGAACATTATTTTTTCCCTCTCAATTTAAATTGAGCTCTGACCTCCGTATCAGGAGCCACAAAGAACTACAATAAGAATTGCATTATTCTGATACTGAACCAGATATTCATTAAGGATATGAAGTCTCTCCTTTGTCATGCTCCTCACCCCAACTTTCTCTGCTTATCTTCCAGCAGCATTTTTTTGTGACAGGAAATAAACAACATAAAGCATAATATTCAGTGAGAAGGCCGTGCTCTGATCACTAGCTCTCTTTCTGAAGAGTTATCCCAGGCTTCCATTCCCCCTGCTAACTATCAAGTAGCTGAACTATTTAAAAATTAAAATAATTTTTTTAAAGTCTCTGCTAAGCTGGGATCTTTTCTCTCCAAGTTCACGGCTGGAATCAATGTTTATAGCCACATTACCAAACAAACTAAAAATACAAGGCTTAATAATGAAAAACCTGGTACTACCTGAAGTATAATGGAACAGGCATGCTGCTGTAATAATTCCTTTAGGCCTAGAGAAACTAAGCAATGTTAATTATTAATCAAAGCAAAGCACCCATTTTAAACATTTTTCGAGGAGATGTGCTCATTTAATTTCTTGCTACTATATATTATTTTATATCAGTACCTGTCACTCAAAGCCAGCAACACTCACACTACTGTGAGGACAATGATCATAAATAATACCCACAACTCGCACAACACAAGGCCTTAGGAAACCACTGAACTAATCAGTGTCTGTTCCTCCTCGTGGCTGTGAACACTTCAGAAAATGAGCAGCCCTAACAGAATCCCAGAATCATTAAGGCTGGAAAAGGCCTCCCAGGTCATGGAGTCCAACCTTTGACCAATCGCCACGGCTCTAACAGAACCACACGGTTGGATCACTGCAGCAAAGAATACCTAAAGATGTATATACAAGGCCAAAAGTAGATTATGTTTGTTACAAAACCATAGGTGTCAAGGAAGTTTCTCTAAAGGCCTTCAAAGTGATCTTATTTCTTAGCCTTTCTTGTGGAATACAAAAAGTTTCATCTTTTGTTTCTTGACAGCCTCTTTACATGGGAGAGGCGAAGAAAATCAGTTTGCTAGATAATTGCTTAGTTCTGAAGGAACATCTGGGAAGGAGAGGTGAAAATAAACTGAATGGAGTGAAAACTGTAGTCAATAAAAGCAAATGTGGGTTTTGAAATGACACACCATCAAACAAAGGCTTTATAATTCAGACTTAAAATGCTCTTCCTTCAGCCTTCTCATATTCATCCTTCATTTTCTCATATGCTGATCTTGGTCATCAGTCTGGAATGATGTACTATTTTCTCACTGCAACCTTAAGGTTGCTGTGAATTAATTGTATGCTTCTTTCAGTCCTCATTACAGTCTTTGACATGAGGATGAGTTTTCACAGAAGTGAATGCCAGGATGTTCTGACTTTCATTGAATATTCTCATTAATCCATTCTTAGGACAAAGACTAATGATAAAGAATAAGCACAGATATTAATTATTTTATTTCTCATGGCAATTTTGGGGATGTAATGAGAATGGAATGATCACCCCTTTTTGGTTCTTAAAGTAAGAGGGTTTTTTAAGTATATAAAAATATTCAAAATTAATTTATTCTTGCAATTAAACCATGATAAGACCAGAAGCTTAAAACACATCACATTAATTCATTTTTGTGCCAGTTTTAAGGGCCCAGACCTGTAAGTGCCAATTAGAGTGAACAGAAGTAGAGGATACAGGTCAGTGGAGAGCAGAGTACCACAAATTATTTTTTTCAGAAAATTTATGTGCTGAAAATATACAACAGTGTAGTCCTGAGATATCAACAGGATGTAATATTATATCTGTTTGCATTTCTATTAATTTCAAACAGATGCTCTATATTAGTGGCTGTGCATTAGCACAATTTCTTAGTTATCAATGTCTTTCATCTCAGTATGGATGACACATTAACTCATGGTATATCTTGCCAGAAATCCATGAATAGTTGAACTGTGCCTCATCAGACAAAGATACTGTTTTTTAAAAACATCTAAACCTATCATGATTATTTTTGAGAGACTTATTACAGAGTACAACCCATACAACTTTCATGATATACCCATCTTGGAGAGAGCAAATACTGGGAGAGAGAAAATATTATCCTACCCCATATGGGAAAGTCATTGGGGAAATCTAGGCTATTTGAATTGTTTAGAGCAGGCCAAGGCCCTTAACTCTCAACAGCTTCCTCTGGTGGCCCTTTTGTCTAGAAGTCAAGAAAGGAGAAGGTAAGAGAACAAAATTCCTTTGCATTCCATTTAAACCCCAAGCATCACAATTGTTTCAGCAGGAGGTAGATAGGATATTCTAACTACTAAGGTGATTAGGAAATTATTGATTATGCTTTCATTTATACCAGGACAGGATAATAGTTGTGAAGAATCCTAGCAAGGCACACCATAACTTCCAAGCAATTTTTTAAGTAAAGTTTTGTGTCAATCCTTTTTTTTTTATGAGCATCTTCAGTTTCTCCCACAGCTTTTGTGGGTTTGGAGCAATATCATAGACATGTTTTGATTTAGAGCAGAAACAATGCATAGCAAGTTTCAAAATATTTCCATTTATTCAGAAGTATTTCATTACAGAGAGAAAGGGACAGAAATATTACCAAGGGATAGATACTTGCTGTCATGATGCCTCAGTGAGCAGGATGAAAGCAGTACCTTGCCTGTGTGCTCAACCCATTCTCAGACAATCCCACTGATCCTATCACCTTCCAAATGCCCAACTCAAGGACATAGCTGTTGTTGATCCACTCAGGGATCTGTGAATAAATACAAGGGATTATATCCCTGCATTATGACTTCTGAGTATTCAGTGACAGTATTCACTTTTTGTGCTGAGACACAAAAAAGATCTCAAAATATAAAAGAGAAATGACAAACAGGTTTCTCTGGGAATATCTGTATTAAATCAGAATTTTCCCCTCTTGTTGACATTTATATAACTGTATTCTTCAGTATTTCTCACCGCTTTATTCCCTAACAGTGCCTGTGGAATATAATCTATTTCCCAAGCATCACCCAAATGCAGTCTATACAGACTGCATTAAACTTGAAGAACAAGACCAATGCACTAACAACTTTTATCCCAGCTGTATTCAGCAATGTCACAGAATAGAACAGAATAACAGATATGCAGGAAAGCCATCTGCAGCCTCCAAATCTGACCAGTGGTTTCGAAACCAGGCATTATTTTTTGTGTCGGTGGTTTGTTTTTTGGGTTTGTATTTGATGTGTTAGTCATCCATATGGGTATCTGCCAGACAGGAGTTTATCTCTTTTACTGCAGGTTCTCTAAAGACTCCCTGCAAAAATGATAGAACCATGGAATGGTTTGTGTTGTGGAAGGGACTTTAATGATCATTTAGTTCCAACTCCTCTGCTGTGTGCAGGGACACCTTCCTCTACAGGAGGTTGCTCAGAGCCCCATCCGGTCTGGCCTTGAACATTCCCAAGGATGGGGTGTCCAAAACTTCCCTGGAAAACTTGTCCCAGTATTTCACCACCCTCAGAGAAAATATTTTTTTTCTGTATATAATAACAGAAAATCACATAAATTTATCAAAACTCCAAAAGACATTGAACCTTAAAAAAAACCCAAACCAACCAACCAAAAAAAAAAAAAAAACCAACAAAAAAACGAACCAAACAAAAAAAAAACAACCCCCCCAAAAAAACCACACACACACACACAAAAAAAAAAAAACCACAACACCCCAAAAACACAAAAAAAAAAAAAAAAAAAACACCAAACCTAAAAGAAATTAGCAAGACTTTTCAGAGAAATTGCTTCTTAAGTAAGGTAGTTTTAAAAATCCCAAACCTAGAGAATATCCTGTGTTAGATCAGAGGGAAACCATACAGGTTCACATTTCATTTGGAAGATTTTTAAACTATTTGATCTGTTTCTCTCAGTAACAACACCCCACTGGGCACTAGGAATAAGCAAGAAGTGATCAAGCAGAGAGCAAGGGACATGTCTGGTTACAGACATCTGCTTACAGTGTTTCTACTGCAGAAATGAAAGACAGGACAGTAGCCACGAGATGCTGAAATCTGGTATGGGGTTCTCTGGACAGTGGTCCACATGTAACCCATCTTAATTCTGAGATTTTTTTGCATCTGGTTAGGAAAGAGAATTGTAACATCTGATCCATCTCTTTACTCAAAGCAGCTTAAATATTGATTTGCACAGGCCAGAAAATTGCAATGAATAAATCACAGAACACAAATTTACTCTACAAATATTTTCTAATTACAAAGAAAATCATACTTCACAGCACAAGGGAGGTGGAGACTCACAGAATAAAGTAGTGGGTACAGTTCCTTCCCTCAACATTATAGCCATGACAGAAATTTCCTAAACCAGTATGCTGCGTTAAATGAATTTATCTGTGCTGTTGCTTCATTGACTGCCATTTGAATTGCCTTCCATGTCATTACACCAAAGGTGAATGTAGTTCTTCTGTCTTTTCATATATTCTATTCCTTGTCAAAATATCATGGGAAGGCATTAAGCAGAGTGCTTTCCCACAGCACTGCAGCCCTGACTAGGGAAGGCCAGAGGAAGGGAAAACATGCCTTTGGGAGCTGGCAAAGAATACACTGGGACAGGTAAAAGCTTAGAAGATTTTGCAAGAGTAGGAGCCACAGACTATGAGAAACTTTTTTTTTTGTTTGTAAGTACTGTTTTAAATAAAAATTTCAGACTAGAAATTAAAATTTAAACAATGTAAGTGCCTCAGAGAACTAGGCTCTAAAGCAGTCCCTTAATGGGATTCCAGCACAGCCTTTATTTTTTAATGTGAAGAAGGGAAAGGATTTGTCATTAAACTTTAAAAATAATCAAAATAAAAATCCTTTTTTGTTTTTGTGGGCTGACAGTGCTACTAAGCACGATTGTGTTCACTTAATGGGTGTCCATTGGTAAGGAGAACTTTATTCTGTGTAACAGGGGTTAGATTCAAATTTAAGTTGGTCTTGTCTGTTCAGCAATCTATGTTTTTCCAATCAAGTGTGCAGAATGTCATATCTGAGGTATCTGCACTTTAACAATTATATCTCAACTATTAGCATGTGTGCAAGCTCTTAAGAACACACTGGTTTTAGAATATGAAATAAGAAATACCATGTGAGAAAACTGTATTAAATGGATGTGATGTAATTAATAATTGCTATCTTTTTTATTATTTGATGTAAGAAATATAAGAAACACTTTTACCATCACACTGAAAAATTTTATCTGAGATGGTGACCCAAAATTCAACAAAACCCTCCAGAAAACACGATAACTATCTTCCTGGTCTGCAATCCAAACACCAAAATTTTCTATAAAGTAGAGAAAGATAGACATTACACATTCTTTAGTCTCCTTTCTTTTCAGTCTTCCTCAGTAGCTGGTCAGCGTAATAAGTCAGAATCATGTAGAAAAAACCAGGAAATGCTGCTGTGGAGGGAACAAGTACATTTGAAAAGGACAAACAAACTCTAGGAAATCTTGGAGGAAATCTTGGCACTGGAGGCCCTCGGCTGCAAGATGAAATCTGTGAACAGTGTTAATACAGTGGAGTACCTTTTAAACTGTGCCTTCAGGCCTTGCTATTACTTCTATGTCAGTAATGAAGGGTAAATGAAAATAAATATAGAAGCAATGCTCCTTGATCCACACAAGGTTTAATATATGCTGATTAGTTCATATTTCCAACAACAAAATTATGGCTTTATACCCATCACTGGTGGACCTTGTTCTGCAATATTGCTGCTTATTGTGGTAGTGAAAGTCGTTTGAAAGTTGAAGCTGCAAGTGAATGTACTGTGGTGTACACGCTGCATAGTTCCCATAAATTTAGCACACAGGAATTTATTTCAACAGCTACAGCTTTCAGTAGTTCATCAGTTTTGTTTTGCATGAATGTAATTTACCTTTCAGCCACCAAAGGCTTACAGTGCAGGTCTTGTATTGAAACAAAACTAGTACTGTGGCAGCTCTCACATCATGCTATTGGAGGGATGGGAGAACCCTCATATTTATTCCAAAGTTTTCCAAGCAGTTAAACTCAGACACAGATGCAGATATCTGCACTTTTTTAGAGTGGTGTTAACATTCTGGTACCACAGAGCTGGTAAAATTACATTTTCACTGATGCAGCTGTAATTATTTCTGTAATACAAGGATGCATATTCTCTTTCTTTTTAACATTTAAAAAAAAAGAAACCATGGGAAGAAGAAAGGCTATTGAAATGTTCTCATATTGCATAGTCACAGTTCTAAGGGAAGGAGAAGCACTGTGTCCAAAATGAAGTAAATCACTGCATCTCTGAGATCATCCCATCCATTGGAAATAGCCACAAATGAAGGTGAAGACAGACATTTCAGACTTTGAAAGTCCCAAGATTTGCAATGTTTTTTGGATTTATTGGTCTTCAGGAAGAATGACCATTTCATTAGTGGAAATTATACCTTAGCAAAGCATAGAGAATTTAGCCAACTTTCTGCTATGCATTTTACCTTCTTTTATAAAATATGGGCCAGTCTGGTTCTTGTTGAAGTCATTGGGATTTTTTGCATGGATTTCAAGATGACTAGCCAGTGGGTCCCAAGCAGAGATGACAGAAAAGGCACACTCCCTCTTACTTAAAGTACAGTTAGATCAAATGCTGTGAGCTTCAGGGGTGTATTTCCTGATGCTCTCGTCATGCTTTAGGCATTTCTGTTCACAATAACCAGCTTCTTCTTTAGTCAATTTTACAACTTCAGTTGTGTTTTAAAGAGGAAATCTAATACTAACCATGGAATCCTGTCAGGAATTCAGTAAATCAAGTGACTTTTTATGGCATTTTACAAGAAAGAAAACTATTCAGGTAAACTGACAAATCCAAATAGGAATAGGAGACTCCAGCTTGGTGCATGCTATGAATCACAGACTACTGCCTCTACTGGGATTGAGAGAGAATCTCCAATCCAAGATGAATTCAAAGCAGCTCACAGGGATCCTTAAAGTTTTGCTAAAAAGGGAAGCCAAAATGCTGACAGCTTTATTAGAGTGTGTAAATCATAATAAGAACCAATTCATTTTGAGTCTTCAAGGTTACCTTTCAATATGAATCCAATTCCCCTTAAGATACTGTTGCAGTTCTTAAAAAGTACTACATCTTGCTAAAATGTCAAAGGGTTTTATACTTTCATCAGAAATGTATTTTGCCAGGTGGGCTAAATGATGCCTCTTCAATAAATTTTCCAGCCATTTCAGCTGAGTCCCAACACCTTTTTGCCCATTCAGAAGTGCTGTAAGCCTTGATATTAAAGCGTTCAGGATCATCTAAGAGTCTGAGTTATCATGACTTAATATTCATGGTCCACTATCTTTCCATGATGCATAAACACATACATACATGTATAAAAAAACCCTGCTGATTTTTACTATAAGTCTCAAATACTTTGTAGAATGCTATCTTGTGGCCATGCAAGGAGTGCAAAGTCAACGTTGTATGGACCCCTCTGGAATAAATGTTTACTGTATTTCCATATAAGGGGTAGAGGGGAGACACTTTATTAATATTCTATATAAAGTCACTTAGGTATGTATGTTTCTTGCATTTGAATTTAAAGACAACACCTGAAATGGTTTTCCAGCAAAATTCATACGTCTCTTCTTGTCTTTGTCATATAAATGTCATAATAGGGTCCCATAACAAATTATTTTTAAAATATTTCTCCTTTTTCATTTTAAAAGTATAAAATAATATGAAGTATGTTTTGATGTTACGATAATGTAATAAGTCAATATGGTTTTTATGTCATCAGAGAAAGAATTATCTGCACTCCCCAATATAAAATAATTTTTAAAACGTGATTTACTACCAGATTTAATGTTCTAACAAGGAAGAGGAACTCTTTCATCAAGACTGCTTCTTTTAGGTTGTTAAAATGTAGTGAGTCCTCAGAATATTACTGGAATGAAAAGAAAGTAATCTGTCATTATGCATGAAGTATACTTAGTTAAGTATCTTAAGTGATTTCCATTAAATGTCCCACAAACCCAGAGTACTACTTTGAGCCCACCAAAGTGAAAACCTGTGATTTATACAATAAAAAACAGAGGGTCAGGCTGAATCAGTTCTGATTCATTGGGACAGGAGATGTTCCTCACTGCACCCACTCATACAAGTTCTTTAATACTTGAGGTGTTCCTCTCTCTCTGTCCTTTACCATTCCTTTCGTATCCCCATCTGCCTCCTGCTTCACCAACTGAATTTCTTTTTCTTTTTTTTAAGGGGAAAATAGGAGCTACATTGCAACATTATGTACAAGATCAGAAAGAAGTTGCAGGCTTTCTTCTTCAATTTTTTTGTATGCTGAAGTGGCAGGAGCAGCAGCTGACAGAGTGGGTTCCTACACACACTCTCTAAGCTCTCCTTGTCTTCTTCCACAACCAAATTAGCCTCCTAATTAGCTTCTAACCAGGACTTTTCATCAAGTAGTGATGGTCAAAGAATTAAGGTCACACTAACATTTGCTTACCTCTTTATGCACAAATAAATCCCAATTATTCTGGGGTTACAGCTTATTTATAGAAACTTATTGTCATGTACTAAACAAGGCATTCATACCTAGAACAATATTTTGATGATTGTATAGAAAATGAAATAAATAATAAGAGAGTGGAGATGACATTTGTAGACCTAGCAAAAACCATTCACTATTATGCAGTGAAAACAATAAATATAATTATTTTTCCTCAACAGTTTTCTCTAACAAGGTGCCTCTTACAGGTCGCCCAAAACAAATCAACAAGTTCTTTAGAGCAGTGCATTTCACTTTATGTTCAATGAAAAAGTCCTTTAAAATATTCAGTTTAGGTATACAAATTGTACCCTACAACAGAAGAAACCACCCCAAACCCCATCTGTTGAAGAATGTTAGTTTTGTATTCTCAGAAGTGAAATTTATGGAGGGAACACCATGTCTGTTTTCCTGCCACTTCCTCCTACAATCTCCAACATTGCTAGGAGATAACATTAAAACTGATATTAAAGCTATTTTTCTGTCATTCTTTGTCTGCCACAGAAGTCTCAAAAATTGCCATGTATCAGAGGTACAAGCAAAGTGCTGCTGAACCTTCTACCATAATATCCCTTTAATCCAGTACAGATGAATTTGCCTCTACAAACTATTCTGAAGTGACTCTAGTTTGTGCTACATACCAAAATACTGTCAGCAGTCTATGAACAACTCCCATTTTTCACATTTTCATTTTTGATGGAACATATCTAAGCTTAAAATCAAGTTCTCTATGGAATCTAATGAGAAGCTTTTGATTGAACAAATATTCTGTTAAAAATGAATGCTTTTCAATAAATAACCATCCTATTGAATACTTCTAATAGGAACTTTCAAATGAGAAAAATGTTTTCATTTGTAAATTTGTTTTTTTCTCTATAACATTCAACTGTCAGCAAGCTCATTCATCACAGAAATTCAAGTTATCACCTAAAAATGCTCCAGACATTACTATTTTTCTTCATTTCCATCAAACTTTTGCATGAGGGTTAAAGGAATTTTTTCCAACTCGGGTAGAAGCTTTTTCTATTTTTTTTTTTCTTCATATAGTCTAGAGAGCTAGTTGTTGTTGAGAATTGGAATTTGATTTTTTTATATTCAAGGAGAAATGCAGTGAAATGTTCTATCTCCTGTGTTTGTTACACAGTTTATTCCTTACAAATGGCTTGTCTTCATCTACATTCTGACCAGTCTATTCCCATTTAATTTTAAATTTATAGACAGAAAATTTTTTATACATGTCTACCTATGATCACATCAGCTTTTTTTTCTTTCCCCTGTTCCTATGGCCTGAAAACTTGCATGTCACTTCTGCTAACTTACTGCCCAAAGTATAATCAACCCAGCTGAGGCTGGATCTGTTACCTAGCCCACAGCAAAGGACATAGTTAAGGTCCCTTTCTGATCTCACTTTTAATGAGTATTAATGGCTGCACACACACTGCTCACTGCCCGCTATTCAAGGGGCTATAATTTCATATCCACTGGCTGGGGTGTAATTAACAACAGAAAGCAAGGCCCAGTGTGATAGCAGAAATGGCCTGAGGTGAGCAGTGAGCTCTTTCAGGCCCTGCATTCAGTGCCCCACTCAGCTCCAGCTACCAACTAAATTATTCCAAAAGTCCCCAAAGCACGTTCAGAAAGACATGAGCATCTGAGTCTGATAGACAATGGCTTCTCTCACACTGAAGCTTTAAAAAAAGTTTAGTCCCAATGGTAATTTTTGAGGTTTCTTCATGGTTTTTCAGAGGATTCTCTCTGCTCTCTATACAGGAGTTTTATGTGTGTGCTCACAAAAACCATAAATTCTCATGCTGATAGCAGACCCATAATTTGCATACTACATTTTCAGTGAAGCCCCATAGCTTTCTGCTAGAACCACCTTTGTGACTGTTTAGTTTACTCTTCCTGCATTGAACAGACTCAAAGCTTTGCTTCAGACATCAGAACAGTAAGAGAATGTGAGCCATCATGAGTAAAAAAAAGATTGGATTTTCCTACTTAGTAAATGCTTCCAAAATAAACTTCAGTGTTGTTTCCATGTCTCCTATGAAATGTATAAGGAAAAGCCATGACTTTCTTTTGCCTGAAATTCATTCAAAAAATATAAAAGAGTCCATCCCACTTATCCACATTTAGCATAAAAACATGAGATCAAACAATTAGGATGGAATGTCAAATGCATGTGTTTGCTAAATGAATATAAATGTAACCTGATTGTCTCCTCCTTCATATTTGGATCCTAATGTGCCAATTTCATCCTGCCTTTAGTGAAATTGTCGCAACCCTACCAATTTAAAGAGCAAAATAAGGTGCGTTGTTTATTGTTTCCGTACTTTTTGTTTTACTTTTCCAGTGTGACACTACTAGCAGCACATTTGTGTGTTATCTCACACAAACCTGACTGCTAAAGACTAAAGGACTTGTGCACTTATAGTAATTGCCTTAAAGGCATCTTTATTTCATGCTCGTAAGAGATTACCTTGGCTTTGAGAACTTGGTGCCACTATACAAGGTTATTTATTTACATTCCAACTTAAAATTAAATTATATTTGCATATGAAAATGCAGTATGGGTGAGGGTTAAAAAAAACCTGGCAAGTAAATCCTAGTGCATTCAGAGGTGGAAATTATTATCCATTTATCCATAATGATTAACAGTTAAAATGCACTCTGCTGTTCCCTGTGTCTCAGGAAGAACAGAAGCTTTTGTTTTCCTGAAATAAAAAGCCACATCTCTTTTTACAGTAATGCCTTAAAAGGATGGGGGCCATGTCACTCTCATGGCAAAAAGCCAGAGAAATTTAAAATGCACCCATCACATATTAAACAGTTAGTTCAATCCATGAGCCTTGTTTATGAGACATCTACAGCAATTAGGGGTAAAAAATAAGGAATTATTCCTTTCTGATATGTACTAACTTGCAGAGAGTATTGCAGAGGGAGTATTTTAATAATATTAAATACCTCAAATACTGAAAAAAGAAGATGGTAAGTCCCTTTCAAGGGTGAGGACAGTCTTGACAAGACAGCACCTATTTTAGCAACAAAATTTTTCTTGGTTGGCCAACTTGCAAGAAGAAACAAATAAAAAAAGTAGCCTGAAAAACACAACCAGATGCCTTTGGAAGCATTTAACCACCCAAAAGAAAAACAAAAAAATCCCATTACAAGTAAAAAATGAGACATCAGACAATGTTAGGACATGTACACTTGCCCAGCTGATGATATACGGATCTCTTGGCACCAGCAAGGAAGAGAGGATGGGTTTGATTTTGGGTTTTTTTTTTTTTTCAGAAAGATTTTTGCCTCTTTTTATTTAGGCTTCACACTTTTCCTGGGGCCTCTGGGCTCCTGTCCAGGCTGAGATACTTCACAATTGACTTTCATTTTCTGAGGTAAGTGATCTGCCACTTTCAGAGCAGTTATAGGAGGGGTCAAGAGTGAGGTGGTGCGGTATGGCCTCACTCTGGCTCCTGCCTCTCTGACATTGTACATGCTAATGCAATGTGAAGTAGCACGTCTAAATAGCCTGTCAAACTTTTTTGATGTTAGCAAATCCACAGATGGGATTCATTTCCACACTGTTCAAAAAACGTAAACGATACAAGGACATTAAAGAGCATTAAACTACTTGATGACATTTTGGTCACATTAATGAAAAGTGGCATTTATAAACTACTAGAAAAAGTTGGGGGGTGGGGGGAAAGAAGAGAAAGAGAGAGGAAAGGAGAAGTGAGGAGGGAGGGGAAAAGGAACTAAAATCAATCAAAAAAAAAACAAAGCCCAAAGGGACCTGGACAGTCTCTGGACATTATCAAAGAAATTAAGACCTTTAAATGAAATAAAACCCAGAGTGAAATTTTCCCTAGATGTGTGCACATGTGCATGTGTTTGTGCTGCTTAGGTGTAAAAGTTGTGCCCAAGGACCCAAGTAGGAAGTATAACAGCCTGCTTAGGTCTACATTTATACCTATTCACTCATAGTGGTTAACAGCTTTCTTCTTATGGCATGCCATCAGTGCCATGACCAGAGAGGTGTGGAATATAAGTATATCAAAACCCAGCCTCACCACTTAGGTCAGGCCTAATTTGGCATTCAGCGGCCTGTATGAAAACACCTCCCATGTCCTCCAAGAGCATTACAGGTCAGCCCATAACATCTCTAGCATGCAGATCAAGAGGGTAAGAGCTAATGGCAAAAAAACCATTTGACTATGGAAATTTCTGAGATCCATTTCTGGATCTGCTACTTCCACTTAGGCACACTCAGAACACGATTGAGATCTGGGCATAAGAGTTAAATAGTTGGTGTGGGTATAGGAGTTAAATAGGTGCTGGTTGATGTGCTGGAGCAGCAGAGGCCTTGGAGCTGGCTGCACCAGGATGATGCCAGGCTGGCTGGGAAGGAGGGCAGACGGGAGACGTGCTGCACTGGCTGTGCCACTGCCGCTCGCAGCATATTTTTTTTCCAGCATTCGTGGTTACATTAATTGTTAATGACAAAGGCAACCTTCACTCTGTGTGGTTTCCTGCCCATATTTGGATCCTTTACAAGGCCCCCCTTTTCTCTTCCTCTCCTCCCCCTCCCATCATGCCTTCCCTTTCTCTGATAGGAAATGCAACCCGAGATGTGCAAAAAAACAGTGCGCATATTGTCATTTAATTGGCCCCTTGCTCAGGCGCATCGGGCCTCAGCGCGTGTGCTGTAGGGTGTCTGCTCCACAACAGGAAAGAATAAACCCAGACTCAAATCATAGGAAATTCATCAAATATGCTTCTTAGAGTTCTGTCTTTCAAGGTCTGTTTCCCTGCCATATGATCTCTATAAACCAAATTACTGCTGGCCTGAGTACAAGACTGGAGGCGCCTGGGGCTAACATATAATGAATGCCAAATGCATGTGACAATAGACTGATCATGGAGAAGAATTGAAAATTTTTTTAAGTAGTTCTTTTATTTCATTTATAAAAAGCAAACTGACTACACTTAATACATTTAAAAGGAGCCAATCACTTCCCTGGAGTTCCAGACCTGCATAACAAATGTTTTTTATCAAGCCGATTAAGCAGCAAGGACACAAGATACTTTTGAATAAAGTAGAAAATATAAAATAAATTAAAAATACCTCATTCTAGTTTGGAAGGAATGTACACATTATTGAATCAGCTCAATTTTTCCTTTTACAAGCCTTTCTACATAAATATCCTACCCTTCAGTTGCAAGAAGGTAAACTCCTTCTGCTGGGAATGCATAATCTCAGAATTGCTGGATCCTAAAAAAAGGTAAGAAAGCTGCTTAAAGGCTAGAGTGATGTAAGATGAATTATTTTTATTAATTTGTGCAATTAGCAGCCAACCAGAAATTTTTATCCCTGTGTTGCCAATTATTCTAAATAACCTCACAAGTTCGAGTATTGCTGTTGCAGGATCACAGGAAATGTGAAATATCCAGAAGAAAATATATTATACTCTCTAATACAGACAGAGGGTAATTAATAATGCTTTTTAGGTTTTAGAAAATATTGCACTTAGAATTGCAAGCCGACTAACGGACCGTCTATAACCTCTAAATGCTTCCATATTCAGAGACATCAGCAGTCAGAGTTACAAAAAAGTAATAATGCATACATATCAATAGATCACATTTTGTCCTTTGGGGAGAATATATTTTAAAAGGGCTAAGGCAGCAATAGTAGCTTTTCAGAAAACTCTAAATGCTATAATTGTTTTATATGAATTACAGTGCTCATATTAATTAATGAATGTTTTGTATATGTAAGTATTTGATAAATACAGACCAAGGGGAAAAAAAAAATCTTTTAAGCTGACACATGAAAAACAAAAAGCCAAACACATTGCTGTTTGAAGGTTTGGAACCGGTTAAGTACAAGATTATTTTAACCACATTTCAATGAGGAACGTGAAATATGGTCCATGAAGTCATGCAATTCAGCAGAACATTTTTTTTTTCCCCTTCCTTTTTTTTTTAATCTGGTTAAATAGAAACAAAAGCAAAATTGCCAGTATACCTCTTTAGTCATATTTTAATCAAAGTTTTTAAGAAAGCTGCCTGTAGCTAATAAAAAGTTGCATCCCTAGGGCACTCTGTTGAAAGAATCAAAATAGGCGTTGACTCACTCTTGGTAGCAGTAGCTGTGTTGGACATTTCAAGAACACATATGGACACAGGATTCAGTTATTATTCTGGGGAGCTGCTGAAGAGGTGAGAAAAAAGGGGAAAGTACTGCTTGCAGGAGCAGGACTGTAATTTTGAAACCTAAAACTAATATCACTTTTTCAGATGGAGTAGACCAGAATTCATTTTCATAGGTATTGGTTATAACTTCATTGCTTCTGTTTTTCTGTCAGTGTAAGTAATTTGGAAATAGCTCCAGTGACATTAGTTACAACTAACTGATATGAAGTCACCAGCATGAAATGTGGATCAGTGCTAGTGTATCTACTGGTAGTGTTCTTTCAAGATCCTATGAAAAATGTTTGCTTTGGTGTGTGACAGCAAAGGAAAAACTTTCCTAAGTAACAACGCAACAAAACTGTGCTATCCATCTTCAAGTTGAACAAGTGGAGAATAATTTTAAAATCAGTTTTAGGTATTTATTCCCCTAAAATGTCTTTAGGCTGGTCAAAAAAACAGGAACCAGCAAGATATTAGCTTGTACATCTGCCAAATACTTGTTTCTGATTTCTTTATGCTGGTTGTCAAAAAATACCTGCACAGAAATGACAAGTCACTCTGGACTATAGTGACAGCCATACATGATTCACATTCTTCATATTTCCCACACCAACATTTATATACCAAAAAAACCCCAACATATCAATGAGCTAGTTATGTAAAATAATGCAAACCAAGCCAAAGAATTACTATAAATTATGGGTTTTAAATGTAGCAAGAGAACAAAATACTTTTGATAAAAGTTGTTCTCTCTCACAAAACCTCTCCCATAATTTTCAAACAGCTCTGCTGCCTGCCTGCTGAAAGCTCTTTCAGAACTTCGAGTAAATGCATTCATAACTAATTTATATCAATTTCATGTTGCATAGAACTTTCATATTCATCATCTGATTTACCTTAATGCAAATAAACATCCTGTTTGAAGCCATCAGAATGGAACTTTTCTCTGCTGACCACTGCTGGCACGAACCCAGGACCACTCTTTGCCCTGGAAACAGGGAGGAGAGGTGGGAAGACCATCTCCTCCTCTGTGGGACCGTGTGACTGGGACACGGGGACACAAGCCAGGCCTCTCCTTCTGTGGCGTTTACTGCCCGTGAGGAGCGGGATGCTCAGCTCTGAGCTCTTCTCACTCTCAACGTGACAAGTCTCACAGCAGTGCGTGGCACTGGATCCTGAACTGGCAGCCTGGGAGATATTTAGGGCAGGTACTCAAAGGCTTTGTCTGCACGCGTGGCAGATTGGTGCATTTGAGATACAAGATTGCCTAAGGCGTCACAGAATCCATAGAGACTTGGACAGGCGTTCAGATGTATCAACAGCAGTGCAGTTGAAAAAGCTATTATTACTTGGAATTGCCACTTCAGGCTCTGACATTCTGTTCTACTTGTGTACACACTCCTGAAAAACTGAGCACAAAAATAGCAGCAGAAACAGAAATATTTAAAAACACATAATCTAAAATATTACAAATATACTTGGCCTCTTTCTTTGGGAACACAAATGTTTAACTACTTTCTGAACATAATAATCAGAAACAGAGAATTTCATATTATTTGAGATTTGTATGCTAAATAGTGTTGTTAAAAGAATGTTACTAGGGGTCAGAATTCAAGGCCTGAAAGCTATAAATCAATGAAAGTTGCCTGCATAAACTTAATTCAGCATTTTACTTACAACTCCACTAGGCAATTTTCTGCAAGATCCTGTATCAAAAGATACAATAGTTTATTGGTACAGCCAAATTTCTTTTCTTCTTGTTGTTAACATACTGTCTCTGACTGCACAGTGTATTGTCCAAGCTGCATTTTGAAACAAATATATTAATTTCTTTATGGAATTTTAGGAGAAATTTATTACAACAGGATGACAGGACAGAAATACACCTCCATGATTTACAGGAATATTATCAGCTCTTAAAGGTGGGAAACAAAGTTTAAAGGTACCTACTCCAGTTCTAAATATGAGGTTCAAAGTACCTGATTTTGATTATTTAGTGCTATATATCACTCAATCATTTGAAATTGTGCATTCTTCAGCAGATGAAAGCACCATATCTCAAGTTAGATATCAAAAAAAGAAGACAGAGAAATAATGACTTCTTAAAAGCATGGTTTAATTAAGATTTGATGAAAATACTATGGTAAAAAAACAAAACGAAAAAAAAGGTTGGAGAGGCATCAGTCTTGCCTCTACTGTTTTATACATGCACAAAAGCATTTGAGAAACAAAGATGAAGGGGTAGAGCTTAGGGGCCCAAATGGAGATTGGGACCCAGCCGCAATAAATACTGTCTGAGCACATCCTGTAAACAAACTCCACGCTGAAAAAATGTCACTGACAAGGCAAAGAAAGCAAAATGTATCAAGGCAGCCAAAAGGGAGAGAAGGAGCTGGACGAAGCTGTGCATGAGACCAATACTTCTGAGAACAGGCTGTAGGTTTCCTGAAACCTTGTCTGCTGCTGTTGTTGACATCTGGCAAACACTGTCTGGGGTTTTAGGAGGGGATGAGTTTGGGAAATTTAATTCCTGCGCTATACATATAAAGTGCTGCAATGTTAACTCTAGTCATCATCTCAGCCCTGATAATGCAACAAATACTTCTATCATTGCTAATACTTGTAATATTTAGCCATATATTTATAGAGTAATTACCCTTAAATTTTAGCTTTTAACAGTTATTCTTACAAAATTTTTATAACTATCATGCATTAAGATTTTAATGGCAACCACTGACTTTTTTGTAGGCTCATTCTGGAAATGCTTGAACCAGGGATGATTGAGAAAGAAAAATCAACACTTGCCTGCAGTGCAGAGAGCATGGAAGTTAAAGAGTTACACACATGCAAAAATCCAAATGAGTCAACAAATACTGTGAGAGTGCCAAAAAATAGTTGAGCTGAACATGTGGGCTTCTTGTTTATGCAAGCTTTTTAGAGAATGTTTTTCATAAAAGAGATGTAACACTGTTTAACGCTCAGTCACTTTTTCAGGGGATATGTCTTGGCTGAGCTGTGTTCAAGAGTTTAGATTGCTACTGAAGGAGGAAACAATTCTCTCCTGAGGCAGTTATGATTTAAATCTCTTACTAGGGTGGAGAAGTTTGTTTTATTCTACTTTTTCCCTCCTTTTTTGCTGTTATTGGGCACACGTGGCAACCATCAATTTCTTGCTGCACATTTTGCACGCAAATACCAATAGAGAGAAGCATTGTGTTGCAGCTGCAGGACAAATGGGTGAAAACATCCATTCTTAGGTGCTAAACAATGCAAAAAATAAAATGATTGCAAAGTCTAACAATCTTAATGGAAATTTCAGTAAAATCCAGATGATTCATCAGATGATCATTTGATCAGAAATGATAGCACATAGATTTGACACTTTCTATTATGATGGTCTGAGGAACAATAAACATGATTTCACTGTGTACTCCTGAATGCTCAGTGGGTTTTGGGTTGCTTTACAACACTGGAGTCATTCCTTGGTATTGTAATACAAACAGAAAGTTAGAATTTCTCAGGACAAAAGAAACTCTTTAGTTTTATCTACTGCTTTTAACACTCAATATTTTTCCTCCTTGAATGATTGCCCTTTAAAATAATCCAATATGAATTGATACTCTTATACATTACATATTCTTCAAAGAATGTACAAACTCTACTCCTAGTGAAACCTTGCTTCTGCTCACCCTCCTCAATGCCCTGATGAGAATTTTGTTTCTGAATTAAGTGAATTATTTAATTCTTTCCCATCAGATATATTCAGAAACCAAAAGCTTTTGTCTGGCAAGATCTAGTTTCCATTTTACCCAAACCATTGTAGCTCGGGGAAGGAACAGGAAAAGTCAATGCTAATGAATTCTAAGAGCAATTTGTACCTCAGCTACAGAATCATGCTCACTTGGCTCTCAGGTATTCTTTAGATTGTAAGCATTAAATTAAGACAATTGGGCAAATTCTGTTCCCAGCAATCTTTCTACAAATGAAAAATCAGGTTTCTTTATTCCTGTCTTTGCAAAAGGGATACTTACACAGCTTGAAAGGCTGCAAAGCAAACTTCAAGCAGTTTATCTACTTGATTGCCCTAATTCTTCAAATTCCTTGTACCTAGAACAAGTAAAAATGCCTTTCCTAGAAAGCACAGTTCAAGTACACTAGTTTGTCATTCAGAAGGATACACATCAACCTTTCTACACACAGTAGCGCTTGGTAAGCCAAGTCCTCCAATACTTAGCTCTGCACATGTGCAAATTAATTGCACAATTGTCAAATTTTCCTTGTCTTGAATTTGAGAACATTGGCCATAAAGATGGCTCATTGTAGCCTGTTAAGGCACCAGGACAAATGAGCTGTTTTATACATAGGGCAAGTCAGTGATTTCATAGTCATTTCACTTCCAGAAATGTTGTATATGTAAGTGGGTGAGGCCACCCACATGGTCCAGTGTTGTGGTCTGGTTGCTCTGTTGGAAAAAGCAATATAAAGTCAGTTTTTTGGCTTCTGTCAGTGCATCCAGATGATTTCAATTTGTTAGGATTTCACTTGAGTGGTCAGCATTAGTTTGACAAAATTGTGCCAACAGACAACTCTTTCTGCAGCCTCAAGGATTTTGGTACACACTGGGACTAGGCAGAGGTACAGAGATTTTAGCTTTGCAATTTTACATAGCTTCTTAAAATTGGGTCCATTAGGTAGCTCTCATGTATACAAAAGTTCAGTATGTGGTTTACACACAATAAACACTTTACTGAGCTCAGGTTTCTTCTGATGGAATAAAGAGAGATTATGACAATAGCTGTTCCTCAGGGAACCATAAATTGAGTTAATTTTTAAGTACAGTTCAGGCTCTGGAAAGTTATATGAGACATTAGACTGACCTTGCCCACTAGTAATCAAATCAGTAAATGCCAAAAAGAAAAATCAACATGATAATTTTTATGCTTGTTTCTCAGTGATTTAAATTTCGTATGTGGGCTAGCAATGTCACAGAGTCCATTCTTTTTCAGCATGTCTGGCAGCTATAAGGATGAAAAGTCCTTTAAATCATGGAAGATAATCTGTTGATCACAAACTAAGTTTAAGTATTGAAAAGGTACTCCTTGAGTTTTGTGATAGATTTTTACTATGCAGTAAAAGAGAGGAAATAGTCTTGGCTCTTCTTATGCTCCTGGTGTTCAGCAAGTTAACCATCAGCATGAGTCCAACCTCACATTGGCAAGAATCTCATGTCCTCAGAATTTCCATCTACTAGTTTCTATTTCTTCAGAGAGATGGTGTGTGGAGAACAAATGGGCTCTCTTTTTAGACATTCAGCCATTCAGTTGCATAGGTTGTTAAATCATCCAAGGATTTAAGAGTTTTAAAAGTATTTAGAACCAAGACTGTGGCACATAACATACAAGAAACATTTCTTACCTAAGTACTGTGTTGACTTGGCAAAGGAAATGACTGCTGATGCCATTGATTAACTCATTATCTGCAACAAAGGCTTCGGAACCAGATCCCAAGTAGCACTTTATTACTTGGAATTGACAGAAATTGCCTTCCCATTTCCTCACCTTGTCCTTCTCTACCGTCGTCAAACATGTAAAGTTGACTTATGGAAAGTGAGATGTTTCTACAACAAAGCATAATTACAACTTGAGTGTCTGGGCAGAGAAAAAGATCATTTCATGACACTATTTCCAGCTCTCAGGGAACAAATCCATCCAGTAATAGTAACCCAACTGGTAAGACACACACAGACTTTCCTGCTTCTTACTGAATTTATGGGCTTTCTGAGCCAGCTAAGAATTTTATGTTTACAGAACTGCTAAAGGCTTGGAATACTTTACAGACCTAAAACTGAATTGATATCTTACCCAAGTTAATCAAATTCTGATGCATAAAATAAGCAGATTTTGCTAAACAGCAAGAACTTGACCCATTTATCAATAAGAAGCCAAAATCATCTCAATGCCTTGGCACATTTCTGTTGGAAGTTATGAACAATAAGTAACTGGGATCACTATGAATTGACTGTTGTATGAAGCAGCAGAAAGGCCAATCAGATAGAAATTCTCCTTCTGACTCAGCAAATACTGAGCTGAAGCCCAAACACAGTCCTAACAGCAAAGCTATTGTAATTGTTCAGTCATGGGAACTGCTAGAAAGTGAATTTTATGGTCTCAATAGCTTCTGCAGCATCTTCCCAAAATTAACTGGGGAAATCACTGGCTTCAGGATCTAAAATGCTGCCACTTAAAGGAGACAAAAAGAACAAGCTCACATTTCAAATGAATATGGGAAAATCTTAGATTACAAAGTCAAAATATTCTCCAGCACATCAGAAACCCATTTAAAAGAAACCATACTCCTACACAATAGATCACAGACATAAAACCAGTATTAATCTTAACACATGTGCAAACTAACAGGTATGCACATCAAGTCACCCAAGTCCCAGCAAAACATTCTCAGAGCTGAGGCTAGCAGCACCTAACAACTGCAATGCACTGTTAAATTCCCTGTTACAGTCCCAAGATTTATGAGAAGTCCTGTGTGATTCTGAGAAAGCAAAGTTCTTCACCCTTTCTGAAGTCATTCACCTTTACCTACACTCACTGTGTTAAAAGGTTTCAGTATAAAATGCAAACTGATAATCTGTGTATTTTAAATAAATGGACAAAGTCTATGTTTCAGTAGCAAGGAAGGAATTTCTGGCAAATTTTCTCATCTCAGTGGAAATAAAGAGCTGCCAGCTGCATAGAAAATGTTGCTTAAAGAAAATTTGGGAAAACTTAAAATATCCCATATCCTTTCCACCTCCTTATGTGTATTTATATGAGCAGCAACATACCAAATTTGAACTCTTGAAATAAAATTCTGAACAATGTAATTTCTATATTTAGCATGCTGGTAGTCCCATGCCAAGATTCAGTCTTTGGAATATTTGCTGCATACGTACCACATGCATGTTACTACAAGAAGTAACAAATATGTAACATCTGGCATTTTTGTCTTCCAGTCAGTCTTGAAACATGAAAAGTATTTTCATGTAAAGTAAAATGAAGTATTTTTGCACAAACTGAAAATGTACAATGCCTAAATGTACACCCAGGCTTAGTTTAGGAAAGATCTAATTGCTAACACAGACCATTCTCCCATCTCTCAAGGCTTTTTTGAAAGCACTGAACCCCAGCTAATATTTCATACAAGCCTGTCTGATCTACCCTGTGGCCTTTAGAAGAGTGGACTTCACTTCTTTTTGTTCACAGGGAACTGAAATATCTCTCTTCTGAAAGATCTATTCAATAGTTACAGCATTCATATTATCAGAATGAAGTTAGATTTAGTTGCCAGCAAGTATTGTTCTATTCAAAGAGAAAAGGATCAAATATATATTAAAGTATCTAGTTGTGACCTAAGATTCTATGCCAGTGTCTTTTATATGACAACCTGCAGAATATCTTGCTCTAAGATTTTTAATTTTTCTCTTCCATAGGATGGAGGAGGTGCCGGGATTGTCAGCTGGGAGTGAATAACATATCAGGCAGAAGAATCTGAAAAAGCTGTGTTTGAAAACACAGGAGAGTTCAAAACCAGAACAGACAGCACATTGATCACCAGGCTCAACTAGAGAACTGATGAAGACAATTAATCTGTAATTTGTATTTTAAAAATGTAGGTAACAAGAAGATAAGAAATTACTCAAAACATAAAGGTGATTAACTGAGTCCAAACAGACCCCATAACAAGATACTCAGATGCTTAAAGTTACATCTCCTAAGTTATAGCACTGATCACTGCATAATGGAATGTGCACATTAAGCTTGTTTCCCAAAGATTTTTTTTTTTTTAATCTAATCACACAGACTTTATTATCAATACTGTATATTTGGAGCTAATTGAAAAAACTGTGTGTGATTTCTTGCCGGATACAAATCATATGCCTTGAATAAGGATTAGCTGGATAACTCACAAGTCCCCTAGGGAAAATATGTTGTACAGACTACTCCTCATAAGTGGGGATTAATATCAAATCCCACAGGAAGTCATGCACTGCAGTGTTTGTTTTCATTTCGCTTTATATTTACTGGCAGTTTAGACTGTTCTTTCAGCTTGTGTTTAACAGACATTGCAGCATGACAGATTTTGCAGCACGTGTAACATCATGCCTCACATTGTGACCACCTGATGGTATTTCCTAGATAGAGCTATTGTCCAGTGGGTCTTACAAAATTGAAGATGCTGGGAACTCGGATTGACTGCACGGAATGTGCTCCCTTTTAGATTTTATTATTATAAATTTTCCAAGCTTAATGTGGTATTGACATGGCAGTTGCTACCACTGCTCACCATTAATCTTAGTGCTGATGTTCTCACCCTCAAGCAGTTTCACTCATTTTTTGCTCTTGTTAAACCTGGATTTATTATTTCCCCTGTATCTGTAGGTTCCCTAACTCCTTAGCTTACATCTCATTTTATGTCATTTCTGGGCCAGCTCTTTTTTTCTCAAGGTCGATATTCTTTTTGTACTTTTCCCCGCCTTTTCAGAATCCAGTTCTTCTTCCCTGTCTCATCACTCTCTGTCCTTAGAGATCATAAACCAGCTTTTCACTGATACAACTGTGAAGAGAAAGAATGTAATGCAAAACAGTCTTCCACACATCCCAGCACTGATAATACAAAATCATTTGCCTCTTCATACCATTCAAACCAGAGGAATTGTGTGAGCTATCAAATCCAGTATTCCACATCAGCTAATTTTAGATACTTTTGTCATTGGCACAAAACCAAACAAATCCAACTGCAGGCAGTATCTACTAATAGTTTCCTTATACCTCTTCCTTTAAAACTTGATGGGTATGACCTGCAGCACTATGAGCCAACTTCAGTCACTCCAGATTTGAGTGCAAAGGGAGAGAGAGTGCAGACTTGTTGACCAGTGGGTCTTACAAAATTAAATAGGTTAGGAACAATTATCTTGGTGAAATACTAATAATCATCAATGCTATAACATTCTATACACCACCCATGTTTATGCACATATTTTTCATCTGGATATTTTTAGGTTTACTCTTGTCATCTTTTCAAATTATCTATTATTATTATATTAAGCAAATTTTCTTCCTCAATGAATTTTCATGGTCTGCATTAGTAAAAAGCTATTTCTAGCACCACATTGCACAGGGATCTCTTGCTGCACTTTTCCTATATGTTACAACTCAGTCTTTCCAGAAAATATATCATCAAGGCATAGAGTAAATTGAAATACTTTTGATTGATAAATGGTGGTGTGTCAAGATACAGAAAAACATCATTGTATTGTAGACAGGAGTCTAGATGTTTATGCAGTATTTCAAAAACAGGTAAAAATCCCATACCTAGAAAGCTGAATTTTAGGACATGGTAGTGCATCTTTGTTAACTTCATCTGAGTAGGATAGACAAAGGAGACTGAAGGCAGTAAGAGGTTGCAGCACATGCCAATGTGTCTTTAAGAATTTGTGCTGCAGTTACCAGCACAAGCTAAACTAGCTAAAATTCACATTGCATTATGAGTACAAAATATTGAATCATAGAAGGGTTTGTGTTGGGAGGGACCTTTGAGATCATCTAAGTCCAACCCCTGCCATGGGTGGGTGCTACAGTATATGTCACAGCAGATGTCACAGCTGAGAGGGCCACCACACACAGAGTGTCACCATACAATTTCAGAAAGCTCCAACCCATAAACAGTAACACTTCAACACCTCAGAAGGCTTCAGGTGTCTGCTCATACAGAGCAACAGCCTATCACCTCAAAGGCTGCAAGCATCTGCTCTTCTTGCCCTTCAGCCCAACCTTTCATACCCCTCATGTTGATGCACTGCACCTGTGTGCCCTCTGTTCCCTTTGGGGATTGGTCAGTAACACCTCAGCACTCCATGGCTCATCACCTCCAACACTGCTCACCTGCTTCTCACAGCTGCAGCCCATTGGGGATGGGGCTCGGCCACAGCCCCACTCCCAATTCCCACAAACTGTGTGCCTACAGGTGGGGACACCTTCCACCAGACTCAGCTGCTCAAAGCTTCATCCAACCTCACCTTGAACACTGCCAAGAGCATGGCAGAAACCTTAACAAAATTCCTGCTCAGCAAGATCATGTGCAAGACTTCCCCGGACTGTTCTTCATGCCATGATTATTTGAAAACCTTTGTAACATTTTATTTAGTAGTTTATCTTTTATGATAATTGTTTTTATTGCAACCAATAAGTAATTCTTACAGTAATCATAGTCAGTCATCTGTAATCTTTCCTCAGATTAGTGTAGCAAATATCCATAAGTTTACTTTGATATAAACCAAATTTAAGGGGATAAAGGAGGGAGGCAAAAAAGATGCAAAAGAAAGAGTGCATGCATCTAGCCAGTGGTTTGGATCTAAAATACTAAATGTTGCCTCTGAGCAATCAACATTAGCATCACTGGAAAGCCACAGGTAGAGAAATCTCCTTGCAGGTTTGAAGTGGGAGCTGGCTTTTTAGGTGCTTTTTTTTTTCCCCAGTTGGGTTTTCCACTAGAAATTTTAACCCTTAGGCACTAGAAAAAAATTGGATACCGGGTTGAGAAAATATATTCATTCATCATTGTCAGAATATCTTGTTTTGATCCTATAAAGACAGGTAACAATATTCAAGCCTTGAAATTGTTTATGAAGTAATCAGCATTTAATTTGTTCTGTTCAGAATTTAATTATATACCATGTGCCTTCCTGAGAGGACACTACCAGAAGTATAGCTGTCAAATGGAAATTAATTTGCTAGTAGATGACCACATACTTCATGAATTATACATGAAACTTTGTCTCACAGTGACTGTTGCTAAAAGACTCTTTCATCACTCTTATGTTTAAACAAACCACAATGGTTTTTAAATAAGTCTGATCAGCAGTAAGGAGATTATGATAAAGTGCTAAGAATGACTTCCGAGATAGTGTTTCAGTCACATTTCATATTGATGTGTTTCACTGCAATTTGGGTCATGTTCCTCTGCTCTTAGTTGTTAGCAGAATGATGGGCAGACCATTGCATTCGCTTTCAAATACAACATTGATAGCTGGATTTACATTTCTTTTTAAGGCTCGGCTTTAGCAAACACGCCTTAGATTTCAGACATAATTCTGTTATTCAAATGGGAGAAGAGTTTGATAGCTATGCTAATCACTTTTATCTGAGAAAACATAACTAATAGCTTGGTTTACATTTTCCTGCATTTATGAGCATAATTTTAGCACATAATTTTATTGCACCATAAAACATAATACTGCATTAGCCTGCTCTTAAAAAAAGTTACCTTAGAGTGATTTGTACTTAAACCTTCACCCAACATTTAAATAACAGTATCATTTTAAAATTTTTACCTTTAAAAATCAATTTAAAAAACTCAAATCTGTATAACAATTTAACCTGCAAGGCTATTATCTATAGCCAAAATGATCAGTGAATGTATTTAAGGTAGTCATAGCCACATTGATCATAGGACTGCTTTGTGCCATCTATTCTCATGTATAAATTGGACTGAATTAAGATAATTTGCTCTTAACATTGCATCAAAAGAATCTCTTAAAATTCTCCATTGCTGTATACATTAACAAGGCATGAGGAAGAAAAGATGAACGATCCACATAATTTTATTTTTTTTATTTAGTGCTTTCAGCATTGGAAACTGAATAGGAAATAATGCTTTATATTTTAAAAAGGCCAGTTATTGCTTTCAGTGGGACATAAACATAAAGAAAATATGCTCAAAGAGCTCCATTTTGTAGTATTGTACTTAACACTTCCTCTTGGAATAGTCATGGCTAATAATGATATGGGAACTATTTTCCAGAACACAACTATGCCAACTGACACAACGTAATGGTATTATTAGCAATAACATGTTGTATATATGCAGCCATTTCCTCTCAGAATTTGAAAATATAATTTCTAATTTAACCTGACTGTTCTCTTGAAGGCAAAAAAAAGCCATATACAGAAATGCTGGACTCCCTGTGACACCAAAAAATTATCTATGGCAGAACCTGGATTTTCATTCCACTCTCATTTGCAGCCAAAGACCTGTTCTAAGAAAGGTCTCAAAGAGTCAACAATTAGTCCTGTAATTTCATGTAGCACAAAATGGATTTTATCCCTCACCAAGGCCCTTCTCCTCTACAATGGCTTTTCTTCTGCAATGCAGATTCTTAGCAAATTAATATGTCTGTTCTACAGATATCTGAAAGGTTAATCCTAACTTTATGAACAAGTCAATGGACTTTGTATCTTAGAGGTAAACTCAAGCATATCCAGGGGATATTTTATCTCCTCTAGTATTGCTGAAAAAAAATTGTTTTGAAAATATTTGCTTGCTGACTGCAAATTAAATTATAGCGCTAAGTATTTTTAGCACTCACTTTAGTAAAGGTTTTCTTATTTGTTCTTTGATTTTACAGGATCTTGGTGCTCATGGTATACTTCATATGACATATTGCATTAACTAAAACACCAGTATGGCTCAGTCATTGAGTTGGTCCATGACATTTCCAGACTCTTGCCAGATTGATGCATAGGGAAATATGCATGCCAAGATCAGCACCGACCAGAAACTTTTTACATTGTACTATAGCACTGTGAATTCACAACTGGGACAAGAGGGAAGGTTTGGACACATTATTTTAGTTTAAGAATAAGGTCTTCGCCCACACTGAATCAGAAAACACTAAAAATTTCTAATCCAGAAAATATAAACTAGAAATTGAAAACAACACATGTACATTAATTTTCAGTTAATTTCACTACACCACATGGCCAAATCTCTTTTTTAGGTGGATCTTCACTGCTTCTGAAGAGAGATTCTGTGGTCTAGCTGTAGATGTATGAAAGGAAAATGCCTAAACCCTGCTAATGGTCAATTCAGCCCTCACTGCTATGGAATATTTCACCCATTAGTGAAATAAGCTCCTGCCTCTGTCAGCTTCAGAGTCCATTTAAATTAGTTATCTAACTTAATTCACAATAAGTAAAATGAACTTCACCAATCTTTACCTTTAAAAAGGCACTTTCTTGATCACATCATTATACAAGAATCAGTTTTCCTATTTTTTTAGGTTCATATTTCTGAAAAAAGCTTGAAAACACCAACTAACCAGCATAGAAAGAAGAAAAGCATAGAAAGAAAAAAGCATGTAAGAAGGAATGCAAATAGTTCATTTATATAATAATGCTTAATTCTCTGTTCATGCTTTGTCTTCTGTTTTTTGATTCAAAATACTAAATCTGATTTCAAATCTGTTGCTGCTAATAATGTCAAAGCTGTGGAAGTGAAGAATAGCTTTGAATATGACAGCAAAGGATAAAAGGTGTTGAAAAGTAAGGCAGGAAATTGATATTTTCAGAAATGCAAAGGTGAAAGAACTAAAAGGTTCATGATAGGAAACAGTAATTTTTAAATTAATATGGATGTATGTGGCATAAAGACTTGCTTCTGATCCTTTGTTTTCTGGTCCCTTTGCTTTCCCTGTCCTATAGGAAGGAAGGAAAAATAATAGACATAACTATTAAAAAAATAGACATGATCCTTCTCTTCAGTACAACATTTACCGTGCAGAATTCTTCTCAGAGCTACTATATTTCAGAACCATTGGTTTTTTCAAAATACTCATAATTATATGTCTAAATTGGTCATTGTTAATTAAGACATTTTCAATTTTTATTACTAATGCTGGAATCCATATTTAGAAAGCAAGCCAGAACTTTTGCTGAGCTATTTCCACAAATATGAAAATCAAGTTCTTTTATTTATTTATCACAAAAATGGTTTTGAATTGTGAATATTGATGGCACCATTCAGCACTGCAACTATGGGGGCTTGGGGTGGGACAGAAATCTCTAGATTTTACATGAGGGAAATTATTGGCTTGGAAACACAGCTGAGAGTTACCACCTTTAATAGTCTCACTATGCCGTTCCTGGAAAACTTTTTTGCAAACCAAAGACTTCAAATTTCTAGATCTGAGTCTCAACACTGTCCTCAGTGGACATTATCTATCCGTCATGCTCAAATAGGTTTAATATATGAAATTTTAATGGGCCAACACTTTACCACAATGAGAATCACAAGCATAAAAAATAAACATAGTACTGACTTCTATTTGGAGATGTCAAATGTCAATGCCCAAAATTACAGCTTCACATTCATATTCATATTCACCTGATAAAATAAAACTATTCTAATCTATGAAGAGGAGAGATGTGGCATGAAGGTATAAAAGATTGGCAGCAACATTACACAAGGGGTCTGTGCCAGATTTGTAAGTAAAGCTTGAACTAAAGCAAAGATGCCAGAAACACATTCACCTTGGGGGGGGTGCATTTGTCCATTCAATTTTTTCCCCAAGTTATGGCTCAAATTAATTTTTTGTGCAGCATTTTTGTCACTTAAAATAATCAGACTCCCTAAAGTAATAACAACAGCAGGTTTTCTGTCCCTCTGACTTTCTTCTAGCTTTATTTTTGTAACTGTTGAAAAATTTCAGAAACTCTGAAGTTCAAAATGTTAGACCTTCAGCATAACAGGATAATATAACATCAGCAGGATAATCTCTAGCTAAGTAGTTCTCCACTTAACAAATAATACTTCATCCATTGCTCTAGGAACTAAGCTCATGTCCAGAGGATGAAACATGCTTTCGAGAAAACTGAATAGCAGTTGGAGTGTAATAGGAAAGTAAGGAAATTAGAGAAAGGGGGAAATTTGGAAAGCCATTTTGTCCATGATGGGCCATCTAATTATTTCCTAAATGGGAAAATGCTCTAGCCTTACCTGGTTGGCAACTGTGCACGTTCAGCATGAAAAATGCTTCCTGACATCTGTTCTGAATTTTCATCTTCTTTCCATGTATGCTCCTTTGTCCTGTCATCTATGTCAACTTGCAAACAACAACATGAAATGACAGGTTCTAATCACTTCAATATTGAAAATTGTCCTTTTTCTTTCTTTTTTTTTTTTTGAGAAAAGGTTTCTATAGCATACTGTTTCCTCTCTCTCAGTTAAGTGTCTTCTAATTGCTATCATGTCACAAAGTTCAATAACACAGAACCAAACAGAGGTTTCTAAGAGAAAAAATGGGCTGCAAGACACAAAGAGTGAAATTCAGGTTTTCAAAGTAGAAATTTGGCTCATTGGAAACACTGCTTAACCTCCTTTTTCCACCAGACAAAACACTTTCTAGCATGAGTGCTTACTTGTGGATCTGTCTTGCATTTCTGAAGTGCTCATTACTACTATTACTGGTACTATCTCCCCTCTAACATGGACACAAATAAACTACACAGCCCAAAAAGAGGCTGAAGTTGCAGGAGGTTCTCAGGATAAGCTCATGAGCTGAAATCTTTCTGCTTTAGTATCACATTAACATGAGCCAATGCCAGCAGAAAAGAGAAATGCCTTCAAAATCCTCAGAGCTTCACCATGGGATGCTCATGTCTAGTGTGGTTTATATCCCTGCCAGCACCTTGAGACTGGGAGAAGGTAACAAACACAAGGATTGTTCCTGGGATTTTAAATAAGTAGGATTCCAAATGTTGGTCATTTTTGTGCCAAGGAAATAAGGTCTGCAGAGTTGCCAATCAGTCTGATTTAAATGCAGGTATCTCAAAGCAAAGTTTCACCAAGGAACTGAGGATAAAACTGCTGAAGTTTGCATTGGTCAGGATTTGGTTCCAACCTTTTATTTTTCCTCCCTCACAATAAAAGCTAAATAATCTTAAAATCAGACCAGGTGATGAGTACTAATTGCAAATAATCTACTTGGTTGCAAAGTAATAATAATGAAAAATTGTATTGTTCTTTGATATAAACCTGTGCAATATATGCTACTTGCTAATCTCACAAGTTGAATCCACACAAGCATCTCTAGGCCTGATTTAATGAAAAGCAAGTTTCATGCACAGTATATAAATTATCTTCTGCCCAGTAGCTGACAGCATCCTTATTCTGCTTCCCATGAATGAAATACAGGTATCTGAAATGTTTCTTTTTTTTTTTTCTTTTTTTTTTTCTTGAATTTGCAGGAAAACCAATGTAATGTTTGCAGCTGGAATTTGCATCTAGCATAACAATAGCTGTCACTGTGGTGCTCTGCTGCACTGAGAATTGTATCTGAGTGAGGCTCAGAGTTCTCCTTTCATCCTCTTGCATCCTCTCCAGCTGAAAGCCTTAGGCCTCCATCCTGAGAAAAGATCAGTGCTGAGTGATCTACTCAGGTAAAGTCCCACAGAGGTCCACAGAGCTTTATGGGCAGACATCTCCCAGTTTAATTCTGAACAAGCTCCCTGTGAAGGTTTTTCCCCTCTACCAAAGCTGGTCCAGGTTTTCCAATGAGTTTAGCAGTCACACTCGCAAGTTTTAATTTTCCACAACTTCAGGTCTGGCAGAAACTATTCTCAGATGCCAGGTCTGAAGCAATCAGCCCCCCAAGAAATGCCCTGTGTTATTGCAGAGTTGGCAGGATGCATTACAGAGCTGCTGCAGCAATAGCCCAATACAAGTTTAACATTGCATATTGGGCCCAGCTGGAGAGCCCATCTGAGGAGATATCTGCTGAAGTTAGGTGTATATTTCTCTAAATATGGGAAGACATTAAAATTCAACTACTTGAAGGCTTTTGGTTTATTGCTTTTTCATACCTAGTACAGGGATCCTTTGGCAAGAGTTTGTGCAGCTGAAACTGGTGATGCAGGGACACAAATGGTCAGAAAGGAAGTAGAAAAATCAACTCATAAACTGATTTCCAAGAGCAGCTAAAGTGTGTTAAAATGTGTAAATTTCACAACTAGGTAGGCCTTACCTAAACTTCATGAACTGCTTAGGTTGTACTGAAATCTACTGCAGTTTCTGATTATCAAAAGACAGAATTTTTCTTTAACTTCATATTATTTCAACACATTGCTAGACAGCATGGACAAAGCATATTTGACCTAGCTCTAAATGGAAATTAACATCTCCATTTTTTACTTTGATCCAAAGCCTACTGAATTCAGAAGGTGATTTTTCACAAACCTGGATTTTGAATCAGGCCCTTTATCATAGTTTTTAAATGATCTTTTTGTGGCTCACTCAAGAAGGAGCCATTTCTTAGCAGAGGGCAGGACAAAGGAAACAGTTTCATTTACTGCAAAGTCAAGCTAAGCATTTGATGAGGATTCCCTTTTGTTATGAATTTACACATTTACAAGACATGTCCCCCAGAGAATGAAAACAAAAGGTGGCTAAGTTGCTGCAGAGTTAGGGCCTCACTCATAAAAATAATACTGTTAAAAATTTGGTCTGTGGGTAACAATGAGAAGTTAATACAAATGGTCACTGACTTCATTATAGAACTCTTTGGCAGCAACTTTTCCAGACTCATGTTAAGCCTTGAGAGAGAAACGTTTCAGCACAGAACCACTTAATCATTTATATGAATGAAAATGAGTGCAAACAGAATGCTGAGATGGCTTTAAGATCACCTCTTTTTTCTTGCATGGAATACCCACTATAATTACATTTTACTTGTCAGTCCATAAATTTTGCTTATTACAAAATGGGCATTATTGATTGCTTTTTAAAAGTACTAAAACTAAGCTAAGAGCAGTAGATCTCTCAGCAAATTCAAAACATACTATCTTCCAAACTAATCACTGGCAAAGGGACTGTGGAAAAACTATCTAAGTTTATTGTAAGCCTAATGCAAAAAATTACCATGAGTTTTAGGTTAGTAACTTGGCTTTGAGTTTAGCATGTTTTAAGCCACAATGAAAAAAAAAAAAGATAAACTTATTTGGCAAACCCAGACACTTTTAAAGCCAACATCCTGTAATTGTTTCCTCATTCAGCCTGGCAGCTTAAACAAGAAGAAAAGAGAAAGAAGAAAGACAAGGGGAAAAAAAAAAAAAAAGAAAGGAGAGGGAAAAGGAGAAGAGAAAGGAGAGGGGAAAATGGAAAACATCTTGAGAAAGAAAAAAATGGAAGGGAACAGAGAAATAAAGGTGATTATCTCATTTGTAGCAAATGAATATATAAACTGCATAACTGCATATTTGGTCCTTTTTTTCCCCTTTGAGGTAGCATGTAACAAAATGAAATAACGGAAGCTCACTATTCTTGTACTATAAAGCCTGAATTCAAAATGTTCTGGGTTTGAAGTAGTGCAAGGAGTGGATATTTTAACACAGTTGACCTTAGCAATGCAGAAAAGCCAGAGTGATAACAGGCAGCCTAAGAGGACTCAGCCTCTTTTGGATCAGTTGATTAAATATCTCCAAGTGAGATTAATACACACTGGGAATTTCCTTATTTAGAACCAGTAAGAAATAAAAGTGATCAGAAGGAATTTAGAGCTGCCATTCTCATTTAAATAAGGCTAGGAGCTGACAGCTACAAATAGTTATAAGAAAAGGGAGGGAAAATCTGACAAAGAATAAATTAACATTTCTTATTGGATTAAAGCTAAACATTCTCTGAGAGCACTCAAACTTTTACCTCTTTTACTGCTGTTTTGTTGCCAGTCCTGAACTAATACTGAAAAAAGAGCCTAAGAGGTAGCTACTGATCCAGCTAGGAAACAATGCCCTATTCAAAGCTGGTATCTGTTCTAAGTATCAAGCAACAAAATTGACTTTCCTCTGTAGAGAGGGGTAAAAGAGAACATTTATGTCAATGTCAAGCCAGGAAAGCAATTTTGTATTAACCTATGAAGTTAAGAAAGCAGAATACACAAAGGTATTTTTAAAGTGTATGTAATTTAAAAACCTTCTAAATATCTTAACAGTGCACTTGGCTACCATTGCATTTTGCAGGCAGCAGTAGATTTTTTTTGCATTTTCAAATCCAGGGATGGGGCTGTACTCCATCAAGAAATTATCACATCAAACTGAATGCCACTATGAAAGTAGCAAATGAGATTTGTCAGTATTCAGAGAATGGCCAGATAATCAGGCTGTGACTCACCAGGTCCACTGAGGGCAGCTGTGTCCAGAGCAGTTGCATTTATGAAGCCATTGACACATGGTCCCAGTGCCAGTTGAGTGACAGCTGGAAAAGCCTTTGGTAACCAAGTTTTAGAGACACCAGAGCAAGTTCTATGCAATTATCCATGAAACTTTCCATCTTTGCTACAAGAGCAAAACATATGCAAAGTGCCTTTGCAACACCAGTCAGAGGAAGAAAAGAAAACAAATTAAAACAGGAAGTCCTGCGCTCACACTATTGGCCTTTTCACCATTCTGGTGATAAAAAAGACTACTAAGGTACTTTCTGAGGCAACAGATAGGTCTGTAACAAAGGAAAATGATCTGCTGATACACCAGAATCAGAGATAAACTTTCCATATTTTCCATGCTAGCAATCTAAGAAAAGAAAATGACTAGCATGTAGCCTAGTAATAAGGTTAATTTTCTCATGGTACACCAGAAATAATGCATCTGGACCAAGAATAAAGACTGCCCTACAAATGAACAGCAGGAATATGTTGGGACACACGTCCCAGAGCTAGGTGTCTTTGTGGATTGTGTGCCTGAATTTCCTTTTCCTGGCAACTGAAGCACGGTGGACAGGAATTCATGTGCCCAGAGAGCTCTGGTGACCTGTCCTTCCCTTTGCCTCTCGCTCAGCGCTCAGGGGAACAGGGCTGGTAGAACAGAGGAAATCAGCCCTGCCAGCCACTGCTTTATCCCCTGTGAAGACCCCTTAGCTATAGAGTGGCAGCCATTCCAAAATGGAACTTGTTTTTTGAGCACTTTGGGGTACCAACCAGAGGAAAGACAGACTGTTGATACATCTACCTCACTAAGAAAGATAGAAGATTCAACTGATTCTGTCCAATTTTTAATTAATATTGCTATCTTCCCTTAAATATTTGGGGATACCAGCATGGAAGTCTTAGAGATCTGTAGATGTTTCAAAGATTTTCACCACCATCTTAAATACTGTTTCTCATTTCCCAACCATCTGGTGCCATTCACAGGTATACTAAAAGCCCTTGAAACCTGCAGCTTTAATTCATTCAGTATTCTACTCTGAAGAATATCTAGTTTTCCTAGTCTAGACATATTCAGCCCTTCCAATTTTAGTTCAACCTTTGTTAAAATAATTTCCATTTCCATATTATTATTCCCTAGCTATTTTGGTTTTTTTCTCCATATTAAGCAGCTTCCTTCTTGTTATTACTGCCAATATGATTTACAACTTCATTGTTTCTGGCTTGGTTAAAACATAGTGTATTCATATAGTGAAATAGCTCTGTGAAGTCAACACATTAATCCTATGATTTGCATAGTATCTTATGCCATTGCCAAATTATATAATAAACAAAGATCCTCTGTTCTTTACCTGTGTTGAAAACTGAAAACCTTTTTTCATCCACAGCCTCCTTTCACAAATGTTTTCCAGCACACCTTTACAGGGTGTGATATGCTAGCTTGTGTTCCAATTGGGAGGATTAGTAGAACCAGCTATGATATATTTCATTCCAGAGCTGATAACCTCAGAGGACTCATCTGTAAAAAAAAAATTATCTTGTAAGTAAATCCCACAAAGAGTAGAATGAAATACCAGGACACACTAAATTGTTTGGTAACTGACTAAAAATAGTACAAATACCTGATGGTAAAGGCCCCTGAAATCTAGGAAGATAACTCCTTTCACAAAAGAAAATATCTACTTCCTTTATTTTTAGGATCTTCTTGAAAAAGAAGCCTGTTCTTAAATGAGAATAGAGTTGTGTACCTGACAATCTAAGCATTGGCCTCCAGACAAGCAGAACAGAAAATGCAGAAATTGTAAAGCTGTGGATTTATATCATCAAGATTTGAAGTCAGAAGTCAAAGATGGACACACTGTTCTTCAAAAAGGTAGAGTATGGACAAGAAAAAAAACAACAGCAAATGTCACACCAAAAAAGAGTGTGATCAAGCTGTCTAAGAAAGTTTGTAGGATTTTTCCATGGAACAGGATTGAATGCCAAGACTTACAGTATTTTGTAAAATAATCTATGTTAACCTTCAAGCTGAACTAAAAATCCAGTAAATAAACTGATGAGGAAGGGATTTGCCTTGGCAGTAACTCTACTGCCCTACTAGTAAAAGAGAAATAATAATATCTCACCGAGAAAAAGAAAAATCTTCCTTGAGTGGATATTTTGATAGTTTGCACTATCAACACTTTAAAGTTGTTGGGCTAAATTGCTGGGAGATGGTGTCCTGTTCAAAAGGAATCAGTGTTCTACCATGACCAAATGTCTAAACTCTCTGGTAAGATACTGGTTTTGCTGTTTCAAGTGGTGTTGAACTGAATTCCCATAAACTGGACTGGAATAAATAACGTGATCTGGTCTGATTCATGTCTTCAGAATAGACTCTGCTTGGAAGAGAGTACAGGAATAACAGGGCTTAGTTCTCAGGCTGGTGAAAGGCTGTTCTGGTTGACAGCTTATGTTAACAGCTTCTGTGCTGGGAGTCTGGCAAAAGGCTTCAGGGAAACTGTCTGTTTGCTTTCATTCATATTTTATATATGTTACATATACACACAGAGAGCACTGCATGTATTAGCCTGCAGTTTTCTGTCACAATCGTGGTCATCACACTTTGTATGTGAGCAACCATGGCTGAGAAGGGGTATTTCAGATCTGGTTTAAATAGTCCTCATCCTCATGTCCTGGCAAGGACATCTGAGGAACATTACCTTACAATGTTAAGCAGTGTTCCCTCTCATGCAGCAGATACCACTTCCAGTGCAAATACATGTGCTTACAAGTTTAATGTTAGCTGTCAGTAGGTACTCAAGCATGAAAAGTTAACATTTGCTTTCTATCAGGATTCACGTGACCAGGGCTCCGTGGCTTGAGTGTTGGAGAAAAGCAAGCACAGAAGGTCCTTGACACCAGAGCAATAAAGCTTTTAAATTTAAAATAAAGCTTTACAGATGTTTTGGCATCTCCCCAATACAGTTTAAGGAAAATAACAACAAAACCAAGCAAATAAGCAGGTAGTTAACCAATTAGGAACAATTTTCAGTTGCACATCAGCTCGAGGCATGCTCATCTGGTAGCTGACTGAAAGCCAGGGATAGCTGATGCTGCACACTGGGGTAATGTGGACATTGTTCAGTAGCAGACCTACTAGAAAATGGAGAAAGATCCAAGGCTGGTTCTGTACTTAATTACAACAGCAGAATTTTAGGAATATGTGAAAAACTGGGCAATCCCATGAGTATTCAAAAGTTCACAAATATACCCAATATCAGATCCAATCTAACATTTGAGCCACAGAAACCCAAAAATGCCCATGTTAAACCAGCTTTCTTTAACAATAGCTCAGAAAGCTTTCATATTGAAAACTACCAAAAAGTGCTCCCTTCACAGACTGAATGTAGAAGTTTTCAAATTTCTAATAGGATAAAAATACAATTAAAGATTCAATGCCAATCAAGGTTAGACTGACAGCTGAGTGTAAAATACAGGACTGTGAGCTGGCTACAAGCCCTCAAGTCTGAGAAGTTACAGTGAACAGTTATTTAAACATTAGCTCAGTAGTAGTGAAAGAAAAAAGGAAATGAAAGGTTAGGAATGTTGGAGCTGAAAAGACAGTGGTCAATACCTCAGAGACAAATGGCAGCTGGGTGCAAGGGACACTCCTCAGGGGCTGCTGCCTGGGCTGTGGTGTTTAGCATCCCCATCAGTCACTGACACACACAGAGCTCTCCCCAGCCTCACAGGTGACACCACACTGTGGGGAGCAGCTGGGAGGCAGGGGACATTGTCCCCGCCATTCAGGGACACAGCAAAAACCCCAAGGAATGGCCCAACCGAGCCCCATGAAGCTGAAAAGACCCCATGCAAAAACACAGCCTGGGAAAGGTGTGACTTAGAAATCAGCTCTGCAGAAATGGACTTGGGGCCAATCTACATGAGTTCCACCCCCTCCTGGTCTGCATTAGCAAGGATGTGGCCAGCAGGGAAAGGGAAGGCATTCAGAGCTTGAGAGGTGACACTGGCGCACTGTGTCCTGCTGTTAAGCACTGGAATAGTCACCCAGAGTGCCTGTGGAATCTTTACCCCAGGAAAGTTTGACAAATCAGATGGAGAAAGTCCTGAATAGGTTGATCTATCTTTGAAATCAGTCCAGCTTTGAGCAGGAGGTTGGTTTGGATGGCTCCAGGTGTCCCTTCCAATTGACGTTTTTCTGCAATTACATGAAAAGACAATGTTACAAATATTATTACTCCACCATTATTAATTCATTTGTTTATTCCTCATTACAATGAGCCATTTGCCTGCCAGTCTCAAAAGGGAATATTTATTTTAGAACTAACATATTAGACAATATTAGATACTAGAACTCTTAAGCTTGAAAGACATAGTGCTCACAAGTATGAGTATAGTGTGGTATTTCATCACCATGAGTGGCATGAAAAAAGCAGATAGGAATAATTTGTTCACTGTTTCCTAATACAAGTATCAGAAAATACCAAAAAAACCTAGAAAAACTAGGTTAGCACAGTTGAGTGAAGGCTAGATAGAGAGATAGATCTTTGGCATTGAACAGTGCTGTCATTCTTATGATAATGTTCTACATAATGTTCTACAAGGTCCCTAACCCTGTCCCGGCCATCCAAACACAGCTCTGTAACTTTTGAGTTTCAGCCATCACCAAAAAGAAATAACTTTGTGGGAGATTCCAGTAGTGCACACACATGTGTGGCAGCTGGATATCTCCAAAGAATCTGAGACACAAGCAGCATTTTCATTCCATGTTCTGTGATATCAGACTGTATACTTTATTTACATAAATGTTTTTATACAGCAGAGATACGTAGGAAATGTCAAACACCAGAAGGTGCAGCCACATGAATAAGCCTGATAGAGATATGCTGATTTATATGCACCAGAGATAGCTATCTGAGCCACAATTTAGATCAATAAACCCACCACTGACTTATAGACTGCCACAGCAGGAAAAATCATGATAGAGGGTGTACCCTACAAACCTTTCAGATAAACAGATGATTAAACACATGAAGCAAATCAAAATGATCACACTGAGTACTGGATGAGGCAAGAACAAAGCTCCTGTCAGCTGTGTTGATCTACAACTGTTGCTGCTTTTATTTTACACCATAATGTGATCCGGTGAGGTTGTTTGTCATAGATAAATAGAGCTAATTATCACCAATTAAAGATGCACTAATTAACTCAGTTTTATCTGTTCCAAAATTCTATTAACAATCAATTCCAAAGATTTGGGCCAGGTTGGATGGAGCTCTGAGCAGCCTGGTCTAGTGGGAGGTGTCCCCGTCCATGGCAAGGGGTTGGAAGGAGATGACATTTAAGGTCTCTTTCAACCCAAACAATTCTATGATTTTATGACTGTGAATAAGGAAGGACAGGGGGAAAAACCACCTAGAAATAACAAAAGAGTGTACCTAAAATGGGCCATTTTCAATTTAAACATCTTACTAATCACACTTAACAATCCTGGCAATTCAGACTATGAGGATTTGGAGTCCCACCCATTAAAAAAAATGTTTAAATGAGAGTGCAAAACCGTGCCACAGCTCTTTTATATATGTGTCAGGGAGGCAATGCCTGTGCTTTGAAGAAAAAAAAAGAGTATTAAAAACTTGTCCAGATGTTCACTTCTCTGCTTTAAGTGAGCAAAAGAGGCTACTGAGAATCAATCATAAGTCTGGAAACACCTTTTCTTTATCTGTTTAAAGGACTGACAACACAGGCACAGCTGGGAGTTAAATGGCAAATTATTTCTTTGCTGTTGTTACATGGTAGCTATGGTTATGCCAGCACTTACTTTTCAAGCGTTCATGAGCCAGAAAATTACAACAGAGACATAAATATTTTCTCCAACCTGAGACTAAGCTCTGTCTTTTGGTCCTGTCTCTTTCAGCATTTCTGGACAAACATGTACCAAACTAGACAGTTATGCATGTGTGAAAAGAAGATTTTGCACTGAAAAGTTTTTAAAGACTTTTATCTTGGAAAAAAAAATACAGTTCTGGCATGAAATAAGGCCCTTGGCAAAATACAATAGTCTGCTCTATCTGTTAGCATTTCCAAAGAGATGCCAGCAGTCTACTTAAGCTACTGAGATTTCTACAATCACAGAAGCATTTTCTTCCCAAATCTTCCAAGGGGAATTCACAACCCAGGATAGACATAGAAATTTATTACTCACAAAATAACTTGGTTTTTCCCCTTTTTTTTTTCTTTGAAACTTTCTGTGCAGAGATGTGCATGAACTCTCATTTCCTTTCTATCAAACCTGTATGTCAGATTTTAGTAAATCAAGTGAGGTTTGACTTAATGTGAATAACAGCATAACTTCTGAGCCAGATATTAATTGAATAAGTTGTAATAAGCTGTAAATATCCCTGAAAAAAAGTACATATGAGAAACAAATGGCAAGAATTTAACTTTACTGCATGTTGTCTGGGTTTGGCTTCCACCCTAGTCTGATAAAACTCTAGGCACTGCAACAGAGCTGCAGTGAATGGTCTTGTGTAGTTAACTCTGCTTCTGCAATGCCCTTTTACTCTCCAGGTTATCACATAGGAGAAATTAACCTCAATGAAATAAAACACTATGCAAAATCCTCTCCCCTCTTCTTGAGCTTTCTAAGAGGTGCTAGAAAAGACCCTGTTGCATCTTGTTAAAATGACAGTGAGAGGAATGGCTAAAGTGAACAGGACTCTTTGTTTTGGGGTCATTTTGTTGTCTGTGCCTTTTTGCATGAGAGCACAGTACAGAGGCCTGTGTGACTTCTACTGGTCACAGGTGGACTTGCTGTTTTTCCCAGCCTACAGATATTACCTCTTTTTAGCTTCATCTGATCTTGTTGTGACTCTGAGCAGTTCATGGTATGACCAGCCAGCTCTGCAATTTCTGACAATCATTAAAAAAATCAAAAGTGGAGAAATGCGCGTTTGTTGTGATCCCAGCATTAAGGGGCTCTGAATTTCATTCATAATAAGTAGGAGTAGGAACAAAGAGCAACCAATGCTACAGAGACTGGAGGAATTCTGAGATAGGAGCCAAACTGTATGCCAAATATCCTTTGGCCAAAAAGGAAGTGGTGGTCCCTGGATGGATCAGGGCCAAGCCATCCCCAGAATGTAGATGTCACAGAGCTGGAATGCAGCTCTCCAGTTCAGCAGAGAAGAGTTTCAAACTGGAAAAAGGGAAGGAGCACTGTGCTAGCAGTGACTGTAAGGCAGTTTAGAGGAGCAAATGTAGTCAGTTGTAAATCTGGCTGGAATATAGGGATGAAATGAATCCGTGTCTGCAAAGAATGCCACAGGAACCACAGGGACAGAGTTCCATTAGGGGCCATGTCTCACATGAGTTTGTCACCAGATAGAAATGCAGTGAGGAAATGCACACATCATTACTTGCAGCCACAAAATTCAGTGATTTAGATGAGAAAATATTTACCTGGAAAACTAATAGCAACACACAAAATTGTATGTGTGTTTTCTTACACTAAACAAATGATTTTTACTGAAGATTTGGTTCATTATCATATCAGTGGTCAGGGTTAAAGTCTTACCTCTTTCCTAGGTCGCCTTTCCTTATGCTTTCTTTGAGTTTCAAAGATGATTACATTATATTCTGTGCAGAGGTTGGAAATTAAAGAACCACACTTTTTCTGTTTTTATAAGAACATGAAACAGCTTTACAATAAAGATTACTTTTTATCTGTGCTACACTGCAGAAGAGGTAATGAGGACTGTCAAAAAAAAAAAAAAATCTGATTTCCCCCATTCTCAGTAATGGTTTGTTTCACATCCTTTTCTAGCATGAAATAATTCTGTGAAAAATAAAGCAGGCATGAATCTTATTTGGGTTACAGAAAGGTCTGAATCATTTATAACTGAATTAATTGCTAGAAAGGCTTATGAGCAGCCAATTAGTAATATTTGTATTTGGATCTGCCAGTTGGCCGAGAACTGAAAATGAGTATTAGTTTTGACATAAAGACTGTAGTGTTCACAGATAAAAAAACATTCAATCAAAATCAAGAATATCCTTGAGAATTACTGCCTTGAATGGAACACGCCTGATAATTGGCCAGATAAATCTGTGAACCCAAACTGCCTAAGACATTTCCCAACTTCTGATTCAAAAACTGATTCTGCGTTCCTTATGCAACATCCTGAAGCCCTGATTCTATTTTTCTCCTCCTATAAAGTCCTGAAAAAGCAGGAGGAAAAAAAGGTGTCACACCTACACAGGTGCCAACAGGCTGGTAATTTGTGTCCATTACATTTCTGCAGGACTTCAGAGGACTTGATTTTCTCCACTTGGTGTTCCACTTTTCCACAGGCAGTAAACAAATTTCAAACTAATTTGGATTACTGCGAGAACTGTCAGCAAATTCTGCAAATGACCAAGTAACAATAGCAAAACTTCTGATGTCCCTCAGAAGCATCCTGTGACAGATTAGGAAGGTTACAAGATGGAAGGATGGGCTGGGATGTGCCTGGAACACGTGGCTTCCAGGGGAACAATGCCACTGTTATTTTTCTTATTATTTTTCTTCCCTCCACATCCTCCAGTCAAGCAGAATGCAGGTCTGCAGAATGTGGGACCAGAGGAAATTCTGCCGTTTCTGGAAAAGGAAGAATTCTGAGTTCTGAGCTGCTCTGTGGCTGAGCAGAGACTGATCCCTGGGAACCCCATATTTGCTTTGACTTGTCGTGCTCCCACCATCCTGCTCTGACAAGACTCTGCCTAACATGAAATACGAGAAGAGAAATAAAATCAAAAGGGAAAGAATAAGCATCGACAAAAGAGTTTTGTACAGTCAGAAATGTGTATGTTAGGCAAACATCTCTTACAAGTTATTCTTGTTGCTCCTGGTCAGAATCTGTATTTTGTGAGTTATGGCAATTTCTAAATTTTTCACTTAATAAAAAAGTAATTGCATAATATGCCAAGGCACAGTTCTGAGCTGTCCTCAGGCACTCACGCTCCTGGACTGTATGCTTTCACTCTGTCTTGAATGATTTTTAACAGTTTGCTGTATTTTTAATGTTTTCTATGTTCCTTACTACAGAGTCTGCTCTCTTTTTAAAGGTTACAAACTTTGGGAGAAAATCTGGGAGAAAATAGCTAAAGGATTTTTTCAGAATTTCAAAGTAACATATTTTGCCCATGAAAAATGCATTCACACTTTGCTGAAGTAAATGACAATAAAATTCTGTGTAATTAGAGTATAACCTGTAATGTGCTTGTACCAGAGAGAAATTCTGGAAAACGAAGACAGTAGAACATTGTGTAATGCTTAGAGGAGTATTTGAAAGCTTTTAAGCTAAGCATCATTTAAAACAGATTTTAATTAAGGATTTTCCTTTTTTATTACATATTAAGGTCTCTAAGAGCATAACTTCCATAAATAGTCAAGAATAAACTACATTCAGACCTACATATAAGCACATTTCTTGGCACAGACAAATGAAAACTGTGATTGCTGACATCTCTTTGAAGGAAGATTTTCTTTTTTTTTTCATCCCAGCCCTTGTTTTATTTATATGGCTCTGCACACTTTTTTATTTTTAATTATCCTAAGGAAAAGAAGGGGTGGAGGGAAACAGATCTTTGTTTTCCAACTGAGACAGTGAAATGCATTCCAAAGCTGCTTTTGTTTTTAATTTACAGAAGCCCTCATGTCTAATCTACTAAGCCAACAAATAATCTGTTTGCCAGGTTTTACATGAGAGTCGTGAAAAGTGCATACAGTTGCTGACTTTATTCTTTTTTAGGATACAGATTCATTCTCTGCCATAAACTTGAAAAGATCCTTTTGCAGAACTTTCCACCATGAATTTATTTTTAACTATGCATTTTGTTTCCCAGGAGGTATTTCATTTTTACCAACTTACTTGGGTATCTTTAGCTCTATTTCTTAATAACAACAAAATAGTTTGTTGCCTTATCTGAAAGATAAAATAGCAAACCCTCTGCCCTTGTTCACAAAGCAGCTGTTTAAAAGCAAAAAAACAGGGTATTGAGAAATATGTTCGCCTCTGAAAAAAAAAGGTTCAGACCAGATGACCACTCCCATTTATTTCCATGCACAGAGAAGAGATACTTTTACATCCTTCAGTTGTTTTAGAATAACCCTATATCCTACATATTGAAGGTGCATTTCAGTATTTAAAAACTCAATGTGTATCCTGAGAGCCACCAAAACTGCAGGACAACAACACAAAACTGCAGTGTCCCTACACCTCTGTGAATGTCTTCTGAGAAATCCTTGTATGCAGGCAAGACAGAAGCAGTTTGGCAGTGACATTTTTGGATGGTGTGTACTACAGTGAGGAAATTCCTTTTCAAATGGAGCAGTGCACCACCACTTTTTAATTACCTCCCTCTTCTCCATTAGGGTACATCTCCTGCATAGACAGCTCTAAATCTGGCACAGTTGGATGAACAAACTTGAAGGGTGCAAAGAACATTACCAAACCCACTGCTAGCTCCCCCAAAACTGAGTTTTGCTGGGATTTTCACAGGCAAGGCCAGGGCTCAGAATGGGTTATGTTCCTCCAGAGATCCCCCCACTCCTTATCTCAGAGAATGGCTGTATGGCTTTAGAAGGGTTGAAGTAAAGAAAATTAACAAAAAAGTGCAAAGAATCTTCAAATAGAAACAAAACAACGGCTGAGACCTTTTTAATACACTACATATGTGAATAAAAGTTTGAAAAAAAGTGCAGAAGAATTACTAACCATTTAATTGTAACATCTTAACACCTATGTTGCCTGTAAATAGATGTAAGAAGGATGTTCAGAGTGCCAGGCCTTGGGAAGCAGTCTGTAACTTACAACATTTAGAAAAAGGTTATCCATGCCCACCACCTCTGTGTAAAACAAAGGCTTTGGCCTCAGCTCTTACTGCAGAATTGTTGGTGTAGCCAAATACAGCATTCTTAAGGTCAGAATAAATGAAATTTTAGGTATTTCTTTAAATTTCATCAAAGATACACTAATAAACAGAGCTTCACAGATAGTGTTGATTTTAGATGCATTGCAGATTATCCATATATTTGTATGGGCATGAATTCTCATTTGGTTCAAGGGGGGTTTTTTATCCAATACCTTCCATCTACTTCATTCATGCTGAGTTCTGTATTTCTGTACAAGCCTGCTCTTGGGCTAGTCAGAATATAATGGATTATCTGTGCTAGTGAATTCCAGAATCACTAGCACAGAACATCATTCTAGATTTTCATAATTTTACTTAAACCATCACCACAGAAATGCATTTTCAAATTTTGTTAACCAATATCCTGAGAATTTTAAAAAAATCCCAAAATTCCCAATCCATTTTTTTTCTTAATTTATGCTCACAATTCTCTTTTACTTGAATAGATTTATAATCTGTATTCGCTAGTTCCTTCTTGCAGAACCATCAGAGCCTCTTCATAAAGGATCTCCTTTCTAAACCTCCACCTCTCAAACACTTTCCTCTTTTCTCTTGGCTGACATAAGGAGATACAAATCCCTCCTCAGCCCCATTTTTTCAATATGGAGGAAAAACTCCCTTCAAAGTAATTTTCCCCTAGGACAGCATGGAGTAGGACATGGGCTTGAGCACCCACCTCCTTTACTCTGTGTAGTTTGCCTCCATAACAGAGCAACCTCAAACAACGCTCTTGGCTCTGGCATAACAAGAAATGGGAAATAATTCTCTCAGTGAAGAAGAGCTTTGGTGCAGGGAGAGTCAAGCCATAAGTTAAACATGAACAAGTCAAATGCATGGCACTGCCCCCATTCCTAATAAGTGAGAGAACTTGTATTGTCCTACAGTTCCCTGTAATGCAGATCATTGCATCTTTCTGCCAATGTAGTGCAGTAAAATTACATGGAATGATTACAAAAATTTGGCTTGAAGAAAAAAAAATTAGTTTTCTATCATGTGTTGCCATTGATGATGAATTTGACTGTGTTCAGCAGCTCCTGGGCAACATTCATAGCCAAGGAATTTAGAAAAGTACTGCAGCCTTCCCCCTCCCTCCTGCAGCTCCTGGTCAGGCTGCTGTGCCTTTAATTTAATTTTTTATTTTTTTTTAATCTCCTTCCTTTACATACCCCTTGAGGCACATGTTCTCAAAAGTGAGAACCACTCAAATATAGTTTACGTTACCCCACAGAACACTATAAAGAGGCAAGAAAATTGTCAAGCAAGGTGACAAGATTCACACCAAAAAAAATCATTTTGTAAACTTTCAGAGATGTTGTCACAACAAACCCAGAGGAAAAATTTTACTTCCTCGGCAGCCAATAATGGGGAAGGTGACAGGAGAGCAGAAAGAGAAAGCAAAGACTCCCACTTGCACTTGGGATGCTTTTCAGGTCCTCAGCTTTGTCTACACTTAGGCTGCTAGATGAGTTTTGATCACCAGTCTCTATTGCCAGTGCAACTGTTCACTTCAATTCTGCATGCTCCTTGATGGGCTGGGTACATTTTCACAGATGCTATCATCACACTTTAACTGCAATAATCATGTTGGAGTTGTGCTCTTACTCTACTACACTGCAGGCCAGCTCTTCTACACTGAGATGTCCAGTGCTGATGAACATGGCACAACTGCCTGAAATCAAGCCTAGAGACTCCTTTCTTAAAATGTTTCTTAAATGTTTCTTTGCAAGGAGTGATTATTCTCAAAATCTGATGAGAGGACACATGATGGAAAAAGTAAGTGCCCAAAAAAGCTGCAAATTCAGGTACGGACAGACAACTGCCAACTACAGTTAGCACATCTCAGAATTTCCCCGCTTACAGGCTGACTTGCATCAATGGATCACAGTACACTTCTGATTCACTGCTGTTATAAAGAAAAGAAGATTATTTTAACCAAGTTGCTAGTTTGAATCAAGATATTCTAATATGGAATACCTCTTACCTTGGAATTACAGTCAGAAGCACACGCACAAGCAATGAGCAGCAATCCCTTGAGTGTGAAAGCTCACTTACTTGCCTCTCCCTCTTCTCTAAATTTCTACTGCATTTGTTGCAACCAATACTGGACCAAAATTCTCACTGTCCTAAAAACACTGAGAGCTCTCCTATCCACTCTACAGAAATAAACAGTAAGGTGATACCAAATTTCCAGCTCTAAGCTGGTATCCACAGCAGTCCCTGGGACCAGATCAACAGCAGTCCCTGCTTGATGAGACCAAGGGGCACAATCCTGTGTCAGTGCTCAGGCCCAGCCTCCCCAGATGCCCAGACCTGTTTATCCCCAGGGACCAACCAGAGCTTCCACCCTCCTTGTGCACCAAATTCCCTTTGCAAAGAAAATCCAGATGCATGAGGGGACTGAACCTTCTAGAACACAAATATAGCCAGCAGTATCCTGAAAAAAAAAGGCAGTGTATTCAAGGTTTTCAGGTTTTTTAACAAATATGAGTGACTGCATCTCAGGATGAAAATTAACACACAGAATCATAGAATGGCTTAGTTTGGAGGGGATCTTGAACATTCTCTAATTCTACCCCCCTGTCATGGGCAGGGACACTTTTCACTAGACCAAGCTGCTCAGAGCCCCATCCAGTCTGGCCCTGAACATCTCCAGGGATGAGAAATCCACAACTTCTCTGGGCATCCTCTTCCAGTGCCTCACCACCCTCACAGCAAAGGATTTATTCCTAACACCTGATCTAAATCTTCTCTCTTTCCGTTTGAAGCCATTCACTCCTTGTCCTGTCACTACATGCCCTTGTAGAAAGTCCCCCTCCATATTTCCTCTAAGTTTCCTTAAGGTGCTGGAAGGCCATACTTATCTTTTTAAAAAAAAAACCTTTTGTCAACTCTTAACTCAGGATAATTTTCCTTATCTGAGGTCAGAGTTTAACCAATTGATCAGGCTTATACCATTCTTTGAAATACAGATGTTATTGTCCAGGAACTTCTTTAGAAACATATTATCAACGTACCTGTATAAGAAGTTTCTTCATAGCAATTCAAAAATTTACAGCATCTTGAAATGATACCTCAGCTACAGAATTTATAGTCTGTGGACAGTGGGAGGATAAACTCTTCCCCTCTGCTCTCACTTGCTGTTTATCCTTCCATGATTTCATATGCTGGTTTCTCCCCTGAAAGCTGTAATGCACAAGACTCCTCTGAGAAGCTCATTATTCTGCACAAGCTGCCAAATGTTCACCATCACCAGCAAAAGGTTGCTGAGGATCCTACTCTCAACCTGATTGAGTCAAAGAGCTGTCCTGTCTTGACTTGAGCTGAAACCACCAAGCTCTGAATAGGAACAAAGTGTTATGAATTACCACACTGGTTAGCATGAAAGGGCCTAGAAAGTGAGGAAGTGAGGCAGATACTTTACAACACATCAGAAGGCAAACAGTGTAAGCTAAACAATATCCACTGAAGAATTAGGTTCTCACAAATATTTTCCTCATTTTACAATCAGAATGGCTTCTGCCTTTTTAAATGTACAAAAGCTTTAGGGGCATGATGCTCTGTGACACTTAATGGGAAGCCAAGTCTTTTTTTAGCTCAGATAAGAATGGCACTGCTGTGCAACCACTTTGTGGCCCATGTGAAAGCATTAAGCAAGGCACAGAGAAATCAGTCTTCCCGGTTTTTTGCACACCATTCTCATCAACAAAAGCATCTGGAGCTAGTCTGGTACTAAACTATGCTAATAGGGAGATCACACCGCCTACGTAGCACTAACTAAGTAGTTCTGTATCACATTTGTTTCAGAGCTGACAAAAAGAAGTCCCAGAAAAAGAGAGAAAAAAACCACAACCATTAAAAAAAAAGAGAGAAAAAATCAACAAAGTCACCCAAAAAACTAAAAACCAAACCCCAAAAAACCACCCCCATACTTATATTCCTCCTCCCTCACCCTTAGTTATCAGCCATCTCCTTGTGAGTGGTGCCATTACTGCATAGTAGAGTAGATCACTGAAGAGATCCTGATTAAAACAGCTGGATTGAGATGGAAGTGGGACATTTGCTTTGTTTGCTTCTTTCACTGAGCACCAACCCAATTTGTAGCAGGGTCACACAAAGGTGCATTGACACAGCTTCACTCAGGGCAAATCCTCCCTGACCAGTCTGGCAGCTGCCTCTGATGGGGTGATGACAACAGATGACAAGGAAAGACAGGCTGACATCACCTACCTAGACTTCTGAAAGGCCTTTGACACAGCCACACACAACATCCTTATCTCCAAACTGGAGAGACATGGATTTTGAAGGTTGAATATATATTGGGTAAGGAATTGGCTGGATGGATGCAGACAGAGAGCTGTGGTCAATGGCTCTGTGTTTACATGGAGGCCAGTGACAAGTGATGTCCCCCAGGGCTTTGTCTTGGGACTGGTGCTCTCAAATATCTTCTTCAATGAAAAGCTGGAGCACCTTCTGTATGGGGACAGGCTGGGAGACCTGTTCAGCCTTGGTGAGAGGAAGGCTCCAGGATGACCTTACAGCAGGCTGCCAGCACCTAAAGGGAAGGTACAAAAAAAACCAATACAGAACAGAGGGATTTCTGAGAGGGGCATGTAGTCATAGGACAAGGGGGAATGGCTTTAAGCTGAAAGAGGAAAGGTTTGGATCAGATAATAGAAAGAAATTCTTTTCCATGAAGCTAGGGAAGCATTGTTACAATTTGCCCAGAGGAGTTGTGGATGCCCCATCCCTGGTAGGTGCTCAAGGCCAGGTTGGATGGGACTCTGAGAAACCTGGTCTAGTGAAAGGTGTCCCTGCCCATGGCACAGGGTTGGAACTGTATGTAAGGTCCCTTCACATATACAAGGAATTGTATCACATTTTCTAGAGGTAAATAAGAGGTAGTTTATTCTTTTTCAGGACAGCCAATATGAGGTAGCCTGATATAAGAAGGCTGCCCAGACTAATTTTCCAGGACTCCAAGCAGAAACTTTGGTTGTTAAAGTCAAAGAAAAAGAGCCTGAATGTTAATGAAAACAGAAATACTGCCTTGTATCCTGTAGTGAATTCCAGCTTTGCTCAGTCTTGGAATGGAGATTACAGACCATGTGGTCAGAACTGAAAGCTATAAAATTGAGCACCCTCATAACCAAGTACTTAGTATTTAGTGGCCCTGAACACTGACTCCAGGAGCTGTTTCCAAGTCTCCCTTAGTGATGACACCCTGAAGTTCTTGCAGAGCGTGTGTGTGTACATGAGCATGGAGTGAGGATGTGTGGGGTGCATTTTCCAGCCCCTCATGTATTCATACACCACATGTTTGAGAAATAGAACCTGAATAGTAACCAAAGGCTTGGTATATTCAGTGGAGAATAAAGGCTGCATGTTCAAATAGGCGCTAACGTGAGTGGGTTGGTCAAATTTTCCCTACAGTTGTTTTATTCTGGGAACCTCACAATGGAGAAAAGAATTCTTTTGATATCCACATTTCAAAGAGCACACTTTTGTGAATATTTTCAAAAGAAGATGATAGCAGCACTGATTTCTATAGACTGTGTATAAACCAACACATGCATATGCACAAACATACATGCACAGCATATACATATGTATATGTAGAACTATCTGTAACAGAAAAGGAGATTCTTTCATTTTGCCTTTTGTGCTGCTCACTCCAGGAATCTACCCTTGATCTTGGCAGAACTGATACTTTATAATGAATACTTCTCCAGCTTTCATGGCTGGCATCAAGAAAACACCTGGGAGTAAGATTTGTTCGCAGTGGTTTTGTACATTTCCTTTTTAAACATAGTTACTGTTCTGTTTGCCTCTAATAAACATTTTTATTGTGTTTAAATATTTTATTGGTTTGGGAAAAACAAATGAAAACAAATAAGTAAACAAGAGGAACTGCTGTGCTTCTGCAAGTGGAAAGTGGTACTGAAAGGGTAAAGAAGGCCAAAGTCAGGAGATGTGCCATTGACTGTACTGCAGATTAGCTTCACCTGACATTTATCAGTGCCTCATTTTCCCTTTAACTGCTTACATAGAAAGAGAGGTATAGGAAAAGGGTGATCACTCTCAGGAATCCCTGACTTCTATTTAAAGTGCTTGCATTGTCCTCAGAATCATGGCATTTACTTAGTATTGCATTCATCTCAACAACACTGTGAGATTCAGAATGTAATATTCTCACCTAACAGAAAGGAGTTGATGCATTAAGAGGCCAAATCATTTACAGAGGATGACACCAGAAATTTCTGGCAAAGCTCTAAGAATCTGACATGGAAGACTTGTAGTACAGCCTATTTTTTGCATCAGTTTAATAAAACCGATATTAATCCCAGAAATAATATTTTAGGCAGGATAAAATGCCAGATGTACAGCAGAGTAAACAGAATATGTGAAGTAGAAATTAAGAGACACAATGCCCCATTCATTCTATTTTAAGGAGCCAAGTCAGCGCAGTCAGATAACATTCACATTCTACATTGATGTGGTCAGACTTCCTTTGTCATTATGGCATTCCTCACTCCTTCCTTTCTGTGCAATTTTCAAATCTTGAGATTTGAAACATCCTTGACTCTAGGTAGTAGGCCTAAAACTCTGTATTCTGAGATTTGAATTATTTCCAGTAGCTTCTGTTCTAAGCAAGCTATAGAGATTAGAAATAGAGCTAGCTGAAAAGGTGTGGTGTGTTTTAGGGGATCTCTTTTCAAAGGTTTTGACTAGCTTTGTAAACTGAATAGGAAAAAAACCCCAAAACTGAAGAATTAGATATCTCAGAAAACCAAGAACATCTGCTTTGTTATTGAATTTAAATAGCAAACTTAGAACCTAAAGACATAAATGCAAGAAATACAATCAGTGGACAGGGTCTTATTCCATCACCTCTTTGATAAAGTTTTGGGGTGGAAACCAGTGAAGAGTCAATCCTTTTTCCACATACAGGTAGGTGAGCAGGAAGAGGCTATTTCAAGGACTCCAAAATGCTTTCATGAGAGCCCTGGTACTTATGTAGGTAGTTTAAGCAGCTGTAGAGTCTGTAAATCTCAATATTCCCCCATACTCTACTGCTCCAACTGAGCATGGAGAGGAATAGCACTCTGTGGGATATTTTTCCTTCCTGTGATACCCTGCATTTTAGTCTAGCCCATCTCTGGAAAGAAGCTTCACTGGAAGTTCAATCAATTCCACAGCTTCAAATGTGTTTCAAAACCAGCACACATGAAAAGGGGAATAAAGGGGAGCTTCTAATTCTGTATCTTTATGAATACTTATGAAAATATGTGGATCAAAGCCTCTTCCTCTGCAAGTAAATTTCAAGCCTCCTGTAGGACTCAAAGGAAATGTATTAGAACTCATTTTATATTTCAGTTAGCATAAAGCATTTTTCCTAATTTGCAGGGAACTGCTTCAGAAATAGAGCAAAACAGCCTAAACCAGGCCTTTCTTCTGCTTCCCTTTTCAGGGATATAACTAGAATGCAAGCCATCTGTGCCATTACCTTCACAACCAGCTCCAGCCAACCTTACAGACATGAAAAGTAAAGAGAGAAATGACCCCAGGTTAGACATGACATCCCAAGCTCTCCCTGCTGAAACAAACATCAGCCAAGCTGGCACCTGCCAAAGCCCTTTTGACTTCAGAGTGGTTGATCAAACTGAGCACTTGTTCCAACAACTTCAGGTCACAACTCTTCCCAAACACTGCCATTTCTCCTGGAGGAGCAAATCAGTTGTTAAGGGACAAGCCACAACGGGGAAGTTCCACTTTCGATACTTGGCGGTAACGAGGAGCTGTGAACACAAATACTTCTGACCTGAGATTCTCCTCCCAAACCCAGAATTGCCCAAAACTCAAGCAGTCATGCCCCCTACACCATCCTGTAGCTTTCCTACTCCCAAACCTATTAAGAAACTCAGGAGCAAAAGGAGTTATGTGTACAATGCTTTCTCTGCATACAGGATAGAGGTGCAGTGGCTACTGAGGTTTGAGCTTTCCGGTGAAGTTCTTTTTCCAGAGATAGAAGTGGAACAACAATTTGACAACAGGACAGAAACACCAAAAAAAATTTTGAAGACTCTTTCTTAGATGTTTGTCAGAAGCAAGAAGGAAACAAAGGTGAAAAGATAATTAACTGAGACCGAATAAACTTCCTCTGCTTAAAAGGAGGGGAATTTCTGCTGGTAGGAAGAAGTTAGTTTTAAAAACACCTGCACCCATTAAACAATTACTGCAAAAGGAGAACAGAACACTGATTTCTGTTGAGAGAGCACCTCCCAACTTTCAAAACCTGACCAGGTCCCTGGGAAAATGAATTATACCAGCAGTTTTATGTTGGCACAAAAAAACTCGTGCATCTCTTCTTATATCTACTCAAAATATCACATAATGACAAAAATTCCAATATATAGCCAGGAATTTCACAGAAGTCAAACCAGGGTGATAGCATTCTTTGAATTTTGGTGCACATCAAGTCCTTTTTTTCCCACATTCACATCTGAGAAGAGAGAAATGACCAGGTGGGATCTGAAGAGAAAGTGAGTCACTGCCCAGTTCCACCACAGACCTGATGCACTATTCAAACCAGTCATTCAGTCTTTGCATCCTCGTTCCCCAGCAGTAAAATACAGACAACAAATTAATTTATTCTGATCTTCTACTCATTTGCATGGGTTGTAAATGCTGAAGGGCAGGGGCCATCACTTATTATGGATCCATGCAATGTCTAATACAATAGAGATCTGAACCCAGCAAGGCCTTTAAGGGCTATCTCGTGTTTGAAGTACATTCCAAAATGTACTGTTCCATACTAAATATGTCTCCAAGAGCTTATTACAGTGAAAGCTGCATAAAGATTCATGATCACTGAGTGTAATTTAGTGTCAGAAATGAAGGGGTCAAGAAAAGTATCTATAGATAATTGCCTGTCTTCCCTCCTTCCCTACGCACATTACTAATAATACAGTGTGGTGGAGAGAGAAGGGGAAATAAAAGCTACATCTGTCTTTGGTGAATAAATAATAGCCAAAAGCTACTAAGAAATCTAAGTTCTTCAGCCCTAAATTGTCTGCAAAAATAAAGTTTCCATAAATTGGCATTAATGAAGAACAATCTTCTTGTTTTGTGTGACAGGAAGAGCCACCTTTTTAAGAGATAAGTACACCACAATCTGGAAATCCTATTAATAACATTAGAGTCCTGAACTTTAATGTATTAATGAATGGACGTGCACCCATGCTATAATCATGGATTTCAGCATTGCCTTTGATGCTTCATTGGTCACAAAGCTCTTACAAAATGTTTGAAGTGTCTGGCTGTGTAATAATGATTTATAATTCTCTTGAACCAAAGCAAAATTTGCTAGTAAAAATCATTTTTGAAATAAAAAATAAATTGTGACTGGAGGGTCTGGGTTTGTTTCAAAAAGAGATCACCCACAAGCAGCAAATTATTTAAAAAGCCACTGGTTCTAGTGTTTTGAGATAGGGAGCGTACAACTCAGAATTTCAAAGTAGTGTTAATTAAGATCAGTTTATTAAAATGTCAATCTTTTTAACCAAAAATTCTCTACCATGAATACAAGCTGCAAGTTCCTTTATGTTCAGCTTTTCATGAAAGAAATTATTTTTCCTCATACTATACATGCAGCTTTATCCCTTTTCCTACTCTTACTTTTTTCTTCCATCTCTTGTTGTTGGGGGTTTTCTTCTAGAATAAATAGTCTTTGTGTGATTGTTAGATTACTGCTCCCCCCCTTCCCTCTGCACCATCAGGAAGGTCTCTGAGTTACTTACATTAAAACAGCTGGAAAAAGCCCTTAAAAAATAATCTTTAAAGTTTCATGAATTTTCTTTCTTCTTTTTTTCAGCTCGGCCCAAGACTCACCAGAGTCAATGAAAAGAGGAGTTTTACTTTAGAAAAATGTGGATCAGGGCCAGATATGAAGTTAATTGCATTGCTTTATTATCATGGGTGTTTCTATTCCAAGACTCTGTTCTGAAAAAGTGCAAAGAAAAGGGCTGAACAAGAGTTAATCTGTTAACTCTTGTTAAGAGTAACCAGGAGTTATTTGTCCTTACCACTCGAAACAGTTCTTTTTGAAAAGAAAAACATTGAGGAGAACATCCAATATTGCTAAATAAATAAATAAATAAGGTAAATCTGATAATTAAGAAGGAATGGACATGGTACAACTGGAGACATCCCTCTGTTCCTCTCAGAAACTTGGAATGCTAACTGGGCAGGAAGAGCAAACAGGGCAGTCTCACTCTAGACCAAAATGACCCTGAAAATCAAACTGCATTGGATTCTCACATGAGTAATTCTACCCTTTTCACCACACTTAGAGAGAGGAAGGATTCTATTCTAAATTTCAGACTGATCTTGGACTTAAACATTAATTCAATTGTGTTTCTTAAAATTATCCTCAATCACACATACCTCAAACTGGAAATAACTACCTGGATTTTTAACTGCAAATTTCCTCATTGCTCCCTAAAGTTGTGGGCTTGTGTTTTTAATATCTGTGATAAGCATTAGGGTTTCTGTCTTAATCTTTGCAAAGAATTCCTATTTCATTTTGAATTTATTTCAAAGATGTTTGATGAAGGAGATACTGCAAAGTAGACACAGCATGATACAGATGATTTCTGAAGGAGATACTGCAAAGTAGACACAGCAAGCAGTGTTTTCACCCATGTCTACAGATTCAGGGCTGAACAAGCTCTAGAAATCCAAGTAGAATATCAGGAGATTATGTGGCATAGCACAGCCAAAGGAATCCCTATTCCCTGTCATTGTGAACAAGAGTGTTACCCCTTCTGTGTTAACTTGCCTATAAATTGTTGGAAAGCTGTGCTAGCATGTACCACCCTAGAGGAAATGATGCCAGGAGGAAAACATTTCCAAAGACCTCACTAAGTGGAGACAGAAGGAAAACAGCCTTACTCCTTGCCAGGACTCAGGATTATCACTCATGTGGGAGAAATACACTTAGTATAAACAGAGAAAACATCACCCTCTTATTCACTTTTGTTTTTTCTCCCTTGACTCTTTGCCTCAAGAAACAGATGAAAGAAGAGGATCTCATTGCTCAGTCATATGTTTCTTCCCACCCCCTCCATCACCTACTCTTTCCACTTGTTCCTGTTATTAGCACAAACTCTGACCCTGTCACACAGTTCCCTCGTGGGGACTGCACAAACTCGTTAGAGCCACAGGCTGACACTTGTCAGCTCCTCTTCCTATTATAAAACAGCACATGATACTTTGTGCTGGCAAAGGGAACCTTGCTGCTGATCTTGGCAGAGCCCCCATTCTCATGAACCAAAGGTGTGCAACAACTTCCTAAATTATTTTCTGTAATGCAGAGGGGTTTTCCATTTTTTTTCATCTGCAAATACAATTTTTTCACAGTTTGTGCAAAAGCAAACTCCAATAGAGCTGCAACCCTCTATAGCACTAATCACTGACTTCTGTCCCTCAGAAAAAAAACTACTATTAATCAGCAAGGTGAGCCATAACACCCCTTTGAGCTTTTTCACCCAAAGGAACAAAAAGATTTTATGAGGTCATAGCCAGACCTATCCCATCAATCAGTAGCATGGGGACTGATCCCACACCCTCTAAACCTCCCAAGATCTGATGTACAATTTGATACAGCAAACATCTTCAAACACCTTCCCAGTAAACCTCTCATATGTCAAGCCTTGAAGCAGGATATTAATATAACTTCTGGGGGAAGCTATGAAGAGCTATTTCTGGACAAATGAAGAAATCCTTCTAAGGAGTAAGGGAAGAGTCGCACTCAATATATTGATTCAAACAGATTGCAAAATTATTTCCTGGTACAACTACAACTATTTTTTCAACTATTGTTTTCAACAAATCAAATTTGAGTGGAGGGTTATCCGCAAAATTACTTCTCTTGTTTATTTATACACAATGTGTAATATATTATATACAGTTATATAAACTATTATTATATTTTATAGAGCAATATACAATTTATATGATATTACGCATATGCATATAATATCTAAATTATCTGCTAAAAATTTGGTATGTTTACCTACAGATATAATTTCATGGAGCAAAGCAGACTAGAGATGCTTGTATCAAGTTCAGTCAGGACCTCAATATATCCTGTTTTCATTTAGAGGCAGATGCATTTAAAAAGTGTACCCAATGTCTTCCTAACCTGTTTGACTACCAAACCTCATCCCCATTGGCCTCAACTGATCTTTGCCTTTCATACATTTATGTAAAATGGTTTTTGCTATACTAATGTCCCAGACAGATTAAAATGTACTTCCTTTGTATTTGTAGCAGACTTATTAAGGTGCAATAACGGTTTCCACACAAATTTCTGGCTTTAATCATGGATAAACATCACAGCACAAGCTTCTACTCTGCTTTCCATGAAAGAACAAGGACTCTGGTAATGACTGTCTGATGCAAGGGAATTGATATATGACAGAAGTCACCAGGGAAACAGTCTTGGATCCATCACAGCAAGGAAATACGGTTCTCATTGTTATCCTGTCATGTAAGGAAAATGATATCCCAGATCAGAAGTTGTTTAACTACCTCATCTTCTGACAGGCTGTGCTGGTTTTCTCTCATAGAAGGAAGAATTCCCTTTCAGTTGATTTCTTCCAGGTTCCCCCTGTTTGCTTGGGCATAGACAGAACCCTGTGTAAAGTAAATACATTTTTTCCAAATCTGGTGACTTAGCTTCCACTCACTAAGTACAACAGGGTTCTTGCCCAGGAGAAGATAATTCTTTTCACTTTGAAAAGTGTGTGGCTGTACTACTCTTGCACCTAGTCCAAGAGGTGTCTTATAGTGCAAGAAAGCAGCCATGCCTGGCAAAAATGCCTTATTGATTCACATTCCAAACCAAAACAAAACACATGAGCTGAAATAATGAGTCACCATACGAAAATGTGTAAGCAGATTGCCTAAAGTTGTTTCTGAAGACAAAAAAACCAAAAAACCAAGAAACCAACAGCAACAAAAACAAAACAACGACCCCCCCCAAACAAACAAAAAACCACAAACAAAAACTCCCTAAAATAAAAACATACAAACAAAAAACCCCACAAAAAAACCCAACCAAACCAAGCAAATAATACATTAAAAATCTGCAGAAGACAAATGATGCAACATATCCTCACATTATGATGGGGAAAGAAACCCACATTAACAAATCACATAAAAAAATCTGACAAACATACTAAAACTAAGTTTTCTGGTGCTCTTTGCTGCCACTAAAGGTACAAAATTCTACTGTTTATCTTCTCAAAGATTTCTTCATAATACAATATGTTTTTGTTAGCTGTACGTGCCTTATAATCAATATACACTCTGCAAAAATTGTAATAACTACTAAGAAAATAAGTAACTTACTGAGATACACTAATACTCCAAAGCTATCTCACTGCAACTACCTGCAAGAGACTTAATTTCCATTTGAAATGCTACAAATCTTCTGCCAGTCTAACAGTTGAGGAGGCTGTTTTCCAAAACTAGGGCAGAGCACAATCCGGCAATTTTTTATTTAGAAAGCAAAATATACTTAATAAATCCAGACATAAATACTTGCTACAATATTCTAATTTGGCAATATTTTAACATCACAAGAGGTTTACACACCCATAATCTTGGTGCAAACATGAAGTTTTAAGTATCACTAACTTTTCCTTTGTATTTCTGTTTATTTAAAAATATTTATGTGAATTTTATATATAATACTTTTATACATATACATATATATACAAATATACTTTTATACTTATATAATTAATACATGTATATGTACAAATACAATAATTTTATATATGTACACATAAATGTGTAATATTTATATGTCATCAGTATTATATATATATATATTTATATGCATATAAATATGTATACACACATCATTCATATGTTGGTTATATAGAAATAAAATGCAGTACCCAACTCACTTCTGGTGCTGCTTTAGGCAGAATACTAGCTTTTAATCAAATTAATTAATATCAGAATAAAGGCAAAAAGAAATGGTTTCAAGTTGTTCCAGGGGAGGTTCCAGTTGAATTTCTTCACTGTAAAGGTGGTTAAACATTGGAATGTTCTGCCTTGGAAGGTGGTGGGATCATCACCCCTGGAAGTGTTCAAGAAATAGCTCAAGGTGGCATTCACTGCCATGGCCTAGTGGGCCTGGTGGTGATCTTGGAGGTCTTTCCAACCTTAACGATTCTGTGATTCTGAGACCATTATAGTGGAGATATCCCTAATTCCAGTGAAGTACAGCACTGCCATGGTAATCTAAGAACTGTAGCATTTATGGAGGCATGAGAGAACGAGCCTGAATGAAATCAGATTTAAACACAAACCTTTTTCCCAAAAATTTTCCAGTCAATTCAACAGGTTTCCCACAAGCAGAGTAGTGCTGTCTAAGAACAGGGATGAGCTGGAGGTGCCTTAAAGGTGCTGATGTTTTGAAGCCACATATCACTTGTTTGAGCAGCATTAGCCAAGCACAAAAGAGACACAGCAAGTAGGATAGACTTATCTGAGAAGTGTAATGCAATTATTTATTGGCAAACAGACTTTGACCCTGGTTTCCTCACTCCCCTTTCCCTTTTAAGCTTCTATCCCTTTCCATGCTGGCTTTTTCTCTTCTAGAGCCCTTGAGCTACTAATGACCCTCTCTCAACAATCATGGTTCTGCCGTATTTTTACCTTCCTTATCTCTTTGCAGATGTTTATCTGCTTTAGCAGCTGCAGTCCAGATTAAACAGCTGGACTGCAAGAGCTGGGCCCTGCTGCCTTGACATGCAGGCAATTGAAACCACACGTGCAGAGAAGCTTACAGCTGGAGTAGCAGGCAGGGCACTCCCCATCTCTCTGACAAGTCCAAGTCTCCAGTGTTAAACAGTTGAGAATTTTACTGAGATCTAGACACCAGCATCATGAAATTAGCTTCTTGTACACAGCAGCTGTTACAGTGGTTTGCATGGTACAGTTAAATCCAAGAATTACAATGAAATAACACAATGAAAAATCACATTTCTGACTTCTAAACCATCTTCCTTTATTGACCAAGGGTCCACTGTCTCTGGACTCTGACATCTTAAAGGTGTTGGAAGTTGAGCAAATCCAAAGCCTCATTCTCTAACTGTATATTACACCAATATTTTTCAGGGTTCATCTGGTTCTCACTGTTTGTGAAGAACAATGTCATGTTGCACATTTACACCATTTCAAGAGCTTTTGATTTACTTGAAAAAAGGGAGGACTGTTGCATAACTAAGACAGTGAAGAGAAGGTTATGAAATTCCAGTATGGGGCCAAAATCAATCCCAGGCACAAACTGTGAATGAATTGAATACTTCATAAGTCCATCCCAGCTAGCATCAATACATTACTGAATGTGAAACTGAGGACACACTAAACAAACCCAGTTTCTCTGTGCATCTCTGAAAAATGAGAAAAATTTATTTTCCGTTCAAAACAGATACTCTGGGTTATAGTACCTTAATATTTCTTTAATACTTGGAGATTCCCAGGTAGAATATATTTGCCTTACATAAGTCAAAGTATTATTCTATTATTACCCATTTAACACCTAGTTAAACATTACTTAACCCACTGGCATGAACCCAATACATCCCCATTAAGCTAAATATTGCTGGTGCACTATTGTTTAAATTAAGCCCTAGTCTAAGCAGCAGTAAATGTCATTCACTGTCATTAGGGTAAATTGGTTCCCTGGGCAACATACCGGGAATGCAGGTGTCCTGATTACATGGGTCCTCATTAAATACAGTACACCATTTCTTCAAACATGGAACTCAAGCTGATTGTGACAAAAAGCCTCCACTCCTCCCTTTCGCAGGGAGGGAGGATGCACAAACACAACCACCAGAATGTGCACCCAGCCACCTCCCCACAGCAGCTCCCAGATCCCTGGGCAGAACGGCGTTCGCCAATTGATTCCTGGTTTAGTGCAGGCCCTGAGCACAGAAGAAGCTCTGCCCAGATAGGGATCTACGAGAGAACAAGGGACTATTGAAGCCAGGCATCCTCCTGCAGACAGCTCTTTATGTGCCTGAAACCTTGAAGCAGATAAGGCTCTGCACAGATGGAAATACTGCTCCTATAGTAAATTGCGGGGCCAGAGCTTGAGATGATAATCGCTTGCTATTTATCAAGGATTGTGTCTTCTGTGAGGACCCCAGCATACCTCAGGGGGCTAAATAATAATGAGATGTACCGTGTCTCACACACCTGAAGTATTGCAGATCAGCTATGATAACACATTCATGTTCTTACTGAATTTTGCAGTTACTAATGTGACCAAATAGCCTAAAGTGTATTAGTTTAATAACCATAAAACCCCCACAGATTTACAAAAATGTGCTGCTTTTCTTTTCTATTTAAAAGAAACAGAGGCTTTGAAATATTAACTTAAGTATTTTTATTTCTTTTCAATAGGGGATTCATGCACTGGAAGAGTTAAGAAGTGATAGTAGTGCTGAGAGTCAGATGAACTGCTCCTGTTAGCAACTCCTTTATGGAGCTGAAAGACAGCTGGTGATCCTTGCCTTGGGGTTAGCAATTCAATATCTATTTCAGGGGTTTTTTTCTCAACAGTGTGAACCCTATACATCATTTACATAATGCAACACACTTGCATTCTTCTGCTGGGCTTCAGAATTTAGATTAGTAACAGAAACATCAGTTACACTGGTTAAACAATATAGATGTCATCCATTAAAATATTAGTTTTACTCATTGTCCCAGTGCAACCTTTTAAATAGAACATTTTCAGCCTGGAGATGGAGTTCCTTCCACACAGACTTTTCTAATAAAATTATATATAGACTGAATTACAGAGGTTTATTGATTCTACCTTCTATTGGTAATGAAAAAACAAAGCAATTCATTCTGTGAAACCTACAGCAAAACAAGAACATTATGATTTTAAAATGGGGCTATGCAATAAGCATTGAAGATTTGTGTGTTAAGAACAATCTGTAGAAACTGAAATGAAAAAGGGGGCCATACAGAGAATGAAAGCATTGGGCAGGAGTAAAGCATCACACAAGCACAGACTCTCTAGTTGTATGAACATGTGCACATGCACAGAGGAGGAAGGAGCTAGAAAAGCTTCTTCATTTGACATTCCTGACATTCCACAGAGCAGCAAAAATCATCTGAGACAGCAAAGTGATGCTTAACTCCAACTCTGTTTCTCTTAACTGGCAAGGCCAATGGGCAGCACATTTCTGACAAAAGTGTGGTCAAACTTACTCAATAATTTAACTGGAATCTTGTATAGAGAGATTCTGAAGGTGACTGCCATGGGTAGGTTTGGATGAATTCCACTTTGAGCAGATACATGTAAGTCATTCTGCTCAGCTCCTAACACTGCTTGAGACCCACCAAACCTATGCAGCAAAACCATAGAAAAATGGAAACATTTCCTGGTTTTGAATTTTCTTTCAAGCCTGAAAAATCATTGTTTCTTTATGAAAAGATTTGCCAGGAGACACATGAGTATGTCAAGACTGAGTAGGGAGTGACAAGTGTGCGCTACAACAAAAGATCATAAAAGTTTTGCCAGTGTCTGAATGTGCAGGTGGATAGATGTTGGAGGAAACCCCATCTCCACAGATGCACAGAAATTCTGCTATGAATTTTAATATATTATCAATGAAATTGAGCATTGCCAAACACAGACATTTAGAAGGGTCAAGCCAGACCATTTTCAAATCACTACATTGAAATAGAAATTGTGAGATTTGAAATATCCTCAATATGCATTTCTTTTACTGACTTTTTAATTTCTAAGATTTACATCGCATTTAGATCTTTTGAGATATTCACAAGAAACAACAAAAAATGAAAAAAGGAGAGAAGCAGAGAGGGGGAAAAGAAAGCCTTTTGCCTCCAGGATTAGAGAACTGAAATAAAGTAATAAGATTTCAGTTTCTTATCTAACTTGAAATAGTCCCTTTTTCTCCATTATTTTTTACTTCCATCTACCTGTCTGATTACAGGAAGCTTCCCAAGATGACGTTTTACTTTTTTTGTTAATTTCATTTAGTTTTATTTTAAATCAGGTACATGGAAAAACACCCAAGGTAACAAAGCTAAATCACAAGCGATGTTGGCAAGCACAGCACTCCAACAAAATATACAATATACAGTTGTACAAGACAGCTGCTGAAATCTAGTATGGAGCTGCAAAGTTTCCTTCATTCTGAAGCCACCCACTTCTCTGAAAGTTGCTTCCAAGGAGAGATGCGGTTGGAATTTTGACCCTTTTCCATAAAAACTAGAAAACTTCAGTACAAACCACAGAGTCTAAGACTTATGTCTTGAAAACATCCTAAAAGCTCAGTAACGACACAGCTTCTCCCCACAGCAGAAATAACAATAATATTTGTAAAATGTGATAACATGAATAATATTGGTAAAATGTGATAATATGATTAATGTTGGTAAAATGTGATAACGTGATTAACTCACTAAGCAGACCATAAATACAGAAGTAGCCTACAGCTTGAAACAGAATTTTAAGCTCAGATTTCTAGAAACAAACTTAGGTGAGAACTCACCAAAATAGTCTCAGAAATTATTCTACCTAGTTAAACTACCTATAATTTAAACAAAAGATAGAGAAAATAGCAGCTATATAACACACCACATAACCTGAAAACAAACAAAATAAAAGTATTGAAAAAAATAGAAATGGGCAAAAAGACAGAAAGATAAACAGAGAAATGTGATTTCTGTAAATCAGGGGGAAAGTTTTTTTTTTTTAAAAAATAGTTCCAACACCATTTTTCTTAGTAATATTGTATTGCTGAGTTGGATCCTCTCATGAAGTGCCTTAGCAACAATGCATCAGCTCAGATACATTCAAACACGACTTTTTCAAACAAGCAAATTGGAAAGAAAAGAGAAAAAAAAGACAATAGAATGCCACTTGGCACTTCTACTGCTAAGCACCAATGACTTTTATGTTTGTGCAAAGGAAATCCCAGCTCCTTTGCCAAGGAGTCCATCACACTATGATTACAGGAGGAGGGGATTTCCATCTGCCTTATTTCCATAACAAATCTGTCTACTTTCAGAAACTATGTGGAAGAGTTAAAAAAGACAGCACTGAGAGAACACAGTTCCAACCAAACAATCAATCTGCATGTTTGCTGTGAGCACAGTCAGATCATTCCCTTCCCTGAGGTTGGTCTGTTGGTGGTTTCTTTTCAGAGGTGCTGTCCCTGAGTTCCCTGCTGGTCTGAAGAGGTGCTGAACACCTGACCTCAGTGTATCTCTGACTTGATAACAGATTTCTTTACACTGAAACCACACTGTATCCCACTAGGCGATTAAAATTGCTCCTACTCTTTGGAAATCTATCACTTACAAATTATGGAATTATTGCAATCATTATGGAATGCATTTCCAATCGTTCAGTGATTGATTCCAATCAATGATCCTTCCAAACAGTGTCAGTTTTACTGAGCCTGGACATCTCTAAACATTTGCAATGGTCTCCTCCTGCAACAAGACATCAATAATAATGGTCTGGGCTCTTACATTACACACAACAGTCACCTGCTCTTTAATGGGGATAGAACAAGACTCCAGCAAATAGTAAAGGAAGTCCAGGAGAAAATGACTGGATCTGGGCATAGGTCCACAGAGGTGCAAGGAGCTAACCTGCACACACTGAACATTTGCTCCTACCTCCCCCTATCCTGTCAAATAAACAGGGACAGGGGAAGGCTTGTGGCTGGAACATCCTGCACTTAGGCCTGCCCCAGCTCTCAGAAGAGAATGCAGTTCTCTATCTTGTGCTGAGCTCAGGGTTGGCACTGGGAGAATGAGGAAGCCATAAATCAGTCACCTCTTCCTTGTGCCAAGCAAACCACAGCAGAGAAGCGAGTTTGGACCCTGCTGCTCAGATATTCCAGAGGGCCTACGCCCTCTTCCTAGTCAAAGGAGCCCTGATGCTTTCCCTGCCCCTTACCCAGCCTTGGTGCTTATACACCACCATGCATGCTTTGAAACCTCTCCCTTACTCATCCAAAGCCCAGCTTCGCTCCTAACTTTGCACAGCGCTCGGGATGAGCTGAAACCTGGGATTCAAACACTGTGCATGGCACAGTAAAGCTGCAACTGAGAAATAATTAAATAACTGCTGAGCTACCAAGGGAGGCAAACTCTATAAACTATTGTGTTTGCAGTATCACGCTGCATGTTTCGGTACTTGAAGTCCCCCAGTATATACTCTACTGATCGATTTGCATACCCTATCGATCTCAAGGGCTGACTAATGCATTTGATTTGTGGCACTTCTGCATAATTTTCTGATTAAGTTACTTATTTAACCTATTGACCTTTACTCTTAATTAAAGAGCCTATGTAGATGTTGAGCCGTAATCAACCTGCGCGCTAGAGAGTGGAATTTACATCTTGTGGAATTTACGCGCTCTTTGAGGCTTTACACTGACGCTCTGTGGCACGCGATGGACACGCTTGCCCCTCGCAGCTTGAACTCATGAAGCATCCTAGCAGTCAAACTTTACTTCCAACAGCCTTCAAGCAAAATTCTCACAAGCATTTGGTCTTTAAGAAAAAAAAAAAATTAAAAAAATTAAGTTCACACAACAGAAACTCCTGTTTTGAAAGCCTAAAAGAGAAAAAGTGAGTTGAATCTGTGTTTAGTTGTCTTATGCAACTGATCCACTTGTATCTAATACCTGTTGGACAATCAAATCCAGTTCAGTTTTGGACCAGATCTCTATCGTGCACACCATGAACACCTCTGTTGTACATACCAAAAAAGAAGTCCTTGCTCTACAGGGGTCACCAATAACAATTTTAAAGTTACAATAGATCTAATTATTTTTCACTAACGTGGAATCCTAATTTGAGCAAATCATTTGGTGAACAAAGAAAAAAACAAACAAAAAAAGCACCAACCATCCTCAACCTCCCCCCAAGAAATCCACCAAAACCCAATACATTGCAGTAATTTCTTTGTACTGCATTCTGCTCGCTTATGTTGTGTAGTACAATTTAATTTTAATAATTTATGTCACTTGGTTGTTCCTACTAAGTGTAATACTGTATTTTACTGATTCACTGTAAAGCAGAGAACATCTCAATAATTCAGATGACAAACAAACTGCAACATTTTCTGTGTCTGGAAACCATTATGTCAACAGCCTGGAAAGTCACCAGTTTGACAGGAGATATTAACCAAGTATTTAGAAGCTGCAGTTATACACTCCTTTCAATCACACATGCCTCATCTCTCCCTGCATATACCCCCACCAGAGGGATAAAGATTAGATAAAATATGACAAGAAGATAATGTTCAGTAATCATTCTGAACCAAAAAGCATTACAGGACTATGGCCCTTGAGACAATAAGCAACCAGAAAAAAAATTAATTTACTCAATTACTGATGGCTTTAAGCTTAAATTAGTGGTTAGATCCAAAGCACATATGTCAAAAACTAACAGGCATAAATATAATAATAAAAACCAAGTTGGTGAATTGAGGCTGAGTGGGTGGCACTCCATGTAGACTGAACAGAGCAGAAGATATTTCCAAAATAATTGAAACTAAACCCTTACCCATTCTGCACAACTTCTTTCTCACCAGTAGCACTCCACATTGAAATCACCTCTAAGGAGGTGTGTTTGTACACCCATCTTAGTTCTCTTTTTATTTTTTTATGCTCAGAAGCCTTTACTGGCTGGGAATTTTACTTTACTTACTTCCATATGGACACCATGAAGAACAAGCAATTTTTTAAAACAGCCAATATTTCTCATATGACACTATTTAGGCTGCTGAAACTCACAGACAAAAATCTTTCCTAACAGAAGGGTGCCACTACACACTGTTGGCTACAAGTGTTCCTGTGTTAAAATTCACAGGGTGAAGCAAACAAAATGGCAGAAGAAGGCTTAACTCAGACCAAAGGAATCTGTTCTTCCCTGCAATAGGTGCAATGAATCCATCAGCATTTTACAAACAGAGGAAGAATTCACCCCTAGACTAGACCTGGAAGAGCACCAAAGGTATAACATGTGAACTTGCAAACAAATAGGATAACTATGGATCCTTATTACCACACGTGAATTCAGGGTAGAAATTTATGAAATCACTTCTACTCACGGTATTAATTCTCTTCTCCTCTCTTTTATTTTCAACTTCACCCCCTATCTGCATGCTTTTGCCCTCCTAATTACATACTGACTTTCCCTAAGCTAGTTAGAATATTCTGTTTGTTACATTGGCTCCATGTAACTTGCACAGTTCTAGTGTTGAATGATGCTTCTGCTCAACTTTCTGCAGCAACTGCTTTTTGCCTCCACATATTTTCCAATATGTCCTGTCTGCTCCTGGAAAGAGAGGAAGACACAAACCTACCATTCTTGTGCCTTTGCCAATCAAAGTGTGACTGAGGTCCACTGGACAAAGAGCTCAGAATTAAAACTGAATTAAGATTATCTGAATGAGGACAAAAATCATCATGAGAGGGCCTTAAAGATCAGTTATGATCCAATGAGAAACCTGCAGGCAAATTGAGGTGCAAGGGCTGTGTGGAACACATGTACCCTTGCTGTTGGTGGGAGCTGCTATGTTAGGAATGTGTTCCAGTGTAATCCAGTGAGACTTATCAAAGGGAAATAGTGTCATTTGCTCACTGGGGCTAATTTTGATTACTTCTTCCCTAAGCTCCACTGGAACAAGTATCAAAGTGAAAGCTCACATTCCTTCCATTGTCAGTAACGGAACAGCTCCTGGTGGCTTTTTGCTGGCTGTGTATGTAGGCAATAAGAGGCCTCCAAGCCAGCTAACAGAGTACATAAAAACCCTCTACATTTAAAATATTCAGCTTGCTCAACAAAGAATGCACCTTGATTAGTAGAGTCTATTAAATTTCACCTACTTAACTTTGCAGCTTGATTAGTGAAGTATGTGGCTTAATCAGCACAGCATGGAACTCATGACAACACACACCTCCTAAAACTGAAACTGTTGGTAGGACCCAACAGAATCCCCAGCACATGTCTCTGTGTAACACATGTAAGGCAGGGCATTCAGAGCAGGCCCTTAGGTCTGTAAATGAACAACTGGATGTTCAGTTCCTGCAGCAGCCTCGTGGCTTTGTGAGGTGTAGGACTCAGGCTGTAAAGTTTCAGCTGACTGGAGTGGTGAGGCAGCAAAACGAAGCAGCATCCTCATCAGCATTGCTGTGACCACAGATCCCTTTACTCATCCATGGCAATACACAGCCAAATCCAGTTTTCAGTATTTAACTGTAAGGACACCTCAGATAATGTCATTGGGCATCCAAAATACAGTTTCATTATACCAGGGAAATTATGTGGAATACTTGATGATAGCAAGTGTGTCAGCAGTTGAGGTAAATTATTACAATTTTCACACTATCTAGGTAAAGATTAAAGTTGGAATGGGGTTCAACTGTACACACACAGAATCTGAAGACATTTCAGGAAGGAACAAACCTGGGATTTTAAACTATAATAAAGTTGAAGATTGTTCAGGCATGGTGTTTTGGCTTGGACTGCTTTTTTTTTCTAGAAATAAATTGACATAATTAAGAAGTACCTTTACTTTTGATAGAATATAGCTACATGTTCTGTCCCTAGACTACAAGGAATGCAATCATAGCTGTACCATGCTGTACTATGACTCTGCACAGAATTCCCTTAATGATCTTGCCCCCCCTGCAGTGGTTATCCTATATGCTGTGAACACATGAGATGAACTCACAGTGTTGTTATTTATGGTACAGATTCTAAGACTGCTGCAGTTAATGGAAACATTGTGTGTTGTCTAGAAAGGAGTTTTGCAAAATATGTGACATAAATCTTACCAACAGAGGTACCTGTATTCACATGACTCTTAACCCACATCCCTCCTTTTAGTTGCTACCCATTCACTAAGAAAAATAAAAACACATATGTGTCTCAAACTCCCAGATATTCAGCTGTTCCTCAGCAGAACTGGATGCCATTCCCATCCCTGCAAACCTAGAGCCATTAATAAGGAAGGTTTTGACCAGGCAATTTCTGCAACACTTGGAAAAAATACAATGTCAAACTACAACAAGTACAGAGATTTGCACTTACATAACCTTTGTACCAAAAAAAAACCCAAACCAAAATGAAAATGAAAGACAAATGAACAAACAAAAACCCAAACAAAGCCATGAAAAAACCCCAAAACAAATAAACAAACAAACCCAAGATCTATTATTTCTAATTCCTCTGAAAGTTTCACATTACTAAGAAAAACAAAGCATTAAACTTTGATTGTTGAGGTTTCCTTTTACAGCTCCCAGATAGCAAATATAAACACACAAAAACCTCAGTCTTTCACAAAAAGCCAACCCTCAGGTAAGACTGAAGAAAACCTGCACCAAACTTTACCACACACCTAAAAACCCATCAGTGCAGTGATGGAAATGTGCCAGCATCAGTTCAGACCTACTTCTGAGAGGAGGCACCAGTAGGAGCAAGGAAGATAAAGGCTTCACAGTTTGGGAATCAGGACTTCAGCAGGCAACACAAAAATCCAGAGGTTGATTTTCCCACTGCATCCTTTCTATCACAGCTTGCTAGACTGGGATTCACATTCTATCCTGTTTCTGGAAGTAGTTCAAAGGGGTATTTAGGAGCCCTGTGTTTGTGCATTAGTCACTACATTAGGTCCACTTCTCCTATGAAATTCCATAGGAAAAAACTTCAGTATCCTCACACAATTTCACTCTAACCTTACAGTCCTTGTCCCAGCTGGTGGTACTGTCCTTGTTGTTCATTACTGGACATCTATGCAAATATTTCAGCAACAGCTCTCAGAAAAAGTAGTAAAAACTTCTATATTTCCAAAGTGCTGTCTAGTTTAGACATCTTAGTTCAAAAAAGAGTTGTATTTTTAGTATCCATATTTTAATTAAATGTATTTTCTTATTGAACATTCTAATTGGAGTAGCAAATTAAAATAAGCAGTGTTTGCTTTCTAAAGCATTCCACTGATCACTTCCTGGTACGGTAAAGGCTGAGATGTTACATTTTCATTCTAGGAATTCAAGAAGGAGAACTTTCAACAAAACTTCAAGTGTATTTAATATTAGATTGAGTAGAGAAGGAAAACTCATTAGATGTATGTTCTTACTGAATTCAAAGCACTACTGTCTACAGCATTCCCAATTCAGAAGAGTCAAAACTTTGTCTAAAAATGTCAGTACACCAAGAAAGCAAAGTCCACAGGACAGCTGTCTTAGTAGCTATGACTACAGATGTGAAGTTTTAACCTGCATTTTTAATCATACTCATTTTACACCATGCCCTGCTGATAGTAATATGACTCAGTGAAGAGACCCAATGTTGTTTTAATTTGGCAGCCAGAGGAGCTTGCACAAATCTTTGGTCATTCTGAATGTTAAGGAAGGCATGCTGTAAAAAGATCAATATAATAGCATTATTTGAAGCACACTACTTCTCCTATTCGAAACATCACCAGTTGTGCCCTATCCATTCCTGAAATGACAGACACAAAACGAGAAAGTATCTTGTTAAATTCTGTTGAAATAAAGCATGAATATTAACTTATCAATCATCTCTCTCCATTGTTTACCATAAATGCTTTTTTTACTAGATTTTACACCAATACCAGAAAAAAAAATTAAAATTAATCTTGTTTAGTGCACATTCTGAATATAAAATTTATCTTGAGTATGTTGTTTGGCAATATTCTTTTCTTTTAACCTTTTCTAGTGTCCAAGACGGGTCTTTGGAAAATGTAGCAAATTTCAGCAAGCTGTCTTTACATGATCCCTGGAAATCTGCTGCTTCTGTAAAAATGTACGTGGCGTTGCTGTCCATTACCCCAGGACTCCTCAAGAGTTAGAGGTTATTCTGAACACCCTTTTTCTGAAAATAGGCCCAAGTGGTATTTAGGAGCCCTATCAGCTATGAGAATGAAGACCAAACACAACACTAAGATCAGCTCAGATCTAAGGCAGAACTAGACCAAGAAACATCTACAAGTATTTCTCGGTTTGTTTCAACCTAATTTCTCCCTCATTAAAACCAAACAAACAAACAACCCCAAACTACAAACAAAAACAGCCAAACACAAGCACACAAAAATCCAATACAACATCTGGTATATTTTACCAAACCTTTCCTCACAGCAGTAACACAGGAGTCACAAGCAGGGACAGGAGGACAAGTACCCAACATCACTGAACATCATCTAACCATGATAATTGCCTGGATGCAGCAGAGCAGGGGAGATAAGGGAGCTGGGAAATGAGAAGCAAGGGCTGATGACAACAGGAGCTTGGTTAGGAGCTCATGTGGATTCAAGATTTTTGAAATATTTCCTCTCCCGCAGGTACTTCCCTTCCTTTTCAAGGGAAAAGCTGCAGTACCACAGAATCCACCATGTGGTGTCTGTTAGCAAATGTTGACTTTTTCATGGCAACTGGTGTAGGTACATCTAGATTGTGTATTTAAACATCACAGTTTTGTTTTCATTTCTTGCAAGAAGCATTTGACTGAGGTTAATGTTTTATATCAACAGAGTAAAAATAGCTAATTCTGGGCCCAAAGGTCATACACATCAGCACAACTTGAGTTCTGAAGTGCTTTTAACCTTGATTTTTCCTTGTATGCCAGGTCCTTTAAAATATACAACACATTTAACCCTGTCTCACAAACAAAGGGGAAAAAAAAAAGAAACCAAAGATGTTTTCACTGTCTTTGGAAGACCATAATCATTTGACAATCAGAGAGTTCTGATTGTATCTGAGACAGCACTTGCCAAAAAATACATGAGATAAATACAATTTTCTTTAGAAAAAGGACTACAAATCAGAACACAGCAGAGAGGAAAGAAAAAAAAAAAAAGACATCTTCCCTATCTGATTCATTAGATTTTTGGCACCCCAATTAAGTTCTGACAAGCTAGTATTCCAGGCACAGTAAAATATTGTTGTTCCACTAGGCTTGCTCCAATGTTTAGTCATAAGATCCATACAATAATAACAGAACAGTGGCCTATCTTGACCAACAGTACATTAGTTATTATCTGCAGCACAAACACCTACCACTTTATACTAACATTTTGGCAGTTAATCTAAACATAGCACTTAAAGCTACATCATAATTTTGAGATCTAACTGGGTCATTTTCCTTCCAGCTGGCACCAGTAAAAAGTATTTTATAACAAAAAAGTAAATGAAACTTTTTTACAAGAGGTTTTTTTTTTTTTTTCTGCTCTTAAATGGCAGGAGCACAAGCATGATTTCAAGCACACACGACACATTTTTCAAGGCCTGTTGGTGGTGATGCTAAGTGAGTGAATTACAATAAGATTTATTGTGCAGTGCTGGATGTCTGATTTTCCATCCACTGCTGGGAGCTTCAGTTGGCGGGAACTAACAGAGGCGCCTATTATGCACAGCCTGGTTCAAAATGTGGGTTTGGTGCAAATCCTCAGGCACAGGAACTTACTGCACGTGCTGGCACGGAGAAAGTTGATGAAAAGAGGGAAAAAAAGGACTTTTTAAGTGGCTTCTTAAATATTTGGTGATCCATTCCTTCTACGAATTGTTTTGTGAGAAAGAAGGGAGAAGGGAGAAGTCACAAGAGACTTACCTGTAAAACTGGTGTCATAATCTATGGATATAAAACAAGATAACCAATAACACTGTTATTGTAGCTGGATCCCCTGCTGACAGGATTCAAAGTGAACAGGAACTCGCCAGTAGTGTTCTCAATATTTTACTTCTCCCATCCTTTTTTTTTTTTTTTCTCTTTCCTTTTATTTCCCCTTGTAGGTACTGGAAACACAAGTCCCTCTTTAAATAACTACTCATAGACTTCTTTTTCTTACCCTCCTCTACCTTTTTCTGGCTTTCTCAAATGTTCCACGTACACATCCAGCTAGCTGACTTGATGTATAGCGCATGCAAAAGCGGAGAGGGGAAATACTGGAAGGAAAAAATGAAAAGACAAAATCAGGACAGACACAGCAAGAAAAAGCAAAAACCTAGAGGAGAGAAAAGTGAGGCTACAGAGCTCAGAACTCCTGCAAGAAATGCATGAAAGATATGAGAGGTTAGCAGGGATGGATGGATGGATGGATGGATGGATGGATGGATGGATGGATGGATGGATGGATGGATGGATGGAGACTTGAAGGAAGGAAAATCTAGAAAGAAAAAAAATTGGGTATGAATGGAAAAACCATTTGGAGGGTACAACAACAGACTAAATGACTTATTTAGAGTAGAACTGGTATCTGTCCTGCTGAGCCACAAACACAACTTCACTTTAATACACTGAGCACCTCCTCTCAGATTTGTAGTTGGAGACAAACTCCACTGCCACTTCCTCAGTTCCTTGGGAACAGCTTCTAGGGGGCACCTTCTTTACACAGTCTGCTCCACAACTGGCACTCAGAAAAGGCATTTGGCTTAATGATGCAAATCAAGCAAACAGTGAAAAACAGTCCACAAACCTGATGTTCTTTCTCATTGGTTTGAAAGACTCATACATCCAAACACAGTATGATGCCCCAAGTCCACAGTACAGTGATGAGCTGGGAATAATACCTTTTCCTGCCTTTTGGTTTATTTTAGGTACCATTTACTACTCTCATAAAATCTGCTTCTACTATAAAATTTGACGTCATCTTTGCAATTTTCTCAAGGGTGCTGGCTCACTATCTAGAACCTACAGTGCAGTTCCTTGGCCACACACGGGATGGCACTGTTAAAATTAGTCCTCACACACCAAATCTCTCCTCCACTCTGACTCTTCGTGGGCAGCAGATTCAAAGGTTTATTCCCCAGAAATGTATCTATCCCCCACAAACTGACATCACATATTTTTGTGCTTGGGCACTCCTTATACTTTTACTTTGTACCAAACATGGAAAACCAATACCCATAAATGTATTAATGCTATGTTGTGATTTTTTGAAGGCTTGGCAGCAGAGGGGAGAAATAAGGAGTTTGGGTGCAGTATAATATTGTGGTATTTCATTCTCTCCAGAGATCTATAATTTTATGCATTTGTATAAAAAAATGTTAAGGAAACTTAATGTATGGAACATGAGGAAACAATTTTCTTCCTTAAGGAATAAAAACCCAAAAAATTTAAAAACAAAACAAAAGGAAATGAACCAAAACAAAAACACACCTTTGGGCTATAAGCATTAAAAATATCATTCCAAATTGAACCATCCACCAAAACAGAATGCAGAATAGAAAGAGTAGGCAGAGTTAAGGAATAACCATTAATTTTTGTCTCCTCTTTGTAGTCACATGTCTCTTAATTGTCACTCAATTTATTAGCACCCTGTAATTTTATGGCAATGTCACCATAAATTCTAAATATGAACAACAGCAGATGGAGAATCCCTCATCCCATTGACTGGGTCAGAATACAGGACATCACAAAAGTTTTTATTGTTTTTAGGTAAATGCAGAGAGAGAACAAGGTCCAAAAAGGACAAGTAAAGTACAGTTAGAGTCCACAATAAAGCTAAGTCTCCAAAATACCAGCTTTCTTCAGATTTCTGCTGTTACACCCTTGCCAAAAATCCCCTTCTGATCTCTAGTCAAGAATCAGCTCAACCACATGCAGGGTAGCGAGGGTGACCCTGTTACTGTCATGCAGAAACAACCTGGTATTGTACAGCACCCCACTGCTGTGTGCCGCCACAGAAGCATGGCTCCAGAAACAGCTTTTACCTGCAGGTGATATTTAAAAGGAAAACCCACACATACCCTTGCAGGGCCCTTTAGTACAACATACACATTGTGTGGCCTGCAGTCTGGAATGGCACATTATATAATGCAGTGCCAGACAGGCTTCTCAGCACTTAGGTTCAAAAACAAGCGCTAGACATAGCACATCCTTGATGTCAGGGCCTTTTTTGTCCAGCAGGAAGGGTATGGAAACTCAGTGTTATTTAAAATGGCCATTAACATCTGTCCTTTGACAGTTCCAGGGGGCTGGAACTGCATTTTCTTTAGGTATATCTTTACCCAGTTTGGTATGAGAGTTAATGGTAACTGCAACCCTCTCCTCCACTTATTTCTCAGCTTAAGAAAATACCACATTGTACTTGAGGAACAGAACTTCCACACTTCAAGGAAAATTCCCTGGAAATGTCATCAGAGACCTCTGAGAGATACTGATTTGGCACAAGACATGGCAAGGAGGGCATATTTATATCAAGCATCCAATGTATTCACATCACACAAACCAAAGCAGGCAAACTGAGATAACCTCCAATTTTACCACCTTTTTTTTCTGTAGATTGCCACCCTTGCTCTCCTCAACCCTTTTTCTCCTTAATGGATGCTGCAACACCCAGGAAAACTGCCTTCCCATGGCACTGACACAAGGAAATCTGGCTGCACTTATGTCTCTCTAGACTGTACATATCTTGCCCCTGTAGTATTGTCAAAACTCACCCAGACCACAAGAAAGGGAAAATAAACAGGTGAAAGGTGCTGCCCACCAGCAAACACCTTCACAAAGCATCCATTTTGTTCAGATCAGCATTTTGGGGCAATAATTCCCCTCCAGGAGCTCTACTCCAGCTCTCACAGAGTCCTAGACTTCAGCATGCTTTGTTCTCAGTGAGAGGAAGCAGAAACATTGCCAGCTGAGGAACACTGCTCCCCAAAGCTGAGAACTGAAAGTGTTTATTGTTCCTTTTCCAAAAACCTCAAGCATCTTAAGACTTTTCAGAGGGGCCTAAGAGAATTAGGAATTTCTAAACCTATTAGGTACTTCTAAACCTATACCTTCTAAATACAAAATTTATATATCTCTATTTTCAAGTCTGCCCTGAAAGATATTTAAGGTGGGATTTTTCCCTTTGATTTACTATTCCCAGTTTTTGTGCCTTATTTTCAATGAAAGTTAATACAGACTCCTCAGTCAAAGCCTAACTGGCCACCAGGAATTTACCACTGTGGTGGCTTGATAGGACTAGGATTTATCTTAGCAAGTTTTCAATCTTTTTTCAGTAATTTATACTGTAAACTATTGTCTTCTTTCTTGAGAAAATAAACCCAAAAACCCCCGAGCATATGAAGAATCCATCATTCAGAAATACAAGCAGATGAAATTCCTGATTATTATGAAGTAAAAATCCCAAGATCCATTAGCCTAACAAGAACCCCATTTGCAGCTTAAAAAAACAAACAAACAAAAGTGTGAGAAATTATGCATCTGTTCCCACCAGCAGCAGTAAAAGCTAGGAGCAGGCTTGCACCCAGACAGCTACATTTTGGGTGCCAATATTATATTAATTACATTAAAAATGGAAAAACAGAAACCCTTCTGCCTTCTTCATTTAGCTCATAACCACTTTTTCCCTATTTTTTCTAGAAAACGAGTGTTTTTCCATTTAAAAGGTGAGAGCCACTCTGTAGTTACAAGTGGTACTTTTTGACTTTCTTAATACAACCCTGTGGCTACAATTAACACAACGGATAAATAGCAGATCAAATTAAGGTCTGATCCTGTTTTACTCATAGGTGCAATCCTCACAATAAATTGCAGGTTAAGCTGTTGGAGGTAAATGAGGAGAGGTGGAAAGCATGCCTGAATTTTAAGTGTTCAGACATTAAAAGCAAGTGTGAGAGAAGATAAGCAAATATCTAGACAGAAAATTTGAAAACTTTAGGAAGATTTAATGCTTATTCTGAGATTCCAAATGCAGCATGTTTTGCACAAAGATTTAAGAAAAGGTAGGAAATGTGAGGGTTGTCTATATGAGTCATTTAATGCTTACTTTTATCCCTCACTTGGGAATAAGATTTTCAGAAAAGAAAAAGAACATTATTTTTCTTCTCATTATTTCAGAATGCTATATGTTCATTTCAGAACCCCACTGTCTTTGAAGTTTGGGAATAAGGGAACACAGACTGTTTCCATGCCTGGTCTTATTGTTGTGGAAATCCACTACTTTACCCCATTAAAAATGAATAAACAACTGAGCCAATTTGAAGTTCTCCCCAACCTGAGACTTTTACGGGCTGCATATTGTCTGATATGTTCTGTTTGCAATTCAATCACAAACTCCTTGCAGTACAAGAATCAAAACATTGCAAAAGAACTGTCTCTAGGCATGATCAGGCTAAGGATCTTCAGGAAGGGATTAATGAAGGAAGGCAGCTTTATGAATCATTGTCTGAGGCACCTAACATCTAATAGGAAATCCTAGGATTGTGTCTAGAAAAATCCTGTGCACTTACTGCCAAGTGCTGAAGGAACTGTCCTCTTCCCATGACACCGGTCATGGCAGGATATACTCAGAACTTCAGAGAAGCAACCTGGAATCACAAAAAAACCCCATAAAAAATTACCAGGCCATTTAAAATAATTCACTGTCCTTTATACCATGAAGTGTTGACCAAAAAAATATATTTGTTTTACTCCACTCACCCAAATTATCAAAAGACAGTGCTAGTGAGCTCTTTCAAATTCTTCATCACAGCACTTCCCGAACACCCTGTGCCTGCTGAGGTTGCTCAGTTACACCAGAGACCTTCTATTGTTTTTTTTTCTCCATTAAACATTAGAGCACATTGTGAGGAAAACATAAGGATATGCTCAAAACCTTTGTCTTTTGTTTCTACTGCAAGAAAGACAGAAAAGAGCAGTACACAGGTCTCAGCTGGGGGCACTTAGCCCATCAGGTCCTTGGTATCATCAGTCCAACAAGAACCAGTTGAGTGGTGGAGCCTCAAGGACAGAACCCACATTTCTTCTGTTCACACTGCAGCATTGGGGGTCCTTCTGAGGGTGCACAGATACATTCAAAACAAATTCCTCAGCAGCAAAGGCTGAAGTAGGAAAAACTGGAGATTGGGTCAAAATTTGAAGTTCTAAGTTGAATCAGCAAATTTTCTTGGACTGTTCGTATCTTTTGAATTACAGAAGGAATAAAAACTGTTTTCCAGTCATCATCCTGAGATCTTTTTGAAGTCACTTTTGCTTCCAGCATCACCCTGGAAGCCACAGTGTTTGCTCTGTGCTCCCTTCCCAGTGACACAATCCCTCCGCAGTCTCTCCCAGGGGGCTGCCCACAGCTCCGGCCACCCAGCGCCAACACCCTCAGCAGATGTGCTGCAGTAAATGCTGTAAACACTCACTGCTTCCCCTCAGGTCACAATAAACCCAAAACAATCTGTTGGAGAGGCACTGGAGGCCCCCTGAAGGGATGGAATGCTGTGCTTGTCCCTCTTTCCTCTGCTGTTGCTGCCCTGTGGGAGGACAAGGTGAAGAGGACAGAGGGAAGAGTGAGTGGTGGGCAGGGAGTCCACAGGGCAGCCGAGGGTCTGGAGGGGTGGCAGCCCTGTCCCAGCACGTGAGGGATGCCAGCAGCCCCTGCCCTCAGCCCTGCTGCCAGGGGCTGCACTAAGAACAACCTAATGACCAACTTAGCAGTCTTCCCCATGGAGGGGTGAGAGTAGCTGGTGATTTCTAAGAGTTGTATTAATTTTCCCATAATTTTGTAATTTTAGAGGGCCACCTTAAATAACTGATGAATTGCAAGTACAGCAAATGAACATTAAACCATCTATCACAGAATAAAAGAGCCATTAATCTTTTAGGAACTATTACACATTCACACTCGTATACACAGAAGAAGGGAAGTGGTGCCGTTCTTAGCACAGATTATTTCAGCTCAGCAAAATAACATTATGTGAATATTCATACTTATTCATTTTCCTTAAAATGAGACCTTTTTTTCCTTAAAATAATCTAAAGCTGCTAGGATGTCTGCTGCTTCCCTCCTGTAGCTGGTGTTATATAAAGTCACAGCAGTGTTAGGGGGGTTCTGCAGGTTCTGTTCACAGAAGAATCTGGTGGATCATATAAACTAACTTTCCCTCACTTTTTTTCTTTCAACCCATATAGTAGTTGTCAAAACCAGAAGAACTTTCTAGGTTCTACAGTAACACTGCACAAAAGAGGTATCTTGTACCTAAAGGTTTTTCCAAAAGCCCTTTCCCCTGCATGATCTACCAACACATGGCAAAAGACTTGCATTTCTTTTTGGGTGGGTGGGTGGATTTGGGGGGATTTCTTTTTCCCTCTCCAGCACTTAGCCTTTGGTTTTCCAGCAGCTGCAGCTATTCTAGTGGAATTAACTAAGTCTGCAATCAAGTGTGGATTTCCTGATGTTTGAATAAAAGATATTTCATTGTGATTGAGTAATTTGATCATTAAAATCTATGATCTCCAGATTTTCTGAATTAAGTTTGTTAAGTTTTAACCAGATCCTGCAAAAATTGAGAGAAGTTTATCATCCTAAGTATTTTGGATCATACAAGGGACTTTGCAATTCAGTTGAACATAAACTGACTGTTTTCCCTGATTTTCTTCCATTAAAAAGAAAAATAGGGCTGTTGAAAAACTCCTTATCAAGGCTGTTCATTGGGATGCAAACTTAACTGTTCATTTGCCCTCAGCCATTTCATCCACCAAAATACCAGCCCAGCCCGTGTTCCTGACTGGGAAAGGGTTGCACACATTAATAGCCCAAGACAATTACTGTAAGTGCTGAGGAACATGAGAATGAGATGCAGATGTTGGCCAGGCTCAGATGCTCTCATTAGCTGTTATCTCCTGTTGCAACTGTGGAACATAAACCTACTGGGCCAGGAGGGATAGGAGTCTAATCCACTAAGACAGTTACTGTGTTTTCAATTTTGTAACCTATTTGTGATTAATTAGTTGTGAACATACTGTACCTAGAAAGAAATCATTAGCCATTATGGGGGCTTAGTGACAGAGATACCTTTCCACTTGGTGGTTGCAGTGTCTTGCAGGCTAGGATTCTGCTGCATCGCTCTGGATCATAACAGAATATTTATATTTTCTGATTTTGAAATACAGTCCCTGTGGCCTGACTTAAAAGAAAGCTTGCTCATGCATCTGAAGTGTGAGATACCTTATTCATAAAATTTATTTGGAAGTTGTGGAAGTAATGCAAGAGTCAGGGTTTTACACTTAATGTTTGCAAGTTTTGAGCTCACATCCCATTTTTGAAGTTTAAATTAAAATGCTTGCCTGGTTTCTTCACACATCTTGAGAGTCCAGAAGAGTGGCAAAAAAAAAGACCCAAATAATTAACATACTTTTCTTTTACAAATTTATTATTTGAGGAGCATTATTTAAAGCTCTAATAATAAACCTTTTTCTTATCTAGTGATCCTTTGCTGATGAATTACAAGAGCAACCAAAAGTCCAAGAGGTTTTAATAGAAGTTAGAGAAGCTTTTAAACTTTATGGTGTCAAAATAAATTAAATTGTCCCTAAGTAGTCCTTAATACAGCTGACCACAGTGATTTCTACAGAGCAATTATGGTTTAGTGTGTCAGTCATCCAGCAGGCATTAATACAAAGCAGAACAGCTCTGAAGAAGTTTGTTATGGACTGTCATGTCAAGGAGGCCAGTGCTAACCTGAAACGGCCTTGATATTATTAGAACTTACTGAGGGTCAGATTCCAATTAATCCACAGATTTTAACAGTCCTCTGCTCTAGTGGGTCTTGATACAATTAAGGAATAACAGATGACAGGAAGGATACTTCCTGGCAGCCAATGACCGATGGCAGTATTTGAAGGCCCTTAACCCAGCTGGTCATTAACTGCTCAGAGACACAACCTGGAGCTCATATTTTCTATTATAAACCATATATTAAAGATATAAATCAACTACTACTTTTTCCTCCTCCTCCCAATCCCTATGAGCTGCTGCTGTTGGGCTACTGTGGTAGCAGTTAATCACCATGGGAAAATCCCAGCAGGGAGACAGGCTCGTGCCACACCTTGGAATCTTGGAAACCCCAAACAGCAGCCATCCTGAGGGAACCTGCAGCTGGTGAGCAGAGCTTGTGCTCAGCCAGAGGGAGAAACATCTGAGAGCAGGAGAAAGGACCAGAGCAACAGGGGCACCTCAGTTCTCGTATTTGTTGTGCTCTGTCACTTGTTTGGTGCTTCCAGTGCAGTAGGGCCCTCCTGTGATGATTGGAATAACCATGGTAACTTAGGAGCTTATTTATTATATTTATTGCAGCAAGTTGGTTTGAGGTGCTGTTCTCCCCAGCACCAGGAAAAAGCAATGTGGTGCTCTTGCTGTATGGGTTAGCCCCCAACACACAGCCTTGTCCAGAAGAGTGCTGTACATGTGGAGACAAGCCCCTGTCCTGCATGGCAATTTTTAGATTGACACCTAGAGATGTCACATGAACAGTTTGTGCCTTACTGCTGCAGGAAGCAGTGACCTTTTGTAGCCCTTGCTGGGTTAGATTTTCATTGTACTTGTGTAACAACCCAGCTGACAACACCAGTATCTTCCAGATTACTGATCAGTCCTCACAGGTGCAGATTCGGGTAAGAAAAAGGAGAAAAATCACATGGCAACAGGTGTGTTGGGGGAACAGAGGAAATAAATTGAATTAAATTGCACAAGTCAATATTTATGTATTTCTCCATTATAACGTGTTGGTGAGACTCCTCATTACCATCCACTGTTGACTTTGAAGTATTCCACCACAGAGATTCATAGTGCAGAATGTCATTTTTGGGAAGTCCATGTATGATGCTCTCTCCAAGGAAGAAAGGATTCTGTCCCGCTTGGATGTTTCAGGGTGGTTTGTGCACCAGCTGAAACTTGACTGGAATCTGATGTCATGTGCAGCCAAAAGGCTCTGTTACATTTCTGCCCCAGTACAGTACGCTTCAATGTAATTTATTATTTTCCTATGAGAACCATGACTAATTGCTAAGTCAGAAACCAATCACAACACACCAATGGCAGCAATTTACAGACATGGCAATATGGCACTAGAGGCTTTTTGTTATTTAACTTTGGTTAGTTTGTTTTAAGTTATATGCAGCGGAAAAGGGGAAGGCAAAGAAAGAAGAAACATGAGAACTGTTTTGTCTCATTTCTACTCACTAAAAATCCTTCTGAGATTATGTTGTTACCAACAGCATTTCCTGCACACAAAATTGACAGTATTGAGTGTATATTGTCAAATTAGATTGGTTATCATGCATGTCTTTTACAGCATATGGTGTTAATGCATTTCAGAGGCTGGAAAATGCCTTCATAGACTAGAAAGGCGTGGGCAAAACATAAGAGCTGTAAAATTCAGTCACCAAATTTACAGGAGGCCAGCTGAACAGGCCTAGTTGCATTTTCCCATCAACTCATCGTGGTCAGTCTTTAATACTAAATTCAAAGGAATAAGGGATGCATAGAAGAAATCACACACACATCTCGTAAAACAAAATTTATCTTTAATTTGTAAGTGTCAACAGCAGTACAAAAGATGGAGTGATGGTGAATAGATTAAGGGTAGAGAGGACAGTCTTGAGGTAAATGAGCATAAATAGGCAGTCTTATAGACACTCCCCTGAGGGGTCTAAACCCCTATCATGGCATATACTGTATCACCCAAGGATGACATGTTTAACATATCAGGAAAGCACCTTGTGCAAAAAAAAAAAAAAAGAAAAAAAAGAAAAAAACTTTAAAAAATCCCTCCCACCCGAAACATGTAAGTAAGGTGCCAACGTACACCAGAACATACTGTATATGGACAGTGTCTTTCAATTTTGTCTTTTCCATCAATAACTGAGGCAGAGGAGGAGAAGACTCTTAAAAGTACCACTGAAAGATTATTTAATATTTAATTTACCTCACGTCAATACTGCACAACAAAATCCAAGAAGTCTGTTTATGCAATGAAGCAGAGCTAAGAATAACTATTCTCTTTTTTAATCTGAGAACAGATTTTTTTTCTTTAATCAATATCCTTAGCAAACTTTTTTCATTCTTTTTTTTTCTTTTTACTGTATCAAGAGGAGAGTGTGAGATGTGATGGCAACCTTTAAGTTCATTTAAAAACTTTACACTGGACTGTACAAGATTTTTTTTTTTGATAAACTATTTACATTTTCAGACTTTAAAACATATTCAAAGCAGCAATAGACACTAGTTTTTCCTCTAAACGCCCAAATAATTACCGGCCATGGGCCCAGGTAGGTACCTGCACTGTATATAGAATTTCTACAAAGAAAACCTGCCCATTAAGTAGCCAGTGGCTGTTAAACAAGCAGCCCTCGCCAGTAAGAGCTGCACCCAGGGTGTTGCTATAGGAATCAAAGCATAGTACCTTGACAAGAGAGTCTCAGTTGTCCCAACAGCTCTACACAAACTTTACAATTTGAAACAGCAGCTAGCATGTCAGTCCAGCATGTCAGTGAATTGTGCTGATTAAATTAACATAGAGTACAATCTCACAATATACATCACAAACAAATTACAATGTCAGGAAATAAGAGTTACAGTAAGATAAGTTATGTAGTAACAGCTTATAAGCTTGTCTTAATGTAATAAAAAAAAATTTTACATGGGAAATACAATAATGAATGAACATAAATGCTAAGCATTCTAGTTTGCTACAAGCTGAAGAAAGGTACAAGAAAAAAAAAACAACATTGCTTTCTGGAAAGCAAAACACAAATAACAAAGGAAGACAAACGGAGAATGCACACTAGCAGGTCTGCAATGTGCAGCATACAAACAGTTAAATATTTGCACATTCCCCATATTCCAAGAGCACCAAGGACCTCACTTGTGGTTTTTAGAAAGCGGAAATTACAAAGCAAGCCATGTCACTAAGTTGCTTTATAGCTTTCATATTGCCATAAATACCATTTTGATAAGTTTTCCTTCAGCCCAGTTCACCCCACCCTACCCCTTTTTACCCACTGTGTGAAATCTCAGAATACTTCTTTGTCACCATTTCCAACAATTCTGGTAGTTAAGAAAGGGCTTCGGATTAAAATGAAATTATTTTGCATATGCATTGTTTTTTCCTTCTGTAGCAGGGCATTGCTACATATCAAAAATGTATCTTGATCTGAGAAAAATCACAGATTTTAATGGGTTGTACCAAAAAACAAAAAAGTTTAGAAGAAGTTTCTTTTAAAGGAAAAAGTGTTTTGTAAATGATCAAATGAGGTCATATAGTATTATTCTTTTAAAAGAACATGCTTAAGTGCCACCTTGAATCTTAAAAAAGCATGCAAAACACCAAGGGGTCCAAGCCCATTCATTAACTTCTCATAAAAACATGAAGAACTCTATCAATACATCCTGCTGGCTGCATCTCCAGTGCAGTTGTTCTTACTGTGACCCTGGCTCAGCAAAGCTCACCCCACTTAACACCAGCACTGCACTGCTCCTCTTGACCACTGTGGAAGCACCAACATGCTTCATGTCAGGCAGGTAGGTAGGTGATTTTCTGGGGGAGGATGGGGTCTAAATCTTGTAGAATGTTCTGCTGGGAGGAGATTTTGAAATGCCATGCCTTTGATGTGGCCAAAAAACAAAGTGCAGAAAGCCAGCCTGGAGCTTAGATGGCACTGGGAGGTGGTTGTGTTGTGTTTATCCAAAGCAGAGGCTGCTCACAGCTGGCTGCTGTGCACTTTGCCCGGGGTGGTGTATTTACTGGGACTAATGCTGCTGCTGTTGGGTTTGCATTTCCATCCCAGAGCCATCCCAGAGTCTTTCCCTCCCCCTGCACCTGAGTACACTGATTTAGGAGCACTGTGTCAGGATCCTGTGAATGCTCAGCAGGTGGTTTCACAAGCTAAATGGTGATGCCCAAACACACAAGCAGACCAGAATCTGGCCAGTTCTCCAGACTTGTTTCTGCACATAAACCCTGGAAAGGAGTATGGTTTCTGTTGGGACCTTTCTCTTCCATTTTTATAAAAGAAGTGAACTATTCTGGCTGGTACCAGACTGTTTGGGGAGTCTCCTTCTCTTGAATATAAGTATTTAATAATTTTCCAAAAGAAAATATATTGTATCTGTTAATTAAATAAACTGTTCACAGAGAAAATAGTATTACTATATTAGTGCTCCTGAATGGAGTTATTTTTCCAGTCAGTTTCTAAGGGGCCTCAAACACAAAGCTTAAGAAGCAATTCCATGAATCCTCTTTGTGTATTGTGTGAACAATTTCTCTGGTTTTATAGCCTAATGTAACAATAACATGATTAAATGGATGTACAACATAAAGGTTTGATATCACCGAGTCTTGCCTGCATTGCAAGGGCCATTTCAGTCATTTTAATCTTTCAGGGATATGCTTTTGACTTCCAAATGTCATTCTTGTTAAGTAAAATATCTCATTGGTTTTACTTGGATTCAGAAGACTGTGTTTCCCATCAAATGTGGCCAAAATTTGGCATGTTTCATGTATCAACTTTCTAAAAAAAGAAGAAAGTATTCCCTGTTTGTGGAATATGCTACTAAAAATCAGAGAGAGCACAAGTGAGGCATCTTGCTGTCCCAGCTACAGGTCCACAATACTGCGCTCACACTGCGGGTGTAAATTCAGCATCTACATGAGGTACAGTGACTTGTCAGCATTTAATATGGACCAACATACACTGATATAGAACAAAAGTAAATACATAACTTATACTTCACTAAGTATCCATGAACAAAAAATAAAATTCTATTTCCTATGTTATATTTACACAATTTAAAAAAAATCTAAAATGAGATGGCAAATTCATCAAAAAACTTTGTTTTGAGCTCCGATTAATAAAGTAAAAATGTTGGGTTTCATCCTTATGATTGTCCTTCCTTGATTTCTACTGACATTTTAGAGCCAATGTCGGCTAATAAATAGAATAACACGCTCATAGGCACAATTCAGATTCAAATATGTTCCTCCCACTCCCCCAGCCAGTAAATGCAATTTTTACCAGCTGGTGATTCCTGAACAGCCAGTCATTTTCGAGAATGTGGCTTTAACATACAGAGCATCAGCACTGAGGCAGGGCTGGAGCTAAAACAAAGTGTTCATACATACATGTATTTTGCATAAATAAATGAAATAACAAGACATAAAAATGACTCAAATCCGGCAACTGTGAGGCAGGCCCACACGAGTCGAAACAGATGACTTTTGTTCATGTAGTTTTCGTACAACAGTTTCACATTAGTCAGAAGTGATAAAAAATACCATTTATATCCAGTGCTTATAACACTTACGAAACAACATCTGTGAGTGTGTGTTTTTTTTTGTACTACAAGCAAAATCAAGTTTCAGTCCTAAAGAACAGTCCTTTGTTCTCCACAAGCCTGCAGAATATTATTTTGGCATGGTCATAAAATTAAAAAAAAAAAAAAATTAACCTACTAATCTAAATGTTTGCCTTTGTGCAAAAAAATAATTACATAAAATACAATGCTAGCAATACAGCATTCTACCTATGCAACAAAACCAGGAAAAAAAAGAGAGCAAGAGAGAAAGTGACGTGGGGGGGAGGGAGAAATACTTCTAACTGGAGAATTATGTAAGACATTAATAAATAGTCTTTTTTTTTTTTTAATGAAATAATGATGTCCTCCCCCCAATCTGAGCTGAATGTATTAAAACCAGTTCAAATTCCCAAGCTATTTTAAGAACAAAAAAACCACTTTCTATCAGTACCTTAGCCAGCTTAAAGAGGACGCTCACCAGCTAATGACACAGCATATGCCTTTGAAGACTTGGCTAGACCAGTTTATTGCTTATTAGACATGGACTCAGAACACAGTTAAATAAATATTAAAAATATAGCTTTTTTTTTTTGTTCCAAATTACAAAATGGTCAGAGAAATTTGACCATTGTGTTTCTATGCCATTATCTTTATAAATTGTCCTGTAAATTGAACAATCTTCTTTGTCTCGGGGGGTCGTTCTCTCACATAGAAACGCAATTCCTACAGTGGCAAAAATGGCTGTTTCTGACAGGACAGGGATCAGTGGGGCTGTCAGGAAGGAGATTGCTCCTCCAGAGCAGCTCACAGGGGTGTCTGCAGAGCAGGAGGCACAAGGACAGCCTGACTACTACTAAAATAGGCTCATTTTGTTGTCCGAAGCAAAACCTGTGCAGCTCCATGAAAAGATGCTCCAAGACTTCCAGAGGAGCTGCTCCAGGCCCCCTGGTACCTCTCTGCCCGAGCCTAAATTTATCACTGTTGTGCTGAACACAGCCAATTCTAAATAAAAGAGTTGAGGATCTTCAGCACAGTTATTCCTCAGGCCTATTGGAACTGTATATATATATACAGTGATCTATTTGTGAACAGGAGTAGAGAATGAGGGGAAAAAATAAAGGCAGTTTCTCCTCCATCTTTGAAATCTAACAGATTCACAATCTTTGAATTGAATCTTGCATATTTCCCAGAATTTTCTCCAGTAACTGCATTGTTTCTAGAAGTAATACAAACAGATATTTAAATTTCTATAGCACCTTACATCCAAAGATCCCAAAGCTCTTGATGAGTCACATTCCCACATGACTAACATACAATAAATATTTTTGATGACCCATTTTCCCACCTTTGCAATTAGATATTTGAGTGGCCCTCCCTCCCCCACCTGGAGTCTCACCAATAAATCACTGCATAAATACTTAAGATAGCACAGTTCCTTCAGGTGGCAATGGGAACATGAAGTGCAGAGCCATGATTTGCCACAGGTTCCTCAGGCCCTAAAAATTCAGCATGGTGGACTGTAAATGCAGTTTGGATTTTACATCTGCCCTTGCTGTCTAAGTGTAGAGGTTTATAACTATAAACACATTTTTTAGGGGTATTTGTACTCTATGTACATATAAAAGTACTCACTTTATTTTGCAATACATATAGCAGAGTGTTTACAAGTGCTCCTTGAACATACAGTGTTAGAGGAACAAGTGAATTTCTCACTCATAAAGGTCATGTTCATTTTAGTAGCAGGTGCACTTTTATTTTCATATACCTGTGTGATTTAGGGAAGGGGAAAGAAGAGGCTCTTTAAAATATCAATAAGGAATTGTAAGTGTAATGCCACCAACTGTACTTTTAAAAATAAATATTAAGTATTTGGACCCTTGACATTCTGGAATGAATAAATTATTTAAGAGAAAATGTGTTAAGACTGAATGCAAGGGTTAAAAGCAAAGGGGTAGAGAATGTAATCAGAGGTGGCCTCACACTGCTAAGACAGGCCTGTCCATAGCTGGTGATCGCTCTTTTGTGCTTACTTAAAATGTCACACTAATGGCACATCAAGAGGCAAAAGCAATTGGGCACATGCACTATGGCAACCATGTTCACTAATTAAGAATATCCTGTCTCCAGATTCCTGAGTACTTTACCATATTCTGGAAAAAAATTAGGTTTCATATATAATTTTTTTTAAGATGCCAAAGGATTGTCTAAGACTTTACAGTGTCTCCTTTAAGACTTTTTGTTTAAATGTTAAGATTCAAAAGTTATGAAAAGTTTGGCACATCAGAAGTTCAGCTATACATATGGAAAAAAAAAAATGGAATTCAGAGACTATTTTTTAAAGACAAGCTATGATGCACAGGTGTGCACACTTGCGGACTTGTTCTGTTTCACAATATGAAATCTGCAGTTTTTGTTTTCTAAAATAATCCAGAATAAAAACACATTCACAACCTGTAGGCTGGCACAGCATACCTGAGTGAGAATGTATAACCCCCATCTAAAACAGTAACTTAAACCTTTATCAGCATCCAAACGGAAAAAGACAAAAGGTAAGACTTGTAAGACAGCTATTGATTCATATAAGTTCTCAAGTCCTGATGTCTGATATTTATGTCTTCATCTAAATTAAAAAAACAAAACAAAACAAAAACAAAAAAAAACCCAAGTTCATGAAAAATTAGGGAAACAATCTGTCTCACACAATAAGAAACATTTAAGACCATTCTGCTGATGTAACTGTAGGAGCCACACATGCATGCAGGCTCTTTAAGAACTTTTGTTCAAAAAAACCCCAAAAAAACCCAAATGAGTCTGAGTACTTTAATTCTGTGAACACTCCTCAGTTGGCACTGACTGCCTCATGGGCTTCGTTTTCACTACTATAGTCTGATTTGGGATCATCCTCATAGTCCTCGTACATTTCTATTTCATCCTCTCCATTTATCATTTCGTTTCCAGGAAGGCTTCCGCTGTCCGTCTTCATACCATAAGTGCTCTGGATGACAGGGATGCTGGGCTCAGGGCTGGCAGAGGTGCTGGAGCAATCTGATGTCATCTGAGGGGACGGTGTGGTGGTCGCCATGGTAATAGCACCAGGGTAGACAACTCCTGTTCCCGTGGTGATTGGAATCTGAGGCTGTTGTCTGCAAGGAAAAACAAGAGGCAAGTGTCACTGCCTGTGTGTGCAGAGGAGGGAAGACCTTCTGCAAGTCCAAAGGAAGGAAAAGCAGGTGGTTTCCTAGAAAGGCTCCATGTATTCCTCTGGGCTCAGAGTCCTCTATGGTATTGGTTCATTATCTGCCCCAAAGGACAATTGGGAAATGAAGTGTTTTCAGTCACTACCAGACACCCTTTCATGTACTCTACGTGTTTATTCAAACCATAATACAAACTGGCACTTGGGCAGAGACCATCAAAAGCCTTCGGGCATCCTGTCATGCCTGCCTGCTACCACAGACACCATGTATCCAAAATCTAAACCCTCTAAACTCATGGCAAGTGCTTCTTTTAATGAGAGGACCTCAAGATTACCTAAAACAGCAGAGAGAAACTGAAGTATCTAATTTACTATGTCAGTAGTACGGGTAGACTAGCCAGGTAGACTCCTATGGCACTTGGACATTCTTTTGACATTTGATTGCTGGCTTTTGATTTTTATTTGGATCCATCATCAGAATGCCATTTGCTTTTCAGGATTTTATGTGTAAGATGGGGCTTTTGAAGCCAAGTACTTCATAAAAAAAGAAAACAAATCTGCCCTGGAAGATGCTGACTTTGTATTGACTAGTTATTGAACATACATGCCTATTTGCATCATCTATTTAAAGAATCATACATTTCAATGTATTCCCAACCTTCTTTAGAGCAATATTAACCCAGTAACAGTGAACTATTATAGATTTTAGCAGAAGAAACAGTGTCAGGTGCATTTGAATAGTCTAAGGAATCTGCAACTTGACCACTATGCCATTCCATGCTAAATTCAAAAGGACATTTTATAAACCGGTCTCACAATTTCCTAATCATTGGCTAAATCAATACAGAAGATAATGTTAAGCTTATTTAGAAAACCTCTAAATGTCGATTCTTTATTGTTCATTGATCAACCTCTAATTTTGACAAAAATCACACTAGAGAGTTACAGGGAAGCTGCAGTCGTTTGGGTAGTGATACAGTGAAATCATGAACACCCTGTGTAACACACCACAAAAATAGTTTGCAGTCCTGCCACGGCTGGTACTGCTAGCCTGACTCTTATAGCCTCTGCACAGCTTGAGAAATTCAAACATCTGTTGTGTAAGTCTCGTACACCTGGCTAGCAGCGAGCAAAAACGCAGTAATTCATTTGACACAGTCATTATACTCCTGTTTGCAAATGATGATTTGCAGATGATTTACAAACAGCTTGGGATTTTTCACTAAATTTTCACTTTTTAAATGGTCTGATAAATGTTCTGTGAAAACAATTTTCAGGCAATGTATTTGCTTGCAAGTGATTTTCTGCAAACATCTTTCAATACTTTATCCATAAAATTGAACACCTACCTCACATGGGAACATTCCTGGTTTAGGATTGCAGGTTTTCAGGAGTATAAGCTATTACTGCTAAAAACCCACAAGTATCTCCTCCACAACTTTTAGACACAGAAAATGATCACATTAATGAATGTTTCCACAAAGCAAAGGAAAAAGAAACCCACACATGGTCAACAGAAAAATCTATGTACTTGTCACCAGGCCATACACACTTAATTCTTTCTGATCTGCCCATCTAATAATCTTTCACCAGTATTTCTTAGAATAAATAAATTCACAAAATAAAACATCACCAGTTGTTCATCAAAGAACACCATCATATCAATGCCAAATGATGCTTTGAGAAAAGTTTTCACAACTCCTGTAACAGAAGTTGTAGAACTGACTCCAAGAATGATTGAGACAAAGCTGCTGCTGTGTTACAGCTGGCATTAAGTATCAGAACACTAATATCCACCTTTGTACCTCTCCTCCCCAAAAGGTTTGTGTTTTTTCAGAAGCAAATAGTCTTTTTACAAGCAGTAGAACAATTTTAAAAGTCTGCTTAAGACAATGCTGTGAGATATACTGATGAAGTGATGGTTATCAGTGTTAAGGCCTGAAGGAAAAAGAAATCCTAGTATTTAAAACTCGGTCAGCAGAACTCTTCTGCACATCCACATTTCTGTGGGACTTGTACAAGTACCACCCTTTTCAAAGTATAAATGGAGGTGGTCATCTGAGCACAAAGAAGCCAAATTCACAGAGGTATTTTTACTTGGGAGCACACCAGGCAAATGCATGGCAAGCTACTGAATGAATCTAATTGTCAAAGAACTTGATTGGTATAGCAGGAAAGTTAAAGGCTTACTGAATTTGTCATTCATAAATGCAGTCCTTTTTTACATGTTAAACAAAAATCAGACATGCTGTGCATGCCTGCTGCTGGCTGGGTAATAACTTTAAATTACCTATATCTCACTGTGGAACTGTAAACATGTGGTAACTGTACCACCTAATTGGAAAGAGTCTCAAATTGCTACCCATTTGCTAGCAAAAAATTTGCTAGCACTTAAACATGGGCACCTACACACCCCCTGTAACTGGACACCTACCTCTGATTTAATACCTGTTATTATTTAGACCTGATCAGGTTGTCACTGTAAATTCTGCTCTAGCCACTACATTACATCCCAGAAAGTCTTATTTTAAAATATCACAAATTATGTGGATGGCATATGTTACTAGAGATGAGTGTTATCATTTCCTAAGTAATTAAGTTCTTTTGGGGAGGAAAACAGAGCATTTGTTTAAATTCCCACTACTCTCCCTGAAAGGAAGAGTTGGAGTTCCTAACCGACAACTCTGGCCATTATTTGTTCTTATGTTTTTTAGATCTAAAAGGCATTCATGTTAATGGATTCTTTTATTATATAAAATTCCACGCATTTAATCATTGCCTTTAGCTAGAGTTTTACCATCTTAGAACCTTGGAGGGGGGAGATAAAAACATACTTTACCTGCAAGCTACAGGTTACAATTCAGCTCAGTTGCACATGGAAGTTTTCTGCCTGTTAAGATTTCCAGAAAGCAACATTAATCTTCTGGTCTCTTCAGATCCATGAGGAATGGTGGCAATCTCTACCTACCCTGGCTTCAAACTACTCCTGTCCCCACCATCTCCTCTTTGGCTTAGAAATCCTCATGTGGACAATTACTAGGGGTCACTCTCCTCTGCTCCGCCAGCATTGATAACTTGCCTGTCCACTCTGGGGCTTAAGATTTGGCCCAAAATACTTAAGTAAATATAAAAATGGAAGTAACATGAAAATTCTTAGCCAAACTGACCTGCTCACAAATTTGTGGCATTAATATTCTTAGTATTTTCCTGGAGAATGTTCCTCTTTTGACTTTTGCCAAACCAGCCAAACATTTAAATTGGCAAATGACCATTGTTTTCTGATCCCTTCCCAACCATTTTCTGACAGCTATTTAAATGTCTGAAGCAGAAATTGATTGCATCAAGCAAAACGCTCAGATGTTACACACCCCTGAAACTTACATTCCCATAAGGAATGAAACAACAGTAAATCTCACAAAAGCACCCATTGTGTACTTGCTTTAAGTTCAAGCTACAGGAGTATAATGTTACAGACTTATTCAAAACCATAGCCTAGCAACATTCAGACTATGTGTGTACAGTAGTTATAAACACTATAAAGGCTTTATTCTAAACATCTTACTCTGGTAAAGCGCAGGAAAAAAAAAGTTACTGCTTACATCATTTTGCAGAGAAATGTATATAGCATATACTTCTATTTAGAGTGTATTAGACTGTAAAAATGACTGAGCAATGAATTATCTTTGTAAGACAAGGCAACAAAAGACAGACTCAACTTAAAATACCTGAATTTATGGTTTATATATGATCCATTTGTTAGCTCACATTTATTTATGCATTACAAAAAACTACTATTGAGGATAAATTGTAAATCACTTGAAGTCTGTTTGGGATTAACTTATGCTGAAGGTATCATTCACAAGTTCCATTAATAATTTTACTATTAAAAATAACTCAATTATTTTAAAGACATAGCTGGCTCCAGATTCAGCTTCCCCTATATTGAAAGCAGCAATTTTTTAACATACTCTGCATTAAACATGAATTATTTCTGTACATTATCTGCCTCATTTGGAACAAAATTCATTCATGTAGGGATACAATAGAAGGCCTACGCACACTGTAAGTTCCACTCTGTTGTTTAGAATACTTGGCAGTTCACAGATCTTGTTCTATTACAATTACAATTATCTGAAAACATTAATTTCCTGGCCAATTTGTTCCAAGAAATCTTCACTCTCATTCAATTCTTTGGAGGTTTTTCTTCAAAAATCAGAACAAAACATAGACACCCATTAGCTTATTTCTCTATTGTATTTTAAATCCTGGCTAGTTTGTATCTTGAAATTCTTTAAACTCCCTTTTCACATCTTACCAAAGTTTGTCAAAGACTGTGGTTCAGTGAAGTGAGCAGTGTGAGCCTTTTGCAACAAAAAAGTTTGAGCTATGGAGAACTCCATGCTTGTGGTGGGGGGTTCTACCCATAGCAGAATTATCCTGTGTTAGCCAGTGGCTCACCTAAGGGAGTCTGACAGGAACTAGCCTTTACTGGATTGCCTAAAACATAAATGGACTTTTGGTATAAGAAAAATGCAAACACAATTATGAAAAATATATTTTTCTTGCTTTTTACTATTTCCTTTAGCTACCTGCTTTGAATGTGTATCTGACTCTTCACACATCTCTTACTTATCTTTTTATTCCGTGATGATATTTTGTTGCCATTTTGGTGTGCCCATTCCCAATTTAATTGGTTTGTTCTTTAAAAAAAAAAGGCTACAAAAAAAAACCCAAAAAACCCAGCAGTACTTCAAGCAGTATGAAGCACTTGGCACATTTCATTGGAGTCTATTTTGTACTTTTGTTCTCTATCTTCCACTGAAATATTTACTGTAAACACAGAGCATATTCAATCCGAAAAACCACATTTGTCTCTTATTTCACTCTGAAGAGGAAACAGCATCTCAACTCTCACGTCTACAGTTCTGAAGGACGATTTATGTTGTTCCATCAAAACAGTGGAAAAATAATGGGGGTGTGAGGTCAGTTAGGAAAACTGTTCCAGCTGATGCTTTATGTGATATTTATGTTAAACACAGGGAAGAGTAAGTTTAAGAAGCTGATGGGCTCACTTACTGTGTTTCACTTAGTTATAATCTGATTTGGAAGAAATGTTGCTTTTCATTACTTAGTAAACTATTCTGCTGAGACAAATGATTCCATGCTTTATGTTTCAGTTCAAAAAGATGTTCTAGTCTGTCTTTTTCACTAATTTTACTTGGTGTCTTCCAATAAGTTTGTTTTAAATTATTCTTGAGGGAAAAGGGGAATTTGGGACAACAGTGAGAAGTCACAGGGAAGTATAAAATAATTTTTTTTTAATCCCAGCCTGTGATTCCTCAGGACTGAAATCTATATTCACATTGTACAGCAACATGGATCTCATTTCATCTCCATTGAATGCATCCATTAGACTTCATACTCCCTTTTCCATCACTTGCACAACTAAAACTCATTGGTTTTGGTAAAGTCCAGTGCATCATCATATAATTGCACAGAGGTAGTTTACTTTAAACTTCTTCAACATCAATAGAACATGGTGAAGTGGACTTAGCATAAAAAGAAATTGGAAACAATCCTTTCAAGAAATGGTGACATTCTCACGGTCTTCATGATCACACTGGTGGATATATGAGAAAAATGTTTCATCTGGGTTGCACCAGTTTAGTTTTGAATAGCTTTCAGTATACATATTTTAATAGGAATTCACTCTTTAGGTGGGCACTTTTAGGAGTTTCTTAAATCCATCCTCAATATTCACTCCCATTTAGCCATCACATTTAATGTGCAAAATGCTACTGCTTAATGCTGTTTTGAATTAGCAAACAATTCTCAAATTGTTCAGACTGCTGTTTTGGCATTCCTTTTACATTTCTTGTCTAGATGTGATTTGGTCTGTCAATCTGCTTTGGAAGACGTAAGCTAGAATTTCATTCCCTCAATCTGAATATAATTTGTGATGTGCTATATAAATTCAGATTTCTATTTAGAGTCCTATGTGCAATTTTGATGGAAGACTATTAGTAAACAATTTCCCTTAGACTGAAGAATAAAAAAACAATGTCATAACTATAGACTGGAAGGCTATTTCAAGATATCAAAACCACTTCTATTTACTGATTGAAGAAAGAGCCCACATTGTTGCAGGCTGTACCACAAAATAATTGACTGCAACAGGAGTTCTGCATCCCAAGCCAAAAATGAGGGCACATAATCGACGTCAAGGTCAATTATCTGGTGGTGAAGTACCCAACAAAAGGAGCCTATTGTGATTAGAGAAATAAGCAGAACATTGAGAATTTGGAAAGGCTGGCACTGGAGACAGCTTTTAGACTCTTTGTAAATCACCAGAAACATTGTGTTAGAGCACTGAGCATCACAGATTAATTCATAAAAAAAAAAGAAACAGGAGCGAAAAATCAGTTATGGTGCAGTTGTTTCACTCAACTTTTGTTATCCTTGGCCTGTAGATGTTTCATAGTGCTGCTTTCTCTGCTGAAAACCAGAGGAAATAGCCCTAAAAACACTCACAGTGTTCTTAAAATTGTGTCAGGATCTTTTTGGGCAATACATTTTGAGTTATAAATCTACCCAGTCCATCTGTGCACTACTTGAAAGACTTCTTCTAAAACTTATTAAAAAAAAAATTTGTACTTCTCTACATAAAAAAATTCCTAGTAGCTTCATACCTTGATATCATTCATTTGTGTGTGTTCCTCATGCAACTGCCATTACTCCTCTCCCTTTTCCCCCTCTCCTGACTCCTATTCTACACAGGAATAATCCTTTGTGTTTCTCTCTTTGTTCTTTTCTTAATTTAGGAAATGATGCTGGAGTCATTACTAACCCAGAATGGATTAGCTTACTAAAAACTCACAAAAGACATGATTCAAACCTTTCAGGCTAATGGGAAACAACTTCTTTTGCCTTTAAAGAATTCCACAATCAGTCTCATAATCAGCATTCAGTGGCAAGCCGATAGCTCCATATTCCATCTTATGTTTTTAATAAGGTCTTACCGGTTCAAACCCTTTCCCTCTAAATGACATTAGTCAGCGACTTAAACAGATAACTCCATTTGGTTTCAAACAGCGTGCTCCATCTTGGAAAACAATGGCGACAATTGTACTCACCCTACGGTAAAAAACTGCCTCATCTCCTGTCTCCGAGACCTCATCAGCTGCTTGTACTCCCCAATGCGCAGCTTCTTGCCATCCACGATGCAGGTGCGTTTTGGTCGAGGCTTGTATTTGTAATTGGGGTACTTTTCTAGGTGGATCTTACTTAGTCGTGCCTGCTCTTCGTAATAAGGTTGTTTCTCTTGGTTTGACATGGACTTCCAGCGAGATCCTAAGGACGCAAAATGTCAGTGAGTGCTCAAATAAAGAGGGCTTATCTGTGCACATACACAATTCAACGTGCCTTCTCACCATAATGAATTTTAATTAAGTTCATTAAATAAACTGATTTAAATTTACATCAGTCTGCACATATATTGGCTTGCACAACCTGAGACATCTTAAAAGAACCCTGACTTTCAGATATTGCTGCAGACTAAGCATATGTAAATCTCTATTAAATAGGGTGCACTTAAAATCAATAGTTAAGTCTCAAAATCTCAGCCTCGTGCTGCAAAACAGACTACTTAATTTTTTACAATAAGAGCATTAATCTGTGAGTAATTCCATACCTCTGTAATACCACGCACACTATGGTGGTTAAGGAAAGTCTGCAGCTATACTTTCACTGTTAAAAGCCTAACACATTGCCTAGGGACACAGGCTTCTTTGATATTTTTATGAGAATTTGGTTTATACACTCCTGCTAATAGATATTAATAGCTTGCTATGTAGCAGGAAAAGAGTATCAAACCTTGTAGATTCAGAAAAATTATGAACAATCCCTTGCTGTCTGGGCATCTTAAATTTACTGAACTTCTGATATAAGCTTGGCATAATACTGACACCTATTTTAAATTCTGTTATGCATGTTATTTTTTTTCCAGATGTAATAGGCACACAGAACTGAATCTTACATTTCACAAACTCACATTGGAAAGACAAAAAGTAAAACAGAAAGCACACTGTAACTATATACACCACTTCAGGTACTGTAAACTCTCATTGAAAGCTGCACCAATAAAAAAGTTTAAAAATTAACACAGTGTACACAGGAAGAGGCAAAAGTATTCAGATCTCTTGTATTGTTTGTAAGGAGCTATCTAAACACTTGAACAGAGACGGGAATAAGAAATGCAGAAAAAAGCTTTTTGGTGTCTTTTAGATGAATAAAACGATTACAGCTGTGGTAAACGTGGGTGGAAGCTATTCTTTTACTAACATTTTTCATACATCAACAAATGGAAAAGTTGTATAAATATTATCCAAAGCCAACAATATTCTGTGTCAGTTCTAATATTTCAGTCTCTTTTCTCATTGTCCTGGAAAAGTTGCACAGATATTATATGGACATAGACTTATTTGTGGCAGAGCAGATACTGACAGGTTAATTCCATGGTTAACAAACACTCAGTTGCTGGCACTTGTGAAATATTTATGCTGTAAGTTTACATTTTAATGAATACAGTTACTATGCTCCTAATAGTTTTTTTCACAGAATGCACACAAATAATATAGATTCCCTACAGCTGCCAACACTGAAACAGTGAAGGTTTTATACAAAACTGAAAGGCTATTCATATAACTCACTTATATGGTAGACAAAAATATGAGAACTACTAAGAAAGATTTTGGAAGTTTCAGGACAAAGTAGCATTTATTTCTATGTATTCTTGCCTCTGATTGAACTAACATGCAACAAACTTTGTATTTGAACTCAGAGTTTACAATAAAATGATTACAGAGGAAACTTGATTTTTACTTTTATTTATTATGAGCTACACTTGGAATCTGTCTTTCACTTCAAAGACTCAAAAAGCAAATATAGGTTTTAACATTTCACCACTCATTCTCACGTATGTTTCTAATTCTCTGGAGGGGTCTTAAAAAGCAAATCAAAATTTCTCAAAAATGAGTCCATTTATTTGCACAGGGACAAAATAAAACCCATGGAATATTCCCTGATTGTGTCTATCTATACAGAGTAAATATTAACTACTGTGACTTTTACCTGAGCAATATTTTAATTGCACACTTCTAGTGGTTAGCTTTTTGAATATTGCAATGTTTTGAACCAAACATTATTTTGGATGTGAGGATTGCATGTACAGGTTTCTTTCTTGATTTTGCACTGTCTGACATAAACCTCTGATTTTGATTTTGTACTTTTTAAACTTTATCCCAGTATTTACTCTAGGAAGTCCCATATTGCATTCAGGTGATTTGTAGATCAAGTGTGTTCTAATGGGATCTTGCAGTTATTGGGACTTTATTGGGACACATTCTCACAAGAGATTTCACAAAACATTCCTTTTCAATGCTACTAAGTTTTAAAGCATTTTGTGATGCTGTTGGCAATAAAAAGTATGAGGGAAGGGGCAGAAAGGGAAAAGAAAGGGAATAAAAATGAAAACAAGCCATGAACCTTCATTTGCATAAGTTTCAGTAATTCTAATTTTGGTGAACATCCACCAGAAAAAGATATGTCCAAAAATTAGAGAAGTTCACAGAACTGTAAAATTGGGTTGGAAGGGACCATAGAGATCATACAGTTCCAAGCCCCTGCCATGGGGGTTGCACCTTTCACCAGGTTGCTCAGAGCCCCATCCAACCTGGCCTTGAACACTTCCAGGGATGGGACATCCACAGCCTCTCCGGCAACCTGTGCCAGTGCCTCACCACCCTCCCAGTAAAGAATTTCTTCCTAATATCCAACCTAAACCTGCCAACACAGCTTGCTGCCCGTTGCCTTGCACTTACCTAGGATTTTGCTGATGTTGGAGTTGTGCATGTCGGGGAAGGCCTGGAGGATTTTCCGGCGCTCGTCCTTGGCCCAGACCATGAAGGCGTTCATCGGCCGCTTGATGTGGGGCTCGCTGCTGGCGCGGCCCCGCGAGTCCCGGTACACCCGGGCTTCAGCCACCGTGGCCCCTCCTGTTGGCCAACAATAATACTGCTGTAGTTTAGCTGCAGAGCCATTCACTGCTTTACTCCCTGTAACGTCAGGGCAGGAGGAAACAAGATGGATGCAAAACATTATTACGTGCATTAGGAAAGCGCTTTCAGTGCTCTGCTTATTTTAGCCTCTTTTGCTCTCTCTCTCTCTCTCTCTCTCTCTCTCCCCCTGCTACCAGATCTATGAGAAAGAGAGAGAGATGGGCCAACCAGTGGTCTCAGTGTAGCTGAGATGACCCAACATCAAACTGAAGAAACAAATTGCTCTGATATTTCTCCAATTAAGACATGGAGATTTGATAAAGTTTCCGTTTGGGGCTTTACCATAAAATACATTCTCTGAATGCTCAATAAAACTCACATAGAAGTCACATTTGAGAATCCAAACTGATGTCGGCCTGCTGACACAAGCCATTGACAACGACTTTGCTGCTTGAGCAGTGAAGCACGTGCCAAACATTTCATAAAATAAATTATACCATGCACCAGGTACATTTGTATGGAACAGATTATATTTGGAGCTGAACACTCTAAAGTTGCATCTGCTTTAATTGTATTCTAGATGTGCTTTGAAGCATTTGAACCACATATATGTAATAAAACTGTCTTCCTCTAACAAGTACATGCACAGCACATTGGAGCACTTCAGAGTGGGAGACAAGTACCCCAACTCCATGCCTGCTGTACCATAGTGTATCCCAGTCTTTATCTGCCATCAATTCAGCTTGTACATGCCAGCCCTAACTAGGATTTTGAATGCATCCAGCCCTGTTTCTTGACCACAAACAGCAAAGACTTAGGGGAGTTTAGAGATAGCAGATCTGAGGTGTAGAACTAATTACTAGGGGTGAAACAGATGACCAAGGCATGCCTTTACTGGAAAAAACTTCTGCAGTTGTGATGATAAGATATGTTTTTAGAGCTATACCTTAGCTAAAAAAAGGCAAAAAGTGTTTACAGTGGGAGAGTGACAGTCTTTGACCTCACCAAACTGGTCATATAATTTAATACCTTGAAAAGGCAAGATACTTGACAAAAAAATTAATACAGCAATAGACCTCCTTTTTTTTTATAAATTCATGATGGTAGCTGTATTAGTTTATTTGCCAAATAATGTAAGATTAATTACTTACAGCACGTAAAACAAAACACTGCAGTTTTACTGAATACAGGCACAAGTTTTTAGTTGTGCAAAAATCAATTTTCCTAATTCAGATTGAAAGCATTATATAGGCGCACCTTTCTAAAAATTCTATATAAGAAACACATTTGCATGAAAAAGGGGCCCTAAAATAGAGGATGCATAACTAATACACTACCTTTTTGCCACCAGGTCCACAGTACATTAATTTCATTTAAAACGCACTGACCATACAGGATAAATTGATTTTGCTTTATATGGTGTTGACAGCCATGTTTATTGTGCAGTGAAATGTAGTGTAGTTTCAAGCTGACTATATCCATCAACACAGGGCAATATGCTGACTACTGGGCCAGATGAAGACATACATTACCCTGAGAGCAAAACACTCATTCGCACACAGCAGCGTCTTCTCCTGAGGATCACCCTGGTAATTTATGATGCCTCCCATGCCATTACTTTACAACTGACACCAATTTGGCAATTTGTATACTAACATGCATGCACATAAAAGAAGACAGGTTTGTGGCAAATGTGAGCTGCAAAACTCTTTTAGCACTGTTCTAAGTTAAGCACCGCGCCACAGGTGTTCTGCATTTACAGGAGGCTGCAGTCAGCTTTTTACTGCAAAAGGGAAGAGCAGATTTGCAGAGTGACCTGCAGGTAGGACCAGTTGAGGGGGGTGAACGGTCAATGAGGCTCTGCTCATTGTTGCCAAAAGCCTTGAACCAGCAACATGTCAAAGATACCATATTTTGAGAGAGGATGTGTTTATTTAGAAACTGAAATAAGTTGCAAACATAGTAAGTCAACACTGAACTATTTACTGGGACAAAGAACTACATAATTTGAGAAAAGTCCAATATAGCATCTAACACTTGTTCTATCTTTTAAAATAATGTAATAAAAATCTGTTACTAGTATGTGGGCAATTAGGAAGCTGGTGACAAAAAAAAATTAAATTATTATTTATGCAAAAGTTATAATTTGTTTTTAAACTGCTCTACTCAGAGCACAGGAAAGACATATTTGAATCCATTAGGTGTCTTTGCATCTTTTCCTTTCCCAAAGGTACTTATTCACTACAGCTAAGAGTTTGTCTTTAGCACTTTCTAACACAATTTTGGACTTTTCAAGCCTAATGCAGGTAAAGAGTAGTTTTACTGGGAACAAGATTATAGGTGGCTTTTTAATCTGGATGTAATCTAGACAGAATGAAAATAAACAAAAACAAACAAAGAAAAAACAAAAGAAAGGAAAAAAAAAAAAAGAGGAAGGTTGAAAACCACCATAAATTATATGTTTTCATAGAAAGGTCATGTTAGAAAACAATTCTTATTTGGAGTAATAAATTACAACCATCCCAAGAAGGTCAAGTCTGGCTGCATCTGCTTTATGCAAGTCCTTACTTGAAGGACTTGAAAAAGCAGCCAAAGAGTTGATGTTCTTTGAGCTTGATCTCTGGGGAAATATTTGCAAGCTGACCTATAGGCCATCACAAAAGCATTTGCAAAATTAATTTCTGCAAATAACTAAAGCAGTATAATCTTCATGCTCTTCTGTCTCAGAACCACAGAATTATATTCAGCATATAAAGCATGACAATAAAATAGTTCTTGCAGCATGGGGGGAAGTCAGAATGCCTAAGTACCTTTTTAGATTAGAAATGAGGTGCTAATGATACAAATACATATATGCTCAGTGATGTCTTACAAGTTGAAACACATAACAAGCTTTCAAACTGGTTGTTCTTAGGTACTTCATCCTGTCAAGCAGATATTTTGACTTTATTGTGCCCTATGAAAACAATTTCAACAGATTTAACAAAGTATGGAATTTTTTCCTATTGTGATAATTCCTATTGTTAGCACTGATGGAGGCTCAAAGAGACACCTGGAATTTTTAAAGAAAATGTATATGCAAGTGCAAAGAAGTAGGTGTTTTAAATCTTTCTGAAAATATTTTCGGGAAATTCTAATTACTAATGAACCTAAAATAACAGATAAAATGTAAGTGTACTACCAGTGAAGGACAAGACAAGAGAAGGAATTGGTAATTGTCTCTCTATGGTAACTAATGCTCTGCCAGTTACTGTTCATACTGCAATCACAGGAGGAGGGATTTTCAGAATTAAGAGCCTGGTCAGAATTTATAATTATTGCAGAAGCAGTACAGTTTGGCTGCCCTAGTGGCTTAGTTGGCAAAGAACTCTATATTTTGGCCTAAAGGCAGGGGCTATCCTCAAAGTGGCACTTTTAGCTTCTGGAAGTGTTCACTGCCTTACTTCCTAGATCCTTTGCATTTCCACAGCTTGTCATAACTTTGATGATTTAAAACTAAAATCAGATTAAAGAAGAATGGCATTTTTTTTTAATGGATATATGGCAGGCAACCCGTCTGTGAAGGCTGGACTCCATACTGCTCTAGGGGCAATACTGAGGCAAAGAAAACACCACAGACTAAATCTAAAAATGCTAGAGCTTCATGAAAATAATTTGCAACAATATTTTAATTTCTAAAGAGCTGTCTAATCAGAGAATATTGGAGAGATAAAAGAATCTGATCATAAAGAAAGATAAACTTCCTCATGTGAAATAAATGTTAAGAAACATAAAATAAAAATTGTTACATCGTTCATTTATTTATTTATTTATTTATTTATTCCTGTCTTTATCTGAGGTTCTTACATTTTCTAATGAAATTAATATTAGAACGGGCATTATCCCTCAGCATGCTTCCTGAAATCTTGGCCACAATAGGGTTAATCCTACTGTCTTTACTGGGATGTGGGTTTACCTTCCATTTTGCACATCGCCTACAACAAAACCTGAGACTGGGCCTTTACATGTTACCAGAAAACAAACAATAATAGATGTGATAGAAAGGAGAAAAAAAAAAAAGGCTGAGAAAAAGATGAGGAAAAGAGAGAAAAGAAGTGACAGCAAAAGAAAGAGATTTTTGTCAGTCACCCTGTTATTCCTTAATGACTCTTCATAGTATGGCCATTGATTCATGTTTAAGGTGATACATTTCCCCTGACTTCCCCCCAGAAAATGGATCTGGCTAATCTAGAGTATGTACTGCAGATCATCTTCCATGGACACACACCAAGACAGGATACATGGAAATACAGACAATCTTTCTAGGTTCCCAGTATGAAAATGACTGCTTAGTAGTAAAGCTCTTACCATCAGTTACTCATTAAGCTGAGGTGACATATTTGCCTAGTTTGGAAAAGACTGATTGTGACCTCCAAAATATCTGGCCCTGTCTGTGGTAATACAGCTAGCACTGCAGAGACCAGAACATGACAAACATGCAAACAGGAGTCACTCTTTTACTGCAAGAGATGGGTTACTCATAAATATGGACATGCCATAAAGACAGGGAGAATGAAAAACCAGCTTGGTAGTGCCCTGTGCTGCTCTTAACCTGTGTACAGACAAATGCAGCCTTTGTGAAACATATAGCAGCAGTTAAAATCAAATAGAGAAAGAAAGAAACAAATATGGAAAGAACAGAATAGAAAGAGCAGCTTTGGCAAGCTTGGAACATAGGAGTTGTTATTTAACTAATATTTTGGGTTATCAATTTTAGAGAAATTTACAAGAATTACTGCTACTTCACTGTAATCTTAGCAACATGTAGCAGCTGTAGAATAACATTTATCTGTTTTGCCCCTTGCCTGCCTCTTATTTCTTCATCCCCAACACCATTCAGAGTTTCTCATTCTTTACTGGCATGTCTTGTCATCACTGGCAAAATACCCACTTGGAAACATGGCAAGGTTTTGAACAGGGGTGACACAAATGTTCTGTTTGTCAGGCAGCTTTTGTTCCAAATGCTAAACAAATATTATTCAGCTGCAATTTGAGCAGTGAACATTTCTCACAGGCTGCATGTCAGAGAATGAATGGGGAGAAAAACCGGGTAAGCCACAAGCAATTCATGAAATACTGCAATATTTAAATGGCCTCTAAAATTTTTCACCTGCAAGGGTTCTGAAATGCACTAGGTAAATACTAAAAGGTGAGAATATACTGTAGCACAGGTTAGCTTTATCCAAGCAACACTTCCTTATGATAAGACTTCCCTTTTCCCTGCTAAGAGACTCCATTCTCTTTAAAACATCAACAAGAAGAACCAACTGGGAATTCCCTAAGGTCAGCTCTGAGGAAACATAAACCTCTAATTCAATAACTCCGCTACTGCACTGAAAAAGGCCTTATTATTGCAACATCCATATGGAGTCAATTGGACATTAATGACTAATCAATCCCTCCCCTTTCTATTCTACTTATAGTGTCACAAGCCATGTTTAGATTAGCCCATTTCCTGCTTAGGATCGCTCAAGATGTCTTTTGTTCTTTCAGGGCTGGCCTGATGGAGGCAGCTTAAACAAACACACGACCCAAGTGGTGCAGGAGTTATAAACTGCCATATGTGAATGAACAAAGGGGCCATACTAAAGCCTTTTGTGGTATTTGTTAATGTTTTTCATCTGAGTTTAAAAAGACCTAATGACTTTGTGGTGAGCTGATGCATGTGGCTCGTGGCTTTGCAAAATGAAGGAAATTCTAGCCAGTTATATATCAGCATATATTTTCCAGAGTGCCTTGTTTTCAGTTTTGGTGGCAGCGAGTTTACTTTTTTTAGTACATTTGTTTTACATATGCAAGCAAAATACTTAATCTCAATTAAAACAGCACCAGTTTTCACAGCCATACTCACAACCTGCATATACATCTTTCCCCATTTGAAAGTCTAAAGCTAAAATTAAGAGTGGAATATCTTCTGCGTGTGAAATCAAAGCAACTGTTCTCAGCTCCACCATTCACTCACCAGTGTTTAAAGCTGAATTGTTAGCAGTGCCCTAATAAATACCAAAACAATAATTCTAAATAAGCTGCTAGCACATCCACGCTCCACAGCCAGCCCTGCCCAAATCTGTGCTATATAAATGAATTAAAACTGCTAAATGCAGCTACTTGCTTGATGGCTTACACAAACAGTTTAGATTTCTTGACCACATTCTATGGCAAAGCTAACCCTCATAGAAACTTGGCATGGACTATAGCTAAAACAATAAAATAATGCTTTAAATTACATGCGATATTAACTGAATTAATTAGGGCTGGAGGCCTGGCTTTAGCTCCTGGTGGCTGACACAGTCACACATGTGCTCTAACATAAGAGTTACTCTGTGAAGATCCATGAAACATCTACAGAGAAACTGGGATGAAGAAGCAGCCTCTACTATAAATTTGGGGAGGTGTTTAAGTGTCATCGTATTTTTCAATCATGTGCCACTTGCAGACTTCAAGACCCTTCACAGATAATTAATTAAATGCTAACAACCCCATTCTGACATTAATGTTATTGATAGAAAAGAAATATGAATCATCTTTAAGTTGAACATTTTTCAGCCTAAGTAATGATGCCAGAAGTAAGGGATTGCCAGTCATCAGATCTAACAATCTACATTATTCAATCCACAAGCATTGTTGCTGTTTCCCTTTGATATTTTATTTCATACTCAGTTGAGGAAAATAGAGGCCCACAGAAAGGAAAATCATGGAGGAAACAGCCCGGTCCAAGAGAAAAAATACTAACAACTATTGTTAGGTATTTGACAAGATCTATGGATTTGACTTGATTTTTCAGAAAAAAAAAACAACTGGTCTACCAGCTAAGCAATTGTTGTTACTATATTAATCATATTCAAAGTCAAAGCAATGCAAAGAAAAATGCACTAATCTATTTAACATAAAAAAGTTTCCATAAAAGTAACAGCCTTACTGCCAGTGTAGCTGTTATTCACATCATTTCAAATTTCTCATGACATGAGTGTCACCTAAAACATCCAGAAAATACAACATTAATTTAAAACACAGGGCCTAATTCTGCAGTCTTCAGTCATCCCTAAAAGCTTTTATGTTGAAAAAGTCCTGTTTGAACAAGGGCCATAATGATCCATTCATACTTCAGTCAATGTTTTGTTTTGTTTTAAGATGGAGAAATGACAGATGGGAATTAAGGACAGAGAAAGAAGGCAGTCTGACTTCACATTTGATGGATGCATTGTTCAAGGTGTGGCTGAACACTGTTCTTTGCTTGCTCACACGTTCTTTAGCAAGACAATGATTTTTAAAAGCTTAAGTACAATGTAGTTTGTAAAAGGGAATTATGTTTAACAATGGGAGAGGTTTTTACAAAACCACCTCCCTCAAATTACGTGTTATTAAGAAATGCAGAGCAAAAGCAAAAGACTTGAAAATGGGTTGCAGCCACGGCTTTAGTGACCCATTTCCTGCATTCCATCTTCAATAATTTGTCACTTTCTGAATGATGCAACATCATTCTTTGTATCAATGTAACTAATTCCTTCCATCCAGTGCTAGCTGTTTTCACTTGTCATATCAGTAATTAGCAAGGAGCTGGGGCTAGGATATGCATAGGCCATTTCTTATTGCCTTTCACATAGGGTGCTGATATTAAAACAACTGATAATGTAATTAGTAAATAATATAACATGAAGAGAAAGAAGGAAAAACATCATGTTAACAGGAGCTGTTCTTCAGGCTAATTTTTCAAGTAAGGTACCCCTGGGCATTTGGGATTTGTGAGCAAAACCAGGAAGATGTTTTTATAAATATGGCAATGGCATGTCTTAACATGTGACCACAGTTACCTGGTTTGGATAAAAAATACAGTGTTTACCATGAAAGAGGGGCTTACATGAAAATTTATGAATCATTCCTTTTTTTTAATTCCTGTGAAACCACTCCTGCCAAATTGAAAACACAATCATTTATTATTTGTAGAATTTATGAAGACACCTCAATGCTCACACTACACACTCTTTGGACCACTGATCCTGTGAAATTAAATCAAAATACAAATTAAATAAATATTTTCCCCTTGCTACCAAGCTCTTCACTAGGCACTTGCTTAGACACTTTGCATATGTACATGGAAGAAAGGCAAATGATCCTAAACACTTTTCTATTTCTGAGATACTGAGGCTCCTGAAGGAGAAAACTGTTCACGTTTTAGACTAAGAAAAATAGACAGTTGTACAAAGAGGGCTTGTTTGAATCTGTACCAATTGCTCATGCTTAGCCAGAATATATGATGTTCTTTCCTTAGCGTATTCATATTTCTGCTCCACTCCCTGTGCTCAAGATTTAAGGAAGAAGGGCAAGATTCCTCCCTCCTTCACTCAGTATGATATAATGGTAGCTTTCTCCATCAACTGAAAATTCAGTTGTGCCTGGAAATTTTGCACTATTTTATGGAGTCATAAAATAGTACAAAATTTTCTTTTGTCATATTGGAGCACTACCAAAGAAACCCTGAGAGAATCAGGACCACGGGGTGTTTTACACCTGGTGGTTGTACATGAGTGTGAAAAAATGTTTTAAACTACTGAATTGCTATATTTAATTTTTCAGTCACTCCACCTAAAAATAGCTACACATACTGACTGATGCTTTCAGCATTTGTGACAATAATTTTCTCATGGGTGAAGATTTTCTGTGTAAAACTGCAGTCCACAGTTGCTTTTTACAGCCACCTTCTAAATTCCTGAAAATAATGTTTTACTATATAATGGAAATTGTGAAAAGCTCTTAGTTATAACTGTGCTAATAGGCACCCCTATGTAAAACTCAGGGCATTGTAAAAGTGGCCAATTGTACAACATGAAAAATCCTAAGTGTAATTTTTTAAAATAAAGATACTGTTCTATAAGAATCAATTACTGTAGCTTGGAAATGTCAGACAAGAAAGCCTCATATTTAGCAGTAGAAAAAAAAAATACCTAAGGCAGTTGAAAATCAAAAGTTAACAGTTGTGGACGATACCCAGATTTTTTATTCTGAAAATGAGAAGCATACTATATGGTAAATATTAGTGTCTTGAGAGGAGTAAGTTTCAATGCTATGGAAAGATCAGTCCATACACTCCCAGCACAGGATTTTCAGTTCCCCCTCTAAAATGTTATGGGGATGCTGGCAACAATGAGATGCACGAAGTGTTTGCCATCAGAAAAGTGATGGGGTGTTCTCAAAGGCATCTTATTCCTATCCCATCTGCAGGTGTTGAGTTACTCCAGGGCTGAAGCACAGAATCTCATCCAATGCAACTGAAATACCATGCCTAAGTACTTCATCCCAGATTCCTATCTGTTATGAGTTATTCTGGAAAATTTAAGGATATCACTCAAGAATAAGGCACAATCAGATTCATGGATGTTAAAAATGGCAACTACAATTAATGAAGGCCACATTTTAGCATCTGGGCTTATTAATGTAAGATATATTAATATAAATATATATTTTATCTTTAAATATAAAGATATATTTATTGGATTTGGAGGGTTTGGGGTTTGTTTTTTTTTTTGTTTTGTTTTGGGGTGGTGTTTTTGCAATCAAAGGCCTATAACAAGAATTCAGGGCAATAAAAATTCCAGTACTTGAGCTTACTCTCTGGATACATTTCTTTGTTTTCAGACAGCTTTCACTGTTTTCTGATTTTCATCTTTCTCCTCTCAACTGCCATAGCAACTATTACAAATATTTATGTGCGACAAATTCTGGCGTGGAGAGGAATTCTTTCCTCCGGTATTTACGAAGCACTGTCACAAAAGTAGGTGATGCTTTGCCCTGCCTGTGCTACCTGCTGTTTACACTTCTGCACGGGAGGGTGTTAAACAAGTTACCTCACAGGTCTGGATCGTCCTGGCAGCCTGCCAAGGTTGATCTGCCTGTAAATGTACGGTTCCCTCTCACCTGCCTCTTCAGCTGCTCAGAGCCAACCTTTTTTGAAGTAGGGAAGAAACCCTCTCCCTTTTGTATAAGCAATTATTTGCTATTGGGTGTGAAATAGGTTTTTGAGGCTTTGAGCATATGGTAGAGGTGCTCCTTTAATAATACACCTAATGGGTGTGCAAAACACTGGGCATGATGTCTGCCCTCTTACCAGGGAGGGAACTAAATGTTAAGCACTAATAAGGCATTTTCATCTATTTCTATTTGCCTTCTAAAAATTAATTTTGTTTTGCCATGCATTATATTTTCACTAAAGAAAACCAGCTACAGGTAAGTTTTTTCTCTTTTACAAAATCTCGCAGTGAGATAGGGGCAAAACAATAACATTAAGATGTTTTTACTCTGAGACTAAGATCCAATCAAGAAAATTATATTTTAATAGATCCAATTCTTTGGTAGAAATGAAGATCAGGTCTTTGGACCTGATAGAAATTGATGGAAATTGATGGAATTTGAATCCCTGAATACAACTGCTGAAGAAAACCACAATGCAACCTGAGCTAAGGTAAAATCAGTAATTGTCAACAGAAAGGTTAGGTCTACCCTGCAGATTTCTATCTACTAGAAAACAAAACCTTAACACACTTCCTACAAATTTCCAAGAATTTGACCACATCCACAAAACTAGAAGGATCCATTGACATTGAGCACATTTTACAATTCAAAAGAAGCAGCACCATCACCCAAAAGTGAGCATCTGTGAAAGGAAAATCTTCTTCTAGAACTCGAACCAAAAAATCTTATTCACATCATCCAATGTGCTCAATAACTGAGAACTAGATACTTTAATATTTAGAATGCTAAATAGTGTGCCTTGGTGTGTCCATCCCTGTCTCCATTTCAGGACTGACAACCTCAAATGTTCAAAATTATGAAGCCAGCTACAGAAAGAATTATGTTTCCTTTAAAGTGTTAATGTTTCAGGGGAAAAAAAAATCCTTGTTTAGAGAACTAAACAACGGGCTGTTGTTTCTAATTTTGGATACCAGTCACCAGATGTTTATGAGGCTTTGAAATCATGTTTTTGAATTTTGCTAACCACAAATGTATCATATATTTTAACATGGCAACTGGGATTTCAGGTAATGATACAAGTCTAACAGCTGTGGATTATTCATCAATGGTGTCACAGTAAGTGGCAATGTTTTAAATACAGTTTGAGCATGATTTTTCATATAGTTAGCTCAGTCCTGCTGGTGGCTAAGAAGTAATAGAAATACTGGTTTATGTCATATTTAATATAAAACTCTTCCTAATTCAGGCCTCGATTCAGATGACTGCGAGCTCATTATGAGCAATATAAACTTTGAAGACAGCTTTGTATCTCTGAAAATACAACTAGCTACCATTAATTAAATCTTACCTTTAATTAATCTTAAAAAGGTTTTCACACACTGGGCATGGACAACAAGCTAAAAAGAAAATCATTCTATGCTATTTCATATTTATCTAATTTCCAAGTTTAAAGAATTTCAATACTTATAATTCATGACTAAAAAAAAAAAAACAAAAAAACCCCAAAACCTGTAGCTTCAACTTCTGGTCAATGACCCAGTACCACAAGCACTCCTAAAATTACAGGAAAACATGACTCTGATCATGTCAGACCCAGATCACAGCCATATGTTATAGAAAAGATGTAAGGAGTAGAGAGAAATCATTGCTAGGTCCTGTTACAAAGTCATTCCATAAACAGAAGTCTGCTGATATGTCTGCTGACAAATTACATGAACCTTAAATGTTGTGTCAAAACAATGGGAATCAGGAGGACTTCCCAGATCTGGTCTATCTCAAATGCCTGCTGGGATGGACAGACATGCACCATGACTCTGCACACTTTGGTGTCCTATGGAAATGTGGGCGTGCAGGTGGACAGGGAGTGGAACTGCACTTCCACAGCCCCTTTGCTCTAGACCACTGGGGGGATTAGAGTAAAACCCAAACTCCATTTCCCCCAGTTTATGGCCAGCAGTGGGATTAAATTTGGAATCCTTAGCACCGGAAAAAGTCTGCTACACCACTGCCCCACCCTTACACCTGCCCCCACCACCCTTTTAAAAGAACATTCTGCAAATTGTTAATATCTTCCCTAAATGTAGTCAATTTAATAACTCCGAAGTCCTAAAATTCTGGTGATGAGAGTAAAATCACCAGGCAGATCTAACATCCGTCCACTCACTCTGTCACAACTGCCCCTGGGCCTTAGAGATCTGGATAAACTTCTGACAAGAAAAGACAGGGCATCAAAAGTTGGCCATCAATAGGTCACTTCAAAAATCTTTATTCCTTGTTTTATATGTGTAAAAGCACACATAAAGTACAAAAATATTAGCTAAAGATTTCTACAGCAACCTGCATTCAAATAGTATCTAAAAAAGGAGGCGGGGGGGAAGATTTAAAGTAAAAATGACAATACAGAAAGGAAGGTGTGAAACACATGAAGCCTTTGAAGAACATGACTGTGCCTATTAGGAACCACTGACATTCTGAGATTGTGACTGTGGCAACACAATGAAACGCAGCAAGGCATTCTTAAAGGGGGTGAAAGAAGAGAAACAAAGCTGGTGAAAGGTCTGGAGCACAAGTCTGATGAGGAGAGGCTGATGGAGCTGAGGCTGTTCAGCCTGGAGGAAAGGAGGCTCAGGAGGACCTTATCACTCTGTACAGCAACATGAAAGGGGGCTGCAGAGACATGGGGGTCTGTATTGTTTCTGCAAGGATGAAGTGATAGGACAAGAGGAAAAGGCCTCAAGTCGTGCCAGGGGACGTTTAAACTCTTCATCAAAAGAGTTGTCAAGCTTTGGAACACGCTGCCCAGGGAAGTGTCTGAGTCACCACCCCTTTTAAAGGTATTTAAAAGATGTAACACTCTGGGACATGGATCTATGGTGGACCTGGCAATGCCAGGTTGGACTTGATGATCCTAAGGGTCTTTTCCAAACTAAATGATTCTATGATTCTAAAGAATAAGCTTCCAAGTTTCATAGTAACCCAGGGCTGAAGTGTGGAAGCACAAAATAATGGGAAGACGTATAAAAAACTTTCACAAACCTAGAAAGATCTGTAATAGTTTCACAATAATTAGAAGCTGGGCAGAGTCTGTAGCATGCTACAGGATATCAGAGACCACAGTTTAACTGCTGATATTTCAGCAGCACTGTCTGCAATCAATTCCGCTGTAAATTATGTTAGGCTAGAAGTGCCATCTCTTAGCCTGCTTGCCAAATATAAGGGGCAAAACTCAGGTTATATTTTGAATGTATTTTTCTTTCGTCCAGCTAACATCTAACTTCACCTTGTCTACAATGAGAAGGACAAATAAGCAGCTCAGTTTAGAACTCCTGCCAATGTTTTTTTTCAGCTCAGCACTGCCATGCACCCAGCCTCTCTTTTCCAGAGATACCTCTTGGCTGCTAAACAAATTCTGGAAATCTGAATCCATTCATGAACTCGGATTTCTAATGTGGCAAGGCCCCATGCCTCAAAGTGCCCCCCCCAGCAGCTCTAGGAAGACATGCACACTGTCCTTAAACTGGCACACATCACTGGAGCTTGGGTTACATGTGGCAGAGCTCCTCTCTGCACTATCCAGTAACAGGGGAGGCTGCCAATGCCACAAGGGGTATCAAGACACTAAATTAAGGGCACTAGGAAGAGAATGGATGAATTGAAGGAAATTAGCTAAACCAACAATGGGGTCAGAGGCCTGATGCCATCTAAACCAGTCACTGTGTATCTGTAAGTATCCCCTTGCAAATTTCACCCAAACTGACCAAAAAAAATATTCTTCAACATGTTGAAATATGAAATATTGCTGCTGGATGACTGCTTCTTTATAAAGCACCTTAAAAATAACTGATTGGTCAAAAAGTGCTTTGGAAAGTCCATGTATCTCCTGTTTCTTTTTTTCAAAAAAAAAAAAAAGAATTGTTGCAAAACACATGTCTGAATGTTATTTTTTGCCTACCTTCTGTTTGTTATTTTTCTATTTACAGATGATACAACAGTGGCCAGTCAAATTGTATTAAGGATGAATAAATGAAGCTCATAAATAATAGCTCCCTAAAGTTTACTGGTCCTATTCTTTTGATCCAAGAAAAAACCCAGATTTTGGATTTGTCAGATGTTTGGATGTTAATGGAAAAATTCAGTAGTATTTTACGCTTCTTATGCAATAACTAGAATTCTCCCAGTTTAAAAAGGGTAAAATAATTCTCAAGCAGAAGTAAATTGAGGGGGCAAAATCCTGCATAATGTTCTATCTGAAGAGTACATTATCCACGTGTCCTAGGATAGAGAGGATCCCAGTGACATCCACTTCTAGAGCATGCATGGTAATCCTGCTAGAGACTCAACTCAGTCCTGAAAAACACTGACTTCCACCTGGGGCTTGAAACATATAGATATTTATATAAAACTCTTGCTGAAATGAGTGCTCTGAAGGCTTACATAATGAAAAAGATCTTTTCATACAGAAAATGTGAAGCATTTTTCCATTATCATTTGATAGCTGCCTATGAATAGAATTCTGCTTGCTAAATCTTGAATAGGTGATGCACGATGGGTAGATTCCTGAAAATGCTCTAACCTTCTTCAAAGCTGCTAAACACTAAAAAAATAGGGGATACATATCCTTCCTGAGATAATTTTCTCAATATCTCCTAAAATTTTAGTAAGAGTATAAAATGCAAACACTTATTTGGCAGCTGCTTGGGGAAAAAGACAGTTGTGTTGCAGAAGGGCTTGGAGGGCTACAGAGTCCTCTTCACGTCTCCACACTTTGTTATGGACCTACTGAAATCTCACAAATTCAGAGAGAAATCGATCAAGTGTTACCCTGGAATGTAACACAGGCAGTACTTATGACACTGGCAGTATTTCAGCCACATCAGCCTGTGGTGCAGTGTTCAATAACCCATGGTCAAAATTGCAACTCACCTTCTGCATCTTCTGGCCTTGTAAGATCGATGACACCGGGGCCAATTTTTCCATCTTCATTGGGTTTCCCTGTTAACTGTGGGCCTAAATTTTCAAACCTTGTTCTTTCCTGGAAAAGAACAGAAGGACTCTTAATGCTCCATATAGGATAGTTCTCATTATATGCCAGTGCATATGGGTATGCATCGATACATGCCTTATTTTTTAAATCTGAACAAATAATGAATGCATCTAATTAGAATTTTAGCTCAAGGACAATTTTTTTTCTTTTTTTTTTTTTTTTACAGATTCTGAATGTTTGCATTTATGAAAATCAGTTTTAAATGTGAAACATATACAGAAACTTTGAGATTATTTTGATCTGCAGTGCCATAATGCATAAACGATTGTACATGCAAATACAAAACACTCTTGGCAGCACACAGTGCTGATCGATGCTGCTCACTTTGCCTTTCCACTTATTTTCCAACTTCAACTGAAAAAGACAATCGGCATTTGGGAAACATGAAAATTCAGAAGCTGAAAGAAGAGTTTGTATTAAAATGCACTGGTATTTTAATGAAGAAAAAGCACTTTTTCCCCACTCTGAGATTTAAGTTTGCATTCATACCTCTGTGAAAACACAAGTCTGAATTTTATGCAGAGATTTTCAAAGACAAATATTTGAAGGAAGGAATAATAGAGGACAGAACCAATATTATTTTGTCTAGAAATTTAAGTTGCACCTCAGTGAATAGGAAACTTAAGAAGACAAAAAAGGAAAAAAAGAAAAAAAGGAAAAAAGAATGCCCACTCCCAGAAAAACAGAAAGCTTTTGAGAGCAGGAGACCTCCATAGGAAACCTGGAACCAGAAATTGGAAACTGAAAGGTATTTTATATGTGAACCCCGTTCCTCACTCACTCCTAGACAAGGGCACTGTAAAGGCAGTGTAATATTGTCTCTCAATAGTGGTCTCTGTAGTGCTGTGTATCAGTGGCAGAGTGTTCAATGGTTATCATTAATTTAGCGTTCTCATTTGAAGGAACATAGCATGTTTTCCCTCTTGCCTTGTTGTTACCTCTTCAGATTAAACTTGGCATTATGTTGTACTTGTGAATGAATGAGACCTTGTTGTTCATTACTATGAAACAATATTAAATGTCATGTCAGCTTGAATTTAGAGACGTGAAATACCAGCTTTCAGCTCCACGAGCAGTTTCTCCATGTTATACTTAATGCATTATGCAGAAGTAGAGTGCTGACTGCTGTTCAGTCTATTGTTCAATGACCTAGTTCTGTGCTGTGCATACAAGACACGAGGAGAAAACATTGGGAGAATCTCTCCCAAAAGATGGTAGAAACTTGGAAATGTTCTTCAGGACAAAATATGGCCTTGACTCCTCATTTGCTCCACCTCTAACTACTCCTGCTTTCCAATATTATTATTTTTCTATTGTCATTGTGTTTCAGCCATGAAACCCCATCAGGAAAAGGTAGGAATGTTTTGATTCCTCATGCTTTTGGTTCCTTCAGCCATGGATTTTTAAAATTATTCTCTGTTTAATTTGCAGAGGAAAAGAAAGCTCAGTCTGACACTGGATTTGCCAGAACATGCAGCTGAGGCATTTCAGGTACTAAATGCATTTCTAAAAGTTCCTCAGAATCTCCCAGTTGTCAGACAAAATAACTCTGCATTTTATATTTGGTTAATTACTTCACTTGTTTTCTTCTGTAAAATCCATGGTTGATGAAGGAGCTTATATACACAAAGGAACTCAAGAGAAGAGAAAGAGTTACAAAATAAAATTTGACTGTAGAAAGGCACTATAATACTAGAGGCCCAATATTTTGCTGAAAACTGTTCTGCAATGTAACAATACACCTGATTCATCAGGATGGGATCTGTCTTACTGGTAGAGAGAATGAAAAATAAGTTTATCAACGATACTGTGTTCCATTGCAAAGGGCTGATTTGCAGTTGAGATAAAAACAAAGATCAGTGCTAAGAAAACAGCTTTTGGCACATTTATTTTCTCTTTCAAAATATTTGCACTAAAAGCTTTTTTTTAAAGGATGTTAATACAGCACCTGCAGTATTCTTGGAAGAACAGCCTTTAAGAGTGTTTCAGAAAAAGGAGAAATACCTTTCTTCTATAAAAATCAACAGATCCAGCTACATATCAATATGCACATTTGGAATATCTTTCTAGTCATTCATTCTCTTTGATTTTACCAGAAAATATTCTCTTACAAAAAAAAAGGAAAAGAAAGAAAAGGAAAACTGGAAAAAAAAGAAAAAAAGAAAAAGTTTCTGTAACATCAATATTTTGACATGGAAGGAGAAAAGGGAAAATTGTATGATAAGGTTCAGAATCACTAAAATGAAAGCACTTATGCCATAAAAATACCTGCTCTTGTCAAACAAAGGAGCTGTATTTATCGTTATTTTATAACCCCCTCCTAATTCATGAGATGCTTTAACAAAGATAGATATATTTAGGTCTTTGAAATGCCTTTTAAATTCATTCCTTTTCTTGCTATTTTTACTGAAAATAATCATCATAGTGATGATAAAAAATGTTCAATATTTGCATTGGGTTTACACAAATTCAGAGGACTTTTAAAAATAGGAAAATCTTCCTCAATACTAAAAATGCTTTTATCTAGTAGATGCCTTTACAATTCCATGAAACACAACAAATTCATGTAACATTTATAATAAGAGAAGAAACTTGTCCCACCAAACTCGAATCCTTTTCAGTGGGATTTGTCTTTGCCCCCATCTTGAACTCATCCTAGAGAAAATAGACTAAAAATCTTTCAAAAGAACACGTTTCCCCTAATATGACTAAGAAGAAGATTGATTTTCTACTTCATATTCCTAGATTTAAAAAAAAAAAAAAAATGACATCCCTTCATTAAAAATAAATGGTTTTACATAGCTGCACGAAAAAATATGTTACCTACACATGCATCACATCTGCACACATGTACATCAGTTACTGCAAATATTGCTGCCTGCCTAACCTCCATCAGCAGAAAATTTTGGTGAGTTTGTTATAAAGTGCACTGCTATGGATAGGTGCAGGTGTTTTCTCCCCTGTGAAAGGCACTTTTGACCCCTATTTTGAACAGATTTTTTTTTTCTTATTTTTGTGCTGGCTACAGAGCTTGTAATGTATAGTTACTTTAAGTTTTTCCATTTAAATCTTAGCAAAAATTTTTTAGAATATGACACTGACAACACTTTCTCGCGACAAGATCAACACAGTCAGTTGGAGTTTGCATTAGGAAACTGAAAGCACTTCCCAACACAAATCAGATCCTTTGTGCTTCTTTATACTTTGAACACATAGTAAAAATAATCCTTTCTTCAAAATGAGAAAAAGAAGAGAAAAAAGAACCTTCTTAGCAGCCAAACCTTAATTTTCCATTCTGTGATATGATTAGGCACTTATTTATGCGTTGTCAGTCACAAACATGCAGAAAACGTAAAAGTTATTGAAAAAATTAAAGTCTGCTCAACTGTCTTGCAGGACTGTTGGTTCTCTAAGTGCTTTGAAATTATGATGTATGAGGTAGATGTTGCATATTAAATAAAGATATTTAAATTATAAAGCCCCCGTTAGTGAGAGCTGATGAATGTTAAATGTTATGAGCCACAAGGCTGTGGCATCCATCATATTCACATATTATCACAGTCAGTGATGGAGCAGCCCCAGTGATGACAGATAGACTGCTAGATAGTTATCCCTTATTTCCAGTGTCGCCAAGCAAGCCTTGCAACCCCTTTGGCATTATTTTTAGCTTTGCATTAAATTAGCAACTTTTCCCATCACGTTCTGCCAGAAAGTATCAATTCTTTCTTCACGTGTGGAAGGTAAAAAGAATGATTCAGTGAAGCAGGGAGCAAAGCAAAAGGAAGCCTTAGCCCCTGCCTCGGAAAAGGCTGCAAACTTCAAATGACTAGAAACAAATATAAAATTGTGATCTTGCGAAAGAACAGCAATGAAACAGTAAGCACACAATAATGGCTTTTCTCTGCACTTAGATAAAAGCTGAATTTTTGATGTGCACAGTATATTTTCATAAAATTTTATATACTATGTTTTATACACTTATTGGCTATTCCATAATAATGTGTGTGCTAACAGTAAAATTGCTCTTAAATTTATGTGTGTTATTTATACGTTCCCACGTAACAATGCTTTTTGTTGTAAAAAATATTCTGTTTATTAATGTAACTTTACAACCACTGCATCCAGGATCCGTGGTAAATTAATGACATTTTTATTATTTTATAGTGTCATTAAATTTTTACTGATCACTCCATCAAACAGAAGCAATAAAGGCCATAATGCAAACTGGGACACTTAGATCAGGGGAGCAGGAAGGCATTCCATATAGTCTGAAGTAAACTGCTTGCCATAAATGATATTTATACCATCTTTAAGGATGTGAGAATACTTGGACAAGTTTGGCAAAACTGTTTCTGTAGTACTGTGGATTGTGTACTTAAATAACAGTTTACTTGCCAGCGAGACAATTTTTTTTTCAAACCATATGCGAGAAGATGACTGATTGCATCCATCTCTTGAAAAATAATATATGAAACGTAATAATACACTGGGCACCCCTCCCTTCTGGATTACCAAAACTGATCTGACTATACCCATGCCTCAAATTATTTCAACATGCTTGCTTTTTCCACATCTGAAATGTATGCTTAGCCTGAAATGGAAAATGGCATGCATGCTGATGGTTGTGTGAAAGATTTAAAATATATATATTTTTTTGCAAACAAATACTTTTATTGAAGCAGACGTGTTTGGACAATGATGTAATACCTTTATTTCAATAGTCTAGCATGGAAGCAGTTACCCAACATCAATTTAAAGAGGCAGTTTCTAGAAATCGAATTAATATGGGTCATTCACAGAAGCCACAGAACATTTGACTGAAGGGATATTATTTCTTCTGAGGACAGTGCTTTAGTTAGAATAACTACAAATAATTATCACATGTTGTCTTTATGTATGAAATGTATTTCAATTGAATTATTCTATACTAAATGTTCTAGTAGCTTATTTCCTAACCATGATCTATTCCCTTCATGTACCATGGACAGTAAACAACCAGCAAACAACTTAATGTATTCAAAACATAAAAAGGACATTTTCAGTAGAACACAGAGAAAATTATTCTCAGTTTGAACGAGGAGGAATTACAACTCCTTTTTTTCCTCCTCCCTGGAAACTCAAGATACAAATGCCCCAAGCTTTTCAACCTTCTTCTTACTACTTTTTAACAGCTGGGACTGAAAAGTTAAATTACCTTCCACTTAGAATCTTTTGCAATGGCTTGGCACAGCAGGGATAATTACAAATTGACTTTCAGCCTTATCTCTGGATATTTTAGTTATTATGGGTGGGAAGTTTAAACATTAACCTTATTACAACAATGTCAATCATCCCACTGGTGTGCAGGCATGCAACTCCTGGAATTCTTTGGATGGCAGAGGAGATAAACACAATAGTGGCACTATTGTTACAATTGAAAGCATGGCTCTTGGTTTTGCAGAACTGCGGTGAATGCCTAGGACTCATTTTCAATATCACAGCACTGGGAGCTGCTCCAAAAACCAGAAATTAAATTAGCAAAGCAGGCAAACTTATTGTAGGAATGCTGTTATTTTAAGATAGTACAAGATAAAAGGGGTACCTTTTCCAAGGATTTACAGGTTTTAGGACTGAAGGATATGCTGACACCTGTGATGTTGACACAACCTGCCCTTTCTTTATTTTTTCTGTAAGTGAAACTCCTGAATTCAATGATCTCAGGGACCAAGAGGGGCACAGTGAGTGGTTTTTCACCCTGACATACTGCTGCTTCCAGGTTTTGGGGGCCTCTATGCTGTTCATAAACTGTTCCAGCAATATCTTTGCATGCTGAACATACAGCATGGACCAGCATCCCTGCGACAGACTACAGATTTGCATCACATTGCAGTGCCTCAAAGCAAACAGCTTGCTTGAAAAGATGTGGGGAGAGAGAAGCCACTAGGTCTCCTTTCAAATATATTCTTCCATATCAAAGCCTAACTGAAAAGTAAGAGGTTAAAAGCAGATAACAGGGAATTTACAGTAAAATTTCTTTGCCTGCCTGGCAAGCCTCAGCTGGCTTCCATGTGACAATATGACATGGGCAGGACCATCACAAGCAGAAAATACTCCAAAGTTGGTCAGAAACAGAATTTCACAGTGATTGTCACATTATGAGACATCTTTCAAGAACCAGGTTCTGGAGTCAAAGTTGAGAATTGCAATTTCATCACAATTTAAAGTGTCTAGAAACAAATTTAGTCTAGAAACCAGTGGGCTAAACCAAAAAAAAAAATAATTCCCCAGATAAGTAAATGCCAATGTATATAGGCAACTTGTAAACTGCCTAAACTACTGTTTCAGCTAATTATTTTGGAAGCCTGATTTTAAGGATCAGAGTTCCAAGAGCTTCTTCTCAGCTAGTGTGAGCAGTAGCCATCTTGATCTTGAACATAAATAAGAAGGATTTAAATGAATTCTCTGATTATCAGGAGCATTCAGCAGATGCTAAGATGTTTATAGACTTCAGTGTATGGAAGCCTGCTTTTAGTAGGAAGTCTGTCAATTCAAAACTATTTTTTAAAAGGGAAAAAAAAAAACAACTGATAGCAAATATTTCCACCTAAGGAGAATACTATGCCCTCCTGCACATGAAATATTGCCATCTCCATAACTATTGCCATGCTTTACAGGCACTCCTAAGCTATGGATCTGCCCTGGTTAGATTACTTTCAACAGGATTACTGCATTTACTGAGCCCCCTTAACCAAATGCTTTATGTCTTTGTTCATATGGTTTTAATATGGTTTTAACCAATTGCAAGGTTATTTATAAGTTTGCAACTCCCCAGTAGTTAGAGTTATGAAGCGTTTAGACTTAAGCATATCCAGTTGTGTGGTAACCCAACTACTGCTTTCATGCGGTTTCCAACGTTTTATTCATGTACAAAGGCATGATGCATGGCAGCATCTGAGACCATTGTGATTAACTCTTTGTTTCAGCAGCAAGTTCAAGCAGCAGCCTACAGTAAAATGACATAAAAGGTAAAGATTAAAAGGGAAAAAAAAAAAAAATCACACAAACTGTGAAATTCCACCACAGACTGAGGAGAAATTAGTCCTTAAAAAACAAAGGGACAATCAATTAAATTAGTAAATGAAAAGCAAACAAGAGGAGCTACTACTTTTACACTCTGCATAATTCTCTATGAATGCTGGAGAATTTGCCAGGGGTCAGAAAGAGTCCAAAGCTTGGTCTGTCACTTGTTTCTAAAAAGCAGGATAATTTTATAACTGTTAATAACATTTGTAGTAACACATGCTAAGGTAATCAAATCTCGTGCTCCAGAGTGTAAGCTGTTCAAACTCTTGCGTCAAAGAGAAATTCCCTTGACTTCTCTGCTGTTCCCTTCCCTCCTGACCAACTCCACAGATTATTAATTGGGAGCCTTCTAGGGAGACATGAACTTAATTTTCTTTTGTAACATTACTAAATTTAAGGAAGAGCTGGTAAATGGTATAGATCAAATCTATAATTTACCTTTTAATTAGAAGGGATCTGAATGCAACCATTAAAAAAAAACCTAATATTTTCTTCAAATTAAACACATACATGTGCATTTTTGAGAGACAGACCAAAATAAACACAAATTATGATTGACATCCATTTCTACTAGGAAATAGCAGGACTGTGTTTTTTTTAATTCTGTGCTGTAAAGCGACTAAAGGGAAACAATTCACTAGCTACTCATGGACCTTTGGAATGTTCATTTAAATTTCTAACATTTGATTTACAAGAATAAAAGTGCAAGGATATGGCAAAATGAAGGGGTTTTTCTTAGGCTAAATGTTACAAAGGAATAAATGTAAATCTATATTTAAGTTTAATTTAGTAGGTGGTTGGACCTTGTCGGTTATGGCCTCATTTTCAACAAGTATTTTAAAATGGAGCCATTTAAATGCCAAAAAAGTGAACAAAAATGTTTTTACCAAATTTAGACAATTTCATAACTCTGTACATATATCTGCATGTTTCCCCAGATTTTTATGCTTGTGACTAAATTTCATTGAAGGTATTCTCACGCATTAGAATCAGAACAGGATTTGGTGACTAGCTCAAAACTCTGAATCTCTCTTAATCACCTGCTAATATATTCCAGGCTGAAAACCCAGTTTTAGAAGGAAGCCACAGCAGTGAAACAAGCAGCAAAACTATTCTAGGTTCAGCACAGCACTTTTTTGGAATGGAAAAATAAAAGGGAGAAAGAAGTCACCAATTTCAATTTCATTGCGGTGTTCTGCAAACCTCAACAGCGCAAAGCTGTTGCTTTCAGCTACTATCCACACATGGAGATGGGACAATAAAGCTCTTTTAAAAAATCCAGAAAACACAGATCCAGACAGATGTGCACACAATGTCACTGGTCAAACATCTTCAGAAGCAATCTGATGTTCTTTTGTGAATAAAATGCAAACTGAAGCACATATAAATGGACGTTAATAAGTTTAAAATTAAACCTATAAAAGCTATGAGAAAGACAGATTATATTCACATAAACACTCCCATTCCATTGTTTCAGCTATTCCTTATGACAGGCACATGTGAGAGCTTTGGACACTTATAGGTAATACTGGAAAAACTTTGATAAACATTGACTACATGATGCAATAATCAATTATCAAATCTCAATCAATGCAAATTTCCTACCTGACACATGGCTAGTAGTTATAAAGGTATAAAAGCAAATACTTCAAATACTCTATTTGCCAGTATTTTTTCAACTAAGGAACTAAAATTTGTTGCATTTTGTTACAGCAACCTTTTGAACGTGAATAGTATTGTATATTGTAGGTGTAGGTTTGAATATCTCCATTAGAGCAAATCCTGCAGGGGCTTTGGCAGTACGGATACCCAACCCCAGACACCACAAATGAGGCACTGGGGGTACCCACCACTTTTGTTTACCTCTATAAACAACACAAGCCTCCAGACATGCCTGTTCCATCCCGTGTTCAGGAAGACACCTGAAGCAGTTTAAATTGGAGATGCAAAAGACACTTGGGCTTAAATGTTCATATTCATATTTGGAATTAGAAATGCAATCAAGGCAGTTAGCAAAATCCCACCAAATGCTACTGTTTTCAAGTATATGCCTTGCCTTGTGCTGGATGTAAATATATAATTGCATACCATGCATACAAAGATTAAGTAGGCTTTTTCTGTATTTATCAAGATGATTTTTTTGGTAGAATTTTAAGTACACTTTTCCAGGTTGCATTTTATGATTGCTGCTTATATATTGCTCTGTTTATACTCGGGCCTCTTTTGTTACCTTCAGAGAGAAAAGGATCATATCACTAAGGTGTAAGGATGGGTGACAATGGAACAATGATAATAACATCATTATGCAGTGTTTTGTCTCTTATACCTCCATCACTGCCATGTTTTTTCTGTGATTATTTCAGCCTCAGGAAAAAGTGCTGCTTACTGTTTATGTCAAGAAGGTAAGATTACTGTTTGCATGATTACAATATCAAGTAAGATGTACGTAATGCCTGTGATAATATAAATGTACCCCTCAACTAGCTCCTGTCTTTAATCCTCATGCAACTGGGAAAAGAAAAAAAAAAAAAGAAAAAAAAAAAAAAGAAATAAAACAGTGAGTTGCAAATTCTTGCAGCCTCATATAGACCTTAATCTTGTAAGGTGCCAAATACTTCCACTCCAGTCCAACAGAGGCCTCAAGGACATGGATAATCAGTATTTCATTCCAGGGGAGCATATGAAGAATGGACTACATGCACTTGGCTGAATCAGGGCCAAAGTGTGGAGTTCTTATATGTACACAGAATCTGAGAATAAGAATTAAACAGGTTTTTTCCAGGCTCAAAAAGAGGCTTTATCCTTCTTACTGATCATTCTTATTTTTCTATTGAGACAGGTAGATTGAAGACCTTCTGGCACAAAGAATTATTCTTGTTTAGGAATAAAACAATAGACAGCCAAGAACTCAGTCCTGTAAGGAGCAGACAAGCATAAGCAATGTCCTGGCTGAAGTGAAAGAATAACTCTGCATCCGTGAAATTGCTATTTTTACTGACTGATCTCCCTAACACAATCAGAACTAAGTTACTCAGCATTTATGTTTTTAAAACTTATGATCAATGCAAAAGCAGCCCAAAATGGATTTATGAAGGCTATGAATTCACAGAATCAGAGAATGGTTTGAGTTGAAGGGACCATAAAGATTATCTAGTTCTAGTTCTAGCACTCCTGCCATGGGCAGGGATACCTTCCACTTGACCAGGTTGCTCATTCACCAAACCAAAAAAAACCCAAAAAAAGCAAAAGGCAACTGAAAACTAGGATAAAGTCTCGATTTGTGATATCTGACAGGCAAATGCAGGCAAATATGTATTTCCTAGAAACTGGGAGAGATTTACATGTCTTGGAAGGAGTAGCTCTTCCATGAAGGAATTATGAATCAAAATAATGACAGAGGACTTTAAAAGGATAACTGAAAGCTATGCAATTTTTTCCATGCAGAATCCAGGAACTCTTGCACCTGAAACCATCCTAAATGCAAAAGGATTACCTTTGTATGGGTGGAAAAAAATAATGTGTTTTTACTGCTGCAATATACAAAGAGAAAACTGCTAGTCTATAGCTAATGCCACTGGCACAAATCCATTCTCTAGCTTTTCATTAAAAGTAGAATGATTTTATAAACCTTCCTTTGTTTTTATTGAGAAAAATTTGTCTCAGGTTTCCCAGATAAGATATTTATTAAGTACTCTTCTGCTCCAGGCAACAATGCAATTTAGAAAATGCTTTTATACCTTAACAACCAACCTTGAATGGGTGTTTCAAAAGTAGTGGTTTCACCCACAAATTAGCCACTTACGTTCCACTTAAGACTTATTTTTGACCTCATCTTCAGTATAAGCATAAGCTGTATCCTGCTGCATGTCTCTGCATTCAAAATGCACTTTTTCCTCTCTTTTCCCTTATCCTTATTCTCCCACTCTAGTTGACATATATGGAAAAGTTCATGCAATTCACTAAAGGAACATTCCAGCTCCTCATTCCAGTGGAAGATTCTTTGCTGTTCTGTGGATAAATACAATCTGTAAGAGGGAATTTCCTGCCTCATACTTTCCTTACTCCTTTGTATACTTGTATACTTTATAACTGTGATCATGTTTTATAGCTCTGTCTCACAGGAAAGAGAACAATATTGTTCTGGGGAAGCAAACAGTATTTTGGGGCTTTTTACTATGATATATGTAGACAATTGCAAAGCTTACCACTGCTCATTAGTAATACCCAAATAATTCTAAAATGGAGGTTGTTAACTGAATCTTCAGGCACAGAGAGGGGAAATTATTATCTTCTGGTTACCCAGAAAGTCAATGATTAAGCTGAGAGCTGAACCCAGGACTTCTGCACATTAGGCCAGTCCACTGGCTGTTATGCCACACTGCCCCTGCCATAAATCTGCTTGATGGATTTTGCAGTCATGGAACATTAAAGGCTCTGCTCTTTTCTAATGAATATGTTTAAAGAAAACAGTACAAACAAAAGCAAACGTAACACTTAAATTATCTGAGACATCCTGCTTTAATGTCACGTTTGGATAAAGGTTTTCCTACTGGGGACCTATGGACTGTTATACATGCTGAAAAATGCTTTAGCCAGTACCACTGGCTGGCATACTGGTATCTCTATTTATGCCTAAAAACAGAGCATAATCAGTTTTAGGTGGTTAAGAACAATCTTAGCCAACTTTTATATTATGACCAAAACCTCGGCAGTGCAGCAGCAGTGGCAAGTAGCAGAAAATTACTTGCAGTGTTATTTGCCAGATTACTTGAACTATTTACACTGGGACTTCAAGTATCAAGTATTAAAAACTCAAGATTTGGAGAAGTCTTCTGCTATATATTTTTGTTCCTAGCTACAACAAGATGGACAGAGGAGCATTATGCTACAGCATGACTGACTAAATGAAGCATTTTTAAACCACCTGAACCATTTAGGAGTAGTTCAGTTTGAACTGTTCAGATTTCTTTTTTAATTGAAGATTTTGAAAGCCAATTGATTTAAATTAAATGATCAACCTTTCACATCTACTTGTTTAAGATTCATGTTGACATTGTACTAAATACAGCTATATAGTTTGTATTCCAGATAAATTGATCTGACTACAAGCCTCACTCTTTAGTATGATTCTTACTCCAAGATAAATCAATATTTAATATCTCCTGCAACAGCCTCTGTAGATAATTTTAAACCTTTTCTCCATCCCATTAAGTTACCTTTAAAAATTCTTTTTACAGGGCTTCACAGATGACTTCTGAAAAACTAGTTTATGAAAAGCAGTCTGAAATTCATTAATTCAGATGGAAAGGGTTTTTTTTAATCTTGCTGCATTGTGCTGATCTCTAAATCCATCTCTGTTTAGCTAATTCTCCTGCTCAGCTAATTTCAAGAATAAATAAATACTTCCTGAAAATCCGTAACACGGGTTTTTAAACGTAAACAAAAATATCTTTGTACTGCCAGCTTCGTAGTACAAGCTATCTCTGGGGTATGAGCTTCTGCAGAAACAGACTAACCAAGGCTCTCCCTGACTCCCTGAGAGGATGGGCACTCTTCATCACCAGGTACCAGCCTCCACCCAGCTCCAGCCCCACTGTCACATCAGCTAAGGGGAACAGTGATAAGGAGCAGCACGTCAGGCTCAGACAGCAACCACATCCCAGCCTCCATTTTGAATATTGAAAACTATGTCTGATCCCTCTCTCCTCCCCACCCTCCAATCTGGTGCAGCAGCTGAGAAGGAAAAACATCTCTTCCTCCTCCCTCAAACCTCTCCTATGGCTAAGGGCCCCGCTGGGAGAGGAGGCTTTGATATCAGAAGAATGCAAACAGCAAGGCTCAGGTTTGCAGCTTCTTAGGGTTTAGAAACAGAGACTTAAGAGGAATTTCAAATGATTATACACTGGGAGAACTGAAAGGGATGATGCCAAAAAAGAAGGAAAGAGCTATATACTCTGGAGCTATCTGGTTGTAAATCCACCATTTAAACGATAGGATTTTCACATTCCTGTCCGTGCTTTCCCTCATTCTCATTCCTTATCCTGCAATACACTCAAAGTGCATTTTCAGGGACGAGTTATGCAGGAGTGAAGTTCTGTCCCATTCCTCACCTTCTGACCTTCTGGTCCCCACAAACAGTCCACAGAACTTTAAAACATCTGATTCAGCTATTTGTGGGGTCATGCTGAAAAATCAAACAGTGAAATGTTTCAGTTTAATAAAAGGGGAAGCTTTTGTTTTCAAAGCCTTTGCAGCTTTTACAGCAGAATTGCTCAAATAGTTCTGTCCTTGAGCAGGCAGCGAGCTGCAGCTAAAGCTGCTGAGAACCTCTTTGCACTGGAGAGGCAACGTGCTAGACTGAGATAGCTCTTGCCTTTCAAATCTATTAAAGATCTTCATCTCAGGAGCTGTAACTGCTTTGGTTTCTATCAAAGCACAGCCTAAAATGGTCTGATCCTAAATGAGTTCTGTCATCAGTTACAAAATAGAATTATTAAAGAAAAAAAATGTGACTGATAACTCACAATGAAGTTTTCAATTTTATCTCCATTCCTACTAGTCCAAGCAATCAAAAATGTGATAAATTGTGTATTTTGCTTATGGAAAACGGTCAGCATTTAGCTCAGTTGTGAAGTCAAATCCAAGGCTGATTTAGCAACAAGAATGCAGCTGTATAGAGAACATAGCCACAAAACAACAAAGAGAGGTGAAAAAACACTATCTCTTCACAGCATGAGATGCTAGTGGAAATTCTAATGTGGAAATTGTGTTCTGTCCTATTAGTTAATTAAGATGTGACACACAACAGCAATGAAGGTGCTCTTCTCATGAGACACTACAAGAGCAAAAGCAGGGTGAAGTTAAGCAACAGGGAAGAGCAGCAGCAGGGAGAGAAGGAAAGGAGAAACAAAGGAGTAGAACGTTGAAATCACTGCAAGAAAATTTCCCCCCTCTGCCTTGTGATAAGAGACTTCCACTATCTAAACCATAGGCTGAACCACACTAAGAGCATCCTAATACTGCAGCACTGGGATCTCAAAACAGTTGAAGGGTGATTAAGTAATGAAGTCCCCAATTCAGAGGCACATGGGCTGAGATGCATCCTTAACATAGCAAAAGCTTTACATTAGGAGAATTTAAGTGGGGTCAAAACCAGGAAATTGGGTGCTTGTTTGCCCTTTTAACAGGATTCTTTATGTTCTTATAGCACATTGGTAAGTACAGTAACATGGCATAGGTGGGGAGAGAGGGAAATCACTTGGTAAACCAAGCAAGGAGTACAGTTCATCACCTTCCCTTGTAGGATAACTCACACATGCACTACAAATTTCCCATACTGCAGTTCATTCCTTTTGCCTGTCCCTGCTAGTGAGTACATCCTGATAAACTATGGGTGGCTTTTGGACTGAATGGAATGGATATCCTGCACAGCAGAGTGTGCTGGCTATTGCAAACACTGATAGTCACCCCAGTCTGTATAGGGTCAGTTTGTAACTGTGAACATTCCAGTTCTGTGAAAGAGGAAAAATAAACCTTGCAGGCAAGAGGGTGGGAGCAGACCCGCAGGAAAAGGTCTTCCTTGCATTTCTAAGTTTTGGGTTCCTTCTGAATGGAAGCCCTAAGAGTTGGTATACCCTTCCTCAATGAGACATTGTGATGACACAATGTGATCTGTAGTGTGACACTGGAAAATAAAACACAGGAGTTATGCAAAGGTCATGCAGGTAATCCCTTTTTAAAGGGGAATCCCTTGGGAGGAAGAGTGCAGCCATACAACCTAATCTTATTCATGGTATTCAAAAAGCTTGAGGAACAGAATTCTGGCAGGGAGCTGGCAGCTGAATACATTTTGGCAAACTGCTGAACCTCTGACAGACCAAGAAGTTTTACAGTACATGATGTGTCAGTGACTCACTTTGTATACAGCTCTAATGCACATCCTCCCAATGATGGCTTCTAAACAGAATGTAAAACAAATGTACCAGCATCCAAAATACAGCCAAGAGTGTTCCTGTGTTTTAGAAATGGGAAAAGTGGGATGCACAAAGCAAGAATCTCTATGCATGTAAAAAGACAATTCATCCAAACAGGAGGCACATAATGAAATTTTTACTTCACAATTGAACTCCAGGATGCAAATAAAATGGCAGGGGGATAGGAATGTTCACACTGCCTGCTGTCTCAAGAAGCCCTTGGCAAGGTAACAGTGAAATCATGCACCCAGCTACTGATCAACACAGGTCTGACATTAAACCACAAGTGTCCACTTCTCTTACTGGCTGTTTAATAAATTGCTTTGGAACGGGTGGAGGTAGAGAGGAGATCTTTCCAAAACCATGTCTCAATGTTCTCCCTCAGTTAATGAATGTCAGCAAGTGGAATAGAACAGAAATTTGATATGTTTTTCTAGCCTTTCTTATAGAAGCATTTGCAACATGTTAGAGGCCACAGGCATAAAAGTGGAATAGTGGGAAATTAATGTTGTCTGTAGATTTTCAGGATGTAAGCTGGGCAATTTCAGCTTGTGGGTTAGGCATACTTAAGGTTTTAAGTAGTGTTATAACGGCTTACTATGACTTGAACAAGATTTTAATATGAGTAATCTGATGTTGAGTATCATTTATTACCCTGTTACACATTTCCATTTGAGATAGACCTGTTAGTGGAGTTAGTATTATGTGGCTAGAGATGAACAGGCTATGTGCAGTGAACATTTAATGCAGAAATTAGAGTATTTCTTATCTTTTCAAACTACCCATGGAGGTTCAGCAATTTCTACACATGTATGAGTGTCACTGCTTTAGCAATCCAACTTTTTAAAGCTCTGCATGAGCTATGCACTTAAATGCTCAGTGGTTTTCTACTTCTGATTTATGCTGCAGTTGGACACCTAAGATAAATGACATTGTTTTCAGTGCCTAACTCAATGATAATGCAACTTTGCCCTAAATTACCTGGAAAAAAAAAAGGCAACTGGGAATTCTCTCAGCTCAAAGACTTCCTAGGTAACGAAAAGGTTTTACTTCGATCTGTCAGCTCCTGCATCCAAAAGCCTCAACACCATAGAAAAACCCATGAATCTGCCTCTGGCATACCACTGGTAGGAAAAAGATGGCAGTGGTAAGGGATAGTGCAGCAAGGCCTTCAGCAGCCCTAGATTAAATTGCTGCAGAGTTCAGGGAGCTGCTGTAAAGATCTATAATTAGCACTGACACTTTATCAGGGGCTGGAAGATCTCCCTGATACTGCATTCCTCATTTGGTCAGTGGGGGCTGCATCAGAGCCTCCATTTCTTATTAAGAGGGGTTGAGCAATTTGGGCATAAAGCGCAAATCCCTAATTGTGCACAAATGTCCATGTTCAAATGTAAATACAGTCATAGAAATGAAACCCCGTTTGCATTAATATTTGTGGAAAGAAACAAAGCAAGGACTAAGCATGATCCAACTCCATTAATCAGATTCAAACAAACACTTGCAATGTTTCACATTATTGGCTCGAGTTTTTTCATAAGACAAAAGAAGACAATTTTACCTGTTAGCATACTTATTCTTTTGACTGAAGCAGAACAGTTAAGCCAGCAAAAAGTATTGCATAATCCCACAAACAGGCAGCTTGGTAAATATCCTTAAACAACAGGGAGTGAATTTGAATTTATCATACCTATTGATGCAGCCTAATGACACTTGAGAAATGGGAGACATTTTTAATTTTAGAAAGTAATGAAGTATCAGGGAAAGCAATCCAAATTTATCCTTGCTGTACTTTATCTGCTGCAGCAGAGAGTGATATTGGCAATGCATTTGATGCAGCGAATTTGCTTAGAGGAATACACAGAGCCTGGAAAAAAAATGGAAGTAACTTTTGCGGATGTCTCTGCTTGTATCTAAGTGTGAAATAATATGCAAATGTATTCTGTAGTTCTCAGGACAATTGAGGAAGTGATATGATAGGATTGTGCAGCTGCCATTCTGACCCACAATTTAAATCAATGAATATATTCTTGTTCCAGCAAATTTATGCTCGAACAATAATTTTCAACCTATCTTTATTGTTTTGTGGAGAAGCATAATAAAAACACAGAATAAATTTCAGTATATATCTGTAAATTCTCCCGAGTAGCTTGGGAAATGTATTGTATATAAGAAGATCATTATGCTGTTACAGTCATCAAAAAGACACTATCCTTTATGGCAGAACATCATCTTTTGGAATAAAATATCCTTGTTGGTTTGTGCAAATTTTTCAACACATCCCTGAGACATCTTTCAATCTAATTCTGTTCATTTTGAATTTTCAGTTGCTCCAAAATTTAAGGGAGAAGACCGAAATGGGGCAAAGTTTGTATCCTTTTCACATCTAAATACCCCATGCAAAGGAAAAAGCAGTGTATTTGGCTTTTTTTCTTGAGCTGGAAAGGCAACAGAAGAAAGGGGACAAGTCCCCATTATTACTAATATCATCATCATCATTATAATTAACACTATTATTAATTTGGTCTAAAACCTGAAGTGAGACAACTCTTCAAGTAGCCCTGACAACAGAAATAAAAAATCATAACTGTGTTTAGCAAGAATGCTGTTAACACAGGTAGTGGCACAACCTCTAGCAGCCAATATCCAAGTGTCAAAATAGCTCCTGATACCAAAAGTTTGTGCTGATTTCTTTCCTGGAGAGAGTATTTTTTTACCAAGTGCTCCTGGCATCGAACTGAAGACATGAAATACTTTAAAAGTTCATCTAATATAGGAATTTTCTACCCTCTGCAGTGTATGTGCATGTGTGTATACATATGTATGCCTCTCTATATATGTGTACATAGTCATTAAAATAATAATGTTCCATATAGGCTTTTAATGTATAGGTATGCTCTCTTTTATTTTCTTATATCTGTACATCACTATTGGGCTGGTCAAATTTTTTTTTTTTTTAATTTATGTTCCTGTAAAATTTCCATGATTTATAGTTTGCAAAGATTGCATATTTTTCACTCAATTAATTTTGATAATTTAATCGATAGAAAAAATAATTTAGATTTTATTTTAATCAGACTCTACATGACTTGTGGGACTAAGAATTTCACTGTACATCTAATATACTGGAACTGAAATGCAAAAACTACCAGTTTTATAAAGACAATTTTGGAAAGTAAGGTAATTGAGCAAAAGGTTTAAAAACAAAGGTCTCACAGAAAAGTCTTCAATAGGTGTAAACTGGATCTATAAGCTGTCACCAAAGCTAAATTATCTGCAAATTTAGATGACCTACATATGCCAGAGATTTTCCACTGTTTCTTTTTGTCTTTTACCTGTCAGTTCCACAGTTTCAGTGAACATGTATTTTTAATGTGCAAATTTCAAATACATTATTTGTATGTCTTTCTACACACAGCATACAAAGTAAACCTAAAAAAAATAAATTTAGTAGGTGCATTGATAGGCACGAGTGTGACTACACAGGTGTAAATAGCATTTGAGCAAGAGCATGAGATCAATTAAAGGCTGCATCATACATTACCTACAGACAAAGTCAACAATTCATGAGCAGAGCTTTAATATTTCTATCTCTGGGGCTGGAGGAACAGCCCTGACAAGATTTCATACCCACAGCCTCCTGCACCTGGTTCCCATTACAAACCTGGCCTTGATAATGGGGCTGTGTTCTTCTGCAGGGGCTGATGTTAGCACTGGTATTTTCCCCCCATAACTCTCAGAAGCTGAGCACCAATGTTATGGCTGTGTGTGACCCCTCTGTGCATGAGCAGTTACAGCCTCCATCACCTTTCTCACTACTTAGATAGAGATCAGATAAAACATTTCTCTAAGTATGGGTACAATGTCTGACCTGTTTTTATTTCCTGGGCTATCTACAAAAGCTGGTGATACATTACAGGCTTCAGGGTTCTGTCTAAAGTCAGATTAGTTGTTTTCCTTCTTAGTTTATAATTGAAACATTTCTGCTTAAAAGATATGGCTGGAGACACAGGTTTGTTTTTTTTTCCAAGATGCTCTGCTTTGAATTTAATTTCAAATTACACTGAGAGTTCTAGTGTTCAAGCATAAATCCCTTGCAATACTTACCTGTGTCTGAGAGATACTGAAACCATTGCGCTATTCAAAAATGCATCTAATTCCTGATCAGAACTCACAAAAGAAAAACAAAAATGACAATTCTCAGCGTGGCCCTAAATACACTTAGAAAACCAATGCAAACACGTATGACATTCATACAAAAGCAGAAATCATCTACACCTTGAACTTCTTAAAAAAATAGCAGGGAATTCCCTGAAGAGATATGCTGCCCGGGAAGGCCAGTTATACCACACAAAATACACCCTGAAAAATATGTTGCTTGGAATCATTACTATTTCCCCCCATTCTTTGTTACAAATGCATATGGATGCCAGCCTTTATCTTGGCATGAAAACTCAAATATTGGAAGCAACAGCATAAATAAACAGAATTTCTCCAGCTAAAAAACTAAATGCTTGAGGTCCGGCATGTTTTCCAGTTCTAATAAAAGGGGGCAGTATTACATCAGCTGAAATTCTGAATTGTCCAAATTATCATAAAAAGAGCTGGAGAGGGATACAAGGCTGCTGAATTCCACTGAAAATAGACTGTTACTGTGTATGCAGCCACAAATCTGCTTGTCTGCCTTGGGGTAAAATTTTCAGAGCTAGTTCAGTGGGACTTAGGCTCCTGCATTGCAGCCACTTCAAAAAAATTTTACTTGAGTCACTATTTTCCTTTCAAAATTATGAAGGAAATATTACAATGGGTATAAAATGAAGATACATGTTTATGTAACTAGGATAAGCCCTAAGCCTAAAAAAGAAATTGAAAAATTATTGCAATTTCAAAAAATTCTGGAACAAACTGAGGATTTTTCTTTTGTCTTTTCTTCTTTTTCTTTTTAATGCAGATTTTTCAGATTAAAATACTGGTGTTCAAATATGGCTTTAGGAAATTAACTTTGAGCACTTCACGAAAAAAAAAAAGTTATAGCTTACATATATTATGTACAGCCACAAGTAGATTACTAAACTGAGCAGATTCACAGTCAAGTATAAAGGACATTTGTTTTGTAAGAAATATGGGGACTGCTGGGATTTGGTTTTGAAACTTTTCCCTATTCCAGGGCATTTAACTTAGACCTGCCACTTGTCTGTTCTAAAATGATGGATCTGCTAAGAGGTTGTCTCCATGCAACGTGTCCTTCCACATCCCAGAAAGTCCCCAGGGAAAGGTTTGTTGGCTGAGCAGGATGATGTAGTCAGGAAAAAACACTTTGCAGTGTCTCTTTGTAGGAATCAGAGTCTTCATTAGACAGATGGAATACACTCCCACTGAGTTGAATAAATTGCCTATATTCTTGCAAGAAAGTGAGACCACACTAACAGTTCCTCAAGTAAATCAATGTCTTTCTTTTTTCCCTTTCTATACAGTTCTAGATTTTTAATTATGGAATCTAAATACTTAAAATTACATCATCCCTAATTGTAGGCTGGGAGGGGCAGGACCTTTCTTAAGTTACAGTGAGACCAGAACTTCCTACAATGTGTGGAGACAATACCATAGAAAAGCAATAACTTTGCAGAATTAGTCATCTGCTATTTTTACTGCTATCCCTTTTTTCCCCCTAATTTTTAGGCACTCACCCTTAAATTACAAGTAGAACAAAGGTTTAACCAACAGAAATAAAGACCAAATTGAAAATGCTCACTGTTCATGTCTCACTGCAGACTGAAATATAAGCACTGACCTCTTATTTACTAAGTATCAATAGTCTGCTAGAAGAAAATAAAGGGGAAAAAAGAAAATACAAGTTTTTCTTAAAAGGAAAAAAGGAAATGAGAAGAATCAGTACCTGCAAATCTAAACCACATATTCATAAAGATTTATAAGAAATCCACAAGGCCCTAATGACCAATTAATGCATGTTCTAAATTTCAGAGTGGTCAGGACTCCTTTCAGTAAAAGGAAAAAGAGAATTGCATGCAGAATGAACTGGGAAAGTGTTTGCTTAGCTATGTGTTTGGGGCTTTTTAACAGAGTTGAGAATTGACTCATAGCAAGGATGCTTGTAACAAGGTGATCCTCTGTGATTGTCTGAGAAGCCTCCTGCACATACAGAACAGACACTGTGACTCCTGCCACTGCAGTTGTTCTGTCTCTGATGCTGAATGCATGGGGAGAAAAAAGCTGGCAAAAAACTGATGGCAGCATAATGCAGCATTGCTTGGTTTCGGGAAAATAACAGTACAATGCTGGAGCCATTGCTGTGGGCAGCCAAAAGGAGATTATGCATGACTAGTGACTTTTCCTACAAAGACTTCCTGAAGTGTTTTTGTACAAGTTTGTGCATGTGTGCAGGAGCTTCATATACATGATGAAGTGTAACAGCTCCAGAGGAGTTGTTACACTCTATTGTCTCAATAATCCACATACTTAACAGTCCCTAAATACAGCAGAGCATAACGCCTCCAAAGGGGTCGTTATGGCTTATCAAGTCAAATCCAAGTGCCTAAATATGGATTTGATCAATAGACTGTAATATCTCCAGGGGTGAATAATACACGTTTTTAAGAATGTGCACATTTTGCATACAAACTGTGGGTCTATATTAGGGGAAATTACGTGGATTCAACTTGTGAAACTTTGATTTAGAGATAAGGAAGGAATAAAAGGCTCATTAGAAGAGGTGCTAAAGTGCCATGATTCCCAGGAAGTAGGCAATGACTCATGTCATTTATTTTGGGGTCTAATTCTGCTTTCCTACTGCAAATACACAGTTGTCTGAAAATCTACAAAAGATGAAGAATGGAATATAAACGTGAAAATGTTATATTAAATTCTGCTTACTCTCAGATCTCAATGAATATGCTTCATGGGAAGTAAATGGGGATGTGGGGATACAAATATGTTGTGGTAATTGATTTTGTATTTATTCTATCTTGACTTAATAGATTTTCCTCCAATCACAGTTCTACCTATATTTTTTATACAAAGATTTTATGAAGCATCTTTTTTAGCATTTTTCTGCTTTATGTACAAAAAAGATAGGATTTGATTCTTTTTAAAATAATGTCAGTTATCTTATAAATTATATAACATTTTCAGATTCATTTAGAGCCTTAAATCAAAGCAAATCTTCTAGGCAATGACAGTAGTTTGAAATATTGAAATAAATACAAGTAGCTGAAGCAATGCAGATTTTGTTTAAGTACTCCTTCTTGTTGAAGGTGAACATGGCTTGAGTGGAAAAAAGTCACATCCTGCAAACAAGGATGAATTTTTGGTATGAATTTACTTTTGCTTGTATCACATGGTAAAAGCTTTGTATATTATTTTCTTCATTTTCCTAACTCTCTCCCCTTCCCCAGTGTTTCTGTTTACTCTGTAAAATGACTGGCACCACTATTGTTTCCTTTGCTCAGTCAGACCACGCTGGAGTTTTTTGCTCCACCTGAAGTGCAGCAGAAAAATTCAGCTCCACTATAGTGATTTTTTTGCCTCATGTGCATTGTACTGGTTTAGGCTCAGAGTTCAGCTTAGTTTGTGTGCTGCTGAGTTTTGGATTTGTGACCAAAACAGAGCTGGATAACACAGGGATGTTTCACCTATTGTCGAACAGGACTTCTACAGCAAGACTTTTTCTGGGGTTGGTGCTGCTCTGCCAGAGAGGAGGCTGGGGCTGTGCCAAGCACTGAGAGGGGGACAGAGCCCAGCCAGCTGACCCCAGCTGACCAAAGGGATATTCCACACCATATAGCATTAGACTCAGCAATAAAATCTGGAGGAAGAACGAGGAAAGGGAAATGTTTGGAGGTTTGCATTTGCCTTCCCATGTAACTTATTTGTGCTGAAGCTCTGCTTTCCTAGGAATGGCTATACACCTGCCTGGCAATGGGCAGTAGTCAATTAATTCCCTGTTTTACTTTCCTGACATGCACAGATTTTGCTATACTTATTAAACTATACTAATCAACCCACAAATGTTCTAATTTTACCCTTCTGACTCTCCTCCCCATCCCACGGACAGGAGCGAGCGAGCGGCTGCGTGGTGCTCACCTGCCTATCCTAACCCACCTCAGCACACAAATAACTCCACATCTCAGAAATATAATGCTTAATGCTTTGGCAAATGACAATGTTGGGCTGCCCCAGAGTGCTGGATGCTTTTGTTTTGGTCTTTCTGATGAGTGAATCTCTGTGAGCACTTTGAAAGTCTTTGTAGTTTGTTTTTTTGTTTTTTTTTTTAACAGCAGAATATGAACACAAGCAATTTTCAATTCTGTGTCTGTAACCAAATACAAAGCTTTCTGAGATTTGAATGACACATTTTCAAAAAGGACTAAGCCCAGGCTTTGAAGTTATGTACATAATTTTGTGAGTCCAATCATTTGCACAACAAACTATTACCAACTATCTGAACTTGAAGACCAGCAACTGACCAGAACTCAATAGCTTTTTCAAACCAGCTGCAGGCAATTAATTTGTCATCTTTTTCTGGTGCCAGCTTCCAGCTACTCATTTCTACAAGTCTAATTACCTGAAGCCAATTTCTGAAAATTTGGTCCTGAAAACACAGGGTTCTGATTCTTCAAAAGAAACCAATCCAAAATTGCTACTGTTATCAAAGCTTCAGTGGGATTATGACAGAAACTACACGCAGTTTTCTTGGCATACAATTATTTCAAAATTATGTTTCTCTAATTGAAGTGATCTAGCATTCCTGCCCCCCCACCTCCATTTTGATCATCCTGCCCATCATTTTTAGAGTAAAAGAAGTATATCATAATGTAAAAATTGAAAGGCAGAGGGTGAAGGGGGAAAGAAGAGTGTTCTAGAATTCTGTTTGTGCAAAGGATGCTTCTGGTTTTAATGCATTTTTACTTGCTATAAAACATAAATACATTTTTCCTACTATTCATGACCGAATTAATACTTTTATTTTCTTTAGGATAAGAGTAGGGATATACCATCATGGAAAATGACTGATTTATATCCCATTCTTTTGCAACCCCTGCCTTTTCTCACATCTGTGGGGCAAGGATAACAGGCCAGCACACCAGAGGTAAAACCAGAGCACAAACTACAAACCTTTCCTGCCTTAATGGCTCTGTAGTACCTGCTGCAATAAATAAACCCAGCAGGATTACATAGGGTCACTAAGAGACTGAACAACAGATTTCCCTGCTGCTGTTTTATTCTTAGGTTTTGAAGGTTGCAAGTGCCACCATGAAAAGTCTCCTCACAAAAGATGGCATTTGAGAATGATGGTGTTTGTACCTGTTAAAGAGTTCTGATTCACTCTGCTATATTTGCAAGGAAAAGAAATTTTTTTTTTTTTTTGCTCAGACTGCCTGGTGTATAACCTCAATCCAGAAGCTGTGCATCAATCTGTGTATTGCTAGTAAAACTGGCACAAAATAGAAATTTCAGATTATTCACTGAAATATTTACTGACTCTGCTTTAAAGGGTGAAAGATGAAATAGGAACTTGTTATATCAAATACAAGACATAAATATGATACTGAAAATACACAGGGGACAAACTCAATAAGTAAGTGGATGCCATTTTTATACTTATTTTTCAAAGTGAAATCAAATGTAAAGAATTCTTTTAATAGCCCTTATAGCATATTAGATATTTTTTTAAATGTCAAGCCACTGAAACTCATAAAATAAATTTTAAAATAAGCATAATTTTATAAACTCTCAATACTGATAATGTATGTGACTTTTTTTATTTTTATAACCTGGGCTTTAGTATCCTGCCTCTTGATTACTTAGGGCAAACACTGACTTTTCAATTAGAATGTTTGAATACATCCTGCTTGATCAGTTATTCATTTCTATATTTTTAATAATATCAACTTGTATTAAATGGGGTTTCCAATTATGACTTTCAATCTAATACTAGCAGACATAGATATTTATTAGACACTGAGTCTGACTCAGGAAAGCATTGTTTATCCTGTGTGGCAACATTTTAACCAATCTTTTTTTACAGTCACTTCTTGATATGAGTGCTCTAAAGAAACTATCAAGCAAAAATATAAAATGTAATTTAAAAGGTGTGTATCAACCTTTAATGGGTCTGTTTATGCCATTTCTATGTCTTTCCGTGCCTTGCTACAAAACACTCCCACAAGCATTCCCTTGTGGGCTGAGAAAAGATCAGAATATTATCAAATTCATCATTTAAGTTACAGTTAATATTCTGCTGAGTCTTATACTCAACCTGCACTCAAAACTCCTGTTAGTCTTTGGGCTACAATATAGTCTCCCCTCCCTCACCTAAGAAACAAAGAACCTACCCTGCCTTCTGATATAGAGAATCACAGAATATTTACAGGCATTGGAACTACCTGCTGTTCTGGAGGGCTTTAACAAATAGTCTGAAACACTGGTTGCTGTATGGGCTAAATAATGTGTCAGTTTTCTTTCCATTCATTACTAAATTGCATCATAACTGTTCTATTTGCCAGAGCTTTAGTGACTACTGGGATAATGCTTTTCCCTTTCTAGATGACTGGAATAAGTTTTGTGGTCTCTAACTGATTCGTGCCAGTGGTGAGAAATAACTTGTGTGCTGCGTTTTTTGCAGCCCGTGGCACCTCTAGGGAAGCATTCTCCACCCAAAGGGATGCCTTTACCTCAGCCAGTTACCAGAGACCTGCTGCTGGAGCAGACCCTGAAAACCTCAGAAAGGCCACAGAATGGGACAACACAGGTTCAGGGGATTTTCCAAGAGACTTGTTTGTCCTCTGACTGGTGATAGAAACTGTTCCTTACCTTTCCTACATGCTCCCAGGTTGCTATTTTGTGAGCTGGATCATGTCCTGCTCAGTCCAGTGCTGGTCCCGTTATCCCAACACTTCCTCTCATTTACCCTTTTACTCTAGTGTGCCACCTCATTTCAGTGATTCAACATTGAAGATTCAGCAGAGAATGTTTCATTCTTTAATTTCCCACTGCAACTGGGAGCCAAATGCAGCTGTTTCATGCCTAAGTACTTTGCTGCACCTGAACCACAGATTCAAGCTCCCTCAATTCATGCACTGGCATTGTAATACTCAACCATGCTAGCACAGAACTGGCCTTTTAGCCATATTTATCAATCCAGCCATTCTCAAAAGCACAATTCAAAATCTGGTGTCCACAAACACTGGAAGGTCCAACCAAGCCCTTTTCCATGTTTCAATGTGCTTACAGCTTCCACCTCTGCGTGCACAGGACTGTGGGTGTGAATGCTGCCATGCACACCTAGAGAAGATTGTAGCACAGCCCTGAGAAATGACAAAGGTGTATTTAACATGAAATCAGAGAGGGCTAAGAGCTCTAAAAAGAAATTTCATATAAAAATAAGAAGCTATTTTGCAGGGAAGGGAAGAGTGAGTGACAGACTGTGGGGGAGTGGGAGACATTACCTTTTCATTCCTGCAGTTGTTTAGACCCATGTTATTCATGGAGGGCAATTTTCCATCAACACCATGAGGCTGCTGTTGCTGCTGCTGTTCCCTTTGGATTTGCTCTCTCATTTTTCGAGCCTCCTGAATGGCTTTCATTACTGTGTCCTGGTCCCCAAATAGGGCAGGTGAATTAAGACTGGAAAGGATATCTATAAAGAGAGAACACATTTTATTTAGGTAATTACTCAAACTGGAATCCAGGATAAGAACTCTGCTCTCACACCTCTTAGAGCTGCACCCAACCAACATCTGCAGAAGGAGAAGTGGCAATTGTTGTCTGTTTGAAGGTGGAATTACTCTACTGAAGTGATTGATAAACTCATGCACTTCCTTAGAAATACAACCACTGAGGTCTTGGAATAGCCTGATGTGGAGGTACCTGAGCATACTCATGGACTCAAATTTAAATATGTGTTTCAGACAACAGTATTCTGAAGCTTAAACTGGAAAACTTTTGAGGTGTTAAAAATAATTAATGAAATGAACAAAGGAAAAAATCTCATTTACTAGGCCATGAAACTCCATGTCAGTTCTTAGAATTTTTTTATAGAGAGAATCATTACTCCAGACATTTGGATTTCCATTTCAGAAAGAGCACTCACATTTACTTTTTGGGAGCAAAGGTTATTATCACCATAACATGAGTATAAATCTCTAAATCAGTAGAGAAAAAACAGTTTTCTTTCTATCACTCTGAACAGGAAGAGACTTTTAAACAAGCATCATACTCAGCCAAGCATTCCTGTTGCATCTTACAATGCATTCTTGAAGATGAGTATCCCAGACACAGTTTTAGATTTGAGAGAAAAAGACAGCAATTATTTTGTGGCTGTTTCTTTTTTTGTTGCTGTGACAAAACTGTGATCCACCTGCTCCTACATGGAAGTGTTTTCTGTACTGCACATGGATAGATTGGTGCATGTATATTCTAGCTTGGGAATTTTTGAGCAATCACAGGTTGTGTGTGACTTGTGACTTGTGCATCTGCCTGGCCAGCAAATGTCTTTTATAAAAGGTCTGAATTTGCTAGATTTGTGTACTTATTGACAGTCTACTACTAAAAAAAAAAAGAAAATAAAAAAAGAAAATAAAAAGTCCAACAAAACCAAAATACAAAACAAAACAACAACCAAAAAATCCAAACAGGCTAAGATTTGGAATTAACCTTCAAAGATAACTTTTATATTCTTTTTATTTCACTGAAGTTCAGGTGAGTATAATACAGCAAATTCAATCTCTAAGGACCCTGAATTATGTTAAAATAAAAATTATTAAGGGTTTCTCACATTTTATCCGGGAACCAAATGCTTAATTTAATACCATGGCCTAAGTAAGAAGGGATGCAGACTGTGATGTTTTCACCCTATCCCAACAAGTGATGGGACTGGTGAATTTTTCTATCTGTATTAAACACCCTTCTCCAAAATAAAAATAATGTACTCTAAGACAACCATTGTTCCTGCTGAGGAAAATTTGCAATGTTCTAAACCATTTCAGCCTCTAAGTTCCAATCTGGACCCTAAAGAAGCTGGGAACCATATTTGCATGATTTGAAAGATTTTTTTTAGATTCATAATCATGTACATGCAGCAAAAGCTCCTACATGGATTGCTGATTTTTGGTAATGTCTTCCTGTCTTTTTTTATGCTTAAGGATTGAGACAAATTTTTTTTATGACTTTACATGAAAAATATTTATACCTTAGGCACTATTTGTCTTCTGCACTCCTTTCTCTTGAATGGTCTATGACTTCAGATTGATATTTCACTTTCTAATGTAAGATAATGCAGTGATAGTTGCAAATAAATTGACAGGTAAAGTATCTAGATAGTTGCAGAAAATATCTTTCAGAGATCACGATGTTCCCAAGTGTTTGGGAATGGAAAAAACCCCATAATTTTTATATATTTAATATATGTATTTAACATATCTATTCATTATTCACAAGTGTTTCTATATATTTTACAAGTACACTTGAGCTACAGATTGTGAATAAGTGGTCTGTAGTAAGTATTTAGTCACTGTTAAAATTTACTATTTGAACTTTAGGGCTGATCATCTACATTTTGCAGCTCTTGATTCTGTTTCTTGACTGGTTAAAGTAGTCTTCATACATAGTTTTCAGACCATTTTTTTTCATCACTTAATAAGCTTAAAGAATCTTGAACACAGGTCAAAAATTCCCTACTTGTAACCATATGAATCAATGAAATCCTGACAGACAGGTGAACAAATGACAAAACCATCTTCAAATAATAACATAAACTGTCTGGACTAATGCCTTTCATTCCCTACTTAACAACAACAAAAAAAATCTATCTAGTATCTGGTTAGGCTCCATGTGCATGCAAAGACAGTTTTTTATTTTCTTGATCCAAGATTCAAAATTTAAAAGTTAACTTTGTATGTATACACCCAGCAGATGCCTTTAGGAGAGATATTCACACAAAGCTGGTTTACAAGTTTTATATATCTATCTTTATTTACTTATCTGTGTGTATTTGTATGTATTTCCTACATTATGCATTTCTTTCCTGTGTTGTCACACACTGACACATCTCTTATAAAACTTTGGCAATCAACCATTCTTTGAAAAGCTTCACTATAACTTTTTTTTTAAATTCAATTTTAAACAGAAATGTGCACCTAACTATCTACCTAATCCAGAACTAAGTGTGCTCAGGCTGGAATTTCATGCAGAAATCGTGTCTATTTTGTCCTTTTCCCAGGACAGGTGAGTTACCTAAAGAGGATCCTCTTCCCAGGGATCCACTGAGCGGGCTGGGGATGCCGCTCTTGCTCGTCACTGTCACTGGGCTGCTTTTGCTGGCTGGGAAGAGATTCTGTGTCGGAGATGTTGGGGATTTGACAGGTTCAGCTGTTTTGGGTCGGGCTGAGAGATTCAGTGGCTGAGCTGCTTCATCCTGCAAGAGTTGAATGCAAATAACTATTAGGAAAAGACAAATGAAGGCATCATTTTGCAAGCAGCGGCTACTTTACACCTCGAAGACAATGCCACATTCCACAGCAATAATAACAAAAGAAGCTAATTATCTGCCTCCTTTAAGATTCAACGAAAGGAAACCTCATTAATTTCTCTGTGTTATGCTTCTTATTTACATTAACTATGTGACTGGATCATTCTTTTTGCCAAATTAAAATTTGAATTAGCTCACATTACAGCTTAATTTCCTAATGTGTTTTCAGAGATCTAAATTAACCTAGGGCATTTACAAAGAATTATTTAAAATTTCCAGCAGCTCAGTAATGCTTTTGCACTGGTTCTATTTGAAAAGTTCCTGGCACTATAAAAATAAGTTATGTAGCTTATTTTTAAATGTATTAGAAACTAAGGAATCAGAAGTATTACTATGAAAGAATCATTTGGAAGCCCTGACAGCTCTTTGGCCAACATTTAAAGCTGCTGCTAGCTTATACATTCCATGCATCTAATTCAGAGTGCATGTTTTGTTCTTTGAAAGAATCTATGCTGGTCCCTTCATAACAGGAGATAAGAATTTCACTGAATTCAAATTCCTTTACTTATTAGGGTAGTGACTACATACCACAGGCATTTAAAAATATATTTTATTTTCTACTGTTTAATTTTTTTTAACTTTTTGATATTTTATTATTCAAATGTCAAAACCATTTTCCACGTAACTGCATTTGTGCTCCTTGTTCAATACTTCTGTATTATTCCCATATTCTGTACTTACTTCTGCTGCATTTAACCTTCATTATACCTGTATGTTTTATTGGCAAGGAATGTTTTTTAAGGGTGTGTAAATCTAGTATCAGCACCTTTATATGATTTGATATTTCTCACAATTGTTGAAGAAACTCTCTCTGACATATATCTTTTTTTCTATGCTATAGAATAGATCCATCTAAAAATATCTCAACTCTTTGAAGAAGACTTATTCAAGCAATTAATTTCTTTGATAAGTATAAACATTTGTAGTGCAAACTTCTTCCCAGTCTTTCAGCTTCTTCCTTTACTTAATACATTAAGCAAGACAGAACACTTACAAAACTATGAAAGGGTGATTTTCTGTCATTAAAGAGCTCAGTAAGACAGATCTCTCATTTAAAATATGCCCAAAGCAGAATTACACTGGATGTACGAGGTTGTTCATATTTTAAAACACTGAACTGATCACTTGGAAGCTTAGAATTATGTCAAAATACAATAATACATCACATAATCTCATCTTCTCCATTCTCCTTACTGTCAAGCAAAGTACATCTGGTAACACACAACATATTAAACAGGAAAATGTAATAAACAGGTATTTGTATTGCCATCCCATCACCAGCTTTAAACTTTTTCCATAAAACTGCATGACATTTCAGTTCTTCCCAGCCTCAGAGTGTGCACAAATGTCCACAGCCTTTCAGGGTCTGGGTGGAAGCAGAAGCTCAAAGGTACAAGGGACAGAGTCAATTTTGGTGCTTTCTGGGCACACTTACATGAGTCCTCTTTCCTTGCACAGATACAAAGTGGATTCCATAAACTTCTCCAAGAGCTCAGAGCTCCATTCAGACCATGAAGCTTGAAAGGCTAGGTGCTGTGAACATGTGCAGATATGAATCTATGCTACAGTGTTCAGTTTTTAAATACTTTTCCATCTAGTACTTATATGATAATGAAAGAACTCTACACACTGTCAGAACTTGTTTGTTTGTATTATACAGACAGCATTGTCATTTCTGCAAGGCAACCAAAAGACTGGAAAGCATTCTGGTCACTGACTTAAGCAAAGCCTACCATTACTTTTTGAAAGATCTGACTTCCATAAAAGAATTGCATTAATTCTATAAATAATGCATGTACTTTATACAAACTGCTTAAAACGAGGGAAAATATAGAGGATTTGTTAAGCAATGCATGACCATCAAAACTGTCACAGCTAACAAATGTAACAATCTACAGACTGAATATAGGTACAGCTTTCATACTAATAATTTCTTCATTAGCTATTGGTATTTGTCCACACAAAGCACTTGTAGTTCATCTTTAATATTCTGAATGCAGTAGTGTGCTTAATAAAAATAATCATAAAAATAATTCCATTTTATTAACATATACTTAAGTCCATTCAAGTTACATTATATAGGGAAACCCCCAAGAATTTGCATGTGGTCAGTTCTGTAATGGGACTCAGCTGGCCACAAACCTGGAACAGTATTGGCCTTGGTTCAAGAAGATATGTGCTTGAATTTAACCAGGGAAAATTTTACTCATACAGTAAAGGTTTGGTTTGGTGTAGGTCCATCTGGCTCGCTCACTGCCAGAATTACTTTTTCACATTAAAGCAGTCAGTAGTATATTCTCAATGCCATAAATCACTGGTGTTAGGTATCACTATACTATGGCAACTTTGCTGGAACAGTTGGGCTTTGCTTTCGGTGGCTTCTGTATTGACCGTAGAAAACTCTGCATACGCGGTAAATTTCCCTGACTGCTCCCAAGCCTGGCGTTGGATTACAAGAGGTAAAATATTAGACTAATACACATCTACAGCTAAGTAAAGTGAACGCTTTGCTAAATAAATGTTAGATCTGGCCATAATGGAATAGTTTTTATTTATTAGTACTCTCAGCCTAGCAAAAAAAAGTGTCATGGAAATTTATCAGCCTAGGCAGAAATATCTACTCACCCGCACTTTACCGCGATGATTGATGATAATGAAAAAACAAATGATATTTTACTCTCGTGTCAAAAAATAGGAAGAGAAAAAAAAAAGAAACCACCACCTCAAGAGAGTAAAATCTTCTCAGGCTGGTTTGAAGCTAAGGACTGTTTGCCTGTAAGGTGTCAGCAGCCAGCAAAAAAATCCCCTAACATATCCTCCCTCTCACCCCACAAGGTCACTAGATGCCACTTTTAGATTTATTTTAATTGTTCAGCATTTATACTTGTATCATTCAAATGGGTAAAACATCTGAATGTTGATTTTTTTTTTTTTTTCCAGTTTGGAGTAAATTGGTCCTGAGCATGTTTTTCATTCTCATGAAATCCCCAACCACCCCGGGAGAACACAGCAGGAGAAGCCAGGCAGTCGCACCCAAAGGCTGCTCCACAGGTTTCAGGGGGAGCACAGCACTCATTCCAGGCTCTTGGCAAATGCCATGTTGTAGCTGCCTGGTTCCAAGCTAGTGAGAATAAGCAGGCACAAGCACTCGGCAGTGGAGCAAAACCAGCGAGGAGCAGAGCGGTTGTCAGCAGCTGTGTGAAATCAGCAAAAGTCAAATCAATCTGCAGCGACACAATGTTTTCCCCAGAGCCCTGACTTACATATTATTCTTATAGGAGGCTTTTCCAAAATTGTAGAATTAAGTACAGCTAGAGATTTGTAAAATAATTAGAAGATCTACAGTCTTTCTCTTACCATAACAATATAAGCCAGCACCACATTTTAAGATACTCAAGAGTTCAATGTGAAACAATTCGTGAAATGGATGCCATTTATGCATGTTACCAGATTACAAACTGAAATCTTGAAAATATCACATTTTACTGATGAATCTGTTGTGCTGCCTCTGGTAGGAAGAGGGACGCCTGGTATTTTTGGAAACAAGTGAATTTTTTCTCTTCCCTTCTCTCTACTGATAATACAGCACTGAAATGGAACTTTTTATTTGAATATTGAAGAACTGTACCGTGGTTCTACTTCCAACTGTGAAACAATTACAGAGATCATTTGCTTTTACTGTCCTTCTCAAACACCAGTTTTTTCTTTACTGAAAAATACCTTAACTTGAGTTACCGGGCTGGTCCCTCTCTTCTCATTTTTCATCCCAGTGGGTGAAAGTGCCCCTGTTGTATTTGGTGGCTGTGGAGTAGATGGCATTTTGGCTCCAGGAGAAACTTGCATGCTTGCCAGCTGAGCTGCATACAGTTGCTGGAAGACAAGAAGATATACATATATTCCTGCAATATTCCTAAAGAAAGAAGCTGTAAATGCACTTTTCTTTTTTTGGTGGTTTTTTTTTTTTTTTAATTTTTCCACTGGTGTTTCGTCTCTTAAAGGATCTTTTTCAGCTCTTGTTTGTGGCTTTCCTTCCTGCTATTTGCAAAAAGAGAAAAAACAAAGTCTGGAAAACTCCCAAACACCAATATATTTTTTCTTCATTTGACTTTTGCTGATTTTTCTTGATTTTTTATTCCTTCTTGCTAATGATGGTCATGGTGTTGAGCAAAAAAATAACACTGTCCCTGAATATTAAAAACAAAATTGGTAACATTATAAGGCTATTTATGAAAAGGAGGTATAAGCCCCTGTCAGAAACAATAATAATCCAGGTCTTTCTCTTCTTAGCAAGAAATTAACCACTAACTCCAGAAACTTTACTGCCACAAGAACGGTTTCCTACCAAAAGGCAAAGTTAAAATAGCCAACAAGGTATGTCTCCATCTCTCTGTACAATGATATATGTTCTATAAATGCTAATAATGAATCTAGGCCTTAAAAGTTCCTGTAAATAGTGATGAAAGTCCAAAAAAAACTCCAGTGGAACCTTTCAAAAAGTTTAACTGAAACATAGATTTTATATTAAAATAAACCATCCCAACCAATAAAAAGTGTTTACTGAACAAAACCAATTTGGTCCCATTTCTTTCCAGTGACCAAACTAAAACCCTCACCTTGAATTAGCATCATGAATAATTCTTCTGCCATGAACAGGGAAGATTCTAATCCCTCTTCTACACATAGATCTACATAAACTTTGCCTTATTAGTGAGAAAAAAGCCAGGTGGTTTGTATGTAATTTCCAACATTACTGTCATTCAGATGGACAAATAAAAAAAATTACAGTAATCAAAAGCAGACCTTTCAGCACATGTAATTAAATGAAAGCTTAATAAAGAATAATTTGCAAGAGCCAGATGTGCTTATGTCATAATTGTTGCTTTCTTTGGAACAATTTTTCTAATGTAACAAGCCTCCACAGAAATGAAAGTTACACAATACTGTAAGTTCAGTGACTCAGTGGCGAGACAAACGCGGGAGGGAGGGGCAGAGTCACAGCTCAGGGTGACAAATGAAAACCATTGTTTGTTTGTTTGTTTCCACCCCTTTCCAGTACCACACAGGAACTACTAAAGGATCACAGATTAATGTTTTTAAATTAGTGGTGTTTAAATATTTTGGCTGAGGTACAAGGTTTTTTCCTATGCTTGAAGGAAAAAGATTGAAAAGAGAAAAAAATCCCAGCTCTTGGTGAGGTCCTGGAAAATGAAAATGAAGTCTTTCATACAACAGTAGGTGTTTTTTTTTCCCCCTACTAATACGATCTTATCCCTTTTAGAATATTCTTGAGGTCAACCTTTGCTTCCTTAATAGGATGATCTGCTTAAATGAGAGTAAAAAGCACATTTCACAAACTTTTGAAATCCTGAACATTCTCAGCTCAGGAATAATCAGGCACTGCTCTTTAAAAGAGATAACACAATAAACTTGTATGTAATTTAAAGACAAAACCCAACAATTATAAAGGCTTTCTCAGTATTCTGTGGTTTGTCTATAAACAATTTTCCAGGTTTTTTTAACCAATTTAACTTCTTCTTCAACTATCTGAGGAAGAAGTTTTATAACTTTAACTTCTTCTTCAACTATCTGAAGAAGAGTACTTAGACTTTACTAAAAGAAAACCAAAACTTTTCTATTTACAGTACTGTGTTGCACTTTAAAAAGTGCGAAAGGAATTCTGTGCAAAAACAAACTCATATTTATTAACTAAAGTTCAAAAGAATTTCCTTCTCAGGTAAGCCATCAGGGCACAAAAATGCGGGGTATAAATTATTCTTTCTACAGCATTCCATTTTTCATAGAAGATAAAACTTGATTGTCAATTGTAGCAACTAAAATAGTGTGGTGGATTGACCTAGGCTGGCTGCCAGCTACTCTCTGCCTCCCCCACTTCAGCAGGATGGGGCAGAAAATAAGATGGAAAAGGTCATGGGTCAAGATAAAGACAGGGACATCTCTTACCTGTTACCATCACAGGAAAAAAAACAAACCAAACCAAATAAAACAAATCCACTTGGCCTGGGAAGAATTTATTTATTTTAATTGATAATAGAGTTGCCTGGCAAGAAACAGAGATAAATACTAAGGATCTATTCCTGCCACTTCCCCCTGAAAATTTCTTGGAGATATATTTCAAGATCAATGCAAAGACAGAGACACGTGGCACCAGTCAGAGCAGGACTTGCTGGTCACCTGAGTGCCACCAGGACCAGCAACAGAAACACCCACAGCATGTGGAGGATTCACATCAAGAAAAGTGGGCTGTTCTAGAGACTATCTAGGAAACTGTTTGATTTTGGAAATGCAACCAGGAAAAGTAGAATAAAATTAGAATTTTTCACCACTCCCCTCCCAGGGTGTCGAGGGCTGTATTGGCTGTAGTGCAAGTCCTGTTAGGGAGAAATGCTTCTAAGGGAAGACAGACTAAAAGAAATTTTTTCATTAACATAGCTGTATGTATAGATAAATCATGACTGGTTTATTCCAAGGTCTTAGTACTGGCTTTAGCCTGGCATTTCTATAAACTTATTTTAAAACATAAAAGCAAATGTATAAATAAGCAACGGCAATTGGCTTTCTGCTTTGCTTAAAACAAAGCTGTTCTACAAGCAAGTGCAAATACTGCAAGAATTCACACCAGCACTAGCAACATTGCTGTGTGGACTGGAAAGCTGTATAAGTTCTAAATACCAGTTTGTATGGGGAGCTAGCCAGTGTGGAAAAATATGTGCATGCCACCATTGCAGGGAAAAAAGGGGATATTTTTGCAAATACCACTGCTGTGGCTCAAAATGGCAATTTAGGACCTCACATTGAGATGGTCAGATTGTGAAGCTTTTATTTGCAAGATTGAGGAGAGGAATAAAACCCAAACGTTGAATGAATGTTGACTGTTGGCTTTTAAAGCTCAAAAGCAAAAACTTCAGTGGAATTTTTTCAACTGAAATTCTTATCTACAAAGTATTTCACATTAAAAAAATTAAAATACCTTAAACACTGAAACATATTTTATTTTGATCTATGCCTATCACATAAAGAGAAGAGCATTTCATAATCCTTATGCTAACCACTGACTCAGGAGGCTCTTGATTACAAATTAGATATTCAAAAACATCAAGTATTCTTGATTGTTTTAAGAAGCCTTAAAAATGTATAGCCTGGTTTTTATTTTCTCAAAGGTCACAAAGTTAGATTCTTACAACCCAGTCCCCAGCATATAAATAAAAGTAATGCTGGTTTTGAATTCCTCAGTGCTCCTGAAATAGTTAACAATTTTCAAGCCCAGATTATTTAAGGTATATAAACAAGGATGCACATTTTCATTTTTCAGAACCAGGCTTATTCTGATGTCAGATTTGACACCCAAAGGTGGGATTTTGAAATACCACAAGTCTCAGGGCAATGGCAAGTCAAGTCTCACATTTATGCACCTAGGAACTTACAGGCTCATAGACTTAAGCACTGTTACTAAAAATCTATTCCAGCTTTAATCAACTAAAAATCTGAGGGGAATTTATGAAAGTTGGAGGTCACTATGAGTCTGAATGATGTTCATCTACTTAAAAAAATTCAAACAGGTAGGAGAGGGCTGTACTCAGCATGTGCACAGAACAGCACAAGCACATACTGATTTTTTTTTTACCTGGAACCTGCATAGTTCACACTAAGCCTTTGTTAGAGCTTAGAGCTATAACAAGTTAAGAAGAATTGAATAACAAACAAAAACAATAATTCTGTTGTGATGGCGATGTTGTTTTCTGCTTCAGAAATTTCCTACAGAATCTGGTGAATTATTACGATTTCACTTTCTTATAAAAAGTGTCATCCATGATCTAGAATTTATCTAAAAAGCAATGAACTAATAAAAAACCACCTTGACTGATCCGAATGTTAAAACCTTTTCTAATGCCATCTAAGTTTCAAAATGCCTTTGTGAGGTATTTTCATAACACAGAAGCATAACTGCCTTCACTGCCAGTATTCATTCATGCCTTGCCAGAAGACAAAGGCCTTAGGCTCACACATTGCTCTCAAAAGTGTCAACATTTTTTCATCTAGTTTTTTCAGCTATCTTTCAATAATCAAAACTCTTTCATTATCTCAAGCCCCTTTCCCTAATAACTTTTCTCTTGCACATAGGTCTGGGACATTCCTGGGCACATTCTCTGCCATGTGAGACTGAGCATGGCAAATAAGAACCGAGCAAAGCTTTCTCTGCATCTGACGTTTTCCCTTTTTTTGCAGCAGGAACATTCATACTTATCTCTTAGGCTGCATCACATGTGTCTAAAAGAATAAATAAGAGTTAAGAATTTTGAGAATCAAATGTTGCAGAAGTGGCACATGGTAAGGAGTGGGCCATAGAATCATAGAATCACTAAAGCTGAAACAATCTCTAAGATTACCGAGTCCAACCATTAGCCTGGCCCTGCCATGTTCACCAACATGTCCCCAAAGTGCCATATCCACATCATAATCCTTTTACCAGGGGCTTGTCAAGGACAGGCCCTAGGGAAAATTGGTTTTGAGAAGATACTTGAATAAAAAGTGATCAGCTGCTGCACAGAAGAGAGGGAACTTCTTTATATGTACAAGCTGAGGGAGGAAATGGAAACCAGTTGCACTCACATGTACAGGAGCAGAAAGGCAAGGGCTAGAGACATTTCAACTGACTCTGTGTTGAGGGAGCATTTGGTCACAGCTACAGGGATATAATTCAGATGTTAGGGATATGATTCTGTTCTTCAGCAGAATTCTGAAGAAATGATAAGAAAGCCACGGGTGAAACATGGAGATAAGAAAGTGGTTGCAATACTCAGTGCAGCAGATAAAGTGTGGGTGATGAGGGCTGGCCCAGAAAAATAAAATGCAATGGGTGTACTTGGAAGATGCATCACAAAGAATTTCAGTAGAAGATGGCTTGCTTGAAGTAGAAAGAAAGGATTTGTTCTAGAAACTTTCACCCTTTTACTTTCTTTTCTCAAGAAAAATGCTAAATTTTATGAACCCTGATTAATTCTGAAGTCTTCCATTACTAAAAATGGAAGCCCTATGTTACATCTTCAACAAATACATTTGCTACAGTAAATGAAACTGAACAATAAAGCTACTGAGAATCAAGTGAGAATCCTTATTTGTCAGCATTTTAAATGAATTGTGCAAAGCTGAAATATCTTATTTATAGAGATGAAAGTTCAGCTATTTAGACAATGAGTAATTTGGTTTCTAAAGATGAAAAACTCTAAGGAGTGACTGCAAGTGCTGTTGAAATCCTGCACTACAAGAGGTAATGCAGTTATTTTTTCCATAGTATATTTAGTAAGTAGCATTGCAAAGCTATAATACCAGCATTTTCCTTCCGAGTACATGACAACCAGTAATAATACTTAGAACTATCTGATGACAAAGGATTTTTACAAGTTCACCAGAACCAGCAACATCTCTATTATTTCCAGCACTCATTTCTGAAAGGAAGCCACTGCAACAAAAGAATCACACCACCTTCAGTGGGACTGCTTGTTTTTCATTATTGGTGTGGTGGTGTTTGAAAAAAAATAATGTCAAACAGATAAAGGAAAGAGCGTTTCAGTTTAAAAAAGTTTTTCTTTTGTTTGGAGGAAGAACAGACTAGTGTTCACACCCATGTTTTGGGTGTCACAGATAATAACTATGGAAATAAAGTTTAAGTGCTGACCTGGGCCCAGTGTCACTGGTATAACCCTCAGCAGTTCAGGAAAGGCAACCTTTTCAGAAAGCACTGTAGAAGCATGAATATCCTACCCCAAAATTTCAGACATATCTTAATCTAAGAATTGCTTCTAATGTAATGGTAATTGTACTCATTCCTTCCCATTTTTATATATAAATATAATATTTTTTGTATTAACATGTCTTTTTTACCAAATATGTTGTGATTAACACTTCAGTTAAGTGCTCTACTACGGAACCAAGGTAAGAAATGGGATTATAAGCTTATGTGTGTGTGTATACACACACACACACACACATATACATATATATATATATATATATATATATATATAAAAAAAAGAAGAAAAAAATCCCCACCACCCAAAAGGGTTGCTTTTCTCTTTGTTTTGAGATTCTTCCAATTCAGATGCTCACAATGAAAGGTGGCCTAACAGAAAACAACATCCAGAATCCCAAGACAGCCTAAGTAACCCATCAACAGCTTAACCATGTGACAAACCCAGGGGCAACTCGAAGGCAGCTACAGCCTGTGGAGTCTGCCAAGGAGCCAGATGCCATCACCAGAAAAACACCTTCCAAGGCTCAGCATCTGTGTCCTAGCAGAGCTCCACACAAAAGGAGGAAGAGGAGGAGGAGAAGAGAAGGAAAGGTGAACATAAAATCGTAAAGGAATTTTACATATACATAAAGCAACACTTAGTTGAATTTAAAAATATAAACCTTGAAAAAATCAAAGATTTTGCTGAAAAAAAACAAGATCCCTTCAAGACTGAATATTTTATGTTTCCTTTTGTTTCTGTTACCTGTTAAACCAGAGTATTTTATAAATTTATGATGATGAAATTTAGATGTCTCAGAAGCATCTCCTCAGTTTTTCTGAGAAAAAATACAGAGAATTTAACAGACTTTTTAGGACTGTGGGCCAGACTCTCATTTTCACGTGTGCCACCACACAGATAATAAATAGCTTAGTATTTAAGAACCAACAAGTATGCTTCATCTTAACTCAGAATTTTATGCTGAATAACTGAGACTTATTTGGCTCTACACGGGTATATCTGAAAAGGCATTGACCAAGCACAGCTACGTGAAATTAGAATAAAAATTAGGGAAAAAGTGTCTAATTCAGAAGCATGATAAAGAAAAAGTAATAATTATTGAAAATTTCTGTTTGTCTACAGAATCCAGTGTCATAAAGATGTGCATAGCTTGCTTGTAACAGCACCATTTTTTCTTTCCCTGTTTTCTCATGTCTAATGCATCCATAGTGGACATAACGTTCTGATTTTAAACACCCACAGATCACTTTCCTCCAGAGTCTGCTCAGCATTACAGTGTGAAAATTCTCTACATCTTCCCCCAATACACCAAATACCTCTGCAAAAAGGCATTGAGGTGCAACACAAACAGGCAGCTAATGAATTATCATAACTAATGTCATAATAACAAAGATTGTTGCCGTGATTATTTATGTGCTTGCTGACTAATGTGCTCTCCGATTTATTAAAACCCAATATGTGCAAACAAACTAACTGTATTTGTGAAAATACAAATAATATATTTTGTAGTCACAGGTGAAGTTAGAGGCGTTCAGTTTTCCCTTTACATTCAACTGTGCATTGAAAAACATTCTTTCTTACCTAAATAATTATTTTATCAGTTATTCATTTTCATTCACTTCAGAGCTTTTGACTTGTTTGTTGTTCTTTTTTTTTTTTTAACTATTAACACCAGTAATTTCAGTGCATATCAGTTGCTATTGTATATTATGTCAAGGGAAATTTTTATGTGGCCCTAAATTCTCCTCAGTTCCTGTCTCCTTAGGAGAGACAAATGCCTGTATTCCTTCAATCTCAGGCAGCAAAGTAACAGTTACCTAATTTCACCACTGAGTGTCTGCCGGTCCCAACTCCTTTCACTGACCACAAATTCTTTGTACTGGTTCAGAAAAAGAAAAATCACTCTCGTCTCTCCTGCTGCCCTGCTGTGGCTAATGGCCAGCCCAAACAGAAAATAAAAGAATCTCTCCACATTTCAGATACTGCAGCATGTATTGTTGTAGTACTGCAAAATAACAGCTTTATTTTGTTAAAAGGGTCTAACTTTAAGTGGACCATGGAATATTTATGGCTCTCAGTAGTCCTTTGAAAGAGTTATCTTATGTTTTTATGCCGATCATGGGTCAGAGGTTCAAATCAGCACTTCTTTCTGTCACTCCTTATATGTTTTACTATAATTTACAGCTCAGCAAGAGGACTCATAAAACAAAAGTGTCTATTTTACTTCAGCAACTAATTCTAGCTAATCAAAGCTTTCCAGCAAAACAACCCAGCATGAAACTCTGCGTGGAAAATATGCAGAGAACAAAGCGTTTTGTCAAATAACACATCTCATGATGTAAACACATATGTCTCTTATAGGAAATTTTATCGCTTCCACATTATCAGCACACAAAAGGAGCATTCTTGTTGCAGACCTGGTGCGACTGCGGAGCCATCGTCATTGGAAACAAGAGCCTGATTAGGTTCCCACACAGATATGAATAGATTTTCTTTTTTTAGTGTAATGCTGCCTTTCTTATTTCTTAAACAGACTAGTAATTGTGGCTGTAAAAACAGTGGATTGTGTTTGGACGACATTTGTTTCTTCATATTTTTTTAGCTACCCAATGACACCAATTATCCCATATGGTTGTCCTCCTCTGGAAAGTCTGAGTTAATCCACAGCTGTGAAGATGAAGACGCACCCAGCAGGCTCTAAATCTGGTGGGTCTCTTGTCTGTTAATAAAGTCCACAGTCTGCTGGACAGATGTTAAGAGGATCTGTATAATAAGTCAGTGACAAAGACCCAGACTTCTTCTGGGGAAAATAATTAGCAAAAACATGTATATTCTTCACAATTTTTCATTTTTTGCTTCATCTTTTGGGGAAGAAAATTTGCCTTACTTCATAGAGGAACCTCACGGCACATACAATAGGTCCTGTTCAAAATATGAATGGACTTACAAACCACACTGGCGTGTGTGCTGAAGAAATGGAAGATCTTTTTGTCCATGACCCACCCCTGTGTGCTGTGGGTCTTGCACTATTATTTTGAATTTGGGCTCATTCATTATAATATGGGGGAGCCTGCATAGGTATTGTCAGCTGTAAAATATCTACTTACATTTATAATGTGAGGGGAAATGTAAACTGAAGATGAAATTAACATTTTACTAGTTTTTTGTTAAAATTTATTAACATTGTCTTTTCTAAAATAAAGGGATTTCAGATAATACTTTTCGTCTGCATGCTGATGTTATGGGAGGAAAACTAACTAGCTAACTAACTAACCAAAACCCCAAAACAAACTGAAAAACAACAACAAAAATCCTCATTAAAAAAAGCGAAAAAACCAAAACATCCAAACCAAAAAAAAAAAAAAAAAGCCACCCAAAAACACAAGGAAAGAATGTGGAATGAGTAGACACCTGCAGCAAAATCCATGTTTAGAGCCTCACTCACTTTTTCCTATCCCCACCTTTTGCTCACCATGGCCTGACAGCACAGACATCCAAACCTCAAAGTCTCTCTCAGTTACAGTCATGTAAATTTGGAGAAATGCTACAGACTTAAAATACATGCACCAATGCAATAAAAAACTAACTTGCCTTCAGGCATATGTGCATTAAGGTGCTCTTAAGATCACTTCTGTTTCGTTTGCAAACTGTATTTCTTGTTCTTCTGACCTCCTCCTGCTTTGAGACAGTGAATTAGAAATGGCCATCAGAACAGCTCTCTCTGCTTTGCTGCCTGAATGCAGGATCTCTCATGCAGGCATCACCCCCGAGATCAGATCGTGCCCCTCAAAAATCAAATGGCTTTGATTTCATTGAATTATGACAATTAAATAGAATCTCTCAGCAACTGCCTGTTCACAACCTATTTACTGTAAAGCTGTGGACAAAGCAAAGAAAGAATGTGTAGAGCTCAAATGAATTATCAATCACTGCAAGGGGCTAAGACAATGTACATAATTTGGCACTTGGCAGTTGTCTCTGTAATATTGTGTTTGTTTCCCCTTAGGAAGTAAAGCTGATGGTTTATTAGTTTTACAACACCTTGACAAGTTTTCAAGATAAAATGTCACCCCGTCAACATATGAAGCTGCTGGGAATTTTTCGTGAGACAACATGAAAATAGTGAAAGAAAAGTTCACTTTCTGCAAAAAAAACAAAATTCAGAAACAAATCCTGAAATTTTTTCTAAAGTTCAGACAGTACTTTAGATATTTTATATCACCATAGAATACTTGTAACATTGTGTGTATTCAAAGAAAGTAATACTCATATCACAGTGTCAGTGAGTGTGATATTTAAATCAGACTTTCAATTTTTTCCAGTGTCACTGGTTCAAAAATATAATGCTGTAAAGTCTTGGTACTGATCCTCAGCCCCCTAGAGAAAAAACTAAATTTTTGCCATGTCAGAAAAGAACAAAAGGTTGGCCAAAAGCTGACAGGGGAAAAAGAGTAACAGCTACTAAAGCTACTAAAGCACACAAACAAACAAAACAAAAACAAATTTAAAAACATATATACAGAATTGAAGGCCTTCTGTGTCAATATGGAGCTCTTACTTTCTGAAGAACAATTCCCTTGCTAAGGCACTGAGTGGAAGGAGAGGCAAAAATCCTCACTGACTTGGCGGCCATGTCACACCTCATTTCACTCTTTTTATTTTTTTTCCCCCTTTCCAAACAGACTGAGTGTTGGTCTTCTGAGAATATGATGTTAAGCCACTTTTCCTGTAGAGTTTTTAAACTGGGCCTCTGAGAAAGGGTTTGATACAATTCAATGACTGAAGTAATACCTTTGTCCATCTGAGCATTAAATGGCCCATTGAAATACAGCTTAGTTAGAAAGAATTTCAGTAAATGGTGCTTTCTAATTTTTATCATTATTATTATTATTATTCCTTTCCCAACAGATTACAGCTCAGATCTGAAAATGCAGTTCAATCACTTTTGGTTGCCTCTTAGGTCAGGCCTTTAGCCAATGTTAATTAAATATAACCCCTTCAGAATACTGGAGGTTAAATGAGAGCAACAAACTGGTCTTCTTCAAATATTACCTCACGCTCTCCAAAAAGATGTATTTTGTTTGGGAGGGCCCTTGTTTTAACACATTAGTCTTAACAATAAAATATTTACTGGGAGCAGGGAGGGGGAAAGCCATGCTAAATGCTATTTTATCCAACAGCCAGCAATCACTAAACATTAAACACCTATTTCCATGCAATAGACTGTGTCTATTGTGTTTAAATAACACACATCATAAAGGAAAGTGCAGCAGCAGACAATTTAGGCTGTAGCAGCACATACAGCAGAATTTTCGACTTGATAAAGTGAAACTATAAAGAGCCAATGCATAAGTCAGACAGCTTCCATACCTAATATCCTTCCCTGCAGCTATTAGAAGTTCACATTTTTGTCTCTAGTAGGCATGCACATTAGTTTACCTACAATTTCCTGTATTCAGTCACATTTTGTTGTCTGTTCCCTACAATTTGACTAGAGCATGAAATTGGAAAGTAGCTGAAATTGTCATTTTTTCATCTTAGTGATTTTAAATTAAAAAAGGAGGCTTTCGCGCAGGCCATTTGTTTGCTGCTTTGTAAAAAAAAGTTTCCTAAAGTATTCATAATAATTTTATTATCAGGTGAAAGCAAGCTTTTTAACACATGGCAATTAGTCTTGTCTTTATGACTTTACCGTAAATACTCCTCCTTGACTATCCCTTTGTCCCAAGATTCCTTAGAAGAACGCAACCAAGCGATAATTCAGCATTATTGCTGCTCCAGTGCACTAATCGCTTCGAGCGCAGCAAGGACCCTATGCTTACTGCCACAAGGCTCCTCCAGCCTCCCGGCCCAAGGCAGGCTTCCCAGCCCAGCAGCATCCAGATGTCAGGAGGAATATCCAGGTCCTGATGCAGCATGCTGCTCCATTCCAGTATGGCCCAAACATCTGTTTCGTCTGCTGGCGCCCAACCTGCCGGATACACCGAGGCGGCCGCGCAAAGCAGGGGAGTGAGGGAGGCCGGGAGGGAAATGCTGCAGTTGCACAGCTCACTGTACATATCCCTAAAAATTCTATATCAAACAGATATCAGCAAGGACAATGTGATAATTAAAAAAAAAAAAAAAATTAAGCAGAATATGCTTAATTTTTTTCCCCCTAGTGGGGCAACAGCCCAGAACTCATTAGCTTCTCATCTTACCAACTTCACTCTGGTTCAATTCTTCGTGGTATAAGAAAAGGACAAAAGTAAGGGAAAGCACAGAAGCACGTAATACAAAGCGCTTGTGGTGCTTAGAGCAACTGCTCTTTATGAAAAAAGACAAAAAAAATCCAGCCAAAAACACAACTTAAAAATGAGACAAACTTAGGCATCTCCTACATATTTATAATTTCCTATAGATAGTAACTGAGGGGCTCAAAAACAATAAGCATCTTTTGTCTAAAAGAAAGGAGTATGTAAACATTGACACTTTATCTTGAGGCACGACAAAAACAGCAAACATTTTAGTTGATCTAGATTAAGTTCTGACAAGGAATAAAGGAGTGCTAACTGTTCTCGTCTCTCCCACTTTGTGAATCTATTCTCTTGTATTTTTGCTCGTGACAATAATGGAATAGTTGCCTGCTCCCATGCAAATTCTTTGAGTTGTTTATGAAAGCAAGATCAAAGCCCAAACTGAGAGCTCCTCTTTTTTCCCTGCTGTATTTTTCTCCAGAGGAAGACCTAATGAGAGGCTGTTAAAGCAGGAATCTTGCACTCTCACTGTGCAACCTCCCAGCTCGCCCTTTCCCTGGCCAGCCTGGGGACTCAGCTCACCTCAGGAGCACCGAGGGTGGGAGGCAGCGAATTCTGTTTTGTTCCACCTCGGCATGGGGTGAGCACCTGGACCCAGGAAGGAGGAATCATCCCTCAGACCTCTCATTTAATCACTCTCTGTGCACCTGAACAAGTCACCATCTTCCCTGTGCCTCTCCTGAAATGGATCCACTGCTGCTGCAATACCACTGCACTTGAACTAGGTACATCATCAGGTACTCCTAGTAAATATAAATGTGGGCATTAATAAAACCACTGTTCTAATAAAATATTGTAAATATCAAGAAAAAAATACTTCACAAAATATCCATCACCATTTCCTCTGCACACCTCCTTCTGCAGGAGGATAGGAGAAACATCAGTAAAACCTTTCCCTTAAGCATAAAGATTTGCATTCCTTCATTTAATGCTGTCAGATGACTGATATGCTACTTTTTGATCACAATTCTCCTGTTATTTACCATGCACAGGAAAGAACAAAATAGCCTTATCTCTGTTGTTCTCCCAGATTATATATTGTACTACACATCTTGAAAATTTGCAAAAAATCTTCTATACTTTTTTTATGAGATGCTCTGCTTAGATACCTTTGGGAGAAAGCCAGTCACAGCAAAGGACAACTGTATTTGCTTGATAAAGTAATTTGAAGTTTCCAGCAGATTATGTTTTTCAAGAAAAAATGTGAAATGTTAAAGATAAATCTGTATTTGATTTTTTCTATATTTGCTACCATTCGAATTTGCTATTGGAATTTTTGTAGCATAAATTCTTTCTTATAAAAATTGAGGATGGCACTAAAGCTAACAGACTAGCGAGCTCACCTAGGAGAGCAAGCAAGGACCAGGCAGCATGGCTCCAAACATACCTGCAAACCAAGGCTCTAGCGTTTTAAACTCCTGTTATATCCAAAGAAAGTGAATAAGCAGTACTTACTTAAAGTAAAATATACTCAGATCTATCAGAAAAATATGAAAATATAACCAGATGGTTGCATCAGAGCACAGGTTTTTTCATTCACTTTATGATATCCTAGTATTACCTTCTCAGGTGCATTGTAAATCAGATTATTCAAAAGAAGAATTTTAAATGTTTTCTGGTATTCTTTCAGAAGCTTTTCCTTAAAACTCTGGGTTTTATCCCTTACTGCTAATATGAAGTATTTTTTACAATAAATGTGAGATGTCTATATGAAAAGCAGCTACCTCACAAATTCAGATAGTTTCACACACTTCACCTATAGAAATGTCTTCTGCACTAAAGCTAGAGTAAAAAAGAAGGAGGACCCCCAACATAAGGGAAGAAAAATTATATGATTGAAAAGCAATTAATTACAGTAAGTTTGCTGATGGGATGATAGCTATCAAAGCTTCTCAAATTTTGCATTTCATAATTTTTGATATTTCTTTCAAAAAATGTTAACACATAGATGGGCTTTGTGAGAAAAGTCAGGAGTTTCATTCAATCTCATGTCAGCAGGATTACAGGCAATTATGAGTAAGTGCTTGTTGAGCTATGTGAAATGAGTTGGTGAATGAGTTTCCCAATGAGCACATGTCCATGTCAGTGGTACGACTGCCGGTAACACAGACAATCTTAGCTGAAGGGGTCTAAAAACATTATTCTCCTAATCCTATAGGAGATGCTTGTGCAATTGTTGCTTCTAGTGTACACATTCTGTTACCCTGGTGGCACACAGGAAAACTGAGGCATAAGCAAGAAAAAAGGAAATCAGGACATGGGGAAAAAACAAAAAATAAGGGACAGTAAACCTTTTCCAGATAGATCTCCTAAAATCTGCCATAGATTGGTGGGTTCATTCCCTCTCTGACCATCCAGATGGAGGAATTGTTTAGCATGACGATGCAGAACTGTGCAGACACAGAACCAGGAAGCTGAGCCATCACCACTGCTAAGCACACTGAGAGAGAAAAGCTCAACAATTAAATTCCTTCGTGCTCCCATGACAGAATAACGAGACACCATCGCTGCAATAAACGGGTGCAAGTCAGGCAAAAGGAAGAATCCCATTTAAACTGTCTCTCCCAATTCCCACATCTGAATCCCCATCTTGTGAGAAGATGCTGAGGCAACTCTGTATTTAAGAGCTGAATATTTGAAAGTGCTGCTTGGGATTTGAAACTGCAATGTTTTCTTACTTTTATAAGAGAGACAGTTCCTGTGGTAGCTCGCAGCCATACTACAATTTTCACTAGCAAAAATGGACAGAAGACAGGGATATAATAAATATATACTGGCTCTAGTGATCAGGAGAAGCTTTATCAGTCAGCTGGGGCACATCTGGGAAAAAAAGTCACTCAGGTGCATCTCTAGCATCCCATTCAATTAACATACCATTAAAAATGGTTTGTCCCTGTTCAGCCTGCTGCGTTACCTGATAAGTCAACATAGTTAAAATGTATATTTAAATGCAGGAAACAGTGAAATGTTTTCTTTGTGAAGCAGAAAACAAGCCCCGCTTACAGGTATTTTAAAGCATTAGAAATAATTGTGCTTTACAGGTTGCTTAGCAGATCGCTCACGCTGATCTTTTACCATATATTTTGAACTTTCATGCACCTTCAAGGAAAATTAAATAATTTCCTTATAGGAAGTACACACAAAATTATGCAAAACATATTCAAATGGTGCTTATAAAAATTACATCTAAGAAAAAAAAAATCACATTTGCACCTCAAAACCAGGTAACTGGGAACTTACTATTATAAATTCATTGGAAGATGATGTATTTTACACCAGTAAATGTGAATTTGGCCTAAGATTGCTGTGCTTTCTGAACTGCAGTGGGTGTGATGATACTTCAGCAGCAGTGCTGGGACTGGGTTAAATAGGTTATGAGGCCTGAACAGGTGCTGAAAACAGCAGCAGAAGAGAGGGCCTGTACTGGATGAATTACCCTGGACAGTTCACAGAAGTGTCATTAAATAACACTGTAAACTGGTTAAACCTGGTGACTTGTTCTGGGTCTAGAGCCTAGCACAAATGATTCAACTGCATTGAAAGGACTTTGCCTCTTTGATTTCTCACTTCACCTCCAAAAATGCCAGTGGGCCTGACAGCACACTCTCACTATTCCTACACCTGAAATACTTTTCCATTTGTTTTCATGCTTTGCTATAATTCATGACCAACACCAAAATACGTGCCCTATTATGTCTACTTCACTAGATTTTGCGACAGATTCTTTTAAGCCTCAAATAATTCCTTAATACTGAAATTTAAGTGAGATGTGTGATCTTCTTGTACGCCTGAAGATGCTCCTCCCTCCTGTCTCTTTTTCAGGACTGACATGCAAACCTTCTGGTGTGCCTCCAGCCATATGTAGCCTTCATGCTGAGTCTGAGGAACAGACAGATGAATCCAATGCTTTCTAGTTAGGACACTTTTCTAGTTCCTCAATCATATGGATTCTAAAAACATCACAGACCAAACATATTTTAAACAAGCAGTGCACTGAAGGCCACACCATTCCTATTTCACCATCCGTAAAGCCTCTTCAACTTGGTGATAGCATTATCTACACACTGGTTTGATGAGTTTTATCTCATTTTCTATGAATTTCCCTCTTTTTTTGACCTGGGTCAGTGGGAGGGCATATGCTCTTCTAATCAAAGACCCTCAGAAATGAAGCAGGTGATGATATCTTTCGGGTCCAGGCATCTTTAAGAGAATTTTTCTGCTTTCTCTGAGCACACACGTGTGTGTTAGTTTATAGCTAGAAGCTCGAATCTAAACCACCCTGGTTATTAGAACTTTTAGTTCAGATGAAAGGTAAGTTTTCTTTTTCTCTAGCAATTAGTCAGAATGGAATGATAATACTGGCATGTATTATTTTCCTTTGTGCACAGACCTGACTTAAAAGACATTTTTTGTCTTTAATCTGGTCCCTGCTTAGTTCCTAAACAAACAAACACGTTAACACCACCACAGCAAAAAATCCTTCGTGTTTGTAATTTGTAGCCAAATTAAGCAGCTTGCTCTATGGTTATCAGAAGTATAATAAAATTCCAGAAACATACTCACTTGCAGCTAATTCCTGTAAGGCACACACCATATACATTTCTAGAAAGCTTGAAGGAATCCAACTGCCAGCTCAGAGTATGCCTCACAGCCAGCCTGTTCCCCAAAGGGATGCCACAGTTTTAAAAGAGATTTAAAAAACGTGCTCATCCCCTGATGGCACTCTGTAGTACTGGTGCCTCTGGTGCTCTGTCAGTAAATGCAGCAGTAACTTATTTGCTTCTTACTGGCTTCTGAGTGAATACATACCCCAGGGAGGCAGCTTTGCAAAGCACAATGATTTTAAAATAGAGCCTGGGCTTTCAGCGAGGGGCAGCCAGTGGTTAAGGCAGCAAGAACGTCTTGTTGACGCTGGGGGCTCAGCCTCTCACAGTCACTTGGGCTCCAGCTTCTGCCTTGATATAGACTGAAGAGATTCAGGAAACCTCCTGCCATCCAGCCTACGAGCAGGATATCCTTTTAAACATACAAGTTTCCTGATAAGTGAGTTGATGTCTGTGCCACTTAGGATCTCAATGGTAAATTCTCCCTGGAACAGCATATGGGGCTGGAAGGCAGCTGTCCTGCTTGGTGAGATCTAAGGGTGCAAAAGGTGGGAATCCTGCCAAGAGCCTCATCCCTAGCTGCCAGATTGAAAAGCCTTCCCTCTTGGGAGAGGGGAACAGGAGCCCTTCCCAAGGTGGAGGAGGGGATGGGCATGTGAAGGGAAGAGGAGGAGAGCTGTGCCAGGCTGGGTGACAGGCTGGTGGCCACTGTCCTTCCTGCGCTGGGAGGAAGGAAACACCAGCCCAGGAATGAGCCTGGGTTTGCCTAGAACTGCTACAGACTATAGGAACAGTCTCTTTCTTAAACATTGCTATAAATTTTTTATTAAATAACACGACACTGTTCCAGTAGGCAAGAAGGAGTGTAACAAAGACATGCTGTTTAAAGCAGTTATTGGAGGTGCAGGGCATGAAAAGGGTGAGAAAAGGATCTTGCAGCTGCAGTGCTGCTGCACCAGGCTGATTACTCTGGCCAATGGCTCTGTTTGTTTGTCTGTCCATTTTTGCCAACTAGAAGAGAAGAGGGAGATTCCTTTTCTCTGTGATGTTACAAAGGAAACTAGGAAAATCCTCCTGGGGAAAAAAATTAATCATAAGAGATATTTTACTGCAAAAATTCTCAATTTTGATGGGCTGTCCTTTCCTGATGAAAACCACTTTGCCAGATAATTCAGGGCTGAAGATGAGAAGGAGTAGGAGAAGACAGAGTACTAAGAAATTCTGCAAAGAAAGGAGGTCATATGGTAAAATATTGACTCCATGACATCATTTTCATTGATACTGCCACTGATATAATTCAACTTGATAACACAGATATTACATACAGAGACATAAACATTCAAGTAGTGGAAGGCACAAGTATAACTATTTCATTGATTTTAATTAAATTTTCCTGAGTATTGCAAGGTTGGCATATTTTTAATTTTATTTCCATTAAAGGGCGTGCTTGGTCTCTCAGAGCCTTAATAAAATCTTCTTTCGACCTCTCTCCTTTCTCTGCTACAACCTAAATTTCTACATGAGAAAAGGACCGAAATATGTAATTTACTACTTCCATATGCTGAAATTTGCACACACCATCCCCTTAATTTAGACCACTATTCACTGTATCATAATAAGGAACATTCTGTTAAAATATGTCCACCTAGAGCTCAGTAGTCTTTGAATGCTAGATAAAATCATTCTATAAGGCTAATGAAGACAGAAACTCTGCCTGTAACAATATTAAGTTTGTTTTCTCTAGTGATTTGAAGAAGTGAGCAATCTGTCAGTAATACATTGAGGGAAATTACTTGTCTTGTAGGAATTCCCGCTGACAGTCACTCACTCACAGTGCTGACCCAAACATCTACCCGCTGACAAACAAATTACAGTGTCTAACTTTGAAAAGGTAACTAGCTGGTTTTAATTTTTATTGGTCTCACTAAATCTCTCTCAAATTTACCCAATCCCCATTCTTTGCTGTGTTAAAAAAAGGGGGAGAAAAGGAAGAAAGAAAGAAAGAAAATGGAAAAACCCATGGTTTCTTGCATTTGAAAAAATTATTACTGCCTACATCCGAGAGTGTTGTGTCAGATAAAACTGTTAAACTGTGTCTAACCAACATTAAGACTGGCAGCCCTGCCAGTGACTGACTGGGTGAGTGAGCACATTACTGAGACAGCATTGTAGAAATTAATTTTCTTCAATAAAGTGATTTTTAAGGCTCATATATTTCACAATCTAAACATATGTCACTGTTTCATAAACAAAATAAATGGATTAAAATAATACATTACCAATATGCTGACACATGGAGATATTTTAATTAGAAATACTTAAGCTGCGTGATATTTAACTGCTATATTTGTTGAAGAGGAGCATGCATCATTTAGTAAGACATAAGGCAGGTACATCACTTTGCATGATGTGGTACCAGAGTGGGACCAAATCACCTCCAGTGTGAGCTCTCACTATCAGATCACATTAGCCCCGCTGAAAAATCGTGTTAAGGTTACAACAAACAGAGGCGACTCCATAAGCGCAGCTGTCCACTAAAAACAACTTCTTCATTGAAATAATAAGTCACCCTGATTCTGGTTCCTGAGAATAATATTTCTTTATAAAGGGACACGTTTAACAACTTAGCTATTTAAAGGCCATATTTACATGACTGTCGCATTACATTGGCCTCTTTCCTGCATTCTTCTCGACTTACTTTGAGGACCAGCACTAAAATAGCTGAGGAAAGCAAATGTCAACTATGCCCTGAAATTTATACGTGTGAGAGAATTGGAATAAGTAGAAATGTAATATATTGTTTACTGTACCAAGTGCCCTCTGTTCTCTAAAGGTCAAAAGCATTGTAACCTTGGAGTTACAGTTTCTGATTGTTCCCAGGGTTAAATACATTATCAAAATTAATGGTTCAAACCCCTCAACCTTCAGATATATGAGTATTCATGCCTCCATCTGCTGAACTGTTCAACTAAAAATAGCATTCTTTGGCCTTCCCTCTACTAGTATTGTGCCCCTGAGGCAGGCTATGCAATGCTTCAGCAGTACACTGGATCTGCACCCAGCAGTATAAAAAAAGGTCATTTACTTTGTCTGCAACTAGAAGAGAGTATGGAGGAGTGGGATAAGATGGGAGGGCAGAAAACAAATAGACAAATATATGTTTAGTTAAAATTATATGCTTTTGGGGTTTTTTTAACTGTATTATAAAAACTTCAGGTTCCAGGAACACAGCTGCAACTATAGTTAAGATTTGCCAAGGTTCATTAGTGTTATAAGTGATAAATTCTGAAGGACAAATTACACAAATAGTTTGGGGAAAGAGTTATGAGGGAAAGCTTTTTTGTTTTGCTTTTTTTTTTCCTAGAGCTCACTTTGTTTAGGAATAGCTCCAGCTAGCATCATTGTAATGCTTCCATTTCTATCAACAGTTTATCAGTCGTGGTTGAGAGAGTTGCGACACTTCCTTATTTATCTCCTAGACAGCTTTGTAGAAATATGTAAGAATGAAGGCAGGGGAGATTTTTAAACCTTAAACAGCATATAGTAACATTCCTTGTTTGAAAGTAAGGTTGTAGAGGTGCCACCTCTGCCACCACTGTGGCTTCCCAGTAAGCAGGTTCCAGCAGCAGGAGAGCTGGAAAAAGCATTTCATGATCAAGTCCACTCACTGAGCAAGATTGCTGGCCACACATCTCACCTCTAGGATCAGTCAATATCAGTGCAACCATTTGACAGCTTGGGAAAAAGTTTGGGGAAACGGGAAAGGGGGAAAACTCTAGAGAAAGTATATGTGAAGAGGAGCAAAGGGAAAATTGTTGACAGGTTTTACAGCTCATACTGGTTAATTGAAGCAAGAAGCTTTTCTTACACACAGGTATCAGAACTGTTTCACGTGGCACAGGTGTGTTTGGTAATAAATCTGCAAACTATTTACTCACAATTGTCTGAGGCTGGAGGGGTGAACAGAAGTAGCTTGTTTTTTCTGATCAGACTATACCTAGAGAACTGTTCCCTCATCAGCTAGATCCCCCCTCATGCCAAAAGTCTGAACAAGACTTGGTCCTGTCATGCATATTATTTAAATTTTTGGCTGATTTGTTGAGGAATCTGGTGAGATGGGGCTGAGATGTCAATGGGAAGTATGGAGCACAGAGTTTTAAGTCTTTTTACTAACAACATTGCAAATGACACCTTCGTGCGATCAGTACACAATCAAAAGAAATTATCTGGTATCAACCCAAAGCAGAGCAAGCCACCAATTCAGGAACCTGGACTGGCATAAAAGTGTGGTAGTCACTATTTCACTTCAGGATACTGAAAGCTACAAGTGAATATTAATGGTATTTACCATGAGCTAATCAATGTGATCAAAAATCTAAAGAGAAGATGAGTCAAACTGGTCTGTTGCTGAAGAACTTTTTTTTTAAATTTTATTTTTAATGCACTACCCATGAAATTCAAACTAGTTACATGAGAAACTGCTGTAGATTATTTCAGTAAAGTTTTTTGTACTCATAGAGATACACAATCCACTGGTGAACATAAAATATAGAATGCAGAGAAAGTACATTTTAATAACAATAGCTTGAATAAGTCAGGCAAATCATTAATTAGCAATTGCCCACTGGAGAATAATTGCCCTCTTGAAATAATTGCTATTGTTACATGATGTACCTGGTAAAAAATGGTTCTCTGTTCTATTAGATTCAGAGCTTGCATAGAAGTTGCCCTAACACACAGGAAGATGAGAACAAAAATTTGCTGCTACACTCATACCTGGAGCATGATCATCCAAATAAAAGAAAAAAATAAGTAGAAAAAAAAAAGGGGATATTACAAGACTGAAGCTGGCAGAATTTCTTTAGCTGGATACAGATTATAGAAAATAATTTTGGAATTAATAATACTGCCCTAGTAAAGTTGAAATGTTAGAGCTACTGCAAAACTCTTTTACTTGACATAACTTTACCTCCCCAGGTTCTCCAAACATGGATATTACACACACACTCACATGTAGAAACAAAACCAAACCTGCAAATAAATTAGCTATTTCTCCCACTGGCTGAAAGGAACAGAGATTAGTTTTGTGATCAGTATTTTTAAGCACTTGGGAAATACTCAGATACCATGGTCACAGCATTCACGTAAATAAATAAGTGGGTGGGGTGCATGGAAGAAAGGAAGCAGAACAGAGAAAGAGGGGGAAGGGAAGCAAAGATGGAGCTGAAAAAATGAGCTGAAATGCTACACCCCTAACAGTCTTCATGACGCATCAGGTATAACAACAATTTCTCTCCAACAAACACACCCAAATAAGTGCTCATTTAGGGAACACAGAGAATTGACACAAAGAGAAAATTAATAGTAGGAGTAAATAAAATTTAGTTCAGGCACATTAACAATCTGATGAGCAGGTATCAGCCAAAGGTTAAGTGTTCTGTTATTTAAGCTCTTATAACCATGAAACATTAAAGGTTTTGAAATCCCATAGAGATGAAATTCAAACAAAACAGAAAGGGGGGGAAACACACAAACAAAAAAATTCTTTTATAGCAAATATGCCTAAATAGAAATTCAATAGAAATTCAATAGAAATTCAATAGAAATTCACCCCCAAGCCTGAATGTTCCTGAACTTACTAGCACACATTTTTGCTGGTTGTTTTCTCTCTAATTGTTCTCGTCATGTTTAACAACTCAGTCTATCATTTCTGCAAATTAATGAAAATGCATTATTGCTGTAGGTTCAGATCAAGTCTGATGTGCAAGTATGTGGGTCAAGTTACAAATGGATCATGTAAAAGAAAAGAAGCAGGAATGTCTGTGGTTTAGATCCCATTTCTTTGACAGTTGAACAGTTTTCATCCTTTCCTGCCTTGCAGTCTTGTGTAGGCTCACTATTTGTTTTAGTGCATTTCAAAGGCAGCAAAAATAGTCTCTCTATTCACAAAGCTGATTTCTGCAGTATTTTCCCAACTAAAGCTAATGAGACTTTTGCTTCAATAAGTAGTCAAATGGCTTTCTAAAGATACCTGCTATTTTTCCTTTTGAGAAACTTCCCTTTGCTTTCAATCCTGTCCAAGGTACAGTCTTAACATCACATTATTTTGACCCAAAACTATTTTTCAGAGATCTTTGCCTGCAGAGTCAGGATGATCTCTTTTCAAATGTTGATTTGAGGTTAGGTCAGACCTAAGCTCAAGGAGTCTTTTTTGTCAGCTCTGGACCACCAATGAGCAGGAGTCCATGAACAAGTTCTGGTCCCATTTTCGCTTATCTAAGTTAATTTGGCCAGAACAACATCATAGGATAAAGAGGATTTTTAATCTGCTTTGACCCCTCTAGAAAAAATTTAATCACAGAAAGGTAAGCAAAGTGGATATTTAGATATTAGCATGGCAATACTTCGCTGCTCTAGGCACAATTTATTCCTACTTTGCTTCTGAACCCGAGTCTAACCTAACTCAAATAGGGGTTTCAAAGGTTTACTTGTAAATAGTTACATGCATCTTTAATGGCCTTTCCTCTCATGTTCACTGTCACTTTCTTTCCACACATTTTAACTCTGAAAGCTTTTGACTGTTTCTTCATTATTTATGACATTGTTGTGTCTTTTCTTCTGAAATTAAAAACTTCTTGCCACAAGAAGCTAGCTAATAATATGGCACATAAATCTTTCTTTCACAACATTTCATTCTATATGTGCCAAAAATAAATAAATGGCCAAACTAAGTCTCTAACCATGTTTGGCATCTGACCAGCTTAATGCACAGAAAGGTTGAGATTACCTTAATACAGAAGCTAAAAGAGTTTGCAATTTATTGTATTGTCAGCACCACACAGTTAAAAAAAAAAAGGGAAAAAAGAAAAACCCAATAATGCACTTTTGTTTGGATACACTGACTGCTCCAATTATAGATAGTGCATTGCAGCTACAGAGGAGCGACCACATGAAAATAAAGTGCAAAAAGATCTTTGAACTTATCTCCCATCAACTGTTCATATAAATAAAAAAATACCATTAACTGCCAGTATAAAACACACAGAACAATGTCTTTCACTCACAGTACCAAGGTTGGCTGCACGTTGCTGTACTGTAAGTACATAAGGTGTTAATCCTCCTGGGCTGTGCTCAAAAATTATTTAACATTCAGGCTATTATTTAGCATACAGCTGGTTAGCAGTTTTCCCCTAAAATGTTGGCTTCCATCCCACATTTTTTTGTTCTGGCACATACCTGGAGCTGTAAAGGGCTGAGTCCAGAAGCAGCAGCAGCTGCCATTGTTGATGGAATGAACTGCACAGGGTAGTTATCACCTGTCGGGAGAACAATGCGTGCAGGTTCAGACAATGAGCAGAGAATAGCAGCAGACAAGTGCAAACAAGGCCCTAGGATTGCCTGTGCTCCACAGCACTCCTCTAAGCCTAAACATCTGCAAAAACAAAAGGCTTCGCTGGGCACGGACTTGCCACGCTCCCTTGGAACTTTTTTTGTTAGCAGATAGCTGGTAGGCAAACTGGCAAAACATAAATATAACACTCGTGATTTTCATTTTCAAAAGCTAATGTTCAAATCAAGCGTGGAAGCCTGGGCACAAAATGGGTCTTACAACCACAGGCACACAGATGAGATACCCCAGGAAACCTCAGCGGCTCCCACACCAAAAATTTTTTCTTAGTTTTCACCACATATTTCTTAAAAATATATATAAATCTGTTATAACCCAAGAAATATCAGTCCTGTGTAATGCAGGGTGATTTCTTTTCAGTGTCAAGTGGACATGTACCCATTTGGCTCAACACAGGTTGAGGTTTCTTGTTTTCCTTTGGGATTCTCTGTCTTGGGACAACTCCCTTAAGGAAGTCATAGAAAAGAACAAAATTAAATCACCTTTTAATATAGCTTGAAATACAATTTTAATTTTCTCTTGGATCTGGGGGCCTACTGAAGTCAATAGATTAGACAGGTGCTCAGTTACCCAAGAATTCAGGTACTAAAATTTTCAAATTAAATATTGTAACATGGTATCTTATACCATATCTATGGGTGTTCCCATAGGTGTGCAGCACACAGTGCCATTTGGACTCTTAATCAATGCAGGGAACAAAAGAAGGCTGGAATAGCTTAGCAGTGCAATCTGTAATATAAAAATGAATACAGTGATGGATAAGAAGCTGTGATTTAATGTAATATCAACTTATTAAAATCAGTATTATATACTATCTGCAAGCTACATTTCAACGGGCTGTGTGGTTTTTAGATATTTTTACAATAATCAGTTTATTTTACAGAAAATCTTCCTTGCTGAAAGCAGAATGTAGCAATAAGGGAAAGTACAGAAATCCAGTATAATATAGTCAGGACATTCCAAGAACTAGATTTTTTTGTCACCCCTCAAATAAATAACAATAGCTAAAATCTTTGCAGTCACCAGGCTCCTCAGAACTCTTTCTTTTTACCACATGAAGTTCAATTATATCCAGTTCAGTTAAAATGTTTGGTTGTTTCACTTTTTTAATAAATCGTACATGTTTAATCCACAAGGTCTCTTTGCATCATATCCATAATACCTCATCAGGCCATTGAGCACAGTATGTGCTTGTACACAGTCCAGTAACAATTGGATTCTGATTGCATATGGAGCTCTGCTACAATGCATTCACTCACACTATATTGTACTGGTGTCCTATGGAGTAATGTTCAAAATATCTCCTCTTATTTTCCCCCTTCCATGAGGTTGATTTTAGTGTGCAGCGATGTTGGGGATTTTTTTCTTTAAAAAACAAAACCAACAAAAAAGACTTCTAGATTATTTTCTTAAAGTACTTAAGCTGTCTCTTTATGGTTAAATAATTCCACTCGTCTCTTTGATATTTATATCAAATTATCTGAATAAATAAGATCCTAATCTAAGTTAAATAATGTTTCTTTCAGAAATATCTTACAAGGTTTAAAAAAAAAAATCACAAAGATGTTGAATTAATGATGCTTTAAATGGGGGGGAAAATAACCATCCAACTTATCAGCATGGACTGCCTTGCAGAACATTTCAGAGGCATTCTTTCTTTAAATATCATGAATTATTCATCCCTGTTCCACACAGCAATCTCTTCTTTCTCCCTCCCCCTCCGCACACACTTTTTAAGTTCAATACCAGTTGCTTTATTTGTACTAAAACATTTTCCATGTCAAACATATTTAAAAAAAAACCAAACTCTAAAAGAATTCCCTGCGGCACTCCTTTTTCACAGCTGTCATGCTCCTATGGTTTGAAATAGCCAGATATTTTATACCCACATGCGCACACGCACACAGAGTTTTTGGCTTCACAGTTAATTTAATAGTATCTTCACCACACCCTGCAGTGTTCTCTTGCTCACCTGCTGGCTACAGTGCTGTCTCTTGTTGCAGGAAGAAGAATATTCATAGGGTTATGCCATTTATCTGTTATTAAAACCCAATACTGTCCATTTTCACCCTCATTTTAATGTGTTAAATTATGGCTAAGTCCTGGTATGTCAGCAGCATCTTTGTGCTGAGAAGAAAAATTAATACTCCTTCAGCTCTAGAGTACTTTGTTGACACTGAGGAGTAAAAGCAGGGTAAAGGTTCTTCTTTCTCCCTTGAGCAAACTGGGCATGCAAGGAGTGCTCTGGATTTAATTTTTAATTACGGAGGTACATACTTCCCCCTCTCGTTTTCTCAGTGCAAGAATGGATCAAGAAGCTCCTCCATAGCTCTCTTGGCAAGAAATCAGTCAATGTATTGCAGCAATTTTTTTCAAATTTGTTTCTCAATTTGGAATGCTTGCGTGAGGAACCATTCTTTTAAATTTGTACAAAAGGCAGGAGAACATGTTCAAACAGGTCTGCTTAAAGCGCTGGTGTGTGCTGGCCCCTTGATAACCAGGAGTAAGAAGAATGCTGGAAGAAGAAAATCTGTCATGTTTTGCAGACTGATCTTTTCAATCTCCTTGCTGTGCTGATTGTCTATTTACATTTGGCTGCTGTTGTTTATATATAAATTGGTGTTTACAAGCCATGGAAAATTATGCCAGACTTCTGTTTCGTTTGTCAGGTTGAGCAACATTTCCAAATGAATAAAAGCAGTGAGCAATTGTGCTGTGTTATTCTACACAGAAATAATGTAAATGTTTCTTTTTGTCTTGGATGAAGAGATGAAGCTTAGCAGACTTTATTTATAGGATGTATAGACTTACCTTCCAGATCAAGGCTTTGTGTGCTGTGAGGAAAGAAGGATGTCTGGCTTTTGTGAGACCCAGAGTAGGGGGAAGGTGCTGCCTTATTACCAGTCTTTCCTAAAACACAATTGTAAGACATAAGCTGCCTCTTCTCATCTGAGTTACAAAGCTTTTGGCTTGATGATGTTCCCACCATTTTGGGATTGTGACTTAAAGTCTGTCTCTTCACACTCATGAACTGAGCGGAAATGGAGTTGGAAGAGCTACAAGAGGTCAGCAATTCCAGGGCCCCATCCTTCCAGACATAATGGACAGACTGAACAAAGAGTACCTCAGGTGCCATTGGGATACTGCAGGGAGAGGGACACTCCCACAGTATTCCCACACAGGGCATGAATTTTGCTTGTCCAGAGCCATCAAGGTTAAGGAAGGTGTAAACAGAGGTAACTGACTAAGAGAACACCATGGAGCATCTCCCCTGTCCCATGGCACTGCTTCAGTTGTGCCTTTGTCCTGCCTTGTCTGCCTTAATGCCATTCTGACGTTGCAGCAAATCCAGCTTCCCCCACAATTTTCTGTCTGCAGGTAATGTTTGCAAAACAATGAAATTTGCACATTTCGCTGCAAAGCCCTACCTGACAATATCCAGCTGCCTGCCATAGTTTCCAGCTTTTACATCAATATTTAGGACTGAGGCACCTATGATGGCTACAACAAATCCCAAGGTTACAAAGTCCCCGTTCCAACCAAGTAAAACCCAACAGGGGACACATGACAGTCAGTCATGGGGAATTTCTATTAGAAAAAGGAATCATGGAGCCATGAAAAGACACACGAGCAACCAGCACACAGTGGATTTGGTGTGTGCCTCCTGTTTTCACCTGCCAGGAGGAAGAGCAGGCCATTTCCCTACCTAAAAAAAGAATACTTAGATATGGAAAATCTAAACCACCTGAGAACTTTAAGAAAGACTTCTGAAAGACCTATTCCAAATGGCAATGTTGGATACCAGAGAAATCCAGCACATCTAAGATTATGTGAGTTATGTGGATTAGCTACAGTAATCAAGGAGTTTAATTAGTTTGATGACAAATATTTCACACTATTGGAATGTTCTGAAGTACAGCCTGATGACAATAAGCCTGACAGTTTTGTTTGTCATGCTTTCCCTAATAATATTACTTTCTCTGATTTGCCCCAGTGCAACAAGAAACAAAAAACAGGTCAAAATGTTGACTCTGTTTCTGCCACCAGCCTAGGAAAACAGTTTCCATTTTCACATTGCATCACAGCATAGTGAAATCTCTTGTAAATTATTTTTGTGCATAAAGCCAAATGCTCTAGGTAGGGGCTGTTTCTTGGCCACTCTAATCATGGGGTTTATATCATTCTTGTATGAAATATAAAAAAAAAAGCTTTGAAAATGCACTGCAGCATATCACTCAACAAAACTGTCTAAATTGAGTTTTACTCCACTCGTTGTCTTTATTTTCAATAATCTTTTTGAGAGATACTTTCCAGATCTGGCAAAGAAATGGAACAGTACAAAATATTTGCCGGACATTTTTAAGCAAAAGTGATCATGGATTTTGAAGTCTCACAGACTGCCATTGTGCAACTGGCATGGACATCAGCCCTCCCACCCTCTGCTGAGAGCAAACCATAGCTTTGTTTGAGATCTACTCATCTTATGGTCTGGCTCCTACCTAGCATTGCTTTATATCTACTCCATCATCATCCTGCTTCCCTGTTCCCTCTCAGCCACAAAACTTGATTGAAGTAATATTTTAGTCACTGAGAGATGGAGGAGGGAACTACCCTTCCTTTATCCTTATCTTCCTCATCCTGCTCACTGCCTTGTCCTCTTGACCCAGGGTGCTAATGGGGACACAATAATCATGTTCAAGGATACTCCAGCCCACTAAGTTTTTCTGGATGCATGTGTTTAGCTAAATGAAGGGAAAATTGCAGTGGGAGAGGAGGTATAATGGTACCCATGCTACCCACCAGTTCCAAGCAGTAAGTGTAATGGTCACAGTCAGAAAGCCAGCGCAGTTGCTTTGCTCTCCTCGGAATGCAAAATAATTCTATTAACTGTGTAGCATCTCTGGGCAAGTATTAGCTTCCTAACAGCTGCCACTCTCAGCTTCCCCCTGGAATCAGTGGCAACCCCCACAACCAGGTACTCTACGAGGCTCGTCAAACGCCTGCAGGTCAATAGTCACAACAGTCATTTGAGATGCACAGCGCCCTAAAGTTTTAATTAATCCGGTATACAGTATAAATACTGAAATATGTATAAAAAATTAATTAGGTGGTCTATGCAGCTCTGATTTCTCAATTAGTACTTACCATGCCGGAAAATTATATTACATGACTTTGAGATACATAAGGAAGCATGGGACTTTGGGGATTTTTTTTCTAATGCAATTATTACTTGTCATCAGCACTTGCTAACTTTGGCCTGTTTCACCTCCTAGAGCTCCAAAATACTGTGGGGGAAGGGTTACAGCCATCTCAGTGTTATAGTTTCTGCCAGGCAGAAGGAAAGTTTCTCCTGTCAGGCTTTATCATAGCTGTGTATCAGGAAGTCCTTAAGTTTTCTGCTCCTAATGATTTGCTGATCTCAGAAGTTCATGTGTAGCAAGACATGTACTGGAAGGGCCTCAGAACCTAATAAATTCTCCTCTCTTCTACAGGATCTTCAGCTGAGTGTACAAACTACTCTGTTTTGCTAAAGAATACCATTTTATTCCTCCAAGGCATTTGTGTGCAAATCTGCAGCAGAACTCACAAACTGCTACCTTGGCATTGAACTAAACAGCCATGAAATTGGTTCCCAATTTAGCCCAGGAAGATATTTCTGTGTGAACATGTACACATAATCATACCCCTGCTTGTACACCAAGGCAGGACTTCTCATCCTGGCTGTCCTGAAACACTAACACTGCTGCAGTGCTACCACTTTGGAGCCAGCTTATATCTAGCCTGTTTTAGAGGCAAAGCAGATTAAGTGACTGTGCACACAATATTCAACATTCCCTAAATGGCACAGTCAGTTTCAAACACACTTAGTCCCCACTGCTGCTGTTATTGAAATGCCTCTCACTGTACTTTCTGAATGTCAAGTAAAACTTGGCAGGGTCAAAACTCATTCCTGCTGATGTCAAAATGCAGTAAAATATAATAGAAGCTAAACATGTAAACTAAAAGAAATTGGTAAGCATCTGAAGGGTTAATCCATCTCCTTTCTTCCCTCAGAGGTTCCAGCAAGTCTAACCCAACAGTTCTGCAAGTGAAAGTTTCATTTCTCACAAAGGTAGAAGAGTACAGGTAGTAGCAGTCAAGTTCATAAATATTCCTCAGAAATGACTTTGAAGAACCCTCTCTATGAAAGAGTATAGCTTAATCTCCAGTTTCATTAATTCCTTAACTACTGTGCCGAGAGTGCCAAAAATAGGAATTAATCAATACCAAGTGTAGTTACAGCATTTTTTTAATCATAATGTGTCTCTGACAGAAGCTACTGACCTGCCCAGATACCTTTGCCACACATGCAGTAGAATTAAATATATATATTAAAGATATAAATATATATATATATATATAAAGATATAAATTCTAACTTCGTTAAAGCCACTGGTTATAATCAGATCATTGTGACTTCTGACTTTTTACAAGCATCATCTGGAATTAAACCTCTAACACCAGCAAACAGTTTCATTGCTTTCCAAGATATCTAGGCTGAGGCTTCTTCCTGCATTTAATTCTTCTAATTTTTGTTACACATCTCTCTTTCTGCATTCTGGGAAGTAAGGAAATGCCCTAAAGCTGCATTACCTCCTGTTAGGAGGCCAATGGGATCAAGTTAGATAGGTACTATAAGGAACACTATTGAATAAGTCCAGAAAATTGATCATGTTCAGGAAAACATGCTGGTAACTCTTCTTCTTTAGTCATTTTTGTACCAAGAAATCTCTGAGCAAAATTAACACAGCATGATTGAACACAATGTCTTTCAGGGGGCAGCACAACCATCAGCTGAGTCACTAACAGTCACTACTCAGAAAGCTTCTCAGATTAGAAGAGAAAAAGCAAGGAAAGCATGTGCCTTCTCTTGTCTGTGAGAAGTAAGATTTAGCCAGGGCATTTTAGGTAATTTCCACAACTGGCAACCCTTTGTCTTTGGTCCCTAACTGTAATGAGGTAGTGATGGGTGTGCCATTTGTCAAATCAGACAAAAACTTTGGGATTTCAAAACCTGAAAGTAAGATAGCTGGACAAAAAAAATCTGTGTTTAAAGAGGAACGTCTCTGGACCAAAGAGACAGAAGGGAGCGGGACAAACGGAAATACTTGCTGAAATCCTGCTTGGCCCCACTTCATCTAATACTAAGTAAACTTGCTAGAAGAGATTCTAGGTTCAACCTGGCTTTTAATTAGCATGCTGTTTACATCATCTATTATGAGGCTTTACATTGGATTTGACCCTGTTCCTGTCAGGGAACAGCAAAAGCACCAGTAATATCAGTGGGAATAGGATCAATGCTTTACTTTCTATGCTTCATATTTAATGAATTTTAAAAACCCTGTTATTTATGTTTCGTAGTTATTAGTTATCAGGTTAATATGCTAAAGGCAGCTTGACAGAGAATACTATTAATGAGCAAAATAAGGTTGCTGCTTCTGGACTGAGGTCACTTACAAAGAATGTACAAATGAAAATAAGGTTGACTTTTATTTACTTAAATATCTTCCTACATTGAATTCCTTTGGCAAAGTGTATTTAAACATTTAAAGCCCTGTTTACAAGGAGGCTCTGAAAGTAGCTTCAAACCATTATATCCCTAATTGAATTCCCCAGGAGTCCTGTAAACTCAGAGGAAAAAAAGAAAGAAATCATAACATTTGCTAAATCATCTCAAAACATATTTCACTGCAAGGTTATGTGACCTGTTAGGAGTCTGAATGATGACTGGAACTGAACTACTGAAACCTTTTATTAACCGGATTGAAATCAAACAAAAGAGCAAGAATTTTCCCACAAAACACAAATATTCTGAAGATAACAGAATTAATTAAAGACACACAGCTTTTGTATCGGGCAGACCAGATGCAAATTGTTAGGCAAGTGGGGGCACTGTATTTAAAGCAAATGACTTTGTGGAAATTAAGTTTAAAAAAATCATGATGTTCAATAACCAATAGTCCATCCACCTCCTTAAATCCAGGAGTATTTTTTCAAATGGAGTTGCAATAATTTCCAGCCAGTTATGCCCGTTGTGGATCATCTGTATGAGACAGATCACACAAGAAGCTACCGTTCGTGTCTTAAAATGTGCAACAGGCTCTCATCCCCGTGAGCTTACCTGGCTTGTATGTTATTCCTGGGGGGAAGAGGAATCCCTGCTGGGCTGCAGCAGCCGCTGCCAGTGTCCGCTGGTCGTGTGGAAAAATTGGGATCATGAGCGGAGGCATGTGACCCTGAACCTGCTAAACAGAAGAGAGCCTCTGATCAGAAATAGCACAAATTTGTCTTGACAGGTATTTCTCCAGCACTGATAGTGTTCTTGCATTCACACAGTCCCCCAGAACCTTCCCCTTAATGCAATCCCTGCCAACTTCACATTATCACATCAAAGCCCTCACAAACATTGTTTTCCCTCAGTGTCAAAGGTGTAACAGTCTCCCTGAACTGCACGTTTCCCTACTTCTTCCTGGTTCTCTATTACGTTGTTTTGGTTTCTTTTAATTAGTATTCCCTGTCCTGGCACAAGGTAAGAAGGTACAAAACATACCAAATTTTTTATTAAAAGCAGTGTGGTATGTCTTTCTATTAATTTTTCACAGGTTTTCTCATCTTTGGTCGCAGTGATGAGCATTTAGAAGCAGCCTAACACTGCAGTATCTACTTTGATGTTCAGATTTGAGTAACCTTAGGAAAATTTTAATTCTGAGATCTTACAACATGGTTCACATAAATACCAACAGCTCAGGTATGTTATTTCAAAATCTCACCAGAGTACTAAAAAGTCTTCTAGTCAACACCACAACTCTTAAGATTTAAGGTTCCAACATCTTGGCTCCTGAACAAACTAAAATACTCTGCCACACACACCTCACTATAAGAAATAAATTGCTTGTCTGTCTAAGTAGTTTTATAGCTTTATGTGCTATCATGTAGCTTGGTAATTATGGAGCTGCATTCAGAGACCATTTCAGAACAAAACCTACTATATCAAATTTAATTTGACCATAATAAATGTATCGAAAAACCACAAACATGCACAAAGAAAAAAATTCTTCTCCTTATACTAGCATTTGTATTCAACATACAGAGAATTATGTGATAAGGTGATGCCTGTTAAATCCATAAGGTAATTTCCTAGTTCCTTAATTTACAGTACCTGTGTTTCAGAGACAGTGGCTAGGATCTCAAAGAATTTTTATCCATCATTTCTTAACCCCAGACATACCCAAGGGTTTGACTATATATTTTCTGATTAGCAGTTAAGCAAACATATAATGCTTTATATATCAAAGCTTGTAAATGCAGGAAAAAATAGGGGTTTAGGCAGAAAAAAAACCTCCCTCATTGTACCATAAATCGGTGGAATTAAAAACTATTAAAAACTTAAAGTACACTTCAAGCAATTTTTTGCATTTAATTCCTAAAAAACTTTTTTGGTCAAATCCCATATGTTGACCTATGACATTGTTTAAATAGTGCCAAATTTTCTTGTCATATCCCCATTACTTTCACAACCATTGATGCAGTGCAGAAATGCTACTGTGTGTCTCTATGAGGGTTAATTTACCAACAACTCTTCTCTTGGGAAAGCCCTAAGATGGAGGTTAATAAAGGTCAAGCAAAAAATAAACACTTTACAGTATTTTTTGAATCCATTCCTCAGGAAAATCAACTTATAATAAAAAGGTCTTTGTGCAATTACTGCTATGGCACTGGGGCGTGAAAGAAACTAGCTTTACGCAGCTATTTCTCTCATTTTAGCTGAGGTAAGCCTGGCTGTGTGTTTTAGGTTATGCATTAAACTTGGTCAGATTGGAGTTGATCCCCATGTGCCCAGAACAGGCATTCAGCTCTGATAAAATGGTGCTGGATTTGCTGCCTGGTGTTTCTATACATTGGCTTTACAGGAGCACAGCAAAGGAAAACCACAGGTTTTGTCTAATAGAAGCAACTGCACAGGAAGAATTTCAATGCAATACAACTTGCAAAAAAATATGCAGTAGTTCCTAAATTACATCTAATCAAATGGAGCCAAAATCATAAAAAAAATACCCCACATAAAGCATTTACATGGAGCTGCAAAGGTACAAGGCTCCAACATAGTCTCACAAGACACAGCAGAGATCAGAGTGCTGTGGTCTGAGTGAAGGTGCAAACCTACCCACGGCAACATTTCATTCCATTGTGTCATAAAGATAATTTGAAACATATCATAACCAAATCCTACAATGCATTCCTGTAGATTTTGATCCACTCAGCTCGGTAGATTTTGCTTAAACTCTCAAATAAAAGCACCTCTGTAAGCATGGGGAATTACCATTTCAAGTTCTGGCTATCTGCTATTCTTCCTATTCTGAATTCAGGAGCAGGTTTCAGTCTATATAAATCAGCATAACTTTGACTATAGGTTACATTTAGCCTGTAAGTTTGTATTTAAAATTAAGAGACTTAAACAGACTGAAAAAAGCTCATACTTGAAAGGCCACCATTCCCTCCCACGGGTCTTCCCTCTGGAACATATGAAATACTATTCCTACATAAGTGTTGGTTTCACACAGAATTATTATATACATAGGTGTCCATTTTCAGCACAGGTCAACTGAAAAGCACAAATAATCACTGAAAAGGAAGAGAATGTGAAAGTATCACTGATGACAGAACTATTAAATACATAAAATGAATGCAAAAAATCCAGTTAACTCCTTAATTTTTGACAATTTCTATTCCTGAGAGTTTTATTATTATGAAGATGATGGGTTTGACTTTACTGATGGGGGGGGGGGAGAAATTGGGAGGAGGGGTTGATCAGTGTACTTCATAAAATCGGCTACATGCCCAGAAATTTTAATTGCTGAGATGTTCCTCAGGTCTTTCTGAAAACCAAGACGGGAGCAGATGCCCAAGAAACACTCTGACTCTGTCTCTTCCCATTCGTAAAAATAGCACATTGTTGGATCGGCACTTTCCCCTTTTGTCTCCTCTGTGCTAAGTCGTTGATGATGCCATTTTTTGCCATCTGCCCCAGAGCTTCATTAAAGATACATGAATGGACTAACTGGGCTGCTATCTTGTGAGGAACAGGTGCTATTGTTTGTCCCCAAAGACTTGCACTAAAGATCTCACTCAGAATACTTGAGAAAGAGCATCTGCAGCAGTCAGTCAGAGAGTAACTTGGCAGAGCCCATGCTATGGGCTAATATGCAAACAGAGACACTCAGGGGGACTCATTTTCTCTTTCATGAAGTTTTTTTTTTTTTTTTTGAGGGTGTTTTTTGGGTGATTTTCTGGGTTTGGTTGTTTTTTGTTTCTTGGAGGTTTTTTTTGATGGGTAGTAAATGTTTGATTTTGAACAATTCTGCCAGTCTGTATTTTTAGCTGAATGTACAAACCCTGGAGGAGCCCAGAATATATTCTCTCCAACATTCAGTTCTGCTGCCTCAAGTAAATTCGACTCTTGCATAAAGCTACCTGATGAAATTAATCTTTGTTTCTATACAACAAGCTCAGGTTTAAGTGTGTTAAACACAAAAATTTGCCAAGATTAGGGAGCATTTTAAAGATAGTGTACCATTCCTTTAATATCCCATCACAACTCTGACGGCCCTTGGGAACTGATTACAGCACTTCCTTGCCTGAGATCTAAGTCAGGAAGCAACTTTAGAGCAAATCAGCCCTGATTAGTTCAAGAAGCAACTTCCAATTTGATTCTCCCTGAAATAATAAAAGCTGGTGGCCTGTTTGATAAACTGGGCAAATCTACACTGCTTTGTCCCTCAGTTCTGTGAGTGATAATCACAGAAGTTGGCTGAACAATCCTCCTTGTTAAAAAGTCATTGATAGTTAGTGCTTTGCATGGAAAATGTAAGCCAGAATGATATGTTATACAAAAATAATGCTTTGAATTAAAATGATCTGCCTCTCTTGGATAAGGAGCACAGCACATTTAGTGAGATTGAAGGGAAGGAAGAGTTTTATCTTTAAAAACTGAAGCTGCCTCTACAACAACTAACATTGCAAGCAGAGAAGTAAAGGCATTCAGAGAAAAGGGTGGCAGCACTGCAAGCAAAGAAGCAGCTCACACATTTCTGCTTAGCTGTGAGGATCACAGGTTTCAAGAGCAGAAGTAATCCCACCCTATAATGGCAGATGAATTCCTCTTCCTTTAGAAGATCAAACTTCGCAAGCTGCCTCTCTCTGCACAATCTCTTCAGCAAAGAGCAAAAGTGCCATCTTTTTGCTAGAGAGCAAACACAATCTTTATAATTTTTTATCCCTTCTTTAAAGCTTTTTTCCCTTTTTTATTACATCCAGCACTAGTATAAAGCAGTTTGAATGGCTAAATATGCTCTAATTGCCTACAATAATCCAGCCTTACTATTTAAAATCATTGCCACCCCCTTCTTCAACCAATTAGATTGCTGGGCCCTCTTCTCAAACTGTGAAAATCTTGAGATTTGCTTTGAATCTAACAGACTATTCCAACACACGTTAGCTGAGAAACCAATCTTTGAATTCACTGAATTGACCTTTTTTTTCTATAGCATAGGATGAACAGAATCTTTTGTTCATGTGATGTTGCAGCCACTGTGAGAACTTAAGTTGTTCACAGGGAGGTTAAGACTTCTCATAGTTTAAATTTTAATTTCTACCTAAAGCTTCTTAAATTTTTGAGTAATTGGTACACCCAGACTACAACTTTAACTTAAGCCCTCACTAAGCTTTGAATTTCCATAGTAAAAATGTGTTGGAAATTTTCTAGTCTCTCATTTAGAAACCACAGTGTAATAGATTTCCAGGTAATGGCAGTATATCAAGTAAGGATGTGCATTTTCAAACTGCTCAAAATGTTTATATGATAGAACATAGTGGCCATAAATGATAGCTCAACAGGTTATATTTTAGGTTGATTCATTTTAAAATAAGTTTTAATGGCATTGAAAGAAGTGTTTGTGCTCCCAGAACTATTAGTGCAGGATTTTAAATATCCTGTATATGATATGTATTTACCTCAGCTGCATTTTAAATAGTCTCTATGCAAGACGTGGCACTGCTACTTTTATATCACTGTCAGATTTTTATTTATTTCAATAACTAGTGTTCGGCTTTGTTGTTTTTTGAAAGAGAAGAAATATTAGAAATTTTGGTAATTTAAATTTTATTTTGACTAAGTCATTTTGGGGAATGCTAGAGGATCACAAACATGTTGCATAAAGTAGGTACTTTTTTTATGAAAGCTTAATACGTGAAAGTCAGAGGGACTGTGTAAATGTTTAAAGCAGCTACATGCTAGAATTTCTGCAGGTTTGAGATTAAATCTGCTCCCCACCTCTGCCAATATTGTAATGAACTCATGTCATCCCTGACCCCTTTCATGGTCCCAGAAATGATCTATTTTGAAAAACTGCAAAGGAATTGTACAATAAAAATTTGGTTTTTTGGAAATGTCTTTGGCTACAGTTGAATGGTGTGACTGTTTTATTTGTGCTGCTCTGGTGAAGCAAAGGGACCACAAGGCTGGGTTAGCTGTCCAGTTCAGTTATGAAGGACCTGGCCACTTTGTGTGCAAGTGTGGCTGAGCCTTTTGCTCTCAGAAATGTAACTGATAAACTCCCCAGGCTCATTTGGCTAAATGGCCATCAAGGCCCAACATCCCCTGATGCAAAGGTAATAAGTGAGGGTGAACCCAAACGCTTAAGTGAGACATCCCCTCCAGGGAACAATCCCAGGGAAGCACCTGTGACTCCACAGGAGGAGGAAAAAGAAGCTCCAGAAGACCCAAAGTGACCCCCCAGTCACTGTGTCACAGCTGGGACACTGAAAATCATGTCAATCCCACACTGAGAATTATTTGGAGACTTCTTTCTGCTCCTGCTAGCAATACAGAACCACTGGAGATCTATCTGTATAGGGGGGTGTATATTATGTTCTAATTTATCTGCCATCTAATTATCTACAGTCTAATTGAAAAATGTTTCCTCTCAGTGAAAGTACATGAGCCACAAAGAAAATGTCTGCCAATGGGATCCCAGGGGAAGTGTTGGCAAATAAACTGTAAAAAAGATACCATAGACTTGCAAAGTGAGAACATTTCAGACTGGAAATACTATGGAAAAAATATGTGGCCTACTATTGAATTTGTAAAGGGATTGTAACTGCTATTTTCCTTCTTTCCCCCTATCATTTTTTTCCATTTGTCCAATGCATCAGCATGATTTGGAGATTTAAGTCTACTGCAGTAGCCACAACATTAATGTGAAAATTGCAGCCATGATCATACAGCAAAACAGAGCATTCTTATTTTTTAATATGTTTTTTTTCTCACCACTTTGAAACTTGAAATTAAATAAACTTAAATTCCATCTACTCAGGAAATCAAGAAGGAAGCTACAGAAAAATACTGACAACATCACTGAAAACGGAACAGTTTCAAACACTAGATAGCATTTCATTTCTATTAGCTTCTCATTATGTTGCCCTGTTTTTATCTAGCTCCTTAACTATCTGGAAATATAGAATTCAACTTAGGATGATCTCATGGAGTTAGGAGTATGATAAATGGTAATTAAATCTATTTAAATTGTCTGTATTTTAAGAAACTCTCACTAGGAGGGATGGAGAACATCTCTGCTATAGAGAAATAAATAAAACATGTTATGCAAAAGTGAATTTATGGTTCATTTGGAATTAGAGATCTACCACCTTTTCAATCCATACAAATGCATAATCTTGTCAATTAAATATTATTGTTAAGGTCTAGTAGTATGTTAAAATCACTTTAAAGTGCAACTAAGGAAAATTCATGTGTGTTTATTACTCCTTAAGGGTCTATTAGTGGGTATTTTATTCAGATTTGTGTTGTAAAATCTGCATAAACTCAGCATATTGTTATCCCCATGTGTGCATTTGTTTGGTTAAAGCATAACAGCAAATCTCTATTACTGCAACTTCTGGAAAAGTCAAGAGAACTAAAACAGTCCTAATTTTAATCAGATACAAACAGTTATCTCTACAGAAGTGAAGAGTTGACTATTATGCAAATTGTCACAGTTAGTGGTCACCAAGCCATCACAGAAGACTGAGCAAGTCAATTATTTCAGATATTTCCAAAGACTAGTGAAGATGTATGTTTCTCATTTGCACCTTGTCTTATTCACGCCAAAATACGAAAAATATTGCAGCCTAATGATACTTGTTGATATTTTTTATACACGAGAGCTCCATTACTTCAATTCAAGTCTAAATATAAATTATGTTAGAAATCCTTTATTAGCTATGTTTTAATGGTGATATTAAAATGTGCAAGATTTTTGGAGCACACTGACATTTCCTGTTGGTGGAAATGTTTAGAGCAAAAGATGCCTTAAAATTTGTGTATGGTACTGCTACTTTCGAGCAGAGTTTCTCCCCACACATCTTTTCAAAACAGAATTCTTCTTTTTGAATGCTAACCATCACTAGTTATTAACATGAAAATAATTCCCTCAATGTATGGTATAAAAAAATCATGTCAGACCACAAAACTGATGGTTACTAAAGGAATTACTGTCTTTCACTTTAAAGAGAATGTCCAGCAGAAGTAGGAATAAAAAACAAAAACATCCTTCAATTTCTCCGATCAAAAATCCTCCTGCATCGTAGAGGTAAAAAAAGTGCAAAAAAATAGAACATATTTAAACAAATATAGAATACATTGGAAATCTGGGGGGGGGGCGCTGATGAAAATGGGAATTCTGACATTTTCTTCACTGTGGGAAGAATTTTGTCCTGAGCAACATATTCTTTTTAAAGCTCTCTATATTTTCACAGATACTCCATATTATAATTTCACTACAGAAGGACTACTACATACTTTACAAGTATTAATTAATTCAAGCGCAACGACTCATTCAGGAGAGAGTGTTACAGCTACAGTTTACACAGGAGGACCCTCAAAGGGGCCTGGGTTCCTTTTCCAGTGGCAGAAGTGGTGATGCGTGGTGGATAGGCACCCGTTCCATCGCAATCTGCTACTTGCAAACCTTTACATCTCACCACACAGCTGTACCAAGAGCCACCCGAGGTGCAGAGCCTGGGCTGAGGAGGGACATGGAAAAGCAATTTTGAGCTGGTCCATGCCAGCACTGCAGAGTTTAGCCCTCCAACACTTCCATAATGGCAGCATACAAGGGTGGAGGTGAGGCACAGGTGCAGAAAGGGGACACTCTTCCCATTCCACCCAGTCCTCTGGTTAATTTCGACTGGTATTTCTAATATAGAAGAATAAATTCAAAGAGAAGGAGAGGCAAGTGTTGCTATTTTTCCTCAAGCCTAAATGCATAATATTCAAGAGACTAGGTCAAAGGAGTTACTCACATCCAGTGAGAATATTCCTGCTCCTGTATATTTTTGAAAGCTATTTAATGCAGAATAGTAACCTAGATAACTTCCAGAAATCATATGATGTTTATGGAGTGTTTAGATCGAAACACAAAGGGTTATCAAAGGCAATTATGTGGAGAACTAGCTTAATGCAGAAAACTCCTGTGTCTAGAGATCAAAGTCAAATCAGAATACTGATTGCATGCAAAAATTAATTTGTTCCATCTCTTCCTAGGATTCCTCAGATTTTGGCATGATCTGACCGTCTTTACTCAGAAAAGGATCCAAGGAACTGGCGTGTTTACACAGTATGACTGAGGTGATTGCCACCGCTGGTACATGGTAATTATTGCAAATTTGGGAGCAAGCACCGGAGTTTGTAAACTTCCAGTGACATCCATACAGCCTGCGTGCTTCCTACACAAACTGTCTCACTCCAGGGCATTTTATGGGCTTCTCAACCTTCTACAGCATTTACGGCTAATCTACAAAAACATTGTGAAAGAACAGAATCATTAAAAAGGTAAAAACAAGGCAGGAAATCTTTAAAACGAGCGCTCGGTATTTCTCATCCAACTTTAGGTATTAAAATTCCAGCAACATCCATGGCTCAGATATAAAACCACACTGCCGCGCCGCCTTTCCTGCAGAAGAGGATCCTGCCACTCCAGCAGGAACGCCAACCTTGCCATTTTCTGCCTTTTCCCGATTTGTCAAAACTCCAGCGGCGCTCAAGGGGCGCTGCGGGCGGGCGAGCGCCGAGCAGCTCCGGTGGCACCGGGGCCGGAGCCCCGAGCGCGGCCGGAGCCGCCGCAGCCGGGCCGGGGCCGGGGCCGGTGCCGCCGCAGCGCTCGGCAGAGCCGCGGCTCCTCCGCCCGGCGGGATGGGGCCGGCAGCGCGGGCTGCGAGCCCGTAACAATGGCCCTTTGTCCAGCTGTGGCCGCTTCCCCCTCTGCAGCCAGGCCTTATCTGCTCAGGAAATGCCTGCTTTAACTGACAGGTAGGAGATTAAATCTACAGCTGCCGAAACACAATCTCCGCTCTGTTAGATAGGCTTTCATTGAAACGCGCTACAAACACATAATTTGTTTATGTTGTACCAGCAATCTTTGACAAAGCAGACTGTCTAGCTGAGACAAATGTGGTTAAACCCATTTATTGTATTATTTCTGCTACACAGAACAAGCTCTTAAAACGTAGAAACTACACAAGGCACAAAGCTCTAGCTGTCTCAAGAAATCAAGAATAGATGACTTCTTGTTACACTAGCCCCCTTTACACAGCATAGCATGTGCCCTCCTGGAAAACATCCACTGTGATTTCTTTCTTTTTTTTTTTTTTTTTTCACTCTCCCCTCCACATCAACCCCCTCCCCCCCTCCTTTTTTCTTTTTTTTTTTTCTTTTAAAGGGGATGGTTCAATGATGTTTATGTTTCCAGGTTTTAAAGTTTCTTTTGTTTTCTCTAGCATCAATAGCTTTAAAACAACTAAGTCAGTCAAAGGATGCCTTTAGTTTTAAGAAACAAGGGGATATTTTTGAGAGAGTACTTCTCAAAGAAAGAATCATTTTCCAGACACACTGTCTGGTCTTCCTGACTTAATGCATGCTCAAACCGAAGTTTTGCCTGACTAATGAATGCCGGACTGACACCCCCCACCCCTTCTCTCTCTGTTTTTTAATCATCAATCACCTATTTCTCAAAACATTACTTCATTTTTGTTACACCTTCTGCCTTATTTTAAAATAATATTGCTGGCTGTTTATTTCAAATGAAAGGCACGGGGAACTGATGAATTAAGTGTTTATAAATCTGAGTTTTCAGATTGAAAACAACCTTTTCCATAATGCAAAGGCTTTATAAGTAAAACCTGTCCTTTAGCCTGAGTTTCTTCTGGCCATATATTACTCCCAGTAAACTCTGCTACAAGAACTAACTGAGTGCTATATACTGGATATGAGAAGGGCAATGTTTGAGGAGGAGAGCCTCAGAAATTTACTCCAGTGGAGCAGGACTCCCAAGAACACTGTGGCCCATAGCATTCTTGCCTTTCTGTTTTTAAGACTCCATTCTCTGCTGATCTGCATGTGCACCTCCAGTTAATGTTACTGGGAGTTGTGTGCACACACAGATGTGCTCAGCACTGGCATGTTCAAACATCCCTTCACTCTAGTGAAATTTAATAAATGAGCCTTCCCAGTGTTATTAATACAGATGCTCAATAAGGAAGATCTTGTAAACCACTGAATTGTTGCTCTAATGGTTAATCATAATTAAAAGGAAAAGAAATAGGAAGAGTAGTCAACATTTTAGTGTTTGATCATTCACATTACTTCTATAACCATCCTGCCTCTCCTGAGGCATTCTCTTCCATAGCCTTTTGCAGCATGTTGGTTTCCATATTATTTTATTTAACCTTAATCACAGCATTCATCTCTGGGTTTGAGAGGAAGCTGTAACAGAGCTACCCTACGAGCTGCCACTCAGAGCATTCAGTTTGGCATAAAATTAAAAAAGTATGCAATAAACTGGCTGAATCCATAGGGAATCCCTCAAACAGCATGGATAATGAGGGGAATCCATAACAGACATAAACAAACCCAGAAAGATGTCTGGGGCCAACATCATTATGTAAGATATATGCCCAAGATGTATGGGCATACGTTTGAATGTTCAAACTAAGCCTGTATTAGATTGATTGAATCTCAGCATGGGGCTCAGTTAATAAACAAACCTTGCCTTCAGAAAGTATTTGGAGCTGAAATCATGTATTAGAGCCAGGCACCTACTACATGTGGCACTAAGATGCCCTCCTACCTTAAAGCTTTGTTAAAACAGGATGGTAAAGGAAATTAGAAATCCATACTACCAGAGGAACAGATACAATTTTCAGGTTAAGTGGCACCACTCTAAGGCAGTTGTTATCCACAGACTGTATTTCAGTCTATGCACCAGGGGCATATGAATAGGATTCACATTAAAAATTAGACACCGTTTGGAATCTTTGGGCTTTGATTCACACTTCCCATGTTTTTTAAACACGTTACTCATATTCTCATAAAGGATACAACAATAATGCTAGCAAATCTTTCTGGTAATTATTAATTTCACTGTAGAATAGCTTTTTTGCTATGCTTGGCTTGTTAAAAAAATGCATTTTGTTCACCTCAGGGTACACCATTAGCTTGCATATTTGCTCTTTTCCTTTTTTTCCAGGTTTTGTTTAAATATTCTTCTTAAACCTGTATATTAATCACTGCTCAGAGGGTGAAAGAATTTGCAGGAGCAGCTGAAGTGCTACTTTTTTCACAAAGTAGGAACTAGTTAGTGCTGACACTTTTTATTCATTGGAAGGTGAATGAAAGAGAGAAAGAAAAAAAAATTAAGAGTAAGGATGAGGGCTAACTTGGTGGTAGACAGTCCAACAGGTCAGTCTAACTTAATAAAATCTTGCAAAGTTGTGAGCTGCAATGGCATGTCTTAGTGACAGCCACATCCAGAAAGTTACCCCTGTCATACTTTTGATCATTGGGTTGGGTGATCAGAAGCAAGAGAAAGATTCCTACAAAAATACCCATCTAAATAGGCTTCCAAAGTCAGAGCAGAGGACAAAAAGCTTCTTTCAATAGCTCTGCTCCAGTCCTTACATCTGTGTTTACCTGTAAGCTACAATGCTCCACTTTGAAGCACAATGTTTTGGTGTTCCTATACAGGAAACAACTGCAAAATATTTCAGAGTGTGTACCTGTAGCACCTTAGTTCTCCAGCACCAAGTCCACATGTTAACAATGTTTAAGTACACTGAAGATGACTTTAGAGAAATTTTTTTTCTCCTAAAAAGTGGACTGTGGAAGTTTGTGTGTAGTACTTGCCATGATAAAGTCACATTTCTTAACAAGAAGCAGCTTTCCTATTAGAATTTTTTTAAATAAAAGTTAATATCTATTTGTCTACATTATAAATTTATAAATGTGTAGCTATGTTTATGTATTTATGTATATTTATGTTATAAATATACAAGCATATTCTACATACACATAGGTACATATAGAATAGAGAGATCTGTACATATATCTATGACACATTTCCATACATATATTTTTTACAAATAATCCTAACTATGCATAGGTTTTATAAATAAATAAATAAATAAATAAAGTATATATATATATATATATGTGTGTGTGTGTGTGTTTATATATGTATGTAGAAAATGCTTTCCTCTTATTTCCCAAATGCCTCACTCAGGATTTCTGTGTTCTTAGACACACCCATTTATACAATTGCCCTGCTGTACTCCTGGATAGCCTCCATTTAAATTACTTCCTGGGACACATAAAACCTGTGTTTCTGCAACGCTTCCTCTGGCCAGACCACCTTTATCAGGAGTTGTACTTTGAGCATGATACATTTAACAGGTTTGCTGCTGAGTCAAGAAGTCTGCAAGGCAGCTGGGCTAATCATAGTTACTTGAGTAACAAATATAAAATGTTTTTAAAATCATTCTATCACTCAAATCTATTATTGCTGGATTTCTCTCTGTCTCTTCTATTTATCAAATAATTTTTTTCTCCTTCCCTTAATCTCTTCACTCCTCACCTTCAGTCTCTTTACAAAACTCTTAGCATTAACTCTCACTTTGTCTCTTTTGGGATGTAGGTCATCTTGTATGCAAGGTAGCTATCCAGCAGTAAATTCTCCTTTTTAGGTAACTGATAGCAAGAAAGTGATGCCCAAAAGTTGCCAATAAACTTCCATTATAAGGAAGGAGACCATAGTGAAGTACATTCGGCTTTCTTGTCTTTAGGGGGTCATGGTCACAAATTCAGGAAAAGTTTAGACATAAAAGTAGCACCACATCAAGGAAATGAGGACACCTACAAACATCTGGTTTTTAAGATAGACACATGCAGCTGAAACAAATTAAAATTGTGATTTTCTAAAAGCCTCCTACTGCACTCAAGTGTCTTCAGAGTAAACAATTATCTTACCCAAACTCCCTGTTTTGTTAGTCCATGATTTTCTCCACCATGTTTTCAGGTAAATAAGACTTTTCAGCATGCAATTTTTTATTTCAGTTTAGGTACCCCTTTGAAAATACTTTTTAGGTTGTTGGGGTTTGGATTTTTTTCCTTTTCTCATTATAAATCAAACTCCATAAGTGGCACAGATCATACAAGAAAATAGGATATCAATAAAGAGTTTCTGAGGTGTGAGGGCAAATGGGCTGAACAGGATTAATGTAAAATGCTCAGACCAGCTAATCCACATGCTTATTTTTGACCACACTGGTATTGAATTTTTAAGGGACACGAAGGGGAGAGGTGTAATAATGCACTTTAAGAAAAAGAGAGGAAGAGGTTGCACTTACTGTTGGTAATACATACAAATGTATTACTTAATGCTTAGACCCAGAAATGCCCATTCATGCTTTATAGAATAGATCAGATGTCTCTGTGATGTTACTGCTGTCTGTCTGTCTGCTTTATGTTGCAGCTGAACAGAGCAATAGAGCAGCACCCCCTGCACTTTCACCCATACCGGCATCCCTGGTATTGCTGCCCCACAGGTGCCTGCTGTAGTGGGACTGTCCTGCTTGCAGCTGTGTTACAAACAGCAATACAAACCCAGCTCATCTCAGCATTCATATTGTACTTTTTCATGGTACATCTCCATTCTCCCTCCTGGAAGCCCAGACCATGTTCAAATCTCTCTTTCGTTTTCCATGCTCGCTGTCTGACTGGCTTTTGCTGTTACTACTCACTGCTATAACCTCTGTGCTATGCATAATAAAAATCTTTCCCATCTGAGTTGTCTGCCATGGTTACTGGAAATCTGCTGTATGTAGCATTCCCAAGAGCAGGAAAGGAAGGTACCTTAACTGCAATTGGATAAATATCACCTTTTCTTTAAAAGGAACGTTTACCCTCACTGAAACCACATCTAATGGTGGCTGCTAAGCTACCCCCACATCTGCAATAGGATTCCTGTTAATTTGCATTTTACTCCTTCTGGTGTTGACATAAGAACTGGAGTATATGCTCCTTTTCATTTTTCATCCTTTGCATTAAGGAAAAAAAAAAAAGATCATTTCCCTAATATTTCACAAAACTTCACCAGAAAATATAGCTAGGGTAAAAACTATCTGATCCCTGCCTCCTTATGGTGCTTTTTAACTGAGTTTGCATGTTAATTTATTGCATGCTTTGTTTGTAAATGTGCTTCTGAAATAAATGAAGCATTTACAAATATGATTAATCTACAGATTCAGAAGCACGCAATAAAGAAACAAATTGCTGAGTGCCCTTGTCCTTTTACACAGAAGCTAAAACACAACTTTCAAATGTCTAAGACTGCCTAGCTCTATTTTTTCTTTCAATAAAGTTGTTTAAAATGGATGTTTTCAGCAACCAAATTTTTACTAAGTTCCTGGTTCCAGTTTCATTTATACTAGTGTAAGTCAGAAGCAACTGCAACATATGCTGTAAACCAACACCAGTGTAAACACCGTGTAGATGAGGTCAAAATAAGGCTGTTATTGTATGACTTTTAAAGTGCTCATGTAGATTAATATTCTCACCCCTTAACAGCTTTAGACACATCAGCATGAACACAGAAATGCAACAAGTTGAAAATTCAAAGTACATTTACTAGTGTATTTTATGCCACTCACATTTTCAGTCAGACCACCCAGAGCAAAGAAAAGAAAAAGCCACAACAAAAAAAGCCCTCTGCATTGTTTGCAATAATATGGAAGGAAATTGAGTGTATATTCTCTTCTTCCTGTATTTTCCAGCTAGATTAAGCTGTTGTCTTCACAATTGCCTCCCAGCTGCTGTGACTTGTGAAAACAACAGACCCTGCTCTGTTGTCTGCAGAAAGCCTGGATTGTTATGAGTAACTTTATTGCAGGCACATGAGTGTGTTAAGACTTTAAAACACGCTCAAATGTCATGTGCACACCCAGTGACGGGCAAGAATAATTATGAAAAAACAAGAATTCTATGTCTACGAAACAGTGTCAGACAAAATGGGCCATTCATTGTGTTCCTTTGGGAATGCTTGGACTCTCCAGCCAGAAAACAAAAAAGGCACTTTTTTCCTGCCGTAGGCTGAATACTTAGCTTTGCCATCTGAGCCCTAAGAAAACATGGGCCCCCTCTCTAACTACTGGCTGGCCCGCACACAGTAAAAAGTATTAATGTCCCCCTTTTTTCCAGCAGCTCCCTCTGTGTAGGCTGCGGCCAATGTAAAGTCAATGCAAAGACAAAAGTTTGCCTAACATTAGTAAAAAAAACATAACTCTTGTGCAGTCTGAAAATCCCTCTGACACACAGAGGTTTTATTCTGAGGCATAGCCCCTCTATCCTTGGGCGAGTTACCGTAGCTACTGTTAATGCTTTTAGCAGGTCATAACTGCTGCCTGCTACTCCCCTTCGAGCTCTCCAGAAGTCTGTGGATGAATCAGGTTGTACACAATTGTTAAAAACTATTATCTAATTGCCCCATTTGCTACTGTCCGTTTTCACAGTTGGTGTTTTCCTAAACAGAATCTGTCTGTCCCTGAAAGGATTCTTAGAAATGGAAACGTAACGTGGCTTAGCTCGGCATCAGGTCATTTTGATACCAGTTTTTTTCCTCACAGGTGGACTAACTCCAGTCTCATCTTAAAAGTGATAAATTACAAGCAAATGAAAAGCTTTTTGTGCTATTTCTAATAATATTTTCTATGTCAGACACCATTTTTTCTAATGTACATATTTAAGCTAAGAAATCACATTTGTCCCTATTTTTTGTTCCAGCATCTATTCAGCATATTCAGCTAAGTGTTTGTACCTCTTTAAAAGAGGTGACCATACAAATTCAGTATTAAACTGGAGCAATGTTTCACAGAAATAGAAACGACACACAGTAACTTGGAAAATCCTTGTGTGCTACCCATAAAAAGACAAGAATTATTTCTTATGAATTTGGCCCGGTGTCTGAATATGGATTTGCAGGTTATTATTTAAGAAATTTAGCAAGGATTTTACCTTGCCATGCTCAAAGCAGGCCAGGAAATGAGAAAACAATGGAATCATAATTCTGAAGGGCTCTAGTGAATCTGTATATTCATAAGGAGTGATAGAAGGAAAAAGGAAGGGCAAACTGTAACTCCCACAATTTTCTGGGTTGTTATTTTCTTCACTAAACCCTCTTACTCAACTTAGATAACATAAGTAGATTACATCTTCAGCATTAAATGGGTTTTGAAAGGATATAGTGCTTTAACATTAAATTCTTCCCTTCTTCAGGGCATGAACTGTCCTTCCTTATTTGTGCACTGTGTAAGCAGCACCTACCAGAATATGACAGTGATCCTGACTGGGGTCTCAACCAACTGTGCAAATATTAGTACTTGTAATATTATAATAGGAGGCCATTATGGTTAATATTGTGTCATGCCAAGATATCCCAGGGGGACACATCAAAGATGAATGTGCACAGGTAAATTGTCTTGTCCTTTTCTAGAATCTAAAAGAGAAAGGTTTCAGACCACTTCTTGTCACTTCTAATATGAAAGTACAGGCTTAGCCTCAAACATGTATTTAAATCAGAAACATACAGTACTATGAAATGAACCATCAGGCCATCCATGAATTTGTTTTAACAATCCAACAATATCACCATTTCTCATTCATCCACTTAGCTTAATTTTCCTACCATCACTTTCATTGCTGAGGTTGTCTCTATTAAGCCATTTTTTGTGCATCATTAACTTTTAACCAGGCATCGATAGCTTTATTGTTTAAATTGCGTATGACTTTATTTAACGTCAGCATTTCTTCTGGCTCCTGACATGAAGTCACATTTTATAACTAATTAAATTGATCCCTGGGAAGCAGAAGCCACTAAACGGAATTATTCGTACCCAAGTGTCAATATATTAAATCAAAGGGCTAATGAGTTGGGTCACTGCTTCTTTTATCTGAAAGCTGCTGCAGAATAGAATTCATACCAACCTCTACCTTCTGCTTTAACAATCAATTTTATTTAAACCAAAGGTAACTAATTAATAAATTTTGATATAGCTGTAAATAATACATTTAAGCCTGTTTTTATGACTTGTGCACATGTTAAGGTCACTCTTCTAGGCATAAAAAATGCTTTGTTGATATAAACTGTCTAAAAGCATATCTTTTGAACTCCCCATGTGTAAGGAACATTACTTCTAGGTCATAGGAAGCTTCCAAACTGACTTAAAAGGTGTTTTGTAAGTAAACAGTTTTGAGAACTTTTCAGTTTTCAGCCATTTCTATTATAGGCGTAAATCAAGATGAAAATTTGCCTCTTGGAACTGACAATACTGCCTAACGAAAGTGATTAAGAAATGACTAAATTTGTCATGTCAGCTTTTCCTATAGCTCTTGCAGCTGCTGAGTAATATTTTGGATGCTTTCACTATTTACATCTGGACACTACTTTTAAAATTCATCACCTAATAATTCATACCACTCACAGATTTAGTCATAGTTCAGCTTTCTTTGACAAAAGGCTTGTAGATGGTTCAAGAGAGCTATCTTTACTGAAGTTGTCTTCAACTAATCTGTTTACATCCAGACTGCTTAAAAAGACATTGTGAAAATCTCCCATGCCTCAAAACCACATTTCAGTGTCTATTTGTTTTGCCTGAGAGCCAATCAACTTCTCTATCTTATAACCTTTGGATAGTTCACCTGTGTGGAAGCAGCAAGCATACTTTGACACTAACTAATGTTTATAAGCTATAACTAGGCTTGAAGTTAAAGAGCATTAAAAAAAATTCAAACAAAACCAGGATGGATGCCATTGCCATATTTGTTTGAGTGAAAATACACCTACTTTTAGCAGCCTAAACAACTAAACTTTTGATACAGCTTGCCATATGCATAAGGAGATCAGAAAATGGGGTGAAATAAGACTTTCTCTCATTCATTCATTCTCTTCCCCACAGCAAACAGGACCCTGAAAGGAATGTGGCTGAGGCATCACCAGCTCCCTAATCTACATCTATGGCTGCACCCCCCACACAAAACAAACAAAGAAATTATAAACTGGTTTCAAAGAAATACCTGAGCAACCATTGAGAGCAAGGCTGGGATTGTTCCCTTGAAACTAATGGTTATTTTAACACATAATGGTGAATTAAAAATAGGATGGCAGCAACGTCCTCCTAAAACTCGGGTTTGTTGTTTCACCACTAAGATCAAATGCAACACAAGGAACACCACAGATCTTTTTTAAAAAATGCATGTTCTTGTACCCACACATCATTTGCTTTCTCAAACAGTAAATTAGGGGTTTTTGGCCGGCACAGTGGTTGCCTTATAAAACAACTTTAAATAGTCACTTTTATCCATTTATAAATGGATATACTTTGGAGGGTCAAGTATGTGCTGTTGTTTCACACCACAAATGTTTTCTTTCGTTTCCAATGGTTAAATGTCATGAGAGCGCTTGACCCCACTACAGAGCATCATTCAGCATCTGGGGGAAACCACAAATATGGCTGTACCTGTGGCTGGCATGAGATCATTTAAAAATAAAAGATCATTTCAAAAGCGGATTCTGTAATAGTGAGACATTTGCACCTACAAATATTTATTAAATATGGACTGCCTTAATATATATATTCTGTAGTCTTTATGCTTCTCTAATGTAAGGGTTTTTTTTTAAATGTATCAAATATTTGGAGCTATAGCAACATTATAGTTAGATTAATGGGCTACCATGAATGGTCATTGAATATACATAGAATTTGCTTCTTTTTTTCCCACTTAGATGGCTCAGGAAAAAAATATTTTTGGTAAAACTGGGAAAGTTCTACGCAAGTGTTCATGTCTTTGGTAGAAATAAAAAGTAATGCCTTTAAAGAAAGACTGAAAACACAATGGTGCTACAACTCTGTCAGCCACAGTTTCTGTGCAAAGCACAGAGGGAGTTTCATGTAAAGAATGTTTCAGAATTGTGTTACAGACTTATGTTGTTGCTGGAATTCAAAGAAAACAAATTGCAGGCATGATGCTGGAGATCCACTGGAAATAAGTCTTTAAGACAGACAACTGTAGCAAAATCTGTTGCTAGTACTCCAAAAATCAAGTTGCAACTGCTGCACCATATAAAATGGAACAACAGTGTTGAAAGAAAAAGAAAAGTTTGATTCGGGAAAGGTTCAAATTCTCATCAGTTACAATGGCAACAACTGCTGGAAAAACATGTGGGTAACAGAGGAGGAGGAGGAGAAGTAAGCATTGTTTTCCCAAAGTAAATCGTTCACTGCTCATCACCCAGTTAATGTTGTTCAAGCAATATCATAGTTAAATCATAGAGAAATCTGTTTCTTCAACTAAGCTACCTAGCAAAGATCCTGATGATATATTTGAGGTTCAGTTCTGCCCATGAGAAAACAAAACACGTGAACAATGTAAAATCTACCACTAAATACTTAGTAGTGGCCAAATAGAACTGCTGGGAAACTTATCTGTCATCACATTCAAAAATTGGTTTAGCTTATGGGTTTGGAGAGTTCTGCAAAACATAAGAAAGAATAGCCCTTACTAGGGATATTTCCAAATTCTTTTACATGCTGTCTTTCACCAATTACTGTAAAATGATCTAATTAATTTATTTAAACTCTGGACAGCTTTATTTTATTTTTAGAAATTAGCAGCCTGGAACATGCAATTAAGAAAGAAAAATTAATTTCTTATGGTTTAAAATAAAATCGCTCCTTTTTATCTGGTGTCTTCAGTTTCTGGAGAAAAAAAATCTGTAAATACTAGTGCCAAATAACTTACATTATGGGTGTCAGTATTAGAAAAAGTTATTCGGGATTCATAAGGGAGTTGGAGATACACACATAAAATCCAGTTACCACACCACCAGTTGGGTTTTGGGGAGAAAAGTGGGAAGGGAGGGTTCGCAGATGTTAAACACAAGCACAGACATTAATAACCATTAAAATGGAAAAAGAATTGCTCACTAACATGCTAATGCCAATACTTTAAAAGAATTTTTCCCCTAGTTTTTGCCAGTGATTTCACTGTTGTGCCATTGCTGTTACTATACTCCAGTGGAAAGTGATTTGTTGATATCCCCTTAGGTCATTCCAAGCTGTATGGAGCCTACAGCAATTAGCTGCTCATGTTTCTGTCAGTTTTCTGGTACTAGACCTTCCTTTTCATGAGATTTTTTTTTTTTTCTCCCTGTTCATTTATATTAGATGTTTGTGGTTCTCTTGCTCTGAGCTATACAGATAACAATTAAGCTGAAACATTCAAGAACATTATCCTGTTCTTCGTACTCTAGAGTTAGCACAACAATTTCAGAAGGCATCTAATAGTCTGCATGAAGAAAGGCAGAGAAAATGTGGTAAGAAACATGAACTATTTATGTACATTTTTATGGTTTATCTTGGCAAATTTTTGCTTATGATTTTCTCTAAATGTGAGCTCTTGGATGCCTACATATACAGACACAACTAGCCCACATGCAAATTTCCAAACTGATGCTACATTCAAAATTGTTGAAGCAAAAGGACAGACTATCTTTATCTCTTCACTCCTTTGGAATTTGTATTTTAAATTCTGCCTATCTATATATTTCTGTGCATCTATTACCTTTTCTCCAAAACTTTAATAAACCTAGCATTTTATGATTAGTTAAAAATGAACAAACTTTTGGGATCTACACGCTTTTGGTGCAATAAAGTGAAGGTTCAAAATTTTTAACCTAAACAATTTGGTACCTCATTTGCAGGTGTACTTTGGAATTATATGTCTAAATGATTTCCACTTCATCTGAAAAGAAGTTGTGGTAATTAATTGCTCCTGCCACAAGCTGTGCCCAGGAAGTTGGTAGAGTAAAACCAGGCTAGTCTGAAGAATATCAGGACATTAAAATGTGTCAGTAAGATGTTTAAGATATGTTAATGAAATTTAGGAAGCAATAATGGCATTGGATTTCTCTGGCAAGTTGAATATACATCTTTCTGAAATATACATAACAGTTATCATACATGAAATTTATTTTCATCCATTCCCTGAGCAAAAAGAAGGATAATTAAAAAGCAGAGCTCTAGGAAACTGGATGATTTCATTTTGCAAGGATTTGTACAACCACTTCTTTATTTTTGTGTAGAATTACTCAAAGTGAAGCAACAGCTAGCTGATCCAAAGTCAGAAATCATGCCAGCCTCACATGAAAATCACTTTCCGGACATTTAAATACATTCTAGTTAAGTTTGAAGCATGTAAATTAATCTGGCTAAGGGTGAAATTAAAAGAATTCCAGTAACAGATTAGTATTACTGGTTGTAAGAGTAGTAGTGATAAAGTGTTTCTCAAGTACTACAGAAAATCATGGAAAAGACCTGAAGGCTTAGACACACTCACTAACAGAGACAATTTGGGATTTTGCTAGTGCTAACAGGCATGCAAACAATTTTTCCAGGCCACTTTCCAAAAGCCTCTAAGAATACAGCCTTAAGTGAATATAGTTTTTCATGAAGGATAACAAACTGACAGCCTAAGAGATGGAAAACTTATAGGCAGGTACAGAGTGAAAATACTATCACTGGTGGAAAAATAAAAAAAGGCTCAGTGGTACTAAAAATTAAATGAACTGGTGATATTTCATCTCTGTGTTTATATATCTCTGTAGCATATGGCTTCTGTACTTTGTGTGAATCACAATGAAGCATCAAATGCAAAAGTCAAGAGGCAAGTTCACTATATGCTTTAAAAGAATTCACAAAAATGACTCTTTCTGTTGACTGCTCCCATTCAAAGGCCTGAATGAACAGGCTTTATAAATATGGGGTACTCATGGAAGCCTGCACAGCCAAGTGTGCCTGCAACCAGATATTTCCTATGTGAATAACTAGACTGGGAATTTTCAAAGGCTTGTAGTAAGCTGTTTCAGCAGCAAATTGTCTCAGCCCTTAGTCACATGTTCCTTAAAAGGAAATCATTAGCAATCTAAAAACTCCCTTTCTTTAGTGTTTTCCAGTGTATGCTCAGTGTACTGAGACACATTGTAAGTGATATTAACCTATGTTATACTCTCCTAGAAAATACCATGCACATCCACTGAAGATCTATTATGTACCTAGCACGTTCCCCAGTTCAGATCTCCCATGTTATTCAGTCCCTACTTAATAGATAATAAAGCCACATTCTAAAACATTTTCAAGTGGTCTTCTGAGCCAAGAACTCAGGTTATCTGCGTTCAATTCCCAGCTCCACCCAGGCTTCCTGTGAGACTCTGAGCAACTCACTTAAGTGTCTGAGCTTCTTGCCTGAAAAATAGGACAAATAAAAAGTTCTTTTTATAACCCTTCTTTTGAGTCTTATCTACCCAGACTTTGCAGTTCTTTAGGGAGAGGAACATCCATTGCTTCTTAGAAGCAATAGTGACTGTAGAGTCTAAGATCAACCATACCATGACGAAACATCCACAACATTTAAGAGGATTGACTCCACTGTGGTACCATTCCAATAGCCTCAGTTCAGCTCTACCAGTGACTTGCAATTAATTGTAGGCAGTGTCTTAAATTTCAAGGGGGAAAAAATAATTCCAAGAAAGAATAAATGGCTTTTTAATAAGTTTTAAACAAAAGGATTATGTGTTTTTAAAGGAATTCAATTGTTAATTTCAGTAGTGAACTGAGCTATTTTTCCCATATTTCCTAACCAATTGCTCAGATTTATAAGTATATTGAAAAGGATCTACCAAACCTTTGATTTTTATTTCTATGTCCTTTCACTGGTACCCACTTATTTTTAATTTTGTTTCTCTGCTGACAGGTAGGAAGTTTATGAATCTCTCTCTTTCTCATGGTTTATATTGTCACCAGTAGTCCCTGATAAATCATGGTCTGAGAGAGTAGAGGTGGGCAGAGTTTATGCAGTGTGTGTGCATGCAGGAAACAAGATTAAATGTGTAGTTTGACCACTCAGGACGCCTTGGGTCTATGGTAGAAATAAATGCTTGAATTGGGGGATGATTGTATGAATTAGCTGCAGCTATTTTAATTCAAGAAATAAATTATACAATCAGGTTTTTTTTTTTAATGAAAGACCATTAACAACAAATCTTTCTGAAACATCACTGTGCAGATATTTCAGTTACTTCAATATTCTTAGACCTTTGATTATACTTTTGATTTTCAAAGCACTTTTAAACAATGAATGAACCTAACAACTCTGCACCAACCCCTTTTCCATAACTGTGGCTGTGAATATTAAAGAGAAAAAAATGAAGAACAAATGGTAGAACAAACCAATAGACAGTGAAAAGAGGATTTCTTAGATACCCAGCATAGAGAGACTTGCCATGTGTACATATCTATTTCCCACCTTTATGCTGTCTCTATTCATCACAGTAAAGTTCTCACATTGTTTTACCTAAAATTCTCCTCCTAATAATTACAAAATTAGTCAGAAGAAACTCATGTTCTTGTAACCATATAAGACTAGGACTACTCCCCAGTAAAAATTTCTGTCAGCATAAAGGAATGACCTATATAAATACAGTATTTTTTATTATTCAGAACTTTCTTCATTTTTTCCAGTTTTTCCCACCACTCTACTTAATATTTCTGCATGTATTTTGCCAAAACAAATTCAATATCTTTGATGGTATGATGTGTGTATAATTCACTTGTGATTTTTCAGTTAAAGAAGCTATCCCAAACTCAAGGGTGTTATAACTTTTTTCTACTGCTACTCCATATTTTCATTTATACCCCTGTGTATTCGCATATGCATTTTAAATACTTCTCTGAAACACCAATAATCCCTCTTTGAAGTACTGAATGGAAACCAAAAGATCAGACATTTTTAGTTCATGACTTTTCTCTCACTACAGGAAACACTCTGAGATCATAATTTGACAGCAATTTCTCTTGTCTTCCAACCCTGAGATGTTTTCCACAGCAATATTTATTCCAAGTAGGCAGATTTTATTGGGAAGTGCTATTAGGCCATAGGTCGTAGATCACCCAACAACAGGGAATATCTCCAGTCCCTGTTTGCTTCTGGAATGCCAACTGTTAGAAAGGGACATGGGAGGTTTCACAGGTTCAAGGGCAAATACAGCCAATGGATTTGTGGCTTTAAGGAATTTGACTTCACTGTCTGCTGAGGTAAAAGCTTGAAGTGAAGTTTTTCCTGTGATTATGTTATTAATAGGGTCTCTCCCCTCCTGGATCCTCTCATTCAACAAGTTTTTTTACACAGGTACTTTTCATGTAAATATACATTTAGGAAACCCAGCCTGTCTGAAGGAGTATGGAAAAAATCCCTCACCTCAGTCTAGCTGTCTGCTTTCACCAAAATTGGAGGAACTTAGTTCTACTTAAAAAAATCTATTTTTCTATCAAATTTCACTGAAATCCACCAACAGGCTAAAAAGTTAGTGGTACATGCACTTCAACACACAGGGCTCATTTCCAGAGGCAACCAGGCTAACAATACAAATCTGGTATCTTCCTTTTCTACTCAAATTGCCAACCTGACAGCTTTAAAAAGTGAAGCTCCTTTTTCTCTTGTTGCCATGTACTACAGCGAGGTCTTCTCACAGAACTGACTATAATGCCACAGACAACTTTCGTAACAGCACATTTCAGAAGGAAAAAGATTAAAACTCCTACAACAAACTCCACTTCATAGTTCTGCTTGCTGGATGCAGCACCTCCCTCCTCAAAGAGGAAAGTCTTCCCAACCCAGTGGTGTCTCTGCAATTCTTCTGCTTTCCCAGGCACTTGTTCTCCTGCTTGCTGGCCTGGCAGCCCTGGTGCCCCCTTTTCTGTGAGCTTATTTTACTCACTAAACTGACAGTGAATAAGATCATGTAGCTACTGATGTCTGCACTTTCTGCTGAGATGAACAGAGATTTCAGGATCTTTAGGGCTTCCTTTCCCCAGAATGATGCCTCTGATCTGGAGTACCAGTCCAAGAACCACAGCAAATGTGAGATGTGATAAATGAGTGAGGGCTGAGTAAAAGAGTAGCACTGAAATACAAGACAGGCCTTCCTTAAATGTGGGGGTTAAAATGTCCTGCTGTGCCTCTGTAAGTTTGAGCCTCTGCTCAGCTACTTCTTACACAGTCCTGGATTCAGGCTGAATCCAAACAAAGTTTGGATCCCACCTCAGGGTGGGACTGGCTGCTCCACTCCTCTCACCTCTAGGTCTTCCTTCCAAGAGAGGCCAAAGGGCTGAGCAGGATGGATTGTGTGGTGTGCACCAACCCATGTCACTGACAGGGGTAACACCCACCCCAAGCTGTCACATAAGTGGGATATAAATCCTGGGAAGGGACTGGGAAGCACATGAGCTCAGCCAGCCAAGAGTCCAGAGTGATCAGCCCAAGAGAAGAAGCAAGTGGCTTCCTCTGAGAGTCTTGGTACAGTTTTTAAGATTTTTTTTTCATGATACTGTGTCATTTTAAGCATCATGAAAAATAAAACAGACAGATCCTCCAGTCATTCCTCAAATAGACCACACTTTGCCTGGTTAGGAACTTTGCCCAGCTTCCCTAGCACAAGAACACTGAATGCAGGTGAATCATTCTGAGGAACTGGACTGGTGTGGTTATAAAATGAAGCCTTTTATATTAGAAAGAGGGTATATCATAAACCTATCAATGAACACATGGGGGAAAAAAGTACAAACTGTCAGGAGAAAATTATGGCCCAGAGATAAAAATTAATAGTGAAGTACTTGTCAAAGTACCAGACTTTGTCCAGACACAGTTGTACCTCCTTCCTAAGATACACAAAAAGCAGCTCAGTATATTTTAAGGCAAATAGTTTCTAGCCTTCAAATTACAGAAAAATAATTTAAAATTTATGGATTAAATGTGGAAGCTACAGATCTGTCTGAAACCCTCTTACTATAGTGATACCCTAATGAAATTAAAGCACTTCTCTTGCACAGGGTATGTAAGATAGAACACTTGATCCCAAAGTATGGAGTATTACAAAAATGAAGTGAAATTTATATCCAAAAATATAATTTAAGTCCCCCAATGTACCAAAACCTCAATAATTTCAGTAGGTTCCAAAAATCTAATTTGGATAGGAGTATTGTCAGCAAATTCATAGTACAACCATCAAACATTCAGAAAGCATTAGTTTCACAAAGCCTTATGTGAATAAAATGGAAAACATTTTAACTATGCCTCAGCAATGCCAATATAACAAAGGGATGAACCTGAGAGCTACAGCAGGTGACAGATTGACTGTTTCTTTGGAGAAAATCTCCCAGTAAGACCCTTTTTTCAAATTGTGCAGCATATTCCAAGTAAATCACTGAAACTACAAACAAAATTCTAACTGGTAAATTTGCAGAAAATATGTAGGCTGAGATGAAATGTATCACCACAAATGAAATCTTTTTCATTCTCTTTTCTCTGACATGTGCAGACCTTCTGCAAAGAAGGAAAGAGAGCATTATTTTGCTCAGTACCCAAGGCTCTGTTTCCATGGGAAGTGTGTGCCAATCTAGAGCAAGTAGTTTGGTAAGAAATGTGATTTGTGAATGCTTGCTTCCCATGGTTTTGCATGAGATGCAAACACAGAGTTTTGTATCTCTGCTGTCTATTAAAGTATAAGTCCAGATCAAAACTTTGCCTTTTAATTTAGGGCATTGTAGCATCTCTTTCCCAATTAAATTATTCAAGTTCTAATATGGGGACAAGTTAGTCTAAAGCCTTTACTTCCAGGACAAGCTGAAAGGCTTTATCAGTGCCACTAATTTCATGGAACTTAATTGAATGCAATACTTTTTAGACTTTTTTTCCTATATCTCAAATGTTGTTACCTAATTACCTATTGTGTCCAAAAACTCTTGAGCTGGAACTCTGACAGAGAGACACACAGCCCAGCAATTTGACAGTTCTTTCCTTAGGAAATCAAGGTTAAAAATGCTTTGGTTTCAGGGATTGCATACTTTTCTTTTTTCTTTAAAACTAAATGCTATGATAAACACAGGAAACAAACAGGCAGATTGAGTGTGAAATTTGCACTCATTATGAGCATTTTATGAAAGTAAGCTACAAATAGTAATAAACCTCCCACAAGACAAAGGTGGCTGTTGGCAAATATAGAAAAATATCTAAGAAATGGGGAGAAGTGCAACACTGAGTCAAAGTGTCAGGCAGCAAGAATGTGAGAAGTGTTGATTATTCCTTCTTTCTTCAGTAGAGAGATATGCTACTTTTATATGATTAACATTTCATTCTGGTAACCCAACAACAATGCAGCAAAGGTATAAAAGTTCATTCTTAGCTGGTAATGGTAAGCATTAGTTCATCTTCCTTTTTTTTATTGCAAAAAAAAGCTAAGTACTGTGGAGCCAGAGCTTTAATACTCTCCTCAGCTCTTCACAAAAGCCTCAGCGAAATCTGGGTCCTGTCATAGCATGACAAGAAGATAATCTGTGTGGGACCTTCCCCTCTGATTAGAAGGTGCTTTCTCTTAATCAGATGGAAAGAAAGTCTCTTGGTAAGAAAGCCCTCCTCCTCCAGAAAATGAAAACAAATCTTTAGAGAAAGGCTTAGTCAGAATTTACATGCAATCCAGGTTAAACCATTTTCCCTGGGCCTTATAACTACCAAATGTCCCTGAATATGTGTGGCTCCTTAACTTCTCTGAAGCAGTGTTTTAATCCAGGCAAGATTTCACCCTGCAATGTGGGCCTTTGTAGCATTAATATCCTAATGGTCCTGGATGCTGCAGCTCATCGAGTGTTACGTACTTTGTCATCTCCAGGGAGAAAGGAAATAAATGGGTGACTTTCAGCCTTGGCAGCTGTAAATCTGTTACCAGGATGAAGAAGGCAGATGTACAGATGTGCTGTTCTGTGGAGCTATTCCTGATTTCCAGAGGTAAGTAGGATCTGGCACAGGTTTGTGGCTTCTATCCCATCAGAATTCATTTATTTAGTGAGAAGAAATAGAAGATTATTTACTTCATAACAATTTTTAGAAGACCCTTCTCAATAAGTGCTAAGGAACGCTGTGTTCTTTCCTACTGCTATTTTTCCTTTCTTCAACATGAAAAAGCAAAGCCTGGAAAGAGTAGACAAGCTGAGAGTCCTACATGCCATTCCCGTGATCCATCATCCATTTCATTCTTCTCAGAAAAGAAATAGATATTTTTCAGTTGAAATGCTACCGCTAAAATCTTTAATTCTTCTTGTTGCTAGAGAACTGTCTACTCAGGAAAGATTAAATGCATTTAAAATTTTGAAGCTAGTTTCATTCTTAGCACTCTGCAACCTGTAGATTGTTCATTTACCATCTTCTTATACATACAATAGAAGCTCAAAGAATAAAAACTGCTCAGTGAATTCTATGAGATTACCTATATTGCCTAGATTATGTGATGGATATACTGAATCAAAATACCAAAGTAAGGAAAAAAATTATTTCTCTAATACTTTTTGAATTGCAATTCTTTCATGTAGATATGAAAGACTAAGTTTCTCAACTAATTTCAAACACAATGCTGATAACTATCATCATTATATTGTAAATAAAATAATGTAACCTATTAGTTCAGAAGGGGGACAATTGAACTGGAAATTTAAAATAAGGTTATAATACAAAAAACACATGAAAAATTGATCCAAAAAGCAAACTGCTTCTACCAAGATCATTCTATAATTTCTGCTGTGGTCTCAGCTTTCACAACTGTACATGCACCGTGTCCTGAGCTACAAGCTTTGATGCCACACAACCCAAAGCCTTCTCCTATGCCATCTTGAAGTCTGTTCACACAATGACTTCGCAGAGCAATGGAAAACACTTTTTTCCACCTGTTTGGGTTCTGATTTGAAGAGGATCAGTATGTTCTGATTGAGGAGGATCAAAAAGGCTGCCTGTTTCACAAGGGAGTTTCCTGTTTGTTTCAGAGTAGGAAATAAGCCTAAAACCACGTAGTATTTCTTGACAAAGTGCTTTGCCAGTGGTGACCACAACATTTTCAAACTGTTGCACTGGAATGGCTCATCTTTCTCTCAAGGTAACAACAGAGTTCACTAACACTATCCAAAAAAAAATAATTGTGTTTTCTACATTAAAAAAAAATAAATTACATCAATCTGTCAAACTATGGACCTATTCTCCACAGAGAATGCCAACTGCCAGTAACACAGGAGGCACCTGAGCCCCACATTGGAAAAAGAGTGTAAAACACCTACTTGTAAGGGGTAGCACCACTAGACTACACAAAAGGCACCACAGAGGTCTTCCTACATGTTTAAACCCATATGCAGACATATTTGAATATGCAGTGAGAGGCTTATAAAAAGCATACCATACTATACATGTAATTAAGTAAATATTAATATGCTTTACATAGGCTGAACCTTTATCTGGGCAATATTAATTATCATAGTAACATAAAGCAATAAGCACTAATGACAATTCCTACTACTATATGTGAGAAGAGGAGAGGCTGAGAAAGAAGAGCAAGACATTGGACATTTTGAAAGAAATCAATCCAAGAGCTTAAAGAAATAGTGATTTTCATTGCAGAATCAAAATGAAATGAGTGGGGTTTTTTGTTTTTTTTTTTGTTTTTTTTTTTTTTTTTTAGCAACCAGGACCTTTAAAGGGGCAATTTTGCAAAGAGAAATAGCACCTTTGGACTTTTAATATATGTTTATGTAAAATGTGAGTGGCAGTTCCATGTTAATAGACCTTGTTTAGGGGAAAAAAAAAAAAAAGAAAAAAAATCAGTTGCTGATCGATGGTGAGTAATTAGCCCCTTAGCATCCAGGAATGCTTCCTCCTGAGCTGGCTCTTTTAAATAGCTCCGGCCCTGGCTGCCTTTGTTGAGCTTGGAAATTGTGCACATATGAGAGAAATTAAGCCCTCATTTAACAGGGACACATGTCTGTCAAGTCCAGAGGAACAAAGGCTGGTCCCTGGGGGCTACTCAGCTCCCTGAGGCTGCCACTCATTCTGTTAGCAATGCTTACCCTTTACAGATTGTGTATAAAACCCAATAAATCATTTCATCTGCTCTGGTTAATATACGCATGAGCCTGGGACTTCCTTCAAAGTTGTTTTTTTCCCTTTTGCTTGCAACTCCTCACATTTATTAAGAAGTGACCTCTCTTTGCCAGAGTTTAGCCAGGTTTTTACCTTTATGCAATAGCATTAATGCCTGTGAAGCAAACCTGAAACATTTACTGTCAGAAATAAAGACATTTGATGCTGCATCTATTTCACACAGGAAATGTTTTACGACTCTTTAATGGTCAATAATCATCAGTGTCTATTGTATAAATTACTAGTATATTCTGTTCCTCCTAAAGTTATGTCTAAAATGCCTGCATATTTCAACTGATAGCAAAATGACAGGGTAAATAAAATTGCAGATTTGTAGCCTTGCATAGGAAGAGACTCTTTTCCTAATTAAAACAAACCAAAAGGAAAGTAATAAAGATAGCACTTTAGTTCTGTTCTTTACAAAGCGTTATCACAAAGACATATCTATGTTGTCCTGGATAAATCAAAAGAAAAAGGACTCTCAAGATTAAAAAAAAAAACAAACTTAATTGCACAAAGTGATAACTGAGGTAAACACATGCAAGACAAAAATTTTCATGCACAATATATCAGCTGCCTCTGAGGTCTCTGTGGTGGATGGACACACTTATCCCCAAATATAAATTCACATGTAGAACAGAGGAATATTTTACAGTTACAAAAAAAAAAAAAGGTAAAATGAAATGCTGTCATTTCCACGTGAGCTCCTTTTGTATTTAAAAAGAGGGCCTAATTCTGTACTTCTAGTATTAAGACTGACATAAATGGAAAGAACATGAACAACACCAGCTGAGGAAATGGCACCCTGCACTGCATTCAATGAAGCAAAACTCTCACTAAGTTGAGCGTGAGTTTTTCCTTATACTTGAGCGTAGGATTAAGCCAATGCAGAAAAATTACTGGTGTAGAATAAAAACAAATTAAAGCGCAGAGTTGTATCTTCTTTCCCTGAAATGGTTGAAGAAATATTTCAATGCCTGCTATTAACAGGGGCCTTTTTTTTTTTAATTTTGTCCACTCTGCAAATTTTAGCTAACACATTGAAAGCCTGCCATTTCTCAAGCAACAATATTACGCTTTGTATTGAAAACCACAAAATAAAGAGGGCTGACTGTTCTGACAGCTTTAATCCTGATGATACTTGGAGACCCAAGTAAAAAGAAACTGGTACAGCATGGAGTTTTCCCTGCTCAGCAGGCAGAGAAAAAGCAGTTCTGGATTTGATAAGTAAAACCAGATATAGTTGATGGTTATATGCTAAAGCCCTGCAATTAATGGAAAACATCAACAGTCCAATGAACTTGCATATCAGTGGGGTCTTTGAGAAAGCCTTTTCTCCCATCTTGTTAAAAACTCATCAGCTGTACAAGTCGGGACTTTTATTTTTTTGTGTAAAGAATCGTGCATGTTACTCTGTTGTCAAAGGGGAAGACATAAAATATCAAGACTCCAGATCCCATTTCTACATTAAAAAAAACCCTGTGCATGTTGTTATTGATATTCCTGACTGCAAATTCGTGCCACAGTAGCAATGAAAAGCACCAGGCAGGATTATGCCCTCAACATGAGGTGCTTCACAAATATGAACATGTGGCCCACTTATCCTGAAGGATCTGACAGTCAGACAAAAACTGATGTAGTAATAGCTCGTTTTTGTTAAAAATACCAATCACTGTTAAAAACCATCCTTCCTGAGACTGTCATCAAACGCTACAATTCAGTGTATATTAAAATCAAGATATTAACAAATAATAACTTTGTAAAAACTAATCTCTGCAAAGAAAACATACTATTATTTCATGCCTCTGCAATCCTGAAAATGACAGAAATGCAATCAATAACCCATTTCTTAGTAATAAAAGCTGCACAATGCAATGTACATATTTGCATTGTTCAGCTTAATAGGGATCTACACCTTTGCCTCCACCACACAAACATTTCTGAATAATTGATTGAACAGACACCAAAAAGGGAAGTGACTGTGTCTACTATGCAGCCACAGTAACAGTCAGGAATGATTCTGAAAGTGTAAGTAAATGAAAAGTAAGCCATTATCAGCAAAAACTAAGTGTGCCACAAAAGTAGTCTTCATTCTGGAAAGAACCTGGCTAAATCTGATTTGAATTGGGTTCAAATTAAAAACCTTGGTTCACAAGCCACAAAACAAAGTAAAGACTTTGTTTGAGCAGAATTTGATTCATTCCTCAATGCCCATATCAGATGTACTTGGTAACAGAAAATCAGTTTCTAGAGTTGGCCATAAGCAAGCATTACCCCAGGCTGGATTTTTCCCCTTGAGCAAAAGTGATCAGAAACTCTGAGCCACTTTATCCACCTACTCTCCACAGATCAAAATGCAAAATGTTGCCGTGAAAACAAGGGAGAATATGCAAAGGTGTTATATGCTATGTATGCCACTGACATAATACTTTAATAGGATATGCTGTAATTTCCTGCAATTAATATCTTAGCAGAGCTATAAAGGCTTTTTTCCAAAATTATACCATTGCATTTACAACACTAAAATTAACGTTGTGTCAACCTTTCCATTATAAGCCCCCTTTTTCAGAGGTTTATAACTTGGCTGTAAAAATATATTCTGGCCTAAAATGTGGCATGTAAGGTCCCCATTTAGAAACAGACATTTTGATTAAATAAAAAACATTATTTAAGTCTGTTTCAAGTAAGTCTTGAATGCCCTACAAACTGTGTGAGGGACCGCCAAGAAGTGTAGGCATTCTTCGAATAAAAACTTATTTTCTCTCCACAATAAAGCCACTGTTCAAAGGATGTTTCACAGCCACGGAATTTGCTCCACATCTGCAAGGAAAATACGTGGATTTGGGAAACTGCAGGCTTCAGTGAGAGTAGCCTCCCCACTTGCCTGTTTGTGTGTGACAATGGTGTGCTTCTGGTCAGCAGCTCAGCCACATGGGAGACTCAAGCTGCCCAAAATGGTTTTCATTTGCGGCTGGGCAGTGGGTGAGAGGAACAAACAAATATTTCTCTGTCTGGCTGAAGTGGATTGATTCTGGCTAAAAGCTCCAACAGAGTAAATTAAGGTGAGTGGTAAGTTGACAGAAAGTCATGATAAAGAATATGATCAAGATGGTAGAGAACCACCCTATGAATTCTGAAACCACAGATTTCAAGTCTGTCAAATTTCATATAAGAACTGGATCGAGCCTCTTTGGAAATTTAACTAAGGTGCTTAAATTAGGAACCTCGTTGTCTAATCAACAGAAGGTAATTCACAGCACCTGGACTGCTTTATATATGGAGCCAAAAGTCCTAATTCAGTCACCCAAATTAGATATCTAAAATTAGATGCCCCCAAATATCTATATGCTTTTTATTCTGCCTCAAAAGAGTGTTGTGAGGATAATACACTTCAGCTTATGAGACACTCAGATATGCAGTTACAGAGGAGATGAGTATCCTGAAAATATATCACTAATAAAATTCAATGAGATGGAAAAGGCAAAGCTAGAAATGTGATAGTAGCGTTTGTCATACCAATCACTCCTTGTCAGAGCAAAAACAAGTGCCATACCCCCACTTCTGAGTAGGGTTTATCTCTATATATTATATTCTATGCATTGCTTTGTCAAGTACAGAACCTCAGTCTATGCTGAGGCTATTAGGTACATATTGCCCTATTTTGTTACCTGTAGCAAGTAGCCACGCAACTCATTTATCTACCTGATCTAGATTTGCAGCTAAACATATATTCCCCCAACTGGTTAATCTCTCATTTACAGAATAAAAATGGCTAATACATTACTTGAAAATAAAGTTCCCTAACTCAAAAGTGCCCTTCCATACTGTGTGACAGTAGTGAGTCTCAAGATGGATTTCACACTTCACCATCAACTGTGAAGTTCTTGACTTTTATTATTTGGTGTTACAACTTTAATGGTTTCTTACGCTGTCATTTCGGGTGGGTGAATAAGATTAATTCAGCATTTCATAATGCACCATTGTATACTGTTTACATCATTTATTTTCTTTTTACTGAATGATTACAAATTTCAATTTAAAGTTAATAACATTTGGTGGGAGTTACTGCATGTGAATTAACCGTGGTGATGTCAGTGCATCCCTCTGGAATTTAAAAGATATTTCACTGTGTTATATCATGTGCCGCACAGTATATCAATTTTTATTTCCCATCCCTCAAGTATGGAATGCACACTGTGTAACTTCTAGATTCTCAATATAGACATAATTTACCCAAGCTGTGCAAATGCCCAACTTGCTGAAGATGATATATACAAGATTTATATTAAAGACTAGTTCTTTCAAGGAAGCAAAAGCCTTGCATACTACACAAGCCACTATATTATCTAATTATTTGGGGAGAGGGGTTTCTAATGTTACAGACAAAGGGAAATAGCATGCAAACTGCAGTCATAAACCAATTTTTCCTTACTTTAACAACTTTAAGATTAGATAGGTAAATCCCAGGCAAGGCCATTTGTCTTCCTTGAGAACTATGCTTTGACATTTTTGTGAGTGTCTGGATTAGCTGGTTGCATAAAACAGTGAATATTAGAAATATTCGTTCACTTTACTTTTACTTACATGCCATCAAGTGTATACCAAATGTTAAACAGCATCTAGTTTGCTCATTTGCTGGATTGCACATACTACTGCTTTCTTTATGTGAATTCATAATTCCTGAATGCATTCAGAGAGCAATGCACTTACTTCTTCCTTGCTGTCATGATATTAAGTATATTAAAAATAAGTTTTTATGCTCAAATTGATTCAGCAATACACTTACATTCTGGAATATTCCCACAATTACAACTAAAAAATGCTTTGATTCCTAGGCCAAGATTTAGTTCATCAGATAAATATAAGTTTTTACTGTGAGATTTCAAGAAGTACTTTACAATTTATTTGCTATATGCTTTTGGCCTTTCTAATGTGGAGCTGTACTTCATCATTTTCCTCCAAGTACCTGCTTTTGCAGACAGAAATTTTGACCTCTGATATCACCACATTCCAGCCTTGCCTGTATATCTGAATATCTCCATAAATCAATTCATTTCAATACCAGCATTTATTAACTTTTTTCTTTTTCCAGTATCTCCTGATTAGTGTGTCAAATAGTGGAGGTGTCAGGATTACAAAAAAAAAAAAAAAGGGAAATAGAAAAAAGCAATGCAAAACTTGATTGTTTTCCCTCTTGGCCATCACGTGGTTGTCAATCATAAAAATCATCACAGGAAAAGTAACTAATTAGAAATGAAAGGCCAATATCTCAAGCAGTTCCTGTCAGTCCTGGGATATGTTTCCATGTAACACTGATGTAAGACATGAAAAAGAGCTGGCATGCCCAAATGGTTGCCTGTTTTTTCCAGCTACATCTGTTTGTCTAATGAAACAAATTACATTCCCTAAAATCCCTGCCACATTTGTACCTTTGATATTCCAACCACAGTACTAATATCCTAAGTCCCTCCTTGCAAGAGGTGTTCACTTCTGCAAAGCCCAGTTATGTGAGTAACAGTGCACAAGTCATCAAGCACTGCCTGAGTGGGTATTACTCAAGCAAATAAAGCTTCACAGGATCAGTCCTGTTGGATAGGCTGCCAGTTGGCACCATTTCCCCTCCCAGTTATCCATTTTACTTTGTGCACATGCCACTTAGGAATGGAACTGGATTTCTGTGCTGGAGCAAATAGCACATTATTATTGCATTATCCCAAATACTGCAATATTGAAAGGAGAGCATCATCAGACTGACAGAATGGCACCACAGAGGTTCAGAGGGGCATCACCTTGGCCAAACTCCTTGGGAGCTAGACCAGGGTGCCTGGCTCAGCCATGGCTGTTGCTCCACACTAGGCTGGAACAGGCAGAGCACCAACTAAGTGTGACCCCCAGGCAGCACCACAGGTGGGCAGCAAATATTTTCTTGATCCTCTGCTGTTATACAGGAGCTGGTTATAATCTGCCTCTAAATTAGAAGGGCTCAAATCATGGGCTCTTCTATGAGTGAAGCCAGTAGAAGAATTGTCTGGGCTGAATAGAATCAGTGAGATTTTAGCCTCTGGCTTTGGCAGAGGCACAGCTGCGAACAAGTCCTTAAGCCACCGGTGAGGATGCAGCACAGCACGCCCCAAGCAAACGAAGCAGCAGGACTTGAACTAGGGGATGCCTATGTCTTCATTTCCAATTTTAAAACACACGTGGGAGAGGGAAAGTGGGAGGACAGCTACTATCATTTTCTGCACCGACATGAGCCCAAGAAACAATGACATTTACTTTGGTTTAACTAATTTCCACACATCAGATCATGTTCGGCACCCGTGTGCCAAAGTCCTATTCTTCAAGTCTGTTGAAATACCACTTTTCGAAACATGTGTGCTAACATTTGGCCAACACCACCACAAGATCATTTTATTAACTTGTAGCTCATTTCATAGACTGCTGCTCATGTTGCTAACATATGCTATTCTACCATTTACTGCTCTATAATTAGAGAAGTCATATGAAAGAGATACACAAGGCTTAATTTTTGCATTAAATACAATTTGTTTAGACTCGGGTAGGCGAAATAAGGAAAAAAAGAGTCATATAATGAATTAGAAAACTGCAAGACAGCTAATTTAACTCTTAAAAGGTCACAGCAAAATTTTTTTAAAACACAGCTTCCCCGCCCCCCTCATGACTGCATACAGTTTTAAGAGTCAAATCCAGAACTATATTATGCTCTGCCAGGATAAAACTTGTTTCCAGGGACTGAGGGCCTCAGGGGCAGAGCAGCTAGCAGGATCCTTGCAAATGGGGAACCAAGGGGTAAGATCAGAAGCTTACAAGTAGCAGAGGACTATGAACCTTTTACACACTGCGTCTTTTCTGCTGCCACCACCCTGTTATGCCAAAGCATTTGTAGTATGGAAGAGGTTGAATAAAGGATAGAGAGCATCACCAGAAAATTTATTACAGCATGCTCTGCTCAGAGAAGGCAAGGATCCTCCATCACTTCTCTTTCCTCGCAGCTGACAGAAAATTCCAAGCCAGCCAGCCATGAAGATGCCTTTTACTGGGAAAAGCTGGCTGTTAACAGATCTTTTCCTTGAGAAATTATCACATAAGGACTTTAGAACTCATTAATAAGCCAGTATGTAATAATAAATAAAATATGAAACATTTGACTTTGATGTTTAGCACATTTGTCTTTCCTCCATTGGATCAGTTTCAGTGTTCACCAGGCAAGTTAGGAGCTGGACAGGAGCCGTGGTGCCACACCTAGGGCAGAGCCCCTGAAGTGGAATCAGCGATTTAGCAGCCAGCTACAAGTTACAGGCACAAAACAGCATTTCTCTCTTCCAACTGCACACAACTGCATTGCAGAAGGGACTTGGATATATATTATTTTTAATACTGAGCTGCTTAAAAAACAGTAAAAATATATACCAGTGACGGCTGGGAATCAATTCACAAGCAAACTGGGTTTTAAGGGAAATGCATCCTTTCTACTGTAAATTAATAAACTGCAGCTATAGTTTATTAAGCCACTACAATATTTTACATTTTCTACTGCCATAATCTTGACTGCTTATAAATTACAGTACTTTTACCTATTCCTTAATCCAGAAACATCATTATTAAAATGTTTGATGGAGGCTGCAGTGCATCTATCATTGCTTGTAAAAGTTAATTAGATTAGATAAAAGAAATAATTAGATTTGCATTTTTATCCTGGTTTTAAACTTCCAAAGAAGATCACAACAGTATGCCTGTGGGCAATTAAAAACAGCATAGAGCAGTGAAATATAAAGGCAAAAAAGGTCTGTTTTTCCTAGCTAATTCATGATTGAAGATACAATTACAAAATATTTTAAGGGTTTGCTGAAGCTGGGGGCTATTCCTAGACTTCTAAGCTTTGTTTATAACTCTCTCTCTCTCTCTTTCAAGGGAGTATCTGATCTGTGTACCCTGCCAATAGAAGTATCAAATTGCTTTCAATGGCTTTATTTGGTCCTGTGCAGAGCTTGCTGGAAAGGGATCAGTTTCATGATCAATAACAGAAAAAAAAAAAAAAAAAGAAAAAAAGGTAGAGGAGAATATTCCCTAGTGCTGGAACAGTACAACTGCCATTGCTTCTGCTTGTCAACACTAAATAGAGTTTACAAAGAAAGACAACCTCAGAGAGCATAACTGAGCTGACAATAACTGGATTCCAGCTTGTGCATTTTCAGCAAGCTCTCTGCAAGGAGCTTTAACCTGTCTCCAAAAGGCAATAAATGAAAGGTTCAGCTCTTAAAATTGGAGGTCAGTTACATACTTAATGATGAAGCGTATCTTTAAATCTATTTCTACTATTATTATCCTAGCAAAAAATTAATTAACCAGGTCAGGGAGGCTGTGAAGGCTAATGTGGAATGTAATTATTCCTGATCTTTAGACATGTACTTCACATAAAGAGATAGTCCTTATTCAGCTCACCAGGTACCTCAATTGTCAGTAGTTAATCACAGATAAGAAGAGAGACTCATTGGTTCAGTCTCTTAAGTTTTACTTATGATTCAAATGATTCTTATTCAAAGACAGTTTAAATAGTTGTAATTTTATAGTTACGATTCTTTTGTCTGTTTACTATCACAGTAATCACGTTCCCTCTATTTGAGGGAAACAGAAAATGTAAGAACATTTATAGGAAAGTAGAACAGCATGAATGTATAGATTAAAAGTTAAAAAAATTACTATTAGGAATAATTTCTAGTGGCTGAATTAAAACAGAAGACTTATGAGAGCAGAGGAAACTAGTTTCTGTGTGCAATGGAAATAATACTGATTTAAACAGAAAACAAAATGCTCTGCAATGGCATTAAGCACAGTAAAGAGAAATAAAGGTGAAGGGAAATGGACAAAAGCAGCTTGACTCATCTTTCACAGTTATCCTCATCATAGAGTTCTGCAGAAAAGCTCAACCATCACTGTCCCTTTTAAAGACTTCAGACTTAGGAGTTGCTTTGATGAAACCTACCCACAAGGAGGAAAGCCCTAAAAACTTTCATCGCTTAAATCTACATACACCCCCATTCTCAGAGGGAATCCTGGAGCAACAGGCTCCAAGCTTCAGTGGGATCCACCTCTTTTCCTCAGATAGGCATGGAGGGGCTCAGAAGAAGTCCCCAAGTCTCATTCTGAAAGGACTGAATTCTCATAATGAGGCACAGAACTCACAGGGATTTCAGGACTCCTGGTTTGGAAACATTTAAGAAATGCATGTCTTCCCTTTTTCCAATCTAATCTTCATGATGTACTACCAAATTCCTCCTTTAACCAGCTTTTTCACTTATTCCTAGAGATTTTCCCTTTCGTAGCACAGGCTAAGAGATGTCCTTGAATTAGCCCAATTATGTTCCCTCTACTATAGAATGAATAGTTTTTATTAAACAATCAAAGGAAAAAACGTATATTTTACAAAAATCTTAATCAACCTGAAGACTGATCTGTGAGCTCTTATTTGCCCCACATTATCTTCTCAACTTTAATTTGCACTGAAATCAATGATTTCTCTGCACAGCTCTGTAGAATAAAGAACTTAATTTGGCATAGTAGATTTCCTCCCATCTCTGTGGACTCCTCTATAGAAGAGTGTTTATGAACATTATGAACATTTGAGCTGAAAAGTAATAATACACTGCATTTATTTGAAAATTTTCATTTAAGATTCTCAAAACATTACATTTAAATTGAGGGAAAGGATGTGACTTGCCAAATTTCTGATAATCAGAGACAAAACTGATGAGAAGTCCAGATTCCCCACTCCTTTTAGCCAACAAAACTGCTTTCCCCAACACACAGACCCTGATAGAAACATTAGCTTCACGTAGAAAACATGAGATGATCATGCAGAACATTTAATGACCTCTGTACTCTTGAAATACCTTTTTTTTTTTTTGCATACACTAAGCCTAGATAAAGTGCTCTTTGCTCATAGGTTATTGACAAAGTTTTGGATGTATAACAAGTCTGCAGTAAGGTGCTCTAGTAAATGGTCTCAAAACAAAACAAAATAAAACCAAAAAACCCAAAGAAAGAAACAACCCATTCACCAAATAAATGAAACAAGGTCAAAATGAGTACATAAACAGATAATATACAGCACAATATAAATAAGAAATACTAGGTAATGCAAATTCTCAGTATATTTACCCAGTAGTTGCCCAGGGGAAGCGTGAATTATTTAATGTAAATTATTTTAAATTTTGTATGTGGCTGACCTATTGTAAGCCCCTTCTAAAGCAATTTCTAATTGCTTAAATGGTTCAACTGGGTGCACTTATTCACAGAAACTCTTGTTCAAGAATTAACACTGCCCCTCAGGAGAGGACAGCTGACACACTGTGTGTCTCATGATGAACACATTGCATCAGCAGCGCCCCTCTCCTCCTGCATCCTGGAGAACGCGCTGTACTTGCCTCGAGCCGCTGTGCCATGAGTGGGCCCCTGCCCAGATGGAACTGGCACCTGTGCTGCTCACATGTTGTAATCTCTTCACAAGGGGAGTGGCAGGGAAGGGTACTACTGTTTTCTCACGCATACGAAGTGCAGATAAGGGCCCACACCATTCTCTGTGGGTAATCACTGTTTCCTGAAAATTGTTGCTCAAGAGTGTCTTTGAACAAACCTTCTAAACAAAATCAAGTTACTGGGGACAGAGCTGCAAATTCTACCAGGCTCAAAAACTAAACTGGGAATGTAAACATTCCATAGAAATTTTGTTTCCCCTTCAAGACACAGAGAGCAGGATTCACCTCATCTCACATCAGATCTCTACACTAAAGGCATTGACACATATATCCTCCTTAGTTAATGGAGAGAAACAGCCATTTTAGGGAACAACTTAGCTGATATATTTTAAACATCTACTTTAGGACAAGACAAATTGTATCCTGAAACAATTCACTTAGCTTCTCACTGCTCACTACAAGAGCAATCTAGATAATTAATTAGACAGAATCTGTACTGCAGTTACCTATTTTTGATACGATGAACTCCACCCAGAGTCACCAGCATGAGTTCAGCACTGGTATTGAGCTTTCTTGGGAAGATGGTGGGAGAGGATCTGGGAGAACCAGCACAGCACTATTTCTGTCACCTGCCTCCCTTTTGCCTCCATCCCAGCTCCAGCCCTTAAGGAACTACACATCTCAAACTATAACACTCATAACCTATTCTACAGCAGCAAACCTACTATGAAATGCAGATGCAATTTAGTAACTTCTCCCTCAAGTCCCTTCTGGCCGCCAAACCTGCCATAGAATTAAGACAGAACAAATAAACAAAGCAAGACCACTTGGCTCATAAGCAAATGGACTATGTGAGCTGGAGACAATCTCCCAGGGAACTTTCTTTTAGTAATCTCCCCAAAAGACCATTGGACATTTGACTTGGCATCTGCCCAGCGTGCTTAGTGCTTCTTACTGGAGCCTACAGCATTCCTTGGGCCCTGAGATGCCCACTACAAATCTGGCTGACCAGCTGGGAGAAGAAACAATCATCACTGCCTCAAACACACTGATTAGACTCAGGTAAATGTAAAAATCATAAATCAGTAAAGAGCCCAAACCACTGAGGAGCTATGGCATAAGAAGACGATATATTAATAAGAATTTGGAAGCAAATACAAGGACGAGTCACCAAGAAATAGTTTAGCTTGGATGAACAGAATAACCATTGAAACACTTCTTTGCAAATACATCTAGGAAAGGATGGGAAAGAAAACTTGTGGAGGGTTCAGCACTATGTAAGAGGAAAGGTGGAGTGAATGAGAAAATGAACCTTCAATCTATTCTAGAAATGAATTCTAAGACCACATATCCCTGGAGATAGTGGAAGGGTAAAGCTACTGGAAAGTATTGACTGAAGGGAAACTTGAAGTACCTTTGAGCTTTTTACTACAGAGCAGGTATCCCAGCCAAACATACCTACAATTCTCCAAACAGAAACAAAAAAATCCCTAGGCATAATTCCTCTGTTTCCTAATTTTTAAAGGAATTTTAAAAGTTAGAAATTTCTCATACAGATAACACTTCTGTTTTGTAGACTTAGCTAGGTTTCAGTCTTAGCTTTTATGCTAAGACTCTTTTTATATTATTCTTTGCTTTCTGAAGCCAGACTTGCAAATACCACTTAGAGAAGATGGTGTATTTTTTTCCTTACACTATTCTTTTTAGTTCCTTACACTGTTCTTTTTTCCTTATACTATCTCTTTCATCCTTGATGAACACCTAATATGAACACACAGTCTCCTAATAGGCAACAACAATGATGGTGCTTTATAATTCAATTGTGTCTCTCATACAAGGTATTAACACCTCTATATTTGTTAAATAAAGCCCTTAGAAGTGTAACTGAGACTGCATTACAACATTTTCAAAAGCATTTACAAGCATTCCTTTGGGATGAGGGAAAGAAAAACTTCAGTTTTGGCATCTAGTAACATAGCAATCTGCTAATTAAGGAAAAGAAATGGATAGCCCAAGCTTATAAGAAATGATTGGCAGCACAATCATCTGTCAGACCAAATTGAAATATTTCAATCACTGAACAGGCCCATGGAAATGCTTTCAAAGTGGGAAGCAGAGAAGGTAACACAGTCACATGCCAACAATGCCTCTGCATCCATGTCACTCTCTGCCCACGTATACTTGCACAAAATTAAAACATGTTCTGAGTACAAGTACAGATAATTAAATATCTCCAGAATACTTCCAGATCCACAAGGGTATAATTACTCCAAAGGCACCTGGAACACATATACCTACGGGTCTTTGTGCATGAGCAGACTGGTGCCAGGGACTTGGTACTGCTTCAATGTCTCAATTTTGCCTTTGTAGAACACAGAATTCCTCCAGCAATAACTGAGACTCTGTTTTAACTTCACACAATGCAAGTCAAACTGATTGCAGATTTCAGAATTATGACAAGATGGTGAGATTTAAAAATAGTTCATAACTTTCAGAAGAAAACTTTGCCTATTAAAGTTCTTTGCACCAAAAAAAGATGTCTGACAATAATTTTCAGGGACCCAAGGAACTCCCATAAAAAGCATCTTTACTCAGGCTTGTTAGTAAAGCGAGTGGCTGCTTTATTTTAGACCCTTCCCTCTCCATAAATGGAACTTAAGTATAATCAGAAGAGAGCAATAAAACACACTGACCTGAATTTGCTGCTGCAGTAGATTGATTTTGTGCTGCTGTTGCAGAAGTTGCTGCTGTTGTCTTGCAATCTATTAGAAATAAAATTTCCATTAAATTAAAACAGCAATATTGAAATTTCAATACTATTGACTGAAAAGCATAATATTTGTTATTCTTCATTATATTTTATTAAGCATATTATTTTTTTTTAAATGGGGCATCTTTTAGAGGTAAATTTAAATGCAACATAAAAATCTACTTAGCGAGTAAGAAATATGTATTTTAAGCAGTGAGACCTTAGCTCTGAAAAGCACAGAAACATAGGTTTATTTGTGTGCATGTGAATAATCTCATCACTATTCAACAAAGCATTTAAGCCTGTGGTGATCTTTAACTGTGATGCATTACTGTTAGCTACAATGGGAATGAAACACATGCTTAAAATTAAGTGCTTTTCTGAATGGGGATGGGATTACGCAGGTGCTTAAGGTTAAACATACATTTTCCTGCTTTGCTGAACTGGAGCCTTTGCTGGTGTTTATAGATGTTTCACTATTCAGCACGAGCTCCTAGGGTAAGCTTCTCTGACTTTCTCCACAATGAGCAGCGCATTACTTCTCTTGCAAATCTCAAAAATCATCCTTGGAGCTACTTAGCAAAGCAGAGCCTTATTCTGTGTAAAAGCAGTACCTGGTGCTCAGCAGCTTATCCTCCTCACAGCCCTATGAAATATGCAGATATTCTTACCCAGATTTGGTAGAATCAGTGGGGGATCTGCAGGATAAGGGTTTACTCTATCCCTCCTCTAGCACAGATGGAGAAAAGCAAATGTTCAGGGTGAAGAACACTAAGAGACTGGTGAGAATTTGCTGCAGATACTCCATCTACCTCCCTGATTGCCACAAAATCAGCATGCTGGAGCAGAAGGGAAATAGGATCCTGCCCTCAGACCACAGAGCTGCTCCCTGCAATGGGTGATGTGGAAGGCAGCCACTGAGGAGAAGCCACAGGGAGCTGGGGGAACTGGACTTCTGCTTTAGAAGGGCAACAGTGCAACAGACTGAAACGAGAGCAAGATTTGTGTTTCCTGGAAATCCCAGCCTCAGCACTTCTGCTACCTTCATTTCTTAAGTATAATTTCCCCTCCTATAAATATTTATCTAGAGCAGAGGAATCACATAAAACAGCAAGAAGCTGGTGACAAAGGTATTTTGGTCACTCAAATCCACAGTTTCTCTTTTGGCAAAAACCCTCTTGGGCTCCTTCCCTAACATCTTCTGAGCACACTTATTCTGTTATAAACAGAGAAAGCTAAGTAAAATGTTTTTATGATAAAAAAATGACAGGAATGTATAAAGGTTGGTTTGGAAATAAACAATCACATAGTTTTAGTGAAAACTGTTCAGATTAACTCAGAAGGAATTTGCAGTCACATATTAACAGCTTGTAATTGTGCATACACGGAGACCAAGGCTGTCATTTCCTTAATCTCTCACTGTCACATGGAAATAACTCTAAGTTTTTTCAGTCAAAATTCACTTTTGTAAGAGAAATCAACTTAAAATTCATGTGTATTTTAAGTCTTGTACGTGGCCTCAAGGAGGCAAATTAAAGTCTACATGATTCTGGGGCTTGATGAAGGCAAAGGGCTACAAGATGGAGTCAAGCAACTCTCACAGATCACTACAGCAATGCTTGTAATGGAGCTCAAACCCCTTTCAGGATCTTGGTGTTCAAACAGATCTGGATGAACCTCCAAGGCAAGTCAATAAAATACAGTGAGTGAGGACTGAGTGAAAAAGGGAATCAGAGAGAGCTGGCAGATCCTGTACCCAGGCAGCCCAGGGGCAGGTCCTAGAAGCTCAGGTAGCTGTTGTCAGCACAGAGACCAGCAGTGTGCCTGTGCTGGGAGAAACAACCCTAATGGGCACAGTGCTATATGGAGTATTTAAAACCTCTGTGGGAGCTGGAGTCACCTCTTTTAGTGAGCAACACATCAATTATGTGACTCCATCTTAGAAGTGTAGTGCTTGTAACTAAAGATAAGGTCTGTCAGGTTTTTTATCCACATTGTCCCTGCTGCTGAAGTCTCAGCAAAAGAAAAAGTTGGTTACAGTGTGCAGCTTCGCAGTGAAATGATACAGAGCATGGAGCTGCACTGTGGGCTCAGTGCTGTATCATTTTTTCACAGGTACACAGTACCCTACATCCAGTATTTTTTGGAGCTGCTGATGACCTGGCTGCAGCTTAACACAGTAAACCACAGCCAAGACAAGGAGGAGACTTTTGTTTGTGTGTGCAAAAGAATGGATCTGCCAGGGTTCTGCCAGCTTGCGAACAGCTTTTTGTACCTGCATGCACAATGTAGCACATTTGAATAGGCATTTCCTGATGAAAACAAGAAATATACCATGGAGTATCTAATCTCCAAGGTTCCTCTTCACTGGAGCAGTTCTGTGATAGAAAATGTACCCAAGACCCTGCAATGCAATTACCATAGTATCGTCTTGATGTATAGGCTTGACACAGTAAAGTAGGGTACACAAGCACCATGTGGCTCAAATTCTGAATTTTATTTGCCTATCGGTTGAGCTACATGCTCGCTTCATTGAGCATGACAACCTAGTTTTAAGTGTCATTTAATTTTCATTTTGAAATATAATTACAAAGTGTTCACTGTAAGATATCACTCGTCTGCAAATGTGTCAAGATTAATTTGTGCTAGCTTATTCACAAGTGTCAATAGTTAATTACTGTGTCATCTCTAGATGGCTAAATGACATTCTAACTTCTGATTTTTTACAGTGTTCCTTTATGTTATTTTCCATTAGGGGATGAGTCCATATTCCTACATGTGGGCAAATACCCAAGCCCATAAAATACCAGACGTCACAACTCATTAAAATCAACAGAGCATACATTGCTGTATATATCCTATAAAATATATTTAACTGAAAAGATAATTCTAGTAATAATGTCAGATTCCTAAAAACCACACATTAATTTGGATCTGTCGGATCTAATGCTCAGGGGACTAGTGCATGGGATCATTGTTGTTGCACTTTTGTTCAATGAGAAGGGGACAGCTCATTGGACAACTGCATCTTTAAACCAAACAAATAATCAAGGAAAAAAAAACCCAAAAAAACCAAAAAGACAAAGCAAGAAAAAAAACTGTTCACCACCTCAACAAACAAATCAAACCTTACTTATGCAAGGTATTTGAAGGTTTGAATACATAAGGGGTTTTGTTTAATTATTTTCTTTTCAGAAAGAGAAAGTGTTAAATAATGGTTATAAGTCTGGCTTGTTCATAACTCTCAAAATTGCATCTCAGTGCAAGGAGAACTGTGAAATCTATCATCCACTCCTTTTTTGTTTTTTCAGGGTCCTATAATATTCCCTCTTTCTGGAGAAACGTCTAACTTCTGCAGATATTTAAAAAAAACAAGCCACAAAAGGGAGCAACAGCAGGCAGAGCAGAGTTTGCGACAAGCATTCTGCATGAACCATTTTCACAGGTTTCCTTCTTGGAGCCTCACCTGTTCTTGCTGTTGGCGAGCAAGGTCCATTTGCTGCCGTTGTTTTTCGATTTGAGAGGCTGCCAGCTTTTTCTGCTCATCGTGGGCAGCCAGGAGCTGCTCCCGTAAGCTGATCAGCTGGGTGATCATGGTAGAGAGCTGCCGCTCTTTCTCTGCCAGGCTTTCTGGTGTACCTAAACGTGGGGGAAAGATGGACTGTAAATATGAGGTAGACAATATTTACAGAGCAATATTTACCCCTCCAAACAAATGGCTGCATCACCAACGTGCCTTTCTCAAACAGCAGCTTGGATATATTTTCTACTCACAAATCTCAAAAGAATGTTACACATAGATTTGCTGTGCTCTAAGCAAGGGAGGATGTAACAGAAATGGGAGCAAAAAAGATACAGAATATTTCCTTTTTTCTGGCAGGGATTTATTCTGTATGAATCCCTGGATCCTTTCCATCTAAATCTGCCCACTGTGATAAATACATTCATAGTTTATCAGACATAATTTTACCTCAGTTTATATATTTTCTCATTTTTTCACTCCAAGTATGTACAAATGCTAAAACAGAATTTAAAAGATGCTGTTTGGTGGAAGAAGCAGTTGAAGAATTTATTGATAATTTCTCTAAAATACCCATATATCTGGTAGGTCATTTAGGTAAATGTAAGCCATGGTTGCAGAATTTGTATTAAAAATGAGCTTTACTTGTCCTCAAGAGAAATGGCTAACCTGAGAAAATAGCTTAAGAATTTTCATTTAACTTTCAAAGTTTACTCTACAGAGAACATTTAATTAATATGAAACTACGGTACATTTATTCTTTGCACTAATGATGCTTAATGGTCTGTTTATGGGTAAATTGCATGGGTCTCATAAGTGGAGAGTACAGGGTCCTTTTCCAAACCAATCTGAAAATATCCCACCTTATATAGGAACATATTACTCTGTCAGAAACAGCAATGTCAGTTCCTATATTTGAGCCATACAATACATTTCCTTTTTTGAGCACCTCAGAATCATAGGTCTATAAGACATAATATAAATACATCAAGGTAGAAGTCCAAGAATATTGGAAGATATCTGAAAGAACGTTAGAGTTGGAAGTGGGATTAATAAAGCAATTCAATGTTGTAAAGTAGAATTGAAAATCAGAGAAGAAAACCAAGAATTATTCAGGCCTGTAGTCTGCCACAATGATATGAGAAGTGGCACAAAAGAGAGTATTCAGAAACTTCCTTTCCCCTGTTCACAATAGAGGACTGTGATAAAGAAGTCACTGGACTTTTGAAGAGGAAGAAAAGGTGTGAGCAACAGGACCTGGGAGGGAATGGAGAAACAGTCACAAGATTATGACTCCAGCTTCTTCCCAGGAATAAGATGGATATCTTGTAAAGAAAAGGAAAAAGGGGCTGACAGGTTTCATAAGGAGAAGGAAGACAAAACAAGATCCTGCCAAGAAGGTGACAAACCCAAGCTTATCCACTACTTACATTGTGGGGCCAGTAAGATTCTTACACAGAATTTCATTTGCAAAAGCAGCTTAAAAGAAAACCTTTATCTGAAATTGCTTCATATGGAAAAAAAAGAAACTGTGTAGCTTAAGTCATTCACTCTAAACAAACTCTGAGAAACAAAGATGTTTCTCAAACTCTGAGAAACAAAAATGTAAATGTACATTTTATGTACATTTATTAATTGCATTTAGCAATGCAAAGTACTGAAAAAGATTCAATTTCTTATTCACTATTAAGTATCTTAGTTTTAAATGAGTTTCCAAGAAGCTGCTGTTTCCCTACCCTCTAATGCCTAATGTACATCCAGTATGCATGTGACATAGTCCTCCAGAAGAAGAAAAATGTGTAAATTCTGTTGCAGTTGAAATTTTAGAAAGGGTTGATAGTGATTTCCTTAGTCACAAGAGGAATGATGGATGCATGAAGTTGAAACTGAAGGACTCTCCTACCCAGACCAACTCATTGCAAAGCCTTAGTGAGATACAAGTGACTGAAGCAATAGAAGAGTTCTGTGCAAAAAGCTGTTACAAGTCCAAAACAAATAGAAAATAATTTTTGAAAGTAAGCTTAGGCAGCTGTGTGGCCAGGAAAGTGCCTGCCCTGGAAGAACTGCCTTGCCAGGATCCCTCAGCATGTACTGAGCTCCGTGCTGACATTTGTTCAATTCTCTACAGCTTCAATATAGACCTACCTTAACCCTGCTAAACTGTGTTATTAGGTCTTGGAGATTTTTCAGCATGGTTCAAAGGTCTTTTAGGTGGTTTTGAATTCATTTCCATAGGTAAAAGACTCTTCTGCCAAAGAAAAACTCCCTCGCCCATTGTGACCAGAAGAGATCAACCACTCCACCCACCAATTTTAGAAAGCCAGTGGGAAGCAACCTGCTGCCTCAAATGGTACTTATTGTCCTCCACTGCCACCTGGGAAACAACAGCTTGAGACTTTCACATCTGTCAAGCAGCTTTGGCATCATAATGCAAGCCCCTGAGCTTACAGTCGTAAAATCTTTTACACACCCAAAGCAGATATTAATCTCCCACCCCATTTCCATATTGGTCTGTATAGCTTGTACTTGCTCCATGACATGAGTAGGAAACCACCACAAAGAGTGCCTGCAAAGGCTACAAAATGTTGTTTTGTTAGGATTTCTTAGAATCATTTGATATAGTTGCCACAAATTTATAGTCTGTCTGTCAGTCTGTCTGTGTTTCTTTCTTTCTTTCCTTCCCTTTTCCCTCTCTTTCTTTCTCTGATTCTTTTACAATAGCAGGCAGAAGTAACTTTTCTTGTTCAGGAATCCACAGCAATTGTTTTTCTTTCCTTTTCCCTCCCCTGAGAAACACATCTGAAATAAATGACCCCATTTAAAGTACTCTGCTCTTTAATTTGTACCCTGTTATGTAATCCAGCAACAGAATAGAACTGATGACCACAAAATGTACACTGTGCTCCTGGAAAATCATGAGACCTCCATGAAACTGCAGGACACCTAACCAAGAACAAGCATAAGATGAGAATGTTGTTGTATGAACACTGTGTGTGTGTGTGTGGGGTGGGGGGGAGGCATAATTTAATTTTAGAGTGGAAAATCCCAACCATTATTTTACAGTTTAAATACCAATAAAAACCAACTTGCTTAGAATGCAGACCAGATTGAGCTGATCTGGCTGGGACAAGAGAGGTCATCAGTAGCTGTGTGCCATCATCATCTGTTTCGCATCCACTTACTGTAGCGAGCAATGAGATTCCTAAACTCATTACCAGTAAATAAACTTCTGCTGCTGACTGAAAATATCTATAAATAAAATTAAAATACAGCTATCTGTAAAATGTATTTGCCATAAAAACAGATAAAACAAAAAGCTTAGTAAAAAATGAACAGTAAATATGCCAGCTTCCATAAAATATTATATACCACAGCTCTCTCTCTGTTCTAATCCTATTCTCTTACTCCAAAGACAGCAGTACATTTTTTTCCATGGGGTCTTCCTTATCCCCAAAACACATCTGTCTTGAGTTTCTCTCAGATTTGTCAGGTGGATCAGTGCTCCCCAGGGCCTGCTCCATCTGAAGTATTTTAATTTGACTAAACACCTGATTTATTTTATCTCTCCGATGAGAAAGGCAGTTTGTCTTAATAGAGCCTGTCAGCCCACAGTCCCATTCACAGCAATTTACAGGCAGCCAGGGATGCTGGAAAAGAAGAGTGCTGTGATTCTGTATTTTATCCTCCTCCAGAAAGCACCTAAAAGCAGCTATTCACTGCTACTGCATGTGGCATTTTAGAACTGAATTAGCTTTTTATTCAAGTAACTACACTTGTTGTGAATAGCTTATCTGTAAAATTGCTACATTCACTACTGATTTTATTAACCTTTGGCTCTATCACAAAATGGTCTTCAGTTAGGAAAGACCTTTAAAATTGACACATTTTTCTTAGGGGCCTTTATTTCAGTGACTACAGATATACTGGATTTGATCCATTGACTCCCTTTACCAGCAGTATTTAAAATTTTGAGTGTTGGTGGGAAGCTGATAGTGTTTAAGGACTTCTTTTTAAAATGGAGATGTGTCAGTCTCATCAAAAGTTCAGAAAAAAAATTGTTATTATTTCTAAGAATACTGTGGATATGTCCCTACCTTTGTGATAATAATCTGGTTGTAGCAATATTTTAATTTTTCCTTGTGTGCTTATTGTTTTACTCTTTCTTTTGGATTTCAGCACAAATTGAGCTAAAATATTCAGATTGAAGAGAACTAAGGCATCAAAGAGAACTCTTGACTTTTTGAAATTCTGGTCATAGGTCAATCTAATCAGGAGACAGAAAATGAAAAGTAGCTATAAATCTTCTGAAAAAGAGAGAAGAGTTCAACTTGTGGTCTAAAATTACATTTGAAAGAATTCTGCTTATGGCAAAACTCTATCTACTAAAACCTACTAAAATACTACATGATTTCTGGTACACTAAGTAACAGAAAGAGCATCATGTATCTTACACTGCATTTAATAAAAATCATAAACTCCATCCTGAATTTTATCTACTTAGATTTCTTTGAGTATTGCAAAAAAAAAAATAAATTAAAAACTAGTATCCTGAAAGTATAGCAATACAATATAATTAAAGTTCCTATATCAACCACTGGTTTACCACCTTTTAAAACTCCTGTTACCTTTTACAACCCATTCAGTCTATATACAAATGTAGCTGCATTTAAGCAAACAATGCAGGCTTCTCAATGTTAAATTTCTTACTGTTCTTGGGGCAAGCTGCCCTGAGGTAGAGGAATAACTGCTGGTAAGAGGAAAAAAAAAGAAACAAGCACAACAAAAAATAGATTTCTAGGCTTACATAGCATAATTTAAACTAATCTCTCTGACTCTCGGGAAAAGAAAACAAGGTAAAACCACATATTCTATCAAATGAATAAAAGACAAAGTCATAAATAAACAAAAAATTTTATAGGCATGATCCATAGCTTGCTAAAGTAATGTTCCTAGCTGTGACACAAAATTACTGTGAGTTCTTGAATGTGTCTTAGTGTCCCAACATGTAGACAAAGTAAAGCACTACCAATCAGAGGTTTTTATGCCTGGTTAGTTAATGTTTCTGAAGTGCTTTGAGATCTTTGCATGGAATCTCTACACAGCTGCAAAGCATTATTGGTTCTCTTGAATTCTGTGATTAGTGTAAAACATGACAAACATCATCCTTGTTTATGCACTGCATCTAAACTAACTTTTGCTCCATACACTTACAGGAAATACAAATTAATAAATCACAAATGATTACTCCCGTTACGTTTACAGAACAAACACATTGTGTGACTTTTATGAAATCAGGAGGCAGTAATGCAAGAAAGTAGTTTGGACTTTGCCAGAAACTAAGTAGGGCTTTAAATCACATAACTGCAGCTCCAAAGTATCATCAGCCAAAACAGTCCAACCAACAATCAAAAATGATTCTGAAACAAGTTAAGCAATTTCAGCTTTTTTTTTTTCCCCTTTAAAAAAAAAAAATAAAAGCCTTTGTGACTCAATCCCTCTGTTAGATTGGAGGGGATTTTATTATTTCATGGACATTGAAAGGAAAGCAAGAACACAATGCTAGACATAAAAGAAAGTGTATTTGATCTTAGCTTCCCAGAGATAACCTGGTTAAACCATTCTGTCTAACACTGCAGCCTGCAGCACACATCAGATGGGCTGTGATGTTTCCACTTCACAGGCTCTGTCCAGCATTTAGCATTTACCCTTTCTTGATTGGGTCACCTTCTAAATGCCACAAAATAGGGCAGCAAAAGTCAACAAAAATAAACAGGAAAAACAGAAGAAAGTAACAATCTAATGGAAGGGCTTCGGAGATAAAAGTCACTTTGTGAGGGCTGCCTGACTAAGGAGCCCCCTTGCCATTGCAACAGCATCTAATTTGAGTTCTAACTCCAGCAGCAGTTTAAAAAGCTTCCACTCTAAAGGGCCCCAAGTGTATCATAAAGATAAAGCATTTCAGTAGAAAACAGCCACAAAGACCTCTATTATCTTATCAGTCTTTGGTTACAACAGCTGAACCAATATGACTAAGTTCTGAATGACTTTTTTTTCCCCCTTTCTTTTTATAACACTAGAATACTGGAATTTCTTTATTTCATGATCAGTTAGCAATTGTTGGTGTTCCCATATGCTACTGTCCCGTTCTTAGTCAATAAAAAGTTTTATAAATGCTCCCATTGTGCTTTGTAGCATCCCAGTGCAGAAAGCAGCACAGCAAACATGTCCAGCATACAAAACACACCAGATTGCTTCTCTTGGGAAGGTGTAAGATCCCTCCCCTCCTTTATGTCTCAAAAATTATTCTGCATTTTCAGCTTTGAGCATGGAAATTTTGTACCATACGTCCACAGACATTAATGGGAATTAATATTAGAAACTACAGAAAATATTCTGTAGAGAAAATTGTCAGATTTAAAAAAAACAAAAAATAGCTTAAATTAGTTATACTTTATGAGGAGGATGAAAATGCTTTACTGATAATCCACAAGTTTTCTCCTAATTCCATATATACTAAAACTCACATGTTGCAACAATTTCTTAGGTGGGAGCAATGTCAAACTCCTATGATTTGCAAAACAGCAGACTTTTAAAACAATCCTGTAGCTGTCATGGTCCTGCCTTTCTTGGATTAGCCAAAACCAGCCAAATAGCTGAGTGAACATGAACCCAGCTCAGTCAGGCCATGCTGACCCCTCTTTGTCACACGTCACTGTGCCCACAGACAGGTAAGGGCAAGGACAGGGCCCCACCAGCACCTCCCTGGCTTTGCCTGAGCTGAGCTCACAGCCAGCACTGGGCTCCTGCACCCAATGCCCTTGAGCTTGGCTCATCCCAATGCCCTGAGCCATTCCAGAGCTCCAGATCTCTGCCTGACCCTGAGCTGGGCACAGCTGTCCTCACAGGCACCTCGGCGTGTTCACGTTCAACTGAGGCCCACCAACCACCTAAAGCTTCCTGCTCTCCTCTTTTCCTCCTCAAAAGAATCTGATGGATTTATTCCTTCTTCAAACATCACAGAACCATTTATTCTGCATTAAGAACAAGTCACAAGAATGTCTATAATAATCCAGCTGAATGTTTCCCTTAAAGATGTGCCATCACCTGGGGCAGGTTTACCTGCCATAGTATGTCCAGCAAATCTTGTGCCTTAGCTTTGCTCCTCCAAATAACTTCTTTTTTTCCTCACACATTCACTGGACTTTTTGCTCTTGCATGATTTCTTAGCAATTCTCAAGTGTTTTCTGAGCAATACCTTACATTCAGAGGTTTTCTTCCTTGACTGCTTTTCACAGCAGTTCCAATCAAAGTAAACCAATACGCTCAAAATAAAAATAGTGCAGTGACTGGACCAACAGAAATTGCTCCCAGGTTTCTCTCCAACAGCCCCATAGCTGTCAAAGCAGGGTGCCAGGCAAAGCTTTGGACTAAGTTCCTGCTCATGGATCAGCACAAGGAAACTTTGCACCATTTTTAGCAGTGTGGTGAATCTACAGTTGAGTCCTAAAATGTAATCCCTGTCAGGAATGCAGGAAAGAATGTGATGTTAGCCAGAGCTTCGACCTCCCCCTCCTCCAAACCAGTGCCCAGCAAAAAGCAGAATTCCAACAGATCTCTCAGACTCCTTACTTCCTTTCACACACATGAAAAGAAGAACTCTCTCTGACACAAGCCTTAGAGGACTTTAAATATGTTTAGAGATTTTGTTATTATCTCACAGATACAGTCTTATTTTTTAAAATAGAAAATAAATTAAAAATATAAATAAAACCCACTTTGGCTCATTTCTTAGAATTTCTCTCAAATCCAGAAGAAATTGTAAATTTATACTCTAAATTATATTAAAAGTACACACTAAGTGTTAATTCATACGTGTGCACACAGAAGGAAGATAATGAGTTTTTGAATATATTAATTGTAGGTTTTTTCAGCAGCAGGTAGAGATTTGGTTGTAAATGGTTTAGTTCTTTCAGTAGGTTTAGAAAAAAGCTTCATATATACTCAATATGTACTGTTCAGAGTCTATATAGGAAAAATTTGATATTGCTGGATATAAACAGAAAAATGCATATTATACATTTCAACTAAAAACTCATAGCCAACCTGTTCCTGTTGACTTAGAATATAAAGATATAGCAGGGGCCTCTGACTACAGAGGTCTGTGATACAAACCCCAAAACATGAGATAAAGAGAAAAATGGGCAATTTTGTTTTGTTAACTGAGTAGACTGTAACCCAGGGCATAGCACATCAAAAATAAAATTAACAATTTTGGATATCTATCTAAAATTGGATAGAGCGTAAAGTTCACATTATTAATATTATTACTGATTCAAATACTTGATTCCAATGCTTTCAAAGTAGAAAAAAAAAAATACAAATGAAAATAAAGATGACTTATCCATTTAAGGCACTCATTCAGGACTTGAGAGCTGAAAAAATACCCTGACCCTTCAGTTTCAGATTTTCCCATTTAAATACAGATGACATTACTTCCCTAGATCATAGAGGGAGAAAGGGAGGAGGAGGTTATGCTGAGGATAGCAACAGCAAAGATTACAAACTACACTTGTGGGCCACATAACAGACAGAAATAGTATATTAGGAAAAAAAAAAAACCAACAAGATAAAAGTAACAACAAAGAAAAAAAACCCAAACAAAATCTAACCATCATTTACTTATGCAGCAGTTCCCCTTCTGTAGAAGAATCCACACTGAGATATCAGGAGCTGTGCTAATAAGAATAGCAGAAATACTCAAATGTCATAGTAGGAATAAACTTCCAGCATCAGAACCATCTCTGTGCAAACATCCCAGGTGGGTGATATTTACCAGCTTTTCCTGGGGACATTAATATGGTAAGTGAAAAAAGCACAAGATTGGTTTTGTTTTTTCCATATCAGAACACACATTAAGCATAAGCAAAACTAGCAGATCAAAATGTCTTCTTCCAGAAAACCAGTCATAAACGTGGTTTAAAAGTCAAATCCTTTAATTTTCTCGTTAGCAAGAGCTGTAAAACTAACTTCAACCCAATAGTCCTACAAGGATTTAAGCTGTCACGTAGCAAAACATGGGAAGTCTCACAGAGAAATGGAGATATCTGAAGTTTTTCCTTCTGATTATGGGACACAAATACCAAATATCAGAAAGATCAAGTCACACAGTAAATATAATGGTTGTTGCTTCTTCATTACACTGGAATTATCAATTCAGCAGGTCTAATTCTCACTTGTAGATTATCTACACATACATGTAGATCAAAACCTGCAGCAGAAACACCCTGTATTTACAATGGCATGAGAGCTGATCCCCATGTTCCTACAAACACTAAGTGAAGCCAGTTGTTCACCTTCCCTATTATGTTATCTCTGAGCCTGACCCAAAACACAGGGATACTTTCATTAGTTTCATTAGTTTTTCCTAAATTTTGTAATTATAGAAGGAAAAATAGCAGACTCATCAAACAGAAGTCAAACAAACCTCACCTCAGTTTCTAGAAAAATCACTGTGTATTAGGCATATCCCAGGTTTAGGTCTGAGACTGCTTTTTCCTGACAGCATCATTTGGCATAAAAAAACTGTGTACTCAGTATTAGACATTTTAAATGCACTTTCTTCTTAAGCTCTCTCCATGAGCTGTTTATAGTTTAATGTGAAGCAACAGATGTAAAACTGAGAATTAAGTGCTTACACAGAGAAATACTGCCCAACCTTTTACAACAGCTTCCAAGGAATTCCAACACAACAGCGTTTTTTCCTGAAGGTAATTTTCTTTTCTGGATAATTTTTTCCACTTTTATTTTTCTCTTCTGATTCCTAACATTTGCTGAATGAAGTTCTGCTGCACTAATAGTCTCACTGTATCCTAATTAAATTAAGCAATTTTTTAGATGTTTGAATTCAATAGAAAATCCCTACATTTCCTTTCCAGAAAAGAAGAAGAAAAAAATTTCCTAATATTTGCAGCTGTGCCTTGATGGGGAGGATTGACTCTGACTGCTAACCCATCTCTAATATTCATATAAAACACTGCAATAAAATGTGTGGTAAGATAATTTTTGGAACATCCTCTTTTAGATGTGAAATGAGATTTCCTTGATTTTCTTTTGCTTATATACAATCATAGGTAGTGTATTCTTTGGAATTACAGTGCTGAAAGTCACAATTGATGACAGTCTGGAGTAAGTAGGATCTTATCAAGTAACATGAAAAGATTGGGAGTTTGCTGAAGAAAGAAATTTAGATGGAGAATTCAGGACTGATTTTGAAATTGCTCCATTTCATTGATTGTTCTTTCCTAACAACACACAGCTGCATAAAAGCAATTTTTTTCCCATATTCAATTTAAACTTTAACAAGTGATTTCTCAGTGTTATTAATCTTATTTTTTTCATTTTGTAAACATGAGAGAATTTCAAAATCTATACAATTTTTCATTCTTTTAAAACTAGTATTTCTTCCCTTGAAAGTGCAAAAAAGCTCTTATTTAGAAGGAAGAGCTCTCCAATTAAAACTTGTATCTTCAATCACAGGGATGAAGTGAATATCTGTGCTATCTAATCTTATTCTGGAAAGAGAATTGTATATGTACATGCATAAAACTGGCTGGAAGGAAGCTGAGTTTAGAGGAAGTTCTCTTAATGTCTCATTTGATGAGTACAGTTCATATGAATTAGATGACATTAATTTCCTTATCTAACAGGAGCTAGTTACTTGTGATTTCTGTAGCTGATCATTTGACTTCCATTAAAAAAGGTTCATGATGTAAAAGAAGCTTTTGTTTGGGTTTTTTTTTTCCAGTCTTCTCCATTGTCAAACTATGGATTAATAATGAAAGGTAAATAAAAGAATTATATATTTTAATTAAGTTTTCATTTTTTAAGAGCAAGCTACAGAAAAGGAGGGCTTACAATTTTTTTCCTGCTCTTTGCCACAGTATTGGCAGAAATAATGTGATTCTTCTCTTTAAATAGAGAGGAACATTTTACACTTCAATGTCCACAAGTACATCCATAGGGTGATGGCAAGAAAAAGGAGCAGTTGAACTTCATGCAGCTTTTGTGAGTAATTCTGCAGCTGGACACAAGAAAATCAAGTGGAAAAAAATAAAACCCCACATCTCCTCACTGTGTCTTCCTGGGGGCTAATCCAGTTTTGAGGAGCACAGTGCAGTGGAGCTGACCCAGCTGTGTGCCAGGAAGGGCTAGGAGAACAAGGACAGGAATTAGTTCTTTTCTCTGTGGGTGCAAGAAGGGTAGAAATCTTTTTTACCATAGGTACCACTGCAGCTTTTCTAGTAAAATGGTAATTTATTTACATGTTAGGATTCGATTATTTGGGCTCATTTGCCATAATTGGTAACACTGAGGATAACACCCCAGAACACTGCAGGAACCTTGCCTCTTTTCCTATACTGGAAATTGTAACCCAAATGTATTTCTTCTGCTGCATCCAGAATGCACAACATACACAGGAGAGGAGATGTGCCCCTGTGAAATGTACTCTGACTTCTGATGTCTTGCAGTTACTTTTTATATCTTGTTAAATAAGTTACTTCCACGAGTTTTTAGTTAGTAATTATTAGCTACACGACTCAGAAGTGTCTAAATATAAATATGAGGAGTATTAATACTGCAAGATTTATATACTTTAAATATAAATTTTAATTTTGATCTTAATTACATGTACATCTTTCATGTCTTACAAATACAAACAAGTATATCAATGAAAAACTTATATTTGCCTCTGAAGATTTTATTGCCTCTGGTGATAAGTAATGAAGAAGCAAAGTTTATTGCAAAACAAGGACATTAGCATAGCCTGTCTATCACAGAAGCTGTAAAGAAGAAACTTCCTACCTCATCTGAGGAGAGACAATTTAGTCAAAAGCCTTTGATATGTAGGGAAAAGCAACAAAATTTTATACATTTAGAATGTGCCCAGAGAAGTGAGTTAAAGGATTTACACTCATTTCAGTGGGCTTTGAAAGAAGTCCATTGATATGTTCATTAATAATGGCATTAGGTGGCAGCTTTAGGCTTGTAAATCTGAATATTATTTTAAATTTAGTTCATAATCAAAGAGTTATAAATTGAAAGTGCTACTTATCTGCTGCACACAACCTAACAATCTGTAGGAAAAATTCAGCAGAGCATATTAATTCTACAAATGAGAATTATCATATGCCTTTTGAAATAACCACAACATCACTGAATGGGCATAAGAAACAAAAACCAAACAAGTAAACTATGCTCTTCTTCCCTAAGGGTTTATTTTATACATAAATAATTAAAATAATGCAATCCAGAGCAAATTAGAATTCTATGACCAGCTTGTTGTGCTCCTGTAAGTACACTACAAAATTATCAGACAAGATTTCTAACTAGAGAAAAACCTTCCAAATCACATTAACCAGAGTACAAAGGGGGTGGCCTGCATTTGCAGCCTGCAGTTCCACACATATTCCAGGAGTGTTCTGGAATAATTACACTCTAACCACAAGCAGGAGTGTGTTTAGCCAGAGGATTCTCAGAAGCGACTAAAAGTGCAGTCAGAACTTTCCTTAATTCAATTTATTTGTGTACCTAGTTGATCACAAACCAAAACATTTAACACAGCCCTTTGCTACAGAGTCTTGGGTAATTAAGTTCTTCACAGTCCCAGCCCAGAATGGTATCATGGGGTGTTTTTGTGCTTTCAGAGGTATTCTACCACTGAAACAGGATCACTGAGAAAGAAAACATAAACACTGCCTGCTCAAAAGTCTTAATATAATCCAATATTCAAAGGCATGGATTTAGCAAAACTTTAAGCACAGTGTTACAATGATTCACAATAAATCCTGAAGCACTGGGAATATGTAGGAAACATACCAAGAGGTTTTGAATTCCACTATAACAGCATTCTAGTTCAATATATTATAAATAGACCCAGGATTTATTAAAGAAAACAGGATCTTCTAATTGTTTCTCTCTCCTTAACACAACTTAGTACTGTCCAGGTTGCATTTTCATTATTTTATTTCTAGAGCAACCACAATTGCAGCATTTTTTCTTCCTAACAAGACACTCAAACAAAAAACTCAAAGCAGCAGAAGCAGGGAAAACAGATTTTCAAAACCAATTGAGACTACTCTCAACTGGTTTTGCAAGTTAATCATCTTCTTTTGAAACGTCCCAATTTTTTAAAAAAATTAGTTTTGTCTGGAAGAACACACCTGTTGCAACAGAATGCAATGTTTCTGAGGTGTTGCTCAGAAGTTACTTCAGTGTAACTGTGATGCTGAAATAATGTCAACTGAAATGAAGGCTAAGTGCGACTGCAAAATAATTTTGAACTCAAGCAATATGTTTTGTGGTTATTTCCTCTCTATAAATTTTAAATCAAAATTTCAATCTCTTTGCACCCACAAAGATCTCAGGTACATTTCCAAGGGGGTTCTCAGATTTAGGTGTCTCTGGGCCAGGTTTTATAAGAGATTTAGGCCTCTCACTATTGCAACTATCCCTGTGGTCATGTTTTCAAAAACATTTGAAGCATTTAAGACCCATTGACTCAGATGACATCTTAAACTATTTTGAAAAATGAGAGAAATGTGAGTGAATCACATAATATTACCTTTAAAGTTTTCAATTAACTTGATCCTGATGTGGTTCTTCCCCCAGCTGACGCTACAGCCATGGAATCTAAATGCTGCTGCTGGCTCAAAGCATTATATAGGTTCAAGGGCAGAGTGGACAGGTATTTGGAAGAGAAATCTATTTGACTGATTCAAAATACACAAACCCCACCAGGATCTAGAAATCCCTGGAAATTAGCCAGAGATAGAGATCATATTAGTGCAAAAGTCTAATTTTCCCCTGTTCTTCCTCATTCCTGGTTCTGCATTTATGATTACTCCTGAAATCAAATGGGCATTTTGCTGGGTTTTTTCCCCTTTATGCCAAAGATCTCCTTTTTATTTTTTTATCTAAGTTCTTTTGTAACAACTTTAGCCCTTCAAAAAGAGTACTGGATGATTTTTTTATTAAGATTTTCTTTCCCCCTGTGGAAATTCACATCTATGGGTTGGCCAACTGTCTTTCCTTAACACAGAAGTAGTTTTATTTACTTTTCTGTTGTGCAACACCAACTAGTGGACATGAGAACCTGGATCTATGTGATGGTCTGTACACCTTGGGCATAGGGCTGACAGGTTTTGGTCAAAACCTAAAGTTACTCACTTGGAGTTTCACACAGGTATTAAACTTAACACAAAATACTTTTCAACCACATCCTTACAGTAACTTCTAAAGCATAAGCATCAATATATTTTGCTTTTTCAGGATATTGAAATAAAGAGAAATATAAATAGAAATATTGTTGAAGGACTGCTGGAGGACTTGGGATATTTAGACATCATTTTCTAGAACTCAATATCACTTTGGTAACTTCCAAGTGGTGTGGACTGCATTCACTTATAAATTTTCAATTTCCTCCTTGGAGCATTAGCTCAGTATGCCATAGCAAAGATAAGGTTTTTCTGCTCTAGAGTACCTTAAATGCCCTGCATTTAGGGGATATCAGCAGCCTGCAGTAAAGGAAAGCCTGCAGCTTCAGCTCCATCATGGACTCAACATATATAGACTGAACTCTGCATAAGACTCTATACCAGCCTGTGTAAGAGGATGAATGAATACAAGAGAATACATTATAATGCATTTATAAGGCAATACTCTCTCACGTTTCTTTCTCTATGCCAAAAAAACCCAAAAGTCAAGAACTCATTTTTTCTTTAGTTATTTAATTTAGGAAGGAGTAACCCTCAGCTGCTTAACCAACTTGACAACTCTACACCTGCCATGACATAGCTAATACTGACAAAAAATGGCACTACGAAGCCTCTAAAATCCTGAATAGGTGTAGATGGCAAAAACATTGCCTAGTTTACCAACTAACCTTCTAATTCTCACAGTATCTTTTAACCATTTCCTATCTTCTAGCTATCAATCAACAACCTTAAACAAATACCATATATCTTGAATTCTTGAACCACGGAAAATTAACCCTCTCAAAACTGAGCCTGTGAATGTTATCATTTTGAACAGGAGCCCCAGTCTCAGCCTTGGAAGTGGTGATGCCATCTGGTGTGGATCTGACTTTGAGAAGTGAGGAGCACTGCTCTCCTGTAGCAGGTCACAGAAACATGGAATAGCTTGGTTTGGAAGGGACCCCAGAGATCTTCCCATTCCAACCTCTCTGCCATGGGCAGGGACAACTTCCACTAGACCAGGCTGCTCAGGGCCCCATCCAGTTGTGCTTTAAGCGTTGGAGTGAGACTTTTGGAAGGAATGAAGTCCTTTGTGGAAGATTATTTCATTAAAACAAGATAAAAATCATTCATTTTCAATACATTGATCATCAGTTTTCCCTCACTTCTAAACTTGAACTTTATATTAACTTCTAGGTGTTCAATGTATTTGAATATTTCACACAGACATAGATGTCATAATGTGAATTTTTATGGCAGATTCAGCTAATGAGCAATTAACACCTATATTCTGTCATGCATTATTTGCTGCTGATCACACAGCACTTTTCAGTAGTTGCAACTATGGTTCAGGAAAGTTCTTCTCATTGGTTTTGAGTACAATACACAAGGAAGAGGACAGGAAGAGGCAAAGTGGGAGAAGAACCGCACCTAGCTATTAAGTAAACTGAACTTTACCTATGTGGAGAGACTGACTGTGGTTTTTCCAGGTTAGCAGAGGGAGAATTTTCACTGTGTCCCACTGTTAGCACCAAGTGTTGATATCTGTCTGATGGTGGGATATGTTTCCTGAGAGTATGCAGAGACACAAAGTGCCTTTGTCTATCACTGCTATCTTGAAAAGTGGCAGACCTTAACTGGATAGGATTAAGTATTTCTTTTTAGGAAAACCTTTATCCTTCAGAAGTGGGCACCCTGTCTTTGGTTGAAGTCTGAGAGGCACAAAATTACACTGTATAACCCCTGGGAGGGGAAGAAAGCAACAACAACAACAACCACCACCAAAAAAAAACAGGTAGGAGAGTCAATTAAATACATCCTGAAGTAGACAACTTCTATTTTCTACAGCCTTTAAAAAAATATCCACAGTCATCCTGTGACTCTTGCAGAATCCCAGCACATGTGTCCTGGCACCAGAGGAAGGGGTTGAAGGTAAAACTCAATTAGAAGCCAATAGGCACTCGACAATTCCTAAGGAATCCGGAAAAACTAAACCACAGAACAGCTATGCCCATTTCATTTTCTTGACCTTCCTTACTAAAACTGTTCTTTTGAGGTTACCAATTGAGATTTGATGTCTGTAAATTTTCCCACATCTAGAACAAGTTATTTATGTAAGCCTACATAAAATATCTGTATACACTACACCAACTTCTTAAATCTTGCAATCTGAGTGTGCCACCTGCAATTAGAAGATCTTGGTTTAGTATCTGTACTAAGGGTGAATTCCAGCTTTCAGGGAGAACTACAATTGTCTACTAAACAGTTACATCAAAGATCAAATCCCATAATTAAATTTCAAACTACAGTGAACTATAAATAATTTTCTGATCTCAGGGGTTAGAACTGGGATCTTATGTCAACAGAATACTTCGGGGGCATATATCAATCCACAGTATTTCCAAGCCAAAACAAATGCAAAAGATCTATCTTCACACATAGTAGTGTGTTTAAAAATGTCGGAAATGTCAACCGCTTACATACTTTCATATTATCCCTAATTAATACAAATTGCCTTTAATTTCACATTTAGTAAAACATATTGCTGCCCAAAATAAGGACTATAATTTTTATCAGCAATTATTATTACTGATGTATCAACACAATTATTTAAATTCAATGTATATAGAGGCAGAATCCATGCAAGCATTTACAGTTTTTGTTCCCTCTGTGTTTCTTCCCTAATTTTTGTGGCTTGGAGCTCCTCCAGATGCTGTCTCTGACTTTGTGGTTTTGTATTTGAGATCCCATCTCCTGATTCACAGCATTCCTTGATTGACAAACAGATTCAGAAATGAAAACAAACAGTTACCTGTGTATAATCCATGCCTGATAGCTGCACTGCTAAGTTTCCCCTTTGTGGTGAACCTACTGTTCCAGATTTGACTCATTTCTTGGGTCTCTGAGTTACTGTGTTTAACTGAGCTATTCAGTAACTGGTGACACATGTGATCTCCACACTGCAAGCTGCACTTCAGACTCACAGGATTTTTCTCTAGTTCCTCCCTCTTCATAAACTAAATTATTTTAAAAGAACATTGGGTTTTGGATTTCCAAACTGATGTGCCTCCTAATTGAATGCAGAACACTTGCAAACTATTTTCCATTAGAGGCCCGCTTTTTTTCTGATTTTAATGCACAATATAATACCTTCATTGGAAGATCAAAATTGTTTTACTAGAAGTAAAACCCGTTATTATACGCTTTTTTAGTGGTTTTGTGTTGTATAATGTAGGGTGAATTATGTAAAACATACCAAACAGGATACTCTACAAGCTGCTACTTGCATGCTGCAAACAATCACAGTTTCACTGATAGACTGGGACTTAGCATCTTAAAATTCCTGTGGAAATCAAGTGCATTTTAAGTATTGAGTTTGATTATTTAATCAGACAACTTGCATTTTGCCCCGGCTAATTTGGAAGGCTGATAATATTTTACTCATAAAGTAATTGTGCACCTGTTGTGATGGAAACCTGTTCAAACAAATCTTAATAGACATGAAGATTCATTCCCAACATGAGTGTGTTAGCCTCTCATTACTGCTATCAATGGGGCAACAAATTTTAAGCAGCTTAAGAACAGATCTCAGCTTAATCTTGGATAACTCTTCAAGAACATTTATGACAATATGTCTAATATGAAACTTTGTTAAAACATATCAATACAGACTAAGGTAAATATTAGGATATGTGGGTTAAACTAACAGCAATTTAAAGAAAAAAGGCTAAGAAAGGTATGTTCATAATAACATGGTTTCACTGTGAGAGCTAATGACAAAGATCCAGTTTGGATCAAGCTGCCTGGCTATAAAGCCATTAATATTATCATCACAGAGAGTAATACCTACAATGAATTCATAGGATCAGGGCAGGCTACGTCCTTCATAAATTTGTGTTTCCTCAGTTCAGACAAATTTCTATGGAAATTATTTCAATACATCTTTCTATTTTGTTTAAAACTCATATATTGGTATTAATTGATTGATGGGACTTCATCTTTATCGTGGTTTTGAAAATTTTCTGTATTGGCAAATCATGCCAAAACAAAGCAACAAAAAAAATTTCATTGGGATGGAAAATAGATAAATTATTTACTTTAATCCACCATAAATATTTGAGGGGGGAACAAAAGGGACATAGTGAATTGATATCAATTCACTCACCAAGTAAGGGGACAGTATTGTGAATGACCTGACTGGAGCAAGGGGATCATGATTAGCCTGAAATCACTTTAATGTTGGCAGGAGGAGGTGAAAACAAGGAAAATGAGCCCAGTATGGCTAGATTTGCCCTTTGGCAGAAAACTGTCAGATGTCATTGGTCAGATCCTAAGTGAGGTGACACAGTTAAACAAATCAAGATATCTTGAGAAAAACACTGATAATTAACCTCCTCTGGAAGGTCAACTTGTTTAGAGGGGACAGGGACAATCCTTCTTGTATTTCTTCTTCTATTCCTCATTGAGCTTTGGCTTTTGAGGCAGTGGCTGTGTCAGGTTGCACATTATGTTCTTGCTATTATCAGTTGCAGGGCAGTTACTAAACGTGCTCCTGCTTCATTTTTCCTTAATACTAATGCTATGTGCCTTGAGTCTTAAAGATGACATTTCTGAGTTGCCTCAATTTGCTAAGTTCTCAGGAAGGTATTTTATTTTTACATGTCTCTTAAGAAAAAAGTAAAGAACTTGATATCACTGGTATCATCAGGACATCCTTATTACCACACAATATCCACACAACAAGATCCCACTTAAGACACAACTTTCTGTTCAGAAATGGAGTTTAAAACTGAAAGTGAAAAAAGGAATGCCACAAAGGTTCTCATTATTCAGTACTAAAGTTCGATATTGCACAGAAAGTTATATTTTATGCAAGGGGTCTCTTTCCAAATTAGCTGCAGAAGAGAAGGCTGAGGAGAGTGCAGAAACAGCTTTCATATAAAGAATAAATAAATATATTTTTACTTTTCAAGCTGGAAAAGTGACAGAGTGTAGTGCAATACAGGAGAAGAGGAGACAACAGTTCATTCTAAGAATGTCCATTTTAAGCTCTAGGGACACCTGCAAGGTACTGGGTACAAATATACACCATATTGCTAACTGCTGAGCTTATCCCCACAGACTTTGCAGCTGCCTGCTAAAGGGTTCAAAACTGGTTGGACATGTTCATAGATGATAATTCTATCAAGGGTCATTAAACCCGAATTACCACCTCTGAATCAAGCAACCCATTAATCATATTTTGTGGGAAATTGGAAGAGTATGCTGAGGAAATATTAGTGTATGTTTGCCCTTTCCTTACACCCTTCCACAGGCCGAACAGTGTCCAGGGACAGAATGCTGCAGGACATTGTGTTCTTTATATAGCACTGAAAGTTCCCTGAGCATGAAACACCAATTACAAAAGACTGCTAAAAGTACATCTGGAGGTTTCAACAACATCCAAATTGACCAGAAAATTTCAGTCCTTTACATATTGTGCCATATGTATTTTTCTAGATAAATGCTGACATTCATCAATTGGTTCAAATTTGACTTTGTAACAAAAAGCAACAAAAAGTCAAAAGCACTGAAGCGTGATGAAATACAAGAAATGGAGCTTCCACTTTTGTTTCAGCCATGCAAATTCCTACATATACACTTACTTTTCCATAAGAGGTTGTGTATTTGTCTTCAGTAGGAGTTTTATTTTGCTAAAGGTAAGAAACTTCATTGGCAACTAAGCTGGGACCAGAGACAAAAACATATTTGCCACTGACAGCCACTTTCAGAGGAGAAGGTACTAAGGTCCAAGAAGTGATACATTCTTCAATACAGAAGCCTTTCTACTGCATTTGAAGGCTCTGTATTTATTCCACAAAGCCATGACTGATATACTGAAAATCAATATATATATATACACACCACCAAAACAACTTCCCAGCAGAGAAAAATGGCAAATTTTTTGTGGAAAAAGTGGAGAAAACTGACTTGTAATTTTAGTTTATAGGCAACCTATTTTCTGCTAAAAAAATTTTAGATGGCTGTTGAAAAAAAACACATTTTAATACTGTACATTTTCTTGTCACTAATTGTAAAAATAAAGAATGGATCACATTCCAGAAGGCAGTCTGTTGTAATGTGCAAAAGAAATGTATTGCTATTTCAGTTCCTTATTATTAGCATCATTATCCATCTTGTTGCTTTTTCCCATGAGCAGTTGATACTATTTCTTACTACATTATTTGGGACACATTTCACAAAACTCAGAATATAAGTGGGCTGTCATATTTATTTCAGTCTAGTACAGAGTTCATACACTGACCTCTGAATAGTTTAGCTTAGAAATATACACTGATAAGGTAAAAAACATATAGATTTCTGTGATTGTGGTAAGTAAAAAAATCGTTGTGTGCCTGGAACTAAAGGCCATGCATCCTGCTTGATGCTTTTTATAAAATATATTCAACAATATGGAAAACTTGATTTATGTGAAAGGTTGATTACAGTGTAATTTATAGTTCTGGAGTTTTAAGAACTAGAAATGGTAATAGTCATTAACTTTCAACATTAGAAGTAGGCATGATTGTGAGAGGTAGCACTGAAATACAGCCCTCTCACCAAAAGACTAGAGCAACAAAAATGTTTGGCTTTTTTTTTTTTTAATGTGATAAACACAGCTTCAATCCTGACAAGACTTACATGGACATAATGTAAACACCAGCACTATGTGCAGTGAGCAGTCCAATCTCTTCCACAGAACTATCCTCTGTCTGTACAACTGGGGGAATGAATGTCTGCTTAAATCCATAATCTGAAGAAATCTATTTAATATTAAAAAATAAGTCAAGAAGATGTAAGAAAATGTAGTTGAATGCATTTCACACTGGTGATTAGTTTAATTGTGCTGGTATCTTGACCATAACAAACAGATACGATGGGGCTTGGTAATTTTAACAAAATATTTTTCTTTTTGGAATTCATTACCTTCTTCGAGCAAATTTGACTAAAGGGCGCGCAAACATTAACTGTTGAAAGCGCTTATGAAATATTCAGGCATTCAAATGTCTTCATTTAGAAGGTCAGGTTAGACCTGGAAGCACAGCCCTTGTACCATGTTACACAAAGTGCTGGTCGCTGGAGTAATGGCAAAACAAAAGCACTGCTCTGATCTGGAGAGCTGCCACACAAAGCTGAACATAGCACTTCACTGGATCATGGCAATAAATTCATTATGAGAAACCTTTATAGCCTGTGGTATATTCCTAATCAGGACCAATTTCTTGAGGATTTGGGCGTTGGGGTTCTGGGCTGTGCTGTTTTGTTGAATGTTTTCATTGGTTTCGCTAATTGGAACCAGTTGATTCTTTTTCCTGTGTATTGATTTTTTAAATCCTAGCAGTTAACAATGATTCTAATGTATCATAACACTTTAGACCTTAATCATATAGTGGGGCTTCTGCTTGTAGCTTTTGTTTGAGTTTTAATTAAGAAGACCTTGTGTCTCAAAGCCTGAGCTGGGTTTTTAATTGCTAGTATGTATATCACACAGACTTCAAAAGAAATAAAATATGTTTATAACAGAGAGCACAAAGGAGAGCTTTGAAATGTCTATAGCCATACAAAGTGACATAATTAAAAACCTCTGAGTGCCTCTATGATATAAGGCTTATATATATTTATTTATACATATTTATGAGGCAGACTGTTACATACCCTTAGACTTCATGAGAAAGAATTTTTAGCAATTATACTGAAAAATAATTGCTACAAATTCAGACTACAGTGTTGATCAGGGCTAAAGGAAAAAAGATTTATTTTCCTCAAAATGGACTTCACATTTGATATAGCACAGCAAGAAACACCTGAAAGCTTATCTGTGAAGACAATTTTTTAGAATAGAAGCAAAAATAACATTTTAAAATGTTTTGTAAATCATGCATGTTTTTTAAAAAATTAATTCACTGTAAAAACCACAACTTTCTCAAGGATTCATTCATGCACAACTCTTTCCAAGACTATTCCAGAAATGGAGAGTGTTAAATTGCTGGATTCAAACAGTTGTGCTTTACAGTCCTCTTCCTCATTAATACATAGAAAAAATGCTCCTAGAAAACACCTCCTCATGTCTCTCCTGTTCTCATACCAGGGACAAACATCCTTTCCAAAATTGTTTGCAGATATCTTACAAGAGGACTATCAAGTGGGTGAAGTAGCTTCATTAAACTAAATTCAACTTTCCCAAGGAAGCAGGAATTCTGCCTCCCACCTACCCAAATATTTTAAGGCCATTAAACGTTCACATGTCACACAGAACAGGGGGTTTAGACTCTTATTAGTAAAGCAGAAAATATAAAAGGAGATGGGATAAGCATGGGAAGCATAATAGAAACAGCCTTCTGTGTTGGATAAAGCCATGGACATCAATCACTCACCTCCCCAAAATAGAGCCTACTGTACAAAGACAGCATGTGACATTCAAGTCACAATGCCTATAAATATAGAGAGTTCCAGTTGTAAACAGCACCAATGGAAGGCACAGGACTAACCTGCAGCACAGGAGCTGCTGACCCAGGAGTCACTCTCCTCTGAGGCTGCTGGGCCAATTCTGACCCTTCCACAATAACATCATTGCTTAAGTTACTTAAAGACTGACCTTTCTTATTTGATCTTCAAAGCCTCTGCATGCTGAGAAAGACCATTGAGGGCTATTTCAGTAGGACAACTGCCTGATGCATGCAAGACCGTGCTATTCCAGAGATTTATATTTGGAACAGAAACAGAAAACTTAAAACAGACTCTGTATAGTGATAAATGATGCTACTCTGCCTAGCTGTGGCTGCTGAAGAAAACCTAGATAACCAAGCAACAGAAATACATGCAGTGAGGGAGGGTGAGGACAGAGCTCTGTGCACCCAAATATCTGGAAATAAAGAAAAGAGCCCTGCTTCACTCTGTTTATTCAAATACGTAATAACAACAATTAGAATGAAAAGTATTTCCTGATCCTAATTTTTATACGAAAGAAACCAAATACTGCAAAAGCCAGATGTAAGCCTAACAAATTGCTTGTATACCTTAAATAAATCTATTTGCATGCCCTCCCTGGCAAATAGCATACAATCAAATGATTTGCACAGACAGCTCTGGGGGTTTTTTTTCCAGGTGAGCAAGGCATTTAACTCAGGTCAACTGCTTCAGAGACCTTTGAAAACTTGACCTATGTGTTTCATTTATAAACATATCAAATGAACAAGCAGACTTATTTAACCACTGGAATTTGGCTAGAAAGCATTCTGCCAGATTCTCCCCAGTTTCATGCAACCTCCCTGAAGTCGATGGCTTGTTTGGCTGGAATTCAAGGAAGAATCTGGACCATTATCAATAACTGAAATCCTAATAAAGAAACTCAGAAAAAGCAATTTTATAAGTGAGGCACACTATGCAAGAGTAATTGTGAACAGGAACAATCCCACACCGAGAAAAAAAGAATTATTCACTGTTTGTTACTTTTGTATTGGCCTCTATTGTCTGAATTAATAGATATAGTTTATAATTATATCTTGATTAACACTATTGTGTTCTAAATATAGAAGGTAAAGCAAGAAAATACCATTTCTATTTGTTTCTCTCAGCCAATTATCTTTTCTTCTTGTCTGTGTGCTTCCCAAACATGAATAGAAACAGTTTGTGTCAGTGATACATTTTTTTTTCCTGCTTTCATCCTTTTTTCTGGCACTGATTCTTAGTGAACTGCCTTCCCACAACCAAGATGCTAGTCTTTCACTGAAGGGGGAGGGCTGTGGTTGTGCAGACACAGAGGAAGAATATGTGCTCAGGTTATCCTTAGTGAGAAGAACGCCTTCTCTCTAAAATAAACAACTCCCAGTAACAGTCAGTGCAAAGAGCAGTTCCTCACAGGACCACACCTTCCTTTCTTATGCTCAACTTTTTTTTTTTCTTTAATGAACTCATTTATTTATTTTTACTGCATCACTTCATGTCTCTAAGTCAGACTCTCAGTAATATGAGCAGAAATTCTGCAGAAGTTCAATTCAATAAAATTATTTAGAATCTAATGGAAATTGAGGAAAAATATATTTGACCTCCCAAAGACAATAAATTTTCAAATGCAGTTTTTTCAGATCCCAGAATGCCCTGTCAGTTACCTTGCTGGGAATTCAATCATCACCATGAAAATGAACTTCATGACTGTGGATTCTACCACCTTGAACAATGAAAGGATTTATTTTAAAGTATGCTTCCCTACTTTGCTTTGTTTCCTTCATGCAATCAGATTTTCAAGATGCCACGTGCTAGACTGTTATTTGTTAGTGGATATTTTAATTTTTTTTTCCTTTTTGGGCTGATTTAAGGTACACAAATGCCGATAGGAGTTAACAGCAGACTCTTGGGTTAAGAGTGGTTTTATTGGCTCAGAGGTAGCCAGCCTGCAGACAGTGGTTAGGTCATGGATTTGGGAGCCCAAAGGAAAGGATTCCAACTTCAGACCTGTTCCTACTCCAGCTATGTAACCCTGCACCTAGTTTTCTTCTTCTATAAAACAATACTAATGCCTTTGTCAAGAGGTTTGAAGTGTAAACCACAACATAACAGCAACCATTTTTTGTCTTCCATGTTGGTTCTATTTTTAAAAAATTAAATGCAGCTGCAGTAGCGAAGATTCAGCTTTGCATCTTGCTGGAAGCCAACGAGCAGCATGGATGAATATTGCAGATATTACGACAACTTAAGGACAGGTTACTCAGGAAATGGGCTGTGGAGACTAACCGAGGGACTGGCAACACATAAATCTGCTGAGCCCAATCAGATGATCTTTTTTACACACCTAATAGGCTATTGCCCTGGAAAAGGTAGTTGGGAATTCTTCCAAATCTGAGTGAGAGTGCTTTGTAGGGAGATGAGAAAAGGATGAGAGGCAAGAACTCTACCCACCCACTCTGCAGAGAACATATATGCTAAGAAAATAGGAGAACAACACAAATCCAGAAAAACAAACCTTTCTTTTTCAATAAATGAGATGTCATTAGAAAGCATTTTGTGCCATATAAAAGAATAAAGAACATTATTCTGCATTGTTAGAGATGCCACCTCTTTTAAATTTGATTCGCTAATAGCATTCAAGTAGTTTCTATTTAAGGACTAAGCAGCTATATTTTGCAATTAATAGACAATAATAATTCAACTAGCATTCAATGTTTTCCACACTATTAACAGACAATATGGCTTTAAATAGATTGTGATTTCAAGACATAATTTTTTGGGGGATTTTATTGCAGTCAATTTTAGCACATTCCTGCAAAATTGTATGCTATGTTTCTGTCACTGATATTACTATGGGATTTCTTACCTGCCTAACATATATGTATTGTCATAACTCTACCAGAAAAATCAGGAGAATCCAACAGATTTTTGGTCCTGAAGGAACCAATTATAACTTACTTATTAAAAAGAGCCAATCTTTCATCTTCTTGTATAATAAAAAAAAAAATTGAGCTATCCTGAATTTCCCCAGTGGAAATTTAAATCCCTAAGCATCAATTTTCATCAAATAGAATATATATATATATATTTACATTAAAGAATTTTAAAGAAAAGAGTTATTAATATGATGAACATGACTCTTTGTTTCCACACCTTTGTAGTTGCAGTTTAACAAAATTATATAAATGAAGAGAAATAAATCTTAGGTATTTTGTGTACTCCACAAACATGCCTTATGACCCCTTCTCAACTCACAGCACAAAAAAAAGCACATGTTAAATTTGTTGCTTAATCAATAACACTGATTTTCTTCTCACTAGGAAAATGCATGGAAGAATTGATGGGTGGAGAAAAACACTTCAAGTTTTCTACCTATTACTTAATTGCCAAGAGAATTTCACTTTTCCTAGGATGCTGGCTCAAGAAGTAATGAGAATACTGGAAATTACTGCCCACATATACAATAAATTTTGCACTGATTTCAGTAAGTCCCAAATTGTAGCCAGACTTGCTCTTTCTCTGCATAAGGGGATTAATAGAAACCCTTTTTTTTTTTAATCAAAGATTTAGAATAGCAATGGCACAATTACCACCCTTTACAATCTGAAGGCTATTTCTACAAACAGTTTGTGCAACTGGGAAGAAGCAGTACCAAGTACTGGTAACTCTACATTTCTTCCTCTTCCTCTGCTCAGAGATATATGGCTGATGTCAGTGAACTAATGTAACTAACCTGGTGTTTTGTGATAACATCCCTGATACTGCCTATAACTGATTGTGACATACTCCATTTTTTTGCACACTCATCAGTCATTTCTAAGATAAACATTAAAACCCAGGGTGAGTTGCCTAGAAAGAATGGCACCCTCTAGTCATGACAGCTATTTCTATTATTTTTTCTTAAATTTCAAAAAATCCCCAATCCCTTTCTTAAAATATATGCAAACATTTAAAATTTGATCTAGTGAGATACCTTTAATTTCTCCAAGGAGATCACTTGTGTTTAATTTTTCCATCTTCTCCTTCCAGTCTTTAGAAAGTAGCTTTTCCATACAGGATGAATCTATTAAAAAAAAAAAAAAAAAGAAAAAATAATAGAATTATGAAACACATTCTTACAGGAAAACAGGTGCCACCTTCATTTTAAGATTGTTCTCCCAGTACCAGTCGAACCATAGCTTAGAAAGGAAAAGAACTTGCAGCCACACTGAGTTCTTATTTAACTGCATTTTAAATCCAAAGTAATTCCCCTGGGGTTAATGGAGTTACTATGGATTTAACAAGGGTCTAATTGAAAGAAAAACTTCGTTGAGGATTTATGCATGCTAACTGCCAATTTACATGCATAGATTGCCAACGTATATACGAATTCTGTCTTTTTCATTTGAGAATGATTGTACACTCGAAATTATACATGAAGATTTAGTAGCTTTTTTTGGAAATTTGGCACACAGTGACATCTGAAACCCATTTTTATACCCATGTCAATGCAAAAGTTATTCATATAATGTCTCCATGGAATTCATGAAAGCACTCTACATATTCGATGTTCACAGTATCAGAAATTTTCTCAGTAGGCTATAAACAACATGCAATGATTAGAAGATAGGATTTCATCATATCAACTTCAGAATGCATTTCAAGGCTTTGCCCCAGCCTGGGAGGCCTTCTGGAGGCAAAACTGTCACTGAAGTCATTACACTTTGGAGAAAGTAAAAGATTGGCCCTAGTAAGCTCCCTATGATCTGACCCTAATCCCACTACAAAATTTTATATTGAACATAACAGACTCCAATAAAGTCTAAAGGATTTTTTCAGTCCCTAAATTAAACTAATTGGCTCTGATATCTAAATTATAGATAACCTTGCAGATACCTAGAAAAGGTGATTTTTAAGACAGAAATTCTCATGAAGGGAGCCTACAAGACTGCAAATTCTCCTGGAGGGAGCCTACAGGAAAAATGGACTATTTACAAGAGAATGTAGTGACAGCTCAAGGGGGAATGGCTTCAGACTGAGAGTAGGTTTAGAGTAGATATTAGGCGAAAATTGTTTACTGTGAGGGTGGTGAGGCACTGGCACAGGTTGCCCAGAGCAGCTGTGGATGCCCCATCCCTGGCAGTATCCAAGGCCAGGCTGGATGGGCTCTGAGCAGCCTGGGATAGTGGAAGGCATCCCTGCCCATGGCAGGGGGCTGGAATAAAGTTATCTTTAAAGTCCCTTCCAACCCAGGCCATTATATGATTCTGTTGATGTGATGTGGGTTTTTATGATTTTTAAGAAACACAATTCAGATTTCTAAACAATTATCAAGAAAATGTCACAAACAACTCAACACTTATTTAACTCAACACTTATTTTTTCCTTCCCAGCTAGTAATAATAAAATCTCTATTAAACTTTGTGTGCATGCTTTCACCTGTAGGCAGACTGACCAACAATGTCTGTGCTAAACTCCTTGAAAACCCTTAGGGCCAGTTTGCAAAATATCAAAACTTACTTGTAATTCTCTTCCAAAAACCAAGTGTAGCAAAGGGCCTTCCTTGTAAGACCACGCATCACCCTGGGCAGTGCTGAGCACAGTGCTCCTTGGGAAACAGACACACACCTTCTCTTCCTAGAAACTCTCATAGCAAGGGGCCACTTGTTTGAGAAGACCAATTTGCACAATGCTTTCTAAGTAGCTAATAATATTTCAAATTTTAATTATTTTTTTACTGGTCCTACTCCAGTCACGAATTAACAGTGAGTTGTATGAGAAAGCACAATTCAGTCTTCCACTAAATTACTGACCAATTAAGGTCAAATCACAGCTTAAATTCTCATTTCAGTAGTCCCAGCAGAAGCACTCACACATGTGAAAGCAAAAGCAAATTGCCCAGATTTAAGAATGGCAACACAGATCATATCATTGCAACGGGTAACAGTTTGTTCCTCTTCAGACGATTCCAAAAATACTCAGAGGGAGGAGAGACATTCAAAGAGGTCACAAAAGGAGGAGTTAAAGACTTAGGGAGAAGTCTAAGGAAGGAAATAGTCATATGGCCAATCATATGTTAGGGTACAAGTCATTTCAGCCTAAAAATTCATTAGTATAACTCATTTGACATAAACAAACAAAAACTCCAAACAAAACAAAAACCAATTGAAAGCAAACCAAACTGTAACTACCAAGAGATCAAAGATCAGGTTTTAATTGCAACACATTTTCACCATGCAAGCCTCCATGGAAAGACAACACAGCTCATAAATATTTTTGAAGTAATATTTCAGCAGAAAAGCTAATTTATTTACTAATTATATCTTTCTATGAAAGAGACAAAATTAAGGAGCTGTAAGTTGCAATAGGCAGTGTTAAAATACTAGTTATATAATAACAATTTACTTTTAACAATAACAGGCACTTATTACTTTTATGAGTTCTGGCCTGATAATAGGAGAATCAAGAAATAACCATCAATTATCAATAGAACATTATAATTTGTCCTTTTTTGTGATATCATGATTAGTTAAAAAGAGGTTTCTGTGTTTCTCCCCTGCCAAAATTTCAGACCCCTCATCCCTGGAAAAAAAAGCTTTAGAATTTTATTTTTATGTTTGCTTTAAGTTATGTATTCTACTGCTTTTAACTAAGATGTTTTCCTTAATTCACACAAAGAAAAAAAATTCAATAAAAAAGGAAAAAAAAAAGAAATAACTAGCATATTACTGAAATTTATAAAACACTTTCCTCCAAAGCACTTGTTTTATTTTTTCTCTCACTGTTCCTAAGAACACCCATGCTTATCTGTAGTGTTCTTATATTATGTAAGGACAAAAAATGTATTTCTAAAGGCAGACTAGGAAAGAGCTAGATTGGAAAACAGTTCTATTTGTGTGCCTTTTTGATATAATCATATTGCTAGTTAGAATTTTTCTCTACAAATGACTAAAATTCCTTAAGAAAGAGCTCTTTTAACACCCCTATCTCATTCAAATTCTGTGTCCTGGATCTGACCACATAATTTATAGCTACTGTATTTTGCTATTGAGAGGATAACAAAAATGATTACACAATGAGCCTTTTAATAAAATTTTTTACACTATTGTAAAAGTAGCGCTGTGAAAATCCTGTAAATTTTCAATTACCATATTTGTTCTGCATAATTTTTCAATTTGAAAATAATGATATGGGGTTAAAGCCCTCTGGAGGTTCTCCACATTAGACCCAAAACTGAATGCAAAGGCTTATACTTGAAAGGCGTGACTCCCTTCAAGTTCTGTGTTCCGTGCTCACAAACACACATTTTGAAAAGGTTTGCGAATCAGAAAGGGATTTTTCTCCTTTCTGTACTGAAAAGTAATTTTTACAGACATATAAAATCTACAGAGATATCTTCTGACATCAGTAAAATGTCTTCATCCATATTGATTCATTTTCTGATTTGATTCATTATAGAAACAAAACATCGACTTGGAATCCAGCACTGAGCAGTGAAGGAAGGAGCCTGAATTCACATCTGCACTGCATCACTCTCCCTGCACTGCTTCAGCACCATTCCAAAGCCTTGTGCATCCCGACATTTTCAAAATTCAGGGGTATTCTTGCTGAAGACAATTATAAAAGAAGCAATGAAAGAAATTAGCATTTATACATTTTTAGCTCTTCTCACTGACTTTATAAACCACAGTCAGGCTTATGCTGCACAGTAGCATATTTTCTACTGGCACATGTAAGATCAAACTCGTGAAGTTGCACTGGAGCAATTGATTCTATTAAAAAACACACAGCTCCTCTTCCTTTATATTCTTCCCTTGTGAACTAGGAAAAAATTTCCTTCAAGGACAGCAAACAGGTTAAGTATAATTATGATGACTAAATTAAATCTTTGAGTATTATTTAATATCACGGTTTGTTACATACTTAGTTAGCAATTTTAATTGTAAACTAAAGGAGTTTAAAGTACTGTGAGAATCTTGTTAGACATGACAGTTTTGCAAAGGTGAATGAGAAGAGGATGTTAAAAGATATATATAATCGGGATGGGGAAAAAAAAAGCTGAGGGGAAAAAACCCTAGGTGTTAGATGAAAAGGATCTCTTCACAATGACAAAGCATCGATGAAAAGAATTAACATTTGTCCGTTGGGTAATCAATCAGTCATGGAATGGATGGAATCCAGCTCTTTGTTGCACGGCCGGTGATGAAGAGCCAGCGTGTTAGCTATCACAGCCAAGCTCTCAAGTTCTTCTGACTGAATGAAAGTCATCTTGTTTGAATCAGGGCTAGCTTTTGCCTCTTGTCTCATCCTTATTCCCCCCCTTTTTCAGTTCTGGGTTTTTTTTCCCTTCTAATTTCACTTTTACATTCTTCAACAAGTTCCTCACCCCAGCCATAGCTTACATGAATACTGTATGACCTGGCAGTGGCCTGGACATATCCTCATTGATTTTGGGGGCTTGTTCCTTTTTTTCCCCCCTCTTAATTCACTAAAAGTAGCCTCCTATTACTTTCTTTGAAATACAGATTAAAAAAAAAAAAAAAAAAAAAAAAAGGACGTTCATGCCATGTGTGAGTTTTTGTTTTTTTATGGTAAAGTCATACATAAAAGAAAACCTAAATGTGAGAGTGCAGCAGCAAAACTTCAAAGCACTGACTGTCAGACATTATTATTTCAAATCAGCTTTGACTTTTTGAGACTTAATAAAACACTATAGTACAGACTGGCATATTTATAACACCTATACCAGTGATCAACTGAACTGTCTTATTCTTTCTACTGTTCAGTGCCTTGTTATTTCTTTTATAATAAGCTTCCCTCAAAACATGTTGTAACAATACTGCAAACAGATAATTATTAATGATATGAGTTCTAAAACATGACTTGCTTTGCATACAATTCTTTTTGAATCCACACATTACTTTGTGACAGAAGACAAAAGCACATTGATTTATTAATAATGATTGCAAATGCACAGCAAGTTCATAAACAATACGGAAATATAATGCAATCAAAGGTATAGAGGTATAGGTGACATATTTCTACGTGCATCTGAATTGTTACATCTCAAGGAAAGAGGCACTGGGAAAGACAAGGGAGAGGATTTAGCAGAGAAATCAGGCATGCTGCAAGAGAAATTGCCCTAAAACATGATCAGATCCACAGTAGGAGGAGGAGGATAAAGTTATTTTCTGCATTTTAGAAGAATGATACTACAGAACTAAAGGCAACTTCATCTCTATTTCAGGACTAAGTATATATTATACCCTATTAAAATTTAGTAGATATTGTTAAACATAATAATATTACATTTGAGCAGAGTTTGGGACTAAATATCAATTTGTCAGTTCCTTCATCTCTAGTGTTCTATATTCCCCAAGCTACTTTCATTACATTTTATTTGCCTTCAGCTCCATGGGAGAAAAGGTGTCCTTTGGACCAGCCTTTGTCAAATGAGTTCACATGCCTCATTCAAGTCTGTATAAGAAAAACAGCACAAGTGGAATTAGCCTGTCAGCATCTATGAAATATTTGTTTGAGAATAAGTATTGTGTGGGTTTTTTCTTTGAAAGAATGTTAAATAAGATTATGAACTCCTTGTGACAGACATTTGTGTGCTTACTAGGCCTATTGCACTTGATTCCTTCTACAGAAAACCTGCTTTTTCCCCAAAAACCAACTAAGCTGCAAATTAACATTACAGTAACTACTATTTTTGGCCTGCTTCTTCTTGCACCTTTGCACATCTCAGCCCTTGCTTCAAGTGCAAATGTGTTTTTTTCAAGTGGGTGAAACTAAGGATATGACACCTAAAATAATAACAAAATACATCACAGATCTAAAAGAGGAAGATTTGTTTCAATATTCTTCACAGAATATTAAATCCTCTTCTGAGTTGAAAAACCTAAATTAAATGTTTCTGAATAATAGTCAAGCAGAATTTAGATTTACTCTAGTCAATCTTTGTTACATACAATTAAACTAAAACAGCAGGTCCTTTGTTGCTATTATTAGATCCAGTCATTAAAATGGTGAAATATTCAGAAAATTGAGTATGTTTTTTAAAAATCTGTGATGACCTTTAAAATACCTGTGTTGGGATCTTTAGTTAACAGATCCCTCTCTGAGTACATGGCAACAGCTTGCTTATGTGTCTTTTGTGACTTCACTGCCAATCAGACTTCCTTGAGGTAAAGAACCACCTAGCAGAGAATGAAATCATAAAAATATTTCCTAATTTTCATGCTTCATGGTATGTATTTTAATATTATATGCAAACTCTAACATTTCATATCAAAGAGAAAAGCAAAAGGTTAATTTAATTCACTTTGAAAGAACATAATTTTATAATCTTCTAACAATTCAAAATTAAATTAAAGACTTCATGTTTTCATTCACTACTTGAAAAATAAAATGTAGTTTAACCATGACTATTAAAACTTAACTGCTAATGGTATATGTATTCTGTTTTAATCCAAAGATGTAACGTTCGTGTAACATTACTAAAATAGATTTTTTTTTTGTTGCCATAGTTCCTTTTTTTCTTCTTTCAAACACAAATTATCCTTTTCTATCTCAATAAACTTTAAATAAAAGCAAAGGACACAGCAACAATACAAAACTAATCAAAAATCAGCCTGAAGGCTTAACATCCATATCTGCAATGTACTGCCACTGCCTCTTGCTCATAAGCAGCTTGGCTTCAATCTTGCTGTCAGTGGAGCAGCAGGTCAGGGGAATCTCATCTCATCCCTCTCAATTTCTGTGCCATGCTTGTACCATAATTAATTGCCATGGTCCAACAGAAAATTAAAATATAAGGCATTTTGACACATTGTTAGCCAGCGAAGTGATCTCTTTGGCCAACTTCTCAAGAGTTTCTCAATTTAATAAGCTCTCCAAATTCAAGTTCTTGAAAAGCAAAAAATACAATCACATCACAAAAATGAGCAACATGACATTTACAACAGGAAAATATGCTAATTCCTTTTGCCTTTTTTAATTGCAAACTACAAATAAAATAAAATCTTTCCTAAATTCTGTATCTTGCTTGGGATGTTAAGGAAACAAATAATCCTGGCCAGTCATTCACTCCCTCCTCTCACATTGACTCTTCCCTATAGGAAGTTTAAAAAAAATTTTAAAAAGGGAGAAAAAAAAGAAAAAAAAACCCAAACCAAACAAAACCCAACCAAACAAAAACAAAATAAGGCAAAGAACACTCCCTAAATACAATTATATGCAAAAGGCAGTCAGCTCACAGTGGATGTTTTCTTGCAAGATCAATGATGGAAATGCAACTGAGATCTGCCTACCAAACACATCATTTTGTTTAGGACAGGGAACCAGGCAGATCTGCCAATTGCTGCACATTTTTTCATAGTGACAAGATTTCCACAATATGATAAAATTAGAACTGTAAGAGCTTGGAGAGGTCTCTTAACTTTTAATTAAAACTCTCCAAGATCACTAAAAATAATTAGGCATTAAAATGTTCTGGTTTTCCTCTGAATTCATTTGCACTACTTGAATGGTCTAGATCTTGCATGAAACAACAGACATTCTAAACAGAAACACTGGAATTTAGCTGGGGGTGATTTCCAGACCTGCTTTTTATGATGCAGCTAGTGGGAAAAACTGTAGAGTCTGAATTTCTCCCAATTCTGCCTAAAATGGTTTGTTTCATCAGGAATTCTCTAGTGCAAAGAATTCTGCTCAGTGCAAAACTCCAGATAAAAAAGAAGTTTGAATTTCACGGAAAGAACAGCCCGAGATACAGTCCTGACCTTTTATTTTTATTTATTTATTAAAAAGCAGGACCTTTAACCTCGTAAATGTTTTTGTTCTCTTAAAATAACTCATACAATGCTATATGCCATACTATTTTTAGAAAAGCAACAAGAGAAAGCATGCTTTTCCCATACAGCAGGGCACTGATATAAACATCAACACAGATGCTCTGTGAGAGAGAGCTGGACTTCTCAAGCACTTGATCATTAAGGAATGCACCAACTGTTTTAGATAATCTCGTGCCAGCTCCAGTTCTGCTCCACACTCCCCCTTTGGGAGTGGCAAATCTTGTCCTGCTCCTAATTTTTCATTTTACTCCCTCCTCCATTCTTTTTTTTTTTCCTTTTCCCCCTAGAACAGAGGGAAAAAGGCATTGTGTGCCAAGCAAGGCAAGACTAGAATCACTTCCCCAAACAGAGCAAAACTTTCAGACAATTAACCCTCCCCTCTTCTTTCAGATAAATTACTAAGTATAAAATGCAATCTGTTTCCTTTGTTTACTCAATATGAACAATTTGTAAATGACTCAAGGATGAAATTCAGAAAATGTTGTGCTAAATTAGAACCATTATAAACATGCTAATGACTGCTCAACTAAAACATGCAGGATCAGTGTGAAGAAATATATTTAGTTCCTGTGGAATACAGTTGTATTGCCTCAGAACTATTTGGTCACTTAATTGTATATGATTACTTCAGGAAAATGTTAATTTCATGAACACTGCACTAGACAATACACTCTGTATGTCAAAAGAAGCTTTCTCAAGTGTCAGTGTAATTGCTTGGATGCAATGTTTTGGCATATTAGTACAAGAGAAATATCTTTTAAGTCTATTAAAATTACGTGTACATTTCATTCCTCCACTTAAAATCTCCAGTCCATGATAAGCTATATTTTACTGTTAGATTGGCTGTATTCACTGAAGTTATTCCCTTATTTGCATTACAATTATAGTATACAGAGTACTACATGTATTCACCTAGCCTCTAAGTATCTTCACCTCTATTTACTTTCCAAGTGAACATGTAACAGGGGCAAGAGAAATTCACTTTAGGCTTTAAACAACAACAATCAGGGATAGACAGGAACAGGGGAGCCCCCTGTGCTTGCAATCCCTGGTAAAAAGACTATATAAACTGATATGAAAAAGGAGAATGATACACTTATTTTCCTGTCTCTTGATACGTGCATCCTAGCAAATTAATGAAATTGATAGGATTTGCAATATTTGTTATTTTGTGAAAGAACAAAGTCATGCTAATGGAAGCAGATCTCAATTTTCGTTATTTTCTTTGCCTCCACATCCTCACATCTTTCTTTTTGAACAGCTCTAGATCTTCTCTCTTTCCCCCCCACCCCAGTGGAAAAGAACAGACTGAGCCAATATCTTAGCTAGAACTCACCAGCATAGCTCCATCACAGCCTACTTAGTCTTCAATAGAATTGAAATTTCTCCCAATATTTATCCTAATTATTCTTTCTCATAATCTCATACCTCTGTACCTTGTTACAGCCTTTTTATAACCCTAAACAATTCACTTTTATCCTTGGCATCCACTCTTCTCAAACACTTCTGAATTGATGTGACATTCTTCTCCTTATTACTCAAATAAATATTAAGAGTTCAATATCCAAATGTTTCTTTGTTAAACTGCTCTGGAAAAAATCATGTACCATATGCTTTCTGGACATGGGGCATCTCTCTTTTAAAAATTAATTTCCCTAGCAGCTCAAGAAGTTGCAGATTGAATGCCAGTCTGTGTCCAGCTTTGTACTAAACTCAGACACTCTACTAAGGACAGAGGGGCAGATTTTCTTTTCTCTTAACATTGCACAACTCTTCCTGCACCAAGCTGAAGCAAGCAGAGGGTCCCATCTCAACTCAAGAAATTCTCTGGTAGAGCAATAACACAAATGTCTATTTGTGCTTTCTCCTGCCAGGTGCAACACCAACTAAGCATTGTATCTTTTAACAGGGTAGAAGTTCTATAAAATTAATATGAAAATACTAGGCAAAGTTTTGAGGACTAAAAACATCTTAAACAAAAGGTAGTACAAAAAAGCAAAAGTGTGGAGGCTCCTTCACACCAGGTTAGTTTCAGAGTATTGAGGGAATGGGAGTGAGGGGACTTCCTGAAAAGCAAGGAAAATCAGTTTCTATTAAACTGATTAATGTTCCTTGCAAAATTTGTGACACCAGATGACTTATGAACAAAACCTGAATGATTCAAAAGACCTCTATTTTGTTCCCCCAAATCATGTTCTACTCATTACCCTAATAATGCAGTAATAAACATCTGTTTAATTATTTGAAGGCTTCTTAATATTGTGCATAAAAATCTTAACTCAGCTCGTACATAAAATATTCTGAAATTAAAACAATTGTATAACAAAAAGAATTTTTCATGAGAAATCCTTAAGCGTTTTTGTATGCAAAAGTATAATACAAAGCAAGCAAAATAATATGCTCTTGATTTGAAATTACTTCAAACAGGGATGCAGAGGAATGAAAACAATAGCTAGAATCTCCTCTCTATTTGCCATTTCTGAAGGTCTCTATGGCACATGATGCAAGCTTTTCCAGGACACTAAAATATACTGACAAAATCGGTTCTTTTTTACTACTAAAATTTAGACTTAAACAAATTATCATATTCTATATAAGCATAAATACAGATCAAGCAAGAATTTCCTGAGCTAATGCCAACAAACAGAGCTTTAAAAGGTTTACAGATCTCACAAGCACCAGTTCCTGCCATAGATTTAAGAACCATTTAGGTTGGAAAAGATCTCTAAGATCATGGAGTTCAAGCATTAACCTAGTACTGCCATGGCTATATATTCCTAGAATAATAGCTGTGAAAAGATTTTAGAAAAGAAGGCACTAATATCTTCAAGAATAATATTCTCGCATTTTCATTTCCCTAAATACACAGAGGAGAAAATTAACCATCCTTTTTATTCCTATAAAAGAACATTATTAATTTTTTAAAGTCAAGTAATGGAAAGATATGGAAATCTTAGAATTAACGTTCCCCAGGAAATCCTAATTCAGCGCCTGTGTACATTATGATGTATTCTTTAAATACTTTTTTAAATGTACACAATTTTCGTATGCTATTCTTGCTATATTCAGCATATGGGATAATCCCAGATGAAAGCAGAAAGTGGAACTGCAGAGCAAATGAGGCTGCTGCCCATGCAGTCATTGGCTATGTGTCATTACAAAAGTTCAAAGAAACTAAATGAATGAGGGAGAGAACTGCAAAAGGAGAAATGATGGGTCGCAGTTGCATTTTCTGGGAGCTCAATTTAAAAAAACTTGGGGCTTTATTTGAGGAACTGCTGAACATTCACAGCTGCAGCTGTGTCAATGTAAAGTAAATGTAAAGATTGAGGCTATAATATATATAACTATATATAAACTGCTGCACAAAGTTAGGTCCCCTGGAAAAGAATCAGGGCCTAAGCACCTCAAGCTGAACAACCAAGAAATCAATGACATTTTAAAGTTGTATTCTTGGTCTCACACCTGTGAAGTTGGCATCCTGACTACATTTTCTTCCTCTTAACAAAGATTTTGAGAAGATAATTTGTTTGTAGCACATTTACTGAGTATTCTAGGGGGAAAAAAACCCAAAAAAAACCACAACACTCTAACCAATCGTGTAATACCCACGTCTTCTAAGCACAGCTTGAATAATAAGCAATTAATAGACACCAAAACCTCAGGCTGACCAGTAAGAACATACAAGTTATTGGATAGTCTCACATTCATGGAGGATCATCCTGTTGGTGAACTAGATGAATTAGAATTCTTCTTCAGGAAAAACCATTGCTTATTCATATAAGAAAATTATACTTATCTACATGGAAACAAAAATTGGTTTTATTTTAAAATGTTTTAAGTTTTGGTGGGCAGCTGAAGAATGCTTTCACCAATTATGCAGACAAAGTGCAAAATTAAAGATTTGAAACCGGTTAAAACCTGTGGTTATATACACAGACTTTTACAAATTAGATTTAGTAGCCAGATTTGGAAACAACACCACTTTGAAGGGTTTACTGATCACTCCAAATTAAAGACAGAGTGAACGTGAAATAGTTCCAGCACACTGGACTTCAGCAAATAAAAGCATTAAGGATAATAAAGCAGTGCATGTTGCACCCTGTCCTGGTGCAGCAAAACAGAATATCTCCCTTTTGCTCTCCCAACAGAGCAAATCTGGACACCCCCATGTATAAATTTTCCCCTACAGATTTCTATAAGATTCCCTCTTTGCTTAGAGCAAGCATTGTCACACTGCTCTGCACTAATTGACACAGTTCCACAGCAGAAAATCATTTTTGTCCCCAAAGAAGAAGCAAAAAATTAAACACCATAAACAACTTCCCAAAATATATAACATATTTATTAATTCAATAAATATCAGACTGGAGAAAACTGGGGTCATTTGTAAACATCTGAGAGATTTAATAATACTTAATAATCCACTACACAAAAGGGAAAAACTTATTCAGTGCAATTAAATCTTCACAGCTACATAGAAGGGAAACTACAGTCAAGTTCACACTACCTATATCAGGCTATTTTTAATTACTATCGTGCTGCATAACATTCTTTCTTTGCTTCACGACAAACAAGAACCAGTCCATGGAGCTCAGTTATGCCACAACCTTCACTAAAAGTTATATTGAAGGTAAAAAAGATAATTTACACAATTTCTGTATTAAACATTTAGTCTTCTTGCTTTTGTTGATTTAATCCAGACTCTAGAATTACAAGGAGTTTAAATTTATGAGGTGAATTTTAGCTGCATAACTCCCCAGAAAATTTAAGCATGCATGAAATTCTACACAGCTATTTTGAAATTGTAGATTAATGTTGGTTTATTATACACTCTTTACCCAAATGCAAAAAATTTAACACAGATTGTTTAGATGTTTTGTTGGATTCTGGTCATATTTAGGACCAGTAGAAAATTCCATGTTATCAGAACAAAAGATTATTCAGTTATAAGTTCTGGTTCTTAGTACTAAGTACATGATCTTAGATGTATTTATTCGAAAAAACAGGACAGGCAGGAAATATCCTTCTTTGAATGCTAAATGACATAGTATGTTTAAAAATCATTATAGTCACAGAATCACAGTAGGAAGGGACTCACTCAGACCATTGAGCCCAGCTCCTGGCCCTGCACAGGACACCCCAGGAGTCACACCGTGTGCCTGAGAGCATTGTCTGAATGCCTCTTGAACTCTGCCAGGCTGGTGCTGTAAGCACTGCCCTGGGGACCTGTTCCAGTGCCCAAACACCCTCTGGGTGAAGAACCTTTTCCTGATACCCAAACTGAACCTCCCCTGACACAACTTCAGGCCATTCCCTCGGCTCCTGTCACTGGTCACCAGAGAGAAGAGATAAATGTCTGCCCCTCCCTTTCTCCTCATGAGGAAGCTGCAGATTGTGATGAGGTCTAACATTGCCTTATTCATTTAAATGTGTTACCAAATTCAGTGCATGAGTAACAGGCAAAGATTTGATTCCTTTTGCATTCAATAATCACAGACTAATGCACTTCATGCACTTGTGCTCTAAGAATAACAAAATTCACGACAGCAACCATATATTTCTTAATTGCAATAATAATCCTTACACTATACTTATAATATACTTCCTTTTAAGGCATCTTCAGCAAGGGCACTGCATGATTCCCAAGTGTTTTTTATGTACCTGGATGAATGGATGGATGGACTTGATACAGAAAAAAGAAGTCACGTGGTCACAACTGTTTGAATGTGCAATGCCAAGGCCTGTTACTATGAAGCCAAAGGCAGAAGTTTGCTGCCAGGTTCTCCACGTGGTAAAAGTTTGGTCCACCGAATTTGTGTTTACAGATATTAAATCCAGCTCAATCTCTTACTACCTGGTTCCATTTCCACTGTCTTTACTCCACATGAAAATTATCTCACTGTGGTTTTTATCTTGATGTTACTCACAAAGCTTACTGCATTTAGAGAACTGTACGATCTTTTTTGTCAAGTAAACACTTCTCTAATCTCCAGGCTGCCAACCTGCCTGAACTCTCCTCCTGCATTTGCCCTCACACTATTAATATAATCATGAGCACCAGGAAGGCAGAATCTCAAACATTGCAAGTTACACGTCTCTGGTTCCTTAAGCTTTTTTTAAACACTTATTTATGGGCAAGGTATAATTTACACCACCTTATGTATGGCTGGGCAGGTGGCACACAGTGACTGCTGCTCCTTATATCAATATCTAACGTCAATGTCAGTGGTGGCCACTTTTCCACACCAATCAGATTTTCACCTGTTCTCTCTTATTATAAGATTTGACTGAGAGCTCTCTGTGGCAAGGACTGTTGTTTGGTTTTACTACTGCTAATGTATTTCCTAAGAGAAGCCCCTGGAAAAAAATTATAATGAAACAACTTAATTTTTTCCAGTAAACTCAGGAACTCTTCAGAGCTCAATGCCCTAAGCTGCATGAGAAAAACTCAGGCTTTTTTGTTCTTTTTTCCTTTCAGAGCTATATATGTTATATAACTTAATATCTGAAGGGAACAACTGCTCAGCCTAAGCCAGAGGTCGATGAACACCAAACCTTGGCCTGCACAAAGACATAAAGGATTCATGCACAGGTATAGCTTTTCCCAAGGCAAAGTGGATACGTTGGTCCCAGAGCTGCTGGCACAGTCCATGAACACTGAAAGTCACACAGATTTTTTTTTTATTTTTTTTAAATTCTATTGTCATATTGCTCAAGTTTCTTGAGAAACTCAAAAACTCTTCAATTCTAGGTATGCGCCAAAAATCTTGTATTTAGGAACAACAATTCCTCTCTGTGAACTATCCCGCATCCAGATATTCTCTGGAATTGTCCAAAAGCCTTTTAGCTGACGGGAAGTAAACAGTTTCCTTCTTCAGCAAAATGTAACTCCCTAATGAGTTTATTAGCCTATAAACCATGGTGTAAATGTGAACTTTGATACAAAGACAATAACATCTCCTTTCCACTGTAAAGTCTTAACTGGACCTCCTCAGTATCTAAGACTACTGGAAATTAGCCCTAGAACACATGTTAAAGAATTTAAATTGCCACATTGTTACTTTCCTTCAGTTATTTACAAAATTAGTATTAAATTTGCTCGTTTGTTTTCATTACTTTTTTTCCTCTTTTTACGCTAGTGAAAGAATTTCAAAATATGGATACTGACAGAGATGCAGGCCCTAATATTGGAACCTTATGCTTTATTAAATAGCTGATCAGAGAATAAGAACAAATATTGCCAACAAAAGTATTGGAAAACCAGAATAATTGTTTGCTCTAATGGCATGTAGGAATCACCATGTTGGATCAGGCTGCTCAACAACTCCTTTATAACAATGGCAGCTTTTGCAAAGTCTAGATTAAAAATTTTACTACCATCAGCATGTTTCACCTCTACTCAAAACTGCTCTTTTTCCTTTGAAAAAGCTTCCACAACTTTATACCACAAACAAGAAGGACCAGTAGCTGAGCAAAAGGGTCAGTAAAGCTTGGTCAGTAAAGTTTAGTCAGCAAAGAGAAAACCACAAAAAATACTTTGAAACCACTAATTTTGCACCCAAAAAGATGTGTTTTCTACCTGGACAGATACACACATTCTTTTCTTTGCTCAATTCTTTATTTTTCAACCACTGCTTTTACAGCCTCCAGCTCCTTACTTAGCACATGGAGTCACGGAATCACAGAATGTTAAGGGATTGGAATGACCCTTACAGATCATCTAGTTCCAATGCCCCTGCCACATGCTGGGACATCTCACACTAGATCCAGCTACCCAAGCCTTATCCAACCTGACTTTGAACACTGCCAGGACTGGAGCATCCTCAACTACCCTGGGCGACCTGTTCCAGTGATTAACCACCCTCACAGTAAAGAATATTTTCCTAATATCTAATCTAAACTCTCCTCTTTCAGTTGGCACCCACTCCCATTGTCCTATCACTACTGTTCCTGAAAAAGTGTCCCTCTTCCCTGTAACTCCTTCAGACTGGAAGGTTGCCATGAGGCCTCCACCTTCTCCTCTCCAGGCTGAACAGTCCCAACTTTCTCAGCCTGACTTCAAGGAGAGGTGCTCCAGTTCTCTAACCAACTTCATGACTCTCCTCTGGACTTGGTCCAACAGCTCCATGCCTTCTTATCTTGGGGACACAAGAGCACTATGCAGTATTCCAGGTGGGGGTCATCCTAGTCTTAAAGCCCAATTCCTCTTGTTTTGCTGGTGTTCTGGTTTCAATTCACAGTATCACCAGCAAAGATCTGCCCAAATTAGGCAATTCATATCAGCTACTTAATCTAGTACATATATCAGAAAATGACACTGAGCAAACCAGCACCAATTAGATTCTGTAGCAATTTTACAGGGCCAAGGAGCCAAGTGCAAGGTCCTATACTTGACTTTCTCTATGTCTTGTTGCTCAGAGGCTGTGACTTCGACAGCACCATATTGCAAAAAATCTGGATCAAATCTGGCAGAGAAAGGGATCGTTTATAAGTCCTCTGTGGGTACATTCTGTCTTTGGTGTGTGGCTGAAACTCCCATTGACACTAACATGAGCTACACAGTCCTACTGATGGGTGAATTATACCCCTAACAAAAAAGTGGTTTTTTGCTCGATGGATTTGCTTTGATGAACTTGTTGGCTACTGCACAGTCATGTGTATATATTTAAGTATTTCTCTGTGTGTGTGCATTTGTACATCTCTGCAGTGATGATGTCAGTTTGACTAAAAACGCAGATAAAGCATTTCTCCAGCCAAAATGGGCCAAAGCTAATTTTCCCCATATAAACTTTGGGTTGGCCCTTATTTATCAAAACCAGAAAAAGTTTGACAGAAAAGGGGGATCCAAGTTGGTTATCCCAACAAAAAAAAATAGAAGTTAGGGCCTTTCTTAAGACTCACTTTATAGGAACCGTATGCACAACTTTCACTTTCTAGAAAGTGGTTTTCTCTTGAACACACATCAGAACCATTCATCATCACATAATTGCAAGTTGTCAGTCAGAGCCGCACCCTTCACGCAGTGGCAGGCCGCCAGCACATCTGTCAGAAGCACTCACAAGCTTCCGTGTATTATTGTAATCCCCTACAAAAGGAACAAACCCATTCATCCTGTCCACATTTTCCAAATCAGATGACAACTGTAAACCCTGAGCCTGGAAAAATAATAGCACTTACCCTAAAAATGCCACACTTGGCAGGTGACCGCAACTTAAATACCAGGGAGCAAATGTAAAATAATTCTAATCTCCACATCTAAGACAAAAGTTGTGGGGAACTGGGTTCTTCATGGAAGAGGAAAGCTGGATTCTGTGCATACAACAAAATGGTCTCTAATAGTGAAACTGGCTTTGCGGGTAAATTATTGTACCCAATCTGAAAACATTCACCTATTGCACTCTGAACTTTATTAGGAGAACTCTAACCTCCTTCTTTACTGTCTCCATTCTCTTTTTTGGTTTCTTCTGTTTTCTCTCTCCTTTGCCTAGAATCATCTAGTCTTTATGCTAGCACATACTCTTTTCTCCTGTACCTCTTGAAAGATGCTTTCTGCTCAGACAGGCTCCACAGGTAACACCTCGGGGACAGTCTGGATTTGGTGAATGTAAGGACTTGGGCCAATGAGTACAAAGCAGGCAAGATTCTCTTCTCAGAAATGATGTTAAAGACTTTCATGGAGAATTAAACAGCTTTCAGTGAATTAAACACTATTTTACATAGGGCTTCAAAAGCTTATTTGCAGAGTAAATGCATATGAGAGCCACAAATACATTGGAGAATGGAGTAATAAGTTTTACCTCGGTACCTTCACTAACTCTTTTGCATTCTCTCTCTGGAGAAGTCTGACAGCAGTGCTCACCAGCACAGCATGAAACACATGCCATTCCCTCTGAGACAACAGTACAGACACACCATCCCAGCAAGACCTTCAGAGTAGCTTTGCCTCAGCCAGTGAGGCTGCAGACAGAGTCTAACACTTCCCTCTAACCAGCCAGATCTTTGTACATGCTCAGATGCAGAACTGAAGCTACAAGACTTCTCTGAGCCTACTTCCAATCTTTACCCCAGGAACTTTAAAGGGGCAGGAGCAGAGAGGCAACGTGCATCATCAGCCACAGTGATGGGGCTGTTGAAAGCCAGTGCACGGCAATTGGGCATTTTTATCAGCCCTTGATACAGGCAGAATGCATACTAGATATACATATATTATATATATGTGTATTTAAAAACATGCATTTCTGAAACTATTCAAAAAGTTTATGATGGCTGACCTGCTACAAAATTTATTTCCAAAAGAAAGAATTACTCCTGAGTGATACAGCCAGGAGTAAATGATACCATCTCAGTGCACAAAGGGGGATAAATATTGTAACAAATCAGCTCTCAGCTGTGCTGCACACCTATATTCATACAGCATTGTTGTTCAAGCAAGAGTTAAGGAAAATACAGCAATTCTCCAACTATCTCCAAAAAATCTCTGTGTACTGTAGAACTGCCATGCAGGAGCTGCTCTCCTGGATGGTCACACAGACTGATTTATCTGGTTCACCCCCTTAGGCTGAAGTTGGAATACAGGAATAAGGGAGCTGATCACCCCACTTGGGCAAAACATGCTGGTTTCAAAAACACTGGTGGGTGAATAAAAATCAGCCCTTCAATTCTTTCATGACTCAGTTTCTCAGACAGAAAGATAATCTTTTTATCTCCTAAAACTACTGAAGAATTTCAATCTCTTGCAAAATGGTACTATAAGCAGTTTTAGCACAATAATGTCTTTTTCAATTGCACTATCTTATCTTTTACATATTTTCAAAGTTTACTTGACATTTTTTCAGAATTATGGCATATTCAGTAATTCTTATTTTTTGTCCTGAATGAAGACCAAATTTCACTAATTCTGAAAGAAATTAATTTTGGACTTGAGGCATCATGAGGTAATATCTGCTGTAAACAGGCTAAGTCAAGATAAATGAATGCTTTCACGTTATAAATATATATGTGATATAAACACACACAAATATAAGTACAACATATGGTCAACTAGAAATAAATAAAACTGAAAACACTTTACAACGGCATGGCAAGTATCCAAACTAAATTTCAGGTAGCAGATGGCATGAATAGAATACATGTGAGAAACAGGCAATTTCAATTATCTTTGAATAGTTCATAAACAGGAAAATTTGGCAAAGCACAATTTAAAAAAAAATTTACTTGAAAAATAACATTGCGTAATAGAGATAACTGAATTGAAAACACAACAATGCAAAGTTGTTAAGCTCATTCTAACCATAATTTCATAATGAGTATTAAATGATTGCATGTGACAGAAGAGAGCTGCCCCAAATACTCATGGAAAATGTTATAATTAATTATTCCAATTGGGGCTCAGAATATCCTTTCAGTTATTATTATCATCCAAAAGTAGCTGAAAGGTCTTGCTCACCAAGTCCCTTCCTAGCTTTTGTGCAATCTGCAGATTAAAAAAAAAACTGAGTAAAATCTGGATCTCAACATTTCTTCAAACAGTTATTCGAACAAACTTTGATGGGGTTTACTCATCAGAAGGTAAATTTGCCCACATGTCATAAAAAAAATTGCATTCTTTTAAGCCTGACAGTGAAAAAGATGAAAAAAAATTATGCTTGGAAACCAAGTAAGAATCTGAGGGCACAAAAGCGCTTGCTCTCTTTTTAACTTATTTTTTTGAGGAATCAAAAGAGTTAAGTGAATCTCTGAAATACCAAAATTTGATAATCAGGTTACTTTCCTAAATATTTCATTGAGGTACTTATAAATGCTGTGAATAGTCAGCCAGGGAAGTCACCTAGGAATCAATTCACCAGATATTGTACTTTTGCCTTCATACTCCCCTCCCTCATCCTCCTTTACACATAAGAAATGTGTCATACAGAAAGATCTATTAGCTCAAATCCCTGAAGTTATTCATATATCTAAATGTGATTTAAGTGCCTAATTGTCATTTGTGTAATTGGGAGTTGAATAGCTAAACAATAGTTTGGGTGTCTGTATTCCACTGAGATGTAAGCTTTTCTGTTAATGAAAGTCACAGCATTGTCTATAAGAAAAAAATACTAAGAGTCCTCAACCATTCTATTCTTAATTTAAAGACAAAACAAAGGGGAAAAATGTTCTGCCAGCATAAACATAGACAGAAAAAAGTGCAATTTTCACTGAAATATATATATATCTCTTTTATTTATCAGGTTAGCTGTTAATAGACAAGGTAAGTACCTCCAAAAACCAGGAAAAAAAAGGAAGAGTTCATTGACCCACTGCAATTCCAGAAACATTTAGCAAGAATTGGAGAAGCTGTATCCAATTCAAATGATACATATTTCTCTTTTTTAATGCTAATAAAGAGAATTTGATTCCTGTTAAAAGGGAAGGTTTTTCAGAAGGCTTTATCAATAGCACCTTCAGGCTGGCATTATAGAGGCACAGCAAAATCAACAAATGCTTCTGAGCATCTCAATAACCAAGGTCTGGGTCTTTGGAAGAATGACTAGTCTGCTGTTTCATAACTGTCATTTCAAAAATGGAAAAATAATGTAATGACAGCTGGGTTTTACTGCCCAGATGAATTGGAATATGCAGAACCTCAGTATTTTATGTACATTGAATGCTTATGTAACTTATTTATACATCTGTGGGCTTACAGCTAGAAACAGATATGAACACAATTGCAGCATTTTAAAAATGGACAGCAGCTTTGGGAAGGGTGCTTGAATCAAATTGCATCTCATTTTCAAAGCTGGTGGGCCCAGTAGTTTTAGAAGCTGAAGTTTTAAGTGCTGAGCATACCTCAAAACTCAGCCCCACCGTGTTACAAGCTGGGCATCCAAAGTCAGTAACCACAACTGATCATTGGGCCACTGGAAAGTATGGTCAGAGTGGACACAACTACACAACTCTGAGCTGAATATCACTCCCAACAGGAAAAGGGATGTTATATAATACTTCTCAGACAAAGCAATACAGGAGTCACCAGCTGCAAATACGTTTTGAGAATTCACAGTCTCCCTGGGGGGAGTCAGCTGCTTCTACTGGAGACCGTAACCCCTTCTCACTATACCTCTGACAGCCCTATTGTGGCTCCTTCTACCACAACTCACAAAACCCATGCTGTACCTCCTATCTTGGAAGCCTGGAGCACACCAAAAGCTAATAAGGAGTTGTCAGAAGTGTCAGTAGTCACTCCATAGATTAGGAGCCCCCGTCATGCAGGGATCTCTTGGGCCCATGAGCCCTGTCCTCAGTAAGTGCAGGTAAGCATACAATAATCAGCAGCAAAGTCTGCAGAGCTCACCAAGCTCCAGGTGGCTACTCACTTCAAAATGAACATGGTTCTGCTTTCAGAGTGGCTATAAGCACAGGGGTTCAGCAGACTCTCATTTTTCTTTGCCTTTTCTTGCCCACTAACAGTCGTGCAAAACAACAGCTACAACTCTGGTCTTTTCCATGGCTCAGAGCACAGGAGATTGCCTGGCTTCATAAAAGAAATATCCTGTAATTAGACTATTCCTCACTCTCTCTGTGATAAAACCCCAAAAATTACAAAACTTTCTAAAATTTAGAAGTGCATCAGAAAATTTAAACTTAATTCTTAATACAAATTAAATGAATCCTAGCGGCCCAGCTATCAGTTTCAAATCAGTAAATCAGTGTGCTTAATGTCAGCAACCAATAAAGCAGAAACATATGCTCTGCTTCACTAATGGCATAAAGAACATTCCCTGATTGCCTTCTGGTTGGAGCCAAATATTTGTTGGCTAAAACAAGATTTATTTTAGAAACATTAATTTTCTATAGCATGCAAACTGATTCATTTTCCACTAAAATCTGTGAGATTACTTTTAGTTTTCAAAGACTTCCATAATGATTGCTATACAAGACCTATCAAATGATATTTCTTGGCCCATAACAGTCATCTATAGTTTCTCCTGGCTAAGAAACCTTCCCACAGTATATTATAGTACAATATGTGAGCTACTGTGTTTGAAGTTACAGCTTATTTTATCAAGCCATTGGTGCTCTCTACAGCTGGTAAGTGGTGCTTTCCCTTGAAACAAATGGATCAATGTTTTCTTTGATTTTGTGTTCCCTTTGTTTGAAAAAAAATACTAGATGCTAAGGCAACAAAATATCAAATATTTCATATATAACTGTTGAAATATACACACACATACTGTATATCACATCAAACAGGATACTAGAACTATGTGACAGCTGCTGAGCTTCCATTTTTCTCATGCATTTACACCAAGAACCAAGAAGTTAGGTTTTCCAGAAAGTTCAATTCTCTTTCAAGCACTCCAAAAATGTGAAGAATTTCTGTGAAGTGTTCCTGCTATTCTCACCACTGAAAGTTTTAAGGAATGAAACTTTTTTTTTTGTGACTAAATAAGAACCGTTGAACACTAAGATCATTTGAAAATCTGGTCCAGCAGGGGCATCTCATAAGGAAATAAAGCCCAACTAGCATATTTGATATAATAATTCTTTATATTTGGGGAATAAATCTGTATTATCTAAGCAAGAACTGCAAGATCGGCTCCATAAAATGTAAATTTTACTTTTCAATTTGTGACCAATGTAATTTTAAGAAACCAGTTAATTTCAGCGTCGCAGAGATCAAAGTAAATAAATGGCTCCATGAAAGGGTCAGCTGAAAGTGTATGGTATGCAGTGGTTGACAAAAGATTAAAATGCAATCACATACAAAAAAGCCACAACTTGAAAGAAATCATGCATTCTTGAAAAGATACTTAATACTAATAGATGACATACTTTTACTTGAGTTTGGATCATCTACCCTCATGACTCATTATGTGTTTGAGCACATCAATTATATCATAAATAATTTATATCATTACAATGTTCTGTGGTTTAATGCATTTAAAACTGTTTCAGACAGATGAGGGTCTACATGTCTCACACACCTCAACAGACCAGGACACTAGGAGTGAAATAAAACCTTCTTCTTAATAAGTCTTAATACTTTCTCATACAAATAAGCTCATTCAAAATATGCCAAAGCATAATGCAAAATCAAGAAAGTGCTGGGCTGTGTAATTTCCAGACAGGGTATGTGAAGCAGAAAGGTTAACAACATCTTTGCCCAAACTCAAAGCAAGTCCTTGCAGTAGCTGTGCTTCTCACCAGATTCTGAGCCAACTCCAGGAACATAATAGAAAACCTAACAAAAACAGAGCTTGTAGGAAACATTCTCTCAACATACAGCATGATCACAAACACTGAAAGGCTGGTTGACATTTTCAAAGCTGCAAAGGGAATTTGGATGCCGCCAATTCTCATTAATGGGAACTGGGCATCCAAATCTCTTAGGCAGTTTTGCAAATCCCACCACAAATGACCATTTAGGTGGTAAGCATTAAATGGTACTGCCTGCCAGGCACCTTTATCTTAAGAGAGCTTCGTAAAGTGAAGCTTTATTGTTTTCCTCCTTGTGTGTGAGCTAAATGAAGTTTCTCACTCATGGTTTACACAGAAACATTTTTTTCCTGCCTCTTGCAAGGTGCAATTCAACCAGTTTCTTTAGGCTATCACTAGGAGAGACAGGACAAAGAAAACGCATAGGAAAACAATTACTGCTGAGAGATAAAAAGTAAATTAACCAGAAGTTGGTGAGTATTTCTGAGCAGACACTTCTGAAATATATGGGCTTTTAATCTGGCTTTTAATAGAAATATTTGGCATTATTAGAGTGCTAAATTTCTCACCTATTCATCTTTTACTTTCTATATGCCCATCTTTCTGACTAACACCTTGGCATTCAAACAAGTACTATGCTCAAAAATAAAAAAAATAAAACCTGTATAAATGACAGTGTTCAACCATGAACACATTGTCTTTTATGAATATTATAATCACAGAATCAATAAGCCTACAAAGAAAAAACAGGACACAAAACGTGTTTTGTCATTTCTGACGAAGTTATAAAAACAACAGACATTCAATATGCCAAGTGTTCTTCAATCCTTCATAATCATAGCCTTATTGAAGTGAGGACAAAAAGGGTCTAATTGCATAGGAGCAATCTCAATGTAATAGGTTATACACCCAGGCACTGCTGCACAATACAACAAAAACAACGTTCCCTGTGTATAGCAGAATGTCATCTCTCATTTTCAGGCAATTACCTTCTTTCTTGTCAACAGTTTTAATAACCTCCATCATCTCTAAAAGACTTTTGCTTCAGTTAAATAATTTTCAGCTTTTTAATATGCAAATGTGCTTGTTCATATGCATGGGTGAAGTGGCGCTGCTACTTGAAATGTGTCAGTACATTGTGGAGCACCTGCACCTCGGGGAAGCTTGATTTAATTGACACCTAATACTATTCATTATTCCACTTAGTGAGCAACTCCTATTAGTCACCTGTAGGTTTTCCTATAAGCAGTGCTTTGGCCACCAATGAAAATATGAATATTTCTATAAATAGAATGGCCATATTTAGTAAAGGGGGTTCACTACTGGTGACTCTGGAACATTATCTCATTGGGAATATTTCTTAGGATTCTCCCCCACCCCCATTCCTCCCAAGAAGTTTTCTTGACTATGATGGAAGTCAAGAGTAACTCCCATTTAAAAAATATTTCATCTGTGGAAACTCTAGATAGCTTGATTCTCTAACTGTATTAAAATGAACATTCTGTGAGATATGCAAAAGGGAACAAGGGAATAAAAGAATCAAGGTGGGTGGGTTTCATTAATGGAGCTCCTGTTTCCTTAAAGTGGGATCTGAGTTGGACAATTCGAACGTCTGCTTTGTATGACCTGAATGCAATCACTGGCTGTGCAAAGAAATGCAGAATATGTGTTATTAATTGAATATTCCTGTAATAAATATTTACCATTATAGTCTAGCTTAACCTTATCCAGCTAATAGCCAATTTTGCTCAATTGTGAAGAATGTGCAACAAAGATCTTTAAATTGCCACACGAAATAATTATGTTGAATACAGGATTCTCTGTCTTTACTGGTATGAATGTGATAAATGCATGCTATAAATGGATACAATTTAGAACTGACATTGTTGTTTCACTGTTGGGCTAGAACTCGGGTGCAATGCACCGTGTGTGCTGAGTTGATGATATCGGGGTTGTTTCTTTACCACATGGTCTGTAACCTTATTGTTCAGGCCACATTTCTTTCCAGCATTAATGCATTTGTTAGTCCCAGAAGGCTTAAACTACAGATGTTTAACATCCTGCTTATGGACAGATCATCTGGAATATGAACTAAGAAATCTATACGACTTATTAGTATATGTTATGAGTGGAGCAGAGATTTAATAGCCTGTTCAAACTAGATTAGTGAAACAGTTTCTTACAAAACTGCAACTTCTTAAAATAGATTCATGTAAAAATGAAAAATTAAGATATTCTTTTGATTAAAAATGATTTTTATCAGAAGAATTTGTCACTAATTAATGCTGTTTACATAATAGTGCATGTAACATTAATTACAGCTTTCAGAATGTTAACTGCAAACCTTTTTTTTTTTTTTTCCCTTCTGTGAGCACAGATTTACCAGTATGGTGGAAATCAGAGCTCTTTTGAGGGTTTTTTCTGCAGTGTATTCAAAGTGATCATAAATCAAGTCTTGAATTCAAAGACAATTAAGGACATAGGCAGTAAAAAAGACTGAGCAATGCTAACCCAAAACTCCAATCATTTTTAAAGTAAGTGGGGAGAACACTGGTCAACTAGGCGATTGTTGGTATCCCCCAAAATGTAATCTCCAAGCTGAAGAATGGCAGCTGGCAGAACAGCTGGTGAATAGGATTAATGTCAGAAGAAAGAAATAAAACTCAACATATGTCCAAGCCTGCGGTGCTGGGACTGAGCATGATTGTACCCCGACGGATACCATGTGTACAGCTGGAAAGTGCCACTGTGCCATGCTTCTCTACCCCACAAGGTCATTTCTAAGAAGTATAGCTAATATCTGAACTGAACTTTTCCTTGAGAACTCTGGCTGATTAGGAAATGAAGAAAGGAGCTTCGCAGTGTAAATATTTTGGCCGGTTTTAATGCACCCTGGGTGGGTTTTTTTTTATAATACAATCTCAACTAAAAAAGCAGATTAGTATTAAAAAGGACAGATTGCACTAATGTAAATATAATTTTAAAGCTATTTAAACCTTTTAATCTCATCTCATTCAGATTTCCACATTCAAGGTTCAAAATTCAATACCACATACAAGGTTCAAAAACTGCAAGTTTAATAAAATAATTTCCTTTCATAGTACTTACATATTTTACTGAAAACAAATTTTAATAAACAACATACATAGCTAGAATATGCCAAAGAAATTCAAAAAATAGGGGGAAATTTGACACTAGCATTAATTCATGTTTATATTTTGAAATGTTAGCTCTTAAGGGTTTTTCGGCTCATGTCTTAGCATATTCCTATTTTTTTCTGTTGTTGGAATTGGTTATAGTGAAGAACAGTAAACATATAAAAATTCCTAACTCATGAGAAAGGCCTGAGTATTTTTAGAAGTTTGAAAAGAACAAATTCTGTTCAGTCTCCATTTTTCTACTAGTAGCTTCAAACAAATCCTATCAGCTAAATAGCAAAGTTCATACAAAACCAAACTACACCACAATTGTGTACAGAGTACTTGAACTTAAAATATCTCCTTGATGAAAATGCAAAAAATATTGAAGTGAAAAATCACAACCAAACCCAAAACAGTTTTTCTACCTTTTCACCTTTCTTTTTTATTTTCCTTTTACTACTGTTATCTTTCCCTCTCCTTTTCTCTTTTTCTGTTCTTTTTTTCCTTTCAGTTCTGGCAGCATATCAGGAAACATGCAGTGGAATAATTTCCCACACTCCCTTCCCAGAGGAAAATACACATGCATCTCAAAGGATGCAAGTATGCAATGCTACCTTGGAACCTTAAAATGGAATATCCAACCAGTGTTCCATCTGTCAGCTACAAGACAGCAACAGGTAACTAGAGGTAGTATTTTATTACTCATACTGATTTTACTTCTCTTAGGAGCTGTATAGCTTTCCCCTTAAAGAAAAGAATTGAGAAATGGCAGGCAAACCGAGTGACTTGTCCAGGTTAGAATTATATTTTTCTGACTTGTAGAAGGATGCACGTTCATATTTTAATTATAATAGAAATCCTTTAAAGTAAGCTCTTACATAAAAGAGCTACAAAAGAAACCCCAGTAGAGAGATGAGAATTTTGAGCCAGTTTGAAACTAGTGAATGCCAAAGGCCACTACTGTTGCTGACTTGTGAACAGTGCAATTACAAATGAAATTTCCACTATAACCTCTAACCTTTTTTTATCAGTTTCTGCTATGATAGTCACATAATTTTAGATACCATGGTATGTTACAGAGAAAAACTAAAGTCCTTCTATTCTTTAAATATATTTTATAGCTTCATTATGGCCTAATTTTAAGTGAACCATATTAGTATGAACTGATATCATTTGTATCAAAGAAATTTCCAATGTGTTTTCACACTCTTAAAGATAATTAACAAAGATAATTCACAATTTGGGTTCAATAATTTATTTCAAATGCCACCATAACCTATTTGCTACATTTACTTGGCATTGCCTGTCCATTTTCCATTAGTTTGGAAACACCTACCCATTTTTACCAACTTCTCCTAACCACTCCTCAAATGAAAACTGATAAACAAAATGGAAAAATAATTTTACATCATGACAGTAAAAGTATGATGTGTATTAAATTCTAATGTCCTAATGACTGACTCCTTCAGTAGGAAAAAAATGCCGAAAAATTTTAATTTCTCACACATATACATCTGCATTTCTAACAACAGCAAAACTACTAGTAGTGATTTTGAGCTTTCCTTGAAGAAGGAAAAAGGACACATACAAGAAGGCCTAAATGTCTGATCAAGATAGAAAATTTTGGATATTTTTCATCACATAAAATTATTCCCCTCTATTTCAAAACAGTCTTGATTCTAAGTAAGAATCTCCAACAGCACTGATCTAATATCATTATGTAGCAAGGAAAATGTTTTTGTTTGCATTCATACAAAAAGGAAAGAAAAGCACATTGCTTATTAATATCTACTGAATTGTTTAAGAGGATTTTTAAGATACAAGTTAAAAGAATTTCATAATTTCAATTTCTCCTTTTCATTTAATAGTAGACATTCATTAGGACCCACACACTGTAATAAATTATAATAATTTCAAACAAGAATTAAATTACTAGGTACCTAGTGAAAGAGCCATTTTTTCTTAGGTACCCTGTAATCTAACTGTCAGATTTAAAATCTATTCCCAATCAACTCTTCACAACATTCACATTTATTCATCTATGCTAAATTAATAAAAGGTGTGAATAATACTGACAAAATTGATCATTATTGTTAATGTAGATTTAGAAAATTATAAGGTAATCTAAAATATAAAAGGAATTGAGGGAAACTATTACAGTTCTTATAAATAAATTCATCCTTTGCTATCTTTTTTTAAATCAGGAAAAATCTTCAACAAGAATTTATTGAGATTGACTAGCAAAGTTATTTAATAAATTGCACATTTCAGAACAGAACTATGTTTTTATTTCAAAAACTATTAAAAGTTGATGATGACTCTAATGCAACATGAGAGTTCACCCAATACATTAAAAGGAAATGCTGAAATTCCAAAAAAAAAGCTACCAAATGTCAGACTGAACACAATTTTTTTGTAGTTTGAGCCTTGGCTATGCCAAACACCTTCCACACGGTCCTGAGTGAGCTCAGGTAACATGGAAGTAAATGGGAATTGGGGTCACCCAGAATCCCTTGGAATCCAGATCTGACCAACTCTGTAAAACAGGCCAAACACCCCTCCCCTTTATCTTGTGAGCAGACAGACAAGGGGACAGCATTCTTCAAGGAATTCAAGCTGTTACACAACCATCTTTGCTTGCACCCAGCCTGCTCAGCCCCCAGCAGTACCCAGTGGATGCTCTCCCTGCTCTGGTAAAGCCAGAGACAATGTCTGTGTCAGGCTCCCCTGTCCTTTGCACATTTGCAGTAATTCCTGCCATCTAACCTCAGTGACCCTCTCCCCCCTGACGGGGATCCCTGCAGATAAAGTAAAGCATGTCAACATCTGTTCCCATTCACACCGATTTTAATTTACAAAAAGAGCTTTGCTATTTTCAGAACAGGCTCCAGAGCACAATGACAGATTTAAGGCCTTTAATGGGGTTGCGTTTTGAGCGTGTCAGCGTTTCAGGCTCACCAGGACTTGATTCTGAGGGGCTGCACCAAAGGAAGCTGCGGGGGTTTGGGGAGCCACAGAAAGGGTGTTCTCCTCTCTGCCGTGCTAGTTACCTGCAAAGCAGCTGGCAAAGTTTTATGTCCTTAACAAACCCCTGCATTCGCTGCTTTGAGCAGAAATTGGAGATCCAGAGCACCAGGGAGAGAATTCCTTCCCTTCCCATTTGCACTTTGTGCATTCCTTCTGCCACCACGCACCTTTCTGAAACCCAGCATGTTTCATGGGGGGATGTTTTCCAAACTGCTTTCTCATGACAAAGCTCTGTTCTTAACGACTTCTGAACCCACTGGTTTTTGTGAAAGCATAACCAGGACAAAGCACTGTGTGGGTTTTGGGTTTGGTGGATTTTTTTTTTTTTTTAAAACCCCACAGTCCTTGGTTGCTCCTGCTCTATTACAAATACTGCAATAAGTAACTGTCATTTTTCCAAAGTTCTTTTAACTGGACATTGCTTATTGATTACCCTCCTAAATCTAAAGATCCATTCATTCCAATAGAAAGTTGAAGAGCACACAGACTGTGAGGATCACAGTGGTAGAAAAACATTTCACAGAGTTTCAGGGAATTTATGGTGACTCAAATTAGGTTTTTTTCCCCATCTCCTCAACAGAGTTTAGAGGTTTTTTTAAAGATATACAATATGAAGGACAACTTGGAGAAACAATGCACAAGTTGTGTTGTAATCACAGAACAGCTAAGACATGAGCAGCTGAGCAGAAGGAAGATGGGCAGTGGAATGCCATACAGTAATCAGCACTGTTGACTAATCAGAATTTGAGACACTAGAAGGTAATAAGGGTATTATAAAGAATGGCTTATTGAAGGAGCAGCTGTTTATGTGTAGCTCACTGTTTAAATGAATTCCACTAGATTGCCATGGTATGTTTTGGTTAAAAAAAAAAAGTTTTACTTGAAAAAGAAAAAAAAAAGAAAAAAGAAAGATATATCAGGAAGGGTAAGCACAAGGGAGTAAATATCTGGGTATCACGACCACAAGTACATAAATAGAAGCAGTTCTCTAGGTACTGGGGACCTCTAAAAAATGACATAAATTCAGTGGCCCTGGAAGTTACAAAAGAATATTCATTACTTAGGCAAAGCTTAAATGTCATCTTTGTTAGCCTCAACCACTGAGCGTTGTTGCCATGGGCACAAGAGCTGAGGTGGTTATGGAGGGTAATAGACAAAGAGGAAAAAACCAAGGGAAAGTATAACTAAAACCAACTACAGAGCCATTTTAAGACATTTATATTTGCACCAGCAGCCAATAAACACAATCAATAAATTCAACCTCATTTAAAAAAAATAAATTATTATCCCTACCCATAAACATAGTAATAAAACAGTGCTATGATCTCAACTAGGAAAATCTAATTAAATAATGTAAAAAGACTAAAAATAGAAACAATATTCAAAATAGCACAAGTGAAAGCAACAACTCACCATAACGCTCAGACAATAATCATGTTCAAATCTATGTGCCATAGGGTTGTTCAACAGTTTTTTGTTTGCTTGTTTGTTTTCAGAAACCAAGTTACAGTTTTGCTTTTCAAAATATCTTTGAAGAGTTGGGAGCAGGAAGGAGACTGCCTAATTGTAGTGGAAATTTATCATAATCCATTATTTAAAATATTCTACTTTGGACAGCAAGGGCTTGGTAATATTTAAAAGCAGTCAGCAAGAAGTGGAAACTCTGGTATCTTTTGTAACAGTTCACATGTCAGACTGGCAAAGTGCCCACAGTGTACGGCAGAAAAATCTATTTAATGTCTGCCCCACAAGGCGACATGAGGCTTGATTGGCAGAAAGCAGAGAGTGGCTTTTGATCATGTGTCCTAACAAGCAGTTCCAGCTCCTGTCTCTTCGGCTGAGCAGCTCCACATTACCTATTCAAACAGAAGTGACAGGCCACTGCACTACTCTTTGGCTCTAGTCTCACGCAGTGGGAGCTATGCTGGAGACAGAGCCACTGATTAAATATACCACTTTTTCAAGACAAGCAGGTTGTCTGAATCAAAGTTGGACAGAATAGACTCAACATTATTAAAAGAGGATATAAAACTGGAGTTGAGTGATGTTAGGCCAGTGTGTACAGCCTCAGGGATTCACAGACTGACATGGGGAATAAGGAACAGCAGAACTCATAAAGCAGGGTCAGAAATTAGCTGTGACACCTTGGCCATTTTCCCATCACTTCAGGGCCACTGTGTTTCAAATCCTGTAGTCTCTTTTTTGGCCTTTTTTTAAATGATTTTCTGTGCGGAAAGGAGGAAGGGGGGCGTAAAAATCGTTAACCAGTGAAAGTTGCAAATTGCAGTTTTACAATTAGATATAAAACATTAGCCACATTTTGCCACCTAATATACAGTGTTTTCTAATTAGATTGTGGCTTTTTTCCTTGTATTCTCATCAGCCAAATTATTGTCATCAAATAATTTGTTGATACAGCACTGGCTACCCTTGCTCTAAGGAACAACCAAAAGCTGAGGGAAATGACTGAATAGAGATGCTTATTACATTGCCTTGTTAGTTCATTAACAAATTGGTTTGATTTTTGAGGTCATATATCTGGCCACTGTCTGCTGTGTTACCTGATACACAGACACAAAAGGGCAACAGACGTGATTCTTTGTCTACTTATTCTATCACAGAAACACCAGACACACTAAAACCTAGGGGAACCGATGCTCCAACTAAATTTTTAATTACAAGTATAACTGCAGATGTAACAAAACCTATTAACAAAGCTGCAACAACCCCATTTAAACAGCTAAAAAACACAAACAGTCCACAGAGGGAACAGAGGCTGAGGCAAAGAAGCTTATTTTACTTAGTGATGCATGTGCATGCCAGACCTATAAAATTATTTCTGGGCTATTCAAAGTTCTGTGGAAAAATATTTAAATTATAATACAAAATCTTGACAGATTTTTTTTCCAGAACTACTCCTGCAGTAATTCTATTGAAATTAATAGAGTCACCTCAGGAATAAACTTGGTTCAATATTTATTTTTCACTACGGCAAGTTCTTCTGACATTTTAACAAACCTCTGCCCGATGTGTTAGTTTTTGTTTCACTGTAAATATTTAAAAGTAATCTGCTTGTTACATATTTAAGATACGATAAGGACTGCTAAGACCTACACTGAGAAGCAGAGCTGTTTTAAATATTGAATATGCAGGTAAATTTTCAGATAGAGTAGAAAGAGCCGAGTCCTGTCCTCATGCATATCCTGTAACACACACAGCATAGCTACAAATGCAAACAGAATTCATTCTTAAGGTGGTGTTAGACTAAGACATTCAGTACAGACCCCTTAATGTTTTTGGTGTCACTGCAGGCTCTCTAAGCTGTAGTGTTCAGGCTTCTTCCAGATGGGTGAAAGAGCCTGCTTGCTTCAACATTTTCAAACAAATAAAAGACAGAAGAGTATTCAAGATGGGGTTTTTTAGGTTCAGTGAAGATCATGATTTACCATAGAGGGTGATGTCACATCAAGTTCTTTAAGAAATGTGAGCAGGCAGCAGTGCATTTTAGCTTCATGTCAAAATATGGCAAATGGTTATGTAAAGCATTAAGTAAAGCAGTTAACAAAAAGGAAGATGAAATAAACAGCCATTCATACATAGGGCACCGTGCCCGGGAACTCTGGGCACCTATGTAAGTAAAACTAAAAATATATTATGATTAATAAAAGAAAACAGCTATTAGATACATTCCAAAATTCTAGGCTGTAGAACAAGACGTTTTGGCAAAGCTTTACTGATTGGCAGCCTATGCTAAAGACAGACCCAAGACTGCAACAGAGTGAGCGCTGCTAGTCAGGACAGAGCAATGCTAACAGGAGCTCTCTGCAGATGTTTACACAGCTCTTGCCCTCAAGACTATATTTAACAAGGACTAGTGCACTTTTTTTTTCAGGAATATCACAATCTGAACTTTACAAAAACACCATCACTTCTTTATGTTACTAGAGCAGGACAGAAGAGGGTGGATTTTGACACATTAACAACTCCAACATTTTGGAGATCAATGTGCCAATGAGCAAATAAGGAAGAAACCTGGCTACAAATAGGAATTAGAAGGATTCCTCACAGTCCAAAATACACTTGTGAAGCACAGAAATATGTAGTTAAGAGCACTGAATTGTGTTTTTATTGTTGGTTTTTGCTTTGTGCTCATCAGCTACGCACAGGGAAGTGAGAGCACAGGCACAGGGCTAAAACTCAAATTATGCTGATGAATAGGGCTCAGCCAGGGCTTGAGCAAGAAGTTCAGGGAGTATTAGACTTTATCATAATTAAGTTCCTCTTGTCTTTAAAGGTACCAGCTCAGTCTTACAGTGCAGAACTAGTGGCCTTAAAATAAATCATGGGAATCAAGGAAATTCCCTTGAACCAAAAGAAAATCCTTGGTTATAATAAGGGTGATGAAACACTGAACAAGCTGTGGAGTTTACAGCCTTGGAGATATTTAAAAGTTGACAGGACATGGCTCTGAACAACCTCTTATAGGTGATCCTACCCTGTGCAGAGAAACAGTGCCTTCCCACCTCAGCCACCCCATGGTTCCTTGATTCTGTGGAAATGATGCCTCAGGTTTTAGCTTTTCTATTTTTCAGATTCTGTACTGCTTTAGTGTGTATTTCTGAGCTTCACATTAGGGAATAGTAAGCTCTCTTCACAGAGTAGGTGGACAAAACAATTCCTTCTCTAGCTGGGGACCAAGGACAAATGATCCAAATTTCAGGCCCAAGGGCATAAAGAATGGTGGACTGAAGAGAGAGAAACAAGAAGGATGGGACTTCATGGGCTAAAGCTATAACTGGACTATTAACTACAATATGCAAATCGACCAAAATGTATAAAATATGAGACCCTGTGACTGGTTGTCCATTTTGTGACCATTTTGGTTCATCTTGGGTGCAGCCCTGGCTGGGCTCTTGTGCTACCCAAGGTGGATCCATTGAGGCCTTCTAATAAATCCCTACTTTATTCTTTAACTGCATCTAGTCTCTGTTCTTGGTCAGCCTTCAAGACATCAGAACCAACAGCAAAGCGAGAGCAGGGGGACACAGATAGACTGCCACTAAAATAATCACAGCAGGGCTCTTTCTCAGGTTGGCTGATACACTCAAAACAAGAGAGCTATTTTTCATGATGGCATCCCAAATTTTATGATGCTTAACTGAGCAGTTCTTGGTAAAAAAGGATACATTCAAAAGGCAATTTCCTCCCTTACACTGTAAAACACTCTAGAAAGATTTCCAAATTTCTTAAGCTCCAATTCTCATTGCAAATTTCATGGAAAATAAAATTGAAAAAAATAAAATAAAAATAAAACTTAAATGAAGTAATATTTTAAATAGGAAAAAAATTAGCTACTTTTTTTTTCCCTCTCTAAATCCTACTCATATTTAATAATACACCAAAGCAACACTGACATTGAATGGATTTAGGCTCTCTGTTAGGAATATTTGTTCAGGTTTAATTAGCATGGCTGAAGACTAATCTTAATAATTGTTTGTTGCTTCCACTGGAGGCAGGTTTCCCTCACAAACAAAGTGGCATCTTGGAGTTTCAGACTGAAGCACAGAGGTGAGAGTAGTTACTCTCTCCACGGGATGAACAGGAAAGCCTGAGCATGCAGCTGCATCATGCAGCCAGGTAGGAAGTGCCTCTGTCTCTCCTGTGGCAACCAAATAAAGTTGTCAAAATTATTTTTAAATAATGATAAGGTATCTAAAGCAAATACTGTATGGAAAAATAAGGAATATATCAGCATTTAAAATGTATATGCTGCAGAGCATTTTTACTGTCATTTCTTTAAGAAAAGCAGATCTAATTAGCTGTATCTCCAAAGTGTTTACCTAGCATTTTTATTATGTATTATAACATTTTGCTTAGAGTTGACATTTTTATTCTGACAAGCACTGTCTGGAGAGCTCTCAATAAATAATACATTTACAATTTTCAGTAAATAAACACTGGACAGAAATCATTATCCTTACTTACAGCTGCCCCTCTCTAATAGTGCTTTTACAAGTAAGGTGACTATTCAGTCTAATGCAATACTCTCAGTGCTGGGAAGATATTTTCATTCATTACCCCAGTCACAAGCACTTAAAGCACTTTTAGGCCCTGTTGCAAAACAGCAGGAATGGCAAAGCAAGTAAGAACAACTTAAACTAAAGTCCATCACCAAAGCAATCTGAGGCCATTCACCCTCCAGAACTTGGAAAATACAATGGCATACAGGATCAGCCATGTTCAAGACCAATTTTTCCCCTTGAATCCTTATATTTATTTACATTAGCAAATTTTAGGAGGGAAAATATCACAGTCTAGTCCCTACTATTAACCTGATGACTACAAAATGTATTTCAATTGCCATTTTAAAGCATGATCTGATCATAACATTGTTTGTGTCAGAGAACATCAGAAACCAATGAAGTTTGAATTTATTTTTCTGCTGCCAAGATCATGCAACTGAAACAACTCTCTATATTTTTACAGCTATTTACTCACTTATACTCTCTACCATAGAGCTCATTGTCAGTTGTACCTATTCATACTGATCTTGCCTTTTTTACTGCCCCTAGGAAAAAAACTGGCTTTTAAGATATGCTTTTTTAATAATGCTTTCACAGTAATAATAACATACAAATAGTGTAAAGATAGCAGATGTCTGACCATGTCTAAAAAGGAGACAGAAGTGTAGAGGAACAGAGTGCTGAAAATTATATAAGAGGGAAGCACTGGGACAATTTTTCATGCAATAAAAAAATAAATTAAATTGTATCTAACACTGGAGAATGTCAGAATTGATGGGTTACACTGGGATTAAAGAAAAAGTAAAAATAAGATGATTCCTGAAGGTAAGACATTGAAAAATACATCTCTGTGGAAGAACTGACTGGAATGGTCAGCAGATGATGGCAAAGAGAAGATTTCAGCCTTTTTCAGTATAATCTGTCCTGTTCAGGGATAAAGAGAACAGGGTGAAGGCACATTTCTTCCAATGGAAAGGATTTTACCCATCTCATATATTCTAGGTTGAATGAAAATATTTCTTCAACATAATATAAGAATCTCAAAACAGTAAATCCAAGTACCTTCTCAAAAATAAAGAATTTTCATGGCTAGAATGGATGTACTAATCTTCAGAAATGAGACCTGAATTTCAGACTCTTCCTCTATCAGGATCAACTCTGTTTACAAGCAAAAGCAATAATTTTGTAGGGATGCACAGGTTCAAAGCCTCAAAAAGAGAACAACCTGCACTGGAAAACCAAACCTCTAGAAAAGTAGAAGCTCCATAAACTTCCATGGATCCTACAGCAAGGAAAATGTCTGACAGTAACCAAAGTGTATGATTTTCCTGACAGGTTCTCAAAAGGCCTCCATCAGACTCGCCAGTTGTTAGTTCTTTTTCAGGATCATCAGTTCCTTGCTGATGATCCTGAATAAGAACTAAGAGGGGACATGAAAAACATCTTAGCAAAGCAGATGGCCCAACTAATCTATCCACCTATTCATGTAGATCTCATTCTCCATGATACCCATGTAAAAGTCTTTGCTGCTCTCCATTTGTGTGCCATGAAACAATTTCAATAACAAGGAAAGTGAAGTCTTCAAATGTAGCATAAGACATACTGGAAAGTGATGAAAAATTCCTATATCCACACAGAACCTGTGAGCAGTGATTAGATTCTCAAATGCTACAACAGTGGGTAAGGCTGTAGCTCAGGCAGCCAGATAAACACAAATATGAGCTGGAAAGATGGCAAGATGTGCCAGTTCTTAAATAAAAATTGTGAGATAGCATTTAATCACAAAATACTATCCTGAAAAATTTAAAGGATATAAGAAAGTGAATAATCCAAAATGCTTAAATTTCAGTCAGAATGATAAATTAAAATATGAGACTAAATATTAATGGCCAGACATAGTATGGTTACACAGACTGAGTCTCTCTTTGCAAAAAAAGGAAAAAAATATTATTTAAATGTATGTTGCATTCTAAATTTATTAAATGGAAATACATTAACATAACAAATTTCTGATGGAAAAATCAAATAGAGAAAGAAAACGGCTGCATCTTCTCTTAGTTATCAGGAAAATAACACTGGAAAACCCTTCCTTTGTGGTCATGTTCCAAAAAAGGTCCAAAATTACTTTAACACATTAAGACATAGGAATTCACTTTAGACTTCAGCAAAAGAAACATTAGAAATTTTATTATCTATGTCAATAAATAGAAGAATTATTTTTTTTAAACCAGTATCATGTATTGCAATGAAAAAGTAACCAAGCGATTTTACCAAGATAATTGGAATTAAAAAAAAAAAAAAGAGAGAGAGAGACATAATAAGATGTATTTAATTATATGGTAAGGAGGTAAATAATGGAAGAAAACAGCAATTTAGGGAAATGTGCTTCCTATCTCTCCTTTAACTTGGTCTGAGTCATCTATTTATTTTCTGGACATTTGGGCTATTTGCTCATTTTGTTTTTATTTTGGAAGCATGTCTGGAGTTTAGAAGAAAAATTCCCTTTCTCAGATGCCACTATATACGCCTTCCAACAAAAAGCAAATAAGAGATAAGTATTAAATTTACCATATGCATAACTGATTCTGAATTTTCTTAGCAAAAGTGATTTTTAAGAAGAAAAGGGAGCCATGATGAGGATGGTACCGAGCAGATAATGGTAGGGTCCTCAAAGATAATGAAAGGACTTTAAGAAGGTGAGCTTTTCATATCCAAAGAGAAATGCCAGTGACCATTTGCAAATTTCATTATTTGATTAATTTTTTTTTATTAGTTTCTGAAGTCTTGAACAAAATATCTTTATTCATTAAAAAAAAGTAAAAAAAAGGAAGAAGAAAGAACAGAGGTCTGTAAACACCGAGTGTGTTGGGACAGCCAAGGATCATGCCTTCATCAGTGGAAAGTGTGGGTATCCAGCACACCACACGACAGATAACTTGAATTAAATCTGTGCAAAAATTCTTTTAAAACATTTTAAAATATTCACTGACCACATATGGTCAGCAGTTCACTTCTAGGACTGATCTACCAAAGAAAATTCCTGACACATAAAGTCCTCAAAGGTTGTGCTTAAAACCATACCAAAAAATAAATGCACATGTCCAAACTCTCTCTGTTCTCAGCTGTGGCAGGCTTAAAACAAAGCCACAAAAAAATGGAAACTCTCCATTCATTTAATACAATATAATGCACAAAGATTCTTAAAAAAGAACCTAAAACAACCAGAACTAACAAGTAATAAAACAAACAATGGCAACCCAAATTGTTTGCCAATGTCCACTTATAAAACATGATATGTGAAAGTTTAAGTTTCTTTACTTCCCGATGAATAAGCAGGAACTTCATGGATTTGTGTGTGCAATACTTCAATATACTTATATTATATTCCAATATAATTATTAGAATGATAGAAAGCTTTATAGGGGAATTGTTAATCTATTTTAAATCAGTATAACAGAAAGTGTTCAGTTATTATTAATTTGTGAAGCTGGAGAAAAAAATAACAAAAAATCAGAAAAACCACCTCTACAGAGTAAGAATTTTCCTACTGCATACAGAATTAATAATACATGTGAACCCTTAATTTTTAATTTAAATATTCACCCATATATCCCCCCATAGAGAGAGAGTACAAACAGGTGCACATGACAGAGAATAGATGGAAATTTATGAATATACTACTCTTTATATAGATGTTCATTATTCCACCATGCATACATAGAAATCTTTGATCTCTGAATGTTCAACTATAGTCTTCAAGGAGGAAACAAGAATGGGAGGCACTTCATGAAAAGCTTGTGCTAGAATTGTGAACCGAGCTTGGTTGAAAAATGATACTGTATACATTGCTCTGAATCAAGGTCAAAAGTGAATTAGGAATCCAGGCCCTGAGTAATGAGGGCTTAGCACTTAGCAGAAGCGACATGCCCAGTTTCCAGCTCAGAAGTGCCAGCTGACCTGCCAACCTAGCATTCCAGATCTGAAAGGGAGAAATCTGCTCTCCTCGCTACAGACAAGATGTGTACTACTAATTATTGCTCCTAGAGGCTTATGATGAGCTACACTAGGATAGTTGTCTGGGAGCCAATTCTCAGCATAGAATTTGGGCAGCCCAGGCTGTAAATCTGCCTCACAAAAGTAACATAAGCAATATTCAAAAAGAAAAGTCTTTTCCTTGAAGGGGATAGAAAAGGAGAGAAGCAGTTGGACCACACTAACAGAAATTCTTCATTTTGAGCTGTGAAGAGCTTTAATACTTGATTGTACTGTAGGATACTTCCAAAGAAAAAGGCCAGTAAAACAATCCTTCAACTCATAGAATAACTAAGATGAATATACCCAAGTTATCCAAGAGGCCCTAGAGTCTAATGTTGTTGATTAAATTAGACACCTGTTCATTTCTGACCTCTTCTGTCTTATGAGAACACATGTCAGCAAAGTCTTTACATACTCAAATTAACTCTAAATATTTGCAGCATTCTTTTCTTTTTCAATTTTCTCATCAGTTTTCTCATTTGCAAATCATTACAAATTAAGACAGAGGAATGCCTTACTGTACAAAAAACGCAAATACTGGACCACAAAGTCAAAAAATATGTTGCTTATCCTGTAATGTTGGTAATCTGTGTTCAGACTACAAATAAAGCTAAAAACATACCTAAGGTATATTCCTGTGTGAGGCACCGTGTTCCCACACCATGCACAAGACATGACACTGGCTGAAGCACTATTATTAAAGAGAGATTAAAACAGCTGTACATTATGCTGAAGCACTCACTCTTCCCTTTACAAACAGACGGTCCTGGATTACAAGCAGCACTTGACCATTTAAATCACTACAACAACCAGATTTAACCAGCTGGGCCATATTCTCTTAGGCAATGCCTGTTGACCTCCTCAGTCACAGCTGCTCAGATGAAATTCTCATTAGACAACTTATTTTCAGGAGCCAAAGGACTCTGATTAAATATATCTATTTAGACGCAATAAAGTCTCCCAGCATATATTTCTTTTCCAGTGTTATGAGGTACAACAGAAACAACAAGGAGTATATACGAGCATAGCAGACACCTAATATCTGAGTGCATAGCACAAAGTATTTAAATGTTTGTCCCCAAAAACCTGTATTTCTCAAATCCACATGATATAGATGGACCAGAAAGTTACTCTATGACAATATTAAGAGACTTTTCGCTGTGTTGGCATGGGGGTAAGATCTGTGACTGGAATTCTTGAGTTCTTTACTCCACACTTGACTCTACAATTAACCTGACATATGACTGTGTGTTAGCCCAAATCCCACAGCTACATCAGTGGTCAAGGAGGTCATCCCTATAAATGAGGCTAACATGAACTATTACACTCTTTTAAAGGAGATATGCAGGACTAAAAGCCCACACCACAGTATACAGTAAAAACACATCTTTTCTCCATTTCATTCATTAAACCCATTATATTATTCTCTCTATTTAAAAAAAAAAAAAAAAACAGCAGGTATTTTTCCATTTGGGTAAGCAATTTTGTGACAGGGCAGGACTTAGTACACAAAGAGCTCCTCAATTACACTGGTTGCATACTATTTTAAGAAAAGAACTGCATAGAAACATATTTTAAAGGATAGGTGTTAAAGAGCGTCATGTATGGTAATTGTGTGATCAGGCTATTATTAGGTTGTTCAAAAGACACTGTAAGATGGCAAAACAATTTCATAATCTCAGACCTCATTTCTCCAACTTACTGCACAGAGCTAAAACAAAGTTCAATCTTAAAATAGTAATTATTTTTAACATTTTATTTTAATCAAACAAGTACGGAGAGTACTTCTTTTAAATTCAGAGAAACCTCTGAATACCGAATTGGGTATTCAAAGCTGTTCTAAGAATTTTGATATTCCTGGCCTACACAGAAGTTTAGAAACATTGAACTTCCTAAGAGTAACATCCTGAAGAATTCCCAATCTTTCCATTAATTATTTTTCTGCATTAGTTCATATGGTACCAGTCTGTACCATTATTTTCTGGAAAACATAAGTAACTTTTTTTCCTATAGAAAACAGTGGATTAATGGAAAATAACTTAACGAAGAACCATAAAATCATCACAGAATAGCCTGGCTTGGAAGAGATCTTAAAGATCATTTAATTCCGGCCCCAGTGCTGTAGGCAGAGACACTTTGCATCCGACCAGGCTGCTCAGATCTCCATCCAACCTGACCTTAAACAATTCCAGGGAGGTGTGTCCACAGCTTCTCGGGGCAACCTGTGCCAGAGTCCCACCACCCTCATAGCAAAGAATTGTCTCCTAATATCTAATCTAAACCTAACCTAAACATGAAGATACAGTCAAATACCTTTGAACTTGAAGGCAGACTTTAGAATAGCTTTCCATTATAATGTGGTCCATAAAAGGCAAGATTATTTTATGGATCAAAAATGACCTTTATTTCAGCTGATGAGAACACATAGTGTGGAAGGCTCTGACTCAGAGAGAGGGATCTCTCTGCTCTGCACTCTTAGAACAACCAGTGTATACCAATACAGGGGAAGCGCAGAAAATTCTTGAGAACCCATACAAAAATAAGCCATGAAACGCTCGAATCCCTACAGACAGATACTATGTTTAAACTTTTTTGATGCACATTTTTATTAGCACACCATCCAGTACACTTCTGGAAAAGCCTTAGCTGTGGTGTCAATATAATCAAAGCAACTCGAGCACTCCCGCAGCAAAGTACGAGCCAAGACCTTTGATTAGCATGGGGTGTCGAACGACTGCTACCGACTGCAGAAAACAACTTTGCCAAAGTAATCTTTAAAATAGTTTTCCTAGCCTAACCACCAAATCTAAGAAAGCAATTTTTAAAAGAGTGATCTTTACAGCTGAAAACAGACAGATGGTAGTAAAGAATCTGGGACATTCTCTCTTTAGAGATGTTTCACCAGCTTCAGAAAGGACACCTATAGAACACACTGGCATTTAACAATTATGCCAAGAAATTTGGAAGCCTACTTCCATCACTACATGATTTTACCCATATTTAAACATATTATTGTATCAGCTTCAATTTTAATTGAAATCTGCATTGCTATATAAGACCAAGGGAACTTAAAGTGCAGTGTTTGAAGTGCACTGTGACCATAAAATAAAATTGAGGAGGCAAAATAATTCTGAACTCATTCCTATTTCAAAGAAAGAAAGAATCACAAAGCTCTACTGTCTTTTGGCTCTACTACATTATAAATATTCTTCCTGGGTTATTTTTAATGCCACAAAACTGAACTGGGAAAATATCTAAGAGAATCCACACAGATGCCTCCGCACCTGTTTTTCTATTTCAGAGCCTCCTGCTCTCACAACTTTGCTGATTCAAACTCACGTATGAGCTCACAGATTAAAAGGTATTGTTGCAGAACCAAGTAAGACTTCATTCTACTTAAAAAGGGGAGAAATTTTTGTCATGAAAGCTCCTGACTGTGCGCACACATACACTGATAAACTCACTCTGCAATTCTGTTTGTTTCCTACCATGGCCCAAAATCTTTGCAAAGTCAATGAAAATATCTGAATAAGGACTGGCTACATAAACTGCCTTAGCACTCAAAGATTTGTCCGCATTTTTATCTCTGTTTTAATACTTGTAACAATATCTGAGGAGACTGGAGAAAAAAAAAGATATTTCTTCCCCTGTAATTCTAGCTATATAGGTCAGTACTATGTACTTTTACACTTAAAATGTTTCCCATTCTCCTAGTTACAGATGCTGGGTTATTAAAGTGATGAAAGATGAGAATTTTTAAGGCAAAACAAACCAGCTCATGTTTTATTCATTCTTATTGTTAAAAATAAACATTTGTCTTTTAAAAGAAAGAGAACAAATATGACTGAAGAATAACCCTCACAATCCACAGCCAGTTAAGAATTCATCATAATGTTTCAAGTAAGAGTTGAGTTTTCACCAAATCCAACATTCTTGCTTTGACTCACAACCAAGACAGTTTTTAAAGTTTTTAAAAACTGGAATATTTGTCTAAAATCCCTAATGGATCTCAAACTACCATTGCCATGGAGACCTGTGAATAACTTTATCCTAGCCTTCACCAATTATGCAGTTTTATGGCCCTCGATACCCAACACATCCTTTATGCCATAAAAACTACAGGACTGGTGGGGGAGTGGGGAAACTGCATCAATCTTATCCAGCACATACCTTCTTGCTCAGTCCTGGTCATTTCTTCTAGTTTCTTCTGCTTCAGTGTGTCCACCACATCTGCTAGGCTTCCCTTGCGGCGCTCGGGCGTCCCGAAGTTAACACTGGTCATTAGCTCGCTGCGGTCGCGACCTCCTTCGTCGGGCTTGTTCGGTGAGGTAGAGGTATTTCGGAAGGAATATAGGGAACATAACTTATTACTCTCTGACTCCTGCAAAGAAACAAAGCAAAGTCAAAACATGGGCTCTTCTCTCATGGCAGAAGGATCTCAGGCAGGCAAAAGCTGAAAGCATCATTTGTTATACTAACAAGCCTATATCTATCCTTCAGTTTATAAATTGAGCGTTATTATTTGAATTTCTTTGTTTCAGTGCTTTACACGGGCACTTTTATCCCTAATACGAGTGCTCTCCATGTTTCTAACATTCATACTTCACGCCTGAGGTAATCTTCATCAAGGATTTCCCTCGTCAGGAAAAAGCCATTTTAACACTTTTTAACAATGGATGTGTTAGGCTTTTACAGTTTTCTTTAGTTCCTTAAGCAAGGACAATATACGTAGCACTAAGGAAGAAAGTACAAGCAAGGACAAATTATTCCTGGATAAATCCTCAGCTAATGGAAAACAGCATAACTTTAAAATTAGAGAAAGTGTTAGGCCAACAATGATCCAGGAGGAATCAATCTACTTCACAGTTAAATAAGGTTAATGGTATGTATGCATCCATGCACATTCACTGCCCTTTAAATTAAATTTAAAATTTTCTTAAAGAGTGAATGTTACAATTCTTCTAATAAACAAAAGGAGATCTTATTTTCAGGTCAACATAGGCAAGAATGAGAAAGGAAATGAAGTTATGGCAACACAAGTCATGTATGCCAATACACAGGTACCAAGACCACATGCATCAGGTGTCATACAGTCAAAAACATAGAAGTAAAAAACATCCATCTCCCTTGTCAATAGATAATGCTTATTTGAGAAAAAATTTTAAGAAAAAAAAGGGTATCAAAAAGCAACGAGTAATGACAGCTCTCCTCAATTTTGTGATATCACCCAACAGTGAAGCCCTTCCTGAACTTCTCTGGCTCAGACTTGTCATTCTCCCAGTCATGTTTGCAACATTCACTGCATCTCTGTTTCCACAATTTCAGCTAAAAAGAGAAGAAGTTCTTGGATTTGTCCTCAAAAAATCAGCCACAAGAATTTCTCACACACTTTCCTTTCCAAAATTACTCTTCTATTTTAATTTTTAATAATTACAGGCTAGGAGCGTTAAATATTTTGGGCAAAAAGCTATTGATTTTTTAATGTTTCTTTATGGTATGCCTAGAAATGTCAGTGTGTATATTAGATTCCATGAAACATACTTTGTTTAAGATTTAAGAGCAATTATAATGGCAATAGATTTAAATATTAAGAAGCTAATTAATAGTCTTGTCAAGAAACATTCTTGCACCGCACAGTGTTCCCCATAACAATAATATTCCTGCTAGTTTATGAGCTGAAAATACCAATCTTCGGAGCACTGAAGAAAGGCTAGAAAGCATTAACCATCAGCTACACCACAAGACACAAATCTTTGCCTCAGTCTGGAACAGATTAGGAAGTAGCTGTGCAATGTGACAGGAGGAGCAAGACCAAAAAGGAGCAAGACCAAAAAGGAGCAAGCTGGGTGGCTAGAGGCTGGGGACTGTGCAGGAGGAGGTGGTGACACATCATCTTCAAGCACAGCGGTCTGTGATCAGCACAGCACTGCTACCATCACTGGAGAAGGAGGCAGCATTTGCTAGGGATGTTGCAAATGTATTTATTCACTAAGACAGGAAATCAGAAGACACTACATCTCATCCCACTGGTAGCAGCGCCTCATCAACACAGTAGGAGTGACAGAGGTTTTGCAGGCACAAACAGAAAGAGAGGTGACATGAAATAAAAATTTTCTCTTTGTATTTTTAGCAAATAAACATTAACTAATTTTTCACTCCATCAATTTGTATTCACTGAAGAATCAAACATCACAGAGAACAGTATCTTAGACCAGGTACAGAGATTAACTTATTTAGCTGCCTTTAAAATGGAAAGCTTTCATACTTTTGACTCTTTCTAAGAAAAACTACTTCGTATTTTTCTTACAATGGAGATGGAAGGAGCATCTTTAATATTTTTCAGATGTAAAGCCTGACTTTCTATAATCCCTTTCCTCAATGAAGAATTAATACTACAGACTTCAACACTTTCACCTTTGAGGACAGTACAGCTTAGTCATTTTAGAGGTGTTTTTTCTCAAGAGAGCAACATCCTCTTACAGTACATGAAGCACATCCATCAGGCTCAATGCAGGGGTTTCATGCTCTCAGCAAGGAACACTAAATCTATTGTTTAGGCTGGAAACAAGAAGATAAGGCAAATCTGTGGAGTTACTAGGAATAACAGAATGTTCTTCCTCCCGATAACCTCTCCTGTTCCCCATCTGGATTCATACATGGTCCAGCACAATGTTCCTTTGCTGTAAGGAAAGACTCCCTTAGTCCTGCCTCCATCAGGCAGCACATTCACCCTTCTTTTTCTTGCCCAAAAGACTGCAATATCCATAATGGAGATGTGACAAGTTTAAACTCCACACAAATGAAGCAGATTTATGGAAGCGAGGCAGAATGACTGCCTTTGCAAGTATGAGGGTTTGTCCAATTAATGAAGTATTCTATATTGCCAGTTTTGTGGATAATTAAAATGTAGAATAAAAATAAAATAGAAAAAGCATTTGTAATATTTCTGGTTCTATTTAGGCCTGGGGCACTTAGAGCAGGTTTTATTGACCTCACATTAATGGCTAACCAGACAGACCAAAGCACAAGGGGGCAAGGGAAATATTCCAGTTATTTTTTACTCTAGAAAGTTAACTGTACATGAAGGGAAGTTGCTACTGCAGCATTCAGCTTCTTGAAAATGAAGTAAATGTTGCAGCAAATGTATGAAGGATTTTAATTTCCATGATGGACCTTACAACCTTTTGGAGACCACTTGTCGTGGCATGTCAGGCTTGTCCCAGCACCTCACCCACTGCAGGACCAAAAGTACAACTATCACATACATCAGATGCAGACCTGGCTATCAAAAATGAATTTGCATTGACATTCATGAGCAGCAGACAAAGACCCTCCCAATACATCCAGCTATTCTCTGAAAAGTCTAGTGGATTGTGTGTGTTGTCTGGAAGAAGAGGGATATCACCTCTTCTTTATCCTAGCCTCTGCCAATTGGATCCAAACCACTGGATCAAGAAACCAATGGTTTCATGATCCTCTTGCTCTAATGCATAAAGCACTTTCCCTAGAAAGTCTGGAGTTCAGACAGATAAGGACCACCCTGCTTCCTAAATTAGAACAAGTCCATGAATTCATGGTTAGGAAAGGAGAACCTGGTCCTTTTGAGCATGAATATAGAACAATTCAATAAAAACACATCTCTTAGCCTTAATAAGCTTTTTGAAGCCACCTTTTACAGAATGAGGAATTCCCTCTTTGTTTGATCTGAAGAGAGAAAAGAAAAAATGCTATTAGGGGTTTTTTCCATGTACTTTCCAAGATCATGGAAGAGGAAGTAAATACAAGTAAAGTGCCTAGTCAAGATCAACCCAAATGTTTTCATTTTGTAAAATCCAAATGAGAAATCCATCAGTGCTGATGAAAAATTTCTATGCAAGTCAGCTTTTCTCAGCATCATTGATAAAAATAAAAAAATAATAATAAAATATGGCTGATATGAATATCCTCTTAATGTATGTGGACACAATCTGGTGCCCAAATTGATCCAGTAGCTCCATAGTACACTAGGCAAGGGAACTATCCCTGGATTCTCAGGTTTAAAATTCGTATATTTCTGTAAAAATGGTACTTTAAGTCTAAACTTGGCATGATGTCTTCAACAGATAACACTTCCCTTTATAAAGTACATTTTCCATGGTGTGGTATTCTCACCAATTTCAGTGATTTCCAGGTAAGGCGGGGGGAAATACGGAAAACATAATCAGATAAATAGCAAACATTTAGTCTATGGATAAAATATTTAACACAGGGCATGCTTCTTCAGGATCTCCCTCTGGTTTTGCTGAATTTATAAAACTACCCTCCCACTTACACAACAATACTTGATAATTGTAGAACTGTTTATGCCTGTAGCAGAATGCATAAGGGACTGCACAGGGATACCTGTCCACCACAATAGCAGCCTTTCCAAACTGGTCTCTAACAATTGGCAAACCAAAAAATTTAAGGACAGCTTATTAAACAAAAAAAAAAACAGATCTGAAAGCTTAAACAACAAGTACAATGATTTTCTATCTTAATCTTTGCCTGTGTCAGGTAAAAATGCTTAAAGTCAAAAAGCTGTTTAATTGCAGAGATGACTAAGCCAGAAAATCTTACTGCCCTGAAGAGACAAACTCAGTTTTGGACCACTATTTCAGCTGCTTACTATTCAGCAGGGGCAAAATTGAGTCTAGTTTTGAAACGTTGGGGTTTCATATCATGGTAAATAAATGGCATTTTTCCTATCTACATTTTCTTACCAGCTCATTAGCACAGCCCAAATTTCATTACTGATCATACTGTGGTTAGTGTTTTGACAAAAAACTCTGTTATTATAACAGCTTAAATACCAATATATAGGCACTAAAATTTACAGATTAAGTTCAAAAGGTAAAAAATTGAGAAAAATAAATAGATGCACAAAATACAGAAACCCCAAAGTAGCAAGGTATGGACACAAACACTATGGATGACTCATTCAGGGATACATAGCCCCTGCATGAAATCACACTTTACTTTTAATAAAACCTCCACCTTTCTTGCATGTCAATTGGAAAACAACATACAGAGTTCCAGCATAACATGGGGAAAGCTTTCCTAGGTCTATCCTTGGACTTTTTCATGCTGGAGGGACAATATGCTTTAACCAACCGCAAATTTTCTTGGAATGCATGTGGTTCAACAACATTTTTCTTAGTCTTACCAGCTTTCCAGGCTCCCTGGTGTAAAAGAGTGACCTGTTGGCCATTTCTTTTAGAGTTGCTGTGAATGGCTCAAGCTTTGGGAATGGCAGGAACAATTCTGAATAATTACAAACAACTTGGTAAAAATAAAGACAGGGACTCTGTGACTACACACATGGTATTTTCTTCACACACCACAATAATTCCTTTAAAACTGTTACATTAAGATAATATGTAAAGATAGTTCAGCAGGCCTCTTACTCTGAGAAAATTAATTTTTAGCAAGTGCATTCACTAAATTTCACAAGTTATATGGGTTATATTCTTCAAAAAGATAGCTGATGGTTTCTGTATAAAGAAAGGAAAAGCCTTATAGGCTCTTAGATGTTTCTACTGAAAAGGGATTGAGTAAATAATAATAATTTTCTTATTAGTGTAAAAAAAATTTTCTTGTGTATTTAGATTCAAACAGTTTAAGTAGCTTATTTTCCATCAGTGCTCCCACTGGTTTGAACAGGATAAATGAGAGTACTGGTGAAAATGACAAAAATAAAGGTATTGATAACTGAGCCGGTATTTTTCATATTGGGAAGCCAATATCTATAGCAATACCTGCAAGCTGAATCGTGAGCCAACTTGGTCACCTTCTATGAAGTCTTTTCACTTCCAAAATAGAGCAATCAGACACAAAATCACAGTTCTATTGGTGAGAGATTACAGGCTAAAAAGACAATTCAATATTCTTGCTCCTTCCCCCAAATAGCCAAAGTAAAAAATACAGGGGGCTGTATTGGGGGGTTGAGATGCAACATCTCAGTTTGGGGACACCACAATCACAAGTGGAGATCTGGCTTGGGAAAAGATCTCTGTTTGGTGTCCTCCTAAGGGTTAAGGACAGACCAACAGCCTGGTGAGCTGGATTCCCTTGTCAGGAGCCTTAAACGGGGGGATGTGCACAGGGCTGCGGATTTTAATGGCAGCATTTACGTTTCACGTCGGGAGGGGGGATCCTCTGGAGCTCTCTGAAGGTGAGAAAAGAGGAAACCTTGTGAAATGAAACTGAGGGCTGTACGAAATCAAGGTCACAGTGCTAGTTAGCAATTTAATAATAACTGTGATCAACTTTGATTGAAAGTTGACGACTGCAATCCCACTTAATAGCCAGAGAGAAAACTGTTTCTGTAAGAGTTCAACTGAAATCACAGGATGAATGGCCAAGAAGTAGAAAGCAAATATTACTAACATAAAATGTGTTAGCTGAATTGCTTATTTCCATGTGGATGAGGCTTTTCTGTTATAAAGGGATATTTATCTGTCTCTGCATTGAATGGGACACATGTAAACACCCCAGGAAAGTTGGATATCCAGAGTGGTTTTGATTCCAAGTACTAGAGGCATGCTGGCACTTGGAACTAGTCTGGAGTTAACATATAATGAAAGCAAATGTTTACAAAATCATTTCCAATCACTACATTAAATATGGTTTCCCATTTTGAGGAATTTAATTAAATAGAATTAAAATAAATTAAAAATCTAAGTGATCATTTCCAATTCTCATCTGATTAAGAAAAAAACACAAAAGTTTTATTAAGAAAGATTTATTTAAATCCAAGGCTTGAGAATGACTGCTATGAGCTATTGAGAGAACATCATTTGTTAAGTCTCAGCAAATTATGCTAGTGGGAGGGCAAATGGCAAGTAATGAAATAAAGCTTCAAGTCTTTTACTCAGCATTTACCCTGATAAAACTTATTCTGATTTCACTGCTAAAGGATAGGCTGAATACAATCTCTAAAGGGTTTGTATTCCATCTTTTATACACATCTACAAACCTCAAGAAGAATCAATACAACAGTAAGCTCTAAGCCAAGAAAGATTATGTTAAATTTAGAATTAAAAAAAAATTTAAAAAAGAAAATAACTTTAAATCACAGGTTTGAAAATGAGCTGTCATAATAATCAAGCACATATAATCTAAGTATGGTCTTATGAAGCAGCCACTGCAAAACCAGCTGTCAGTTTGGAAGGCATGGGCAGGGACATTTTATCTTATGTAAAATATATATTATGTTATATTATATTGCTTAACTGCAACAATCCCTTCCTACTTAGGTGTTGGAGCAAACCAGGTGAACCAACATTGGGTACACAGATTTCAGAAGGTTACAGTTTTTCAGCTTTGTGATTCAAACCCTTCTCTTTACAAATGAGCAGCAATTTGAAACACGTTGACAGGCACTTTGCTCCATTCCACAACAGAAAAACACCCCAAAATTTTTAAATACAATGACAGATCTCTTCTATATGGCAATCAACTCAGCCAAAAATGATACTCATAAAGTCATGTGCTTTTGTAAGAGTTAGATGCTAAGGATTTCCTTAATTATCCAAATACCATCTGTCCTAACTCCCTGTGTTTACATTTGGTAATAAATCACAACAATATTGCGACTTTACGCCCTGCGCTTTGGTTAAATGCTCATATTAAGGAAAAAGTAATGGACAGCCATTTACAAAATGATTATTTAGACTTAGAATTTCATCTAAACTGAAACTAAAGAAGCATTGTGATCAGTCCCAGCTGATCAGCACTGTTTACCTCTTGGGTAAATAAAGACATGTATTTTGTGATGCATGCTTATCAGAAGTTGCCAAATAAAACAAGGATTGTGTGGCTTGGATATTCCAGACCACTTTGTATATATCCAACTTCCCCCTATTAGGTCATATTAATTGTCCAACTTATAAGTAGGTCTATTGTAAATATAAAAATAAAATTTGTCTTTATGTTTTTAGCAATATCAAATGCACATGAAAATCCTCCTCTGTATATAGTTACATGACATGTAGTACAAGCTTTATGTCCCCCTTTTAGCTTTTGCAGAGGAATGCATGCAGGAAACCAGCCTGCTGCATTGAGTACTTGTATTTCTTTAAGGTAAACACTGATGAAACATTTGGAAGATTGAAATAAAAACAAGAAATTTATGAGACATAAAGGTATCACGTAAAATTGCTGTGAATTACAATAAAATTGGCTGAATCCCAGAACAGATAATCCTTATAAACATGCAGGAATGTTGTAAACTGTATATGAATGTCAGTGATACAGTACATTAGGAGATTCATATTACACTTGGTGCTGTGCAAGTCTCCGTCCCTGGGTTTTTCATGGCCTCAAAGATTAAAATAAATATATGTAGTATCTTTCCTTCCTCCATGAAGGTATTTTATGTACACAGTTTTATTATGCTGAACAAAGATACCAAAGTCTGTTTTTTCTTGAGCTGTCAAAGTACAAAAGAAATGCAAAAAGTCCTTGCACAGATGTAGTAAAGTGCTGGATTTTATCTTTTGGCAGGTGCTCAATATGCAGCCCACATAATCACATGTTAATGACTGGAGTGTGTTAATCAGCATGCATACCTGATTCCTTCTTGCCCAAGGAAAAAAAAAAATTAACAATTTAGAACGTGTTAATGCTTCTACTTTTGAAAAAATTCATGTCAATATACAGAAGTGAATTAAAAAGTTTTCAGAAATTGCTTCATAAAAATAGGAAATGTTAAAATAGGAGAAAGGAATAAAATTACTACAGATTTAGGTGAACATAAACCACAAGTCTTTTGCGAAGAACTCAGGTGATAATTAATTCTGTTTAAACACAGTTCACCCTAGAATATAGGGAAAGGTTTAAAATAGACTGAGCATTTGGAAAAGAAAAATTATACAATGTCAAAATGAAAATAAAACAAATAAAACAAGCATGCCAACAAGAACAATTATTTGATTCTTCTTCAAATAAAGTTCAATTTTATATTTCACCACCTCCAATAAACACATTATCCTGCACACTTCTGGGGAATTGTTTTATTGTTTTTAATATGAAATGTTCACATCTTTTTATGCTAAAGATAGTAAAACAAAGTCCTTGATATTTTAAACCTTTAGACATGTGCTTAACATTATAGTTGCTGGTAGTCCTAATAAAGTTAAGCACATACCTGAATGCCTTCTGAATCAGAACAACATGCTTAAAAAATAATTAATTCTATCTTTTCTGCAATATATTTCTCATAGATGTTTATTTTATGGAAATATAAAATACCATATCCTCAGCTTTTACACACCCTTTAATTTCAGCCAAAACTTTGTAGCCATGCAATTATGTATGTAGGTATTTATCTCTTTAGTTAGATAAAAATTCTAATGCACTACCTGGCATGCAGAAATAATATCACAAGCAGAGTAGAATTGCTTTCGATGATCACAAAACTCAGATTTGTACATGTAAATAACAGCTGCATGAGCAATTTAGCAGAAACAGAATTGCCAGAGTTTAGGGCATTTATGTTCGATGCATTTTATATGTTCATATTCAGCCCATAAAGGAACCAAAAATAAAATTTCAAAACATGTAATTGTATCTATAACTTTCAAGAATTTGAAGCCATGAATTTATATAACAACAAATTCACAGTGTTTAGCATGTGTAAATGTTTTTCAATGATCTTCCTTAAACACCTGAGTTTATTTTCCTTAAAGGGAAGAACCTTCAACATGAGAAGTTAATAACATGGAGCAGGAGGTGGGGGGTAGCAACAGGATTGTGCCTGTTTTATGTAGAGACAGAAGCACCAAAATAAGAGCTTTAGGATACCACCTATTTCTGCCTTTCTGATGGCAGTAGCTTTGCTAAGGCTATATAAAGTAAAATGCGATACTCGACGATTTAAAATTATTTTAAAAGGAACAAATACATATGATATGAAAAGATCTTCAGTTTCTCTGCTGCATACATAAATCTGCTCTCAGTACTGCTGAGATGTACACACAGCCACAGTGGAAAGGTAGGAAGCCTTTCACTCCTTTGGCAAGAAGTCAACAAAAGATAGAGTCTTGACGTAATTATGAAATACCTGTCAATGCTGCCATTTGAGATAAAATCCAAAGAGATACCGTTTCTAAATCCAAGGGATCTCTGAATGATGTTACAAAATGTACAGGGAAACACAGCATATATTTGGAGACAATTAATTTTATTTGTGTGTGTGTCTGTGTTTGGTTTCCCTCGGTCCCAGGGAAATAACACCCATCGTTGAGACTGGGTTTGCTGCAGGGGTTCCCTGCGAGAGTCCCTCCCATCCAAATAGCAGCAGAGCAAAAGAGATGTGCCTGCCCTCATCCAGTGCATGCACACACTGTCTCACTAACTCCCACTGCCAGCTGCCCTGGGGTCATGGGGAAACAGCAGTGGGAAAAGAAAAGGGTCCAGTGACCACCTACAAGTGATCCCCACAGTGCCTGTGAGCTCCTCACAACCCCTGCTTGTCACATCAGGATTGGGGGTGGGAAAAGAACTCACCTCTCTGTGGATTAGTTACTGTTGGGAGCAGATGAGGAATTGTGCATTTTGGAGAAAGGGTCCAAATTTCTTTAGATTAAAACTGCTAAAATTTATTATTCATGAGTCCCAAGTCTAGCCTTAATAGCATAGGAATATACCACCCCATTCCTCAAAGAAGGTGTATTATAATACATCTAAATCTGTATTTTCTTGTTGGCCCTGCTTCCTCCTGATACTTCACAGCAAAAATAAAAAAAAATCTTTGTAATTTACCTCATGGGCTGTGTGGGACTCTGTATGAAGATGGGGGCCATTCCTGGTTCCCCAGTGAGAAAACATATTAATATTTTCCATTTCTTTACATACTGACCAATAAATATATTACCGGGATACAACCACTCAATTACTATTAAATTTAGCAAAATTAAGTATTTTTGGCCTTTCCAGCTCATCCTCTCTATTACCTTAACAGAGACAGATTTTGGATGCAATCTAAAAATTTTACTATTTTCTTCCCTGCTTTTCACTGTCTCATTGGACAAGGCACAATACTTTCACCATTATCTTAGTACCACTTTGCCCTCTTCCCTACAGTTTACCACAACTAATAGATATGGCCTTAGCCTGAAATAGGTTTTATTTTCTAGTAGGGCTACAATCAGCAATAAATACCCAGAGATCCAGGTGTTTTTACACTAAGTTACAGTTAGAAAGATAAGTATAATCTTTTCAGCCCAGTAATATGAATTTACAGAAATCTTTGGGTTGCTTTATCTCCCCCCCACTGTAACATCAAATTGGCTGGTGAAATGGTACTGGCAGTATAAGTCATTACAGGTCTGACGTTACAGTTGTTACACATTGCTGAATCTGTCAAATGAAAAGGGAGCACAAAGGGAATTTCCAAATGCAGCTGCTATTTCCCATTTGTTAAATCCTTTTATTACACCATATAAGTACACAGCTGGGAAATACTATAGAGTAGGAGTTAAAACAAAATATTTTGGCTTCCAGACATTCAGAATACACAAAGGACTCAGTGGAAAGCAATGCCTGATATCAAAAGGGAGTGAAAGTTTGAAAACATTTCTAGCCAGTGTGGTTTTTTTCTGATAATGAACAATGTAGTTTAAAGGTATCTTACATTACAGAAAGTGCTGCATGCCATAAATGTTACGTAGAAAAGCAAATTTTTTTCACTAAAATCGCCCTCCTACTGTATCTTTTCTAAACTTGAGATCTGTACAGCCCTCGTAGCAAATCATGATGCATACTGTGTGCTCTTTCAAATTCCAGTGAACTCCTTAGTAGTTTTAAGGACAGAAAGGATGCAGGATTGTGCTCTTAATTAGATACCAGATAAAAGAGAAATTTTTCCTCCCCATATGTCGACACAGCATTCTTTGAATTTACTACCTTTTAAGCAGACAACACACATTATTGATGCATTTTAATGACAGCACTACTGTCTTTACTTTCAAAGTAAATGCTATGAACAGGTGCTTCTTCAAATCTGCTTCTAAAGGGTCCGTCTGGGAAAGGTCAGAAAGTGCTTACCTTCTGGGAATTTGGGTTTATTAAGTAAAAAAGTGGCCACTGCCACAGCACCTATCTCAGAATTGCCCAACTCACCTTCTGGAATCTGTCTTTCTGGAAAGAAACATCTCTCCTCCCTCTAAGGAGTATGAACATGTTTTCATCAGGATAGTTGCAGGCCTCTCTAAATTCTTTCTTAACAATATAAATGCCTGCTTGACTGAGATACTTCAGAGAAACTCTCTGCAATGAATATAGGCTTAAATGTTTGCTCATAAAGAACATTTTTAAGTGAGGGGGAAAAAAATCATGAAAAATAGAACAAGGTACTTAAATGAGGGTCCCTCAAGGAGAAAAAAAAAAATTTCCCCATGTCACTGTTGTGATCTCACAAGCTATCTAAGTCACCTAACTGTAAATACACTTGGACCTTGCTCTGTACATTTAGAGCTCTTTTAATTGCAACCAAAAAACATCTCAGTCTTCACTGGTAGCCAAGCCTTGTAAATTAGACCCAGCTCTGAGCTGGGAAGAAAAAAAGATCCATTTGGTTTAGCTGAGAGCTTGTGAAAGAAGTCTGACATATATCCACCGCCAGATTTAAGCCTTGGGACTTGTGGAAACTGCTAATGATTTTCAGGACATTCATCTACATGGAATATTTACTGGAAAAAGGAGATAGGAAAACCAGAGTGCTAAGTCCCTCAAGCAAAGTTTATGCACCTGTTCTGAAACATGAGAGGCTGTGCAGTGATTCGTGCCTGTCCAGAGGTACAGCGAGTGTTGACATGACAGTGCAGCATGAGGAAAGGAAACAGAGATTGCTCCCTGTCACTGGGACTGCAAACCCCTCCAGAGCAACATGAGCACAAATGATCACACTGTACAAGGGCCAACCATTTCAGCTCACTCCAGGTCCAAGGAACAGGCTGAACCAAAAAAAAAAAAAAAAAGCATGGAAGGACTGCTGGAATCTCGTAGTTCCTTTCTCTCTAGGACACAGAGTAATTTTATCTATGATGCTGGTGTCCTAATATCAAAATTCCAAGAGTGCACCTGCCTCTCTGAATGAATGGAGAAGTAGCTGATGAATTCACAGATTAACTTTTTCCATCAACAAACTGGATCAGTCCTTTCTAGTCTGCATGCAGCTTGTCCCTCCTGATAACACAGAAGTTTAAATTATTCTAATGCCCTTATTGCATAACTTGGGCAAAAGACTAACTCTCAGTCCAAAATTCTGAATATAAGTCATAAATACAACTTACAACCTACCTTTCCAAATCACTAATCTATAATTATTTTTCTTTAAAGTGATTTTGCAGTGGAAGTTTTGCCTTCTTCATGACAGTTACCCAAATGCCTGAGAATATTTTAGGCCTGACAGAAAGTTCTGCACTGGGTGAAATTTTGCATTACAGATTAGATAGCATTTTTCTGGCTTGGTTTGATCTTTTGAATCAATTGGATTTTAGGAGGAAAAAAAAAAACAACACTATATTAACAAAATAAATCTTATTGTAGTGCTATTATTTAACTAACTCCAGACATGATAGTATGCACAAAGAACTCTGGTATCTCTGTTGAGAGAATACATTAGAACTATCTAGTCAAATTTGAAATGAATCTGTTATTGTTAGTGGTGCTAAAAAAATTCTGCAATTGTGCTTAACATTATTAAAATCTGCTGATTTGTACAAGAAAAAAAACTATTTGCTGAAAAAAAAATCTGATCACAGATATTTAATAGAAATTGAGAAATTTTGTGAAAAGGCAAATTATTCTTTTTAAGCTAACTGTCTGAATTTAAGGTTTTTGAAAGTCACTTTCCAGAGAGTCTGGAATTATGGTGTTCTAAATTTACAGAACACCTAGCTGCTCCACATACCTTAATTCTGTTTCTGAGGAACACATGCAAGGAAAACAAACTGACTAAGATGCCCTGTCCATTCAGCCTTCATTCAGTGCCCATTTATTGCAGTTTTGGGGATTCAGAGACAGAGCTACAACCACTAAATAAATTGTATTTAGGCTGCTGAAGAGAATAGGGATAATAGTTCTGATCATTTCCAACGTCACCTGTGTATAAGTGGTGATCTACCTACTCATAAACACCTTTCCCTTCCACAAAAAGTTGTAATTTCCTAAAAGCACAGTAGGATGTTTGTTTCACCTAAAATGCCAGCTTCTTTTGTGTCACCTAAAATGCCAGCTTCTTTGTTGCTGTGTAAAGATATAATGTTCTAGATTTGGTAGGTCCTATTTCTGAAAAATGAGTAAAAAAAATACATTAAAGTTTCTTCCTTCAGCACAACACTTTGCAGATGACAAACAGTTGTGAGCTACATCCTCCTGTCAGAAATTAATGCTTGAATATATGAGCTAGAAAGGTTATGACATAAATCAAGGTATGAATGAAAACATAATAAATAGATGCATTTCCTTTCAGAAGGTGAACTCATCAAATGACCTCATTCAAATAGACCTGTATACTTAAGTAAATTATACAATTGTAATTTACAATTACACCATACGATGTTGATCTACTGCCGACACTTTAACATTTAAAAAGCTTTACACCTGCACACGCCTTCCCAAAGATTGCAGTGAGCAATCCCTTACAGCACTAAATTTGGAAAGGCCCTGTGGGGATGGCCAGACTCACCATTCTGTGTTGGGCTGAGATTACTCCGTCCCACTCGGGGTCCTGCTGGATGGTGGTGACCAGGGTGGGGAGCTCCTCGGCGTGAGGTTTGTTGTGCATGACATTGTGTAGAGGCAGATGAGGGGCCGTGTGCTGATCACTGTTGCCCTCCTCCTTGTCTCGTGGTGCTAAGTCCTGGGTCATTGTTTCCTCTCCATCAGCTGCACATGCAAATGGAGAGGTAGCCTGCTTGGAAGACATTCTTCTGCGAGACAAGAGAAGGAGACAAAAAGAAAACATTGGTGCTCAGTGACAAAAAGAAAAAAAAAAAAATCAAGCTCAGAACAGTCCTTTAAGCGCACCACACCTGCCTAGAACAGTAACAAATTAATCACCTGCAGTCAACAGAATTTTGTATTCTAAAAAGCACAGGCTTGGGGATTTGGACCCAAAACAGAGGAAAAGTACTCCTTGATGCCAAGACAAGGTCACGGTTAAGTTATAGGGCATCATTCTGTACATTTAGACTTGTCAAACAGTATAATTTTCTCCAGTAATAAGAAAATGGTGATTTTATTGGTATTTTCATGCTGATTGTATATGAGTTCAATTCTTAAAACTCTTACTCCCATGAGCAACCTGAAGCTTACAAGCAAACCTTTAAAGGAGAGAGCTCATCATGCTTACCTGACCTCATTCCTTGCAAGCAGAAGATGCTTTTTACATATATGAGAATAAATTTTAAATCCATTTCAAATTCTGCTAAATGAGTCCTTTTGCTGTTTGTTTAAAGCTGTACTGCTTTTTGACAGTGTAAAATTTTGCCCAGTTTTACCTTTCAGAAAGCGTTTTGAGAAGCTCATGTGAAAAGTATTCTAAACCTAAAAGGTTTGTTAAATGGATGGACAATACCTTAGTAACATTTTACAGTTCAAACTAAAAACCTAAAATAATTATGTTTATTTTCATTTTAGACATGAAGTACAGGATATAGCTCAACAAAATACTTTGAATTACTTAAAAGTGCAATGAATAAATGCACTGATTTATGTTAAATGCCTTTTCCTAATAATGGCCTCTTACTACCATCTCATATGCAAACACAGCTTTCGCCACAGTTTCTGCACTTAGATGAAAATATTACTGACTTCAACTTAAAATCTGAAAACACTATCATTTAAAATTTCTAGTAAGATTAACTGCAACTGTTAAAACAATCATTAATAAACCTGAAAAGGGACAGCTAAAATATATTAGTTATTTTCCCAGGTCTTAGTAACTCCAGAATATCCTTGACACCAAAATTGCTGAGAAACTAAGGAATAAGATCTTCACCTTAATTGCTTTTTAACAATAATTGATTTCATACCATTTCTTTAAAAATGCACAAATCAGTTAACATAGGAAACCACATGAGCATTTTTCAAATTAGCAAATCATTAACTTGCTAGTACTGTTTCTACAGACAAATAAATACTGATTAAAGGGTCTGGAAATCTGAGACTAACAGTTAAATTTACAAATCTGTCACATGCTTTCATGAATATTACAGTGAAGGAAATATCAAGTGCAAAGAAAAATAATTAAGTTAATTCCAATTTAAACAGTAGTTTTTATGTAGCAGCCTGTGTTTCACATAGGATTTAACAGCTAATGCTAAATTTCTCACAATTAATGAGGGAGTTCAGATTTAGTATCCTACAGTGAAAAAAAAATTAATATAGGATCAACTAATCTAATTATGTACAGTTCAATATGAAAGTATTACAAGCTTTGAAGTGCTCTGAAACATATTACAACACTGATACCTATTTAGAATAACTATTCTGTAAATAGAGATAATCCTGCCTCTTAAACTCGATACTGGTGGGGGAAAAAAAGGTTCGTGTTTTCTTTAGGGAAGCCTAAATGTAAGTGGGAGTCTAACATGAGTGTTGCCAATAAGCAGAACCGAGGAATTTAAACCGTGCGTTGCATTCTTCCTATGCTAAAGAATTTGTGTTGATGCTACAGAGAACATGCCAAGAGTTCAGCAACCGGCATTATCGTGTGCACTTCAAAAGGTTCTGGCTCATAATTGCTATGATCCAAGATAAAATAAAAGGTTGCTTTCCCTTTTCTCATTAAAGTAGTCACGTTAATGCAATCACTCACATGAAAATATAAGTCATGCTTTGCGTAATTTGAAAACCCGACATGAAAACCGAAAGTCACAATAAAGGTTTTTCCTTTCTTTCACCTTCTCAACAGATCTCATTCCTGTCTCATACTGAACGAGCTTCTGTGTAAAGCAAGAGCTATGGCTGTTTCTTCACCATAAATTAATCATGACACAAAACTAGAAATGAAAATGTCTCTTAAGAATAATTTCAACTACAAACTGCACCAATGAATAATACTGCACAATCCTAATTAAACACAACTCTGCAGCTGCAAAAATAGGCTGAATATGTCCAAAGCTATGAGTTGGCTTTAAAGGCTGGTTTGTTAGGGACTGTTTTCTTAAGGAAGGCTGGGCCCTCAGTCTTAATCAGCCAATAAATTATTTCCTGCAATTACATTAAATAGAAAATTATCTTCAAATTGGGAATGTTAATTGAAAATCAAAATTCAGACTGAAGTTTAGAAATTACATGCTGAATATAATTAGTCTAGAAAGGCTTCACCTCTATTTCATAAACAGGCTTTTGGTGTTTCCCCAAGTGACCATTCAGCAAAGCTATCTACTGGTAATACACTGTAAGGGAAGCATTTTTTTCCTTGACACGTACACTAATATACCTTCCTCTTATTCATGATGTTTTAAACACAATTCAATAAAAATCTCCATTCAACTGCTGTGAAGTTGATTACATAAAGGGACTTTGTTAATATTATTTATAAATTTATAAATAAATATAATTAAAATAATTATTTATAAATTTATAAATAAATTTATAAAAAGTCCCACTGACTAATAATCTCAAGCCACACCCAGCAACTTTTTTCTGTACTGGAGCAAGAGGACAGACCAAGGGTAGGGTTCAAGTGCTTCCTAGCTCCACCCACCACTTCTCCCCAGTGCTACATAATGGACAGACACCTTCCATGCTGCACTTTAATCAGTCACCCATAGCCTTGGAGCCTGGAAGGGAAGACAGGCTGGGGCAGGTCTCCCAGGCACTTGCTTTTCTCATGGCATAATTTTTAGGGGTGTGTTTCACTTCTATTTTCTCCAAAGCTTTGTTAAAACAACTAGATTTAATGGTAACTTTTTGGTTGTTAGATTAAAAACATTGGGTTTAAAAGGACAGATGTGTAGGGACCTGTTAGATTAAGCCCTCCACATTCTTTTGCCAGCACAATCATTAACTCAGTGAATATACTTCATTTTTACATGGCTTCCTAAGGGTGTCCAGTTATGCCTGGGTTTGCAATCAGGAAAGCAGGGCAAATTTAAACTCTGCAGATGGGTGTTATCCAGCCATTTGGGAGAATTCTGAACACATGATTCCATCAGGTCAAAAGGCAGAGTTCAGTCAATAACTCCAAGGTCTCATTCAATTCCAGTGGAGAAGACTCTGGCCCAGTTGAGTAGTTTATGTTTATGATAAAATTAAGCTGTAGAGCAGCGTGTTGTGTTAAAATATTTCAATGTTAAAATATGAGCATGAATAGCAGTCAAATTTTAAGCCATAACAACTTCCCAATTTTATATTTAAAATATTCAAAATGCATTTGCTAAAATCCCTGCTGAGAGGAGGAAAAAAAAAATCAATATTCATAATAAATAAGGCTTGTAAAACTTGTATCAGAAATTTACTAATTTCCATTATAATTTATTTTATTTTTTTTTTCCTGCTATTATCAATTAAACTCACTGGAATGATTTTTTAAAAAATAAAAAAAAAAAAGTTTCTGATAAAAAATATCTCCCTAGTTATAACCCCTGCAAACAGGGGTTTATAATGGAAGTGCTGACACAACCCTAACTACAGCAGCGCAAATGGTGCCGCTATAATACACAAAATCAAGTTCTATTATTCTAAACTATCCTCGCTCGGGGGGTTTTCTTTACTGTGCTCCCAGACAAACTGCTGAAGCATGAAAAATTTAAATGCAATCAAGTGGGTCCAATTCTACTTTACTAGAACAAGTGTCTACAGTGGTACAATCTTAAAAGAAGATGCAACAGATTTGTTTGGTGCTTTTCTTTCTTTTTTCTTTTTTAGCTGTTTATTTATAATACTGTGCAGTGGAGATAAAATAAGAGAGGAAATTACACTCACATTATATCAGTATATTGATTACACAGCACACAATCAGAAAGAAAACTACATTGTGAAATTGTTGCTTTGGTTAAATTGACAGATTAGCTGAACACAGCAATCACTGAAGGTGGAAAATATATCTAATGGGTATGAGAAAAGGTTGGAAAAGGCCCTAATTAACTGAAGTCCTATCACCTACTCAATTCTGAGAATTTAAAAAAACTTGATCCGTATTTTCCAACTCTAGAATAAATTCTACCTCATTTTGAATTTGAGACATAAACAAAATGTGATAATTTATCAAAAGGTCAGTAAACCTAAAGGATTGGACCCCAACTTCAGTCAGCCTCAAGTAGAAAAGCTAAAACTGAACTGCTACAGGCTTTTTTTACCTACAAAAACCTAAACACAATCCCAAACAGCTTCACTTGCTATAAATATGACCTGATTTTTTATTTGAAACCAGAGAAGAAATTCTCTCTGCCCTAAAGAAGACAGCCAGTCAGATTGACAAAATGTTGGTTTTTCTTTTTTTCCTACATCCAGTGTGTTATACCTTTCTAAATGCAAATGTTAATACTTTTTTTTTTGTCTAAGGTTTTCCTCAAATTCTTCAAAAATTCATATCCTCTTTTTCAAAACAATTAGCTGGTAGTCCTGACATGAAAGGCTTCCAAAGCCTGAAAAATCTTCCATCCCTGTTGACTGCTCAAGTGATTAAATGTTACAGTAGAAATTAAGGCAAGACGTGGAGTTTCAGCTGCCAGACATTTCAGAACCAAGCCACGAAGTATAACAACAGATAACAACAATGCAATGGCCCAGACACTGTTCCAAAAACATATAAACTGAGCAATAACAACAGATCTATGACAAAGCAGACTTATAGTTGGCTGGGGATTCTCCCTTCTGCTCTGCTCCACCCTCACAAAGCATTCATAAACCTAAAGGCATGTCTACACTGCAGCCACATAAATGACTGCTTTGTAATGCTCAGATATCCAAACTAATTTTAAACAAGCTTGCTTCTGATAGCTCTCCAACTACAGTAGCATGGTGCTCAGATGGCCTAATTCATCCTGCTTTAGTGACTGCAGCAGAGACATAACCCAGGTCTACAGCTCCAACAGTAGATTGGAATCAGATTAGATTAGAAATATATTCGCTTACAGAGCTTTTATGAACAGTCTCCATTCCTTTTCCCCAAAGTGCCAGATTAAAGTACTTAAGTGCATGATTAACTGTAAGTATGCAAGCAGTCCACTAATTTCAAATTGGACTACTCAGTTTCAAAAAGTTAAGCACATGTCTAAGTGCTTTGGTGACTCCAGAACTAAATAAATTAAAAGAAACCATTTTTAGAAGTACTCATAACCTTTTAAGCATTTCCTTCTAAACTTTTATGCTAACCTGGTGTTCAGAACTAAAAAAAAAAATTTAAAAAACATAAAGAAATCAGCCACAGCATCTTATCCCTTCCCAAGTTTTAAAATGTGCACACTCCTCTCATAATTTTAAACATTGTTACATTGTTAAAGGACCCTCCCTCACAAATCATCACTTTGCTTTGGGGTATACTAGATGCATTATAGCTCAGATAGACTTAAAGAAAAATGAATGTGTTTTGGCAAGAGCCAAAATATTTTGCAGTTCTGCCTTGTAAAATAATGTTGTGTAGGCAGAACCCAGCAACGTAACTCACTGTAAAGCTAATGCTGTAATCTTGATGCCATCTTAGAATAAACAGCTATTTCCTAAAATTATGAAATCTTGTCTCTCTTTTCAAGGAGAATTAGGAACACAATTGAACAGTTAGTAAAAGATTTTGTACTCCTGGGGCCCCACACCGCAACATAAATCCCTCTGCACAAAGCCCGAATAGCTCGAGAAGGCTGCAATGGGAGAGAATCTCTGTTTCTGTTCCTGGCTCTGAGTCACAGCAAGGCCTCAGGCCAATCAACTCAACTCCCTCAAGCTCTTCCTTGGCTTCATTTTGCAGGAATTCTACATGAATTAGTTACATATAGATCATAAACAGCACTGCAAGATTAGAGAGTTTATGGTAATCGCAGGAACCACCTTGGAAATAAAAGGGCGGGAGGGGGAGTGGAAGCAAATGTGATTCAAGAAATGACAGCTAAAATGTTAACTGAGCACCCAAATCTCTGGCTGAAATAAGCATCAAGCTAAGCAATACACCCACGGCTTCCAAGATACACACTCAGCTATTCTTGCATTTGTTTTTCCAATCCAGGCAAATTACCCTTCTGCTAATAGATACGAATCCAAATCACAAAGTTTGACTTCAGATTCAGACTTCCTCAAAGCTCAGAGGGAAGAACTTTTATGGTATTTCTTTTCCTTTGAAAAAAAAAAGAACATGAAGGGAAAAAAAAAAAAACAGCATCTTGGAATTTTTTGGAAAGTCATTTTCTTATGTTCTGCCATTAGAGCGACCTTCCCAGCCATGCAGCCACAGTGAAGTACTAGGATTAGTGAATGAGCTCTTGTCTCTTTATCTACTTCTTGAAAGCATCAAAATGGACACACCAAAAGAGCCTCACAACCCCTCTGGACTTTTCAGTGAAAATCCAAAATGTCTGTTTGGATTCATAAATGCCAAAATCACAACCTATCTTTTTTAGCAATCTAAATACTCCACCCTCTTTATCCCCTACCAGAAGCTTTCACTGAAAATGCCTAAGGTGAACGAACCCACATTGAACACAGTAAAAGAGCAGTGAAAGAATAGTCACTTGGCACCTGGGATGTGCTCATCTTCAGTCACAGTAGTTAATATTTTCTATAGTTTATATTTAGCTGACAATATTGCTGTCACATTATTTAAACAGCTTGAGACTGTTCTTTGGACTGGAGCTCATATGCCCTGGAATGCTTTGACTCATGAATTGTTTCTCCTGATAATGTTACATCACGTAACCACCTCTGTTTAATTGGTTGGTATTAGCTTCTCAGTGATGGCTGCCTTTAAAGTCCTATGACTGGGCCATGTGTCTCTGGATATCCAATTTCTTACTGTTGGAAAAAGAAAAAAAAAAAAAAAAAGGCAGTACTGACTTCCAGCTATCTTTACCAATAATTATGGGAACAAGAGTGAGCATGCCAAGAATTTATCCATCAGCAACTTATTAGGATTTGTTTTTCTAGGCAGCAAGTAAGAGAAAATACAATATAAATAAAAGCAATCCTTAACAATAAAATTAGAAAACGATGCTTGCTATAAATAAGCACTAATCCACATATTTTTATGGGTCAGAATTACTTAATTGTTTATCTGAATGATTATATAAATGGTTTTGATAAATGATGCCTAAAAACACTAAAATAAGAAAAACTTATTTTAGCATGTTTAGACTTTGAGACTTTACACAGAAGACAAAAATACTTTTTTTTTCCTCCCTTAAAAAGACACTTAAGAAGTTGTTCTAATAACTGAAAATCTTCCTGATCACACTGAGACCTGGTGGGCATAAGTTCCTGAAAGGTTCATTAAATCCTTTCAAGGCTCCACTAGAAACATGCTCCAATGGTAAGATACAGTATTCTTATATTATTTCCCTCCTATGACACATTTTCAGGAGTTGCCTAAAATTCCATGTGATGAGTTAAACAGTTAATTTTCAATCCTGCAGGTGTGAAAGGTCACATGCCATCTCTCTGCATTTCAGAACAGAAATATCAATACAGCCAGACTTCTTTCCCCCCCCTCCCATTTCCTACTCTCTCCTTTCCATATTTTTAGTTCTCAGTTCTAAGTCAAACCAAACAGCTCTGCAGACAGAGAAATGAAGTATCAGTTTCAGGCTCACCTGTAGCCTGTTGCACTAAAGCACCAAATTAGAACCTCCATGTAACACAAAACAATGGCTCTGCAGCTCAGTTACAGATTTTTCCTTTTAATAAAAACCTTACGCTACAAGCCTAAAAACATTTCTAGCAGGCAAAACATTTCTGATTCAGTAGAGGTTATGCAAGCATCAAAGCACTTAAATATAGGTGCCAAACCACATTGCCAGGAGCTCTTAGTATTGTGAAGTACTGTTACCTGACAGCTCAGTGAATATAAAATTGCTTGTTTCTCCAAATGAAGACAATCAAATTGTCACCTTCCATTGTAATAACACACAACTTGAGATCAGCAAAGTGCCAACACAATTACCAGGAAGAAACAAAATGTAACAAAAAATATCAGATCTAAAATTCTCTAAAGGGTAAACACTTCCATCTGGCTATTCACACACACACACACAAAAAAAAAAAAAAAGAAATATGAGATATTCAGATGAGAGATTTTATTCTCACTATCAAATATCCTAGTTAATTTAGCAATAAGATTTATTTATAAAATAGAAAAAATGGCAAAAGGAGGTGATTCATGAAACACTAAAAATAAACACAGGTCAGAACTGTGCTGGGATTTTACTTGTGCACATTTAAAGTACTGCAAGGGTCAGCAGAGCTGCTGCTAGGGACGAGCATACATATCTGTACTGTTGTTATTATAAACTCATATATGTGAGGTTTCATAAAAATTAATTCTAACTGGCACACGGCGTACTTTGGCACAAGCTACACATGACGTGCCACTTTTATTTGTTTATTTAAATGACTTCACTCTAAGAACTGAAAATGAAGTTTGAACTGCAGTCTGCCTCAGAACTGGGACTTTCAGGATATTAAAAACTGAGGAAAACCTTTGAAGGAGGTAATCTGAATACATGAAAAATAGCATTTTCACCATATATTTCTTGAGGTTATTCAGCAAGTGGCCTAAATATTCAGGAGTGAAATTTGCATTTTGGTGATGCAGAGATCTAATAACTAGAAATTGTTTTATATCTACAGTAGCTCTGGGCATCCTATAAACTACAAAAGAGTGTCCTAGGTAGGATATATACATGGAAAGCTATTTTCATCTAGTTCACAGAAATGAAACAAAACTTAAACCCTTCTTGAAAAATTTGCACTGTAGGGTGATATAATGGATTATCTCTTCTGTGTTGACATTCCATTCACTACTAACACACACAAAGTTCCTGTGCATTTCTTGAAGAAAATGCACATCACCTTCACATACTCTTTAAGGTTTCCCCAGCTGTGGGCAAGTTAGAAAAGAAAAGAGCAGAGCCAAGACTCAGCCTTTGACATCAGCGTTTCTCTGAAGGACTATTAAGGAATGGCAGTAATGGTCAAGGAGATTTTTTTCCACCCTGCACAGCTGCACCAGAGCCAGATATAACTCTAGCCCTTTGGCTAAAGCAGGTACAAGGACTACTTAAACACATTGCTAGCCTTGCAGAAGAGGATAAGGTGCAGCTCCACATATCCAACCAGGAATTTCTGCTGTGTCTTGTCTCAGGTGCCTCATCCACAGGAGCTCAGGTGCAACATAGAAAAGCTGGATTTTCCAACTGCAGCCTGCTCCCAGGCTTTGGCCTTTGATGGATGCTCTTGTGCACTGCACTCAGTGACAAAACACAGCAGGAACAGAGGAAGAAAGGAAGGTAGCAAAAACCCAAAACTAATTTAAAGGCCCAAGTACTTTGATCAGATAAAACATAACTAGACACAATGCCCATTTTTGTGCAACTTTGGGAAGTTCTGGTTTTTGTTCAGGGTCCTTACAATCAGGCTTTTTGAAGGCAGCATTGTGCACAATATTGCTTTGTTTTGGACTGAGGTCTATGCAATATGATCATTACCTGTGTGCACAATGGGAACCCCAAAATGTGTTCATAGACCCCTGCAGGAGCCACCTCATTTCAGCAGAGAGCTGCAGCTACTTCTGGGAGAAAGAAGCATTCTGTTCAGAAAAAGATCACACACCTAGCTAAATCTACTCAGGAAATATTTGAGAAATACCCTTATTTGATGGGCAGTGTGGCCAAGGACAAGGGTGGAAATATCTCTCTTATTCCCCCCAAATTCTCCACTGCTTGGGCTGCTTTTCTTTTTATTTTAATTACCTTCACTACAAAAATATGAAGAAAAAAGATAAATAATTACAACACTCTAAGAAATCAAATAAAGTACAACAAAACATTTTCTCCTCTATTAATTAAGGTAATCAGCTGCTATTAAGTGCAAACAATTTAAAGTTCAATTTATTGAGACTTTGAACCTCCTATCCTTTCACCAGTTCCACAGGTGAAATATCTACCAATTTTAACTGACTTTAAAAAAAGCCTGAAATAATAAGACATTGTTATTCAAAGACTTAGCATGACATACTTAATATCAAATATTTTAGCTGTTATTTAGTTTTAAAAATAAATTGTTTAATACTAACCAGATTCCCAAATAAAGCTCTCTATTTTTTAAGGAATCCACTGAGGCATCTAAGGACTAGGCACTAAAAAGAATCAGAGAACATTAAAAAGTAATCATCACAGGAGAAACTTACACCACTTCACTATTCAGCTTGAAGAGATCAAGCAGCAGCAGTCCCTGCATGCAGCACTCTGAAACTGCATCAGTTGCAGAGCAAACTACAAAACTCCCCCTGTCTTTTGGTTTCAGTTCTGTAATGCACCACAAAAGTGTTAAAAATAAATAAAAATCCGCAGTAATTGAGGACCCTCCACTATCCCACCTCCACGGAAGGTTATAGAATACAGCATCTGCTCTCTGAGGAGGAAACATGCATATCAAAATCAATCATAAGGGTAAAGGTGAAGAGTGCTCAGGCTCGGAATTGCTCCACATTTCAGAGTGTTCAAAGTTCAGTGTCAGTAATTTTAAATGTGTTAAAGAACACAATGAAGAACAACTGTCAGAGGACAAAAGAAAACACAGGCCAGCACATGAACCAAAGGCTTAGATTAAGTTGTTTCCAAATAATTAGAAAGTAAAAAGACCAATGGTCTAAAATGCAGGCTTTAAAATATTGTCAGTGATTTTAAATATTTTTTACCATTACCCTGCACATCCAGTTAGATCCCCTGCAAGTGATTTTAGCTAAAAGGCTGAGATATCCTTTCATAACTTGTGATGTAGCATGTTTACCATTGAAATATATGGTGCCTTATTGTGGTTTTCATCTCTGACCCATTTTTTCCGATATATTAAGGATAAAACACACGATCTGCATTTGTAAGGGAGTCTTGTCTTTTCAAACAGTGTCATTTTTTTTTTGCTCAGGGCTATATTTTGTAACCATTCCCCACTTATGTTTATTGGTAATAATTTATAATAGACAAGTAAACAGTGCATAATATGTGCAGACTATTACTTCAAAACTCAGATTTGAACAGTTTCATTTTCTCATGGACATTTGTGGAGGGCTCTGTTAACAATTTCAAAGGCAGTGCCATACAGAACATGATACACACATTTCATACACACAGATTTGCAGGCAGGTTTAGTTGGTACAGCTATCCTCATTACCATGACCCATAAACAAGACAGTCCATTTCCTGTGGTTCTAACCCAAATATGTATAGAACTGAAAAGAAATGTATCTTTTAATCTAGGAATTATGACACAGAATCCTTACGGATTTTTGAGAATGGGTCAGATCCTCAGACGCTGTAAATCAGAGCAGTTGTATTGAGGTTAACTCAATCCTATTTATTCATCTAAAAATATATCCTTAACAACTTTTCTTGGCATTGAAGATTTATGTTGGGTCTTTCTGCAGTATGAAATTTCTGTGTTTTCCGTGAAAAACTGAGTACCAATATTAGCAGGAATCATATGACACGATAATATTCCTCCAAACACTCATGGCAGATAAATGCAAAAAATAGTAAGGTAGATTAGGAATAGTGGCAGACTGTATCCATTGCTCTCAGTATTTTTAAAGTGTATTCCTCTTGAGCTGATTCAAAATAACAAGACCTCTTCACTTAGACAAGCACTTTCAGACAAAAACCCAAAAAAAATTACCTCAGTGACTGGCATAAGAGCTTATAACAGATCATAATTTGGGGAGGAATCAAACACAAACTACTGAAACAAAAATAATTTATGTTTTAATTGGAACATGAATTCTTAGGC